>NC_058081.1:518013792-519284871 GCF_014858855.1 Bufo gargarizans | reverse complement strand
GAAAGAAAGAAAGAAAGACGGAAGGAAAGAAAGAAAGAAAGAAAGAAAGAAAAAAAGAAAGAATGAAAGAAAGAATCTACCTGAGACTCTCTGGTCCTCCTGCTGGACTTCTGTTTTCAAGACCTTGTCTTCTCTCTTGATCCGTGGCTTCTTTGCATCTTTTAAACAGATGAGGATGACTTCTCTCCTTGGCACATTTTAGATGTGTAGTCACATCTTCATCCACTGGAATGATCTGTTGATTTGGAGACTTCTTCTTAGAGGAGCTGGATGTTATCCTCTTCTTCCTCTTCTTACTCCTCTTGGGTGTCTCTTTTTCTTCATCTGGGGAGGTCAGGATGGTCCTGATGAGAATTTCCTCTTCCTCCTCCATCTTCTTCTGCTCATCAGCCGATGAGTCAGAAACGTGTCTCCTTTTCTTCTGTCTTTTGCTCCTCACAGCAATCTTCTCAGAATCCATTGCAGCGCTTTCCCTAGGGTAAGCAGATATGTCCACCGTCTCCAGTCAACTCCAACTGCCACTTCCAACTGCCACCTACCTATTCAGACACGGACACCACAGTTGCTCTGGCTACATGGTTTGTGATGTGGCCAGTAACTGACCAATAGCGTACAGCCAATTGTGCCATTTTTTTTTTTTTTAACACATCTATTGAAATTAAATTTCTTATATGAAAATTAATGGATATAAGTTTCCATTTTACTTGGATCTTTAAGAAACATTGAAAACTTTCATGAAATGAAATGTGCCACAAAGTTGTAACAATATTAAGAATTATAAAAACAGCAGAAGAAAAGTCCCATATTTATAAAAAAAAAATTCTGCCTTTATGATAAGTCTCTGCTGTTCTTCTGCTATTCCTCCTGGAAATGTATGTACAAATTGACAACTGAGTGTTAGCATTCCTCTTGTCAAAGGGTTGTGTCCCTACATAGTCTGCTCGTAGGGACAATGGGAATAGTAACAGCAGCTGTCAGTTATGCTGGGGCTACACAGACACTTTTTCTAGCACTACAGATTGATGTTATCACATTTTAAATCTTATTACTTAAAGAGGTATTCCATCTGGGACATTGATGGCATATCACTAGGACCCGCTCCTTTCTCCAAAACGGGATCCCCCGAAGTGAACTGCGAGCAGCCGCACATGCACGGCCACCCGCATGGAAGTTCTGAAAATACCTGATCGCTGGCTTAGCTACCTCTGGCAGTCCCATATAGCTGAGCGCGCTCGCTGAACTACTTTTGGAACTCCCACAGTGATGAATTGATGGCGCACATCGCGTTTGCTGTATGGTCTCCTATACTCCTATACTTCGGGGGCCCCGTTCTCTAGATAGCAGTGGGTCCTAGAGGTGGGACCCGCACTGATCAGACACTGGTGGCACATCGTAGCAATATATTATCAGTGTCTTAGATGGGCCAACCCCTTTAATTTAAGTTATCAAATGACAGCTGCAGGCCCCAAGATTAAAGAGAACCTGTCCCCTCTCCTGACAAGTCTGTTTTAGTAACTACTTGCATTCCCCATTTAATATTAATTCTGTAGCATCTAGTCTTATGAATCTATTTTATATCATGGCCAACACTATCCAATCAGTGCTGCCACAGTCAGAATATGCAGGGACACCCCCCCCCCCCCCCTTCAACTGGCAACACCCATCTGGACCTTTATGCAAACTGCTAGTAATTTATTTATAACTAATAGTAGGAATAATAAAGGAATGGCACAACATAGTGTTATAAGAATAGATGCGTGATGAGTTCAGCAGTCTGACGGCCGTTAGGAAGAAAGTGTTCAGCCTCCTCGATGTCCTTGCACGGATGGCCTGATACCTGCGGCCGGACTTTAGACGTCTGAAGAGATGGTGGCCCGGATGGGAGTGGTCATTGAATATTTTCAGAGCCCTGGAGCGCAGTCTGTTGGAGAAGATAGAGTCAAGGGGTGGTAGTGGCAGTCGAGGAGTTCTCTCCGCCGAGCTGATGACCCTTTGTAGTTTGCGCTTGTCACTGGCTGATGAGCCGGCATACCACACAAGAAGGGACGAGCACAATACCGACTCGATGGTACAGGAGTAGAAGGACTTCAGTAGGTCCTGAGCCATACCGAACTTCCTCAGTTGTCGAAGGAAATAGAGCCGCTGGTGAGCCTTCTTTATGATGGACGAGATGTTGGGACACCAGGATAGGTCTTCAGAGATTGTCGTGCCTAGGAGGCGGGCACTGGGTACCCTTGCGACTTCAGATCCATCTATATGGGTCGGGGGGGACTACCCTTCCCTTCCTGAAGTCGACGACCAGCTCGACCGTATTTGTGGCGTTTAGGACCAGGTTGTGCGCACCGCACCAGTTGCTGATCCTGTCAATTTCCTTACGGTAGGCCTGCTACACTGCAAACTGCTACCAATTTATTTATCACTTCTAGTAGGAATAATAGCGAAATTGAAAAACATAATAAGAATAGATTCATTAGAATTGTTATTACATGGGGATGCATGTAGTTACTAAAACAGACATGTCAGGAGAGGTTAGAGGTCTTGTTTAAATGCATCTCAAAGTAAGGGTCCATTCACACGTCTGCAATTTCGTTCCGCAAATTCATTTTTATGGGGCAGAACGATGTGCTGCCCGGATACGGCATTGCGTACCCGCACTTCCGGGTCCGCAATTTTGTTCCCCAAAAAAATAGAACATGTCCTATTCTTGTCCACAATTGTGAACAAGAATAGGCATATTCTATTAGTGCCAGCAATGTGCGGTCCGCAAAATGCGGAACGCACATTGCAGTGTCTGTGTTTTGCGGATCCGTGGACCGTAAAACACATTAAGGACGTCTAAATAGAGCCTAAGGCTTCAGACTTTAGCAAAAGCTTCATAATTAAGATTAATTAGTCGCATGGCAAAAAGTCTCCATGCTGTCCTGCCTTAGTCATACATGTCCTAGAGCAAAAGCAACAAAAACTTTAAAACATTGGGGACATCTTTACTAATCCTGTGCGCCATATTTATCACAGTGGCTCATGCTAGATGTTAAACCTGGTGCACGGCTAGACTCTTTTCTCCAACTTTATGCCACTTATTGGTTCACTTACATATTGGCTTATCTTGTCATGATCCTTGCCAAAATGTTGGAAATTAGGATTACGCCCCTTTTCTTAGAGGTGGTAAAACGTTGCTCCCAAATTTCACCCAAAAATGTTGGAACACTTAACAAGTTGTAGATAGATGCTGGTTCTAATAAAAGATGAGTGAAGTTTTGATTAATTCGATTAGACCGATTTGTCGAACTTCGACGAGAAACTCGATTTGTTACAAAGGAATTTGTCACGAATCGCTATAAATCAGGTCTACACAGTCCTCTCAGTGTGAAGGCTTGAAAGTTAACCCTTCAGTATTTTCTTCGGTAGCGGGCATTTAAAAATGGCTCCTGCTGACACATGCAGCGGGCACCATGGCATAAACCTGGAACTTATGTCCGCGACCAGTGTTAATGGCGTTAAGGGACTTTTAACCCTTCAGATGCTGTTACCCCATACCAGTCCCAGTTTAGTCAGCATATTATATGACAGCTAGTTTTCAGGCTCCGGTCCCTTATGGCAATAATCCAGTGGCCATGTTAGAGCCATCCTGAAAGTTTGGCCCATCTGTTTTTACACTAATATATTTTGAAAGTAAAATACTATTAGGTTCATAGTTTGGAGGGATCCTAGAACTTATGGAGGAATCCACATGGGTTAAAATTTCGTTACACTGCACAGTAACATAGAATTTGTTTAAACTTTGGTTTGGCTGTCAGAGTGATGCAGAATAATGTTTTTCCGCTAACAGAACATGTTAGCTAGGAATGATGAATTTGGGTCCAGTTGGTGGAGCAATTTTTCTGGTAATACCATCCTAGTTCCAACCATAAACGATTGCAATAACCAAGCATTGTCAGCTCACCAGCAGGCCCGTACAGTGAGTCTTTTACAGGGTCAGCTCACCAGCAGGACCTCGCATATAATGTTTGACAGGGTCAGCTCACCAGCAGGTCCTCGCATATAATTTTTTAGAGGGTCAGCTCACCAGCATGCCTTCATTTACAATTTTTTACAGGGTTAGCTCACCTGAAGGCCCTCGCATATAATGTTTTAGAGGGTCAGCTCTCCTGCAGGCCCTCACCTACAAACTTTTAGAGGGTCAGCTCACCAGCAGGCCCTCAAATACAATTTTTTACAGGGTCAGCTCACCTGCAGGACCTTACCTACAATCTTTTACAGGGTCAGCTCACCTGCAGGTTCTTACCTACAATCTTTTACAGGGTCCCCTTACCAGCAGGCCCTCACATATAATTTTTTACAGGGTCAGCTCACCACCAGGCCCGCACCTAAAATCTTTTACAGAGTCAGCTCACCAGCAGGCCCTCGGATATAATTTTTTTACAGGGTCAGCTCACCAGCAGGCCCTCAGATATCATGTTCTACAGGGTCAGCTCACCTGCAGGCCCTTGCATATAATTTTTTACAGGGTCAGCTCACCAGTAGGCCCTGGCATATCATGTTTTACAGGGTCAGCTCACCAGCGGGCCCTCACTTACAATGTTTAACAGGGTCAGCTCACCAGCAGCCCCTCGCATATAATTTATTACAGGGTCAGCTTACTAGCATGCCTTCACCTACAATCTTTTACAGAGTCAGCTCACCTGAAGGTCCTCGCATATCATTTTTTAGAGGGTCAGCTTACCAGCAGGCCCTCGCATATCATATTTTACTGGGTCAGCTCACCAGCAGTCCCTCACCTACAATGTTTAACAGGGTCATCTCACCAGCAGGCCCTTGCATATAATTTTTTACAGGTTCAGCTCACCAGCAGCCCTTCATCTACAAAGTTTTACAGGGTCAGCTCACCAGCAGGCCTTCACATACAATCTTTTACAGAGTCAGCTCACCTGAAGGCCCTCGCATGAATCGTCGCCAGCAGGGCAATGTGCGATTGGCCCCAGGTTATCTAGAGTCACCAAAGCGGCAGTAGGCCCTTGCCCCTAAATGTTTTAGATGGTCAGATCAGCAGGCCCTTGCTCCTAATGTTTTCGAGGGTCACCAGCAGGCCATCAGTCATAATTTTTCAAGGCTGTGTATGAGGCCCTCCTTTTTGGCAGCCCATTCACTTAGTGCATAGGCTTTATGAGTGTAGGAGTCCCACTACATAAACAATTGTACCACAATGTGAATGTGGCCCTCCTTTATGTGATATGCATGTAGTATCAGAGTGCCTCTTCCTTGTAATTTTTGGCAGCACTTGCACTTTATATACAAGTAAATATACAGGAAAGAATGTTTCTTAGCAATTTTTCCTCTAAAATCGATTTTATCTTCAGTTCTGTGTGTATTATTGTCAGTCTGTAAAAGTGGCGTACTACTCAGACAACATCGTTCCCAGCAGTGACCTGGGAGTCCAAGATGCATCCAGACATCCTACCCCTGTTCCCGAACCTCTTTGGTGGTGTTTCCAACAATTTCTGGCCTTTTCCTATTAACCAGGCACCCTCCCCTCTTCAGAGCATGGGGTGTTTGGTTTAAAGCTCGGGTTGTCCCATTGACTTCCATTATACTACTCTACTGAGCACCCGAGCATCCCGATGTGTTCGGCCAGAGCACCCAAGCACTTTGGTGCTCAATCAACAATACTTCTTCTCATGCTTTAGGGCCCCTAAAATGCCAGGGCAGTATAAATACCCCACATGTGACCCCATTTTGGAAAGAAGACACCCCAAGGTATTCCGTGAGGGGCATGGTGAGTTCATAGAAGTTTTATTCTTTTTTGGCACAATTTAGCGGAAATTTTTATTTTATTTTTTTCTCTTACAAAATCATTTTCCGCTAACTTGTGCTAAAAAAAAAAATATATATTCTAGGAACTAGCCATGCCCCTCACGGAATAACTTGGGTTGTCTTCTTTACAAAATAGGGTCACTTATGTGGTATTTATACTGCCCTTGCATTTTAGGGGCCCTAAAGCGTGAGAAGAAGTCTGGAATATAAAATGGGTATGGTGAGTTCATGTGAGATTTTATTTTTTGTCACAAGTTCGTGGAATATGAGACTTTGTAAGAAAAAACAAAAAAACAAATAAAAATTCCGCTAACTTGTGCCCAAAAAAAGAATCTATGAACTTGCCATGCCCATCAAAAGTGATCTTTATAGCGCCGCAGCAATTTTACGGTGTTTTTGCAGTGATCAGAAAAAAACATTTCAGTCACTGCGGTGGGGCGGACTGAACGCAAGTATGCGCACAAGATCAGGCCTGATCGGGCGAACACTGCGTTTTTTGTAGAGCCTATAGAACATGTCCTATTCTTGTCCACAATTGCGGACAAGAAAAGGCATTTTCTATATAGTTCTGGCAATGTGCGGATCCGCAAAATGCAGAAAGCACATTGCCGGTGTACGTGTTTTGCGGATCAGCGGATCCGCAAAACACATACGGATGTCTGAATGGAGCCTTACAGGGGGTGATCAATGACAGGGGGGTGATCAGGGGTTAACCGCCTCCGGACCGCCTAACGCAGATGTTCGTTCCGGAGGCGGCAGCGCGAGATTTCCTGTGAACGCGCGCACACAGGCGCGCGCGCTCACAGGAACGGAAGGTAAGCGAGTGGATCTCCAGCCTGCCAGCGGCGATCGCTCGCTGGCAGGCTGGAGATGTGATTTTTTTAACCCCTAACAGGTATATTAGACGCTGTTTTGATAACAGCGTCTAATATACCTGCTACCTGGTCCTCTGGTGGTCCCTTTTGTTTGGATCGACCACCAGAGGACACAGGTAGCTGTGCAAAGTACCAGAAAACACTACACTACACTACACCCCCCCCTGTCACTTATTAACCCCTTATGAACCACTGATCACCCCATATAGACTCCCTGATCACCCCCCCTGTCATTGATCACCCCCCTGTCATTGATCACCCCCCTGTAAGGCTCCATTCAGAGGTCCGTATGATTTTTACGGATCCACTGATACATGGATCGGATCCGCAAAACACATGCGGACGTCTGAATGGAGCCTTACAGGGGGGTGATCAATGACAGAGGGGTGATCACCCATATAGACTTCCTGATCACCTCCGTCATTGATCACCCCCCTGTAAGGCTCCATTCAGACGTCCGTATGATTTTTACGGATCCACTGATACATGGATCGGATCCGCAAAACACATGCGGATGTCTGAATGGAGCCTTACAGGGGGTGATCAATGACAAGGGGGTGATCACGCATATAGACTTCCTGATCACTTCCCTGTCATTGATCACCCCCCTGTCATTGATCACCCCCCTGTAAGGCTCCATTCAGACGTCCGTATGATTTTTACGGATCCACTGATACATGGATCGGATCCGCAAAACACATGCGGACGTCTGAATGGAGCCTTACAGGGGGGTGATCAATGACAAGGGGGTGATTGCATATAGACTTCCTGATCACTTCCCTGTCATTGATCACCCCCCTGTAAGGCTCCATTCAGAGGTCCGTATGATTTTTACGAATCCACTGATACATGGATCGGATCCGCAAAACACATGCGGACGTCTGAATGGAGCCTTACAGGGGGGTGATCAATGACAGAGGGGTGATCACCCATATAGACTTCCTGATCACCTCCGTCATTGATCACCCCCCTGTAAGGCTCCATTCAGACGTCCGTATGATTTTTACGGATCCACTGATACATGGATTGGATCCGCAAAACACATGCAGATGTCTGAATGGAGTCTTACAGGGGGGTGATCAATGACAAGGGGGTGATCACGCATATAGACTTTCTGATCACTTCCCTGTCATTGATCACCCCCCTGTCATTGATCACCCCCCTGTAAGGCTCCATTCAGAGGTCCGTATGATTTTTATTTCTGGGTGAGAGAAATATCTTGGTCAAATGCCAACTTTGTATAAAAAAATTTGAAAAGTTGTCTTTTGCCAAGATATTTCTCTCACCCAGCATGGGTATATGTAAAATGACACCCCAAAACACATTCCCAAACTTCTCCTTAGTACGGCGATACCAGATATGTGACACTTTTTTGCAGCCTAGGTGGGCAAATGGGCACATATTCTAAAAAGCACTTTTCGGATTTCGCAGGCCATTTTTTACACATTTTGATTGCAAACTACTTCTCACACATATGGGCCCCTAAATTGCCAGGTCAGTATAACTACGCCACAAGTGACCCCATTTTGGAAAGAAGACACCCCAAGGTATTCCGTGAGGGGCATGGCGAGTTCCTAGAATTTTTTATTTTTTGTCGCAAGTTAGTGGAATATGAGACTTTGTAAGGAAAAAAAAAAATCATCATTTTCCGCTAACTTGTGACAAAAAAGTTCTATGAAGTCACTATGCCCATCAGCGAATACCTTAGGGTGTCTACTTTCCGAAATGGGGTCATTTGTGGGTTTTTTCTACTGTCTGGGCATTGTAGAACCTCAGGAAACATGACAGGTGCTCAGAAAGTCAGAGCTGCTTCAAAAAGCGGAAATTCACATTTTTGTACCTTAGTTTGTAAACGCTATAACTTTTACCCAAACCATTTTTTTTTTTTGCCCAAACATTTTTTTTTTTATCAAAGACATGTAGAACAATAAATTTAGTGAAAAATTTATATATGGATGTCGTTTTTTTTGCAAAATTTTACAGCTGAAAGTGAAAAATTTCATTTTTTTGCAAAACAATCATTACATTTCGATTAATAACAAAAAAAGTAAAAATGTCAACAGCAATAAAATACCACCAAATGAAAGCTCTATTAGTGAGAAGAAAAGGAGGTAAAATTTATTTGGGTGGTAAGTTGCATGACCGAGCAATAAACGGTGAAAGTAGTGTAGTGCAGAAGTGTAAAAAGTGGCCTGGTCATTAAGGGGGTTTCAGCTAGCGGGGTTGAAAGGGTTAATAAGGGACAGGGGGGGTCTAGTGTAGTGTGGTGCTTGGTGCTACTTATTACAGAGCTGCCTGTGTCCTCTGGTGGTCGATCCAAGCAAAAGGGCCCACCAAAGGACCAGGTAGCATGTATATCCGAAGCTGTTAACAAAACAGCGTCTGATATACCTTTCAAGGGTTAAAAAAAAAATCGCATCTACAGCCTGCCAGCAAATGATCGCCGCTGGCAGGCTGTAGATGAACTCGTTTACCTTCGGATCCTGTGAAGGTGCGCTCCTGTGAGCGCGCGTTCACAGGAAATCTGGCGTCTCGCGAGATGACATGCTGGCGCGTCAAAGAGGAATAACCCGGCCGCCCGCAGGACGCAATCCTGCGTTAGGGGGTCGGGTAGCGGTTAAAATGGAGCTGTGTACGGCCTAAATCACACTTTATCGTCCTAGCCCTGTATCTAAACAGCCTGACAAAGACAGAATGGCTTGTTTCCGTTCCCAAGGAACTGAGCACCCAGGGTACATGACCGCTAGCACCCCTCCCCCACCTCTAGCAACACCCTAGCTGTAAATGTGGAAGCCCCTTCCTTCTGCTTGTCTCAGATCTACAGAACAGATTCATGGAAAATTATAACAATGTGTTCAGGATGTATAGCTTCTGTATTACTGTATGTGTGCATCTACCTGAGACTCTCTGGTCCTCCTGCTGGACTTCTGTCTTCAGGAACTTGTCTTCTCTCTTGATCCGTGGCTTCTTTGCATCTTTTAAAGAGATGAGGATGACTTTTCTCTCCTTGGCACATTTTAGATGTGTAGTCACATCTTCATCCACTGGAATGATCTGTTGATTCAGAGATTTCTTCTTAGAGGAGCTGGATGTTATCCTCTTCTTCCTCTTCTTATTCCTCTTGGGTGTCTATTTTTCTTCATCTGGGGAGGTCAGGATGGTCCTGATGAGAATCTCCTCTTCTTCCTCCATCTTCTTTTACTCATCCACCGTCGCCAGTTAACTCCAACTGCCACTTCCAACTGCCACCTACCATTCAGACATGGGCACCACAGTTGCCCTGGCTACATGGATTGCGATGTGGCCAGTAACTGACCAATAGCGTTCAGCCATTTGTGCCATTTTATTTTATTTTTTACACATCTATTGAAAATAAATTTCTTATATGGAAAGTAATGGATATAAGTTTCCATTTTACTTGGATCTTTAAGAAACATTGGAAACTTTCATTAAATGAAATGTGCCACAAAGTTGTAACAATATTAAGAATGATAAAAACAGCAGAAGAAAAGTCCCATATTTATAAAAAAAATTCTGCCTTTATGATAAGTCTCTGCATTGGGCTGTTCTTCTGTTATTCCTCCTGGAAATGTATGTACAAATTGACAACTGAGTTATAGCATTCCTCTTGTCAAAGGGTTGTGTCCCTACATAGTCTGCTCGTAGGGACAATGGGAATAGTAACAGCAGCTGTCAGTTATGCTGGGGCTACACAGACACTTTTTCTAGCACTACTGATTGATGTTATCACATTTTAAATCGTATTACTTAAAGAGGTATTCCATCTGGGACATTGATGGCATATCACTAGGACCCGCTCCTTTCTCCAAAACGGGATCCCCCGAAGTGAACAGAGAGCAGCCGCACATGCACGGCCACCCGCATGGAAGTTCTGAAAATACCTGATCGCTGGCTTAGCTACCTCTGGCAGACTCATATAGCTGAGCGCACTTGCTGAACTACTTTTGGAACTCCCATAGTGATGAATTGATGGCGCACAACGCATTTGCGGTATGGTCTCCTATACTCCTATACTTCGGGGGCCCCGTTCTCTAGATAGCAGTGGGTCCTAGAGGTGGGACCCGCACTGATCAGACACTGGTGGCACATCGTAGCAATATATTATCAGTGTCTTAGATGGGCCAACCCCTTTAATTTAAGTTATCAAATGACAGCTGCAGGCCCCAAGATTAAAGAGAACCTGTCTCCTCTCCTGACAAGTCTGTTTTAGTAACTACTTGCATTCCCCATTTCATATCAATTCTGTAGCATCTAGTCTTATGAATCTATTTTATATCATGGCCAACAGTATCCAATCAGTGCTGCCACAGTCAGACTATGCAGGGACACACCCCCAACTGGCAACACCCATCTGGACCTTTACTGCAAACTGCTAGCAATTTATTTATAAACTAATAGTAGGAATAATAAAGGAATGGCACAACATAGTGTCATAATAATAGATGCTCCAGACTTTTATATGGGGATGAATGCAGTTACTAAAACAGAGGTTAGAGATCCTCTTTAAATCCAAACCAAAGTGTCGCTTCAGACTGCAGCAAAAGCTTCATAGTTAAAATCAATTAGTTACATGGTGGTAGATATAGTGGCAGAAAATTCTGTGACTGAAAATCTGTGACCAGAATATGCAGGGGCACACCCCAAACTGGTAACCTCTGTCTGGTCCTTCACTGCAAACTGCTACCAATTTATTTATCACTTCTAGTAGGAATAATAGCGAAATTGCAAAACATAATAAGAATAGATTCATTAGAATTGTTATTACATGGGGATGCATGTAGTTACTAAAACAGACATGTCAGGAGAGGAGAGGTTAGAGGTCTTCTTTACATTCTTCACAATTGTGAACAAGAATAGGCATATTCTATTAGTGCCAGCAATGTGCGGTCTGCAAAATGCGGAACGGACATTGCAGTGTCCGTGTTTTGCGGATCCGTGGATCCGCAAAACACGTTAGGGTGTCTAAATAGAGCCTAAGGCTTCAGACTTCAGCAAAATCTTCATAATTAAAATTAATTAGTCGCATGGCAAAAAGTCTCGATGTTGTCCTGCCTTACGCTGGGTTCAGACCTGAGCGTACTTGAACGTACGCTCTGTATGTGCGATTGTACGGGCGTTTGCAATCGCGCATACAGAGACAAGCGAACGCCCATTGTCGCACGTTCCCGGTGAAGTCTATGTACGGGAACGCGCGACAAGACGCCCCAAAGAAGCTCATGTACTTCTTGGGGCGTCGGGCGTTTTACAGCGCGATCGTACGCGATCGTTCGGCGAAACATGTAGGGAAACAGGCTTCAGATTTTAGGTAGGAAATTTAGACAGGGTATCTATAACATAGAAAATCAAGTATCCAGAGTGCAGTTAACCCTTCGGGGTAGGACATGGACTAACATGTGAATCACATATCAGCACAAGATATTATATCCCTGAACTCACCTTCCTGAGAGTTTTAACCTTTGATCCCTAGTGGCTATATGTGTTTTAAAGTGATTATAATAAAGAGTTATTTTTAAACAATATTATCAGAGAGGTTGCAGAAACACGCTAAGGTCCAAGTGACCACATAATAATTTTTTCTCTTCTCCTGTAATTTATAGCGTGGCAACCTCCTGTAGGATCTTACTGTTTGTAAAATAATATAGAGAACTTGCAAACTGAAATCAAGGGGAGGAAGCATAAAAAATATCTAAGAGATAGAAGAGATTTGAGACTGGCTATATCTATAATAATACAAACATCAATAAATCATTTTACCCTAGGAGGACAGATCAGAGAGATTATACTGATATATCAGAATCAGATATCTCAGAGCCAGAGGGAAATACGAGATACCCCAAAACGGGTGTTAAACAGAGGAATAGATATTATAGAGGAGGCTATCAATCTAAAAAACATCCACACAATCCAGGGGAACCTACGGGACCTAATTCGAACCAGAAATGGCAAAATTCAGTGCAGATAAATCAGGTGTCCAATATACAGGACGCAAATGCACAATCGTCAGCCCCATCCTTTCCCTCTACACCCTCATCTTCCTCATCACATGGGATACTTGGAGTCCCGTCACATATGACAGTACCAGGGACCTCTGCCATGCCACCGCCTTTTTTAGTGCCAGGGATACAATTAAGAGACAGAGACAAGTGGGGCTACAACCAGCAGAAAATATAGATAACATTCATATGTTGCAAATTATTAATGTATCTGGAATTAGTTTAGGACCCCAATATGAATCTCTGCTCAGCAAGGGCCTCTCTTTTACCCCGACCTGAGGATTTAACTGCTTTACCTGGGTTAAAGATGTTAATCTATTTTCCAGAAAGCTGGCATTGCATAAATAATTCAAAGAAAAAGAGAGATAAGACCCTGGCAAGAAAGAATGGGAGGCTTTGTCTGTCTTGGAAGAATTGTCTAGGGAAGGCAGAGGTGAAGTTCTTATTCCTTCAGCCCCCCTAACGGATTTGGGCCCCAAATCCCGATACACCCCTCCCTTTTCAGGATATGCGGTGATGTGGGTAATAACTTGACACCAGAAGAGAAGACAGTATTGGATGACCTAACCAAAAAGGATAGAATAGTTATAAAACCCTCTGATAAAAGGGGTAACATTGTCCTATTGAAACAAGAAGATTATGTAGACATGGTCATGAGGTTGTTGAAAGATCCAAAAACCTATAAGAAACTAGAGTCCAATCCCACAATAAAATACAAACTAGAACTAGAGACCCTTTTAAAGAGAGCGAAGGAGGATAACCTGATTTCTAAAGACGAATACAAGACTCTATTTAATGCACATCCCATGATCGCTACCTTCTATGTGCTACCGAAGGTGCACAAAAAACGGGATCCTATACCGGGCAGACCCATCATGTCTGGGAATGATAGTATGTGCGAAGGTATTAGCACATATGTGGACCTATTTATTAGGTCTTTTGTCGAAATCCTCCCATCCTATATAAAAGACACATTGGACTTGGTAAGAAAATTAAAGAACATCCAAGTAGGCCCCAACACCCTGATAGCTAGCCTTGATGTCGAGGCTCTTTACACAAGTATAGACCATGAAAAGGGGATTCGGGCAGTAAAGCACTACAGGGAGTGCAGAATTATTAGGCAAGTTGTATTTTTGAGGATTAATTTTATTATTGAACAACAACCATGTTCTCAATGAACCCAAAAAACTCATTAATATCAAAGCTGAATATTTTTGGAAGTAGTTTTTAGTTTGTTTTTAGTTTTAGCTATTTTAGGGGGATATCTGTGTGTGCAGGTGACTATTACTGTACATAATTATTAGGCAACTTAACAAAAAACAAATATATACCCATTTCAATTATTTATTTTTACCAGTGAAACCAATATAACATCTCAACATTCACAAATATACATTTCTGACATTCAAAAATAAATCAAAAACAAATCAGTGACCAATATAGCCACCTTTCTTTGCAAGGACACTCAAAAGCCTGCCATCCATGGATTCTGTCAGTGTTTTGATCTGTTCACCATCAACATTGCGTGCAGCAGCAACCACAGCCTCCCAGACACTGTTCAGAGAGGTGTACTGTTTTCCCTCCTTGAAAATCTCACATTTGATGATGGACCACAGGTTCTCAATGGGGTTCAGATCAGGTGAACAAGGAGGCCATGTCATTAGATTTTCTTCTTTTATACCCTTTCTTGCCAGCCACGTTGTGGAGTACTTGGACACGTGTGATGGAGCATTGTCCTGCATGAAAATCATGTTTTTCTTACCTTGCAGACTTCTTCCTGTACCCTGCTTGAAGAAGGTGTCTTCCAGAAACTGGCAGTAGGACTGGGAGTTGAGCTTGACTCCATTCTCAACCCAAAAAGGCCCCACAAGCTCATCTTTGATGATACCAGCCCAAACCAGTACTCCACCTCCACCTTGCTGGCGTCTGAGTCGGACTGGAGCTCTCTGCCCTTTACCAATCCAGCCATCTGGCCCATCAAGACTCACTCTCATTTCATCAGTCCATAAAACCTTAGAAAAATCAGTCTTGAGATATTTCTTGGCCCAGTCTTGACGTTTCAGCTTGTGTGTCTTGTTCAGTGGTGGTCGTCTTTCAGCCTTTCTTACCTTGGCCATGTCTCTGAGTATTGCACACCTTGTGCTTTTGGGCACTCCAGTGATGTTGCAGCTCTGAAATATGGCCAAACTGGTGGCAAGTGGCATCTTGGCAGCTGCACGCTTGACTTTTCTCAGTTCATGGGCAGTTATTTTGCGCCTTGGTTTTTCCACACGCTTCTTGCGACCCTGTTGACTATTTTGAATGAAACGCTTGATTGTTCGATGATCACGCTTCAGAAGCTTTGCAATTTTAAGAGTGCTGCATCCCTCTGCAAGATATCTCACTATTTTTGACTTTTCTGAGCCTGTCAAGTCCTTCTTTTGACCCATTTTGCCAAAGGAAAGGAAGTTGCCTAATAATTATGCACACCTGATATAGGGTGTTGATGTCATTAGACCACACCCCTTCTCATTACAGAGATGCACATCACCTAATATGCTTAATTGGTAGTAGGCTTTCGAGCCTATACAGCTTGGAGTAAGACAACATGCATAAAGAGGATGATGTGATCAAAATACTCATTTGCCTAATAATTCTGCACGTAGTGTATTTGTACACCAAAGGGACACATTTTTATAATCACAATGATTTTGTTATTCACCTTTTAAGTTTTTTACTCACCCACAATTATTTAATCTTTGATGGCACGTATTATTTGCAGACACTCGGTACAGCAATAGGGACGGCCTGCGCACCAAGTTTCGCCAACCTGTTCCTTGGGTGGTGGGAAGACCAATATGTTTTCACAGAGGAGAACACGCATCACACGGATTTAATATTGTTTTGGGGTCGTTATATTGACGACATTTTAATTTTTTGGGATGGCATGGTCACGGAATTCACAGATTTCACAGATAAGTTGAATAATAACCAACTAGGCCTCATTTTTGCCTCAGAGATCCAAATGGAGAGCATTAGCTTCCTAGATCTCAAAATTATATTGGATGGAAAAGGAGGAATTAAAACTGAGATCTATAGAAAGCCTACGTCGTCAAACAGCTTCTTACACTGGCAAAGCCATCACCCACTACCTCTAAAGAGAGGCATTCCTGTAGGCTAGTACTTGATGGCTTGCCGTAATTGTACAGATGACGAGGCCTTCCATAAAGAGTGTAACAACTTATACTCTAGATTTCGCATGAGGGGCTATCCCAAGAAGGTCCTGCACCGAGCCTATCGCAGAGCTATCAGTGCCGATAGAGAGGAACTGCTCACTAAGAGAAAAGCGCAAGAAGATAAGACTGTGAGATGTATAGGCAATAAAAAGGTGTACGAGGTTCTCAAGAGACACTGGCATATCCTGAAGACGGATAGAGATTTAAGACAGATACTTCCTAAAAATCCAAGTATTACATACAGACGAGGCCCCAATCTCAAAGAGATGCTGGTCCAAAGTCATTTCCAGAGAACACACAAGAGTAAGGGTACATGGCTTAAAACGACAGGATCCTTCCCCTGTGGAGGGTGCAGTTTTTGTAAATTCATGACTCCTAAAAGAGAGTTTGTTAACCCACAAGATGGGAGAGTGTTTAAAATTCGGGAATTCATAAACTGCAGAAGCATTGGGGTGGTGTACTGTATACAATGCGAGTGTAATAAATTGTATATTGGTAAAACGATCTAGGAATTGAGGAGGAGGCTCTCCAAACATCTCAGCATACTCAACACGAATGAGGAGACACCACTGTCTAGACATCTACAGAGCTGTCATGATGGCAGGACTAGTGGTTTGAAGGTGTGGGGGATACAGAGGTTGCAGAGTTCTCCCAGGCAGGGCAGCTTTGACCGCAAGTATAAGCAAGATATTGCTGCATTTGTGGGAGTGGAGGCTAATTACAAGGCTATTCATGCGTACCTGTGGGCCCAGGCTGGCTGATTACTAGGCTATTTATAGTCACCTGTGTGCCCAGGCTGACGCCGATTCAGCTGATTTCACTACCTCTGGGTCAGCTCTAGGATACAGCAGCATGGTGTGGAGGCTCCTTACGGCTGGGCGACGGCAGAATGTCTCAAGAGGGCGATGGTATTCATGGTAGGATCGGAGTTGTTTGCACGGGACCCATGCTGCAGTCAGCCACATGTAGCGCTCTGGGATGAAGCAGAGTTTGAGATCCTGGGGTCGGCAGGGGTAGGAAGCTGCTTCTCCGCAGCATGCAGTATTAGAGTCCGGCCGGCGGGGGGGCGGCCCCCTAGGTGAGGGGGGCCACCCCCGCACCGGAGCACAATGCCAGGGAGCTGTGCGGCTCCCCACGTGGTATGGGTGCCCAGCCGGCGGGGGGTCGGCCCCCTAGGTGAGGGGGGGCACCCCCACACTGGTGCACTCTGCCAGGGAGCTGTGCGGCTCCCCACGCGGCACACGATTCAAACCGGCGGGGGGCAGGGCCCATGGTAAAGGAAGGGCTCCTCCTGCCCCGGTGCACATTGCCAGGGAGCTGCGCTGCTCCCCACGCGGTACAAGTGTCCAGCCGGCGGTGGGTCGGCCCCCTACGTGAGGGGGGGCACCCCTGCACTGGTGCACTCTGCCAGGGAGCACAATGCCAGGGAGCTGTGCGGCTCCCCACGTGGTATGGGTGCCCAGCCGGCGGGGGGTCGGCCCCCTAGGTGAGGGGGGGCACCCCCACACTGGTGCACTCTGCCAGGGAGCTGTGCGGCTCCCCACGCGGCACACGATTCAAACCGGCGGGGGGCAGGGCCCATGGTAAAGGAAGGGATCCTCCTGCCCCGGTGCACATTGCCAGGGAGCTGCGCTGCTCCCCACGCGGTACAAGTGTCCAGCCGGCGGTGGGTCGGCCCCCTACGTGAGGGGGGGCACCCCTGCACTGGTGCACTCTGCCAGGGAGCTGTGCGGCTCCCCACACGGCACACGATTCAAACCGGCGGGGGCCTTGCCCACGGTAAAGGCAGGGCTCCCCCTGCCCCGGAGCACATTGCCAGGGAGCTGCGCTGCTCCCCATGCGGTACGAGTGTCCAGCCGGCGGTGGGTCGGCCCCTGGCTGAAGGGGGGCTCCCCTGCACTGGTGCACTCTGCCAGGGAGCTGTGCGGCTCCCCACGCGGCACACGATTCAAACCGGTGGGGGGTGGGGCCCATGGTAAAGGAAGGGCTCCCCCTGCCCCGGTGTACATTGCCAGGGAGCTGCGCTGCTCCCCATGCGGTACGAGTGTCCAGCCGGCGGTGGGTCGGCCCCTGGCTGAAGGGGGGCTCCCCTGCACTGGTGCACTCTGCCAGGGAGCTGTGCGGCTCCCCACGCGGCACACGATTCAAACCGGTGGGGGGTGGGGCCCATGGTAAAGGAAGGGCTCCCCCTGCCCCGGTGTACATTGCCAGGGAGCTGCGCTGCTCCCCACGCGGTATGAGTGCCCAGCCGGCGGTGGGTCGGCCCCTGGCTGAGGGGGGGGGCTCCCCCGCACTGGTGCACTCTGCCAGGGAGCGGCGTGAGCTCCCCACGCGGCTGCGTGTAAAGGTGCAGGGGACACCGTGTCCCCACTCCTCATCTACAATAAAGTCTAGCACGGGCCACCGTACCGTTAGTTAGGCAGGGATCAGGGGAAGGAGTATTAGGCTCTGTCATGGGGAGCAGATCATAGGCGGTGGCTGGCTTTCTTCTGCCGGCCGTACATAAGGTTTCCAAGGGGGTTATTAAGGCACAGAGTGTTAGTTAGTGCATGCAGGTGATCTCCTTATACCATGCTCTTCATGCTCATACTCAGAGCTGTGCCCATACCATGTTTTAGGCACCACTCGCATCCAGAGCTGCATGCACCCACTTTTTTGGATGGCATGGTCACGGAATTCACAGATTTCACAGATAAGTTGAATAATAACCAACTAGGCCTCATTTTTGCCTCAGAGATCCAAATGGAGAGCATTAGCTTCCTAGATCTCAAAATTATATTGGATGGAAAAGGAGGAATTAAAACTGAGATCTATAGAAAGCCTACGTCGTCAAACAGCTTCTTACACTGGCAAAGCCATCACCAACTACCTCTAAAGAGAGGCATTCCTGTAGGCTAGTACTTGATGGCTTGCCGTAATTGTACAGATGACGAGGCCTTCCATAAAGAGTGTAACAACTTATACTCTAGATTTCGCATGAGGGGCTATCCCAAGAAGGTCCTGCACCGAGCCTATCGCAGAGCTATCAGTGCCGATAGAGAGGAACTGCTCACTAAGAGAAAAGCGCAAGAAGATAAGACTGTGAGATGTATAGGCAATAAAAAGGTGTACGAGGTTCTCAAGAGACACTGGCATATCCTGAAGACGGATAGAGATTTAAGACAGATACTTCCTAAAAATCCAAGTATTACATACAGACGAGGCCCCAATCTCAAAGAGATGCTGGTCCAAAGTCATTTCCAGAGAACACACAAGAGTAAGGGTACATGGCTTAAAACGACAGGATCCTTCCCCTGTGGAGGGTGCAGTTTTTGTAAATTCATGACTCCTAAAAGAGAGTTTGTTAACCCACAAGATGGGAGAGTGTTTAAAATTCGGGAATTCATAAACTGCAGAAGCATTGGGGTGGTGTACTGTATACAATGCGAGTGTAATAAATTGTATATTGGTAAAACGATCCAGGAATTGAGGAGGAGGCTCTCCAAACATCTCAGCATACTCAACACGAATGAGGAGACACCACTGTCTAGACATCTACAGAGCTGTCATGATGGCAGGACTAGTGGTTTGAAGGTGTGGGGGATACAGAGGTTGCAGAGTTCTCCCAGGCAGGGCAGCTTTGACCGCAAGTATAAGCAAGATATTGCTGCATTTGTGGGAGTGGAGGCTAATTACAAGGCTATTCATGCGTACCTGTGGGCCCAGGCTGGCTGATTACTAGGCTATTTATAGGCACCTGTGTGCCCAGGCTGACGCCGATTCAGCTGATTTCACTACCTCTGGGTCAGCTCTAGGATACAGCAGCATGGTGTGGAGGCTCCTTACGGCTGGGCGACGGCAGAATGTCTCAAGAGGGCGATGGTATTCATGGTAGGATCGGAGTTGTTTGCACGGGACCCATGCTGCAGTCAGCGACATGTAGCGCTCTGGGATGAAGCAGAGTTTGAGATCCTGGGGTCGGCAAGGGTAGGAAGCTGCTTCTCCGCAGCATGCAGTATTAGAGTCCGGCCGGCGGGGGGGCGGCCCCCTAGGTGAGGGGGGCCACCCCCGCACCGGAGCACAATGCCAGGGAGCTGTGCGGCTCCCCACGCGGTATGGGTGCCCAGCCGGCGGGGGGTCGGCCCCCTAGGTGAGGGGGGGCACCCCCACACTGGTGCACTCTGCCAGGGAGCTGTGCGGCTCCCCACGCAGCACACGATTCAAACCGGCGGGGGGCGGGGCCCATGGTAAAGGAAGGGCTCCTCCTGCCCCGGTGCACATTGCCAGGGAGCTGCGCTGCTCCCCACGCGGTACAAGTGTCCAGCCGGCGGTGGGTCGGCCCCTGGCTGAAGGGGGGCTCCCCCGCACTGGTGCACTCTGCCAGGGAGTTGTGCGGCTCCCCACTAGGCACACGATCCAAACCGGCGGGGGGTGGGGCCCATGGTGAAGTAAGGGCTCCCCCTGCCCCGGTGCACATTGCCAGGGAGCTGCGCTGCTCCCCATGCGGTACGAGTGTCCAGCCGGCGGTGGGTCGGCCCCTGGCTGAAGGGGGGCTCCCCTGCACTGGTGCACTCTGCCAGGGAGCTGTGCGGCTCCCCACGCGGCACACGATTCAAACCGGTGGGGGGTGGGGCCCATGGTAAAGGAAGGGCTCCCCCTGCCCCGGTGTACATTGCCAGGGAGCTGCGCTGCTCCCCACGCGGTATGAGTGCCCAGCCGGCGGTGGGTCGGCCCCTGGCTGAGGGGGGGGCTCCCCCGCACTGGTGCACTCTGCCAGGGAGCGGCGTGAGCTCCCCACGCGGCTGCGTGTAAAGGTGCAGGGGACACCGTGTCCCCACTCCTCATCTTCAATAAAGTCTAGCACGGGCCACCGTACCGTTAGTTAGGCAGGGATCAGGGGAAGGAGTATTAGGCTCTGTCATGGGGAGCAGATCATAGGCGGTGGCTGGCTTTCTTCTGCCGGCCGTACATAAGGTTTCCAAGGGGGTTATTAAGGCACAGAGTGTTAGTTAGTGCATGCAGGTGATCTCCTTATACCATGCTCTTCATGCTCATACTCAGAGCTGTGCCCATACCATGTTTTAGGCACCACTCGCATCCAGAGCTGCATGCACCCACTTTTTTGGATGGCATGGTCACGGAATTCACAGATTTCACAGATAAGTTGAATAATAACCAACTAGGCCTCATTTTTGCCTCAGAGATCCAAATGGAGAGCATTAGCTTCCTAGATCTCAAAATTATATTGGATGGAAAAGGAGGAATTAAAACTGAGATCTATAGAAAGCCTACGTCGTCAAACAGCTTCTTACACTGGCAAAGCCATCACCCACTACCTCTAAAGAGAGGCATTCCTGTAGGCTAGTACTTGATGGCTTGCCGTAATTGTACAGATGACGAGGCCTTCCATAAAGAGTGTAACAACTTATACTCTAGATTTCGCATGAGGGGCTATCCCAAGAAGGTCCTGCACCGAGCCTATCGCAGAGCTATCAGTGCCGATAGAGAGGAACTGCTCACTAAGAGAAAAGCGCAAGAAGATAAGACTGTGAGATGTATAGGCAATAAAAAGGTGTACGAGGTTCTCAAGAGACACTGGCATATCCTGAAGACGGATAGAGATTTAAGACAGATACTTCCTAAAAATCCAAGTATTACATACAGACGAGGCCCCAATCTCAAAGAGATGCTGGTCCAAAGTCATTTCCAGAGAACACACAAGAGTAAGGGTACATGGCTTAAAACGACAGGATCCTTCCCCTGTGGAGGGTGCAGTTTTTGTAAATTCATGACTCCTAAAAGAGAGTTTGTTAACCCACAAGATGGGAGAGTGTTTAAAATTCGGGAATTCATAAACTGCAGAAGCATTGGGGTGGTGTACTGTATACAATGCGAGTGTAATAAATTGTATATTGGTAAAATGATCCAGGAATTGAGGAGGAGGCTCTCCAAACATCTCAGCATACTCAACACGAATGAGGAGACACCACTGTCTAGACATCTACAGAGCTGTCATGATGGCAGGACTAGTGGTTTGAAGGTGTGGGGGATACAGAGGTTGCAGAGTTCTCCCAGGCAGGGCAGCTTTGACCGCAAGTATAAGCAAGATATTGCTGCATTTGTGGGAGTGGAGGCTAATTACAAGGCTATTCATGCGTACCTGTGGGCCCAGGCTGGCTGATTACTAGGCTATTTATAGGCACCTGTGTGCCCAGGCTGACGCCGATTCAGCTGATTTCACTACCTCTGGGTCAGCTCTAGGATACAGCAGCATGGTGTGGAGGCTCCTTACGGCTGGGCGACGGCAGAATGTCTCAAGAGGGCGATGGTATTCATGGTAGGATCGGAGTTGTTTGCACGGGACCCATGCTGCAGTCAGCGACATGTAGCGCTCTGGGATGAAGCAGAGTTTGAGATCCTGGGGTCGGCAAGGGTAGGAAGCTGCTTCTCCGCAGCATGCAGTATTAGAGTCCGGCCGGCGGGGGGGCGGCCCCCTGGGTGAGGGGGGCCACCCCCGCACCGGAGCACAATGCCAGGGAGCTGTGCGGCTCCCCACGCGGTATGGGTGCCCAGCCGGCGGGGGGTCGGCCTCCTAGGTGAGGGGGGGCACCCCCACACTGGTGCACTCTGCCAGGGAGCTGTGCGGCTCCCCACGCAGCACACGATTCAAACCGGCGGGGGGCGGGGCCCATGGTAAAGGAAGGGCTCCTCCTGCCCCGGTGCACATTGCCAGGGAGCTGCGCTGCTCCCCACGCGGTACAAGTGTCCAGCCGGCGGTGGGTCGGCCCCTGGCTGAAGGGGGGCTCCCCCACACTGGTGCACTCTGCCAGGGAGTTGTGCGGCTCCCCACTAGGCACACGATCCAAACCGGCGGGGGGTGGGGCCCATGGTGAAGTAAGGGCTCCCCCTGCCCCGGTGCACATTGCCAGGGAGCTGCGCTGCTCCCCATGCGGTACGAGTGTCCAGCCGGCGGTGGGTCGGCCCCTGGCTGAAGGGGGGCTCCCCTGCACTGGTGCACTCTGCCAGGGAGCTGTGCGGCTCCCCACGCGGCACACGATTCAAACCGGTGGGGGGTGGGGCCCATGGTAAAGGAAGGGCTCCCCCTGCCCCGGTGTACATTGCCAGGGAGCTGCGCTGCTCCCCACGCGGTATGAGTGCCCAGCCGGCGGTGGGTCGGCCCCTGGCTGAGGGGGGGGCTCCCCCGCACTGGTGCACTCTGCCAGGGAGCGGCGTGAGCTCCCCACGCGGCTGCGTGTAAAGGTGCAGGGGACACCGTGTCCCCACTCCTCATCTTCAATAAAGTCTAGCACGGGCCACCGTACCGTTAGTTAGGCAGGGATCAGGGGAAGGAGTATTAGGCTCTGTCATGGGGAGCAGATCATAGGCGGTGGCTGGCTTTCTTCTGCCGGCCGTACATAAGGTTTCCAAGGGGGTTATTAAGGCACAGAGTGTTAGTTAGTGCATGCAGGTGATCTCCTTATACCATGCTCTTCATGCTCATACTCAGAGCTGTGCCCATACCATGTTTTAGGCACCACTCGCATCCAGAGCTGCATGCACCCACTTGTTCTTACATTATGTGTTATACTCTGCTTCCACTTAAATCTGCATTTCTTTTCATAGCTACATTATGATTACTCAATATTCTTACTAGGGCAACCAGCACACCGCTCTGATACTGCTCTTCCTATAAGCATAGCTGCTTTCTTTTCAGGCTTATGTTTCTTTCCTCGGTGGTTTGTTACATTCCATAGGTCTACCTTTTCTGTTCACTTCGAAAGGTGTTCTTTAGTCCTGCTATGCATTCACTTAGACTGGTCTCCTTTACTTCTGGTTCGCATTCACTCAGATTGGTCCCCTGCCCCAGTTAACCAAATAGCTCCCTAGCGGTCAGTGGGCCAATAGGAGTGAGTTCCTACTATGTTTTCACAGTTGTTCATTCATTTGTCACGACAAGGGTCTTCTCTTAGCGAACTTCAAGGCCTCTGGCTCTTGTTTTTCTCCCATCTGTTTCAATTTCGCGGTTGGTTTAATGTTTCGTTTATGCACGTGGTTCGGATCACTAATGTCTATGCATTTTCCTTTAGGTCTGGCTCACATTGTAATTACTTATCGTCACTGTAAGGTCATCCAGTTCAGTCTCTTGACTTCGGGGGCCCGATGACCATTCTTCATGTTCGTTAGGTGTACAATATGGTTGTAGGCTGGTTAGCGTCCTAGGTTATTGTCGGAGAGGGTCATGGTTATGCGAGTCCACAAGTCATACTGGTGCTGCTTAAAGGGAACCTGTCACCGGGATTTTGTGTATAGAGCTGAGGACATGGGTTGCTAGATGGCCGCTAGCACATCCGCAATACCCAGTCCCCATAGCTCTGTGTGCTTTTATTGTGTAAAAAAACGTATTTGATACATATGCAAATTAACCTGTGATGAGTCCTTTCCCTGACTCATCTGAGGGACAGGACTCATCTCAGGTTAATTTGCATATGTATCAAATCGTTTTTTTTTACACAATAAAAGCACACAGAGCTATGGGGACTGGGTATTGCGGATGTGCTAGCGGCCATCTAGCAACCCATGTCCACAGCTTTATACACAAAATCCCGGTGACAGGTTCCCTTTAAGTGGTTTATAGTTTAAGAAAAAAAAAATATATTATAATCCGCCATTAGAGTCTCTCACGCATGGCTTCTCCGTTTTAGTTTTACACATATGACTCCGCCATTAGTCTCTCACGCATGGCTTCTCTGTTTTAGTTTTACACATATGACTCCGCCATTAGAGTCTCTCACGCATGGCTTCTCCGTTTTAGGTTTACACATATGACTCCGCCATTAGAGTCTCTCACGCATGGCTTCTCCGTTTTAGGTTTACACATATGACTCCGCCATTAGAGTCTCTCACGCATGGCTCCGCCATTAGAGTCTCTCACGCATGGCTTCTCCGCTTTAGGTTTACACATATGACTCCGCCATTAGAGTCTCTCACGCATGGCTTCTCCGTTTTAGTTTTACACATGACTCCGCCATTAGTCTCTCACGCATGGCTTCTCTGTTTTAGTTTTACACATATGACTCCGCCATTAGAGTCTCTCACGCATGGCTTCTCCGTTTTAGGTTTACACATATGACTCCGCCATTAGAGTCTCTCACGCATGGCTCCGCCATTAGAGTCTCTCACGCATGGCTTCTCCGCTTTAGGTTTACACATATGACTCCGCCATTAGAGTCTCTCACGCATGGCTTCTCCGTTTTAGTTTTACACATATGACTCCGCCATTAGTCTCTCACGCATGGCTTCTCTGTTTTAGTTTTACACATATGACTCCGCCATTAGAGTCTCTCACGCATGGCTTCTCCGTTTTAGTTTTACACAATATGACTCCGCCATTAGAGTCTCTCACGCATGGCTCCGCCATTAGAGTCTCTCACGCATGGCTTCTCCGCTTTAGGTTTACACATATGACTCCGCCATTAGAGTCTCTCACGCATGGCTTCTCCGTTTTAGTTTTACACATATGACTCCGCCATTAGTCTCTCATGCATGGCTTCTCCGTTTTAGTTTTACACATATGACTCCGCCATTAGAGTCTCTCACGCGTGGCTTCTCCGTTTTAGTTTTACACATATGACTCCGCCATTAGAGTCTCTCACGCATGGCTCACGCATGGCTTCTCCGTTTTAGTTTTACACATATGACTCCGCCATTAGTCTCTCACGCATGGCTTCTCCGTTTTAGTTTTACACATATGACTCCGCCATTAGAGTCTCTCACGCATGGCTTCTCCGTTTTAGTTTTACACATATGACTCCACCATTAGAGTCTCTCACGCATGGCTTCTCCGTTTTAGTTTTACACATATGACTCCGCCATTAGAGTCTCTCACGCATGGCTTCTCCGTTTTAGTTTTACACATATGACTCCGCCATTAGTCTCTCACGCATGGCTTCTCTGTTTTAGTTTTACACATATGACTCCGCCATTAGAGTCTCTCACGCATGGCTTCTCCGTTTTAGTTTTACACAATATGACTCCGCCATTAGAGTCTCTCACGCATGGCTCAGCCATGAGTCTCCCGTGCATGGCTTCTCCGTTTAAATTTTACACACATAACTCCGACATTCGAGGCCGGCTGCGTGGTCCCACCACAAGTAGGTTCAATGTCTTTTTCTGCCTTCAGACCCGCTCGCATGGCTCGGTCATCTGTGGCTCGCAATACAATTTTTCTTGTGGTGGCTCGCACGTGGGGCTTGTGCCATTAGAGCCTCACTTACATTGTTGTTTTTCTCTGACTTTTATTTTCTAGGTTGTTGGGTCTAAAAGAAAAATCATTGTTTTCTTTATAAGCAGTCATCCCAAGCCTGCCTTTGCGGACATCACCTTCTCCCATGCTTACTTCATCTACAAACTCGGGCTGAGGGTGTTGGTGTCCGGCCTAAGTCCTGGGTATCGGTCTGTCTTCCAGTAGGAGGTACAGTAATAAAGCGCAATTTATGAAGTCTGTCACGTCTACAGACACAACAAATCCTGTCACGACTACAGGCGCTGCATACATAGTTTATCACGACCTTAAGCTTATTTCCTATCACAACTGCAGGTATGGTGGGTACGTTCTGTCCTTATTACAGACAACATTAGCTTGTTAATCGAAATAGCCATGTATTCCTGTTTATGGTTCCCCAGGCATGGTGGGTTTACACATTTCTCTTTATCTACTACTAGAGTAAGATGGCGTACGCCATGTTCTAACTTTTGGGTCCTTTATATATAAAAATAAAAATAAAATAAAAAGTGTGGCCTGGGGGATAAGTAGAGGTGAAGTATTCTGCCACCAGGATCAGGGCCCTTGGCGAATGGTTGGAGTTCATTTAGGCCCTTCCAACAGATTCACCATTGTTTGTTTCAGTCTGCAGCTCTCAGGATTCAGACCTTCTCGTAATATGTTCATATGTTAGTCAACATAGGAGTAAATCGTTTCTGGTAACCGGCCACTATTTCAATCGCATCAGCATTAGCCACCTCCAAGAACAATGTGCCGGTGCACATGACAAAGAGGTAAGGTAGATGGAAGTTACTGTGATATATGCGGTATATTCCGCACCTTCATTGTGAAAAGTCAAAAGTGGGTGTCGTAATGGTATGTATATATTTACTCTAAACTAAGATCTGCTCTCTTTGGCCCCTTTAAGCTGCCCTACCACAGCAGTTATGGAATAGTTATGGCATAACAGTTATGGCATATGCTTGTTGTAGATGAGGTTAGGTTCACCTTTCTAATAGCCGATCCGACCACAAGTATAAGCAAGATATTGCTGCATTTGTGGGAGGGGAGGCTGATTACAAGGCTATTCATGCGTACCTGTGGGCCCAGGCTGGCTGATTACTAGGCTATTTATAGGCACCTGTGTGCCCAGACTGACGCCGATTCAGCTGATTTCACCCACATCATCTTACAGTCACTTCGCATTTGGGTGGCCCCCTTTAGGCTGCCCTACCACAGCAGTTATGGCATAACTCTACTGCTTGTTGTAGATGGGGTTAGGTTCACCTTTCTGATAGCCGATCCGACCACAAGTTACAACAAGAGGAGACGAAATGGATATATCGTCTCCACTCACTGGCCCCTTATGGGCTGAATGAAGGTTTTACCTTTACTTCTTTCTTGTAAATTGAAATTAACCAGCGTCTTCATTAAATTTAGAAATATATGAAGAATATAATCTTAAACCACTCAAGAAAAGGGATTAGTATAGTTTATTCTCCTGAAAATGTAGAGGGCAGGGGCACAATTCAATAAGGGCCAATGAATAAGTGCATCTTTGACTGGTATGTTGGCAGCAATACAGATATGACCTACCTGGGGGGAATGTGCCGCTCCGCTGGAAGTCCTGGAGATAAGAGCGCTATCCCTGGAGTCACAGCCCTATGGATAGAAAAGCCAACATTATTTAGAGCAGTCAATTATTGAGAGGCAAGACCTAACGGTTTAAATATGGGTAAAAAGTGACATTCATACATTTATAAATTATTTATCAAAAATGGTTATTAAAGGACAAAGTACACACTCGCTGAGCATAATCCCAGATGATGTATTGTGTACATGTATGTCCTAAATGGTCAACCTTTAAAAATAAAATATAAAAAATATATATATTAAAAAATAAAAAATATATATATATATATATATATATATATATATAAATAAATATAATTATTAAAAAATTATATAAAAAATATAAAAAATATAAATAATAATACAAAAATATATATAAATAATACAGCACATAATATAGCAATATAGTAGTATATATATATAAGGGTTAAAGTGATATCTATATGTTCATAATTAATGATTAAAAACGTCTATAAAAGAAAAGGTACACACTCGTGTAATATCATCTAAGAAAATGTATACTGCACATGCTTGTTATAAATGGTTGACCACTTAGAATTAAAATATAAAGAATTACATATAAAGATACATAAATATTATAATATATAAAAAATGTATATAAATAGTGCATCACACAATATAGCGATATAGTGATATAGATGAAATCTAATATGTGGTAATTTTTAGGACGACATACTGTATACATAACGTGTGTACCCATGTGGGTGACATATACAGTATATATCCATTAGAGACACTGTCCAATCGAGAATTATATAAGCTATATGCCATTGAATGTCACAATACAGTGCTACAGATATCATTCTCCTGACTGTCCTATCTGCCCCCTCTTTTGAAAGCTGGGATACCTGTTAGCGGTGACAACTTAGAGCCGTAGAACAATTCCTAAGTATAGGCGCGTGCGCAGTCAATTGCGATAGGATGTGAGGGGTATTCAGCCGGAGCATGCGCAGAAAAACCCAAAACAGGCTCGGGAGGTTTTAGAGCTTGGCGCATGCGCAGTAGAGAGCAATCAAGCGCCGATGCTAGTGCTGGCATGGCGCATGCGTGGCGCACCCCCAGTGACCTCACAGGCGCATGCCGATGACATCAGCAGATTCCAACCTATAGGTAGGACGCCTACAGCTGACGTAGAGGTGATGCATAATGAGGCAGGCAATAGCGATTGGCCGCTGCCTAATCGCAAAGTAAACCAAGGGTTTAAATGCCCTGACCCCGCCCCCCAACCATTACCTGTGTAGTATCCCCTGAAGACGCTGAATCGTTCGGCGAAACATGTAGGGAAACAGGCTTCAGATTTTAGGTAGGAAATTTAGACAGGGTATCTATAACATAGAAAATCAAGTATCCAGAGTGCAGTTAACCCTTCGGGGTAGGACATGGACTAACATGTGAATCACATATCAGCACAAGATATTATATCCCTGAACTCACCTTCCTGAGAGTTTTAACCTTTGATCCCTAGTGGCTATATGTGTTTTAAAGTGATTATAATAAAGAGTTATTTTTAAACAATATTATCAGAGAGGTTGCAGAAACACGCTAAGGTCCAAGTGACCACATAATAATTTTTTCTCTTCTCCTGTAATTTATAGCGTGGCAACCTCCTGTAGGATCTTACTGTTTGTAATTATCTTTATCTCACCACCAGGCCCGCACCTAAAATCTTTTACAGAGTCAGTTCACCAGCAGGCCTGCGCATATAATTTTTTACAGGGTCAGCTCACCAGCAGGCCCTCAGATATCATGTTTTACAGGGTCAGCTCACCTGCAAGCCATTGCATATAATTTTTTAGAGGGTCAGCTCACCAGCAGGCCCTGGCATATCATGGTTTACAGGGTCAGCTCACCAGGAGGCCCTCACATATAATTTTTTACAGGGTCAGCTTACTAGCAGGCCTTCACCTACAATCTTTTACAGAGTCAGCTCACCTGAAGGCCCTCGCATATCATTTTTTAGAGGGTCAGCTCACCAGCAGGCCCTCGCATATCATATTTTACAGGGTCAGCTCACCAGCAGGCCCTCACCTACAATGTTTAACAGGGTCAGCTCACCAGCAAGCCCTCGCATATAATTTTTTACAGGTTCAGCTCACCAGCAGCCCTTCACCTACAAAGTTTTACAAGGTCAGCTCACCAGCAGGCCTTCACCTACAATCTTTTACAGAGTCAGCTCACCCGAAGGCCCTTGCATGGATCGTCGCCAGCAGGGCGATGTGCGATCAGCCCCAGGTTATCTAGAGTCACCAAAGCGGCAGTAGGCCCTCGCCCCTAAATGTTTTAGATGGTCAGATCAGCAGGCCCTTGCTCCTAATGTTTTTGAGGGTCACCAGCAGGCCATCAGTCATAATTTTTCAAGGCTGTGTATGAGGCCCTCCTTTATGTGTATCAAAGGGTGTATTGGAGTGCCGGTTCCTTGTAATTTTTGGCAGCCCATTCACTTAGTGCATAGGCTTTATGAGTGTAGGAGTCCCACTACATAAACATTTGTACCACAATGTGAATGTGGCCCTCCTTTATGTGATATACAGGTAGTATCAGAGTGCCTCTTCCTTGTAATTTTTGGCAGCACTTGCACTTTATATACAAGTAAATATACAGGAAAGAATGTTTCTTAGCAATTTTTCCTCTAAAATCGATTTTATCTTCAGTTTTGTGCGTATTATTGTCAGTCTGTAAAAGTGGCGTACTACTCGGACAACATCGTTCCCAGCAGCGACCTGGGAGTGCAAGATGCATCCAGCCATCCTACCCCTGTTTCCGAACCTCTTTGGTGGTGTTTCCAACAATTTCTGGCCTTTTCCTATTAACCAGGCACCCTCCCCTCTTCAGAGCAGAGGGTGTTTGCTTTAATGCTCGGGTTGTCCTATTGACTTCCATTATACTCGGGTGCTCAGTAGAGCACCCGAGCATCCCGATGTGTTCGGCCAGAGCACCCAAGCACTTTGGTGCTCAATCAACAATACTTCTTCTCATGCTTTAAGGCCCCTAAAATGCCAGGGCAGTATAAATACCCCACATGTGACCCCATTTTGGAAAGAAGACACCCCAAGGTATTCCGTGAGGGGCTTGGCGAGTTCATAGAAGTTTGTTTTTTTGGCGCAAGTTTGCGGAAATTTCTATTTTATTTTTTTCTCACAAAGTCTCCCTTTTTGCTAACTTGTGACAAAAAGTTAAATCTTTCATGGACTCAATATGCCCCTCAGCGAATACCTTGGGGTGTCTACTTTCCGAAATGGGGTCATTTGTGGGGTGTGTTTACTGTTCTGGCATTTTGGGCGGGGCTTAATTGTGAGCAACCCTGTAAAGCCTAAAGGTACTCGTTGGACTTTCGGTCCCTTTACGCACCTAGGCTGCAAAAAATTGTGACACATGTGGTATCGCCGTACTCAGGAGAAGTAGGAAAATGTGGTTTGGGGTTTATTTTTACATATACCCATGCTGGGTGAGAGAAATATCTCTGTAAATTGACAACTTTGTATACATTTTATTAAAAAGTTGTCATTTACAGAGATATTTTTCACACACAGTATGGGTATATGTAAAAATACACCCCAAAACACATTGCCCTACTTCTTCTGAGTACGGCGATACCACATGTGTGACACTTTTTTGCATCCTAGGTGCGCAAAGGGGCCCAAATTCCAATGAGTACCTTTTAGGAGGGCATTTTTAGGCATTTGGATTCCAGACTTCTTCTCACGCTTTAGGGCCCCTAAAATGCCAGGGCAGTATAAATACCCCACATGTGACCCCATTTTGGAAAGAAGACACCCCAAGGTATTCTGTGAGGGGCATGGCGAGTTCCTAGAATATATATTATTTTTTTTGGCACAAGTTAGCGGAAAATGTTATTTTTTTTATTTGTTTTTTTTCTCTTACAAAATCATTTTCCACTAACTTGTGCCAAAAAAATATATAAATTCTAGAAACTCGCCATGCCCCTCACGGAATACCTTGGGGTGTCTTCTTTACAAAATGGGGTCACTTGTGGGGTATTTATACTGCCCTGGCATTTTAGGGGCCCTAAAGCGTGAGAAGAATTCTGGAATATAAATGTCTACAAAATTTTATGCATTTGGATTCCGTGAGGGGTATGGTGAGTTTATGTGAGATTTTATTTTTTGTCACAAGTTAGTGGAATATGAGACTTTGTAAGAAAAAACAAAAAAATAAAAACCTAAAATTCTGCAAATTTCTGCCCCAAAAAAGTTATCTATGAACTCGCCATGCCCCTCAAAAGTGATCTTTATAGCGCCGCAGCGGTTTTATGGTGTTTTTGCAGTGATCAGAAAAAAAACATTTCTGTCACTGCGGTGGGGCGGACTGAACGCAAGTGTGCGCACAAGATTAGGCCTGATCGGGCGAACACTGCGTTATTTGTAGAGCCTATAGAACATGTCAGGCATTTTCTATATAGTTCTGGCAAAGTGCGGATCCGCAAAATGGTGTCCGTGTTTTGCAGATCCGAGGTGTCCGTGTTTTGCGCATCCGCGGATCTGCAAAACACATACGGACGTCTGAATGGAGCCTTATCAATGACAGGGGGGGTGATCAATGACAGAGGGGTGATCAGGGGTTAATAAGTGACAGGGGGGGTCTAGTGTAGTGTGGTGCTTGGTGCTACTTATTACAGAGCTGCCTGTGTCCTCTGGTGGTCGATCCAAGCAAAAGGGCCCACCAAAGGACCAGGTAGCAGGTATATCAGACGCTGTTAACAAAACAGCGTCTGATATACCTTTCAAGGGTTAAAAAAAATCACATCTGCAGCCTGCCAGCGAATGATTGCCGCTGGCAGGCTGTAGATGAACTCGTTTACCTTCGGATCCTGTGAAGGTGCGCTCCTGTGAGCGCGCGTTCACAGGAAATCTCGCGGTTAATTTAAAATGGAGCTGTGTACGGCCTAATTCACACTTCATCGTCCTAGCCCTGTATCTAAATACCCTGACCAAGACAGAATGGCTTGTTGCCGCTCCCAAGGAACTGAGCACCCAGGGTACATGACCGCTAGCACCCCTCCCCCACCTCTAGTAACACCCTAGCTGTAAATGTGGAAGCCCCTTCCTTCTGCTTGTCTCAGGTCTCAGATCTACAGAACAGATTCATGGAAAGAAATAACAATGTGTCCAGGATGTATAGCTTCTGTATTACTGTATGTGAGCATCTACCTGAGACTCTCTGGTCCTCCTGCTGGACTTCTGTCTTCAGGACCTTGTCTTCTCTCTTGATCCGTGGCTTCTTTGCATATTTTAAACAGATGAGGATGACTTTTCTCTCCTTGGCACATTTTAGATGTGTAGTCACATCTTCATCAACTGGAATGATCTGTTGATTCGGAGACTTCTTCTTAGAGGAGCTGGATGTTATCCTCTTCTTCCTCTTCTTGCTCCTCTTGGGTGTCTCTTTTTCTTCATCTGGGGGGGTCAATCTCCTCTTCTTCCTCCATCTTCTTCTGCTCATCCACCGTCGCCAGTCAACTCCAACTGCCACTTCCAACTGCCACCTACCATTCAGACATGGGCACCACAGTTGCCCTGGCTACATGGATTGTGATGTGGCCAGTAACTGACCAATAGCGTTCAGCCATTTGTGCCATTTTTTTTTATTTTTTTATATCTATTGAAAATAAATTTCTTATATGAAAAGTAATGGATATAAGTTTCCATTTTACTTGGATCTTTAAGAAACATTGGAAACTTTCATGAAATGAAATGTGCCACAAAGTTGTAACAATATTAAGAATTATAAAAACAGCAGAAGAAAAGTCCCATATTTATAAAAATAATTCTGCCTTTATGATAAGTCTCTGCATTGGGCTGTTCTTCTGTTATTCCTCCTGGAAATGTATGTACAAATTGACAACTGAGTGTTAGCATTCCTCTTGTCAAAGGGTTGTGTCCCTATATAGTCTGCTCGTGCGCGCACTTCGCTCAATGAGGCTAATTCTAAATGTCCGCACGGGCGCATCAGGCACAGGCCTGTGCGCACGCGCGGGATCTTTGAAAAGGAGGAGGGGGCACTGAACGAGAGCCGGAGGCGGATTTCTTTACATTCAGGCGGCGCTGAAAGGATCAGGGGAGGAGCTGGGCACCAACGGCGGCGGGCGGCAGCTTCAGACCTTCAGAAACGCCCTGGGCACCTTATCCACAAGATTGGCAGGTTAGATAAAAGGTATTTTTATCAAAACGAGACGGCGAATTTATGTTATAACAACACCTTTGTAATCACAAGGCCGCCATGGAGAGAACAATAGTTTTAAAAGGGGGGGTTAGAAAGTGGTGACAGAGTCCCTTTAAAGAGGTATTCCATCTGGGACTTTGATGGCATATCACTAGGACCCGCTCCTTTCTCCAAAACGGGATCCCCCGAAGTGAACAGCTAGCAGCCGCACATGCACGGCCACCCGCATGGAAGTTCTGAAAATACCTGATCGCTGGCTTAGCTACCTCTGGCAGTCCCATATAGCGGAGCTCGCTTGCTGAACTACTTTTGGAACTCCCACAGTGATGAATTGATGGCGCACAACGCGTTTGCGGTATGGTCTCCTATACTCCTATACTTCGGAGGCCCCGTTCTCTAGATAGCAGTGGGTCCTAGAGGTGGGACCCGCACTGATCAGACACTGGTGGCACATCGTAGCAATATATTATCAGTGTCTTAGATGGGCCAACCCCTTTAATTTAAGTTATCAAATGACAGCTGCAGGCCCCAAGATTAAAGAGAACCTGTCTCCTCTCCTGACAAGTCTGTTTTAGTAACTACTTGCATTCCCCATTTCATATCAATTCTGTAGCATCTAGTCTTATGAATCTATTTTATATCATGGCCAACACTATCCAATCAGTGCTGTCACAGTCAGAATATGCAGGGACACACCCCCAACTGGCAACACCCATCTGGACCTTTACAGCAAACGTCTAGCAATTTATTTTTAACTAATAGTAGGAATAATAAAGGAATGGCACAACATAGTGTCATAAGAATAGATGCTCCAGACTTTTATATGGGGATGAATGCAGTTACTAAAACAGAGGTTAGAGATCCTCTTTAAATCCAAACCAAAGTGTCGCTTCAGACTGCAGCAAAAGCTTCATAGTTAAAATCAATTAGTTACATGGCGGTAGATTTAGTGGCAGAAAATTCTGTGACTGAAAATCTGTGACCAGAATATGCAGGGGCACACCCCAAACTGGTAACCTCTGTTTGGTCCTTCACTGCAAACTGCTACCAATTTATTTATCACTTCTAGTAGGAATAATAGCGAAATTGCAAAACATAATAAGAATATATTCATTAGAATTGTTATTACATGGGGATGCATGTAGTTACTAAAACAGACATGTCAGGAGAGGTTAGAGGTCTTCTTTAAATGCATCTCAAAGTAAGGGTCCATTCACACGTCCGCAATTTCGGACCTATTCATTTCTATGGGGCAGAACGATGTGCTGCCCGGATATGGCATTGCGTACCCGCACCTCGGGTCCGCAATTTTGTTCCCGAAAAAAATAGAACTTGTCCTATTCTTGTCCGCAATTGCGAACAAGAATAGACATATTCTATTAGTGCCGGCAATGTGCGGTCCGCAAAATGCGGAACGCACATTTCAGTGTCCGTGTTTTGCGGATCCGTGGATCCTCAAAACACTTTACGCTGGGTTCAGACCTAAGCGTTCGCGATGGAGCGCTCTGTATGCGCGATTGTACGGGCATTTGCAATCGCGCATACAGAGACAAGCGAACGCCCATTGTCGCGCGTTCCCGCTGAAGTCTATGTACGGGAACGCGCGAGAAGACGCCCCAAAGAAGCTCATGTACTTCTTGGGGCGTCGGGCGTTTTACAGCGCGATCGTACGCCCTGTAAAACGCTCAGGTGAGAACCATTCCCATAGGGAATCATTGGTTCTTGCCTGTTGAGCGTTTTACAGCGCGTAGGAACGCGCTGTAAATCGCTCAGGTGTGAACCTAGCCTTAAGGATATCTACATAGAGCCTAAGGCTTCAGACTTCAGCAAAAGCTTCATAATTAAAATTAATTAGTCCCGTGGCAAAAAGTCTCCATGTTGTCCTGCCTTAGTCATACATGTCCTAGAGCAAAAGCAACAAAAACTTTAAAGCATTGGGGACATCTTTACTAATCCTGTGCGCCATATTTTTCACAGTGGCTCATGCTAGATGTTAAACCTGGTGCACGGCTAGATGACTTATTTTGTCACGATCCTTGCCAAAATGTTGGAAATTAGGATTACGCCCCTTTTCTTCTAGGCCCCACCCCTATCAAACCCGTTGGCAAGCAGGGTGTAATGGAGTTTTCTAAAGTTGGAGGTAGTAAAAAGTTGCTCCCAAATTTCACCCAAAAATGTTGGAACACTTAGCAAGTTGTAGATGCTGGTTCTAATTAAAAGATGAGCGAAGTTTTGAAAAATTCGATTAGACTGATTCGTCGAACTTCGACGAGAAATTCGATTTGTTACAAAGGAATTTGTCACGAATTGCTATAAATCAGGTATACCCAGTCCTCTCAGTGTGAAGGCTTGAAAGTTAACCCTTCAGTATATTTTCTTCGGCAGCGGGCCTTTAAAAATGGCTCCTGCTGACACATGCAGCGGCCACCATGGCAGAAACCTGGAACTAATGTCCGCGACCAGTGTTAATGATGTTAACAAACTTTTAACCCTTCAGATGCTGTTACCCCATACCAGCCCCTGTTTGGTCAACATATTATATGACAGCTAGTTTTCAGGCTCCGGTCCCTTATGGCAATATTCCAGTGGCCATGTTTGAGCCATCCTGAAAGTTTGGCCCATCTGTTTTTACCCTAATACATTTTGAAAGTAAAATACCATTAGGTTCATAGTTTGGAGGGATCCTAGAACTTATGAAGGAATCCACGTGGGTTAAAATTTCGTTACACTGCACAGTAACATAGAATTTGTTTAAACTTTGGTTTGGCGTGACGCAGAATAATTTTTTTTCGCTAACAGAACATGTTAGCTAGGAATGATGAATTTGGGTCCAGTTGGTGGAGCAATTGTTCTGGTAATACCATCCAAGTTCCAACCATAAACGATTGCAAAAACGAAGGTTTTTTTTCGCTGAAATAACGTATTAGCTACGATAAATATGGGTGGAGCTGGTGGAGCAATTTGTGTGGTTCATTCCAATAACCAACGAGACTCCTTCGTGCTAAGTAGTTATTTGACCCCAGGCATAGGGCTGGACGATATGGCCTAAAATCTATATCGCAATATAATTTGAAGCATGTGCGATATAACGATATATCGCAATATATTATTTTCTTCTGTATGTATACAAATTACGTGGCCATCATCATCCATGTCCCCCAGCCAGCGCCATCAGCCCCATGCCATTATCATTTGCCATCATCTATGTCCCCCAACCAACGCCATCAGCTCCATGCTATTGCCATTTACCATCATCCATGTCCCCCAGCCAGCGCCATCAGCCCCATGCTATTGCCACCATCATCATCCATGTCCCCTAGCCAGCGCCATCAGCCCCATGTCATAGCCATCCACCCCTTCCCCCCCAGTAGATTCGGGCCCCTGCATATATACTTACCTTAAAGGGAACCTGTCACCAGTTTTAATGTGTCCCAACTAAGGGCAACATATATAAGTGACTGATTTTCTTAGCAAAATGTTGGGTCACTTTCTTTAATTGACCCAGTCAATCTGCCAACATCTTGTATTGAAAAGCTCCAGCTGATAATTATGAGTCCTGAATGTTCATGAGCTCCTGACTCTCCCCGCCCACCTGCTGCTGAATGACAGTTATTTTTCCATATGAATCAGCAGCAGGTGGGCAGGGGAGTGGCTATAGCTCTGAATTAAATATACGCTGGACTCAATGACATCACGCTTCACTCAAATCAGCTCATTAGCATGCGGCATCTTTGTGTGTGTATATAATGAGGTAACCATCTATCACACCAGTAAGTGAATACATCTAAGGTACTTTTTAGTAGTTAATGATTGTATATAATTAGTTAGATTATAATCAAATATCCACATGACAGGTTCCCTTTAACTGCAGGGTGCGTGGCTGACTGATGGAGTCCGTAGAAGACGGACCGCGTCTTCTTCTGAGCATGCACTGACAATGTGTGCATGCAAGGCCCTGGCCAGTGCAGCACGGTGCAGAGTCAGGAGGCCACGGAGCGGTGAGTGAGAAGCTTATTTAATTTACTACCGCTCCGTGGTCATCTATCGTGATATGGCGATATAGACAAAATCTATATCGTTGCCCGAATTTATATCGTTCATATGATATATCGTTTATATCGACCACCCCTAACCAGGCGGTCCACGTCCAACATCTTTGAAGGACAAGTATCATTCAGCAATGACAGTTCTGTGATGCCCTTAAATGTCCGGGGCTGCATGCGCACTACACTGAGAGGATCTACGTGTGTCTACCCTTCACCTAAAGGTGCGGGTAATCTGCTCAATGCTGTTCATTGTAGGGATTGTGGATTGCAGTATGAAGGCAGAATAGTTTTTGCTAGCTATGTATTAGAAGTAGAGAAATTGAAACTTGGAAATTTGCACATTTTTCACATTTTTGGTAAACTTGGTATTTTTTTTATTAATTAAAATGAATTTTTTTACTCCATTTTACCAGTGTCATTAAGTACAATATGTGACAAAAAAACAATCCCAGAATGGCCTGCATAAGTAAAAGCGTTTTAAGGTTATTCACACATAAAGTGAACTGGTCCTTAAGGGGTTAATCTTTGCATCTTATGTCAGGACTAGGGATGAGCGAACCCGAACTGTATAGTTCGGGTTCGTACTGAATTTTGGGGTGTCCGTGACACGGACCCGAACCCGAACATTTTCGTAAAAGTCTGGGTTCGGTGTTCGTCGCTTTCTTGGAGCTTTTTGAAAGGCTGCAAAGCAGCCAATCAACAAGCGTCATACTACTTGCCCCAAGAGGCCATCACAGCCATGCCTACTATTGGCATGGCTGTGATTGGCCAGTGCAGCATGTGACCCAGCCTCTATTTAAGCTGGAGTCACGTAGCGCCGCCCGTCACTCTGCTCTGATCAGTATAGGGAGAGGTTGCAGCTGCGACGTTAGGGCGAGATTAGGCAGTGATTAACTACTCCAAAAGACTTCATTCATTGATCGATCTGCAGCTGTGGATCATTGAACTGATGATATTCAATTGCTCACTGTTTTTAGGCTGCCCAGAGCGTTTTTCATTCACTTTTTTCTGGGGTGATCGGCGGCCATTTTGTGTCTTGTGATGCGCCAGCACAAGCTGCCACCAAGTACATTTAACCCTCAATGGTGTGGTTATTTTTTTGGCTATATCCTACATCAGGGTCAAGCTGTCACCAAGTGCATTTAACCCTCAATAGTGTGGTTGTTTTTTGGCTATATCCTACATCGGTCAAGCTGTCACACCAAGTGCATTTAACCATCAATAGTGTGGTTATTTTTTGGCCATATACTACATCAGGGGCAAGCTGAGCCTGTCACCAAGTGTATTTAACCCTCAATAGTGTGGTTGTTTTTTGGCTATATCCTACATCAGGGTCAAGCTGTCACACCAAGTGCATTTAACCATCAATAGTGTGGTTATTTTTTGGCCATATACTACATCAGGGGCAAGCTGTCACCAAGTACATTTAACCCTCAATAGTGTGGTTGTTTTGTTGGCTATATCCTACATCGGTCAAGCTGTCACACCAAGTTCATTTAACCATCAATAGTGTGGTTATTTTTTGGCCATATACTACATCAGGGGCAAGCTGAGCCTGTCACCAAGTGCATTTAACCCTCAATAGTGTGGTTGTTTTTTGGCTATATCCTACATCAGGGTCAAGCTGTCACACCAAGTGCATTTAACCATCAATAGTGTGGTTATTTTTTTGCCATATCCCAGTCTAATTCTGACTGTAAACGTATACCTGTCACCCAGCGCCTAAATAATAGGCCTCAAATTTATAGTCAGCTAAATCTGTGGTTATTGCTGTGGCTGGGCAAGTTATTTAGGGTCCGTCAAAGCACAGTTTTTGTTCTGGGTTGAAATACAATTCCCAATTTAGCAATTCTCAAAATTAGTGGTTTCTGCTGTATCAGGCCTACTTTAAATCCATCCCTAAAAGGGTATATTAGAATCAAGGTGCTGATAGGGTCATTCTCAATAACTTGACACACACGCTACTGTGCATATCCCAGTCTAATTCTGTCCGTAAACGTATACCTGTCACCCAGCGCCTAAATAATAGGCCTCAAATTTATAGTCAGCTAAATCTGTGGTTATTGCTGTAGCTGGTCAAGTTATTTAGTGTCCGTCAAAGCACAGTTTTTGTTCTGGGTTGAAATACAATTCCCAATTTAGCAATTCTCTAAATTATTGGTTTCTGCTGTATCAGGCCTACTTTAAATCCATCCCTAAAAGGGTATATTAGAATCAAGGTGCTGATAGGGTCATTCTCAATAACTTGACACACACGCTACTGTGCATATCCCAGTCTAATTCTGTCTGTAAACGTATACCTGTCACCCAGCGCCTAATAACTAGGCCTCAAATGTATAGTCAGCTAAATCTGTGGTTATTGCTGTGACTGGGCAAGTTATTTAGTGTCCGTCAAAGCACAGTTTTTGTTCTGGGTTGAAATACAATTCCCAATTTAGCAATTCTCTAAATTAGTGGTTTCTGCTGTATCAGGCCTACTTTAAATCCATCCCTAAAAGGGTATATTAGAATCAAGGTGCTGATAGGGTCATTCTCAATAACTTGACACACACGCTACTGTGCAGATCCCAGTCTAATTCTGTCCGTAAACGTATACCTGTCACCCAGCGCCTAAATACTAGGCCTCAAATTCATAGTCAGCTAAATCTGTGGTTACTTCTGTGCCTGTATTAGTGTAATACGGTACCTAAATAGATAGCCAGATAGTGTTAGGTGTCTGTAAAAAAAGGCCTGAATTTGAATTCAATACATTGGGCCAAATAATATTTTTGTTGTTGTGGTGAACGATAACAATGAGGAAAACATCTAGTAAAGGACGCGGACGCGGACATGGTCGTGGTGGTGTTAGTGGACCCTCTGGTGCTGGGAGAGGACGTGGCCGTTCTGCCACATCCACACGTCCTAGTGTACCAACTACCTCAGGTCCCAGTAGCCGCCAGAATTTACAGCGATATTTGGTGGGGCCCAATGCCGTTCTAAGGATGGTAAGGCCTGAGCAGGTACAGGCATTAGTCAATTGGGTGGCCGACAGTGGATCCAGCACGTTCACATTATCTCCCACCCAGTCTTCTGCAGAAAGCGCACAGATGGCGCCTGAAAACCAACCCCATCAGTCTGTCACATCACCCCCATGCATATCAGGGAAACTGTCTGAGCCTCAAGTTATGCAGCAGTCTCTTATGCTGTTTGAAGACTCTGCTGGCAGGGTTTCCCAAGGGCATCCACCTAGCCCTTCCCCAGCGGTGGAAGACATAGAATGCACTGACGCACAACCACTTATGTTTCCTGATGATGAGGGCATGGGAATACCACCTCAGCACGTCTCTGATGATGACGAAACACAGGTGCCAACTGCTGCGTCTTTCTGCAGTGTGCAGACTGAACAGGAGGTCAGGGATCAAGACTGGGTGGAAGACGATGCAGGGGACGATGAGCTCCTAGACCCCACATGGAATGAAGGTCATGCCACTGACTTTCACAGTTCGGAGGAAGAGGCAGTGGTAAGACCGAGCCAACAGCGTAGCAAAAGAGGGAGCAGTGGGCAAAAGCAGAACACCCGCCGCCAAGAGACTCCGCCTGCTACTGACCGCCGCCATCTGGGACCGAGCACCCCAAAGGCAGCTTCAAGGAGTTCCCTGGCATGGCACTTCTTCAAACAATGTGCTGACGACAAGACCCGAGTGGTTTGCACGCTGTGCTATCAGAGCCTGAAGCGAGGCATTAACGTTCTGAACCTTAGCACAACCTGCATGACCAGGCACCTGCATGCAAAGCATGAACTGCAGTGGAGTAAACACCTTAAAAACAAGCAAGTCACTCAGGCTCCCCCTGCTACCTCTTCTGCTGCTGCCGCCTCGGCCTCTTCTGCTGCTGCCGCCTCCGCCTCTTCTGCTGCTGCCGCCTCCGCCTCTTTCTCCGCCTCTGGAGGAACGTTGGCACCTGCTGCCCAGCAAACAGGGGATGTACCACCAACACCACCACCTCCGTCACCAAGCATCTCAACCATGTCACACGGCAGCGTTCAGCTCTCCATCTCACAAACATTTGAGAGAAAGCGTAAATTCCCACCTAGCCACCCTCGATCCCTGGCCCTGAATGCCAACATTTCTAAACTACTGGCCTATGAAATGCTGTCATTTAGGCTGGTGGACACAGACAGCTTCAAACAGCTCATGTCGCTTGCTGTCCCACAGTATGTTGTTCCCAGCCGACACTACTTCTCCAAGAGAGCCGTGCCTTCCCTGCACAACCAAGTATCCGATAAAATCAAGTGTGCACTGCGCAACGCCATCTGTGGCAAGGTCCACCTAACCACAGATACGTGGACCAGTAAGCACGGCCAGGGACGCTATATCTCCCTAACTGCACACTGGGTAAATGTAGTGGCGGCTGGGCCCCAGACGGAGAGCTGTTTGGCGCACGTCCTTCCGCTGCCAAGGATCGCAGGGCAACATTCTTTGCCTCCTGTTGCCTCCTCCTCCTACTCGGCTTCCTCCTCCTCCTCTTCCACCTGCTCATCCAGTCAGCCACACACCTTCACCACCAACTTCAGCACAGCCCGGGGTAAACGTCAGCAGGCCATTCTGAAACTCATATGTTTGGGGGACAGGCCCCACACCGCACAGGAGTTGTGGCGGGGTATAGAACAACAGACCGACGAGTGGTTGCTGCCGGTGAGCCTCAAGCCCGGCCTGGTGGTGTGCGATAATGGGCGAAATCTCGTTGCAGCTCTGGGACTAGCCGGTTTGACGCACATCCCTTGCTTGGCGCATGTGCTGAATTTGGTGGTGCAGAAGTTCATTCACAACTACCCCGACATGTCAGAGCTGCTGCATAAAGTGCGGGCCGTCTGTTCGCGCTTCCGGCGTTCACATCCTGCCACTGCTCGCCTGTCTGCGCTACAGCGTAACTTCGGCCTTCCCGCTCACCGCCTCATATGCGACGTGCCCACCAGGTGGAACTCCACCTTGCACATGCTGGACAGACTGTGCGAGCAGCAGCAGGCCATAGTGGAGTTTCAGCTGCAGCACGCACGGGTCAGTCGCACTGCGGAACAGCACCACTTCACCACCAATGACTGGGCCACCATGCGAGACCTGTGTGCCCTGTTGTGCTGTTTCGAGTACTCCACCAACATGGCCAGTGGCGATGACGCCGTTATCATCGTTACAATACCACTTCTATGTCTCCTTGAGAAAACACTTAGGGCGATGATGCAAGAGGAGGTGGCCCAGGAGGAGGAGGAGGAGGAAGAGGGGTAATTTTTAGCACTTTCAGGCCAGTCTCTTCGAAGTGACTCAGAGGGAGGTTTTTTGCAACAGCAGAGGCCAGGTACAAATGTGGCCAGCCAGGGCCCACTACTGGAGGACGAGGAGGACGAGGATGAGGAGGAGGTGGAGGAGGATGAGGATGAAGCATGGTCACAGCAGGGTGGCATCCAACGCAGCTCGGGCCCATCACTGGTGCGTGGCTGGGGGGAAACGCAGGACGATGACGATACACCTCCCACAGAGGACAGCTTGTCCTTACCTCTGGGCAGCCTGGCACACATGAGCGACTACATGCTGCAGTGCCTGCGCAACGACAGCAGAGTTGCCCACATTTTAACGTGTGCGGACTAGTGGGTTGCCACCCTGCTGGATCCACGGTACAAAGACAATGTGCCCACCTTACTTCCTGCACTGGAGCGTGATAGGAAGATGCGCAAGTACAAGCGCACGTTGGTAGACGTGCTACTGAGAGCATTCCCAAATGTCACAGGGGAACAAGTGGAAGCCCAAGGCCAAGGCAGAGGAGGAGCAAGAGGTCGCCAAGGCAGCTGTGTCACGCCAGCTCCTCTGAGGGCAGGGTTAGCATGGCAGGGATGTGGAAAAGTTTTGTCAACACGCCACAGCTAACTGCACCACCACCTGATACGCAACGTGTTAGCAGGAGGCAACATTTCACTAACATGGTGGAACAGTACATGTGCACACCCCTCCACGTACTGACTGATGGTTCGGCCCCATTCAACTTCTGGGTCTCTAAATTGTCCACGTGGCCAGAGCTAGCCTTTTATGCCTTGGAGGTGCTGGCCTGCCCGGCGGCCAGCGTTTTGTCTGAACGTGTATTCAGCACGGCAGGGGGCGTCATTACAGACAAACGCAGCCGCCTGTCTACAGCCAATGTGGACAAGCTGACGTTCATAAAAATGAACCAGGCATGGATCCCACAGGACCTGTCCATCCCTTGTGCAGATTAGACATTAACTACCTCCCCTTAACCATATATTATTGTACTCCAGGGCACTTCCTCATTCAATCCTATTTTTATTTTCATTTTACCATTATATTGCGGGGCAACCCAAAGTTGAATGAACCTCTCCTCTGTCTGGGTGCCGGGGCCTAAATTTATGACAATGGACTGTTCCAGTGTTGGGTGATGTGAAGCCTGATTCTCTGCTATGATATGAAGACTGATTCTCTGCTGACATGAAGCCAGATTCTCTGTTACGGGACCTCTCTCCTCTGCCTGGGTGCCGGGGCCTACATTTATGACAATGGACTGTTACAGTGGTGGGTGACGTGAAGCCTGATTCTATGCTATGACATGAAGACTGATTCTCTGGTGACATGAAGCCAGATTCTCTGTTACGGGACCTCTCTCCTCTGCCTGGGTGCCGGGGCCTACATTTATGACAATGGACTGTTCCAGTGGTGGGTGACGTGATGCATGATTCTCTGCTATGATATGAAGGCTGATTCTCTGCTGACATGAAGCCAGATTCTCTGTTATGGGACCTCTCTCCTCTGCCTGGGTGCCGGGGCCTAAATTTATGACAATGGACTGTTACAGTGGTGGGTGACGTGAAGCCTGATTCTATGCTATGACATGAAGACTGATTCTCTGGTGACATGAAGCCAGATTCTCTGTTACGGGACCTCTCTCCTCTGCCTGGGTGCCTGGGCCTAAATATATGACAATGGACTGTTACAATGGTGGGTGACGTGAAGCATGATTCTCTGCTATGATATGAAGACTGATTCTCTGCTGACATGAAGCCAGATTCTCTGTTACGGGACCTCTCTCCTCTGCCTGGGTGCCGGGGCCTACATTTATGACAATGGACTGTTACAGTGGTGGGTGACGTGAAGCCTGATTCTATGCTATGACATGAAGACTGATTCTCTGGTGACATGAAGCCAGATTCTCTGTTACGGGACCTCTCTCCTCTGCCTGGGTGCCGGGGCCTACATTTATGACAATGGACTGTTCCAGTGGTGGGTGACGTGATGCATGATTCTCTGCTATGATATGAAGGCTGATTCTCTGCTGACATGAAGCCAGATTCTCTGTTATGGGACCTCTCTCCTCTGCCTGGGTGCCGGGGCCTAAATTTATGACAATGGACTGTTACAGTGGTGGGTGACGTGAAGCCTGATTCTATGCTATGACATGAAGACTGATTCTCTGGTGACATGAAGCCAGATTCTCTGTTACGGGACCTCTCTCCTCTGCCTGGGTGCCTGGGCCTAAATATATGACAATGGACTGTTACAATGGTGGGTGACGTGAAGCATGATTCTCTGCTATGATATGAAGACTGATTCTCTGCTGACATGAAGCCAGATTCTCTGTTACGGGACCTCTCTCCTCTGCCTGGGTGCCTGGGCCTAAATATATGACAATGGACTGCTACAGTGGTGGGTGACGTGAAGCATGATTCTCTGCTATGATATGAAGACTGATTCTCTGCTGACATGAAGCCAGATTCTCTGTTACGGGACCTCTCTCCTCTGCTTGGGTGCCGGGGCCTAAATTTATGACAATGGACTGTTACAGTGGTGGGTGACGTGAAGCCTGATTCTATGCTATGACATGAAGACTGATTCTCTGGTGACATGAAGCCAGATTCTCTGTTACGGGACCTCTCTCCTCTGCCTGGGTGCCGGGGCCTAAATATATGACAATGGACTGTTACAGTGGTGGGTGACATGAAGCCAGATTCTCTGCTATGGGACCTCTCTCCAATTGATATTGGTTAATTTTTATTTATTTTATTTTTATTTTTATTCATTTCCCTATCCACATTTGTTTGCAGGGGATTTACCTACATGTTGCTGCCTTTTGCAGCCCTCTAGCCCTTTCCTGGGCTGTTTTACAGCCTTTTTAGTGCCGAAAAGTTTGGGTCCCCATTGACTTCAATGGGGTTCGGGACGAAGTTCGGATCGAACCCTAACATCCAGGTGTTCGCTCAACTCTAGTCAGGACTTGAGACTAATGGTGATCGAGCATGCTCGGCCGAACACCAGTTTGGCTCGAGCATCTCGATGCTCGACACATGGTGGTATTCGACCGAATGCCGCATGTGCTCAAAAGCAATGCTCGATTCCCTGCCCTGCACGTTTCTTGGCTGATACGCAGCAATAAATGTGCAGGTAAGTACTGCCCTCACTGTAAAGTCATGTTGGCTGCTGGCATTACAGTGATTGGCTGGCCGGAACGCATCATGTTTGGCTCATTCTTAGGGAGAACTGTGCTGATGAAGGACAGACAGGGAGTGATTTAATATTTTTACCACTAAAACTTTTCTGAGACCCAAATGTCCTTTTAAGCAGCAATATCTTTTTTTTAACGCTAAATAGCTAAAACTTTACAGACCCAAAAGTCCTTCGGACTATTGTGTGCGGCAGCAATATCTATTTTTAGTGCATCCTGCGCTAAATAGCGTACAATAGTTAGGCCGCTGCAGACAGCAACATTAGCTGCGCCACATTTCCAGTGCAAAGTGTGTGCATCCAAAAAATATCTGACATCCAATGTACTTTTGCTCCCCTGTTCCCTGATTCCCAAACTCTTGAGCATCCATTATCACAAGAAGATGACGGTGGGGAACGGCAATTACTGTTTAATGAGGTGGATGATGATGAGACACATTTGCCAATAACTCAACTGCAATTACTGTCTCAAAAGGTTGATGAAGAGGATGAGACACAATTGTCAATCACTGAGGTAGTGGTTAGGTCAACAATTCAGGAGGATAACCAGAGTGAGGAAGTGGAAGAGGAAGCGGTGGACAATTAAGTAAATGACCCAACCTGGGAAGGTGGAAAGCCGAGCGAGGACAACAGAACAGGCGGGGAGGGATCTGCTGCACCAAACAGGCTGGAAGAGGCAGTGGGGTGGCAAAAGGGAGAAGGCGGGCCACACGAAACAGGCCCGCAACTGTTCCACGGAGCACCCCCTTGCGGAAATCTCCCTTGCCAAGGGGTAGGTGTTCCGCAGTATGGCGCTTTTTTGAGGAGAGTGTGGACGACAAAAGAATAGTAGTTTGCAACCTGTGCCGTATCAAAATTAGCCGGGGTGTGAACACTAGCAACCTCCGCCACATGGCATCCAAGCACCGTAGTAAGTGGGACGAACGTCTGGGTCCCCAATCTGGGTCTGCGGGTCACACCACAGCCTCCACTTCCCCTGTGTTACTTGCTGGCCAATCCTCTGTCGGAGGCGCAGGCCAGGATGCCTCCCGCCCTGCACCTGCACCTTCGCAAGCACTATCAGCCACCACATCCACTTCCGTGTCCCAGCGCAGCGTCCTTACCCCAGGCATTTAAACGCAAGTGCAAATACCCAACCACCCACCCACAGGCCATAGGACAAAATGCGCAGCTTTACAAATTACTGGCCCTGGAAATGTTGCCATTTAAGCTTGTGAATACTGAGGCCTTCTGCAGCCTGATGTCAGCGGCCGTCCCACGTTACTCAGTCCCCAGCCGCCACTATTTTACAAGGTATGCCGTACCCGCCTTACACCAACATCTTTCCGTAACATCACACGTGCTCTGACCAATGCAGTTACTGGGAAAGTCCACTTAACCACAGACACATGAACAAGTGCATTCAGCCAGGGACGCTACATTTCCCTGTCGTCACACTGGGTGAATGTTGTGGTGGCCGGGAGCAAGTCATACTCTGGGATGGCACAGGTGCTAACGACGCCAAAGATTGGGGGCCCTAATTCCATCAGGGTTTCCTCCACCAGCTACGTTAGTGGCTCCAACCCCCACTTCTCCTCCTCCGCCTCCTCCACTTCCAAATCCGAATTATCCGAGTGCAGCACCAGTCAGTCATCAGTCGGTAGCTGGAAACAGTGTAGCGTTGCAGTGAGGAAGCGGCAACAGGCCATGCTGAAGCTGATATGCTTAGGGGACAAACAGCACACTGCCGCAAAGCTGTGGCAGGGGATAAGAGACCAGACTGAGCTGTGGCTCTCGCCAATCAACCTAGAACCAGGTATGGTTGTGTCTGATAATGGCCGTAACTTGGTGGTGGCTTTGGAGCTCGGGAAGCTCACACACATCCCATGGCTAGCCCACGTCTTAAACTTAGTGGTTCATTTCCAAAAGTCATCAACAGCTTCAGCCAGTCTGTCAACACTGCAGCGCTTGAAATTGCCAGCTCACCGGCTGTTGTGCAACGTGAGCACGCTCTGGAACTCCACGTTCCACATGTTGGCCAGGCTTTGTGAGTAGCAGAGTGCAGTAGTGGAATACCAGCTGCAACATGGTTGTCACCTTTCCAGTCAGCTTCCACTATTCACAAGCGAGGAGTAGGCATGGATGTCTGAGGTTTTAAGAAACTGAGGAATCAACACAGATGGTGAGCGGCGATAACGCTATTAACATCGTAACCATCCCACTTCTGTGTCTATTCAAACTCTCGCTGCTCACAATTACGGATAACGCTTTGCATGTGGAAATGGGGGAAGACATTACACAGGGTGATAGACAGACCACCCTCAGTTCATCTTCTTAGCACGACTTGGACGATGAAGAGGAGGAGGAGCAGGAGACGGTTGCCTCCGCTACAGAGGGTAGTACCCATAAATATTTAATTCCACCTGTTCTGCGTGGGTGGGCAGAAGAGGAGGATGAGGAGATTGAGAGTCATCCTCCTGATGACGACAGCGAAGTCTTACCTGTTGGTATTCTGACACACATGGCTGACTTCATGTTAGGCTGCCTTTCCTGCGACCCGCGCGTTATATATGCATTTTAGACAACACGGATTACTGGTTGTTCACCCTTCTCGACCCCCGCTACAAAGAGAACCTCTCATCTCTCATTCTTCTGGTGGAGAGGACGAGCAAAATGGTGCAATACCAGAAGATCCTTGTTGAAAAATTGCTCCAAAACTTTCCATCTGACAACGCTGGCGGCAGAGTCCGTAGTTCCTTGGCCAACTGAGGAGGGGAGACAAGGGGAACACACAGCAGTTCCAACAGATGCAGGGCAACACACTCCAAAGCCTGGGACAGTTTCATGACACCCTGCCAGCACCCCCACCCTGATGCGCAGCTTAGTGTCACAAGGAGGGAAACATTTTGGAAGATGGCGAAGGAGTACATAGCAGACCGTGTCAGCGTCCTCAATGAACCATCAATGCCTTACAACTATTGGGTGTCCAAGCTGGACATGTGGCAAGAACTGGCGCTCTACGTCTTGGAGGTGCTGGCCTGCCCTGCCGCCAGCGTTTTGTCTGAACGGGGATTTAGTGCTGTTGGTGGCATTATAACAGATAAGCGTATCCGACTGTCAACTGAAAATGCTGACAGGTTGACTTTTATAAAAATGAACAAGGCCTGGATTGACCATGACTTCTCAACTCCACCAGAGGAAAGCTGATGAACATAAAGGCACTTTAAATGTGTTGTTTACAATGTACTGAATACACTGTATTCCCATGCACCCCTTCCACAACAAACAAGGGTATATGGTTGAATCTTCCTTTTCTCATCCTCCTTCACAGGACACACACCCAATTGGCAACACCCATCTGGACCTTTACTGCAAACTTCTAGCAATTTATTTATAACTAATAGTAGGAATAATAAAGGAATGGCACAACATGGTGTCATAAGAATAGATGCTCCAGACTTTTATATGGGGATGAATGCAGTTACTAAAACAGAGGTTAGAGATCCTCTTTAAATCCAAACCAAAGTGTCGCTTCAGACTGCAGCAAAAGCTTCATAGTTAAAATCAATTAGTTACATGGCGGTAGATTTAGTGGCAGAAAATTCAGTGACTGGGGCACACCCCAAACTGGTAACCTCTGTCTGGTCCTTCACTGCAAACTGTTACCAATTTATTTATCACTTCTAGTAGGAATAATAGCGAAATTGCAAAACATAATAAGAATATATTCATTAGAATTGTTATTACATGGGGATGCATGCAGTTACTAAAATAGACATGTCAGGAGAGGTTAGAGGTCTTCTTGAAATGCATCTCAAAGTAAGGGTCCATTCACACGTCCGCAATTTCATTCCGAATTTAGCGGAACGGAATTTCGGACCCATTCATTTCTATGGGGCAGAACGATGTGCTGCCCGGATACGGCATTGCGTACCCGCACTTCACAATTGTGAACAAGAATAGGCATATTCTATTAGTGCCAGCAATGTGCGGTCCGCAAAATGCGGAACGCACATTGCAGTGTCCGTGTTTTGCGGATCTGTGGACCGCAAAACACGTTAAGGACGTCTAAATAGAGCCTAAGGCTTCAGACTTCAGCAAGAGCTTCATAATTAAAATTAATTAGTCACATGGCAAAAAGTCTCCATGTTGTCCTGCCTTAGTCATACATGTCCTAGAGCAAAAGCAACAACAACTTTAAAACATTAGGGACATCTTTACTAATCCTGTGCGCCATATTTATCACAGTGGCTTATGCTAGATGTTAAACCTGGTGCACGGCTAGACTCTTTTCTCCAACTTTATGCCACTTATTGGTTCACTTACATATTGGCTTATTTTGTCATGATCCTTGCCAAAATGTTGGAAATTAGGATTACGCCCCTTTTCTTCTAGGCCCCATCCCCATCAAACCCGTTGGCAAACAGGGTGTAATGGAGTTTTCTAAAGTTAGAGGTGGTAAAACGTTGCCCCCAAATTTCACCCAAAAATGTTGGAACACAACAAGTTGTAGATGCTGGTTCTAAATAAAAGATGAGCGAAGTTTTGAAAAATTCGATTAGACTGATTCGTCGAACTGCGACAAGAAATTTGATTTGTTACAAAGGAATTTGTCATGAATCGCTATAAATCAGGTATACCCAGTCCTCTCAGTTTGAAGGCTTGAAAGTTAACCCTTCAGTATATTTTCTTCGGCAGCGGGCATTTAAAAATGGCTCCTGCTGACATATGAAGCGGGCACCATGGCATAAACCTGGAACTAATGTCAGCGACCAGTGTTAATGGCATTTCCGGACTTTTAACCCTCCAGATGCTGTTACCCCATACCAGCCCCTGTTTGGTCAGCATATTATATGACAGCTAGTTTTCAGGCTCCGGTCCCTTATGGCAATAATCCAGTGGCCATGTTTGAGCCATCCTGAAAGTTTGGCCCATCTGATTTTACCCTAATACATTTTGAAAGTAAAATACCATTAGGTTCATAGTTTGGAGGGATCCTAGAACTTATGGAGGAATCCACATGGGTTAAAATTTCGTTACACTGCACAGTAACAGAATTTGTTTAAACTTTGGTTTGGCTGTCAGAGTGACGCAGAATAATTTTTTTTCGCTAACAGAACATGTTAGCTAGGAATGATGAATTTGGGTCCAGTTGGTGGAGCAATTTTTCTGGTAATACCATCCTAGTTCCAACCATAAACAATTGCAATAATGAAGCATTGTCAGCTCACCAGCAGGCCTGTACAGTGAGTCTTTTACAGGGTCAGCTCACCAGCAGGACCTCGCATATAATGTTTGACAGGGTCAGCTGACCAGCAGGCCCTCGCATATAATTTTTTAGAGGGCAAGCTCACCAGCATGCCTTCATTTACAATCTTTTACAGGGTCAGCTCACCAGAAGGCCCTCAAATATAATTTTTTACAGGGTCAGCTCACCTGCAGGATCTTACCTACAATCTTTTACAGGGTCAGCTCACCTGCAGGTTCTTACCTACAAGCTTTTACAGGGTCACCTCACCAGCAGGCCCTCACATATAATTTTTTACAGGGACAGCTCACCACCAGGTCCGCACCTAAAATCTTTTACAGAGTCAGTTCACGAGCAGGCCCGCACTTTAAATCTTTTAAAGAGTCAGCTCACCAGCAGGCCCTCGCATATAATTTTTTACAGGGTAGGCTCACCAGCAGGCCCTCAGATATCATGTTTTACAGGGTCAGCTCACCTGCAGGCCCTTGCATATAATTTTTTTAGAGGGTCAGCTCACCAGCAGGCCCTGGCATATAATTTTTTACAGGGTCAGCTTATTAGCAGGCCTTCACCTACAATATTTTACAGAGTCAGCTCACCTGAAGGCCCTCGCATATAATCTTTTAGAGGGTCAGCTCACCAGCAGGCCCTCGCATATCATATTTTACAGGTTCAGCTCGCCAGCAGGCCCTCACCTACAATGTTTAACAGGGTCAGCTCACCAGCAGGCCCTCGCATTTAATTTTTTACAGGTTCAGCTCACCAGCAGCCCTTCACCTACAAAGTTTTACAGGGTCAGCTCACCAGCAGGCCTTCACCTACAATCTTTTACAGAGTCAGCTGACCTGAAGGCCCTCGCATGGATCGTCGCCAGCAGGGCAATGTGCGATTGGCCCCAGGTTATCTAGAGTCACCAAAGCGCCAGTAGGCCCTCGCCCCTAAACATTTTAGATGGTCAGATCAGCAGGCCCTTGCTCCTAATGTTTTTGAGGGTCACCAGCAGGCCATCAGTCATAATTTTTCAAGGCTGTGTATGAGGCCCTCCTTTATGTATAACAAAGGGTGTATTGGAGTGCCGGTTTATGAGTGTAGGAGTCCCACTACATAAACAATTGTACCACAATGTGAATGTGGCCCTCCTTTATGTGATATACAGGTTGTATTGGAGTGCCTCTTCCTTGTAATTTTTGGCAGCACTTGCACTTTATATACAAGTAAATATACAGGAAAGAATGTTTCTTAGCAATTTTTCCTCTAAAATCGATTTTATCTTCAGTTTTGTGCGTATTATTGTCAGTCTGTAAAAGTGGCGTACTACTCAGACAACATCGTTCCCAGCAGCGACCTGGGAGTCCAAGATGCATACAGACATCCTACCCCTGTTCCCGAACCTCTTTGGTGGTGTTTCCAACAATTTCTGGCCTTTTACTATTAACCAGGCACCCTCCCCTCTTCAGAGCAGGGGGTGTTTGGTTTAATGCTCGGGTTGTCCCATTGACTTCCATTATACTCGGGTGCTCAGTAGAGCACCCGAGCATCCCGATGTTTTCGGCCAGAGCACCCAAGCACTTTGGTGCTCAATCAACAATACTTCTTCTCATGCTTTAAGGCCCCTAAAATGCCGGACAGTATAAATACCCCACATGTGACCCCATTTTGGAAAGAAGACACCCCAAGGTATTCCGTGAGGGGGATGGCGAGTTCATAGAATTTCTATTTATTTTTTGGCACAAGTTTGCGGAAATTGATTTTTGTTTTGTTTTTTCTCACAAAGTCTCCCTTTCCGCTAACTTGTGACAAAAAGCTCAATCTTTCATGGACTTAATATGCCCCTCAGCGAATACCTTGGGGTGTCTACTTTCCAAAATGGGGTCATTTGTGGGGTGTGTTTACTGTTCTGGCATTTAGGGCGGGGCTTAATTGTGAGCAACCCTGTAAAGCCTAAAGGTACTCGTTGGACTTTCGTCCCCTTTACGCACCTAGGCTGCAAAAAAGTGTCACACATGTGGTATCGCCGTACTCAGGAGAAGTAGGGAAATGTGTTTTGGGTTTTATTTTTACATATACCCATGCTGGGTGAGAGAAATATCTCTGTAAATTGACAACTTTGTATACATTTTTTTAAATAGTTGTCATTTACAGAGATATTTTTCACACACAGTATGGGTATATGTAAAAATACACTCCAAAACACATTGCCCTACTTCTTCTGAGTACGGCGATACCACATGTGTGACACTTTTTTGCAGCCTAAACTCACCATGCCCCTCAAAAGTGATCTTTATAGCGCAGCAGCGATTTTACGGTGTTTTTGCAGTGATCAGAAAAAAAACTTTTCTGTCACTGCTGTGGGGCGGACTGAACGCAAGTGTGCGCACAAGATCAGGCCTGATCTGGCGAACACTGCGTTTTTTTGTAGAGCCTATAGAACATGTCCTATTCTTGTCAGCAATTGCGGACAAGAAAAGGCATTTTCTATATAGTTCTGCCAATGTGCGGATCCGCAAAATGCAGAAAGCACATTGCCGGTGTCCGTGTATTGCAGATCCGCGGTGTCCGTGTTTTGCGGATCTGCGGATCCACGGATCAGCAAAACACATACGGACGTCTGAATGGAGCCTTATTAATGACAGGGTGGTGATCAGGGGTTAATAAGTGACAGGGGGGGGTCTAGTGTAGTGTGGTGCTTGGTGCTACTTATTACAGAGCTGCCTGTGTCCTCTGGTGGTCGATCCAAGCAAAAGGGCCCACCAAAGGACCAGGTAGCAGGTATATCAGACGCTGTTAACAAAACAGCGTCTGATATACCTTTCAAGGGTTAAAAAAATTGCATCTACAGCCTGCCAGCGAATGATCGCCGCTGGCAGGCTGTAGATAAACTTGTTTACCTTCGGATCCTGTGAAGGTGCGCTCCTGTGAGCGTGCGTTCACATGAAATCTCACGTCTCGCGAGATGACATGCCGGCGCGTCAAAGAGGAATAACCCGGCCGCCCGCAGGACGCAATCCTGCGTTAGGCGGTCGGGTAGCGGTTAAAATCGAGCTGTGTACAGCCTAATTCACACTTCATCGTCCTAGCCCTGTATCTAAATGCCCTGACCAAGACAGAATGGCTTGCTGCCGCTCCCAAGGAACTGAGCACCCAGGGTACATGACCGCTAGCACCCCTCCCCCACCTCTAGTAACACCCTAGCTGTAAATGTGGAAGCCCCTTCCTTCTGCTTGTCTCAGGTCTCAGATCTACAGAACAGATTCATGGAAAGAAATAACAATGTGTCCAGGATGTATAGCTTCTGTATTACTGTATGTGAGCATCTACCTGAGACTCTCTGGTCCTCCTGCTGGACTTCTGTCTTCAGGACCTTGTCTTCTCTCTTGATCCGTGGCTTCTTTGCATCTTTTAAAGAGATGAGGATGACTTTTCTCTCCTTGGCACATTTTAGATGTGTAGTCACATCTTCATCAACTGGAATGATCTGTTGATTCAGAGACTTCTTCTTAGAGGAGCTGGATGTTATCCTCTTCTTCCTCTTCTTGCTCCTCTTGGGTGTCTCTTTTTCTTCATCTGGGGGGGTCAATCTCCTCTTCTTCCTCCATCTTCTTCTGCTCATCCACCGTCGCCAGTTAACACCAACTGCCACTTCCAACTGCCACCTACCATTCAGACACGGGCACCACAGTTGCCCTGGCTACATGGATTGTGATGTGGCCAGTAACTGACCAATAGCGTTCAGCCATTTGTGCCATTTTTTTTTATTTTTTATATCTATTGAAAATAAATTTCTTATATGAAAAGTAATGGATATAAGTTTCCATTTTACTTGGATCTTTAAGAAACATTGTAAACTTTCATGAAATGAAATGTGCCACAAAGTTGTAACAATATTAACCACCTCAGCCCCCCTAGCTGAAACACCCTTAATGACCAGGCCACTTTTTACACTTCTGCACTACACTACTTTCACCGTTTATTGCTCGGTCATGCAACTTACCACCCAAATGAATTTTACCTCCTTTTCTTCTCACTTATAGAGCTTTTATTTGGTGGTATTTCATTGCTGCTGACATTTTTACTTTTTTTGTTATTAATCGAAATTTATCGATTTTTTTTTTTTGCAAAAAAATGACATTTTTCACTTTCAGTTGTAAAATTTTGCAAAAAAAACGACATCCATATATAAATTTTTCGCAAAATTTATTGTTCTACATGTCTTTGATTAAAAAAAATGTTTGGGTAAAAAAAAAAATGGTTTGGGTAAAAGTTATAGCGTTTACAAACTATGGTACAAAAATGTTAATTTCCACTTTTTGAAGCAGCTCTGACTTTCTGAGCACCTGTCATGTTTCCTGAGGTTCTACAATGCCCAGACAGTAGAAAAACCCCACAAATGACCCCATTTCGGAAAGTAGACACCCTAAGGTATTCGCTGATGGGCATAGTGAGTTCATAGAACTTTTTATTTTTTGTCACAAGTTAGCGGAAAATGATTATCTTTTTTTTTCTTACAAACTCTCATATTCCACTAACTTGTGACAAAAAATAAAAACTTCCATGAACTCACTATGCCCATCATAAAATACCTTGGGGTGTCTTCTTTCCAAAATGGGGTCACTTGTGGGGTAGTTATACTGCCCTGGCATTTTAGGGGCCCAAATGCGTGAGAAGTAGTTTGAAATCAAAATCTGTAAAAATATGGCCTGTGAAATCAGAAAGGTGCTCTTTGGAATGTGGGCCCATTTGCCCACCTAGGCTGCAAAAAAATGTCACACATGTGGTATCGCCGTACTCAGGAGAAGTTGGGGAATGTGTTTTGGGGTGTCATTTTACATATACCCATGCTGGGTGAGAGAAATATCTTGGTCAAATGCCAACTTTGTATAAGAAAATGGGAAAAGTTGACTTTTGCTGAGATATTTATCTCACCCAGCATGGGTATATGTAAAATGACACCCCAAAACACATTCCCCAACTTCTCCTGAGTACGGCGATACCACATGTGTGACATTTTTTTGCAGCCTAGGTGGGCAAATGGGCCCACATTCCAAAGAGCACCTTTCTGATTTCACAGGCCATTTTTTACACATTTTTATTTCAAACTACTTCTCACGCATCTGGGCCCCTAAAATGCCAAGGCAGTATAACTACCCTACAAGTGACCCCATTTTGGAAAGAAGACACCCCAAGGTATTTCATGATGGGCATAGTGAGTTCATGGAAGTTTTTATTTTTTGTCACAAGTTAGTGGAATATGAGAGTTTGTAAGAAAAAAATAAAAAATAAATAAAATCATAATTTTCCGCTAACTTGTGACAAAAAATATAAAATTCTAGGAACTTGCCATGCCCCTCACGGAATACCTTCAGGTGTCTTCTTTCCAAAATGGGGTCACTTGTGGGGTAGTTATACTGCCCTGGCATTTTAGGGGCCCAGATGCGAGAGAATTAGTTTGAAATCAAAATCTGTAAAAAATGGCCTGTGAAATCCGAAAGGTGCTCTTTGGAATGTGGGCCCCTTTGCGCCCCTAGGCTGCAAAAAAGTGTCACACATGTGGTATCGCCGTACTCAGGAGAAGTTGGGGAATGTGTTTTGGGGTGTCATTTTACATATACCCATGCTGGGTGAGATAAATATCTCAGCAAAAGTCAACTTTTCCCATTTTCTTATACAAAGTTGGCATTTGACCAAGATATTTCTCTCACCCAGCATGGGTATATGTAAAATGACACCCCAAAACACATTCCCCAACTTCTCCTGAGTACGGAGATACCACATGTGTGACACTTTTTTGCAGCCTAGGGGCGTAAAGTGGCCCAAATTCCTTTTAGGAGGGCATTTTTAGACATTTAGATCCCAGACTTCTTCTCACGCTTTAGGGCCCCTAAAAAGCCAGGGCAGTATAAATACCCCACATGTGACCCCATTTTGGAAAGAAGACACCCCAAGGTATTCAATGAGGGGCATGCTGAGTTCATAGAAAAAAAAATTTGGGGCACAAGTTAGCGTTAATTAATTATTATTATTTTTTCTCACAAAATCTCCCTTTCCGCTAACTTGAGACCAAAATTTCAATCTTTCATGGACTCAATATGCCCCTCAACGAATTCCTTGGGGTGTCTTCTTTCCAAAATGGTGTTATTTGTGGGGTGTTTGTACTGCCCTGGCATTTGAGGGTCTCCGCAATCATTAAATGTATGGCCAGCATTAGGAGTTTCTGCTATTCTCCTTATATTGAGCATACGGGTAATGAGATTTTTTTTTTTCGTTCAGCCTCTGGGCTGAAAGAAAAAATGAATGGCACAGATTTCTTCATTCGCATGAAAAAATCTCTGCCAAAAAAAAAAAAAGGAGGGGAAAGGCGTCTGCCAGGACATAGGAGCTCCGCCCAACATCCATACCCACTTAGCTCGTATGCCCTGGCAAACACGATTTCTCCATTCACATCAATCGATGTGGATGAATAAATCATTGCCGGGATTTTTTTTTTTTATATATATATACAAAGTGTTTGCCAAAGCATATGAACACCGCCACCTCCTCAGCTCATATGCCTCGGCAAACGTATCTTTTACTGCAGAGGAGAAATCTCGTCTTGCAGCGCCGCATACAGCGACTTGTGTGTAATCTGACAGCAGCGCAATGCTTCTGTCAGAATGCACATCAGTGCTGCAGCTAGTCGATCGGTTGGTCCACCTGGAAGGTAAAAAAAACAAAACAAAAAAGAAAAAAACACGCCGCAACGCAATAAATTTTAACTTTATAATAACTTTAGAACAGAACATATAAACTTTATTTAATTTTTGAAACTGAACATTAACTTTTTTGCTTACTGGTGTTTTTTTTTTTTGTTTTTTTTCTACCTTTATAGGACAAACCTCTCCTTCCCCATGGGACAATGTGCAAAGCGCCCAAATATGTGGCGAAGTGCATTATGCACTTTGTCCCAGGTGAAAGGAGAGGTTTGCAGCAGCTCTGTGTGTGAATGGGCCCTAATAGCCCTGTGTACCTGTCCTGTGAGATGTGATCCCTATGCTAGGTGTACCTGTGTGTGGTACTTCCGGAAACACTCCCCTAATAATAGGGCAGGGTGGTCAGGGCAGTCAGGACAGAAATAGCGGGTGTCACGTCTTATTCCACTCCTGCTACAGACACGACATCTTTTTCGGGGTGACGGTTGGGTTGAGGTACCAGGAACGACACTGGGGAAATGTCGCTCGTGTAGACGGCTAACTACACTTGTGGATGGGGCCACGGAACCTCCTGGGTACAGGAGGTTCTCGATGATCTCTTCCTGAAATTTGAGGAAGGATCGTGTTCTCCCAGCCTTACTGTAGAGAACAAAACTATTATACAGAGCCAATTGAATTAAATATACAGACACCTTCTTATACCAGCGCCCGGTGCGTCGGGAAACTAAATACGGAGACAACATCTGGTCATTAAAGTCCACCCCTCCCATGAGCATATTATAGTCGTGGACCGAGAGGTGCTTTTCAATGACTCTGGTTGCTCGCTCAATTTGGATTGTCGTGTCTGCGTGAATGGAGCAGAGCATGTAAACGTCACGCTTGTCTCTCCATTTCACCGCGAGCAGTTCTTCGTTACACAAGGCAGCCCTCTCCCCCCTTGCAAGACGGGTGGTAACGAGCCGTTGGGGGAAGCCCGTGCGACTAGTTTGCGCGGTGCCACAGCAGCCAATCTGTTCTAGAAACAAATGCCTGAAGAGGGCCACACTTGTGTAGAAATTGTCCACATAAAGATGGTACCCCTTGCCAAATAAGGGTGACACCAAGTCCCAGACTTCCCACTGCTCCCCAGGTAGTCAGGGCAACCGACCTGCTCCAGGGTCTGATCTTTTCCCTCATAGATCCGAAATTTGTGGGTATAGCCTGTGGCCCTTTCACAGAGCTTATACAATTTGACCCCATACCGGGCGCGCTTGCTTGGGATGTATTGTTTGAAGCCAAGGTGCCCGGTAAAATGTATTAGGGACTCGTCTACGCAGATGTTTTGCTCAGGGGTATACAAATCTGCAAATTTCTGGTTGAAGTGGTCTATGAGGGGCCGAATTTTGTGGAGCCGTTCAAAAGCTGGGTGGCCTCTGGGACGGGAGGTGGTGTTATCACTAAAGTGCAGGAAATGCAGGATGGCCTCAAATCGTGCCCTGGACATGGCAGCAGAGAACATGGGCATGTGATGAATTGGGTTCGTGGACCAATATGACTGCAATTCATGCTTTTTGGTTAGACCCATGTTGAGGAGAAGGCCCAGAAAAAATTTTTATTCGGAAACTTGGACTGGTTTCCACCGGAAAGGCTGGGCATAAAAGCTTCCCGGGTTGGCGGATATAAATTGTGTGGCATACCGGTTTGTTTCTGCCACAACTAAGTCCAAGAGCTCCGCAGTCAAGAACAGCTAAAAAAATCCCAGGGCTGAACCGATCTGAGCTGTCTCAACCCGAACTCCAGACTGGGCGGTGAAAGGGGGAACTAATGGTGCGGCTGAAGTTGGGGGCTGCCAATCAGGATTTACCAGCACCTCAGGGATTCTAGGGGGTCTACGGGCCTGTCTGTGCGGTGGCTGCGACGGGGTAACTAATGCACGTGCCACCGTACCAGCTTCAACTGCCCTTCTGGTGCTTGCCACTTCACCATGTTGTACGGCAGTGCTGGTACTAGGTCCAGGGAGGGCTGCGCTGCTGGTGTATGCCTCACCACGTAATCCGACAGCGCCAGCCCCACTCTGCTGCCCTTGAAGCGGATCCTGCGCAACCTGTGGTCTAGCAACACTGGTGGTATCAGGGACCTCAACCTCCTCATCCGTACTTTGAGTCAGACTGCCACTGCCTTCTACAGGTTCATATTCCGAACCTCTAGATTTGTCAGATGAGGGTTCCCATTCCTCATCCGACTGGGTCAGAAGCCTGTAGGCCTCTTCAGAAGAATACCCCCTGTTTGACATTTGGGCAACTAAATTTAGGGGTATTCCCTGAGACTACCCAAGAAAAAAAGCAAGCCTGTCTTATAAATGGGAGGCTAGCGAAATACCGGAGGCCGCTGCGGTTGATAAAAAATATCAAAACAGATTTTTTTTATCGCCGCAGCGCTTGTAAAGTGAATGTGCAGTGATCAAAAAAAAAATAATTTTTTTGTCACTGCGGCGGGGCGGGCGTGGGCGAACGCACGTGTGGGCGACCGATCAGGCCTGATCGGGCAAACACTGCGTTTTGGGTGGAGGGCGAGCTAAGGTGACACTAATACTATTATAGATCTGACTGTGATCAGTTTTGATCACTTACAGATACTATAAAAGTACAAATGCTGATTAGCGATACGCTAATCAGCGAATAAGTGACTGCGGTGCGGTGGGCTGGGCGCTAAACAATCGCTAAACTACCTAACCAAGGGGCCTAAACTATCCTAAAACCTAACAGTCAATACCAGTGGAAAAAAAAAGTGACAGTTTACACTGATCACTTTTTTCACTTTCACTAGTGATTGACAGGGGCAAGAAGGGGTGATCAAGGGGTTAATTGGGGTGCAGGGGGGTGATCTGGGGCTAAGTGTAGTGTCTGGTGCTACTCACTGTGATGCCTGCTCCTCTGATGAGACCAACCGACGAAAAGGACCAGGAGAGGAGCAGGGAAGCCATTTAACACATCATATTTACTAATATGATGTGTTAGATGGCTTCTGATTTGAGATTTAAAAAATCGCCAGCCTGCCAGCAACGATCATTGGCTGGCAGGCTGGTGACGTGACCCCCCTCTAACTTTTGCCGGCCCGCGATGCGCATGCGCGGGCCGGCTAAGCGCGTCATCTCGCGTCTGCCGCCTCCGGACTGCAATCCTGCGTTAGGCGGTCCAGAGGCGGTTAAAGGGGTATCCCCACTTCATTAAATAGGGTTACATTAAATCATTGCCCCCCACTGAACATTTCTTATTATACATGTAATTAAAAAAAACATACCATTCGGCATAAAAATGCTCCTTTCACTCCCCTGTGTTTATGCTGGTATCCCATGGATACGGACACATACTTGCTGGGCTTGTATGGGCCGCGCCTGCGCACAATGTCCTACCTTCTCCCCAGCCGGCCGCTCAAGAATGCGCACGCTGGCTGAGGCCGCGCATGCCCAAAGAGATCCTGCAGATGCTCCCCTATTAGTCCCGGTCTGACTCCTTCTGGGCGCCGAGCACACGGCGTCCTCGGTTGCTATGACGCCGTGCGCTCCCTCCTGCCGCCGGAATACAGTGATACGTTCTTATAGATCATAGCAGTGTATTACTGTTTTCCGGCAGCAGGAGGGAGCGCACGGCGTCATAGCAACCGAGGACGCCGTGCGCTCTGGTGCCCAGAAGGAGTCCAGGCGGCAATCCACAGATGCCCCCCAACCCATAAGTGCCATCCACAGATGCCCCTTCACCCCATAAGTGCCATCCACAGATGCCCCCCACCCCATAAGTGCCATTCACAGATGCCCCCCCACATAAGTGCCATCCACAGATGCTCCCCCCCATAAGAGCCATCCACAAATGCACCCCCCCAAAAGTGCCATCCACAGATGCCCCCCCACCCCATAAGTGCCATTCACAGATACCCCCCCATAAGTGCCATTCACAGATGCCCCCCATAAGTGCCATCCACAGATGCCCCCCCACCCCATAAGTGCCATCCACAGATGCCCCCCACCCCATAAGTGCCATTCACAGATGCCCCCCCATAAGTGCCATTCACAGATGCCCCCCCATAAGTGCCATTCACAGATGCCCCCCCATAAGTGCCATTCACAGATGCCCCCCCATAAGTGCCATTCACAGATGCCCCCCCATAAGGGCCATTCACAGATGCCCCCCCATAAGTGCCATTCACAGATGCTCCCCCCATAAGAGCCATCCATAAATGCCCCCCCCCATAAGTGCCATCCACAGATGCCCCCCCACCCCATAAGTGCCATTCACAGATGCCCCCCCCATAAGTGCCATTCACAGATGCCCCCCCATAAGTGCCATCCACAGATGCCACCCCCCCATAAGTGCCTTCCACAGATGCCACCCCCCCATAAGTGCCTTCCACAGATGCACCCCCCATAAGTGCCATCCACAGATGCACCCCCCATAAGTGCCATCCACAGATGCACCCCCCATAAGTGCCATCCACAGATGCACCCCCCATAAGTGCCATCCACAGATGCACCCCCCATAAGTGCCATCCACAGATGCACCCCCCATAAGTGCCATCCACAGATGCACCCCCCACAAGTGCCATCCACAGATGCAGCCCCCATAAGTGCCATCCACAGATGCAGCCCCCATAAGTGCCATCCACAGATGCCCCCCCCCCCCCCCCATAAGCTGGGTAATAGGTCAGTGATAATATCTGAGACTAGGAAAGCTGGGTAATAAGTCAGTGATAATATCTGAGACCGGGAAAGCTGGGTAATAAGTCAGTGATAATATCAGACACCGGGAAAGCTGGCTAATAAGTCAGAGATAATATCAGACACCGGGAAGCTGGGTAATAAGTCTGTGATAATATCAGACACCGGGAAAGCTGGGTAATAAGTCAGTGATAATATCAGACACCGGGAAAGCTGGGTAATAAGTCAGTGATAATATCAGACACCGGGAAAGCTGGGTAATAAGTCTGTGATAATATCTGAGACCGGGAAAGCTGGGTAATAAGTCTGTGATAGTATCTGAGACCGGGAAAGCTGGGTAATAAGTCTGTGATAGTATCTGAGACTGGGAAAGCTGGGTAATAAGTCTGTGATTGTATCGGACATCGGCAAAGCTGGGTAATAAGTCAGTGATAATATCAGACACCGGGAAAGCTGGGTAATAAGTCAGTGATAATATCAGACATCGGGAAAGCTGGGTAATAAGTCAGTGATAATATCAGACACCGGGAAAGCTGGGTAATAAGTCAGTGATAATATCTGATACCGGGAAAGCTAGGTAATAAGTCAGTGATAATATCAGACACCGGGAAAGCTGGGTAATAAGTCTGTGATAATATCAGACACTGGAAAAGCTGGGTAATAAGTCTGTGATAATATCAGACACCGGGAAAGCTGGGTAATAAGTCTGTGATGATATCAGACACCGGGAAAGCTGGGTAATAAGTCAGTGATAATATATGATACCGGGAAAGCTGGGTAATAAGTCTGTGATAATATCTGAGACCGGGAAAGCTGGGTAATAAGTCTGTGATAATATCTGAGACCGGGAAAGCTGGGAAATAAGTCTGCAATAATATTGTACACCGGGAAAGCTGGGTAATAAGTCTGTGATTGTATCGGACATTGGAAAAGCTGGGTAATAAGTCAGTGAATATATCTATCTATATCTAGCACAGATCATATGGCTACGAGCTAACATGTATTTGGGCTGTAGTGATTTATTGTTTTTGCTGCACAGAATGGGTTTGTAACACAGGTTTTATGTGTAAAAGTGTATTAGAATGCAGGACAGCCACAAGTTACTACATTAGTTCACTAGCATTGGTCAGTGGTCACTGAGTGATTCCCCAGCAGGGGGATGGGCTTTACATACTCTGCAGGCTGACAGACTGATGACTCATCCACATGAAGAAGCACGCAATGACTGAGCTCTCAGGGTGAGTCATGAGGAGGCGTGGCCGGCCTTCACTCAACTGCCTGAGCCAAACCAGGAAGTTAACAGGACATCTACTGCTGGTAAGATTGAAAAAGCAAGATGGGAATACCCCTTTAAGAATTCTAAAAGCAGCAGAAGAAAAGTCCCATATTTATAAAAAAAATTCTGCCTTTATGATAAGTCTCTGCATTGGGCTGTTCTTCTGTTATTCCTCCTGGAAATGTATGTACAAATTGACAACTGAGTTTTAGCATTCCTCTTGTCAAAGGGTTGTGTCCCTACATAGTCTGCTCGTAGGGACAATGGGAATAGTAACAGCAGCTGTCAGTTATGCTGGGGCTACACAGACACTAGCACTACTGATTGATGTTATCACATTTTAAATCTTATTACTTAACCCCTTAAGGACCAGGCTCATTTTCACCTTAAGGACCAGGCCATTTTTTGCAAATCTGACCAGTGTCACTTTAAGTGCTGATAACTTTAAAACGCTTTTACTTATACAGGCCATTCTGAGATTGTTTTTTCGTCACATATTGTACTTCATGACACTGGTAAAATAAAGTCAAAAAAATTATTTTTTTTGCATAATAAAATACCTAATTTACCAAAAATGTGGAAAAATTTGCAAATTTCAAAGTTTCAGTTTCTCTACTTCTGTAATACATAGTAATACCCCCAAAAATTGTGATGACTTAACATTCCCCATATGTCTACTTCATGTTTGAATTACTTTGGGAATGATATTTTATTTTTTGGGGATGTTACAAGGCTTAGAAGTTTAGTAGCAAATCTTGAAATTTTTCTGAAATTTACAAAAACCCAATTTTTAGGGACCACTACAGCTCTGAAGTCACTTTGCGAGGCTTACATAATAGAAACCGCCCAAAAATGACCCCATTCTATAAACTACACCCCTCAAGGTATTCAAAACTGATTTTACAAACTCTGTTAACCCTTTAGGTGTTGCACAAGAGTTATTGGCAAATGGGGATGAAATTTGAGAATTTCATTTTTTTATATAGAAATAGTGGACAGGCACTCTATTTATGGGTTCATGAAAAGGCAGTTTTATTTATAAAAACAATATATCAATAAAAAAATATATCTATAGAGTCTAAATATAGCAGCAATTAATATTAGTTAGTTAGTGAATATAGCAGCAATAAATAACAATAACAATATAGCAGCAGTTAATGGATGGCACTTGATGAATAAGAGCAATGTTCATATAGTTGCAATAAAGGTTTTTTATATAATCTCCCCTTGTATAGACCACTGATTAGTGGAGCAATGTTGCAACAATGTTCTTAATGACAATCTTCTTAGTAGCTAAAAATGTCTTATCTTTCTTTTCTATATCGTGCAGATAATCCAGTTTAGCTTATAAAGTCTCTATTATATGTATTCAATATTTCACTCACGATTAAGCTGTTTCTCTGGTGCGGCGTCCCGCTCCTGTTTTGAAAAACAGACTGACCTTTTGTGATTCGGATCTTTCAGTTTCAGCTTGTTCAGTGGTCGGCGTGCCACATGCTATGGCGGGGTATCTCTTAGTTGTTAGTTCGCCCCTTCAATGTTCAGGTCGCCTCTTGACCCCTTTGTTTCAGCTGTCAGGACTCCGCTTTGTAAGTAACAGGTCAGTTTCGTGAGTGTCTTGAATTTAGTTCTTCTTAGAGCGCTCCAGTGATGTAAATCTGTTCAAAGTATGCTCTTTCAATCAATTGAAAGAGCATACTTTGAACAGATTTACATCACTGGAGCGCTCTAAGAAGAACTAAATTCAAGACACTCACGAAACTGACCTGTTACTTACAAAGCGGAGTCCTGACAGCTGAAACAAAGGGGTCAAGAGGCGACCTGAACATTGAAGGGGCGAACTAACAACTAAGAGATACGCCGCCATAGCATGTGGCACGCCGACCACTGAACAAGCTGAAACTGAAAGATCCGAATCACAAAAGGTCAGTCTGTTTTTCAAAACAGGAGCGGGACGCCGCACCAGAGAAACAGCTTAATCGTGAGTGAAATATTGAATACATATAATAGAGACTTTATAAGCTAAACTGGATTATCTGCACGATATAGAAAAGAAAGATAAGAAGACATTTTTAGCTACTAAGAAGATTGTCATTAAGAACATTGTTGCAACATTGCTCCACTAATCAGTGGTCTATACAAGGGGAGATTATATAAAAAACCTTTATTGCAACTATATGAACATTGCTCTTATTCATCAAGTGCCATCCATTAACTGCTGCTATATTGTTATTGTTATTTATTGCTGCTATATTCACTAACTAACTAATATTAATTGCTGCTATATTTAGACTCTATAGATATATTTTTTTATTGATATATTGTTTTTATAAATAAAACTGCCTTTTCATGAACCCATAAATAGAGTGCCTGTCCACTATTTCTATATAATTTTAAATCCACTTTTTATTGACGAGGGTGAGTCAATTTGGACAAGAGCACCTGCTACCAGAAAAACCAGTGGAGAGCCGCCTTTATCTGTGTTACATAATTTCATTTTTTTGCCTAATTTTCCATTTTAACCCATTTTTTCCACTAACAAAGCAAGGGTTAACAGCCAAACAAGACTGTATCTTTATTGCCCTGACTCTGCCGTTTACAGAAACACCCCATATGTGGCCGTAAACTACTGTACGGCCACACAGCGGGGCGTAGAGTGAAAGGTACGCCGTATGGTTTTTGGAAGCCAGATTTTGCTGGACAGTTTTTTTGACACCATGTCCCATTTGAAGCCCCCTGATGCACCCCTAGAGTAGAAACTCCATAAAAGTGACCCCCATCTAAGAAACTACACCCCTCAAGGTATTCAAAACTGATTTTACAAACTTTGTTAACCCTTTAGGTGTTGCACAAGATTTAATGGAAAATAGAGATACAATTTCAAAATTTCACTTTTTTGGCAGATTTTCCATTTTAATATTTTTTTTTCCAGTTACAAAGCAAGGGTTAACAGCCAAACAAAACTCATTATTTATGGCCCTGATTCTGTAGTTTACAGAAACACCTCATATGTGGTCATAAACTGCTGTACGGGCACACGGCAGGGCACAGAAGGAAAGGAATGCCACATGGTTTTTGGAAGGCAGATTTTGCTGGACTGGTTTTTTGCCACCATGTCCCATTTGAAGCCCCCCTGATGCACCCCTAGAGTAGAAACTCCAAAAAAGTGACCCCATTTTAGAAAGTACGGAATAGGGTGGCAGTATTGTTGGTACTAGTTCAGGGTAGATATGATTTTTGGTTGCTCTATATTACACTTTTTGTGCGGCAAGGTAACAAGAAATAGCTTTTTTGGCACGTTTTTTTTTTTGTTATTTACAACATTCATCTGACAGGTTAGATCACGTGGTAATTTTATAGAGCAGGTTGTCACGGACGCAGCGATACCTAATATGTATACAATTCTTTTTATTTATGTAAGTTTTATACAATAACTTCATTTTTAAAACCAAAAAATTGTTTAGTGTCTCCATAGTCTGAGAGCCATAGTTTTTTCAGTTTTTGGGCGATTATCTTGAGTAGGGTCTAATTTTTTGCGGGATGAGATGACAGTTTGATTGGCACTATTTTGGGGTGCATATGACTTTTTGATCGCTTGCTATTACACTTTTTGTGACGTAAGATGGCAAAAAATAGCTTTTTTTACACCGTTTTTTTTTTTTTTTTTTACGGTGGTCACCTGAGGGGTTAGGTCATGTGATATTTATATAGAGCCGGTCGATACGGACGCGGCAATACCTAATATGTATACTTTATTTTTATTTATGTAGGTTTTACACAATGATTTTATTTTTGAAACAAAAAAAATGATGTTTTAGTGTTTCCATAGTCTAAAAACCATAGTTTTTACAGTTTTTGGGCTATTATCTTGAGTAGGGTCTCATTTTTTGCGGGATGAGATGACGGCTTGATTGGTACTATTTTGGCGTACATGCGACTTTTTAGATCACTTTTATTACCTTTTTTGGGAAGTAAGGTGGGCAAAATTTCAATTTTCTCATAGTTTTTATTTTTTTATTTTTATGGCGTTCACTGTGCGGGGAAAGTAACATGACCGTTTTATAGATCAGGTCGTTACGGACGCGGCGATACCTAATATGTGTAGTTTATTTTATTTTTTTAATTTTTATTCAGTGATAAATGTTTTTTTTTTATCTTAACTTTTTTCACTTATTTTTTTTATTTTTTGACCCAGACCCACTTGGTTCTTGAAGATCCAGTGGGTCTGATGTCTGTAAAATACAGTACAGAACCTATATAGGTTTCTGTACTGTATTTTACTTACACTGAACAGATCTATGCTTTCAGCACAGATCTGTTCAGCACCATGGACAGCAGGACGCCTGAGCAGGCGTCCTGTTGCCATGGGAACCTTCCCCGTCTGCTCAGTTATGGTCAGAACTGCGCAGACGGGGAAGGGTAAGGACGGGGCTCTGGGGGGGCTGTCTGGGGGCTCTCTCCCTCTCCCATCGGGGGGCTGCAAAGGCACAGCAGCCCCCCGATCGGAGAGGGAGGGAGCTCCCTCTTACTGTTAACCTTTTCCATACAGCGGTCCGTACGGACCGCTGTATGGAAAGGGTTAAACGGCTGACATCGCATCAACGATGTCAGCCGTTTATACCAGGGTGCCAGCAATGTGCTGGCACCCTGGTATACCCACTGTACACCAACGATTACACAATAGGATGCGGGCGGGGGATCGCGATCCCGCCTGCCGCACCGCCCGCCTCCCGCAACGCCCCCACCGCCTGCGACACCCCCCCTGCACCACCCGCCACCATCAAATCATGCAGGGGTGCAGGGGGGGGTGTACTATATTGATTTTAGGCACTCTAAAGTTTCTGATCCCCGCGGTCCGATCAGAAACTGCAAAAAGCGCAGCAAACCGCAGGTCTGAATTGACCTGCGGTTTGCTGCGATCGCCGACACGGGGGGGTCACATGACCCCCCCTGGCGTTTTAACAGGATGCCGGCTGAATGATTTCAGCCGGCATCCTGTTCAAATTAACCCCTGCGGCGCCGGAATGCCGGTTTTAAAGTCAGGACGTACCGGTACGTCCTTGGTCCTTAAGGACTCGGGAAATAGGGCGTACCGGTACGTCCTATGTCCTTAAGGGGTTAAAGAGGTATTCCATCTGGGACATTGATGGCATATCACTAGGACCCGCTCCTTTCTACAAAACGGGATCCCCCGAAGTGAACAGCAAGCAGCCGCACATGCACGGCCACCCGCATGGAAGTTCTGAAAATACCTGATCGCTGGCTTAGCTACCTCTGGCAGTCCCATATAGCTGAGCGCGCTTGCTGAACTACTTTTGGAACTCCCATAGTGATGAATTGATGGCGCACATCGCGTTTGCGGTATGGTCTCTGTGCCGGCATACATACATAATTCCTCTGGGTAGCCATCTTATATGCTTCTGGCATATGTAAAAAAAACTGTGAACTCTCATCTTCCTGAAGCCTGGGTCACCTATGATATAGATGGACACTTTTATTACCACTACTCTGTGAGGCCAGCTATAAAAGGTCATAAAGGCTATACCAGGCCCAGCTCATCCTGTCCTTTAAGATAAGATCAGCTCGCTGTCAAGCCTGGCTGGAGCGTGACGTCATTCATTTCCAGGTCTGGTTTGAGGAGAGCTAATAGCCCCTTAATTAGCTCTGGGCATAAAACCAGTCCACTTTCATATTTCATTTATGAATCAACTTATGCCCTTTCTGACACCAGATCCAGGCTCTACAGAGTATTGTGGTTAATTGGGTATCAAATATGACTAGAGGATGTGATTCTGTAGCTGACCTATGGGTGGTAGAAGACCTACAGGTCCCAGCATTACCGTGTGTGGTCTTATTCTGTATGTAAATAAATAAGGATCACAAATATGTATTCTGTATAAAAATATGCCGATGTATCAGGGAGATACGGGCTTAAGTATAATTCTCATTGTAGGAACTGAACTTTGATGGGGTCATAAAACACTTGGCGGCCAATCCCTAGGCTTCACAGTCACTCTGCTGCCATTGGCTGACAGGAGTAAGTCTCCTGCCCATGGGAGAGTTCATAAAAATCTGTGCACAAGGACAGAGGAGAGAGATCCATGGAACATCACCAGACACTTAATGGGACATTGACGGCATATCCCTGTATCTGAGGGACTCCCCTGATACATACTGAAAAGGGGTTTGCAAGGATTCAAAAAGGACATATGAACGACCATCTGAAACCCTCCAGAGAAACTAAGTATTCTTTCATCTTTTTCCCTTTCATTTGAACTGTCGTGATTATTTATATTGTTATTATTATTCTGTAGATTTATAGTCATTTTCATTAGACTTGTATGCACTGCTTTTTACCTCTTATTAAAGATTATAAAATCTAAATGGCCAAGTCTTCCATATTCTAAGCTGCTGAACAACGTACCTTGCCTTTGAAGAGACGTTACCAGGTAGTTAGTTCAATTGCATTTAGGAATTGTAGCTGGGGGTGATTGACTGCGGTTGGTCAGTAAGTGATATCCGGTTCATCCACTGATCTGTGTGATAGTGAATGACCCAGATAGTCGGCTCGTGGACCGGGAACCCACGTGGTGGCAGTTACCGAAGTATAGTGGGGGGGTGTTAGCCGAGTGGTAATACCCCGGTCACGTGAGGTCTCTGTGTGTGCGCAGACTCCGTCACAGACCACTACGTCACAGCTGTGGGATCCGGAGCGATAGGATCCATAGTTCGTGACATTTTCTGGTGGCAGCTTACGGGATTCTGTATGCTTAGAATATTAGTGCATGAAGTTATGTCCATAACTCTGTACTAAAGGATTGAAAAATTCTGGAAGACGAAGCACAGTGCATTAGTTTTGATAGAATAATAATTCACGACAGTACCCTCCCCTCTCTCTTGTTTTCTGTCCTATCTTTTATTTGGCAATAATGTCCAAATCCGTGAATTATGACGTCGTGAGCGTGTCTGATATCACAGCTCTGTGTGAGCACAAAGGCATCCAAGTATATGGGAAAAATAAGACTGTCCTCATCCAGGAGTTATGTGCACGGAGGAGTCAAGAGTCATCCCTGCAGGATTCAGAGAATGGAGGACACTCAGGGGCCCCTGAGCCAGGTGACCCCTTCCAGAATGAGGATGATGAACTGGGAGGGGGACAGCCTGCTGGGGCTTGCAGTCCTCTAGCTGGACATAACTCTGTCTCTATGCCATCCCAAAATCGTCTGGACCAACTAATGCTCAGTAACCCGGACTTATATTTTCGGCTGCTGGAGGCACGTCGGGCAGAGCGCCAGGCTGAGCGCGAGGCTGCAGAACGGGAAGCTGTCCGCAGGCATGAACTGGACATGGCCCGAGTACAGCTTCAGCGGTCCGAAAGGCATGCTACATCCACAGGCCCATCCCTGATGGTCAAGCCAAAACTGCCTGTGATGGAGTCTGAGAACTGTGACATTGATCTTTTCCTGCATGCTTTTGAAACCTCATGCCAGCAGTACCAGGTGCCAGAGCCACAGTGGGCGGGACATCTAATGTCCGCACTGAAGGGCAAAGCTATGGAGGCCCTGGTCGGACTACCATTAGCAGAGCGTACCAGTTACGCGGTCATCAAAACGGCTATTCTGGTCAAGTACCAGCTGACTCCAGAGACTTACCGTTTACGGTTCCGGTCCCTGCGGACAGGGCCCGGAGATACTTTTATGGACCATCTGGGCAAGTTGCAGACCACCTTCCAACAGTGGTCTGATCCCCTCACAGAGGACACCAAGCAGTCCCTGGCGGATCTGATGGTCCGAGAACAGTTTGTCTCCAATTGCCCCACAGATGTGCAAAAATATGTATGTGAGCACAAGCCGAAGAGTGCGCGAGAGGCGGCCGAGCTAGCCGATGAATATGTCGCCATGCCCAGCACTCGGGCATTCAAAGACACTCTGTCCCGTCTGGGAGGAACCTCTTCATCTACTTCTTCCTCCCGGCCAGCTTTGTTGATTCCTGTCCAGCGACCCTTTCACAGGCCTGCACAAAGACCGGAAGGAGTCAAGCCAGCACCGACAGACGTGCGCAAGTGCTATGTGTGCGGCAAGCCAGGACACCTCAGCCACTCGTGCCCGGAGAAGAAGACAGCACCCCCTGGCAAGCTTGCCCGCAACCCATCATCTGTGCTGTTAGTGAATGGAGCTGCAAGACACACCGCAGACAACCTACAGTCGGTTACTGTGGGCAACCAGTGCACCACAGGCTTCCGCGATACAGGAGCCGAAGTCACACTAGTGAAAGCCTCACCATCACGGGAGTTGGGGGGGTGAGCTCTAATGTTCCCCTAGCTCGTGTTTTCCTTGATTGGGGGGCTGGGAGTGGAGTAAGGGAGGTGGGAGTCTCTGCGGAGATCCCCACAAATGTTTTATTAGGCACTGACCTAGGACGATTGGTCTCGTGCTACGTGCCCCCTGGAAGCACACAGGACTCACCCGTCCCTATGGAGGTCCCTGGACATACCGAGGTACTGTGCAAGGATGTTTGCGTAACATCAGATAACCTTGGGGATGGATCTCGGGAGGTGGGATGTGGGATGTGTGGGAGCAGTTCTCCCATGACAGGAGATGTAGAGGGGATGGCGGGTGTATGTACACAGGTAGCGGACATGTGTTTAACTGATTCAAGTTGTGCAAATGTTAAATGTGATGACATTATTGTGCCTGTGTTGCCCGTCACTCGCAGGGCTGCAAAAGCCGCAGCGGAAAGCTCCATTGGGGAAGAGCAAGTGGAAGTGTCCCCTTCCACCGGATTCGGACCCCGTGGACTTAACCGCGTCAGAGCCTCAGCCACTGTCCCTGTTCGCCACAGGACAGCTGGCTGGGACTTGTAGTGCCGCCTTTGAGCAGGCCCTGCGAGATGACCCTACCTTGGAGCAGCTAAGAGGGTTAGCTGCCAGCCCTCCCACTGAGGGTGACAAATACCGAGTGTGTTGGGACAATGGGAAACTGTGTAAGGAGGACATCTCCCACAGTGACAGTAGGGTGGGGCCACTCAAGAGGCAGCTCATTGTACCTGTGCAGTTCAGGGAACAATTACTGCAAGTGGCTCATGAGATCCCCTTAGTTGGTCACCTGGGAATAACCAAAACAAAGTCCCGGGTGATGCAGAATTTTTTCTGGCCTGGCCTCGGGGCAGATGTCGCCAAGTACTGCAGGTCCTGCGACATCTGTCAGCGAGTTGGCAAAGCAGGAGACCGTCACCGAGCTCCATTGAATCCCTTACCGATAATTGATGAACCCTTCAGGAGGGTGGCCGTGGACATCATTGGTCCACTGGCCATCCCCAGCAGTTCGGGTAAACGGTTCATATTAACCCTGGTGGATTACGCGACGCGCTACCCGGAAGCAGTGGCGTTATCCTCCATTAGGGCGGACAAGGTTGCAGACGCCCTGCTGGGGATCTTCACGAGAGTGGGGTTCCCAGCTGAGCTTCTCAGCGACCAAGGACCTCAGTTCATGTCTGAACTAATGCAGGGGCTCTGTAGGAAAATACAGGTGAACCATATCGTAGCCAGCCTTTACCACCCACAAACAAACGGCCTCTGTGAGCGCTTCAACGGGACGTTGAAGCAGATGCTGAAGACGTTCGTGGAGGCGCAAGGGAAGGACTGGGAATGATATCTACCTCACCTGCTATTTGCCTACAGATAGGTTCCCCAGGAGTCAACTGGGTTTTCGCCCTTCGAACTCCTGTATGGTCGACGAGTAAGAGGTCCCCTAGACCTAATCATAGAGTCTTGGGAAGGCAAGGTTGCCGGAACTGAAGTCTCTGTAGTAGACTATGTCCTCAGGTTCCGAGACAAAATGGAGTCGCTTGTAGGTCTGGTACAGGAGAATATGGTACAGGCCCAAAGCAAACAGAAGCAGTGGTATAACCGCACTGCCCGATAGAGAATCTACCAGGAGGGGCAGAAGGTCTATGTCCTGCTGCCAATGCGGCAAAACAAACTGCAAGCTGCATGGGAAGGGCCGTACCCCATTGTCAAATGTCTGAGTAAGGTAAATTATGTGGTGGGCCTTGGAGAGGGAGGTAGGAGACAGAAGACGTTTTACGTCAACATGCTCAAGGAGCATCACGAGAGAACGCCACATGTTATGCCGGTTTGCAGCCTGCCTGAAAGGGAGGAGGCCGACCCCCTACTAGATCTGCTAGCTGACACTCGAGAGTTGGAGGTGGACTTAACCCTCAACCCTCAACGCTCGTCCCAGCAGAGATCTTAGCTCTTAGAAGTGTTGACGGCTCACCGTGACACTTTTACAGGGAAACCCGGGAGAACACACCTTGCAGTCCATCATGTGGACATAGGCACACATGCTCTCACAAAGCAGTCCGCCTACCGTGTCTCAATGGAGGTCCAGGCAGACCTCAGGAGGGAGATCGAGGAGATGAAGCAGCTCGGGGTCATTCAGAAATCCCACAGCGCTTGGGCCTCACCGGTGGTTCTGGTCCTGAAGAAAGATCAGACAACCAGGTTCTGTGTGGATTATCGGAAACTGAATGCCATCACAACCTCGGATGCTTACCCAATGCCCAGGATTGATGAACTGTTAGATAAGTTGGCAAGAGCCAGCTACCTGACAATCATGGACCTGAGCAGGGGGTATTGGCAGATTCCCCTGACCTCGGAGGCTCAGGAGAAGTCGGCCTTCATCACCCCTTTCGGTTTATGCAAATTTACTGTAATGCCGTTTGGGATGAACAATGCGCCAGCCACCTTTCAAAGGCTTGTGAATGACTTGCTGGAAGGACTAGAAGAATGTGCTGTCGCCTATTTAGACGACATTGCCGTGTATAGCCCCACGTGGAAGGAGCATCTGGTGCACCTGTCGCAAGTACTGGACAAACTTGCTGCGGCTGGACTAACTGTTAAGCCTAGCAAGTGCCAGCTGGGCATGAATGAGGCCACTTACTTAGGCCACAGAGTAGGAGGAGGCACACTGAGGCCTGAAATAGAGAAGGTGAAAGCCATTACGAGATGGCCAACACCTCTCACTAAGAAGCAGGTCATGTCTTTCTTGGGAACGGCCGGGTACTATAGGAAGTTCATCCCGAACTATAGCGCCCTGGCCAAGCCTCTGACAGACTTGACCAAGAAGAAGCTGCCCAGGATGGTGTCATGGACGCCGGAATGCGAGCAAGGCTTCCAGGCCCTGAAGGATGCACAAGCCAGTGCTCCTGTGCTTCAGGCCCCAGATTTCACTCGGAAGTTTGTGGTCCACACGGATGCTTCCGCCTTTGGTCTGGGTGCAGTCCTGAGTCAGGTGAACCAGGCCGGGGAGGAGCATCCTGTACTATACCTGAGCCGTAAGTTACTGGCCAGGGAGACCAGCTACTCCACAATAGAGAAGGAGTGTTTAGCTATTGTGTGGTCCCTGCAAAAGCTACAACACTACCTGTATGGACGCAATTTACAGTGATCACTGCTCACAATCCCCTCAGCTGGTTGGCACGTCTCGCAGGAGACAATGCGAAACTGCTGAGATGGAGCCTGATTTTGCAGCAGTACAACTTCACCGTGCAGCACAGAAAAGGTAGTTTACATGGAAATGCCGACGGGTTGTCGCGGCAGGGAGAACCGGCCGGAGACGGCTGGGTTGCTGTGGAATAGGCTTGTGGCCATTTCCCCAGGCAACCTTTTAAAAGAGGGAGGTGTGGCGGCATACATACATAATTCCTCTGGGTAGCCATCTGATATGCTTCTGGGATATGTAAAAAAAACTGTGAACTCTCATCTTCCTGAAGCCTGGGTCACCTATGATATAGATGGACACTTTTATTACCACTACTCTGTGAGGCCAGCTATAAAAGGTCATAAAGGCTATACCAGGCCCAGCTCATCCTGTCCTTTAAGATAAGATCAGCTCGCTGTCAAGCCTGGCTGGAGCGGTACGTCCTTGGTCCTTAAGGACTCGGGAAATAGGGCGTACCGGTACGTCCTATGTCCTTAAGGGGTTAAAGAGGTATTCCATCTGGGACATTGATGGCATATCACTAGGACCCGCTCCTTTCTACAAAACGGGATCCCCCGAAGTGAACAGCAAGCAGCCGCACATGCACGGCCACCCGCATGGAAGTTCTGAAAATACCTGATCGCTGGCTTAGCTACCTCTGGCAGTCCCATATAGCTGAGCGCGCTTGCTGAACTACTTTTGGAACTCCCATAGTGATGAATTGATGGCGCACATCGCGTTTGCGGTATGGTCTCTGTGCCGGCATACATACATAATTCCTCTGGGTAGCCATCTTATATGCTTCTGGCATATGTAAAAAAAACTGTGAACTCTCATCTTCCTGAAGCCTGGGTCACCTATGATATAGATGGACACTTTTATTACCACTACTCTGTGAGGCCAGCTATAAAAGGTCATAAAGGCTATACCAGGCCCAGCTCATCCTGTCCTTTAAGATAAGATCAGCTCGCTGTCAAGCCTGGCTGGAGCGTGACGTCATTCATTTCCAGGTCTGGTTTGAGGAGAGCTAATAGCCCCTTAATTAGCTCTGGGCATAAAACCAGTCCACTTTCATATTTCATTTATGAATCAACTTATGCCCTTTCTGACACCAGATCCAGGCTCTACAGAGTATTGTGGTTAATTGGGTATCAAATATGACTAGAGGATGTGATTCTGTAGCTGACCTATGGGTGGTAGAAGACCTACAGGTCCCAGCATTACCGTGTGTGGTCTTATTCTGTATGTAAATAAATAAGGATCACAAATATGTATTCTGTATAAAAATATGCCGATGTATCAGGGAGATACGGGCTTAAGTATAATCCTCATTGTAGGAACTGAACTTTGATGGGGTCATAAAACACTTGGAGGCCAATCCCTAGGCTTCACAGTCACTCTGCTGCCATTGGCTGACAGGAGTAAGTCTCCTGCCCATGGGAGAGTTCATAAAAATTTGTGCACAAGGACAGAGGAGAGAGATCCATGGAACATCACCAGACACTTAATGGGACATTGACGGCATATCCCTGTATCTGAGGGACTCCCCTGATACATACTGAAAAGGGGTTTGCAAGGATTCAAAAAGGACATATGAACGACCATCTGAAACCCTCCAGAGAAACTAAGTATTCTTTCATCTTTTTCCCTTTCATTTGAACTGTCGTGATTATTTATATTGTTATTATTATTCTGTAGATTTATAGTCATTTTCATTAGACTTGTATGCACTGCTTTTTACCTCTTATTAAAGATTATAAAATCTAAATGGCCAAGTCTTCCATATTCTAAGCTGCTGAACAACGTACCTTGCCTTTGAAGAGACGTTACCAGGTAGTTAGTTAAATTGCATTTAGGAATTGTAGCTGGGGGTGATTGACTGCGGTTGGTCAGTAAGTGATATCCGGTTCATCCACTGATCTGTGTGATAGTGAATTACCCGGATAGTCGGCTCGTGGACCGGGAACCCACGTGGTGGCAGTTACCGAAGTGTAGTGGGGGGGGTGTTAGCCAAATGGTAATACCCCGGTCACGTGAGGTCTCTGTGTGTGCGCAGACTCCGTCACAGACCACTACGTCACAGCTGTGGGATCCGGAGCGATCGGATCCATAGTTCGTGACAGTCTCCTATACTCCTATACTTCGGGGGTCCCGTTCTCTAGATAGCAGTGGGTCCTAGAGGTGGGACCCGCACTGATTAGACACTGGTGGCACATCGTAGCAATATATTATCAGTGTCTTAGATGGGCCAACCCCTTTAATTTAAGTTATCAAATGACAGCTGCAGGCCCCAAGATTAAAGAGAACCTGTCCCCTCTCCTGACAAGTCTGTTTTAGTAACTACTTGCATTCCCCATTTCATATCAATTCTGTAGCATCTAGTCTTATGAATCTATTTTATATCATGGCCAACAGTATCCAATCAGTGCTGCCACAGTCAGACTATGCAGGGACACCCCCCCAACTGGCAACACCTATCTGGACCTTTATGCAAACTGCTAGCAATTTATTTATCACTTCTAGTAGGAATAATAGCGAAATTGCAAAACATAATAAGAATAGATTCATTAGAATTGTTATTACATGGGGATGCATGTAGTTACTAAAACAGACATGTCAGGAGAGGTTAGAGGTCTTCTTTAAATGCATCTCAAAGTAACGGTCCATTCACACGTCCGCAATTTCGCTCCGCATTTTTCTGAACGGAATTTCGGACCCATTCATTTCTATTGGGCATAACGATGTGCTGCCCGGATACGGCATTGCGTACCCGCACTTCCGGGCCCGCAATTTCGTTCCCGAAAAAAATAGAACATGTCCTATTCTTGTCCACAATTGTGAACAAGAATAGGCATATTCTATTAGTGCCAGCAATGTGCGGTCCGCAAAATGTGGAATGCACATTGCAGTGTCCGTGATTTGCGGATCCGTGGACCGCAAAACACGTTAAGGACGTCTAAATAGAGCCTAAGGCTTCAGACTTCAGCAAAAGCTTCATAATTTAAATTAATTAGTCGCATGGCAAAAAGTCTCCATGCTGTCCTGCCTTGGTCATACATGTCCTAGAGCAAAAGCAACAAAAACTTTAAAACATTGGGGAGATCTTTACTAATCCTGTGCGCCATATTTATCACAGTGGCTCATGCTAGATGTTAAACCTGGTGCACGGCTAGACTCTTTTCTCCAACTTTATGCCACTTATTACTTATTACTAATGTCCGCGACCAGTGTTAATGGCGTTAACAGACTTTTAACCCCTCAGATGCTGTTACCCCATACCAGCCCCTGTTTGGTCAGCATATTATATGACAGCTAGTTTTCAGGCTCCGGTCCCTTATGGCAATAATCAAGTGGCCATGTTTGAGCCATCCTGAAAGTTTGGCCCATCTGTTTTTACCCTAATACATTTTGAAAGTAAAATACCATTAGGTTCATAGTTTGGAGGGATCATAGAACTTATGGAGGAATCCACATGGGTTAAAATTTAGTTACACTGCACAGTAACATAAAATTTGTTTAAACTTTGGTTTGGCTGTCAGAGTGACGCAGAATAAATTTTAGCTAGGACATGTTAGCTAGAAATGATGAATTTGGGTCCAGTTGGTGGAGCAATTTTTCTGGTAATACTATCCTAGTTCCAACCATAAACGATTGCAATAACAAAGCATTTTTTCGCTGAAATAACGTATTAGCTACGGTGAATATGGGTGGAGCTGGTGGAGCAATTTTTGTGGTTCATTCCTTCGTGCTAAGTAGTTATTTGACCCCAGGCGTAGGGCTGGACGATATGGCCTAAAATCTATATCGCAATATAATTTGAAGCATGTGTGATTTAACGATATATCGCAATATATTATTTTCTTCTGTATGTATACAAATTACATGGCCATCATCATCCATGTCCCCCAGCCAGCGCCATCAGCCCCATGCCATTATCATTTGCCATCATCTATGTCCCCCAACCAACGCTTTCAGCTCCATGCCATTGCCATTTACCATCATCCATGTCCCCCAGCCAGCGCCATCAGCCCCATGCCATAGCCACCATCATTATCCATGTCCCCTAGCCAGCGTCATCAGCCCCATGCCATTGTTACCGTCATCATCCATGTCCCCTAGCCAGCGCCATCAGCCCCATGCCATAGCCATCCACCCCTTCCCCCCAGTAGATTTGGGCCCCAGCATAAATACTTACCTTAAAGGGAACCTGTCACTAGTTTTATGGTGTCCCAACTAAGGGCAACATAAATAAGTGACTGATTCTCTTAGCAAAATGTTGGGTCACTTTCTTTAATTGACCCAGTCAATCTGCCAACATCTTGTATTGATTCATGAGCTCCTGACTCTCCCCGTCCACCACATGCTGTTATTTTTCCATATGAATCAGCAGCAGGTGGGCAGGGGAGTGGCTATAGCTCTGAATTAAATATACGTCGGATTCAATGACATCACGCTGGACTCAAATCAGCTCATTAGCATGCGGCATCTTTTGTGTATATTATGAGGTAACCATCTATCACACCAGTAAGTGAATACATCTAAGGTACTTTTTAGTAGTTAATGATTGTATATAATTAGTTAGATTACAATCAAATATCCACATGACAGGTTCCCTTTAACTGCAGGGTGCGCGTCTGGCTGATGGAGTCCGTAGAAGACGGACCGCGTCTTCTTCCGAGCATACACTGACGATGTATGCACGCAAGGCCCTGGCCAGTGCAGCACGGTGCAGAGTCAGGAGGCCACGGAGCGGTGAGTGAGAAGCTTCTTTAATTTACTACCGCTCCGTGGTCATCTATCGTGATAGATGACAAAATCTATATCGTTGCCCGAATTTATATCGTTCATATTATATATCGTTTATATCGACCACCCCTAACCAGGCGGTCCACGTCCAACATCTTTGAAGGACAAGTATCATTCAGCAATGACAGGTCTGTGATGCCCTTACATGTCCGGGGCTGCATGCGCACTACACTGAAAGGATCTACGTGTGTCTACCCTTCACCTAAAGGTGCGGGTAATCTGCTCAATACTGTTCATTGTAGGGATTGAGGATTGCAGTATGAAGGCAGAATTATTTATTTTTTTGCTAGTAGATAACATTAGCAATGTATTAGAAGTAGAGAAATTGAAACTTGGAAATTTGCACATTTTTCAAAATTTTGGGTAAACTTGGTATTTTTTTAATAAAAAAATAACGAAAATGATTTTTTTTTACTCCATTTCACCAGTGTCATTAAGTACGATATGTGACAAAAAAAACAATCCCAGAATGGTCTGGATAAGTAAAAGCGTTTTAAAGTTATTCACACATAAAGTGACACTGGTCAGATTTGCAAAATGAGCCCGGCCCTTAAGGGGTTAATCTTTGCATCTTATGTCAGGACTTGAGACTAATGGTGATCGAGCATGCTCGGCCGAACACCAGTTTGGCTCGAGCATCTCGACACATGGTGGTATTCGGCCAAATGCCACATGTGCTAAATAGCAATTGTAACGGATCTCTTGGCACCCGACCGGGTACCTTTGTCGATAGATGCTCCTAGTGCTTTCCGAGGACTCCAAGCACTCCACTTGACACCGTACGCACTGCAGACCCCACGAACCGCCGCAGCTTGGTTGGGGTCTCACCGTCCTCCACCCACGCTGGACCCAAGACCGGGCTTCAGCTTCCAGTGTGTGAACCTCTTCTAAAACCAGAGAGCAGGAACAGCTCTTACAAGAGTTAGTAGTTATGCCAGGGGAGTATAGCAAATCTTCAGCGTATAGCAATCCCCCAGTGTTGATCAGTTACCCAAACACCAGCCTCAACATGATGAAGGATAAAACAGGCACTCTTTATTGAGGGCTACTCGCCCGTATTTTTGCAGGTCCCCATCTGGTGGACTTGCCCCTAGGGGACCAGAAGGGAGACTGTGACACAGGACAGATATGCAGCAATTCAGGATACACAGACACAACACATCCCCACAATGCATCATGGTTTCCTCCTCTCTGCCCTGGAGACACCCGAGGAGCAATTCAATTATCTCTCAGGACAAAGGGAAATCGCCAATACACATGTGGAGACAACAGGACAGAAATCACCATTTAAACACACAATGGGACAATGGCACAATGAGACAATAGAAACACACCCAGCATATTCCTCCCCTCTGTCTAGGAGATAATTGAGTCAATTTCTGTATCTAGTTAACTATCTCCTATGCTGAAAAGTTACACTTCTTATAATTTGTTACAACTTTGTCAGTTTACATTGTACATACAGTACAGACCAAAAGTTTGGACACACCTTCTCATTCAAAGAGTTTTCTTTATTTTCATGACTATGAAAATTGTAGATTCACACTGAAGGCATCAAAAACTATGAATTAACACATGTGGAATTATATACATAACAAAAAAGTGTGAAACAACTGAAAATATGTCATATTCTAGGTTCTTCAATGTAGCCACCTTTTGCTTTGATTACTGCTTTGCACACTCTTGGCATTCTCTTGATGAGCTTCAAGAGGTAGTCCCCTGAAATGGTTTTCACTTCACAGGTGTGCCCTGTCAGGTTTAATAAGTGGGATATCTTGCCTTATATATGGGGTTGGGACCATCAGTTGCGTTGAGGAGAAGTCAGGTGGATACACAGCTGATAGTCCTACTGAATAGTCTGTTAGAATTTGTATTATGGCAAGAAGAAAGCAGCTAAGTAAAGAAAAACGAGCGGCCATCATTACTTCAAGAAATGAAGGTCAGTCAGTCAGCCGAAAAAAAATTGGGAAAACTTTGAAAGTAAGGGCTCTTTGACCATGAAGGAGAGTGATGGGGTGCTGCACCAGATGACCTGGCCTCCACAGTCACCGGACCTGAACCCAATCGAGATGGTTTGGGGTGAGCTGGACCGCAGAGTGAAGGCAAAAGGGCCAACAAGTGCTAAGCATCTCTGGGAACTCCTTCAAGACTGTTGGAAGACCATTTCAGGTGACTACCTCTTGAAGCTCATCAAGAGAATGCCAAGAGTGTGCAAAGCAGTAATCAAAGCAAAAGGTGGCTACTTTGAAGAAACTAGAATATGACATATTTTCAGTTGTTTAACACTTGTTTGTTATGTATATAATTCCACATGTGTTAATTCATAGTTTAGATGCCTTCATAGTCATGGAAATAAAGAAAACTCTTTGAATGAGAAGGTGTGTCCAAACTTTTGGTCTGTACTGTACATATAACTCATATCAATTTAACCAGAATAACTTGGGGGCAAACCTATCCAAAATTCACTTGAATAGGTTCAGGGGTTTAAAAATTAGTAAAAGTATATTAAAGGGCCATAATCCTGAGGCAAGAGGCTGGTAAACAGGCCTCTCCAAAACCCAGTGGCGAGGTTGGTTTCGCCACACATCTCCCCCTCCCAGGGAAGACTAACCAGATGCCTCACCTCACGGTCAGTGCCTGAGTTAGTCTGGCAGTCCAACCAAAACCCAATACTGGACCTGTTGAATCTTGGGGCCTGGCTCTGTTCTGTATGTCCCCAGCTGTTGAGTGGGCATCTGCTACTCCTTGCTTCCTTGTGGTTCTCCAGCTTGGAGCTGTAGGTACTTGGTGGGCAGAGGCCGACTGCGCTCTGCCCAGATGCCAGCTCTTCCGCTGGGGTAGCCTGTGTGAAGTCCGGCTCTAAAGAAGAGGATAGGTGGGGCAGAGGCCGACTGTGCTCTGCCCAGATGCCAGAGCTTCCGCTGGGGTAGCCTGTGGAAAGTCAGCCTCTGGAGAAGAGGATAGGGGAGGGCAGAGGCCGACTGCGCTCTGCCCAGATGCCAGCTCTTCTGCTGGGAGAACAGGATCCTTCCTCAAATTTCAGGAAGAGATCATCGAGAACCTCCTGTATCCAGGAGGTTCCGTGGCCCCATCCACCCATATAGTTAGCCGTCTACACGAGCGACATTTCCCCAGTGTCGTTCCTGGTACCTCAACCCAACCGTCACCCCGAAAAAGATGTTGTGTCTGTAGCAGGAGTGGAATAAGGCGTGACACCCGCTATTTCTGTCCTGACTGCCCTGACCACCCTGCCCTATGCTTTGGAGAGTGTTTCCGGAAGTACCACACACAGGTACACTTAGCATAGGAATTGCATCTCAGAGGACAGGCACACAGGGCTATTAGGGCCCATTCACACACAGCTGCTGCAAACCTCTCCTTTCACCTGGGACAAAGTGCATAACGCACTTCGCCACATATTTGGGCGCTTTGCGCTTTGCACATTGTCCCATGGGGAAGGAGAGGTTTGTCCTATAAAGGTAAAAAAACAAAACAAAACAAAAAAACATAAGGGAAAGGACGGCTCACCCCTGATTCAAGATGGCAAGGTGCACCATTCAGATGTCGTACCCCGACCACCAGAAAAAGAATTGTAATATAAAAAGAATGGGCACTCTTATACCTGGACCGCACAGTTGGTAAAGCGACACTAGTTTATTAATAGCAATAATCACCATTCATAAAGGTTAATAGCAGTACATAGAATTATATACCCTATCAATTTTACTACTGTAGGAGTTTAATTTTAGATAGGGCATATAATTCTATGTACTGCTATTAACCTTTATGAATGGTCATTATTGCTATTAATAAACTAGTGTCGCTTTACCAACTGTGTGGTCCAGGTATAAGAGTGCCCATTCTTTTTATATAAAAAAAACAAAAACACCAGTAAGCAAAAAAGTTAACGTTCAGTTTCAAAAGTTAAATAAAGTTTATATGTTCTGTTCTAAAGTTATTATAAAGTTAATAAAATTTATTGCGTTGCGGCCTGGTTTTTTCTTTTTTGTTTTGTTTTTTTTACCTTCCAGGTGGACCAACCGATCGACTAGCTGCAGCACTGATGTGCATTCTGACAGAAGCATTGCGAGATTTCTCCTCTGCAGTAAAAGATACGTTTGCCGAGGCATATGAGCTGAGGAGGCGGCGGTGTTCATATGCTTTGGCAAACACTTTGAAATATCTCGGCAAAAGGCAACTTTTCCAATTTTTTTATACAAAGTTGGCATTTGACCAAGATATTTATCTCACCCAGCATGGGTATATGTAAAATGACACCCCAAAACACATTCCCCAACTTCTCCTGAGTACGGCGATACCACATGTGTGACACTTTTTTGCAGCCTAGGTGGGCAAATGGGCCCACATTCAAAAGAGCACCTTTCTGATTTCACAAGCCATTTTTTACAGATTTTGATTTCAAACTACTTCTCACGCATCTGGGCCCCTAAAATGCCAGGGCAGTATAACTACCCCACAAGTGACCCCATTTTGGAAAGAAGACACCCCAAGGTATTCGGTGAGGGGCATGGCAAGTTCCTAGAATTTTTTCTTTTTTGTCACATGTTAGCGGAAAATTATGATTTTTTTTTCTTACAAACTCTCATATTCCACTAACTTGTGACAAAAAATAAAAACTTCCATGAACTCACTATGCCCATCATGAAATACTTTGGGGTGTCTTCTTTCCAAAATGGGGTCACTTGTGGGGTAGTTATACTGGCCTGGCATTTTGGGGGCCCAGATGCGTGAGAAGTAGTTTGAAATCAAAATCTGTAAAAAATGGCCTGTGAAATCCGAAAGGTGCTCTTTGGAATGTGGGCCCCTTTGCCCACCTAGGCAGCAAAAAAGTGTCACACATGTGGTATCGCCGTACTCAGGAGAAGTTGGGGGATGTGTTTTGGGGTGTCATTTTGCATATACCCATGCTGGGTGAGATAAATATCTTGGCAAAAGACAACTTTTACCATTTTTTTTATACAAAGTTGGCATTTGACCAAGATATTTCTCTCACCCAGCATGGATATATGTAAAAATATACCCCAAAACACATTCCCCAACTTCTCCTGAGCACGGCAATACCACATGTGTGACACTTTTTTGCAGCCTAGGTGGGCAAAGGGGTCCACATTCCAAAGAGCACCTTTCGGATTTCACAGGCCATTTTTTGCAAATTTTGATTTCAAACTACTTCGCACGTATTTGGGCCCCTAAAATGCCAGGGCAGTATAACTACCCCACAAGTGACCCCATTTTGGAAAGAAGACACCCCAAGGTATTTCATGATGGGCATAGTGAGTTCATGGAAGTTTTTTTTTTTTATCACAAGTTAGTGGAATATGAGAGTTTGTAAGAAAAAAAAAAAGAAATCCAAATTTTCCGCTAACTTGTGACAAAAAATAAAAAGTTCTATGAACTCACTATGCCCATCAGCGAATACCTTAGGGTGTCTACTTTCCGAAATGGGGTCATTTGTGGGATTTTTCTACTGTCTGGGCATTGTAGAACCTCAGGAAACATGACAGGTGCTCAGAAAGTCAGAGCTGCTTCAAAAAGTGGAAATTCACATTTTTGTACCATAGTTTGTAAACGCTATAACTTTTACCCAAACCATTTTTTTTTTTATCCAAACATTTTTTTTTATCAAAGACATGTAGAACAATAAATTTTGCGAAAAATTGATATATGGATGTCGTTTTTTTTTTTTTGCAACATTTTACAACTGAAAGTGAAAAATGTCATTCGTTTGCAAAAAAATCGTTAAATTTCGATTAATAACAAAAAAGTAAAAATGTCAGCAGCAATGAAATACCACCAAATGAAAGCTCTATTAGTGAGAAGAAAAGGAGGTAAAATTCATTTGGGTGGTAAGTTGCATGACCGAACAATAAACGGTGAAAGTAGTGTAGTGCAGAAGTGTAAAAAGTGGCCTGGTCATTAAGGGTTTTTCAGCTAGGGGGGCTGAGGTGGTTAATCCCATGCGCTCCTGGAATTGAGACACCTCAGGATGGGAACCTATGTAGTAACTGGATCTACCTGGACTTACCTCTTGGTCCTACCCTGGCTACCTATGGGTATACATCACCGGGTGTAGGCCATTAGTATACAACGTCCCTATATAGACAATCCGTATAAGGGGGGAGAGAACAAGAGCTGTGAAAAAGGCACACTTTAAGTAAGTTGCTACAATTTTGTTAAGTGCAATGGTTAAGTGCAATCATGATAAACAGTGCATAAATTCACATTGCGGCATCTGGAAGGATAATACACACAATGGGCAGGTTATCTTGAACGTTACATAATATGTAAACTGGTTACTAGTGCAAAAATTATTAAATAGCATGAGAACTGTATGCAAGCTTTTATGTTGCAATAAAAACATTTTATAATAAAAGAAATGCAATTTATTAGTGCAAAATGAGGCTCAACAATAACTAGAGTCCTGTTTACTTGAAGTGCTTAAAGTTGTAGAATCCTCTGGAGACTGATAAAAGTCATTGTAATTCACAGGGTAAAAGTTAATTGTAATCCAAAAGGGTATAAAATGTTTAAGAGCAGCAGTCTATCAAGTAACCTGAGAAAGGGGATAAAACACTGAACTTGGACATGAGGGGGTTAAGTGCTGATGGGGGGAGTCCTAACTGACATGACCATCTGGATGAGGACTAAAACAGGCAACCTGAAACATAAAACGTTAAAATCACACAAAAACTGCCAACAGGTCCTCACCCGTCAGGAAATCAGTCCATGAAGTGGCTCCCAAATGTCACTGATGATTATGTTTCTTTACTTTTAAAGGGGACACCTTTTACAGGTAGGTGTCTAGCTCCTCATCACTGCTGGAGCTGCTAAACCTCATGAGAGGATGTTCCTGCCTCTGATGGTAGCTCATGGTAGCTGCCGTGGTTGTGCGCCACTGCCCTCTGCTGGTGGCTGCAGGAACTGGCTGCGCTGACAACCTGGTGAAGGCTGCGGTTACACGCTGTAGCCCGGGATCTCCAGCCGGCACAGAGGGGGATAGAATCTCTGGCTGAAGGGGCTCAGATAAAGATGAAGCAGGTTGCTGGGGCTGCTTCCACGGCAGAATGTATGGGGGCATGGCATATGGCTGGACCTTAGGATTAAAGGTCAAGACAGAATTATTGATCTGTCCCACCCTCAGAGTTGGTGGTGCAGCCAGATCTAGGATGAGCGGTGCTGGTTCAGGTTGGGGCTGCTCCCTGAATTTCAAACGGCCATCTGGAGCTTCCTGGAGGCCTCTCACTTTGCCCGCAGAGCCTGGATCCTCCTGCCAGGTCAGGTCTCTGGGATGACGGCAGGGGTGAGCGGCTTGTCCAGTAATGTGACACCGGCGGCAAAGAGTCCTTGCATGGACCGCATAGGGGTATATTCTATCTGATCCCCCACATAGAGATTGTGCCTGGCCTGGGGCAGGTAGTGCCTCTTGACAGAAAGCCGGCCTACAAAGACCTCGGTGCCCGAATAATTGTCTTGCAGGAACCCGACTCCGCATTCTACAGAGAACCACAACACAGTCCCGGTTCTCCTGGTTAGCTTGGGGTCCCCTGGCTGGGGGTCATCAGTCACTTGCTTCACCCATTCCTCGACCGCTGACTTGTACTCCCAGTCGGTCTGTGCGAACGCGGTGATCTCGTGGGGGACGTCGGGGTTAAGGCTCCGTAACTTGTCATAACTGGGTGGCGGAGTGGAAACACCTGCCGCCTCCGCCGCACCAGGAGGTGTCGACAGCGGTGCAGGCTTGGGCCTGGTGACGTTGGCTGGGGTCGCAGGACGTGGTGCAGGGGCGGACACGGACCGGGGGCCTCAGGGAGCGCGACAGCTCCTACCTGGTGTTGCGGCAGGACTTCCGTTTCCGGTGCCTCCTGGGTGCCATCTGGGGGTGCCATATTTGTCTTAGCCAGCGAATTGTCAGTGGCGATAGGTGCTGCGTCAGCGGCGTCCTCCACGGGAACAGTCTTGACGTCGACCTCCATCTGGCTTGGCACGTCGTTTTCCGCGGGGGCGCTTGACATGGCGGGGGGATCCACGGCCTCCAGGAACTCGATCAGGTCCGGGCTCTTTGAAGCAGGAACCGGGACTTCAACAGCGGCCTTTTCTGTGACCTCCAGGATGCTGGACAAGGTAGGCGGTACAGCTTTCTTGCTCAGGGAGGAATCCACTGCCTCCGGCATAGTAGCAAATATGGAGGGCCTACTTTTCTTCAACACTTGGGAGACTTGGATCTCCGGTGGGTGCTCTTCATAGACCGATTCATCGCCAAATGACATCTGGTTCCACCGAGGTTGGGGAAATGCCATCTTGACAACCTCTTCAATCCAACAGACTGCTAGTTCTAAGGGTGTAGCCCAGAGGGTGGAGCCTTTATCTCCTCGGCTCACAATAAAAAGTTCATTGGGGGCAGTCTCTAGTTTTCCCGCTTCCAGAGGGGCGCATTCGACATCTTCGCGCTCTTGAGGGGGAGTTACTACGTTTTCCCGCTTCTGGGGGGCGTATTCCATAGTTTCGTGCTCTTGAGGGGGCGTCTTTGTCTCTTCCCATCTCTTGGGTGCGGTTACAACAACTTCTTGAAGAGGCGTGTATTCGCTATCTTCGCCATGTTGGGGGTCATAAAGAAGCTGCGCCAAGAGGGAAACATGGCCGATTAACCCTTGTAGTGCTGACGCGCACAATGCAGCATTTTCTGGGCCCGCAATGAAAGTAATAAAGTCAATTTTTAACGTTTTTTGCACAATCTTAAGCCCTTATAATACTGTGAAAAATTTGATGGGATCCGTTTTAACACACAATTGGATCCAGTTCTGTTGGTAGGGATAGCACACAATTCAATCCGATCCTGTTATCAGGGATGGCACACAATTCAATCTGATCCTGTTCGTGACGCCATTTAATGCAATGAGCAGGACACTGGTACAATGGCCAATGATGCAGTGGGTCAGGATATGTGTAGTAGTTTGTGACGCCAATTGCAGCTTGCGCAGGTACTGTAGCAGGGCCCTTTAAGATGTTATAACGCATGTACCAGGTGAGGAATGCCAGACGGGGATAATGTCTCTGTATAGTAGATATGGTCGTGTCAACGGTGTCTCCTACCTTGGTACGGCTGGACTCCTGGATCCTGGCTCACTTGCAATAAAATTGAGTGTGGTCAGTAGGAGCAATTGAGGAATGCCTAGTAAATCTGGCAGGTATTTGTCTTCTGCACTGTCTGTCTTCTGCTTAGTGTGGGCCTGACTAGCTGAGAAGGAATTTGGCTTCTCCTGGACTCTGGATTAGTACTCACAGGACTGCTCGCAGGGAATGGCTTCCTGGAGATCTGTAGTTCCAGAGGTTGTTGCTTGCTTATCACCAGCTGAGGTAGATGACTCAGGCTGGGAAGAGTGTTCCTTGGCCTCAGCCGAGGCTGGATCCCAGGTAGGGATCCCTGTTTCTGGGCGCACCTACTAACACAGCCTTTCCCAGGCAGGGGGCTGGTACACACTAACTAAACTTCCTCTACTCCTCATGAGACAGGACATGTGAACATCCCACTTCTGCTCACACAGGGGAGGCTAGACTGGAATTAACTATTCCAGACTAGGTATACTAACTCGCTATGGTCTGCTGAACATATTGCTGCCCCCTGCTGGTGTACATGGAAACACAGGCCTAGAGAATGTATATACAGAGAAATACACAGTTAAATTACACAAGATGACAATACATATGCACCTGACATGTTGTAGCAGGGAGACAGAGTTTAGTGACATACTCTGGGATGTTACAGAACCACATACAGTGGGACAGCTGCCGTCATGACATTTTTAAAACTCTCCGTCTTCAACAGACAGAATGGCAACATTCTAAAAGCCAGCAAATTTGGCTCGTGGGTGGGTATAGGTGTACTTCCTCTTTCTCTACAGTGTTTGGGGATAGACAGCTGAATGCTTCCATGGAACAGTGTGGAGATGCTGGGTGACGGTGGTGGTGGTGTTGCTGCTGTTTGCGGGGTGGCAGGTGCTTATTTCGTTCCAAAGGGAAGGAAGAGGCCGAGACAGCAGCAGAAGAGGGAGCAGGAGGAGCCTCTGATCTTTTTATGGTTCTTGAGGTGTTTACTCCACTGCAGCTTGTGCTTTGCGGTTAGATGCCGCATCATGCAGGTGGTGCTCAGATTTATAACATTTATGCCTCGATTCAGTCTCTGACTGCACAGCGTGCAAACCACCCATGTCCATTTGTCAGCACACTACCTGAAGAACTGGCACGCCAGAGAACTCATATGCGCTGGCTTTGGTGTGCTATGTCTCTTGGCGCGTTGGGAAGTAGCAGGTGTACTGGTTGGGGGACGGCCGCTCCGATTTTGCACCATGCTCCCTCTTTTGCTGTGCGGCTGGCGCTGCGTGACCCTCACCTCTTCCTCCAAACTGCACATGTCACTGGTATGACCTGGATGCCATGTGAAGTCTAGGACCTCATCACCCTCCACATCACCTTCTACCCACTCCTCACCCCTTCCCTCCTGGCTCGTCTGCACACTGCAGAAAGCCCCAGCAGTTGACACCTGTCTTTCACCATTGTCATCAGAGACGTTCTGCTGTGGTTCTCCCACGTCCTCATCCTCAAACATAACTGGTTGGGCATCAGTACACTCAATCTCACTTCTGGGGCAGGGCTTGGTGGGTGTCCTACGAAAAACCTGCCAGCAGTCATCAAAAAGCATAAGTGACTGCCGCATGATTTGTGACTCAAACTGCTTGGCTGATGTGCAAGGGGTTGAGGTGAAAGACGGATGCTTGTGGGCTGCCGGTGTCAACTCAGTATGGCCGGACTAGGGCGCAGCTAAGGGTAGGCCACCATGATTAGGTTTGGTTGGAGGGTCTTGGTGGTGAGAGGGTTAAGGTATTTGAAATGGATGTTGGGGTGGGGGGCGTTGCCTTAGTAGGGAGGAGTCTGGTGTAAGGTGAGGGGTGCCATTTTGTGAAAAGAAAAACTCCCACCCACCCTCCTGTGTGTTGGAAGAAGTGGGGGGGGGGGGTTAAGGTAGGGTAGTGGATGGAGGCTGTGTTTTGTGGATGGTCAAGGTTGTGTTTTGTTTAAAACCATAAAATAAAAATAAAGAATATTAATACAAACCGGATTCCAAAAAAGTTGGGACACTATACAAATCGTGAATAAAAACTGAATGCAATGATGTGGAGATGCCAACTTCTAATATTTTATTCAGAATAGAACATAAATCACGGAACAAATGTTTAAACTGAGAAAATGTACCATTTTAAAGGAAAAATATGTTGAATCAAAATTTCATGGTGTCAACAAATCCCTAAAAAGTTGGGACAAGGCCATTTTCACCACTGTGTGGCATCTCCCCTTCTTCTTACAACACTCAACAGACGTCTGGGGACCGAGGAGACCAGTTTCTCAAGTTTAGAAATAGAAATGCTCTCCCATTCTTGTCTAATACAGGCCTCTAACTGTTCAATCGTCTTGGGCCTTCTTTGTTGCACCTTCCTCTTTATGATGCGCCAAATGTTCTCTATAGGTGAAAGATCTGGACTGCAGACTGGCCATTTCAGTACCCGGATCCTTCTCCTACGCAGCCATGATTTTGTGATTGATGCAGAATGTGGTCTGGCAGTATCTTGTTGAAAAATACAGGTTCTTCCCTGAAAGAGATGACGTCTGGATGGGAGCATATGTTGTTCTAGAACCTAAATATATTTTTCTGCATTGATGGTGCCTTTCCAGACATGCAAGCTGCCAATGTCACACGCACTCATGCAACCCCATATCATCAGAGATGCAGGCTTCTGAACTGAGCGTTGATAACAACTTGGGTTGTCCTTGTCCTCTTTGGTCCGGATGACATGGCGTCCCGGATTTCCAAAAAGAACTTCGAATCGTGACTCGTCTGACCACAGAACAGTCTTCCATTTTGCCACACTCCATTTTAAATGATCCCTGGCCCAGTGAAAACGCCTGAGCTTGTGGATCTTGCTTAGAAATGGCTTCTTCTTTGCACCGTAGAGTTTCAGCTGGCAACGGCGGATGGCACGGTGGATTGTGTTCACTGACAATGGTTTCTGGAAGTATTCCTGAGCCCATTCTGTGATTTCCTTTACAGTAGCATTCCTGTTTGTGGTGCAGTGTCGTTTAAGGGCCCGGAGATCACGGGCATCCAGTATGGTTTTACGGCCTTGACCCTTACGCACAGAGATTGTTCCAGATTCTCTGAATCTTCGGATGATGTTATGCACAGTTAATGATGATAGATGCAAAGTCTTTGCAATTTTTCGCTGGGTAACACCTTTCGGATATTGCTCCACTATCTTTCTGCGCAACATTGTGGGAATTGGTGATCCTCTACCCATCTTGGCTTCTGAGAGACACTGCCACTCTGAGAAGCTCTTTTTATACCCAATCATGTTGCCAATTGACCTAATTAGTGTTAATTGGTCTTCCAGCTCTTCGTTATGCTCAAATTTACTTTTTCCAGCCTCTTATTGCTACTTGTCCCAACTTTTTGGGGATTTGTTGACACCATGAAAATTTTAATCAACGTATTTTTCCTTTAAAATGATACATTTACTCGGATTAAACGTTTTATCTGTCATCTACGTTCTATTACAAATAAAATATTGCCATTTGCCATCTCCACATCATTGCATTCAGTTTTTATTCACAATTTGTTTAGTGTCCCAACTTTTTTGGAATCCTGTTTGTAGTAATATGGCTATACGATGCGGTATGGGGGAGGATGATGATGGTGCGGGGAAATGTATGTCATGGCAGTTAAGTCGGCAGGAGGTACTGGAAGCTGGGACTACGGATCAGTATTTGAGGATGAGAGGGCCCCTTATTGTGGGGGCTGGACTCTCATGGTGGGGCTTACCTGTTCGGTTTGGCGAGGTGTCCACCACCGGGTGTCTCCGAGCTAGTTTACTGCGGCTGGAGGCAAGGTGGATTTGCCGTGTGGTTGTGTAGGTGGACAATTTTGGCGGCTTCCAGGACCTCCTTCGTGTGTGGTTATGTTATTTATGTTATATATGTTATGTATTTATATTAATAATAAATGGCTGCTGTGGCCAATTAAATCCATTTGAGGAGTTGTGTGGTTATTTTGGGGGATAAGTGTGGGTAGACGGGTATGGGGACTGGTGGGATGAAGAGGTGAGTGAGACCCGTAGTATCAACCAATACCTTAATCATGTGCTTTCAGCAGTGGACCGGGAGGAAGATAATGTGAAGGAAATGGAGGCACTCTCAGCCATCCAATCTACTACCTCCTCTACTTGTTCTGGCCTCACCATTCTTCCCTGCAGCAGGAGCTCCACCACCACCTCCAGCAGCACCACGACCACCGCCCCTAGTTGATGCTCTCCTCATTTTGTTACGGTCACCCACTAAATTGGCTGACAGACGTAAATTGTATATCTGTGTCACGGATGTAAAAGAGGTGTTTAGCACAAAAAAAAAATAGGTATGTCTCGCCGCCCCAATTAACAGTGATTAACTATTATATTTCCCTGTGACGGAGTGAAGTACAGTTTCTTTTTTTTACCCCAAAGAATAGGTAGGTCTCACTGACCCAATAAACAGGTTGATTAACTATTATATTTCCCTGTGATAGTGGCAAGTAAAGGTTTTTTTCACCCCAAAATATAGGTATGTCTGACCCACACAATTAATAGACTGATTAACTATTATCTTTCACTGTCACTGGTGCGAAGGAGTAGGATTGCACCGAACAAAAATCCCAACAGGTCACCCTCAGACTGAACAACATGTAAGTACGGTATTTCTGTCTCATTGGTGCAAAGGAGCTGTATTGCACCGATCAATAATGCCTACAGGTCACCAGTGGTGATGATCGAGCATGCTCGGCCGAGTACCACATGTGCTTGAGCGCCATGCTCGAGTCTCCTCCCCGGACGTTTGGCGCCTTCTAAGCAGCCAATTAACATGCTGGTAAGTATTGCCATCACTGTAATGCCATTAGACATGTTTTCTCCTGGCATTACAGTGATTGGCTGGCCGGAACACGTCATCGGGTGCTATATAGCACCCAGTCACGCGGGTTCGGCTAATTGCGAGTCAGGGAGAGCTGCTGTTAGGAAGGGACAGAGCGAGTGCAGAGACCCAAAAGTCCTTTTAAGGACTATGGTGAGAGATGGCAGCAAAATATATTTTGGGGAAATTACTTTTTTGTGTCAGGGCGACCGTTAGTGACATTCATTTTCTGCATTCTACAAACTCTGCTTGCTGTGACCAGTGAGAAGCAAATCAGCACTGATATCTAGGCCGTGTGTGACGCCTATATTTTATCCAAATTGCAGTTACAGTCAGTTTCTGTATTATACAAACTCTGCTTGCTGTGACCAGTGAGAAGCAAATCAGCACTGATATCTAGGCCGTGTGTGATGCCTATATTTTATCCAAATTGCAGTTACACAGTCAGTTTCTGCATTCTACAAACTCTGCTTGCTGTGACCAGTGAGAAGCAAATCAGCACTGATATCTAGGCTGTGTGTGACGCCTATATTTAATCCAAATTGCAGTTACACACAGTGGCGGATTATAATTGGGGCGTTTGGGTCGGTAGACCCGGGCCCGGCATCGCTGGGGGGCCCAACGACCCAAACGCCCACAAACTACGGCAGGGCACGGGAGCGCATAGTTCCCTGCCCCGCCGCCGATCACCAACATAGGCTTCAGGCCTAGCAGGCCTGAAGCCTATGCGGTAATAAAATCCTGATGCAGGCGGTCGTGATGACGTCATCGCGCCGTGCCTGTGCCCGGACGCAGCACACTGACGTGTGTGCGCACGCCTGCACCATCTACGAGTGAGCGCCGGCTGGGACACAGGTAAGTATTAGCTTTTATTTTTTTATTTTTTTGTGTGCCAACTGCCGACTTTGGAGGACATTACTGAAGGAACAGGGGGGGCAAACTACTACGTGGGGGCAAATTACTAGTATGGGGGAAATTAATACTGTGGGGGTAGTGTGGGAGACAATTAATACTGTAGGGGCAAATTACTACCATGGGGGAAATTAATACTGTGAGGGCAGTGTGGAGAAATTAATACCGTGGGGGCAGTGTGGGGGGCTATTTACTTAATGGATGGCAGTGTGGGGGCAAATTATCTAATGGGGGGCAGTGTGGGGGGTTATTACTTGATGGGGCAATGTGGGGGGCAAATTACTTAATGATGGGGCAGTGTGGGGGCAAATTACTTAATGGATGGCAGTGTGGGAGCAAATAACTTAATGGATTGCAGTGTGGGGGGCAAATTACTTAATGGATGGCAGTGTCAGGTAAAATGATCTAATGGGGGGCAGTGTGTGGGGTTATTACTTGATGGGGCAGTGTGGGGGAAATTACTATATGGGGCAGTGTGGGGGAAATTACTATATGGGGCAGTGTGGGGGAAATTACTATATGGAGCAGTGTGGGGGAAATTACTATTTGGGGCAGTGTGGGGGAAATTACTATTTGGGGCAGTGTGGGGGAAATTACTATTTGGGGCAGTGTGGGGGAAATTACTATTTGGGGGCAGTGTGGGGGAAATAACTATTTGGGGCAGTGTGGTGGAAATTACTATATGGGCCAGTGTGGGGGAAATTACTATATGGGGCAGTGTGGGGGAAATTACTATATGGAGCAGTGTGGGGGAAATTACTATATAGGGCAGTGTGGGGGGGAATTACTATATGTGGGGCAGTGTGGGGGAAATTACTATATGTGGGGCAGTGTGGGGGAAATTACTATATGTGGGGCAGTGTGGGGGAAATTACTATATGTGGGGCAGTGTGGGGGAAATTACTATATGTGGGGCAGTGTGGGGGAAATTACTATATGTGGGGCAGTGTGGGGGAAATTACTATATGTGGGGCAGTGTGGGGGAAATTACTATATGTGGGGCAGTGTGGGGGAAATTACTATATGTGGGGCAGTGTGGGGGAAATTACTATATGGGGGCAGTGTGGGGGAAATTACTATATGGGGCAGTGTGGGGGAAATTACTATATGGGGCAGTGTGGGGGCCTTTCAATTAGGGGACATTATTTTTGGGGACACTATACAGGTATTATTACCTGGAACACAATATAGGGTGTTATTATTACTGGGGGTCTCTAGGGGACATTATAATTGCTGTAGACACTATAGGGACCTTTGGGGTAATTTATCAAACTGGTGTAAAGTATAACTGGGTTAGTTACCCATAGCAGCCAATCAGATTCCAGCTTTCATTTTTCACAGCTCCTTTGGAAAATTTAAGGTGGAACCTGATTGGTTGCTGTGGGCACCTAACCCAGTTGTAATTTACACCAGTTTGATAAATGACCCCAATTATGAGAAATCTAACGTGTCTGTGTAACAAACTCTGCAGAGACGAGATGCGGCTGAAAGAATGTGTCATGGCTGTCTGGGTCAAACGGAGGAGAAGAGGAAAGAGAAGGTCTACATGACAGGAGATGTCACTGGATGTAACAGGTATGTGGTGCTGTATTCTCCTATATATAGAGCTAACTCACTACTGTGACCTACGTCTCATCTTCTCCTCCAAGTCTTTTTTTATCATAATCGTATGTGTTTTAAATTTGGCAACTAAAATTTGTATTTGTCACCTGCAGTCCTATGTAACAGCCTAGATAACAGTGATTACTTTCTGTGTGCAGATAATGTAGTAGATGTTCCATGCAGTCCTATGTAACACCCCACATAACACAATAGTTCACTGTGTTATGTGGGGTGTTACATAGGACTGCAGGTAACATCTATGACATCTGTGCAGTGCCCCAGGGGGTCAGTAGTGTATGCTGGGCTTTGTAGTGCAGATTAACCCACTAACCTGGGATCCACTGTCGTCTTCAATCTGGGCAAATACTGGAACAGGCAGGTATTTAATGTTCGTGACGCCAGTGTCAATTAAACGGTGACACGCCGTGTAAAGTAATGTGGAATAACGGAACAACCACGGGATAGCCAACCAAAACTGGAACTTTACTGAATGTCAGTTAGAATCATACATGGACGCAGTTGGAAGCGCAGTTCCATGGAAGACAGTTGGTTTCTATTTGAATACAGTTGGTTCTTAGAAGTACAGACTGGCCGGTTATAGCAATGTTCTTTACAGAGTGTTAATTACAGGAGATGCAGTACAGGCGGCTTGCACACTATTCCTGACTGGTCCTGAAACATGTGACTTATTCTCCAAGGTCTAATGCCCTATATCTGGCGTATCCTTGAAGCTGTCTTTATCTAGTACCTCCTCTGTTATCTTGAGTACCTCTTGCTTTATCAGATTGGCCTCTGTGGTATTCTGTGTCCCGGCTGGTTGCTTGCTTAGGATGTTTCAGCTAAAACGGATGATGACTCAGGAGGGGAACCTTTTCCTTGGATCCGGAACCCGGTTACAGGGCTTACTACCCTCTCCTAGTCGGCAGGCTTCAGGCCTACTCTACTCTTACAGGCCCATAGCCTGGCCTTGACTCAGACACAGGATCATCTCTGACTCCTTTTCCCACTGTCTGCCTGCTTACCACTTCCTGACTGGGCCTTATATAAACTAGGGTTCCCTAGCTCCCTCTAGTGACTCAGAGCTGGAATGACACCCTAGCCGGCCTGCACATGCACATTTCACAGTAACAGGAAGTACATAGCATTACATTAACAAGATGTTTTATACCAACCTCCCCATAAATACAGGGGGAACGACAGTACCCAAGTGACCCTTCTGTAGTGACGGGGTATTACTCTCCCGTACACTACATACCCCGCTGCTTTAAGCTGAGTACGACCTCGTACTCCATCAGGGCCCGCCCAACTGGAATCATTACCTGAAATAGAGAAAGACACATGCATGCATACATACAGTATATGTCAATTACACTCATATCAGACCCAATTGGCAAAGGTGAAGTGCGGTGACAAGGGGCGTCGATCTCTTCTTCTCAGGATAGTGAGTGGAACTGGGGCGCTGACCTGGCACAGCGAATGTTAAAAAAACCAGGATAGTCCATGACAATAAATAAGTCCATAATAAAATTAACCTCTCAGAGGCTTGCACATAGGAAGTCCATCTCTGGGCACGTATACGTGAATAAAAAAAACGGTTATTAAATACTGTCAGCAGCACATATATAAAATGACAATACAGGACTCTGACAATACCAGGGCCATGTTATCCTGGCAAGTCCTGCTTACCCTTTAAAATAGTGCTGACATAAAAATGTCCTTTCAACCTGAAATGGGGGTAAAAAGGGAAAAACAGTGCAAACTAAGGCACAACTGGGATTTTAGCAGCAGGCCGGGTGTCCCAAACACAACATGGGCAGGCTGGGAGCTGTGGTATACAGTGGCACTTTCTCTTGGTCATCATGCCACCGGCCGTGTAGAACTGGCAGCGAGCTTCACCAGCTTTGCCAAACGGAGGGACAACTCGGCCATTATGGAGGAGAACTTATAGTAAGGCCTACTTACAAACGCGTGTCATACTCCTCATCCGATGAAGACTCGATAAAAGGTTCTGGCAGCAACTGTTCTGGCCTAGCAGGCCATATCTGGAATCCGTCCCCTCTGATGATCTTTAAGGGAGGAGGCTTGTCTTTCATTGCCTCCATCTCTGCATCGGTTCTGGGAAACGGGACCCACTGGCATCCGGCGTACCCGAGGTCCTCCACCCAGTAGATCCTCTTGCGCAGGGCCTCAATGTCTGCCTTGGTGCTGGTCAGCGGTTCTACCGGGGGTCCGGTAACAGTGGCCTCTAGGGTAACGGTGGCAGCCGCTGCTAGACGTCGGGCCTCAGCGCATTCTTCCGCCCGCTGGCAGCTGTCCAGCCGCTCTCTCTCCTCTTCTCGCCTCACCGCATCGGGAGGGGGGTATTGTTCTTCTGGCCCCTGCAAGACGATGGGCTCCCAAAAGACATTGGGGCTTAGATAAACCTGACTATGCAGGTGAGTGGTTCGGGCCGGCCCACTTCTCGCCTCCTCTGCCTCACTCGGATCTATCTCCTCTTTCTCTGGGTCCCAAATTTCAGCCGGCGCCTTCGGGCGAGTGACGGCGGTAGCGTAGGGGCCCCTTAAGCTTTCTGCTGGGGTATACTCAACTATTTCCCCCAGGGTCAGGTTATGGAGATGCTCCGGTAGATAGTGCCGCTTTACGGAGCGCCGGTTTACAAAGAAGTCCCGGCCGGTCCCCAGCTCCTGGATGAATCCGAACCCCCTCTCCTTATCAAATGCCACCACGATCCCGCGGCGCCGTTCCAGCTGGGGCTTACCCGGGAAGGAGTCCCCTTGAATGGACTTGGCCATTTCTTCGAACCTTTTCTTCCGGCTGGTATTCTTCTTTGCAACCGCAGCTTTCAATTCGGCCATGATTGTCAGCCATTGCGCATGCCGGCGACGGATCGGTGGGGACCGGGGACGAGTTATACTCAGGTCCATGGCTTGTCCCCAGGAACTGGCCGTCCAGGCTAGAGGGTCCCATGCCTCCAAATCGGGAAAGTCTGGTGGAGTGGCGCCCCACTCACACGTGGCATCAACTTCAAGCTCTTCAGCGCACGCCATAGCCATCTCTTCTCTCACTGGGTGCAGAGTCGACACTGACTCCTCCCACACACTGGGCCGGTCTACCTCCATCTGAGGCCCGCCTCCCAGGCGTAACTCTCCAAGGAAATCAGCCACATCATCACTCCTCAAGGTGGGTGGCGCTCCAGGACAATCTCCTCCTCCCTCTTGGAGGGTTTTGGCGCCAAATATTCACGCCTCTGTACATCGTGATAGCGCAGTAAAAAGCCTCATGGCGTCGGCGGCCATCTTGGATGTCCTGATGCTGCAATTCAATGACAGCAAGCAGGTTGATGAAAAGTCCAATAAATCACAGTCCATAAATACGATTTTCTCTCTGGGGGTAGCGCAACACAGTACAGCGTCTCTAATTCCTCCCAGGCTCAATTGTAATCCACAGATTTGGGAATAAAGGTTACAGTCCTTGCAATACGGTGGTGGAATAGTTAAAGCACACAGTTCACACTTCTCTGCACTTCAGAAGTATGCGAATCCTGTTTGTGACGCCAAAAAGAGCGATGCAGTGTCCCAGGGGGTCAGTAGTGTATGCTGGGCTTTGTAGTGCAGATTAACCCACTAACCTGGGATCCACTGTCGTCTTCAATCTGGGCAAATACTGGAACAGGCAGGTATTTAATGTTCGTGACGCCAGTGTCAATTAAACGGTGACACGCCGTGTAAAGTAATGTGGAATAACGGAACAACCACGGGATAGCCAACCAAAACTGGAACTTTACTGAATGTCAGTTAGAATCATACATGGACGCAGTTGGAAGCGCAGTTCCATGGAAGACAGTTGGTTTCTATTTGAATACAGTTGGTTCTTAGAAGTACAGACTGGCCGGTTATAGCAATGTTCTTTACAGAGTGTTAATTACAGGAGATGCAGTACAGGCGGCTTGCACACTATTCCTGACTGGTCCTGAAACATGTGACTTATTCTCCAAGGTCTAATGCCCTATATCTGGCGTATCCTTGAAGCTGTCTTTATCTAGTACCTCCTCTGTTATCTTGAGTACCTCTTGCTTTATCAGATTGGCCTCTGTGGTATTCTGTGTCCCGGCTGGTTGCTTGCTTAGGATGTTTCAGCTAAAACGGATGATGACTCAGGAGGGGAACCTTTTCCTTGGATCCGGAACCCGGTTACAGGGCTTACTACCCTCTCCTAGTCGGCAGGCTTCAGGCCTGCTCTACTCTTACAGGCCCATAGCCTGGCCTTGACTCAGACACAGGATCATCTCTGACTCCTTTTCCCACTGTCTGCCTGCTTACCACTTCCTGACTGGGCCTTATATAAACTAGGGTTCCCTAGCTCCCTCTAGTGACTCAGAGCTGGAATGACACCCTAGCCGGCCTGCACATGCACATTTCACAGTAACAGGAAGTACATAGCATTACATTAACAAGATGTTTTATACCAACCTCCCCATAAATACAGGGGGAACGACAGTACCCAAAGTGACCCTTCTGTAGTGACGGGGTATTACTCTCCCGTACACTACATATGTACACAGAGAGTTATGAGATGGTGGGGGTCTGACTCCTGGCACCCCCACCAATCAGCTGTTTGAGGAGACCGCGATGTCCCAGTGAGCGTCGCAGCCTCTTTGCTCGTTACCAAGCTCAGCGCTGACCATTTGATAGCACTGCGCTCCGTATTACAGCTCAGCCGCAATCACTCAGATGAGACAGAGCTGCACCTAGACCATGTGAACGATGTCATATTGCCTAGGAAGAGACGTTGGCGCTTACGAAGCACCGCAGCCTCTTCATATAGAAAAAAAAACTAAAGCTAAAATGGAGGGGGGGGGGGGGGGGGGGCCCGAATTGGGTAGAATGCCCCGGGCCTATCATGCACTTAATCCGCCCCTGGTTACACAGTCAGTTTCTGTATCATACAAACTCTGCTTGCTGTAACCAGTGAGAAGCAAATCAGCAGTGATATCTAGGCTGTGTGTGACGCCTATATTTAATCCAAATTGCAGTTACAGTCAGTTTCTGTATTCTACAAACTCTGCTTGCTGTGACCAGTGAGAAGCAGATCAGCACTGATATCTAGGCCGTGTGTGACGTCTATATTTAATCCAAATTGCAGTTACAGTCAGTTTCTGTATTATACAAACTCTGCTTGCTGTGACCAGTGAGAAGCAAATCAGCACTGATATCTAGGCCGTGTGTGACGCCTATATTTAATCCAAATTGCAGTTACAGTCAGTTTCTGTATTATACAAACTCTGCTTGCTGTGACCAGTGAGAAGCAAATCAGCAGTGATATCTAGGCTGTGTGTGACGCCTATATTTAATCCAAATTGCAGTTACAGTCAGTTTCTGTATTCTACAAACTCTGCTTGCTGTGACCAGTGAGAAGCAGATCAGCACTGATATCTAGGCCGTGTGTGACGTCTATATTTAATCCAAATTGCAGTTACAGTCAGTTTCTGTATTATACAAACTCTGCTTGCTGTGACCAGTGAGAAGCAAATCAGCACTGATATCTAGGTCGTGTGTGACGCCTATATTTAATCCAAATTGCAGTTACAGTCAGTTTCTGTATTAAACAAACTCTGCTTGCTGTGACCAATGAGAAGCAAATCAGCACTGATATCTAGGCCGAGTGTGACGCCTATATTTAATCCAAATTGCAGTTACAGTCAGTTTCTGTATTATACAAACTCTAAAGAGTATGTAAAAAAAGAGTGCATTTTGTTGTATTATTACATATATGTACTGTGGCAGGCCCCACAATATACTGACTGCGATATGGAAGGATCATTATAGCGGTAATATGGCTAAATCTATTTCTCTGCAGTACATTAGCAGTGATATGACTGTTTATTATACTTGCAGGGTTATGGCTGGATCTGTTATATGAACAGTGATACAGATGGATCAATTACATGGGAATTGTACAACAGTATTATCTTAACATTGTAGGGTGGTAATTTTTCACCACTATTTTCCTAGGAAATTTTAATGTCTGGATTTCTAGCTGGCTCAGCATATAGGGTCATTGGGAGCCTTGGACAGTGACATCATAGGCATGGAACTGGGATCATTGTGATGCGAGGATAGTGACATCACTGATCAGAATCCTGTGATCTGTGAGGTTCTCTCTCTTACCAGTCATTCGTTCCCTGTCTTCAGAAGAAGCATCAGTGTCCTACTCTTTCTCTGAACAGACATGGGCCTTCTGTTTCAGTTAATCTTCATCACCCTGCTATGTGCAAGCTGCCTGGAGGCCAGACCCGTTAGGATCCTCTTCTGAACCCCTCCAACAAGAAGAATTCAAACGACACCAGCTACCACCGAAGACACAAGCAAAAGTGTCTCATACCGCAGGGTCGTGAAAGAGACCATTTCTGAACTGACTAAGTGGCTCTTACTTAGTCTTGCATTACTAGCTCTGTGTATTTGCATGTGCCTGCGGTTCCTTCGTGACTTCTGTGACAAGCACGGAGACAAGATACCAGTGGGTAAGCTCATGGCTTCATACACCAAGCCACAAGCCACAGAGGAGTGATTGACTTGGAAGCAGGGAGTGTGGAGGCTCCAATTATGTCATCATGGGCCCTTTAACACCTGCCCTGACCTCCACACGGTTCCCTGCTCCAATGTGACCCTTATTAATCGGACTGTGACTTTTATAACCTCATTTTTCTACTACTATACCTATCTGTGACCTTTTTAATCGGATTGTGACCTTCATAACCGGCTTCTACTACTATCCATGTCATCAACAACAATGCTTTAATCCTAAATTTGCTACCATGGATGAGACTAATATCAACTTTATGCTATTGTGACGTCAGCAAATTCTGCTCCAGTACCTCTGACCACCATCAAGTTTATTTATTTCTGGCTCTGCTTTCGTGACCGTCATCGACCAGCTGTCCTATGACCATCATCAATCATTGCAGCTATTGTGAACATCAAAATCCAGTTCTCCTGTGACCCTCATCAAGTTCTGATTCTGCTCCTGACATCAGTTCTGCTCTGCTCCTAAGACCATCCTCAACTGCTTCTGCTCCGCCACTGTCAACATCAGTGTCCTACTCCAGCTCCTGAGAATATCATTAAGATCTTCTGCTCCTGCTCCTGTAACATCTCCTTATAGAAGCATTGTCTACAAATGTCATCAAATAAAGACAATGTTTGCTCACAACTCTGACTTTCACTAATTGTATTCCCTGCCTTTTAGCTTGAAGCCTAGTTAGACTCTTTGTATAAGGCCTTGTTTACACGTCAGTTATTTAATCAGTTATTTCCATAAGTTTTTGTGAGCCAAAACCAGGAGTGGAGGCTACACAGAGATAAGGTATAATGAAAAGATCTACAACTGTTCAGTGGTTTTGACCCGCACCTGGTTTTGGCTCACAATATCTGATGGAAATAACTGATCGAATAACTGACATGTGAACAAGGCCTAATGGTATCATTCTTGAGTAGGGATTAGTAAATCATTGTTTAGTTAGTGTGTGTGTGTGTGTGTGTGTAGTGTCCCACTCGTGATCGTGGGCACCACAAACTAGTTTTATTGTGTTTTATTGTCATATATTATGCCTATATGCTATACTTAATCTCATGTCATATTCTCCCATGTCACTATGTGATTATGTAAGATCCTTTATACAGGCCTAGTTAGGGTGCACTACACTAGTTTATCCCCTAGATGGTGTTACAGTGTGTGTGTATATATATATATATATATATATATATAGCTTAGCCCCAGTTAGTCAGTTTAGGCCTCCTGCCTCTCTGCTCTCTCCCAGTTGGCTCCACAGTCCAGGGTTAAAGCCTACAAGAGTCAGCCTAGAGGTGAGAAATCTACTTCTATAGCTCGCTCCTTCGGGGTGACCAGCGACAAGCTGCAAACAGCAAGTATTCAAGGGGAATAGCAAACGGCCGTACTCAAAGGCTTCCCAGGCACCTTTGCAATCAGGTGTAGGACACTGCTTCTGGCATCCACACCTCCAGATTAAACCCTGAGGGCAGTTAGGCCAACTGTCAGAAAAGCACTGGAAATAGAGGTTCAAGGATTTTAAAAACCACCTTTAAATCGGGTTAGAATAAGGCGAGAGTTAATACCAGCCTAAGGCCTTATGCACACGACCATGGTGTGTTTTGAGGTCCGCAAATCGTGGATCCGCAAAACACGGATGGCGTCCATGCGCGTTCCGCAATTTGCGGAACGGCACGGACAGCCTTCTATAGCTGCCTATTGTTGTCCGCAAAGCGCGGACAAGAATAGGACGTGTTATATTTTTTTAGCAGGGCCACGGAACAGAGCAACGGATGCGGACAGCACACGGAGTGTTGCCATTGAAATGAATGGTTCCGCATCCGAGGCTCCAAAACGGCGGCTCGGATGCGGACCAAAACAATGGCCGTGTGCATGAGGCCTAAGACTTTTTTTACTTCAAAAGCCTAGTCTGAAGCAGTAGCTTTCATATACAGGTCCTTCTAAAAAAATTAGCATATTGTGATAAAGTTCATTATTCTCTGTAATGTACTGATAACCATTAGACTTTCATATATTTTAGATTCATTACACACAACTGAAGTAGTTCAAGCCTTTTATTGTTTTAATATCGATGATTTTGGCATACAGCTCATAAAACCCCCAAATTCCTATCTAAAAAAATTAGCATATTTCATCCGACCAATAAAAGAAAAGTGTTTTTAATACAAAAAAAGTCAACCTTCAAATAATTATGTTCAGTTATGCACTCAATACTTGGTCGGGAATCCTTTTGCAGAAATGACTGCTTTAATGCGGCGTGGCATGGAGGCAATCAGCCTGTGGCACTGCTGAGGTGTTATGGAGGCCCAGGATGCTTCGATAGCGGCCTTAAGCTCATCCAGAGTGTTGGGTCTTGCGTCTCTCAACTTTCTCTTCCCAATATCCCACAGATTCTCCATGGGGTTCAGGTCAGGAGAGTTGGCAGGCCAATTGAGCACAGTAATACCATGGTCAGTAAACCATTTACCAGTGGTTTTGGCACTGTGAGCAGGTGCCAGGTCGTGCTGAAAAATGAAATCTTCATCTCCATAAAGCTTTTCAGCAGATGGAAGCATGAAGTGCTCCAAAATCTCCTGATAGCTAACTGCATTGACCCTGCCCTTGATAAAACACAGTGGACCAACACCAGCAGCTGACATGGCACCCCAGACCATCACTGACTGTGGGTACTTGACACTGGACTTCAGGCATTTTGGCATTTCCCTCTCCCCAGTCTTCCTCCAGACTCTGGCACCTTGATTTCCGAATGACATGCAAAATTTGCTTTCATCCGAAAAAAGTACTTTGGACCACTGAGCAACAGTCCAGTGCTGCTTCTCTGTAGCCCAGATCAGGCGCTTCTGCCGCTGTTTCTGGTTCAAAAGTGGCTTGACCTGGGGAATGCGGCACCTGTAGCCCATTTCCTGCACACGCCTGTACACGGTGGCTCTGTCCACTGCTTCCGCAGGTCCCCCAAGGTCTGGAATCGGTCCTTCTCCACAATCTTCCTCAGGGTCCGGTCACCTCTTCTCGTTGTGCAGCGTTTTCTGCCACACTTTTTCCTTCCCACAGACTTCCCACTGAGGTGCCTTGATACTGCACTCTGGGAACAGCCTATTCCTTCAGAAATTTCTTTCTGTGTCTTACCCTCTTGCTTGAGGGTGTCAATGATGGCCTTCTGGACAGCAGTCAGGTCGCCAGTCTTACCCATGATTGCGGTTTTGAGTAATGAACCAGGCTGGGAGTTTTTAAAAGCCTCAGGAATCTTTTGCAGGTGTTTAGAGTTAATTAGTTGATTCAGATGATTAGGTTAATAGCTCGTTTAGAGAACCTTTTCATGATATGCTAATTTTTTTAGATAGGAATTTGGGGTTTTCATGAGCTGTATGCCAAAATCATCAATTTTAAAACAATAAAAGGCTTGAACTACTTCAGTTGTGTGTAATGAATCTAAAATATATGAAAGTCTAATGTTTATCAGTACATTACAGAAAATAATGAACTTTATCACAATATGCTAATTTTTTTAGAAGGACCTGTATATAAAAGACAAAGAGCCTTACAATATCCTACCCCTGTATGCATTAGAGACTGTATTTCATACCTTTATGTACTAGATACTGTTTTATACTTGGATGTAACCGTTACCAGGAGCAACGATCAGTAAAAGTTATAAGCTGGATTGCACCATCCTTGTCTCAGTCTCCAATTCCTCAGTTAACACTACAGTAAATGGTTGTACCACAAAAGGTACTGGCGTCACGACTACAAGGAACCTTGCCATAGGCACATTAATACAGACCATTAAGGGCACCTCGAACCAGGGCCGTTTCTAGAGGCGGGCGAGTGGTGCGACCTCACGGGGCTCATCCCTCAGGACAGAAGAGGGGGGCGCCGTCAATAGGGCCCAGCGCTGGAGGGGGGACCTTTCTGTCTGGAGGCAGAAGGAGTGGAGATGAGTGCTTCCATTGTGGAAGCGCTCATTTCCAAATTCATCTGTATTGCCGTTCTCAGGACAGCGATACAGAAGAACTGTGCCGAGGAGCAGGGGAGAGGTGTCTCCCTTGGCCCTTCCTCTGATAGGCTACAGGCTTTGTGCCTGTAGCCTATCAGAGGCCTGTGCAGGCGACTCGATGACGTCATCACGCCGCCTGAGCCGTACAGAGCGGGACACAGGACGGAAGAGGCCTGCATCGCTAAGCAGCATAAGGTAAGTATATGAGTTTATTGTTTTTATTATTTATAGTATACTGTGGCAAGAAGGGGGGTGGGGCCCCTATATACTGGCACATTATGGAGGGGGCACTATGGAGAAGAGGGGACGCATCTACTGGGGGTCCTATATACTGGCCCACAATGAGGGGGACTATGGAGAAGAGGGGAAACACTATGGGGGCACTATGGAGAAGAGGGGACTCATCTACTGGGTGCCCTATATACTGGCACAATATGGGGGGGGCACTATGGAGAAGAGGGGAAGCACTATGGGGGCCCTATATACTGGCACAATATGGGGGGCACTATGGAGAAGATGAGAAGCAATATGGGGGCCCAATATACTGGCACAATATAAGGGGGCACTATGGAGAAGAGGGGAAACACTATGGGGGCCCTATATACTGGCACAATATGGGGAGGCACTATGGAGAAGAGGGGACGCATCTACTTGATACCCTATATACTGGCACAATATGGGGGGTGCTATGGAGAAGAGGGGAAGCACTATGGGGGCCCAATATACTGGCACAATATGGGGGGGCACTATGGAGAAGAGGGGACACATCTACTGGGGGCCCTATATACTGGCATTCATTATGGGGGGCTCTATGGAGAAGTGGGGGGGGGGTAAAGGAGCACTATGGGGCATTTACTGGGGGCCCTATTTACTGGCATGCATTATGGGGGCACTATGGAGAAGTGGGGGAGATAAGCACTATGGGGGCATTATATAGGGCCATTTAATACTGGCAACCATTTTGGTGCCACTATGGGGAAGGGGGAGAGAAGCATTATGGGGGCATCTATGTGGGGCAGTCTATAGGGGCATTTTATACTGGCACATTATGGAGGACACTATGGGGTCAGGGGTGAAGCACTATGGGGCATCCTCTGTGGGCACTATCTAAGAGTATTTTATACTGTCACAAATTATAGGGGCACTATGGACACCTAAGCTCAACTGGGGGCACTAAGTGTTTTTTCTAATGGCACACAGTACGGGTCATTGGAACACATGAGTGAATTCTGGGTACATTGGCTCTACTGGGGCCACTAAGATGTTTTGTTTTGTTTTTGTCTTTTTTTTTTACACAGAATGGGACATTTTTTGCACTGGCGCACACTATAAAAAGAATTATTACTACCAGGGGCTTTATTACAACTGGGGGACTATGGGAGCATTATTTCCGTACTTCTTGGACACAATTACTGTTGGGGGCACTGTAGTAGCACTATTACTACTAAGTGCACTCTGGCACAGAATTATCACTATTGTTGGGATTTTTGGGAGCACTATTACTGTGGGGGCACCCTGGCACAGTATCAGCTTAGCACAGTTGTTTTTGGGGGACATTATGGTTGCACTATTAGTTTCAGGGACACTATTTGCTGGGTGCAGTTATTTTTTGGAGCATTGTGTTCCAATAATTATTGAAGGGGGCGCTATCTGTGTGTTTCAAGGGGTTTATCAGTTTATGCAGTATAGTTTTGGGGGTACATGATGGGATGTTGAGAAGGTGGGAGGATGATTGAAAAGTAGGAAACTAAGATGTCTGTCAAACTCTGAAGAGAGAAGAGATGGCTGAAAGAATCATGGTGGTCTGGTCTAAATGGAGACGATAAAGAAAGAGAACATCTACATCAAAGGAGACATCACTGGATGTAAGAGGTATGTGGGGCTGTATTTGGCTATTTTTACATCTGCGTTAGTGATTCTGGCAGGCTGCCCCCATCAACTAAAATGGGGTACGGCAGAGATCCACCCACAATTGGGGGGCGCATTTTTAATGTTTGCCCTGTTGGTAAATTTCCCTAGAAACTGCCCTGCCTCGAACCACCATCTGGCCTGTGTCACTTACACCAGAGTGTGCCCCAGAGAATTCCTGTGCCGTTCTCCTCATCACTTGTGCAGGCCTGCCCAGGGACGACATAACCGTGAGTAACCAGAACTGTATTTACCTCGGCCCACCTAATGCTCACACCGTGACCTCGCGTATAATTCCCCTGTCGGTCTGGCTCACTGCATTTTTATTATTATTATTGTTATTTATTATTAAAGCGCCATTTATTCCATAGCGCTGTACATATGATAAGGGGTGCACATACATAATACAGACAATTGCACTAATCATAAACAAGATGAGTTACAAACTGGTGTACAGATATAAAAAATGTGAGCGAACTTCAGAGTTAATTACAAACATACAATATCATAGTGACGTAAAGCCTTTATAGAAAATTATACCAAGAGGATTACCCAGTATTTCATCCTCCACCTGAGACATTTACTAAACTATTTACACGACTTTTGTAGCATAAACAGGTGTCATTTGTGTTGCAAAATTTGTGACATTTCCTTCTTTACGTCACTTTTCCAAAGTGGCGAGAAAAAGGGGCATTCTTATTTATTAATCTCCACGCTGGTTTTTAGCAAGGAAAATGGCTTAAACCTACCCCAGCAAGAGGGCTGGAGTAGATTTAAGGCCGAATGCACACGGCCGTGTTTCACGGCCGTGAGCGGTCCGTGGAACCACGGGCTGGATTCCTGCTGAGAGCAGGAGCGCACGCGTCATTGGTTGCTATGACGCCGTGCGCTCCCTGCTGCCGCCGCAATACAGTGTTACACTGGTATAGATCATACCAGTGTATTACTGTACTGCGGCGGCAGCAGGGAGCGGGCGGCGTCATAGCAACCAATGACGCCGTGCGCTCCTGCTCTCAGCAGGAATCCAGCCCGTAGTTCCACGGACCTCTCACGGCCGTGTGCATTCGGCCTAAGTCTGCTGAATGGCCTCCTGTAGGAAAAGTAAAATTCATATAGAGGCCTACACCACTACATAACTTTGGCACTTCCTCCAGCAGCACGGAGGGACTTGGGACTGGAATGGAAAACGCTGGTTTTGATAAATGTCCCCCAAAATGTTTGTAACCAGTTGCAGTCGCAAGAAATCCAACACTGCTGAATTTCTTGCGACTGCCATGGCCATCCCATTCATTTCTCTGAGCTCACCGCTGCTCAGCGATCCTGGCGCAACAGGTGTCGTGCGACCAGTGTCGTTGTGTAGCCCTAGCCTTAGCGATAATCTGAATAATCTTGGAACAAGCAGATAGTAGATGAATTATCTCAAAGCAGTTATATGATGCCCTCATTGTATCAGAACGCACCATTCTTTCAGGGTACCTCTTGTTGAAGATCCACAGGAATCCAACTATGCCTCCAGGTAAGCCCACTGTTTTTAGGTGCAAAAAACTTTACTGAAATTGTTTGTCATTACACAGGGGGACATTTATCAACACCATTATGCTAAAAAAAATATCTAACATTCACAAAGTTTGGTGCACGCCTTGCTTATGCAGAATTACGCAACTTTTTTTTGGGGGGGGGTGTTTACATTCCACTTACTACTTTTCCCAAAAAACTGCTGCAGGTGTGAGGAATATGGAATATTATTTACTGTCGGCCATGTTCCCACACCCACCATTCGCTGAAAGGTAGCACAGGTAGTGAGCTCCACAGGGGGACCCTGCTTCAAAGCCAGCAGATGGCACACTTCCATTCAGCCAGCCAGGAACCCAGCTAATGGAACAGGAAAGACCTCTCTGCAGGAGGTCTAGTCCATTCCCCAGTTCAATGGAAATTATCAGACTTTCTGGGGCCGGCAGTTCATAAGGAATTATGAATCGTCCGGCCATCACAGGCACAAAGCGGATACATATTTGTGTCCCTGTAGCCACGATGAACAGGCCAGTGGTCATGGTTTGGTGGTGGGATGCCAGGGAAGGGAGATATACATATCTCCCCATAGAAACTAAATAACGGTACCATGCTTGGACTCTACTTGTAGCCGGAACCCAGGCGGGTCTGTTGGTCCCAGAACATGCTTGGACTCTACTTGTAGCCGGAACCCAGGCGGGTCTGTTGGTCCCAGAACAATCTCCCTGTGACCTTCTGGTCTGGAGCTATGAACCCTAAAGTGTTTTGTGGGTCATTGAGCTGCATCAGCAGGGAGGGGGGACCCTTCCCAGAGGCGGGGCCGGCTACAGTTTAAAAGGCTTGTGCCAGAAAGCGGGTGTGTCTTTTCTCTGAAGGAGGGTCACATCGTGCCATGTGTTTAGAGGGACCTGCAACCTGCTGACATCACTGCCCTCCATGTAAATACAGCTAACAACTCATCACAACCCAAAAGGACTCATCCATCTAGTAAACTGACTTTTGTGCCATACCACCTGTATTTGTAACCTCACACCACTGTATATATTCCTTGTGTGTATAGTGTTATTTGTAGTGAGCCCTTAATGTGATTGAATACATCATTTAATCTTGTGCTGTCTTGTATCTCGATCATAAATCCCCACGTCCATGTTTCGGCCTAGTAATACGCTACGGCTTTCTAACGTTTCTAACCCTATATAATCCAGTTATCGGGCCGGGCTTATATTAAACAAAGAACTGGTGGCAGTCTTTCCGGGCTGAGAACGCACTGTTTCACTGGGGCAGTGAAAAGGCTCTCTCAGCTTGTTGCCTCTCTGTGCCCGTGTAGACAGGAGGAATCTGTAAAAGAAACTGTACCAAGACTGACCTTACCCGCTCCTCCAGAAGGGCGTAACGTCACACCTTTGTAACCAGTGACCATACAGTATCTCGTGAGCTTGACGTAGTTTACGTCAAGCGGGCACAAGGGGTGGTATTCATCACAGCAGGGCCAGGGATTGCTTTCTTGGTACAGTATAGATTTCAGTTCTGGAGCACGGACATGCATATGGCACCACAATTTTTAAGATTTATCCACTTTTTAATAGTTGTGGTGCATCTGACTCCTTCAGGGAATAGATTAGAAATGTCCCTCACTATTTACCAACAAATATACATTATATGTCCAGGATATTTCTGACTAGTTATAGAAACTGGACAAAGTTCAGTTGGGAAGAAGGTGTTACTTGTAACATGAGATGCTGTCATCGTAATTTATACGATTTCCCTCTTCTTTGTGTAGTGCCAACTCATTTTGAAGTATAAGTATGTGCATACCATACAGCTTTCATAATGAGACCAGACACACTAGGTGGTTTCATGGGAAAGCACTTCCTCATCCCCCTGAGCAAGACCCCTGTTTATTTAAAAATACATTCACATATATAGCAGACATGACATCACAAAAGGGGTGTTCCTAAAGAAGAGACTATTGGCTCCGTAACCTGATATGAGTGGTTTCAGCAACTTCAACTCTGAGTTCATAGGTATATTTGAAATCTGTAATGTAATCCCCATTTTCCTCCTCCCTTATTGACCTTCTCATATATATATGGTTTGCGGCCATCTAGTGGACAAAAATGTGTACTACAGAATGTTCACACCAAATACATAGATATAGAGAAACAAAGTCCATCTCTCACAAATCCCTCCTTTTGCGGGAAATAGACCAAAGGTGAACAGGCAAAGTGAGGTACTCTCCCAACGCCCTAAACAGCGAAGAGCTGGACTTTCCTTATTGCGTCACCAGGTCACCTCAACTCTCTTTCGGGTTTGCCTTCACCTTGTCCTTTTTACCCCGCAACCATCAACAAGGTTTTATTTACTTCAGGATGGAATCATCTTTGTCTTTGACAAGGGCACAGCACACATACATATATATAGTGTGGGCATGCATGTATTAAACATTTTTAAAAACTATTTTCCTAAAATGTAGACCTATATGATAGCCTGGTAAAACCAAATTCTAAAAACATTGTAGTCGCTGAATCAGTTCCCAAAACATTATTCTGGCCATGATGTGATTAATTTTAGAAGTTTTCCCGTCAGTTAATTTGATACAGTCCATCAATTTCTTCAGATCCTTGGTGACCCTTCCATCAGGGGCAGTGTTTTCCGGAATGTAGATGCAGCAGTTCCTGTAGACCCCTCCCTTTTCTGCTGTCAAGAACCAGTCGGTTCTGTAGAGTCATCATCGAAAAAGAGCTCTGTTGTTCCACCTTTCCCTTAACAGCATCACAGATGTAATTCACAAATCTCTGTTGATAACAATAGAGATGTTAATCCAATGTAAAAAAAATATAAAAAAATGTTTATCGTGGGAATTAATGACTCAAATCCTGCAACTATCTGACTTTTTGCTTTAATTTAATTTGTCAGAAACTCTTCTACAGATTCCTATGGCATCCACGTATACATATGAGTCAAAGGATGTAGGGAGTGACCTCATTAGTCGTGACCGGACATTGTTTTTGCCTACTGATTAGATCCCACTCAGGAGGTGAGAATAGAACAAATGGCATCAGGACTTGATCAGGGTACATTGGCCATTTCATTCTACCTGCATCCTGGGTCGGGGTTTCAAATCTCCACACAATCACCAGATATCTGCGTTTTGATAATTTTGGTTGATAAACTAACTGTCAGGAACTATCAGAGTCACTACTTGTCGTCTTTAGCTGAATTATAAAAGAACAATACCTGGAGGGAAAATACCAAAGGCCTTTCCTGCATATAATCCCGTCTCTAAGGCCAGTTTGTCATATTTTTAAATTAGCTAAATATTTAATGCCAATTATAGGTAAGGATGTAGGAGCCACAGATGCAATTGAACTTTGAGGTTTTTCCCTTAACAACATTATAAATTTGCCTAGGGGATCTTTGTCACTTACACATGCTCCTTAAGCATATATCCCCAAATCCTGTTGGATAGGATTTCTAATGGACAGAAACAGGATTACCATAGACTGGGTCAGTTCCAGTAACACAGATGTACTTATCAGACCAAAACCAAGTGTCCTTTCTGTCATCTGTCTTACAGTCCACTAGACTGCAGAAGTCAACTTAGTTGTTTCTGACTCATCTTAATAATATAATACTGTTGGAATTTGATTTGACTGTGATTTCCTTCTGTGCAATATAGAATGAACAATAAGGCAATGAACAAAACATTATGGCTATTTTAGACCTTGCACTTGATTGCAATATGACACTTAGATCCAAACAGTTTCTCCTTCCAATTCGACAGCAGTGGTGGCGGTTATTAGGACTTGATGTAGATCTTCAAACCGTAACTCTAGAACTTTCCACACGTCTCTCGTTTCACCACTACCCAATCTCCTAATTGTAAAGAATGAATCAATTCTATACAGTCTGGATTCTAGGAAACAACTAAAACTTGGAAATACACATTAGACAATGAATTTGTGCAACACACAACATAATTTTGGAAAATTACTATGCTGCATCTGGAACTATTGGGGAAGTAGAGACCTAATCCGGGGGCATTCCCAAAGAGTACTTCATAAGGATGTAGATGTATATCGGATGGAGAAAAACCCTAGGGTTAGGTACTCTCACCTCAGTCAGTATCTTTTAGCTGTAGCCTTTTCTACAGGCCAAATCTCCAAATATCCTGGAAAGAGATCAATACAGACATAGACATATTCACACTGTTCCACCTTTGTTCTGAATGTAGTCAATCCTCAATCTCTGAAATGAGTAAGATGACCTTGGCATATGCCTTCCTGGAACTCCCATAGTTCTCCCATAATTATTATAGCATTCAATTAATATTGATGTTAGCAGTCTTACCCTCAGCCATCTTACAAACCTCAGCGACTGTCTTCAGCTCTGTCTCCTGCACTAACATTGCTGGAGGGAGTAGTTCTTTCTTGACAACATCAGATTAAGTAGCAGCAGCATATCCTGCCCGAGATGCAGTGGCGTGCCCGGGGAAGGGTGGGGGGGCGGTGTGCCCCGGGTGCCGACTCTGACGGTGGTGCCAGCAGGCCCAGAAGCAATGAGCGCTTCCATCAATACAGATGGAAGCGCTCATTGCTGAAGCGCTGACACCCGTGACCAAGTCCAGCATACTGCGGCGGGGCAGGGAGCAGAGCGCATAGTTCCCTGCCCCTCCGCCAATCACCACCATAGGCTTCAGGCCTAGTAGGCCTGAAGCCTATACGGTAGTGAAATCCCGACATCATTGCGTGCGCCTGTGCCGGGACTCAGAAGCACAGTGCTGGGACTCTGCAAGCAAGCACAGGTAAGTATTTAGCTTTTATTTTTATTTTTATTTTTTTTCTATTATGTAACAACTTTGGGGGACATGAGGGGGACAGAGGACGTGTGGGGGGAAATTATGGTGGGATACTGTGTGGGGGCAATTTATTTTATTTTATATTGTGGCAACTTTGGGGGACATGGGGGGGTGCACACAGGAGGACGTCGGGGGGGAATATGGTGAGATAATGTGTAGCACAGTGGGGGGGGGAAATTATTATGGGAGGGATGGCAATGTGGGGGACACTACTGTGTGGGGGCAGTGTGGGGGACACTACTGTGTGGGGGAAATTACTGTGTGGGGGCAGTGTGGAGGACACTACTGTATGGGAGCAGTGTGAGGGACACTACTGTATGGGGCAGTGTGGGGGACACTACTGTATGGGGGCAGTGTGGAGGACACTACTGTATGGGGTCAGTGTGGGGGACACTACTGTGTGCGGGCAGTGTGGGGGAAATTACTGTGTGGGGGCAGCATGGGGGCCTTTCTATTGGGGAGGCACTGTAGAGGCCATTCTATTATTTCTGGGGACACTATACAGGGATTATTCCCTGGAGCACAATATAGGGTGTTATAATTACTGGGGGCACTCTAGGGGACATTATAACTGCTGTAGACACTATAGGAACATTTGGGGTCATTTATCAAACTGGTGTAAAGTAGAACTGGCTTAGTTCCCCATAGCAGCCAATCAGATTCCACCTTTCATATTTAACAGCTCTTTTGGAAATCCAGTTCTACGGTTACACCAGTTTGATAAAGGACCCCAATTATGTCTATTAGGGTCACCATTTTTTTCAGCAGTATAGTACCTGGGGCATTGGGGGGCACAACGGGCACAGGTATTGCGGAGGGCAGCATGATGACACTGTGGGGACACCAGGATGGGGAGGTTGATGGAAAAATTGAGAAATCTAATATGTCTGTCTGTGTTACAAACTCTGTAGAGACGAGATGCGGCAGAAAGAATTTCTCATGGTGGTCTAACGGAGGCGAAGAGGAAAAAGAAGGTCTACATGACAGGAGATGTCCCTGGATGTAAGAGGTATGTGGTCAAGTATTGGGTGGGGGGGTGCCAGAGAAATGACCCGCCCCGGGTGCCAAACACCCTGGGCACGCCACTGCCGAGATGATCCATCTTACAAGAACCTGAAAATATCTACCAGAAACAAAAAAATGTGGTTATTGATTGGAGACAGTAAATTTGAATTTTTATTTTTATTTACTACTTCCAGAAAGCACTTTTTAATTTTATTTACGGTGTGGGGGAAATTACTGTGTGGGGGAAATTACTGTGTGGGAGCAGTGTGGAGGACACTACTGTATGGGGGCAGTGTGAGGGATACTACTGTATGGGGGCAGTGTGGGGGACACTACTGTATGGGGGACACTACTGTGTGCGGGCAGTGTGGGGGCAGCATGGGGGCTTTTCTATTGGGGAGGCACTGTAGAGGCCATTCTATTATGTCTGGGAACACTATATTGCCTGGAGCACAACATAGGGTGTTATTATTACTGGGGGCACTCTAGGGGACATTATAGCTGCTGTAGACACTATAGGAACATTTGCGGTCATTTATCAAACTGGTGTAAAGTAGAACTGGCTTAGTTCCCCATAGCAGCCAATCAGATTCCACCTTTCATATTTGACAGCTCTTTTGGAAATCCAGTTCTACGTTACACCAGTTTGATAAAGGACCCCAATTATGTCTATTAGGGTCAACATTTTTTTCAGCAGTATAGTACCTGGGCCATTGGGGGGCACAACGGGCACAGGTATTGGAGGGGGGCAGCATGATGACACTTTGGGGACACCAGGATGGGGAGTTTGATGGAAAAATTGAGAAATCTAATATGTCTGTCTGTGTTACAAACTCTGTAGAGACGAGATGCGGCTGAAAGAATTTCTCATGGTGGTCTAACAGAGGCGAAGAGGAAAGAGAAGGTCTACATGACAGGAGATGTCCCTAGATGTAAGAGGTATGTGGTCAAGTATTGGGTGGGGGGTTGCCAGAGAAATGACCCGCCCCGGGTGCCAAACACCCTGGGCATGCCACTGCCGAGATGATCCATCTTCCAAGAACCTGAAATTATCTACCAGAAACAAAAAAAAATGGTTATTGATTGGAGACAGTAAATTTGAATTTTTATTTTTATTTACTACTCCCAGAAAGCACTTTTTAATTTTATTTACAGAGGTGGGAAAGTATTTTTATTTACTACTCCCAGCCTCTCCCCCTCCAGATGCATCAGAGTAGTTGGATCTAATTTTGTACACAACGGTGATTAATTGTTTAGAGGAGTAGGAATTGCATTACTATCTACTCCTACACATGTGATACTACCATTAGCCATGAGAGATCATGGAAAATGTTTGCTATGAGGCAATGGAATTAGATTCTAAGGATTGCATAGATAATAAGGATCCAGTATTTGATTCTGGATTGTTAATTCCTTCTATGCGTTGCCCTTGAAAGGCTGAACATTTGTAGCTCCTCCCACGGGTGAGGAAGTGGGCAAGTACATACAAAGTCTTCCTTCCCCCCTCTAGTGGGGAGGACTGATAGGCAGCCATGCCCACCTTAGGCCTTTGTTCAATACACCTTTAACAATATGGAGGGACAAAATGAACTTCACTTAGGCCTAGCTTATACTAGACCTTTCTAGTTAATCCTTAAGACCATCCACAAAGTCAGCATTTAGGATTTTCTCATGCATATCTAAGGTAAGCTCAAAAAACCAAATCCACACAACTTTCCTGGAGTCTAGTGAAAACTTTCTCCACACTCTCTGTCCTGTCCTAATGACAATGTGACTGATGACCTAAACGTTTCCTCCTAGACTCAATGATCTTCACTATGCATTAAATCCTCAGCTCTACATTTGACTACATTTTTCAAATCTCACCAGTAATATGAGAAAACTCTCCATATTGTAACTAATTTTCTATAAAGCAGCATAAGTAAGTTCTCTGAATTGGGAATTCTATTCACAATGGCAAAACTGATGTTACTACTGGGTGTGGTAGATGTCATACATCATACAATGATGCAGATATCTCTACACTTTTCTCTTACTGCAACCCAAATAAGTCTGAATGAGGACTAAGAATGGGTGCAACCTTAGATTGATAGGATTGGATACTTCCAATTGGCATCATAGAGCAATCACTGCAGGCACATTTTAAACTAGTGAAACATACAATTTGGAAAGGTTATTTGCAAACATCATTGGATCTAATCCAATGCTGGAGCCCTGTCTGGAGGATCTATAGATAACACACGTTAGTATCTTCACAGTCTGCAGATGCATTACCAATTACCAGCCCCCCTCCCCCCCCCCCAACCCCCATATGAGGGGGGGTTTCAGTAAGAGCACATGGAAGGGAAAGGAGCAAAATACACAATGGGAGGGGTTCTTTTTGAGAGCACATTCCAGAGAGAAAACAGGAAAAATTCTTGTGGACCTACATGTCACATAATTACTTTTGGAAGTTACGGCAGATGTGATGGGGGAAGGGATTCCACATGTCAACTTCTTTGTTCTCTGTATGATTCAAAATCCTCCATCTTGTAATAAGAAATGCTGCTCATTTCATTTCTCCAACTTTCAATTTCTCTCAGTCACTTCCATATACAATTTCCACCATAACTCAGCTTGCACCAGCCTATTATTATCCTTCAACCAACTTCTCTTTTATTTCAATACCCTTATCCACAAAACTTTATTTAATCTATCTCCTACTGCATTTGCAACCTCTAGGGGGAAATTTTATACAATACTGCATATTTCCAGATAATACCGGAAATCTCTGCTACTTAATATAACAAATTGCATAAATTTTTATTTTTTTTCTAACTGAAACTTTTCCTTTTTATCTTGCGTCAACTAAGCTGCTGTTAACATCTCCTCACTATATCCTGTAACATTAGAGTTACCCATTTTATATGTTAATATTTTATTAATATTCTAGATTCTTCCTAGTCGGGGAAACCACAAATATTTTTAACCTAAATTCTTCCTAAGTGGGAAATCACAAAATTATCAACCTAGATTCTTCCTAATTGGGAATGCATAAAAAATAAAATAAACAGAAAAAAACAAAGTCATCCAATTAGGGGAACTCAAACCTATATAATATAGATTCTTCTGAATAGGGGAACTCAATACTACATATAATCTAGATGCTTCCGATCTAGGAATACAATCCTTCCTTTTCCCCAAAAAACTCTAGTCAGAGTCTGGCTTGGATACAATTCTACGTCTCAGGATATACAACTATCAGCTCTCTATTAACTTCTGCTTAGTTCCAGCATGTCCTACCACATGAAAAGCCACACAAAGAAGGAATAATCAAACGGGTTCTTACGGACAGATCAGCTATAATTGTAACCCTTCTATCGAGATAACACCAATTCAACTCTTGAGAACCCACAAAAGCAGAAGTTTCAGAGGAGAATCCTAAGACATAAAGCTTTCTTACCTTGCCGGCATATGATCTCGTCTGATGGTTCCGTTTAAGTCGCTCTCGTGGCATTTGAATCGGAAGTTACGCAAGCTGTCTGCACACCCAGAGGACCCCAAATTGTCATCCTAATTCATACGATTTCCTTCTTCTTTGTGTGGTGCCAAATCAATTAGAAGTATAAGTATGTGCATGCCATACAGGTTTCATAATGAGACCAGACACACTAGGTGGTTTCATGGGAAAGCACTTCCTCATCCCCCTGAGCAAGACCCCTGTTTATTTAAAAATACATTCACATACAGTACAGACCAAAAGTTTGAACACACCTTCTCATTCAAAGTGTTTTCTTTATTTTCATGATTATGAAAATTGTAGATTCGCACTGAAGGCATCAAAACTATGAATTAACACATGTGGAATTATATACATAACAAAAAAGTGTGAAACAACTGAAAATATGTCATATTCTAGGTTCTTCAAAGTAGCCACCTTTTGCTTTGATTACTGCTTTGCACACTCTTGGCAATCTCTTGATGAGCTTCAAGAGGTAGTCTAGAGAAGGATTGTAGCCAATCCCTGAAATGGTTTTCACTTCACAGGTGTGCCCTGTCAGGTTTAATAAGTGGGATTTCTTGCCTTATAAATGGGGTTGGGACCATCAGTTGCGTCGTGGAGAAGTCCGGTGGATACACAGCTGATAGTCCTACTGGATAGACTGTTAGAATTTGTATTATGGCAAGAAAAAAGCAGCTAAATAATGAAAAACTAGTGGCCATCATTACTTTAAGAAATGAAGGTCAGTCAGTCCGAAAAATTGGGAAAACTTTGAAAGTGTCCCCAAGTGCAGTCACAAAAACCATCAAGCGCTACAAAGAAACTGGCTCACATGCGGACCGCCCCAGGAAAGGAAGACCACGAGTCACCTCTGCTGCGGAGGATAAGTTCATCCGAGTCACCAGCCTCAGAAATCGCAGGCTAACAGCAGCTCAGATTAGAGACCAGGTCAATGCCACACAGAGTTCTAGCAGCAGACACATCTCTAGAACAACTTTTAAGAGGAGACTGTGTGAATCAGGCCTTCATGGTAGAATATCTGCTAGGAAACCACTGCTAAGTATAGGCAACAAGCAGAAGAGACCTGTTTGGGCTAAAGAACACAAGGAATGGACATTAGACCAGTGGAAATCTGTGCTTTAGTCTGATGAGTCCAAATTTGAGAGCTTTAGTTCCAAACACCGTGTCTTTGTGCGACGCAGAAAAGGTGAATGGATGGACTCTACATGCCTGGTTCCCACCGTGAAGCATGGAGGAGGAGGTATGATGGTGTGGGGGTGCTTTGCTGGTGACACTGTTGGGGATTTATTCAAAATTGAAGGCATACTGAACCAGCATGGCTACCACAGCATCTTGCAGCGGCATGCTATTCCATCCGGTTTGCGTTTAGTTGGACCATCATTTAGTTTTCAACAGGACAATGACCCCAATAAGGGCTATTTGACCATGAAGGAGAGTGATGGGGTGCTGCGCCAGATGACCTGGTCTCCACAGTCACCGGACCTGAACCCAATCGAGATGGTTTGGGGTGAGCTGGACCGCAGAGTGAAGGCAAAAGGGCCAACAAGTGCTAAGCATCTCTGGGAACTCCTTCAAGACTGTTGGAAGACCATTTCAGGTGACTACCTCTTGAAGCTCATCAAGAGAATGCCAAGAGTGTGCAAAGCAGTAATCAAAGCAAAAGGTGGCTACTTTGAAGAACCTAGAATATGACATATTTTCAGTTGTTTCACACTTTTTTGTTATGTATATAATTCCACATGTGTTAATTCATAGTTTTGATGCCTTCAGTGTGAATCTACAATTTTCATAGTCATTAAAATAAAGAAAACTCTTTGAATGAGAAGGTGTGTCCAAACTTTTGGTCTGTACTGTATATAGCAGACATGACATCACAAAAGGGGTGTTCCTAAAGAAGAGACAATTGGCTCCTTAACCTGATAGGAGTGGTTTCAGCAACTTCAACTCTGAGTTCATAGGTATATTTGAAAACTGTAATGTAATCCCCATTTTCCCCCTCCCTTATTGACCTTCTCATATTTATGGTTTGCGGCCATCTAGTGGACAAAAATGTGTTCTACAGAATGTTCACACCACATACACATAGAGAAACAAAGTCCATCTCTCACAATGCTGAGTTGCTTTCCACAAGTATCAGACATTTTTTATTCACCTATTGGAATTTGCCCTCTCACACATTTTTGTCTATAATGGGTAATTTTACCTGCAGCTCTAGGGAACAGCAATGGGGACAACAAATGCACCTTCAAATGCTTGTTCTTGTGGGAGACAGGAGTCCTCTTGGCCTGATATCACATTCATTTTGGAAATGGTTGTTTTTGGCACAATTCATTCATGTCCTCTTTATGATCTAGCAGGGGACATCAGATCAATTGCAAATGTTGTTCTCCTCACTCACTTGACGACTTCTGTTAATTTGTTCCTTCACGTTTCCAAGCCATACCAACTGGGAAATATTTAGGCATGGGATGTACATCAGAAAAATCATCTGAACATCAAGTAGATGAAATATTGATTGACACCTTTTGGACCATTACTATAGTCATTGCACATCAAGAAGATATAGAGAAGGGCCAAAGATACCACGTTATGAGTTTCTGTTCTCCAACAATAAAAATAAATTGGATAGAAGGGAAAGCCCTATGGTAATGCCAATTATCACTTATGTTAGAAGGAGATGAAAGAATGTGTGTAAAAATACTGGCCTATATTGTTGGTCGACCCAGTATTGCGAAAATACTTCTCCCCAAATCCAACTTCATGTAAGGAGAAAGGCCATCTTGAGAAAAGCTAGCATGAATTGAATATTTGGCAGACCAGCATTGGTTCTGTTCCCTGTGGTAGATATGGAACTTGTCCCAATATTGAAAAGACCATCACATTTTTGGTGCTCCATTGGCCAAAACCAAGTTTAGGATCATGCATCATAACTTGTTCAACTTGGCCCCTGCCCCAAATATGCAGGACTCAAAAACAGGAATTGTAAGTGATCAAGCATGTAAGACATTTTATTTGGTCCTAGGAGGATAAACACCTCAGTAGCTTAAAGGGGTTGTCCACTCTTTTTTTTTTCTATATAAATGACCAATCCTTAGAATAGGTCACCAATATCAGATTGGGAGGCTGCACCACCGCCAATCAGCTGTTTGAAGAGACTCTTCTTTGTTTACCTGCTTGCTATGGACATCGCAGTGGTGAGCAGGTGTAATTACAACTGCTTCATCCCCATTCCCTTAAATGGGATGGCTCTTTCATGTTGAAGTAAGTAGGACGGGCCATCCCATTCAATTGAATAGGATGGCGTATTTGCAATTACACCTGCTCGCCGCTGCGGTTACGATGGCAGCAGATAAACAGTGAAGAGAAGGCAGTGCTCATACAAGAGCTGCAGGCTCTTCAAACAGCTATTGGCAGGGGTGCTGGAAGTCAGACCCAAATAATCAGATATTGATGACCTATCCTGAGTCTAGTCCTCAGGTCCCACCTGCTGGTCATATTTTCAGGATTTCCTCAGTATTGAGCATAGTGTACAGTTGTAAGATGAGCCTGTTCTAAAGCTATGAAACTGGCAACAGAAGCCATTTAATCACTTCATTCTTGGCACTTCAGAGATTACAGATGTGGAGTATGGATATAGCGTACGCACCACTACATAGATGTAACAGCCATACATAAAGGGGTTGTCTCATCTCAGACAATGGGAGCATATGCTAGAATATGCCCTCATTTTCTTATAGGTGCGGGTTCCACTGCTGGGACCCGCACCTATATCGAGAACAGAGCCCCAAAAGCATTGGAGGGCGCACTGTGCATGCGCAGCCACCCTCCATTCATTTTTCATGGGGTAACTGAAAATAGCCAAATGCTGGCTCGGCTATTTCTGTCGGGCCCATAGAAGTAAATCGGAGCAGTGTCCAGTCATGAGTGGTGTGCTCCCATTCACTGCTATGGGGAGTGGGCTTGGTGGTGGCCAGATCTGAGTCCTCCAGCCACCACCTTGCGGGGCTCCGTTCCCGATATAGGTGGGGGACCCGCACCTATAAGAAAATGGGGGCATATCCTAGCGATACGCCCCCATTGTCTGTGATGAGACAACTCCTTTAATAATTTGTATCAGTGGTATTACTTCAATGGAGGCAGACCACACGACTGTTAGACTGCTTGGGGATTGGGGGGTTAAAAGGCCAGGACTCTCTTCTCTATGTGAAAACACTGCATGAAAGCCATTTCATGCAGCCACCTCTAAGGGGCACTCAGTGCAAACAGATTATTACAGGTACCATTCCAGTGAATGATAACTGTATGTTTCTAGGCATTGAGCTCCCCCTAGCGGTGGCTGCAGATAGCTAGCTTTGTAATACAGGGGAAGCACTGAATTAGCAATGCATTTATGCCAGTTGTCTGGTATAAATACACTAAAAAATATGGTGGTCAAAATAAATGAGGGCTTGTTTTTTGGAGGATAAGGTGACGTTATCATTGGTATGTTTTTGGAATACATACAGTATCTCACAAAACTGTTTGCGGGCTTTCTTGTACATCATCTTTAGAAGAGGCTTTCTTGTGGGACGACAGCCATGCAGACCAATTTGATACACTGTGCGGTGAATGGTCTGAGCACTGAAAGGCCGACCCCACCCCTTTAACCTCTGCAGCTATGCTGGCAGCACTCATACATCTATTTTGAAACGACAACCTCTAGATATGACTCTCAGCACGTGCTCTCAACATTTTTGGTCGACCATGGAGAGGCCTGTTCTGAGTAGAACCTGTTTTTTAAACTGCTATATGGTCTTAAAGTGAAGAAGTGGAATAGACGGCTCTACTGCTCAAATAAATGGCAGAGGTGCAGAACTGCTTGATCTGACTCACCCAGTCAGAGATATAAAATTGCAAATGAATAAGAGATAAGCAGGCACACTCTTATTTGGGTACAAGTATTATTTATTAATAGTTTAATATACGTGTAGTCTAGTAGAAAGTTGTATGCAGTCCCTTTTTGATAAGAAATGAAGGTATGTTGGAGTAGTGATGAGTCTTTAGCACATTTTTCCGGAGAAAATGTGGGTGTAAAAAATGACCTGCGTAAATGGTGGATTGTATGTTTTGAGTATATATAAGAGAAAAATTGTATAAAATTATAAAAAATTGAAAAAATTGGAAAAATTGAAAAAAAGGGTTTACAGTCTTTCAAATGCAGGTGAAAAAATGCAGGTAAAAAGATGTCTAAAAGAAGTTCATAAATTCTTGCATATAATAATCACTGATCAGGATAAAAATCGCTGAAAATCTGCAGGATGATCATTCACTATTACACAGGGTTGTTATCCAGTAATGCCTCTTAGTGGAATTAGAATAAAACAGATGGCCGTACTGTAGGTGATCAATAATGCGCCTTTTAGAGATAAATGCGTGTATAGCAGTTTATAACTGGTGGTAATTCTGTTTCTATGGTGCGCTGTGGAAGAAAGTGGTGCTCTGTGCCTAGGTGCGGCGTCCCGCACTGTCCCTGGCTACAGAGATCACTTACCCTTCCCGGCGCTTGATCTCCTGTGTTCTCTGGTGATGGTCTGCTGTTCCTGGGAGGCTCCTGCGATCCAGTCCGGTTCTCCAGAGGCAGCGGCGTGCCTCGTGTTGCCAGGGACGCCGGGGGCGTGGTTCGCGCGTCTGGAGGATGACGTAGGTGGTCACGTGATCACGGACTTTCTCTCAAGCGCCTTCACAGTGTTCTCCCGACTCTATGTGAGTGGTGAGTGTTCCGATAATCCTCAGCTTCCTTAAACGCGTTTCGGGACTCTGTCCCTTCATCAGTAAGTGGAGGATTGTTGCGGATCCTGTGGTTTTTATAGGGCCGTGATTAACTTGTTTGTTAACCAATTATTGTCACCAATAAAGTTGCTGTCTTATCTTGGTTGATGTGTTCAATTAATTACTTTGTTTCAGTGGACGCATCAATTTGTGGCTGGAGTAAAAATGATATAGGAATCTCCTGATTCTCAAAAATATTGATGGAATATGTAAAAAATAAAGGTGTAAAATATAAAGGTTAATTGTTTTATTACAATTTCATTCGTTAGGTATTGTTGTGTGAATAAAAATATAAATATATAATTCATTGAGGAGTAGGTAGTAAAAATTATATAAGATAATATGTATGAAAAAATAATAAATATGAATGGAAAATATATATTTGAGTACATATAAGAATATATATAATTGTTGTTGATTCTACCCATAGTAAGATGATAGGAGCAGTGTTATAATTAATCCCTATGTTTCAGGAGGGACTTTCATATGTTTTATATATAGGATAGCCATCTGGTGATGTGAGAGAGTACCTCGCCAAATATCATTAGGTATAGGAATGCACCACTACATATAACATAGCATCACAGATCAATTGTTATATAAATCTTTTTAGTGGTGTAGAGAACTTATTTTTGTTATAGATGGGGGTATGTTATAATTTATGTATTTTTCTACTTGTAAATGATATTTCATGATGGAGGTTTACTGATTATGAGCACGTCCCGGGGATAAACCCATTATATCACTGGTCCGTAGCATAGAAGACCCAGTGATTTTTGGGATTAACATTCCTGTGTGTGTCAGAAGAACTGGTTGGAATTGGAACTGTAAGATAGGATTCATTGTGTGAATATTGAAATCCCAGGTTGTGGATACATATTTGGGATAGACCTATTCTATCACTGGTCCAAAAAAAAGAGACCCAGTGATTTTTTGGGGTTAAAATTTCAATCTATGTTAAAGAGCAAAGGTGAAGTTGTAGCTTAGAGGCGAGATTTGGTAGATCTGGAAGTATTTGTACATCTTTTTAGTTGTCAGCACAATCCTTTTCAGCACACAGTCAGAGATGTCCATTATATCACTGGTCCGTAATAAAGACCCAGTGTATATCCGGATTTGTTCTCTCTGTGTGTTTCCAAGGAGGGAGGACAGGGTACAAGCAGGCCCGAGTGGGTTCATAGTGTGGAATACCTTAAATACGGTAGTGATATCAATATCATTGAGGCCCATAATTTGCGGCATATGTGTTTATTGAGTCCTTGTTGATGGAGTGGTAGGTATCCATACAAATGGGTAGTCTAGTTGTTAAGTGAGGGGCAGCCGCTCACCAAGGGGCAACCGGAGGGGATATAGTGACCCTCCCGGTTACTCATCGAGGAGCGGCAACCCCCCTGTTAGAGGAACCCGAAGATCTCCATCTCCGCGTTCAATCCATTGGGCAAAATGGAATTGAACTCAAAGATTCTTCTGGATTCCACCCTGGACATTTTATGTATGAAATTGCCCCCTCTCCAATCTTTTTTTACCTTTTCTAGTGCTGTATATTTTAGTCCAGTTGGGTCCTTATTATGCATGATTCGAAAGTGATTGGATACTGTATGTTTGGCGTAACCTTTTCTTATATTTGAGATATGTTCTGATATACGTTTTTGAAGTGTTCTTTTCGTGCAGCCAATGTACAGTTTTTCACATGGGCATTCTAGGGCGTATATGACCTCTGTTGAACTACATGTTAGGAATTCTTTGATTTCTTGTCTATGGAGGTTTGTTTTAGATATGACGCAGGTGGTTTTTTTAGGGAATGATGTTATTTGACAGTTCTTACACTTTCCACATCTGAAAAAGCCTGTAATGTCTGCCCATTCTTGGATTGTTGTTGTCTTTTCTCTATTGTGTTTAATTGTTGGGGCAATTTTTAGGCCAAGATTTGGGGCTTTGGTGAATGTTATTAGTGGGATGTCTGTAATGGTGGTCCCTATTATTTTGTCCTGTTTTATATGGTACCAGTGGTTATTTATTATCTTTTTGATTTTTTTGTATTGTGGATTGTATGGTAGTATGATTCTGGGTGTTGTGTCTCCCTCTTCTGTTTTTTTTTTATTGATTTACTAAAAAATGTTTTCCTTTCCATTTTTCTAACTTTATTTAGTGATGAATCTAACAGTTCAATGGGATATTTTCTGTCCAAAAATTGTATTTTCATTTTTTCTGATTCTTCATTGAAGTGAGATTCAGTTGTACAGTTTCTCTTAGCCCTACGGAACTGTCCTTGTGGAATATTTGTGAGCCAAGTTGGTAAATGGCAGCTATCATATTGAATGAAACTGTTTTTAGACGTTGGTTTGTGGTAGGTTGTACATATGAGTTTGTCCTTTTCTGTTATTATTTGTAAATCCAGGAATTCTATTTTAGATGTACTGATTGATGAGGTGAATTTTAAACCATATGGATTTGTATTGATAGTTGATAAGAAAGTATCCAGATTGTCCCTACTGTCTTGCCATATGAATATGATGTCATCGATATATCTTAGCCAGAGCACCAGATCCGTCCCCAGTCTGGGCGCTATGGTCTCATCTTCCCACTGCGCCATGAATAGATTAGCGTAGCTGGGGGCGAATCTGGTGCCCATGGCCGTCCCTTGAATCTGTAGATAGAAATCTGAGTTCCAATAGAAATAATTATGATTGAGTATAAACTCTATGCCTCCTACTATATAGTCTATTTGTTCTGGTGGTAATATAGCTTCTTTGATTAATTGTTTTTTGACTGCCTCAGTTCCTTGTTGGTGATTAATGCTGGTGTAAAGTGATTGGACGTCCAGTGTTCCTAAGTGCCAATGTGTTTCGAATTTTAAATTTTCAATAATCTTAATGATTTGTGTAGTATCTTTGATGTATGAATTAATATTTTTGACTCTTGGTTGTAAGAGTGTGTCTATGTAATGTGATAAATTACTAGTTAGTGATTGTATGCCTGAGATGATGGGGCGGCCGGGGGGATTATCTTTGTCTTTGTGTATTTTCGGGAGGCAATATAGTGCTGGTAGTCTTTGGGGCGTGTTGACTATAAAGGTATATTCTGTTTCTGATATAATTCCTTTTTCTTTCCCTCTTTCGCAGTATTGTACTAATTCACGGTAGTATTGTTCCGTTGGGTTATTTTTTAATTTTTTATATGTATTGCTATCTGCTAGTTGTCTCATGCATTCTTTGTTGTAATCGGAGATATTTTGAATTACAATAGCTCCTCCCTTATCTGCTGGATGTATTACTATGTCTTTTTCTTTTTGTAATTGTTTTATGGCCTCTGTTTCTTTTCTAGATAAATTATTTAATTTGCTTGGTTGTTCTTTCATTTTTCGTACGTCTCTCTCTACACATTGTTTAAATGCTGCTAATTCCTGTCCTATTTCTTGTCGGGGGTATTTTTTGGAAATACTTTTTAGTGGGGTATGTTCGTATGTTTTATTAATAGTGCTTTCTTTCATTATGGGGTTTTTCATGTGGTATTTCTTCAAACAGAGTTTACGTACAATTTTTTCTATGCCTATAAAGGTGTCAAATTTATTCAGTGTATTGGTGGGTGCAAATTTTAGGCCTTTGTTTAATAAGCTAATTTGAGCATTATTTAAAGTGACGTTACTTAAATTTATAATTGTGTCCTCATGGTGATTTATCTGTTGTATTTTGGTCTTGTGTCCCCTTCCTATCCGTATCTTTTTCTTGCATCGTGTTGTCTTGTCTGGTAACTTTGGTGATTGTCTCTCCTTTGTGGCGCTTGGTGTTTTTCTCCTGTTTGTTGTGATTTTCTTTTTTGGTGTTGTGAATTGTGTTGGTGATGTGTTCTGTACTCCTGTTCTTGTGATGGTTGTCTGTATCGTAGATTGTATTTGTGATTTTGGGGGGTTCGGGTAGGTGATGGGGAGCGAGGTGGTCTCTGTCTGGTGTGAGGTCACACCAGACAGAGACCACCTCGCTCCCCATCACCTACCCGAACCCCCCAAAATCACAAATACAATCTACGATACAGACAACCATCACAAGAACAGGAGTACAGAACACATCACCAACACAATTCACAACACCAAAAAAGAAAATCACAACAAACAGGAGAAAAACACCAAGCGCCACAAAGGAGAGACAATCACCAAAGTTACCAGACAAGACAACACGATGCAAGAAAAAGATACGGAGAGGAAGGGGACACAAGACCAAAATACAACAGATAAATCACCATGAGGACACAATTATAAATTTAAGTAACGTCACTTTAAATAATGCTCAAATTAGCTTATTAAACAAAGGCCTAAAATTTGCACCCACCAATACACTGAATAAATTTGACACCTTTATAGGCATAGAAAAAATTGTACGTAAACTCTGTTTGAAGAAATACCACATGAAAAACCCCATAATGAAAGAAAGCACTATTAATAAAACATACGAACATACCCCACTAAAAAGTATTTCCAAAAAATACCCCCGACAAGAAATAGGACAGGAATTAGCAGCATTTAAACAATGTGTAGAGAGAGACGTACGAAAAATGAAAGAACAACCAAGCAAATTAAATAATTTATCTAGAAAAGAAACAGAGGCCATAAAACAATTACAAAAAGAAAAAGACATAGTAATACATCCAGCAGATAAGGGAGGAGCTATTGTAATTCAAAATATCTCCGATTACAACAAAGAATGCATGAGACAACTAGCAGATAGCAATACATATAAAAAATTAAAAAATAACCCAACGGAACAATACTACCGTGAATTAGTACAATACTGCGAAAGAGGGAAAGAAAAAGGAATTATATCAGAAACAGAATATACCTTTATAGTCAACACGCCCCAAAGACTACCAGCACTATATTGCCTCCCGAAAATACACAAAGACAAAGATAATCCCCCCGGCTGCCCCATCATCTCAGGCATACAATCACTAACTAGTAATTTATCACATTACATAGACACACTCTTACAACCAAGAGTCAAAAATATTAATTCATACATCAAAGATACTACACAAATCATTAAGATTATTGAAAATTTAAAATTCGAAACACATTGGCACTTAGGAACACTGGACGTCCAATCACTTTACACCAGCATTAATCACCAACAAGGAACTGAGGCAGTCAAAAAACAATTAATCAAAGAAGCTATATTACCACCAGAACAAATAGACTATATAGTAGGAGGCATAGAGTTTATACTCAATCATAATTATTTCTATTGGAACTCAGATTTCTATCTACAGATTCAAGGGACGGCCATGGGCACCAGATTCGCCCCCAGCTACGCTAATCTATTCATGGCGCAGTGGGAAGATGAGACCATAGCGCCCAGACTGGGGACGGATCTGGTGCTCTGGCTAAGATATATCGATGACATCATATTCATATGGCAAGACAGTAGGGACAATCTGGATACTTTCTTATCAACTATCAATACAAATCCATATGGTTTAAAATTCACCTCATCAATCAGTACATCTAAAATAGAATTCCTGGATTTACAAATAATAACAGAAAAGGACAAACTCATATGTACAACCTACCACAAACCAACGTCTAAAAACAGTTTCATTCAATATGATAGCTGCCATTTACCAACTTGGCTCACAAATATTCCACAAGGACAGTTCCGTAGGGCTAAGAGAAACTGTACAACTGAATCTCACTTCAATGAAGAATCAGAAAAAATGAAAATACAATTTTTGGACAGAAAATATCCCATTGAACTGTTAGATTCATCACTAAATAAAGTTAGAAAAATGGAAAGGAAAACATTTTTTAGTAAATCAATAAAAAAAAACAGAAGAGGGAGACACAACACCCAGAATCATACTACCATACAATCCACAATACAAAAAAATCAAAAAGATAATAAATAACCACTGGTACCATATAAAACAGGACAAAATAATAGGGACCACCATTACAGACATCCCACTAATAACATTCACCAAAGCCCCAAATCTTGGCCTAAAAATTGCCCCAACAATTAAACACAATAGAGAAAAGACAACAACAATCCAAGAATGGGCAGACATTACAGGCTTTTTCAGATGTGGAAAGTGTAAGAACTGTCAAATAACATCATTCCCTAAAAAAACCACCTGCGTCATATCTAAAACAAACCTCCATAGACAAGAAATCAAAGAATTCCTAACATGTAGTTCAACAGAGGTCATATACGCCCTAGAATGCCCATGTGAAAAACTGTACATTGGCTGCACGAAAAGAACACTTCAAAAACGTATATCAGAACATATCTCAAATATAAGAAAAGGTTACGCCAAACATACAGTATCCAATCACTTTCGAATCATGCATAATAAGGACCCAACTGGACTAAAATATACAGCACTAGAAAAGGTAAAAAAAGATTGGAGAGGGGGCAATTTCATACATAAAATGTCCAGGGTGGAATCCAGAAGAATCTTTGAGTTCAATTCCATTTTGCCCAATGGATTGAACGCGGAGATGGAGATCTTCGGGTTCCTCTAACAGGGGGGTTGCCGCTCCTCGATGAGTAACCGGGAGGGTCACTATATCCCCTCCGGTTGCCCCTTGGTGAGCGGCTGCCCCTCACTTAACAACTAGACTACCCATTTGTATGGATACCTACCACTCCATCAACAAGGACTCAATAAACACATATGCCGCAAATTATGGGCCTCAATGATATTGATATCACTACCGTATTTAAGGTATTCCACACTATGAACCCACTCGGGCCTGCTTGTACCCTGTCCTCCCTCCTTGGAAACACACAGAGAGAACAAATCCGGATATACACTGGGTCTTTATTACGGACCAGTGATATAATGGACATCTCTGACTGTGTGCTGAAAAGGATTGTGCTGACAACTAAAAAGATGTACAAATACTTCCAGATCTACCAAATCTCGCCTCTAAGCTACAACTTCACCTTTGCTCTTTAACATAGATTGAAATTTTAACCCCAAAAAATCACTGGGTCTCTTTTTTTTGGACCAGTGATAGAATAGGTCTATCCCAAATATGTATCCACAACCTGGGATTTCAATATTCACACAATGAATCCTATCTTACAGTTCCAATTCCAACCAGTTCTTCTGACACACACAGGAATGTTAATCCCAAAAATCACTGGGTCTTCTATGCTACGGACCAGTGATATAATGGGTTTATCCCCGGGACGTGCTCATAATCAGTAAACCTCCATCATGAAATATCATTTACAAGTAGAAAAATACATAAATTATAACATACCCCCATCTATAACAAAAATAAGTTCTCTACACCACTAAAAAGATTTATATAACAATTGATCTGTGATGCTATGTTATATGTAGTGGTGCATTCCTATACCTAATGATATTTGGCGAGGTACTCTCTCACATCACCAGATGGCTATCCTATATATAAAACATATGAAAGTCCCTCCTGAAACATAGGGATTAATTATAACACTGCTCCTATCATCTTACTATGGGTAGAATCAACAACAATTATATATATTCTTATATGTACTCAAATATATATTTTCCATTCATATTTATTATTTTTTCATACATATTATCTTATATAATTTTTACTACCTACTCCTCAATGAATTATATATTTATATTTTTATTCACACAACAATACCTAACGAATGAAATTGTAATAAAACAATTAACCTTTATATTTTACACCTTTATTTTTTACATATTCCATCAATATTTTTGAGAATCAGGAGATTCCTATATCATTTTTACTCCAGCCACAAATTGATGCGTCCACTGAAACAAAGTAATTAATTGAACACATCAACCAAGATAAGACAGCAACTTTATTGGTGACAATAATTGGTTAACAAACAAGTTAATCACGGCCCTATAAAAACCACAGCATCCGCAACAATCCTCCACTTACTGATGAAGGGACAGAGTCCCGAAAACGCGTTTAAGGAAGCTGAGGATTATCGGAACACTCACCACTCACATAGAGTCGGGAGAACACTGTGAAGGCGCTTGAGAGAAAGTCCGTGATCACGTGACCACCTACGTCATCCTCCAGACGCGTGAACCACGCCCCCCGGCGTCCCTGGCAACACGAGGCACGCCGCTGCCTCTGGAGAACTGGACTGGATCGCAGGAGCCTCCCAGGAACAGCAGACCATCACCAGAGAACACAGGAGATCAAGCGCCGGGAAGGATAAGTGATCTCTGTAGCCAGGGACAGTGCGGGATGCCGCACCTAGGCACAGAGCACCACTTTCTTCCACAGCGCACCATAGAAACAGAATTACCACCAGTTATAAACTGCTATACACGCATTTATCTCTAAAAGGCGCATTATTGATCACCTACAGTACGGCCATCTGTTTTATTCTAATTCCACTAAGAGGCATTACTGGATAACAACCCTGTGTAATAGTGAATGATCATCCTGCAGATTTTCAGCGATTTTTATCCTGATCAGTGATTATTATATGCAAGAATTTATGAACTTCTTTTAGACATCTTTTTACCTGCATTTTTTCACCTGCATTTGAAAGACTGTAAACCCTTTTTTTCAATTTTTCCAATTTTTTCAATTTTTTATAATTTTATACAATTTTTCTCTTATATATACTCAAAACATACAATCCACCATTTACGCAGGTCATTTTTTACACCCACATTTTCTCCGGGAAAATGTGCTAAAAAGACTCATCACTACTCCAACATACCTTCATTTCTTATCAAAAAGGGACTGCATACAACTTTCTACTAGACTACACGTATATTAAACTATTAATAAATAATACTTGTACCCAAATAAGAGTGTGCCTGCTTATCTCTTATTCATTTGCTATATGGTCTTGGCCACCATGCTATATCTCAGTTTCAGGGTTTTGGCAATCTTCTTATAGCCTGGGCCATCTATATGTAGAGCAACAATTCTTTTTTTCAGATCCTCAGAGAGTTCTTTGCCATGAGGTGCCATGGTGAACTTCCAGTGACCACAATGAGAGAATGTGAGAGTATCAACACCAAATTCAACACACCTGCTCCCCATTCACACCTGAGACCTTGTAACACTAATGAGTCACATGACAGCGGGAAGGGAAAATGGCTAATTGGGCACAATTTGGTCATTTTCACTTAGAGGTGTACTCACTTTTGTTGACAGTGGTTTAGACATTAATAGCTGTGTGTTTATGTTGAGGGCACACCACATTTACACTGTTATACAAGCTGTCCACTGACTACTTTACATTGTATCAAAGTCTCTAATCTTCAGTGTTGTCCCATGAAAAGATATAATAAAATATACATAATATATATTATATTCACTCACTTTTGTGAGATACCGTATGACTTTTTGATTGCTCAATATTATGTTTCTTGGAAAGCAAGGTGACCAATAAATTGTTGTTCTGGCAGTTTTTTTAGTTTTTTTATTGCTTGTTCACTTGATAGTAGATCATGTTATATTTTTATAGAACAGGTCATTACAGACGCAGCAACACCAAATATGTCTATTTTTTACCTTAATATATGACTTGATGAAGGGAAGGAAGGGGGTAGTTACACTTAAAATATTTATTTTTATAAAACACTTTTTTATTTTATTATGTTTTTTTACACATTGTGTCCCCATAAGGTCATTATTTTTTATTTTACACTTTTTGCCCCCATCAGGTCATAAAGGAACTTTGGGGGAACATTACATTATTCTATATTGCAGATTTTTTCTATAACTGAGACTGACACAGTTGCCCCATTTACAGGGGGAATAGAACCACAGAGAGGTTGTACAGTGCTGTACAACCTCACTGCAGAGTTGATCTGGGTCTGATAAGACCCACCAGCTTGTGCAGACTCCTGGCCCCCAGTAGTCACATGACCTGTGAGGCAGGAACAGGAAGCAGCAATTTGTTGCTTCATCAGAGGAACTGAAAAGTAACAGCAATGTGAACTCTCCCTTCCTTCCTTCCTTCACCCTCTCCCTGACACTCCTCCCTCAACAGTTGATTAGGGCAGGCTCCACATTGGGCATTAGTGGCAAGGGAGAGCCGCTCTCCTTCCTTCTTCACAAGTGGCTACTGATGAGAACGTTGCATGCAGCATGTTGTGAGTATGCCATGTTCTCTAATCGGAACTTATCTGAACAGTAACGCAGTTTTGTATCAAACAGTGACAATCTCAGTATTGAACCGAACTGGGCATTAAAGTATTAAAAAAATAAAAGTATCAAAAAATTTTGACACCTGATGTAACCCACAGACGACTGAATGGCCATATTAGTCACTATAATAACGTACATGTAGAGGAGGACAGCTGGACATTACCTTGTATTGTACGTCGCACTTACATTGGCATTCTTTATTTCTGTTTGCCTTCGTTATAGGAACAGGACAACAAAAGTAACGGTAGTGCTGGAACCGATAACCAAAGTGACTGTAATGGAGTGTGTCGAGTTTGGTATATTTTGCATATTTTTGACCTCTAATACAGATGTAAACATGGCCTCACATGCGTGAGGTAAGGGTATGGCTATATGGCGATTTTGGCCGCTACAAGAGTCATGCCACTATATCAAGCCCAAATAACTCAGTGTTGCAGGGCAGCCATAGGAATGAATAGGGTCACGCCACATGAATCCCAAAACATGTAACTCTGCTGAATTTATTTGCAATTCTCCTGTCATGCTAGCAGAAAACGTAAGTCTCCCTGCAACCTCATTCATTCCTATGGCTGTCCTGCTACACTGAAATAGCTGGAACACAGGCAGGCCCGGCGCACCCAGCGCAAAGAAGGGGTGGGCGGAAAAATAAACTTTTTTTTTAAAATAAATCAATTCACTTGCGTGCGACGGTGCAAGTACTCCAAGTCCGAGTAGTTCTTGCACCGCTGGGCGCCCGCCCCAGCTGCGTGCGTGTGTGCATCCCCGGCGGTAACTCACTCACAGAGCAGCATGTGAGTGAGCACGGCCGGTAACGGGCTCAAGGGGTGTGACTGGTGTGGCTCGCAGTGGCGGGCAGCAGCAGGGACTGGAGGGAGCTGGTGGTGACTCATGCTGTGAGTCACACACAGCATGACTGCTGACTGGAGTGGTAAGTGAGCGCCAATGGCAGTGACATGGAGGGGGAGAAATGTGACATGGAGGGGGAGAAATGTGACGTGGAGGCATGATCGTGTCACGGCAGACAGGATACAAGATACACAGGAAATAAACAAACAAGTGTCTAGGCAAGAAGCTGGGGATAGAGGTCACCTCCTGACAAATCCCTACCAGCTCTCCCTAGACTTCTTTGCCCACGTTCAGACCCTAAAGGTGGGAATAATGTGTCCTCGTGCCTAGGCTGAAGATTCCCTAGAATCCCTAAGATGGTGAAAGGGGGAAAGAGGCAGCCTGCTCCCTCAGGACCTGGAGGGGGCAGGCGTCTCTCTAACAGCCTATATAAGTTAAATCCACGGCACTCCGAAAGTTTTTTTTGCAAGATAAAGTTTCACATTTTAATTCTTAGTATACAGAATATCATTCATGTACATCCAGTGCAATTCATTTACATATAGTAAGTATGTGCCATATCAGATAATTCCCGAACATTTCGGTCTGTGCGACCTTCTTCAGCGGGCTCTAGAGAAATATATAACGTGCATATGATGTAATTACAGCAGATTTTGGAGTATAATAGATATTCTGTAGAATCATGGTCATTAGGGGAAAAAAAAAACATTTAAGGGGGGGTTTATTTCGTTTGGGTCCTAAAAGGGAATATATGATGAAAAGGGGGGTGTGAGGGTCACAGGGGAGGGTTAAAAAGCGAGAATCCTATTGCCCAGTTGATTGGCCGTGAGGCATATGGTTTAACAGACGCCATAGTGGAGATAAAGTGAGATCCAAGGGGTTACATATCACTAATTGAGTCTTAGTCACATATGGAAAATACTATCTAGGTCTCAGTTGGTATCGTGTCTAGGCGTACTTGCATACCTGTAGGCAGGGTCAGGAGGCAGGCGCTGGATGTAGATTGTCTCTGGATTTGGCGCTCTTTTAAGGTGGTTTTACTGTGTGGGGCGGCGCTCTGGCGTGATGTACTGAGGAGTGAACGCACGCGCCGGAGGTGAGCAATCGGGCCGGGGCGCTCAATGATGACGTGAGCATGTCACGTGTGTGAGGAGTAAGCGCTCGTAACATCTGGGTCATCGCGAGGAGGTGCGTGCGTCATGACGTGACACGCGCGCATGCGCTCTCTGCCTGTGGTTCCGGTGAGGGCAACAATGTGGGCAAGAATAAGTAAGGTGCCAAGAAGGGGGAGGGGAGCGCAGACGAGGGTGGTTCATGTCAGATGATGGTAGTGGTGGTCTGGAGGGATAAGGGTGATTATAATACTGTAATTTTAGGTCATCGCTCCGTTTGATATATACAATTCTGTGGTGATACAGTGTATTGGTACATAATTCAACAAATACATCAAGGGTCAGAGTAAAAGGGAATATGAGTAGATACAGAAAGGAAGATATCATGATGAGCAATGACAGATAGTAAATCAGTGGAACTTATGATGTAAAGATAAGAATCTGGGAAAAACTGCTAGCATGGGATGAGATGGGATAGGGGGAGGTAGAGGGGAGGAAAGGGTAAGGGAAGGAGGAGGGAGGGAAGGTGGAGGGGGGGGAAAGAGGTTAAGGGTTTTTTTAATCTCACCCATGTTCGCCTAGTCCCCATTAGCGAGCCTGGAACGGAGAGACAAACAGTAAATTATAATCATGATAGTATACGAAAGTCACATTCCCTATTTAGACCTTTCGGTTCAAGTGTGTCCAGTTTGTGAATCCAAAGCCTCATTACCTCGGTCACAGTTTACTAGGGTGTCAAGAATAGTTAGTGATCCAATAGTGCAAAAACAACGTTTGATAGAGATGTCGGATAAGTTTAAAGCACGTGGGTATCCTCGTGGCCTCCTAGAGAAGGAGATTAAATTGATTACCCAGGGGACCCAGGAGTTGAGACCTCAAAGAACACAACATTGTACACCTAGAATTCCACTGGTAGTGACATATCATCCATTTGTACCGAAAATTCAGCGGATTATACAGAAACACTGGCCGCTATTGAGTAAATTCTACCCTGATATTAAGGAATTCAATAATCCATTTAGAATGTGTTACAAGCGTCCAAAAAACTTACGCGATACTCTTATTAAAGCGGATATTGGCCCTGAGAAGAAGCCATTAAGACAGACTATGTTGTCCAGTCCAAAAATGGGCACTTTTCCCTGTTTAAATTGTGCACAGTGTACACATGTCATGAAGGGGAGTACCTTCACGCATCCACACACGGGCAAGACATATAAGATAACAGGCTTTTTCACATGTGCTACATCCTTTGTTATTTATCTCATCAAATGCCCATGCGGCCTCGCTTACGTTGGGGAGACATCCCAATGTGCGAGAGATCGCATCAGTAAACATAAATCTGATATTCGCTGTAGGAAAACAGAACTTCCGATACCTCATCATTTTATTCAGGCCGGTCATCACATAAGTCAACTCAGATTCCAAATTATCGAACATATTCCCTTATCACGTCGAGGCGGAAATCGCAAACTGACACTTCAAAATCGTGAATCATATTGGATCCATGAATTAAAGACACTAGCTCCCTTAGGTTTAAATCGTGATTTTGAATTTTATATACAATGAATTATAACATTTTCTTTTCTTTCTTTTCTATATGACTATTGCAGACTAAATGATAATGTCCGAAGGTAGGATTATTATCTATTATCTTTTATGGAACTACAGTTTTTTGATCATGCTCATTTGATTTAATTAACTAATCTATTAATATTAATGTCAATTAATATATTTCAAATATGAACATCTAATATACTAATATACCAATATAACTATATGTCTGTAATTATTATTATTTGTCTATTGATTTACTGATTATGTCTGTAGTCTGCCCTCCGATACTGGGTTGATATCTAATTATATATATTTTGACCGAGTATTCTAAATGAACTTTGTGTAATTCTCGTATTAGGAGTCGATGGTCCTGTTTTTTTGACCCGACCTCTTCCTTTTTTTGGATGTTTCAAAAAAATTCTATATATTTGCGATTTTTTCACATATTGCGATTTTTCACTATTTGCGAGTTTTTACCAATTGCGATTTTTCTTACCTGCGAATTTTATGCAGTTGCGAATTTTTCTCCTTTGCGAATTTTTTTGCGAATTTTTTCCGATAACCGGACTTCCGCTATTCCGATCGCGAATGCGGACTTCCGGTTCTATGACGTCCTCCCAGCATCGCGAGACCAGACACAGTACAAATACCGGACATGCGCAGGCCACCCAGCGCAATGCCACTCTCCTCTAACCAGTTTATCTCAAGGTATGTAAGTGACATGTACGTATGCAGTTTATTTTGTGAATTATTCTCTATGTGGGTTCAGTACTTTTTCCTTCATAAATCAATTACTGAATCAGTTTTCATCTAGCAGGTTAAACTATTGTTGTACTGACACCCATATAGACGTAATGATTTAATTTGCAGCTTCTCTGTTTTCCTTATATACAAATGTTTAGATTGTGATTGTTCCATGGAGCTTCTATACCTGATACTATATTCAATACACCCATAACCATATTATATCTTTATTGTGAATATCTCTGATGTTAATTTCTGTGGTTTCATGTACTTGCTTTTACCACTTGGATGGTCCTTAATGTTTTTGAAATAGACTATTCATTGATTAATTTCTGTGAGTACTATCCCACTATCAGTTCATTGATCGATTGATTCTTTATATGCAGTTGCAGCTTTGATTATTATATCAGTATTGTATTATACTATGCATATAGATATACATAAGACTTGCCCCTAGATGTTTATATATATATTTTCTCTTTAGTCAAAATTTTCTAATATTATATTTTTTTAAAATTATTTCCATATTGTACTGATTGTATGCTATTATAATTAATAGGCCGTGACCAAGGTCCGGGAGGACCGAAACGTTGGCCCATATAACTGACGTCTATTGGTGGCAAATTCTATACAATAAATATTATTATTTCATTCATTTCAATTCGAGTGCCGTGAATTATTCTATGATATTATCGGAGGCAATCTCCATCACTGAGCACCGAAGATACCATTTAGTGGAGTGCCAGCCATCACTTCTATTTATTGTGAATCCAATAAGACTCCCTTTGTTGTAGAAGTGCAATCCTGTTACCGCCGCGTCTTGGTTGGTGTACCTGTTCAATGACCTGGAACCGGAGTTGTGCGATTTGGTGTTTGTATTTTTCAAAGTGTGCCGGTAGAGGTAAAAGTAATTGTTTGGTCCGTATTGTCAATTTATGTTTACAGATGCGATCACGGATGTGTTGGGTGGTTTCTCCGACGTAAACTAAGCCGCACGGACATTTTATCATATAAACGACAAAGGATGAGTCACATGTGAAGTAATCCTTAATGTGGAACTGTTTACCTGTTCGTGGGTGTGTGATCCGGTCGCCTTTCAAGATATTAGAGCACTGACCACAGTGCAAGCATGGGAAGGTTCCATATTTAGGATTCTGTAGGAAACGTTGTTTGGGGGTCTTTTGGATCCCTCCGAAGTCCGCCCGAATGAGTTTGTCTCGTATATTTGGGCCTCTTTTGTAACACGTCCGTGTTTTTTTTTTGAATTCTTGTACTGTTGGGTACGCGTTTTGCAGAATGGACCAATTTTGGCGCACTAAACTGTGTATCTTGGGCATGAGAGGGTGGTATGTGGTGACACAGGGGATGCGAGGTGCATCTATCTTGGGTGTTCTAGGTAATTGTTTGTTTTTATGTTTTGTTAACTCCAGTGGGTATCCCCTGTAGAAGTGCAATCCTGTTACCGCCGCGTCTTGGTTGGTGTACCTGTTCAATGACCTGGAACCGGAGTTGTGCGATTTGGTGTGAATCCCCCCTAAAGGACAGCAAGGACACTGCAACCCCCGGTAAAGGTCTGGACAGTGTTACAAGAAGAGCTAACTCACTGCGTCATTGGAGACGCCAAAGACCGCGTGGAACACAACCTGATTGACGCCAGCTCAGTAACAGCCCTTGAGACCGGGATACTACAAGTCGATTGTACCGAGTCGAGGACTCACTGTCAGGTACCAAGACCTCCGGGTAAGGCTGCATTGATCCCACACAAGCGATCGCTCTCTTCAAACACAGCGGGACGCCGCTGTATGATTCTGTAGCTATACGCTGCAATCCGAACTGTTGAAAGCTACATGCTCTGAATTTGATCAAATACACACAAGTGTATCGCTACAATGTTGCGACTTTATTAACCTATCACACACAAACTATCTATATTAGGAAAGACTTCGCTTTATTTCCAATAGAGATACAAAAGACTGGTTTCAATCAAGATTCATTTTTCTCAGATGCACTTATAAATATCAGTGTAAGATTTTATTGCCAATACACATCTTACACCGATTATTTTCTGAATATTATATGAATTTTTATAGCATATTTAATGGGATTTATGTCTTATTTATTGTAATTTAATTTGATTTTATTTTAGTCTTATAAGGTCACTATCTTCTTTTTTATCCATCATTGTATTATCAACCTACTGTGTATTATTGTATAGACCATTAAAGATCCCTTTACTTTAAAGAGTGTGCCCCACTTTAATCTTATTTATTTATTCCACATTTTCAGACTGGGTGTTGTCTGATAGTGGGAGCACCTCTGTTTGGATTCCCACCTCATACGAGTGCGACATTACCTTATATTCATTTTTCAAAGTGTGCCGGTAGAGGTAAAAGTAATTGTTTGGTCCGTATTGTCAATTTATGTTTACAGATGCGATCACGGATGTGTTGGGTGGTTTCTCCGACGTAAACTAAGCCGCACGGACATTTTATCATATAAACGACAAAGGATGAGTCACATGTGAAGTAATCCTTAATGTGGAACTGTTTATCTGTTCGTGGGTGTGTGATCCGGTCGCCTTTCAAGATATTAGAGCACTGACCACAGTGCAAGCATGGAAAGGGTCCATATTTAGGATTCTGTAGGAAACGTTGTTTGGGGGTCTTTTGGATCCCTCCGAAGTCCGCCCGAATGAGTTTGTCTCGTATATTTGGGCCTCTTTTGTAACACGTCCGTGGGGGATTTTTGAATTCTTGTACTGTTGGGTACGCGTTTTGTAGAATGGACCAATTTTGGCGCACTAAACTGTGTATCTTGGGCATGAGAGGGTGGTATGTGGTGACACAGGGGATGCGAGGTGCATCTATCTTGGGTGTTCTAGGTAATTGTTTGTTTTTATGTTTTGTTAACTCCAGTGGGTATCCCCTGTTTATGAATTTTGTGCTCATTTCGGAGACTCGTAGTGAACGTGTTGTTGAGTCTGAGACTATACGTTCGACCCTAGTGATCTGTGATAGTGGGATCGCTCTTTTTGTGGTATGGGGATGGCAGCTAGAATAGTGAAGTAGGCTGTTCCTGTCGGTTGGTTTTGTGTATAGATCAAATTGGAGCTGATTGTTGGTGTCTTTTTTTACTAGTGTGTCCAAAAAGCTGACTTCATTGTTGTCAATGTGTATAGTGAAACCTAATTCCGGGTAGATGTTATTGAGATAGTCGTAGAGTGTTTCTAGGTGGATTTTGGGTCCGTCCCATATGATGAAAATATCATCTATGAAGCGCAGCCATACTTTCGCATGCTGTTGGTAAAGAGAATGAGTGTATACAAATTTGTTTTCAAAGTCAGTCATGTAGGTGTTTGCGTAAGGCGGCGCCATGTTGGCCCCCATCGCGGTACCGCGTTTCTGTACATAGAATTGGTCGCCAAATAAGAAGTGGTTCTCATTGAGGACCAATGACAAGAGTTGTATGCAAAATTCCTGTTCTGATATGGATAACTGTGAGTGTGATGTTAGAAGTGATTTGGTGGCTTCGATGCCTTTTTCGTGTGAAATAGAGGTGTACAAACTATTGACATCCATGGTTGCAAGTAGTGTATTTGATGTTACTGTAATATTCCGTAGTTTGGTGATGAAGTCATTAGTGTCTAGAATGAATGATTGTGCAGTTCTAGTGAGCGGTGTCAGTATACGGTCTAGAAAAATGGATCCATCCAACATGGCGCCGCCTTACGCAAACACCTACATGACTGACTTTGAAAACAAATTTGTATACACTCATTCTCTTTACCAACAGCATGCGAAAGTATGGCTGCGCTTCATAGATGATATTTTCATCATATGGGACGGACCCAAAATCCACCTAGAAACACTCTACGACTAGCTCAATAACATCTACCCGGAATTAGGTTTCACTATACACATTGACAACAATGAAGTCAGCTTTTTGGACACACTAGTAAAAAAAGACACCAACAATCAGCTCCAATTTGATCTATACACAAAACCAACCGACAGGAACAGCCTACTTCACTATTCTAGCTGCCATCCCCATACCACAAAAAGAGCGATCCCACTATCACAGATCACTAGGGTCGAACGTATAGTCTCAGACTCAACAACACGTTCACTACGAGTCTCCGAAATGAGCACAAAATTCATAAACAGGGGATACCCACTGGAGTTAACAAAACATAAAAACAAACAATTACCTAGAACACCCAAGATAGATGCACCTCGCATCCCCTGTGTCACCACATACCACCCTCTCATGCCCAAGATACACAGTTTAGTGCGCCAAAATTGGTCCATTCTACAAAACGCGTACCCAACAGTACAAGAATTCAAAAATCCCCCACGGACGTGTTACAAAAGAGGCCCAAATATACGAGACAAACTCATTCGGGCGGACTTCGGGCGGACTTCGGAGGGATCCAAAAGACCCCCAAACAACGTTTCCTACAGAATCCTAAATATGGACCCTTTCCATGCTTGCACTGTGGTCAGTGCTCTAATATCTTGAAAGGCGACCGGATCACACACCCACGAACAGATAAACAGTTCCACATTAAGGATTACTTCACATGTGACTCATCCTTTGTCGTTTATATGATAAAATGTCCGTGCGGCTTAGTTTACGTCGGAGAAACCACCCAACACATCCGTGATCGCATCTGTAAACATAAATCGACAATACGGACCAAACAATTACTTTTACCTCTACCGGCACACTTTGAAAAATACAAACACCAAATCGCACAACTCCAGTTCCAGGTCATTGAACAGGTACACCAACCAAGACGCTGCGGTAACAGGATTGCACTTCTACAACAAAGGGAGTCTTATTGGATTCACAAACTGGACACACTTGAACCGAAAGGTCTAAATAGGGAATGTGACTTTCGTATACTATCATGATTATAATTTACTGTTTGTCTCTCCGTTCCAGGCTCGCTAATGGGGACTAGGCGAACATGGGTGAGATTAAAAAAACCCTTAACCTCTTCCCCCCCCCCCTCCACCTTCCCTCCCTCCTCCTTCCCTTACCCTTTCCTCCCCTCTACCTCCCCCTATCCCATCTCATCCCATGCTAGCAGTTTTTCCCAGATTCTTATCTTTACATCATAAGTTCCACTGATTTACTATCTGTCATTGCTCATCATGATATCTTCCTTTCTGTATCTACTCATATGCCCTTTTACTCTGACCCTTGATGTATTTGTTGAATTATGTACCAATACACTGTATCACCACAGAATTGTATATATCAAACGGAGCGATGACCTAAAATTACAGTATTATAATCACTCTTATCCCTCCAGACCACCACTACCATCATCTGACATGAACCACCCTCGTCTGCGCTCCCCTCCCCCTTCTTGGCACCTTACTTATTCTTGCCCACATTGTTGCCCTCACCGGAACCACAGGCAGAGAGCGCATGCGCGCGTGTCACGTCATGACGCACGCACCTCCTCGCGATGACCCAGATGTTACGAGCGCTTACACCTCACACACGTGACATGCTCACGTCATCATTGAGCGCCCCGGCCCGATTGCTCACCTCCGGCGCGTGCGTTCACTCCTCAGTACGTCACGCCAGAGCGCCGCCCCACACAGTAAAACCACCTTAAAAGAGCGCCAAATCCAGAGACAATCTACATCCAGCGCCTGCCTCCTGACCCTGCCTACAGGTATGCAAGTACGCCTAGACACGATACCAACTGAGACCTAGATAGTATTTTCCATATGTGACTAAGACTCAATTAGTGATATGTAACCCCTTGGATCTCACTTTATCTCCACTATGGCGTCTGTTAAACCATATGCCTCACGGCCAATCAACTGGGCAATAGGATTCTCGCTTTTTAACCCTCCCCTGTGACCCTCACACCCCCCTTTTCATCATATATTCCCTTTTAGGACCCAAACGAAATAAACCCCCCCCTTAAATGTTTTTTTTTCCCCTAATGACCATGATTCTACAGAATATCTATTATACTCCAAAATCTGCTGTAATTACATCATATGCACGTTATATATTTCTCTAGAGCCCGCTGAAGAAGGTCGCACAGACCGAAACGTTCGGGAATTATCTGATATGGCACATACTTACTATATGTAAATGAATTGCACTGGATGTACATGAATGATATTCTGTATACTAAGAATTAAAATGCTAAACTTTATCTTGCAAAAAAAACTTTCAGAGTGCCGTGGATTTAACTTATATTGTCTAAACCACTCTCACAGGCACCCACACTGGATCCAAGGTGTGCAGAGTACAAAATTATCTAATTCTCTAACAGCCTAGACAGACAACAACAAGAAAACAAAAACCAAGACAAATTGACACACTGTTCGAAATGCAAAATGCCGGACACTGACGTCACTCATGGGCTATGGGAATGCACTACGGTACACACCTTTTGGAGGGCTCTTCTTGACATGCTAAACACTAAATGTAACCTGAAGATTAATATGGATCCAGAGGTCTTACTATTTCATGTTGGGCGGTCAGAGATGTCTGAAAAAATTCCGTTAGCTTTTCATGTGTTGATTTTGGCCTCCAAGAGGTGTCTACTGAGCCATTGGCTGCAATCAAAAGTTCCAACTATAGCATAAGTAGTGCACCAAACTACCAACTGTCTGATACTCGAACGAATAGAGGCAGAACAAACCAAAACTAAACTTACAGAGCCTTTCTTTAAAAAATGGAGGCAGTATATGGAAGCTTTAATGTCAGAGCAGGAAATATTAACACATAATTCCGTTTGTCCATAAGAATGGTATTTGAAGTTGGATATCACAGATTCGTGGTATCAACTTCACAAGAGACTTCCATCGCCTCTGGTAGAGATAGGGTTATAGATGTGGACAGCGAGGGTTAGATGAAGTTTGGTTTCTGGATCCTTAGCTTTCAAATCCACAATCTGGGGATCAGCTAAGAGTATAATAAATGAGTTCGCAACTAAAGCGTATCTGAGATGGGGGTTTGTTCGGGTGGGGGGAGTGGGGAAAAGGTTATATGGGTTTAAAAAAGGAAAAAATAATAGAAAATTTTGGTCATGTATAACTCTGTATCTTTATTGGTGTGAAACGTCACAACGAAACAATATTGTAAACATTGTGTGTACTCGAAATGTATATTCCCTGTTTGATTGGTGATTATACAAGTACTTTCCAATAAAGAGAAGTTTAAAAAACAAAATAAACGTATCTTTTACTGAGCAGTAACAGCCAATCCTTCCTTTCTTCTTTCCTCTGAGCGAGACAGAAGCTATAACCCGCACAGGACACTGAGAGTGGGCGTAATTCAAACTCAAACCAACGACCCCACCCAGTGCACCTGAAGGGAGGCAGATATAGCTCAATTCCAAAACAAAAACAAAAAGGCTACACACGCGCTGCTAACCTGGCAGACCTCCGCACATAGCCTGAGCAGGGCATGACAGTACCTCCACTTCTACGGGTGACCTCTAGACATCCCGGCCCAACTTTATCAGGGTGGGATCTGTGAAAATCCCTTACCAGTCGGCTGGCACTAACAGAACCCACATCCTCCTCCTCAGGGCCGTATCCCCTCCAGTGTACCAGATACTGAAGGGAACCCCAAAGAACTCTTGAGTCGAGAACCCTGGAGATCTCGAACTCTAAATTTCCATCAACCAGAACAGGGGGAGGAGGCAATGGCGATGGTTCCACCGGTTTCACATATTTCTTTAGTAAAGACTTGTGGAACACATTATGGATCCTCCAAGTCTGCGGAAGATCCAGACGAAACGCTACTGGATTGACCACCGCAGATATTTTGTAAGGTCCAATAAATCTTGGACCCAGTTTCCAAGATGGTACTCTCAGTTTAATATTTTTAGTAGATAACCACACCAGATCACCCACACACAGGTCCGGACCAGTCATACGTCTCTTGTCAGCCATTCGCTTATACCTCTCACCCATATTCTCCAAATTCACCTGGATCCTCTGCTAGATAGAAGACAAGGCAGAAGAAAATCTCTCCTCCTGTGGCATCCCAGAGGAACTAGTCCCAGAAAATGTACCAAACTGAGGATGAAAACCGTATGCGCCAAAAAAATAGCGACTTATCCGTGGACTCCTGCCTACGGTTATTCAAAGTAAACTCTGCTAGGGACAAGAATGAGGACCAGTCCTCCTGATTCTCAGCCACAAAGCACCTCAAGTAGGTCTCCAGGTTTTGATTAGTACGCCCTGTCTGCCCATTCGACTGCGGATGAAAAGCCAAAGAGAACGAAAGTTGAATGCCAAGCCGAGAGCAGAACGCCCTCCAAAACCTGGAGACAAACTGCGTGCCCCTATCAGAAACCACATCTGAGGGAATGCCATGCAATTTCACGATATTATCAACAAAAATCCGAGCAAGAGTCTTGGCATTGGGCAGACTGGCTAACGATACAAAGTGAGCCATTGTACTAAAACTGTCAACAACCACCAAAATTACTGTTTTCCCGAAGAAACTTGGCAGATCCGTAATAATGTCCATAGACAAGTTTGTCCAAGGAAGAGACTGAATAGACAAAGGAAGAAGTGAACCAGCAGGTCGAGTATGAGCAACCTTTGACCGTGCACAGGTTTCACAAGCTGCTACGTAATGCTCAACACTCTTACATAACCCGGGCCACCAGAACCTCCGGGACACAAGATCAAAAGTGGACTGACCACCAGGATGTCCAGCAAGGACAGTATCGTGATGTTCCTTGATTGAATACCTTGTATCGCAGTCCATCAGGAAGAAACAACCTCCCTGGGGGACAAGAACCAGGAGCCCCCTCCTGGGCTCCCAACACCTCCATCTCCAATTCGGGATACAGAGTGGAGACCACCACCCCATCAGCCAAAATCGGAGCAGGATCCTCTGAATCACATCCCCCAGGAAAACTGCGAGACAACGCATCAGCCTTGACGTTTTTAACCCCGGGCGAAAAAGTAACCCCAAAATTGAACCTGGTAAAGAACAGTGACCATCCGGCCTGTCTAGGATTCAGACGCTTAGCAGATTGCAGGTAAGTCAAATTCTTATGATCCGTATATACTGTAGCGGGATGAGACACCCCCTCCAACCAGTGATGCCATTCCTCAAAGGCCAATTTGATGGCCAGCAATTCCCTATCTCCTACATCATAATTCCTCTCGGCGACCGAGAGCTTCTTGGGAAAAAAAGCACACGGAACCCATTTGCCAGGGGATGAACTGTGCGACAGCACTGCTCCAACCCCCACTGATGCATCAACCTCCACCATGAATGGCTGAGACACATTGGGCTGCACCAAAATGGGAGCAGACGCAAAACATTCCTTAATAGCCGAAAAGGCCTGCAAAGCCTCATCCGACCAGACAGAGACATCGGCGCCCTTCTTAGTCATATCGGTCAGAGGTTTCACAATGGTAGAATAGTTCAAGAGAAATTTTCTATAATAATTAGTAAACTCCAAAAACCGCATCAAAGCTTTCTGATCCTCCGGTCGGTCCCATTCCAGAACCGCTCGGACCTTTTCGGGATCCATACGAAAACCAGAGTATCACGATCGGCGTAACTGTCACATACGTGACACGGAGGGAGGAAAAGAGGGAGGCCCTGCCCTAGTGAGAGGGAAGGTGGTGACCCCTGACTCACCTTGCGGCTGGCGCCTGGCTGCCCTGTCGTCCCTAGACGGGTTCCTCACCCGTACGCCGATCACGTGCCTAAAACCCTGGCTTTCCCTAGGATGAGCCCTAGATAGTGAACAGGGCGGTGGGAACACTAGTCCGCACCACTAGCTCTAAAGGAAAACACCAAGGGGAGGACAGACAATACAAACTAAACATATAATCCCAGGTGGGCAACAACAGGAGACAACAAAAGCCCAACAGGGATCCGGAGGGTAGCACTCTGGAACAACAACCAGATTCTCAGCTCCAGTGGGTCAGCATAGATGTCCAGGCAGGAAGCTCTATAACTGGCAACAAGAGAAGTGTGAGAGGAGAATATAAGGAGTTTGGTAATGGCAGACAAGAAACAGCTGAGGAGGAGAAGCTACGGATCCCTGAGTGAGACAAAAAGGATAGCAAGGCAAACACAGAAAACAAACACTAAGAAACACCGTGATCCTTAGACATAGAGCGCGCAGCCACCCGCTGCGACTTCCTGACCCCGGGTATAACGGAGACAGACGTGGCTCTTGACACCCTCGTGACAGTACCCCCCCTTTCATGAGGGGCCTCCGGACACTCAGGACCAGGTCTCTCCGGATGAGAGACATGGAAAGCCTGAATCAACCTGTTGGCGTTTACCTCTGACGCTGGAACCCACATTCTTTCCTCGGGACCGTAACCCCTCCAATGCACCAGATACTGAAGAGAGCGGCGGACCCGACGAGAATCAACAATTCTGGATATTTGAAACTCCAGATTACCATCCACAACAACAGGAGGAGGTGGCAGCGGTGATGGTTCTAGAGGTGGAACATACTTCTTGAGCAACGACTTATGGAAGACGTTATGGATCTTAAAAGTCTGAGGTAGCTCCAGGCGAAAAGCCACAGGGTTAATGACGGCTACAATTTTATAAGGACCAATGAACCTAGGACCCAGTTTCCAAGAGGGAACCTTCAACTTAATATTCCTAGTAGACAACCACACATAGTCATTCACTCCTAGGTCCGGACCTGGCGACCATTTCTTATCGGCCATGCATTTGTATTTACCACTCATATTTTTCAAGTTAGCTTGCACCTTCTGCCATACCGATGAAAGAGATGAAGAAAACCGTTCCTCTTCGGGAACCCCAGAAGACCCCCCCTCTTTGAAAGTACAAAATTGGGGATGAAAACCGTATGCACCAAGAAATGGTGACTTGCCAGTGGATTCCTGACGGCGATTATTTATGGCAAACTCGGCTAACGGTAAATATGATGACCACACCTCTTGGTTTTCAGACGCAAAACACCTTAAATATGTTTCTAGGTTTTGGTTGGTACGCTCAGTCTGTCCATTCGACTGAGGATGGAAAGCTGAGGAAAAGGATAAGTGTACCCCTAAACGGGTACAAAAAGCTTTCCAAAACTTAGAAATAAACTGGGTTCCCCGATCCGAAACCACATCGGAAGGGACCCTGTGAAGCTTCACGATTTCACTGATAAACACCTGAGCAAGAGTCTTAGCATTAGGAAGTGCGGGTAGCGCAATAAAGTGTACCATTTTGCTAAACCTGTCTACTACTACCAAGATAACTGTTTTACCCGCAGACAAAGGTAAGTCAGTGATGAAATCCATTGATAGATGTGTCCATGGTCTATTGGGGATGAAAAGTGGCAATAAAGACCCTGCTGGACGTGTATGAGAGACTTTCGCGCGTGCACAAGTAGAACAAGTAGACACGAAATCTATTACATCCTGACGCAACCTTGGCCACCAAAAACGACGAGACAATAGCTCCAAGGTTGCTTTACTACCCGGGTGCCCAGCAAGTGCCGAATTATGATGTTCCTTCAATAACTCAAGACGCAGGTTTAACGGTACAAACAATTTCTCTGAGGGGCAAGAGGCCGGGGCGTCCCCCTGGGCCTCTAACACCTTTCCCTCTAGAACAGAATGTACAGCAGAGACAACCACTCCTCTTTGTAAAATAGGTACCGGATCACTAACATTACCCCCTCCAGGGAAACTACGAGACAATGCGTCTGCCTTGGTATTTTTTGCCCCAGGACGATAGGTGATTACAAAGTTAAATCTGGTAAAGAATAGCGACCACCTAGCTTGTCTAGGGGTGAGACGCTTAGCCGATTCTAGGTACAGAAGGTTTTTGTGATCCGTAATTACCGTGACGGGGTGGATTGCTCCCTCTAAGAAGTGACGCCACTCTTCAAACGCCAGTTTAATCGCCAACAGTTCCCTATTTCCAATATCATAGTTCTTTTCTGCTGCAGATAATTTTTTGGAAAAGAAAGCGCAAGGACGCCATTTGCCAGGAGACGGACCCTGAGACAATACAGCCCCCACTCCCACCTCCGACGCATCAACTTCAACAATAAAAGGCTGGGAGACATCAGGTTGAATTAGGACAGGTGCCGAGGTAAATCTCTCTTTTAGAGAGGAAAATGCAATTTTAGCGGCGTCAGACCATTTAGAAAAATCAGTCCCCTTCCTAGTCATGTCAGTAAGGGGTTTAACGATCACTGAATAAATTTTTAATAAACTTTCTGTAGAAATTTGCGAAACCCAAAAACCGTTGTAGAGCTTTAAGGTTCTCAGGAAGATCCCAATCTAAAATTGCCTGGACCTTCCCAGGATCCATACGGAAACCTGAAGCAGATAATAGATATCCCAGGAATTGTATTTCCTGAACGGCGAAGACACATTTTTCAATTTTCGCATATAATTTATTCGTCCGTAGGACCTGCAGTACTTGCCTGACATGTACTTCATGTGTTTTCAGATCAGCCGAATAAATTAAGATATCATCTAGGTATATGACTACAAACCTGCCGATGAGATGACTAAAAATATCATTAACGAAATGTTGGAAGACAGCAGGGGCATTGGTCAGACCAAAAGGCATGACTAAATTTTCATAATGCCCCTCAGGGGTGTTAAAAGCTGTCTTCCACTCATCCCCTTCCTTGATACGAATCAGATTGTAGGCCCCCCTAAGATCAAGTTTGGAGAACCATCTAGCACCCGCAATCTGATTAAAAAGGTCAGGAATGAGAGGAAGAGGGTATGGGTCTCGGACGGTTATCCGGTTTAGCTCACGGAAATCTAGGCAAGGACGCAGGCCCCCATCTTTCTTTTTAACAAAGAAAAACCCTGCAGCCACGGGTGAAGAAGAGGGTCTGATGTGTCCCTTGGCCAGACTCTCGGAGATATAATCTTTCATGGCTTGTCTCTCGGGACCCAAAAGATTATACAACCTGGACTTGGGTAATTTTGCACCGGGAATCAGGTTAACCGGGCAATCATAAGGACGATGAGGTGGTAGCTTCTGACAACCCTTTTCAGAAAAAACGTCCTCAAAGTCCGAAATAAATGTAGGTAGGGAAGCTATGGAGGCGATTAAGCAATTGTTATTTAAGCAATTCTCTCTGCAATGCTCACTCCACTCCAATATCTCCCTGGCCTGCCAATCCACCACTGGATTGTGCGCTACCAACCAGGGAAGACCCAATACCACAGGAGAGGGAAGGCCCTCCAGAACGTAACATGAAAGACGCTCCTTATGGTGGTCCCCTACCCGAAGATGTAAGTTATGGACAACGTGAGTGAGGTTTATCTGAGACAGAGGAGCAGAGTCAATAGCGAATATGGGAATGGGTCTCTGCAGCGTACAGAGAGACAAACCCATAGTGCGGGCAAAATGGGCATCCATCAAATTTACCCCTGCACCACTGTCTAGAAAAAAAGAAATAGACTCCGTCTTAACACCAAAAACAATAACCGCTGGCAACACAAATTGAGATGTTCGTATGGAGGAAACGTATACCCCCCGGCTGACATCCTCCGCACAGCCTGGGGTTAGTAGTTTTCCGACGGTCTTTTGTTTTTGGGAAAGGAGGGACAGACATTAATGAAATGACCCTTCCCCCCACAGAAAAAACAAGCCCCCCACCTACGGCGAACCTCAGGAGGACGGACCTGACGAGAAGTTCCTCCTAGCTGCATAGGCTCATCCAAGTCCGTACAGACTAACTGCTGCTTGGGAGAGGTTACCGATTGCTCAGGAATTTTCGATCTCTCCCTAAGACGTCTATCTATCCTGATAGAGAGGGACATAACAGCATCAAGGGAAAGGGGGGTCTCATACAGCGCCAGCGCATCCTTAACCCTTTCAGATAACCCAGAGCAGAACTGACTCCTGAGAGCTGGGTCGTTCCACTGAGTATCCGTAGCCCACCTGCGGAACTCTGAGCAATATTCCTCTGCTGGCCGATCTCCCTGTAGGAGTCTCCGTAACTTCGACTCAGCCAGGGCGACACGGTCAGGGTCATCATATATGAGACCCAAAGCCCCAAAAAATCCCTCCACTGACCGGAGAGCCTGGGAACCAGGGGGTAACGAGAACGCCCAGGATTGCGGGTCCCCCTGAAGCAGGGAAATAACAATCCCCACCCGCTGTTCTTCATTACCTGAGGAGTAAGGGCGCAGCTTAAAATATAATTTGCAGGCCTCACGGAACACAAATTTGTCCCTTCCCCCAGAGAATCTGTCAGGAAGAACAACCTTGGGTTCTGTAACAACCTGGTTACCCATAGCAACCGCTGGGCTTACGGTCTGCTGCATTTGCTGCTGCTGTTGGAGGACAGACGCCTTCAATCCTGCCACCTCCAAAGACAGGCCTTGAAGCTGTTTTGCCAAAGCAGCAATAGGATCCATATTGGATTCTAAGTAGAGAAAAAAAAAAAAAAAAATATATATATATATATATATATATATAAATATATATATTTTTTTTTTTTCCTCAAAAAAAAATAAGGGCCAGTTATAATATCACGATCGGCGTAACTGTCACATAAGTGACACGGAGGGAGGAAAAGAGGGAGGCCCTGCCCTAGTGAGAGGGAAGGTGGTGACCCCTGACTCACCTTGCGGCTGGCGCCTGGCTGCCCTGTCGTCCCTAGACGGGTTCCTCACCCGTACGCCGATCACGTGCCTAAAACCCTGGCTTTCCCTAGGATGAGCCCTAGATAGTGAACAGGGCGGTGGGAACACTAGTCCGCACCACTAGCTCTAAAGGAAAACACCAAGGGGAGGACAGACAATACAAACTAAGCATATAATCCCAGGTGGGCAACAACAGGAGACAACAAAAGCCCAACAGGGATCCGGAGGGTAGCACTCTGGAACAACAACCAGATTCTCAGCTCCAGTGGGTCAGCATAGATGTCCAGGCAGGAAGCTCTATAACTGGCAACAAGAGAAGTGTGAGAGGAGAATATAAGGAGTTTGGGAGTGGCAGACAAGAAACAGCTGAGGAGGAGAAGCTACGGATCCCTGAGTGAGACAAAAAGGATAGCAAGGCAAACACAGAAAACAAACACTAAGAAACACCGTGATCTTTAGACATAGAGCGCGCAGCCACCCGCTGCGACTTCCTGACCCCGGGTATAACGGAGACAGACGTGGCTCTTGACACCCTCGTGACACAGAGTCAGAAAGCAGATGTCCCAGAAATGGAAGCTCCTGCACAGAAAACACACATTTCTCCAATTTGGTATATAATTTATTCTCCCGAAGGATTGTCAAAACCTGTCTCACGTGATCCGGATGGGTCTTCAGATCAGGAGAGTAAATTAGAATGCTATCCAAGTAAACTACCACAAACCTCCCCACAAAATGATGGAAAATGTAATTGACGAATCGCTGAAATACCGCTGGTGAGTTAGTTAACCCAAAAGGCATAACCAGATTCTCTAAATGATCCTCGTGCGTGTTGAAGGACGTTTTCCACTCATCCCCTTCCTTGATTCTGATCAGATTGTAGGCCCCTCTTAAATCCAACTTGGAGAACACCTTGGCTCCAACAATCTGATCAAAAAGATCAGAGATCAAAGGAAGGGGATACGGATTACGGACCGTAATACGGTTCAATTCCCGGAAATCAAAACAAGGTCTCCGTGATCCATCCTTTTCCTTTACAAAGAATAAACCCACTGCCACCGGAGACTTAGATGGCCTAATATGACCTTTTGCCAAACTCTCGGCAATATACTTCCGCATGACCTCTCTTTCAGGTTGAGAAAGATTGTAAAGCCGAGACTTTGGCAACTTAGCCCCTGGGAGTAGATTAACTGGACAATCATAGTCACGATGAGGGGACAATTCCCGAGCCCCACCCTCCGAAAAGACATCCGCAAAATCTGAAAGATACTGAGGTAAAGCCGTAGTAGACACACCAGACATAGATATGCCAAGACAATTGTCCAAACAAAATTCACTCAAACCAATGATCTGTCTTGCTTGCCAATCTATAATTGGGTTATGTTTTTGTCACCACCAGACATCTGAGAAGCTCTGACAGACGTTCTTCAGAACCTCCTCCTTGAGGTTCCTTTTGTTTTGCTTTCGTTTTCTCATCTCGTTAGCCTCTCTCAGCTGTCATGTAGGTGCACTGATTGCATCCCTTAAAATCCCTTCCCATACTGCATCACTTTGCGGTTTATACAACTTCCTGGAGTGTGCTGATGCTAGATGCTACTACTGAGTCTTCTACAGATAAGTTTTGTTCATTCGTTTGTATTTTCCTGTTTGCTGGATCCCAGGTGACCCTGACTCCCTCCGTATCAAGTGTAGGGAGCCGGTGGTCGTGTCCCCTCACTATTATAGGGTGTTCAGGTGTTATACAGTCGAGGAACGAGGATATGCTATCATCTACCATTGAGATTTTTGCATAGGCTGAGCAGTTAGGGAGAGAGCCAGGTCTGTTGCAGGGCTATCTCTTTGGTTCCTTAGTTTTGGATCCAGTCAGTCGGATCTTCTTTTTGTGTCTTCTAGTTTTCTGTACACCTTCCGTGACATTTTTGTCAACCACGGTAACTCTAAGACTATAGAAGCGGGCAAGTCCTTCATGACAAAACAAGACATGATCTCAACATGTGAATCACCCACCCTTAACAGAATACCATGAGCAATATGAGTGAGACTCCTTTGAGAAAGAGGGGAAGAATCAATTGCGAAAAACGGAATCTCTCTTTCTAAAGTGCAAGTACTTAGACCCAGATTTTAAACAAAAAGAAAATCAAAAAGGTTTACCCCAGCACCACAATCAATGAATACTTCAACAAAAAAAATTTGGGAGTCTAGCGCCACCATAGCTGGAAGGAGAAAACAAGTATTACAGGGAGCTTGCATGCCTGCTTGCTCTACCACCCCATTCACACTACCAAGAGTCAGGGATGTTTATTTTTTCTCTTTAAGTAAACCTCTTTGTGATTCTTTCTCATCAACATGCGGTTTAACAAAAGGACAAGCAAAAATAAAATGACCACTCTTTCCACAGTCATAACATAGTTTATGCAACTGTAGTGTCCCACTAGGTAGGAGTGGGCACTACACAAGGGTCAATTGGGTAACGTGTTACTTCTGCTCACAAGGGACAGTAATATTGTATTGATCTATGCATTTAATGTATTTTCCATTGTGTTCTTACATGTATGGTTCCCCCTGTTATATGCTTATCAGGCCTAGTTGGGTGTAATTAAACATTCCAGACATTAGAGGGAGATAGGGAGCCCCTAGTATAAATGTCCAGGCCCAGACAGGGAGAAGTCAGGTCATAGTCAGGAGTCTGTGGAGACAGAAGTGAGAAGGCACCAGCCCAGGATATGCTGAGGGCCTCCTCCTGACATGCAGCTGGATAGTCCTGGTTTCTAGCTGCACCAAGAGGCTAGAAGGAGTACAGCCTGCTTGGAGACCGAGTGTATTCCAGGGGACTAGAGGAGTCACCTAATCAGCCTGAAGCTCCTGAGGCTAAGGATAGCTCAGTTGAGATACCCCAGTAGTAGGAGAGCACCTCTTGGGAGAAACCTGCAGCCACCTTTCCCATCCAGCAGTGAAGAGAGCTAGGAAAAGAAGGTATTGTAACCTAGTCAAGTGCCAATACTGGAGGAAGGATTTTTTACCAAGGATTTAAGCCAGCAATTAGGCATCCGGGCCTTGGGATCCAGCCAGCTAGAATAGTTGTGGGGATAGAGCAGCGTTGCACTGCAAAGCATTAACTATATACCCTCCAAGTATCTTGCAAGATTGAAACCTGCTGTGACATAAACCTGCTGTGAATTTGGAACTGTAAAGGACTGCATTATCTTCTGTAACTGCATGTACAAAGTTGGACTGTTTTCATCAAGTAAAGCAATGTTTGGTTCACCAACTGTGTACTCATTTAATCCTCCTGCAAACCGGTGTGCCACCGTTACAGGCACTGGCGTCACGATCCTTAAAGAGACCTTACCTAAGGCACTCAAAACACCTACAACATCCAGGGCACCTCACATACCATCAGGCCTGGTCCATATTTACAGAGTGTGCCCCAGAGGAACTAGTGTCTACCTCTCCTTCACTGTTGCATGCCAGCCCAGGGTTCTCCTCAGAAAAGTGAGTAACCCTCGATTGCCCATACCGTGACCTCACTGTCGCTAATACCCTGCAGGTCTGGCGTGCTGCACAACCTCCTAAAGTTCCTACTACCAGAACGGATAGATATCTGACCCAACTGCATGGGTTCCTCCCCTACCCCAGAGTTACATGTCATATCACCCTGGGGAGCAGGTGAGACGAAACCACTCACAGAAGGGATCCCTTGCGCGGAGGGAACCTTACACCTCTCTCGAATACGTCTATCTAACCGTACTGCCAAAGACATAGCATTCTCCAATGTATCCGGGTGCTCATGAAAAGCTAGGGCATCTTTCAATCTCTCAGACAACCCCTGACAAAACTGACTATGTAACGCGGGGTCATTCCACTCTGACTCGGTAGCCCATCTCCTAAACTCAATGCAGTAAGCCTCCGCAGTATGTTCACCTTGTAATAAATTACGCAATTTAGATTCCGCCATCGAGACCCGATCTGGATCATCATAAATTTATCCCAAGGCTTTAAAAAATTCTTCCACCGACCGGAGGGCCAGAGAATCGGACGGCAGAGAAAAGGCCCAGGATTGCGCATCCCCTTTAAGCAGGGAAATAATTATCCCTACCTTCTGACGGATGGACGCAGCATGACTCTTTAAAGCGGATAAAGTTATCCACACCCCCTGCAAATCTATTAGGGAGAGCGACTTTAGGATCCCCATAAATTTGACTTCCTCCTATTGCAACTGATGCCAGAGCATTCTGAATTTCTGACACTGTGTGACCGAATTACGCAGATCCGCAACCTCTAGGGATAATCCCTGCATGCGATCAACTAGCACATCAATTGACTCCATCTCAAAACAGCTGAGAAATGGCAGTCAAAGTATTGGCGGGTTATAATGTCACGGCAGACAGAATACAAGATACACAGGAAATAAACAAACAAGTGTCTAGGCAAGAAGCTGGGGATAGAGGTCGCCTCCTGACAAATCCCTACCAGCTCTCCCTAGACTTCTTTGCCCACATTCAGACCCTGAAGGTGGGAATAAAGTGTCCTCGTGCCTAGGCTGAAGATTCCCTAGAATCCCTAAGATGGTGAAAGGGGGAAAGAGGCAGCCTGCTCTCTCAGGACATGGAGGGGGCAGGCGTCTCTCTAACAGCCTAGACAGACAACCACAAGAAAACAAAAACCAACTAGTCTTTTACTGAGCAGGAACAGCCAATCCTTCCTTCCTTTCTCTGAGCCAGACAGAAGCTATAACCCGCACAGGACACTGGGAGTGGGCGTAATTTAAACTCAAACCAACGACCCAACCCAGTGCACCTGAAGGGAGGCGGATATAGCTCAATTCCAAAACAAAAACAAAAAGGCTACACACGCGCTGCTAACCTGGCAGACCTCCGCACATAGCCTGAGCAGGGCATGACAGATGGCTGACATGGGGGCATGCCAAAATGTAGCTTCGCTTGTGTTGGCAAAAATCCTTGCATTGGCACTGAACACAGGTGCACAACATCTGTCACCCCCACAATCGCCATGTGGTGGTACCCTAGGAGTTGCACTGTTGGTCGTCCTAACACAGATTATTATTTCCTTTTTTCCTGTATTCCATCAAGTATAGTTGCAAAAGACATGAAAATCATAACTCTGCTGCCACCTGCTGGATGCATCACAGAATAGCCTTTAAATGTCGTTTGAAAGCAGATACATAATTTGGTGAAAACTGGTACTGCATACAATCTGTGCTATGAGCTACATTTGGGACCAGCAAATGTATTTGTTTGTAACAAACTGAATGTGATTGCCCAGATGGGAATACCCCAAAATAGGTAAATTTTTAATGAGTATGTCCAAAAAAGTGCATTTTGTATTATTACATATATGTACTGTGGCAGGCCCCACAATATACTGACTGCGATATGGAAGGATCATTATAGCGGTAATATGGCTAAATCTATTTCTCTTCAGTACATTAGCAGTGATATGTTTATTATACTTGCAATGTTATGGCTGGATCTGTTATATCAACAGTGATACAGATGGATCAATTGCATGGGAATTGTACAACAGTATTATTTTACCTTGTAGGTTGGTCATTTTTAACCACTATTTTCATAAGAAATTTTTATGTCTGGATTTCTAGCTGGCTCAGCATATAGGGTCATTGGGAGCCTTGGACAGTGACATCATAGGCATGGAACTGGGATCATTGTGATGCGAGGATAGTGACATCACTGATCAGAATCCTGTGATCTGTGAGGTTCTCTCTCTTACCAGTCATTCGTACGCTGTCTTCAGAAGAAGCATCAGTGTCCTACTCTTTCTCTGAACAGACATGTGCCTTCTGTTTCAGTTAATCTTCTTTACCTTGCTATGGGCAAGCTGCCTGGAGGCCAGACCTGTTAGGATCCTCTTCCGAGCAAGAAGAATTCAAACTGCACCAGCTACCACCGAAGACACAAGCAAAAGTGTCTCATACCGAAAAGAGACCATTTCTGAACTGACTAAGAGGATCTTAGTTAGTCTTGCATTACTAGCTCTGTGTATTTGCATGTGCCTGCTGTTCCTCCGTGACTTCTGTGACAAGCACGGAGACAAGATACCAGTGGGTAAGCTCATGGCTTTATACACCAAGCCTCAAGCTCCAGAGGAGTGATTGACTTGGAAGCAGGGAGTGTGGAGGCTCAAATTATTTCATCATGGGCCCTTTAACACCTGCCCTGACCTCCACACGGTTCCCTGCTCCAATGTTAGTGGCTTGGCTTCACCAGCAACACCGGTTTGACCCTTACTAATCGGACTGTGACTTTTATAACCTGATTTTTCTACTACTATACCTATCTGTGACTTTTTTAATCGGATTGTAACCTTCAGAACCGGCTTCTACTACTATCCATGTCATCAACAACAATGTCTTAATTAGAGTTGAGCGAACACCTGGATGTTCGGGTTCGAGAAGTTCGGCCGAACATCCCGGAAATGTTCGGGTTCGGGATCCGAACCCGATCCGAACTTCGTCCCGAACCCGAACCCCATTGAAGTCAATGGGGACCCGAACTTTTCGGCACTAAAAAGGCTGTAAAACAGCCCAGGAAAGAGCTAGAGGGCTGCAAAAGGCAGCAACATGTAGGTAAATCCCCTGCAAACAAATGTGGATAGGGAAATGAATTAAATTAAAAATTAAATAAATAAAAATTAACCAAAATCAATTGGAGAGAGGTTCCATAGCAGAGAATCTGGCTTCCCGTCACCCACCACTGGAACAGTCCATTCTCAGATATTTAGGCCCCGGCACCCAGGCAGAGGAGAGAGGTCCCGTAACAGAGAATCTGTCTTCATGTCAGCAGAGAATTAGTCTGCATGTCATAGCAGAGAATGAGGCTTCACGTCAGCCACCACTGCAACAGTCCATTGGCATATATTTAGGCCCAGCACCCAGGCAGAGGAGGGAGGTCCCGTAACAGAGAATCTGTCTTCATGTCAGCAGAGAATTAGTCTGCATGTCATAGCAGAGAATGAGGCTTCACGTCAGCCACCACTGCAACAGTCCATTGGCATATATTTAGGCCCAGCACACACACAGGCAGAGGAGAGAGGTCCCGTAACAGAGAATCTGGCTTCATGTCAGCAGAGAATCAGTCTGCATGTCATAGCAGAGAATGAGGCTTCACGTCAGCCACCACTGCAACAGTCCATTGGCATATATTTAGGCCCAGCACACACACAGGCAGAGGAGAGAGGTCCCGTAACAGAGAATCTGGCTTCATGTCAGCAGAGAATCAGTCTGCATGTCATAGCAGAGAATGAGGCTTCACGTCAGCCACCACTGCAACAGTCCATTGGCATATATTTAGGCCCAGCACACACACAGGCAGAGGAGAGAGGTCCCGTAACAGAGAATCTGTCTTCATGTCAGCAGAGAATTAGTCTGCATGTCATAGCAGAGAATGAGGCTTCACGTCAGCCACCACTGCAACAGTCCATTGGCATATATTTAGGCCCAGCACACACACAGGCAGAGGAGAGAGGTCCCGTAACAGAGAATCTGTCTTCATGTCAGCAGAGAATTAGTCTGCATGTCATAGCAGAGAATGAGGCTTCACGTCAGCCACCACTGCAACAGTCCATTGGCATATATTTAGGCCTAGCACACAGGCAGAGGAGAGAGGTCCCGTAACAGACAATCTGGCTTCATGTCAGCAGAGAATCAGTCTGCATGTCATAGCAGAGAATGAGGCTTCACGTCAGCCACCACTGCAACAGTCCATTGTCATAAATTTAGGCCCAGCACCCAGGCAGAGGAGAGAGGTCCCGTAACAGACAATCTGGCTTCATGTCAGCAGAGAATTAGTCTGCATGTCATAGCAGAGAATCAGGCTTCATGTCAGCCACCACTGCAACAGTCCATTGGCATATATTTAGGCCTAGCACACAGGCAGAGGAGAGGTTCATTCAACTTTGGGTAGCATCGCAATATAATGGTAAAATGAAAATAAAAATAGGATTGAATGAGGAAGTGCCCTGGAGTCCAATAATATATGGTTATGCGGAGGTAGTTAATGTCTAATCTGGACAAGGGACGGACAGGTCCTGTGGGATCCATGCCTGGTTCATTTTTATGAACGTCAGCTTGTCCACATTGGCTGTAGACAGGCGGCTGCGTTTGTCTGTAATGACGCCCCCTGCCGTGCTGAATACACGTTCAGACAAAACGCTGGCTGCCGGGCAGGCCAGCACCTCCAAGGCATAAAAGGCTAGCTCTGGCCACGTGGACAATTTAGAGACCCAGAAGTTGAATGGGGCCGAACCATCAGTCAGTACGTGGAGGGGTGTGCACACGTACTGTTCCACCATGTTAGTGAAATGTTGCCTCCTGCTAACACGTTGCGTATCAGGTGGTGGTGCAGTTAGCTGTGGCGTGTTGACAAAAGTTTTCCACATCTCTGCCATGCTAACCCTGCCCTCAGAGGAGCTGGCCGTGACACAGCTGCCTTGGCGACCTCTTGCTCCTCCTCTGCCTTGGCCTTGGGCTTCCACTTGTTCCCCTGTGACATTTGGGAATGCTCTCAGTAGCGCGTCTACCAACGTGCGCTTGTACTCGCGCATCTTCCTATCACGCTCCAGTGCAGGAAGTAAGGTGGGCACATTGTCTTTGTAGCGTGGATCCAGCAGGGTGGCAACCCAGTAGTCCGCACAGGTTAAAATGTGGGCAACTCTGCTGTCGTTGCGCAGGCACTGCAGCATGTAGTCGCTCATGTGTGCCAGGCTGCCCAGGGATAAGGACAAGCTGTCCTCTGTGGGAGGCGTATCGTCATCGTCCTGCCTTTCCCCCCAGCCACGCACCAGTGATGGACCCGAGCTGCGTTGGGTGCCACCCCGCTGTGACCATGCTTCATCCTCATCCTCCTCCACCTCCTCCTCATCCTCGTCCTCCTCGTCCTCCAGTAGTGGGCCCTGGCTGGCCACATTTGTACCTGGCCTCTGCTGTTGCCAAAAACCTCCCTCTGAGTCACTTCGAAGAGACTGGCCTGAAAGTGCTAAAAATGACCCCTCTTCCTCCTCCTCCTCCTCCTCCTGGGCCACCTCCTCTTCCATCATCGCCCTAAGTGTTTTCTCAAGGAGACATAGAAGTGGTATTGTAACGCTGATAACTGTGTCATCGCCACTGGCCATGTTGGTGGAGTACTCGAAACAGCGCAACAGGGCACACAGGTCTCGCATGGAGGCCCAGTCATTGGTGGTGAAGTGGTGCTGTTCTGTAGTGCGACTGACCCGTGCGTGCTGCAGCTGAAACTCCACTATGGCCTGCTGCTGCTCGCACAGTCTGTCCAGCATGTGCAAGGTGGAGTTCCACCTGGTGGGCACGTCGCATATGAGGCGGTGAGCGGGAAGGCCGAAGTTACGCTGTAGCGCAGACAGGCGAGCAGCAGCAGGATGTGAACGCCGGAAGCGCGAACAGACGGCCCGCACTTTATGCAGCAGCTCTGACATGTCGGGGTAGTTGTGAATGAACTTCTGCACCACCAAATTCAGCACATGCGCCAAGCAAGGGATGTGCGTCAAATTGGCTAGTCCCAGAGCTGCAACGAGATTTCGCCCATTATCACACACCACCAGGCCGGGCTTGAGGCTCACCGGCAGCAACCACTCGTCGGTCTGTTGTTCTATACCCCGCCACAACTCCTGTGCGGTGTGGGGCCTGTCCCCCAAACATATGAGTTTCAGAATGGCCTGCTGACGTTTACCCCGGGCTGTGCTGAAGTTGGTGGTGAAGGTGTGTGGCTGACTGGATGAGCAGGTGGAAGAAGAGGAGGAGGAAGCCGAGAAGGAGGAGGTGGCAACAGGAGGCAAAGAATGTTGCCCTGCGATCCTTGGCGGCGGAAGGACGTGCGCCAAACAGCTCTCCGCCTGGGGCCCAGCTGCCACTACATTTACCCAGTGTGCAGTTAGGGAGATATAGCGTCCCTGGCCGTGCTTACTGGTCCACGTATCTGTGGTTAGGTGGACCTTGCCACAGATGGCGTTGCGCAGTGCACACTTGATTTTATCGGATACTTGGTTGTGCAGGGAAGGCACGGCTCTCTTGGAGAAGTAGTGCCGGCTGGGAACAACATACTGTGGGACAGCAAGCGACATGAGCTGTTTGAAGCTGTCTGTGTCCACCAGCCTAAATGACAGCATTTCATAGGCCAGTAGTTTAGAAATGCTGGCATTCAGGGCCAGGGATCGAGGGTGGCTAGGTGGGAATTTACGCTTTCTATCAAATGTTTGTGAGATGGAGAGCTGAACGCTGGCGTGTGACATGGTTGAGACGCTTGGTGACGGAGGTGGTGGTGGTGGTGTTGGTGGTACATCCCCTGTTTGCTGGGCGGCAGGTGCCAACGTTCCTCCAGAGGCGGAGGAAGAGGCCGAGGCGGCAGCAGCAGAATAGGCCGAGGCGGCAGCAGCAGAAGAGGTAGCAGGGGGAGCCTGAGTGACTTCCTTGGTTTTAAGGTGTTTACTCCACTGCAGTTCATGCTTTGCATGCAGGTGCCTGGTCATGCAGGTTGTGCTCAGGTTCAGAACGTTAATGCCTCGCTTCAGGCTCTGATGGCACAGCGTGCAAACCACTCGGGTCTTGTCGTCAGCACATTGTTTGAAGAAGTGCCATGCCAGGGAACTCCTTGAAGCTGCCTTTGGGGTGCTCGGTCCCAGATGGCGGCGGTCAGTAGCAGGCGGAGTCTCTTGGCGGCGGGTGTTCTGCTTTTGCCCACTGCTCCCTCTTTTGCTACGCTGTTGGCTCGGTCTCACCACTGCCTCTTCCTCCGAACTGTGAAAGTCAGTGGCACGACCTTCATTCCATGTGGGGTCTAGGACCTCATCGTCCCCTGCATCGTCTTCCACCCAGTCTTGATCCCTGACCTCCTGTTCAGTCTGCACACTGCAGAAAGACGCAGCAGTTGGCACCTGTGTTTCGTCATCATCAGAGACATGCTGAGGTGGTATTCCCATGTCCTCATCATCAGGAAACATAAGTGGTTGTGCGTCAGTGCATTCTATGTCTTTCACCGCTGGGGAAGGGCTAGGTGGATGCCCTTGGGAAACCCTGCCAGCGGAGTCTTCAAACAGCATAAGAGACTGCTGCATAACTTGAGGCTGAGACAGTTTCCCTGGTATGCATGGGGGTGATGTGACAGACTGATGGGGTTGGTTTTCAGGCGCCATCTGTGCGCTTTCTGCAGAAGACTGGGTGGGAGATAATGTGAACGTGCTGGATCCACTGTCGGCCACCCAATTGACTAATGCCTGTACCTGCTCAGGCCTTACCATCCTTAGAACGGCATTGGGCCCCACCATATATCGCTGTAAATTCTGGCGGCTACTGGGACCTGAGGTAGTTGGTACACTAGGACGTGTGGATGTGGCAGAACGGCCACGTCCTCTCCCAGCACCAGAGGGTCCACTAACACCACCACGACCATGTCCACGTCCGCGTCCCTTACTAGATGTTTTTCTCATTGTTATGGTTCACCACAACAACAAATATATTATTTGGCCCAATGTATTGTATTCAAATTCAGCGGGATATAAATTTGAGGCCTAGTATTTAGGCGCTGGGTGACCGGTATGGATTTAGTGACAGAATTAGACTTGGAAATGCACAGAAGCGTGTGTGTGAAGTTATTCTGAATGACCCTATGTGCACCTTCAATATGATCTACCCTTTTAGGGATAGATTTCAAATAGCTCTGATATAGCAGAAACGACTAAATTATGAAATTGCTAAATTGGGAATTGTATTTCAACCCAGAACAAGAAATGTGCTTGAACGGACACTAAATAACTCGCCCAGCTACAGCACTAGGGACAGATTTAGCTGGATATAAATTTGAGGCCTAGTATTTAGGCGCTGGGTGACCGGTATGGATTTAGTGACAGAATTAGACTTGGAAATGCACAGAAGCGTGTGTGTGAAGTTATTCTGAATGACCCTATGTGCACCTTGAATATTATATACCCTTTTAGGGATAGATTTCAAATAGCTCTGATATAGCAGAAACCACTAAATTATGAAATTGCTAAATTGGGAATTGTATTTCAACCCAGAACAAGAAATGTGCTTGAACGGACACTAAATAACTCGCCCAGCTACAGCACTAAGGACAGATTTAGCGGGATATAAATTTGAGACCTAGTATTTAGGCGCTGGGTGACAGGTATGGGTTTAGTGCCAGAATTAGACTTGGAAATACACAGTAGCGGGTGTGTGTGAAGTTATTCTGAATGACCCAATGTGCACCTTGAATATTATATACCCTTTTAGGGATAGATTTCAAATAGCTCTGATATAGCAGAAACCACTAAATTATGAAATTGCTAAATTGGGAATTGTATTTCAACCCAGAACAAGAAATGTGCTTGAACGGACACTAAATAACTCGCCCAGCTACAGCACTAAGGACAGATTTAGCGGGATATAAATTTGAGGCCTAGTATTTAGGCGCTGGGTGACAGGTATGGGTTTAGTGCCAGAATTAGACTTGGAAATACACAGTAGCGGGTGTGTGTGAAGTTATTCTGAATGACCCAATGTGCACCTTGAATATTATATACCCTTTTAGGGATAGATTTCAAATAGCTCTGATATAGCAGAAACCACTAAATTATGAAATTGCTAAATTGGGAATTGTATTTCAACCCAGAACAAGAAATGTGCTTGAACGGACACTAAATAACTCGCCCAGCTACAGCACTAAGGACAGATTTAGCGGGATATAAATTTGAGGCCTAGTATTTAGGCGCTGGGTGACAGGTATGGGTTTAGTGCCAGAATTAGACTTGGAAATACACAGTAGCGGGTGTGTGTGAAGTTATTCTGAATGACCCAATGTGCACCTTGAATATTATATACCCTTTTAGGGATAGATTTCAAATAGCTCTGATATAGCAGAAACCACTAAATTATGAAATTGCTAAATTGGGAATTGTATTTCAACCCAGAACAAGAAATGTGCTTGAACGGACACTAAATAACTCGCCCAGCTACAGCACTAAGGACAGATTTAGCGGGATATAAATTTGAGGCCTAGTATTTAGGCGCTGGGTGACAGGTATGGGTTTAGTGCCAGAATTAGACTTGGAAATACACAGTAGCGGGTGTGTGTGAAGTTATTCTGAATGACCCAATGTGCACCTTGAATATTATATACCCTTTTAGGGATAGATTTCAAATAGCTCTGATATAGCAGAAACCACTAAATTATGAAATTGCTAAATTGGGAATTGTATTTCAACCCAGAACAAGAAATGTGCTTGAACGGACACTAAATAACTCGCCCAGCTACAGCACTAAGGACAGATTTAGCGGGATATAAATTTGAGGCCTAGTATTTAGGCGCTGGGTGACAGGTATGGGTTTAGTGCCAGAATTAGACTTGGAAATACACAGTAGCGGGTGTGTGTGAAGTTATTCTGAATGACCCAATGTGCACCTTGAATATTATATACCCTTTTAGGGATAGATTTCAAATAGCTCTGATATAGCAGAAACCACTAAATTATGAAATTGCTAAATTGGGAATTGTATTTCAACCCAGAACAAGAAATGTGCTTGAACGGACACTAAATAACTCGCCCAGCTACAGCACTAAGGACAGATTTAGCGGGATATAAATTTGAGGCCTAGTATTTAGGCGCTGGGTGACAGGTATGGGTTTAGTGCCAGAATTAGACTTGGAAATACACAGTAGCGGGTGTGTGTGAAGTTATTCTGAATGACCCAATGTGCACCTTGAATATTATATACCCTTTTAGGGATAGATTTCAAATAGCTCTGATATAGCAGAAACCACTAAATTATGAAATTGCTAAATTGGGAATTGTATTTCAACCCAGAACAAGAAATGTGCTTGAACGGACACTAAATAACTCGCCCAGCTACAGCACTAGGGACAGATTTAGCTGGATATAAATTTGAGGCCTAGTATTTAGGCGCTGCGTGACAGGTATGGGTTTAGTGACAGAATTAGACTTGGAAATACACAGTAGCGGGTGTGTGTGAAGTTATTCTGAATGACCCAATGTGCACCTTGAATATTATATACCCTTTTAGGGATAGATTTCAAATAGCTCTGATATAGCAGAAACCACTAAATTATGAAATTGCTAAATTGGGAATTGTATTTCAACCCAGAACAAGAAATGTGCTTGAACGGACACTAAATAACTCGCCCAGCTACAGCACTAGGGACAGATTTAGCTGGATATAAATTTGAGGCCTAGTATTTAGGCGCTGGGTGACCGGTATGGATTTAGTGACAGAATTAGACTGGGATATGGCCAAAAAATAAACAGACTATTGCTGGTTAAATGCACTTGGTGTGACAGCTTCACCCTGATGTAGGCTTTAGCCAAAAAACAACCACACCATTGAGGGTTAAATGCACTTGGTGACAGGCGCAGCTTGCCCCTGATTTAGTATATGGCCAAAAAATGAACAGACTATTGCTGGTTAAATGCACTTGGTGTGACAGCTTCACCCTGATGTAGGCTTTAGCCAAAAAACAACCACACCATTGAGGGTTAAATGCACTTGGTCGCAGCTTGTGCTGGCGCACCACAAGACACAAAATGGCCACCGATCACCCCAGAAAAATGTGACTGACAAACGGTCTGTGCAGCCTAAAAACAGTGAGCAATTGAGGATCAGCAGCTCAATGATCCACAGCTGCAGATCGATCAGTTAATCAAGTCCTTTGGAGGAGTTAATCTGCCTAATCTCGCCCTACTGTCGCAGCCGCAACCTCTCCCTACGCTAATCAGAGCAGAGTGACGGGCGGCGCTATGTGACTCCAGCTTAAATAGAGGCTGGGTCACATGGTGCTCTGGCCAATCACAGCCATGCCAATAGTAGGCATGGCTGTGATGGCCTCTTGGGGCAAGTAGTATGACGCTTGTTGATTGGCTGCTTTGCAGCCTTTCAAAAAGCGCCAAGAAAGCGTCACAAAAGCGCGAAGAAAGCGACGAACACCGAACCCGAACCCGGACTTTTACGAAAATGTCCGGGTTCGGGTCCGTGTCACGGACACCCCAAAATTCGGTACGAACCCGAACTATACAGTTCGAGTTCGCTCATCCCTAGTCTTAATCTAAAATTTGCTACCATGGATGAGACTAATATCAACTTTATGCTATTGTGACGTCAGCAAATTCTGCTCCAGTACCTCTGACCACCATCAAGTTTATCTCTTTCTGGCTCTGCTTTCGTGACCGTCATCAACCAGCTGTCCTATGATCATCATCAATCATTGCAGCTATTGTGACCATCAAAATCCAGTTCTCCTGTGACCCTCATCAAGTTCTGATTCTGCTCCTGACATCAGTTCTGCTCTGCTCCTAAGACCATCCTCAACTGCTTCTGCTCCGGCACTGTCAACATCCGTGTCCTACTCCAGCTCCTGAGAATATCATTAAGATCTACTGCTCCTGCTCCTGTAACATCTCCTTATAGAAGCATTGTCTACAAATGTCATCAAATAAAGACAATGTTTGCTCACAACTCTGACTTTCACTAATTGTATTCCCTGCCTTTTAGCTTGAAGCCTAGTTAGACTCTTTGTATAAGGCCTTGTCTACACGTCAGTTATTTAATCAGTAATTTCCATAAGGCCTCATGCACACGACCGTTTTTTTTTAAGGTCCGCAAAAACGGGGTCCGTAGGTCCATGATCCGTAACCGTTTTTTCGTCCGTGGGTCTTCCTTGTTTTTTGGAGGATCCACGGACATGAAAAATGAAAACAAAATCTAAGTCAAGTTTGCCATTGAAATGATAGGAAAAAACGGATCACGGACGCGGATGACAATCTTGTGTGTATCCGTGATTTTTCACGGACCCATTGACTTGAATGGGTCCGTGAAGCGTTGGCCGTGAAAAAAATAGGACAGGTCCTATTTTTTTCACGGCCAGGAAACACGGATCACGGATGCGGCTGCCAAACGGTGCATTTTCCGATTTTTACACGGACCCATTGAAAGTCAATGGGTCCGCGAAAAAAAACGGAAAATGGCACAACGGCCATGGATGCACACAACGGTTGTGTGCATGAGGCCTAAGTTTGTGTGAGCCAAAACCAGGAGTGGAGGCTACACAGAGATAAGGTATAATGAAAAGATCTGCAACTGTTCAGTGGTTTTGACCCTCACCTGGTTTTGGCTCACAATATCTGATGGAAATAACTGATCAAATAACTGACATGTGAACAAGGCCTAATGGTATCATTCTCGAGTAGGGATTAGTAAATCATTGTTTAGTTAGTGAGTGTGTGTGTGTAGTGTCCCACTCGTAATCGTGGGGCACCGCAAACCAGTGTTATTGTGTTTTATTGTCATATATTATGCCTGTATGCGCTACTTCATCTCATGTCATATTCTCCCATGTCACTATGTGATTCTATGTGTAAGATCCTTAATACAGACCGGCGATAACGCCGATGCCGGTGGATTAACCCCCCATATGCTGCGGTCAGCGCTGACCGCAGCATATGGGAGGTTTGCGCTCCCTCAACTCATACATCGGGTCCCCGCGCTGCTGTGGCGTGGACTCAATGGTTGCCATGGCAGCCCCAAGCCATTCCAAGGCTTGGGGCCTGTCATGTACGGATGCCTAAGAGGCCCAGCCCCCAGGCTGGGTCTCCTAGGCAACTGTTAGCGTCTTACAGTGTAAGACACTAACAGTTCAATACAACACAATACAGATGTATTGTGCTGTATTGAAACAAGGATCATACCCTGTCCCATAGTGGGACAAAAAATAAAGTGAAAAAATGTAAAAAAAAAAAATAGGGAAAAGACATATAGACATATTAGGTATCGTTCGTCGTGTCCGTATCGACCAGCTCTATAAACATATCACATGACCTAACCCCTCAGATGAACACCGTAAAAAAAATGCTAAATAAATAAAAAATTTGTCACCAAGTTACATCACAAAAAGTACAACAGCAAGCGATCAAAAAGGCGTATGCCCACCAAAATAGCACCAATCTAACCGTCACCTCATCCCGACCTGAGACAATCTCCCAAAAAATAAAAAAACTATGGCTCAGAATATGTTGACACTAAAACATCATTTTTTTTGTTTTAAAAAAGCCGTTATTGTGTAAAACTTACATAAATAAAAAAAGTATACATATTAGGTATCACCACGTCCGTATCGACCAGCTCTATAAAAATATCACATGACCTAACCCTTCAGGTGAACACTGTAAAAAATAAAAAATAAAAACTGTGCTAAATAAACAATTTTTTGTCACCTTACATAACAAAAAGTGCAATAGCAAGCGATTAAAAAGTCATATGCATCCCAAAATAGTGCCAATTTTGGTTTCAAAATGAAATCATTGTGTAAAACTTACATAAATAATAAAAAAGTATACATATTAGGTATCGCCGCGTCCGTGACAACCTGCTCCATAAAAATACCACACGATCTAACCGCTAATCAGATGAATGTTGTAAATAACAGAAAAAAGTGCCAAAAAAGCTATTTCTTGTTACCTTGCCTCACAAAAAGTGTAATATAGAGAAACCAAAAATAATATGTACCCTAAACTAGTACCAACAAAACTTCCACCCTATGCCGTAGTTTCTAAAATGGGGTCACTTTTTTGGAGTTTCTACTCTAGGGGTGCATCAGGGGGGCTTCAAATGGGACAAGGTGTAAAAAAAAACGAGTCCACTAAAATCTGCCTTCCAAAAACCGTATGGCATTCCTTTCCTTCTGCGCCCTGCCATGTGCCGTACAGCAGTTTACAACCACATATGGGGTGTTTCTGTAAACTACAGAATCAGGGCCATAAATATTGAGTTTTGTTTGGCTGTTAACCCTTGCTTTGCTACTGGAAAAAATGGATTAAAATGGAAATTTGCCAAAAACTTGAAATTCTGAAATTTCATCTCTATTTGCCAATAACTCTTGTGGAACACCTAAAAGGTTAACAACAATTGTAAAATCAGTTTTGAATGCCTTGAGGGGTGTAGTTTCTTAGATGGGGTCACTTTTATGAAGTTTCTACTCTAGGGGTGCATCAGGGGGGCTTCAAATGGGACATGGTGTCAAAAAAAACTGTCTAGCAAAACCTGCCTTCCAAAAACCGTATGACATTTTTTTCCTTCTGCGCCCTGCCGTGTGCCGGTACAGCAGTTTACAACCACATATGGGGTGTTTCTGTAAACTACAGAATCAGGGCCATAAATAATGAGTTTTGTTTGGCTGTTAACCCTTGCTTTGTAACTGGAAATAAAATATTAAAATGGAAAATCTGCCAAAAAAGTGAAATTTTGAAATTGTATCTCTATTTTCCATTAATTCTTGTGGAACACCTAAAGCAGGGGTGTCAAACTAAAATTCATCGGGGGCCGCATCAGCAGTTTGGTCACCCTCAAAGGGCTGGTTGTATCTGTAGGATGTATACGGTTGTATACTGTATGGGGGCAGGGGCCACAGGGTGACGTTATACTGTGCGGGGGCAGTCGCTTGGTGACGTTATACTGTATGGGGCACTAGGGCAGCCCCAAGGTGACGTTATACTGTATGGGGCACTAGGGCAGCCCCAAGGTGACGTTATACTGTATGGGGGCCACAAGGAGACGTTATACTGTATGAGGGCAACAGGGAGACATTATAGTTTATCAAGTGCCACGTGCAGTGCAGATTGCAGGCAGGGCCAGAGCCTCAGAAGACAGACAGCACAACCTTTATTTCTGACACCCCTGCAGATGAGCGTTCCTCCCGGAGCCTGTCCACATCGCAGCTCCCGGCCTGACCTGCAAGCGCTGACTGGGGTCACATAGAATTATACTGATTTATGATGCTATGTAACCCTTACAGTTCTGGAATGTGTTGGATAACACTGACATAATGCTGTCAGTATTATCCAACACATTCCAGAACTGTAAGGGTTACATAGCATCATAAATCAGTATAATGCTATGTGACCCCAGTCAGCGCTTGCATTTCAGGCCGGGAGCTGCGATGTGGACAGGCTCCGGGAGGAACGCTCATCTGCAGGGGGCCGTGGGGTCTCTCACTCCTCTTCTCCCATCTTGGCCTGCAATTACTCAGTCTCTGGAGACGGTGTGCTGACTTACTGTGCGCTCCTGTGCTGGCAGGTGGGCGGAGACTTCGATACAGGAGCCGGGAGGAACGGGGGCCGCCTGCAGGAAGTGATATGTACGGTACTCATATGCACGATGCAGGGGCAGGCTGACATAGATGTAGGAGCGGTCAGCTCGCGGCTAGCATATGACCGCTCCTATTACAGGGCTAAGCAACTGTTCAAACTACTTGCCCGGCGCCTGGAACTGCATGTCCCGGGCGTCGGGCGATAGGAATTCCACACCCCTGAAAGTGGAGGTTTCCTGTGTAGAACGGCCGGCGCTGCTAGAGGGCAGACGTTCTCTGGCTTGTAGGCTGCCGCGCATGCGCTGAAGAGGCGGCTTTCTTGTGTCAAAAAAAAAAAAAAGCGAGAATTTTTGTCATGTCGTACTTGAAGTCTTCTGTGGCTCCTGCAACGTGGTCGGATTGCGTTCGGTCTTGGAGTCGTTGGTGTCGTTTTGCTGCTGGTAGAGGCTGGTCCCTTTATGTCTGTGGCGAGGCTGCGGCTTTAGCTTTTTGTTTGATGTTATTTCAGGATGGTTTGGCTGATGCTACAGTTTTAAGGGTTTTGTCTGGTATTTCCTTTTTTCTTCGAGTTTTAGGTTCCCCTTCCATTTTAGATTATTTTATGATCAAACAGGTTTTGAAGGAATATAGACAGGGTATATGTTTTCCTGACAGCAGGTGTCTTATATCCCCTGCGTTGTTGAGGTCATTATGTTATGCTACTTCTAGGATTTGCTCGGACAATTTTGAGGCATTGCTTTTTTCCACTGCGTTTTGTTGTATGTTTTTTGGTGCATTTAGAATTGATGAGTTGTTTCCCAAGAATGGAAGGTCGGGTTTCGGCCTGGCGTTACAGCACATTCATATTCATGTGTCATGGCGGGGAGTAGGGGAAACCCCCCACCGTGCGGTATCAGATGGTAAAGGGGATCAGCCTGCCCAAAAAGGAGTAATAAGGGAGCAGGTCACCTCCTACAACATCCCTAATCCTCTCCCTGACTCCTCACCGTATGAGCGGACCCCGATGGTAGGACGACTAATACTCAGGATTCCTAGAGACCCTAAGTCGCCCTGGTAATCCCTCACCAAGGAGCAGGGAAGAGATGACCTGTTCATCCCAGTAATGGAGGAACAGGAGTCTATATCTGAGGCCAAGCTGCAAGGAGAGGGGAACACATACAGCATATGGAGATGGCAGGTAAGCGAAACCCATAACACACTAAACTGCCACAGACACACTGACTGGAACCTGTGCACTAGTGCTGCCATCCACACCAACATAAAAGGACACAGCACACACCACAAACCACACAGGAACCCAGGACACCCATAGCTGCAATAAACATGAGAGGGGAATATCTAGCAAACATGACACCAAACACCACCAGACATGTAACACCAAACTAGACATACCAACTCCCTGAACATAACCCAATCCATACAAATAGGGACAGGAAGGAAAGGAGACACCGGGATAACATTGATGACCACAAGGGTGGTCCTCACTGGACAGATGGTAAAAGCCAGGAACAGAGCATACACCAAGGCTGGAGGAACCCCCAGCTTCAGGCATCCAGCAGAGGCTAAATAGCCCAAGCAGCCACACCCACACACACACAAACCCAGTGTTCACAAGGAAAGGAGTTAACCCTTCCAACAACAGACAGAGGAAGGAAGCCACTTAAAGGGCAAGTGCACACACAAGCATGCCAAACCACACGTGGCGTGGCAACCATGTCACGGCAATCACCCAGAAGGCCAAGACACTGCCACCACATGCTCTCACAGCAACACATTGCTGCGGGCAACCGCAAGTCTGGCAACAGTGTCACAGCGCACACCAAAGGACGTGACATCATGTTAACTATGTTTTAATTTTTCTTCCATAGTCCAAAGTGGATCAATCAGGTAAGGGTACCTGGATTCGTTTGAACAAAGTCAGGTCGGGTTCTGTATGTCCAGTGAGTATGTTATCTCGATACTGGCATTTCAGACCTATGGGAGGTAGTATGTTTTTTATTCATACGGATGCTTCTCCTTTGACACTGGTTTTCGCCTTCAGTCTTATTCCTTTCGGATTGGTGCCGCCACGACGGCAGCGGATTCTGGTTTGAGTACGTCTGTAATAAAGAGTATTGGTAGATGGTCTTCTAATCGTTTTAAACTGTATATTCGCCCTGATTTTACCATTGTTTAACTTTCTTTTGTTTATAGCTTTCACAGGGCTCACCGTATGGATCATCAGCCATTCATTCGTGCATTGGGCTCATAGAAGAGCTTTGGAAAGATCGTACGGTGACAATCTGTATATTGGAATGGAGTCAGGGGTTTGCGATGGGATGGTTTATTGGATATAGTTTTGGAGATGTGTTTGTTATACCCAGACCCTGATGTCATTATTTTTCATGCAGGGGCCAATGATATGGTCAGACAAGGCGGTTGTTTCCTGACGCCTGTCTTGTTTTTTCCAAAATGATTCCTCGTTTGCTATGGTTGTCTTATCCTAATTTTAAGTACTTGGATAAGATTAGGATACGAATTAATAAGATTTTGGCTTGTTTCATGCCTCTGGTCTGGGGATTCTCTTTTCGTCACGTGGACCTTGAAGGTGGTTTGCCAGGCCTTTATTTTTTAGAAAAAATCCCTTTGTCAGCAATTGGTTTGGATATTTTTTATTTAAACTTGCAGGCTATGATTGAGTTAGCAGTTGGTGGGGTGGGGTCCATGCCGCCTGCTTAGTCGGCATGTTCCGGTGGGTAAAAGTCGCTCACTGATAAGGTGAGAGGACGAGTTGAGTAAGTAGTTTAGGCCAAACTTATGGCTGGTCTAATTATTTTTTGCTATTAAGATATTAATAATGATTTAATTTATTGATGATTTAATTTTATGATGATTTATTGTTAAATGACTTTAAGCTAATATTTAATAAAGATGGCCGAGGCCTAATTTATTCCACCCATTAAAGTGTCCACGTTTATTTTTATTGGGTTAAGCTATTGGTTAGTTGGTTATATGGTTTGGGTATGATTTATAATCCCATGAAACATCGGCATTACGTAAGCAAGTGTACAGATGTAAAAAATGTGAGCGAACTTCAGAGTTAATTACAAACATGCAATATCATAGTGACGTAAAGCCTTTATAGAAAATTATACCAAGAGGATTACCCAGTTTTTCATCCTCCACCTGAAACATTTACTAATCTATTTACACGACTTCTGTGGCATAAACAGGTGCTATTTGTGCATCAAAATTTGTGACATTTCCCTCTTTACGTTACTTTTCCAAAGTGGCGAGAAAAAGGGGCATGACGTGAGGAGCGAAGTGAGCAGGCCAGAAGGTCCTGCTCATTTATTAATCTCCACGCTGGTTTTTGGCGAGGGAAATGGCTTAAACCTAACCCAGCAAGAGGGCTGGAGTAGAGTTAAGTCTGCTGCATGGCCTCCTGTAGGAAAAGTCAAATTTATATAGAGGCCTACCCCCCATACATAACTTTGGCGCTTCCTCCAGCAGCACAGATGGACTTGGGACTGGAAAGGAAAATGTCTTGATAAATGTCCACCAAAATGTTTGTAACCAGTTGCAGTCGCAAGAAATCCAAAGCGGCTGAATTTCTTGCGACGGCCATCCCATTAATTTCTAGGAAATCACCTTTAATAAACGTCGTTGCGGACCACTTTGGCGCTGCCTAGACCTTGATTAAATGAACTTCAGAATTGAAGTGTCTGATATTCAGAGATCTTTTATTATACAGTATAGTCAACGTGTTTCTGGGGCAGGATTACCCTCTTCGTCAGGACTATTTACAGTATGACAGGCTACACAAGGTTTAAAAGTCCGTTTTTGGCGGGCCTTAACGGTCAGGGGCGGGGCTAAGCGAATAGATAAACATATATAGCATATACAGAACATTGGTTACATATATGGATTTAAAATAGATTTAAAATACAACACAATGTAGATCGCAATGTGCAGTCCATCTGTCAGGATGCATGTTTCTTCCTCTGGGGGTTCAGGGTGGCGCCACATGAGTTGATGTTATTCTGCTGTCTGTGGGGGATGGTTCTGAGGATATGTTCCCGATCGTGTGCTCAGATTGCTTAGATCCTGATTCTCGAGTGGAGTGTTAGGTAGAGAGCGGGCCACTGTTGCTGTGCTGCAGTAGATCTGTGCTGGGGTGCTAGTTCTTGTCCCCCAGGAGACTATGTGTAAATATATATATATATATATATATATATATATATATACACATATACACACACACAGGTGTGTATTCTAGGTACCTAAATCATAGCTATACTCGGGTTGTAATCTATATGACTGGATGCCAGTGTGGACTACAATCTGTAGGACGCACTGACGTCTAAATCAGCACCGTCACAATATACAGAAACTGTACACCAAACAGTCTAGATACTGCATGAGTTCCCATGAAAAAGAATAACACCAGATACATATCACCCCAATAGACTTCATACCACCTAATCCCTATAATAGATTCAACCTCCTCCAAAAAAGAGAAGTGTATTGGATCTATCAATTGATTTCAGAAGTTTTCCCGTCAATTAATTTGATAAAATCCATCAATTTCTTCAGATCCTTGGTGACCCTTCCATCAGGGACAGTGTTGTCCGGAATGTAGATGCAGCAGTTCCTGTAGACCCCTCCTTTTTCTGCTGTCAAGGACCAGTCGGTTCTGTAGAGTCATCGCCGAAAAAGAGCTCAGTTATTCTAACATTCCCTTAACAGCATCACAGATGTAATTCACAAATCTCTGTTCATGACAATAGAGATGTTAAAGGGCTTCTGTCACCCCACTAAAGTCATATTTTTTTTTTGGGCTAGTTACATTCCTTATAGTGCGATATATGAGAATATAATGGTGTTACTTTCATCCGGCCGTTTCTTATAAAAACGAAGTTTTATAATATGCAAATCAGGTCTCTACCAGCAAGTAGGGCGTCTACTTGCTGGTAGCCGCCGCAAAAAACCGCCCCTTCGTCGTGTTGATTGACAGGGCCAGCCGCGATCTCCTCCTCCGGCCGGCCCTGTCAGCATTTTAAAAATCGCGCGCCTCTGTTCATTCGGCGCAGGCGCTCTGAGATGAGGAGGCCCGTCTCCTCAGAACTCCCTCAGTGCGCCTGCGCCGATGACGTCTTCTCTTTCGTAGACTCCCTACTTGCTGGTAGAGACCTGATTTGCATATTATAAAACTTTGTTTTTATAAGAAACGGCTGAATGAAAGTAAGTAACACCATTATATTCTCATATATCGCACTATAAGGAATGTAACTAGCCCAAAAAAAAAATATGACTTTAGTGGGGTGACAGAAGCCCTTTAATACAAACTAAAAAAATGTATTTTATTACTACTAATTGTGGGAATTAATGACTCAAATCTTGCAACTATCTTACTTTTTGCTTAAAATTTGTCAGAAACTCTTCTACAGATTCCTATGGCATCCATGTATACATATGAGTCAAAGGATGTAGGGAGTGACCTCATTAGTCGTGACCAGACATTGTTTTTGCCTACTGATTTGATCTCACTCAGGAGGTGAGAATAGAACAAATGGCATCAGGACTTGATCAGGGTACATTGGCCACTTCATTCTACCTGCATCCTGGGTTGGGGTTTCAAATCTCCAAACAATCACCAGATATCTGCGTTTTAATCATTTTGGTTGATAAACCAACTGTCAGGAACTATCAGAGTCACTACTTGTCGTCTTCAGCTGAATAATGTAAGAACAATACCTGGGGGAAAACACCAAAGGGCTTTCCTGCATATAATCCCGTCTCTAAGGCCAGTTTGTAATATTTTTAAATTAGCTAAATATTTAAAGGGACACTGACAGGCAAAATCAGCATATTTAGTTATATATCTGACATTACAGGTCTTATACAGTCTATTAAAAGCATCTAAGTATCCCCCCTGTCCACCTTATAAATGAAAGGTACCTGTAAAAGGTAGTGTCCGAAGTGGAAATAGTGTGCTTGAGATCCAGGCAAAGCGTCGTCAGGCGAATAGTTCAGAATCAAAATCCGGAGAAGAGTCAGGCAGGCTAAGGTCATTCACGATCTGGCGGCAAGGTACAAAATCAGCAGGCTGTAGAATAGTCGGGATATCAGGCAGGAGTTCAATACAAGGAAGATCACTGAAGTCAAAACACCCATAGAAGAAATCCAAATAAACGGGCACTGAGTGATGACCTCACTTCCTATTTAAAGGCTGTCCAGATTGAGAATTGTCCACAGCTGGCAGCAGGTGGAGCTAGAGAGTTATATTGTAGTGTTGAACACAGTAAGGACATTCCCAAAGTCTAGATCTCTTCTGTAGCACAACAGGTAAGGCTATGGTTTAAGAGACCAGGAAGATCCCGGTTCAAATACAACCCGGGTCATGACAGGGCCCCCTCCCCAATGGACCCCTCCCGGGGCCTAGCGGGGCTTAGTGGGAAACGAGGTATGGAAGTCTCGTATAAGAGAAGGGGCATGCAGATCTTTGGCTGGAACCCAGGAGTGGTCTGTGACAGGATACCCCTTCCAATGAACCAGATACCGAAGGCCACGGCCCTGTCTTCTGGAATCAAGAGTCTTGGAGACTTCAAACTCATTTTGTCCATCAACAAGAACAGGAGGAGGTAGTTGTTGTGATCTGGAGTAGCGGTTGAAAATAGCTTTTTTGAGGAGTGAAACGTGGAAGACGGGATGTATCCGGAGAGAAGAAGGTAATCTTAAGCGATAGGAAACTGGTCCCAATCGAGCAATGATCCTGTAAGGACCGATGAATCGAGGGCCCAATTTGGTAGAAGGTTGTTTCAGTCTCACATACTTGGTTGATAGCCAAACTCTGTCCCCCACCACATATGGAGGTATATGGCGTCTTCGTCTGTTGGAAAAAAACCTGTACTTGCCTGCTGACTTCCGTAGTAATAAACAAATCTTCTTCCAATGTAGTAGAATATTTTTCACCCGCTGATCTGCTGCTGGTACACCAGAAGAAGGCTGGAGTAGGGGAAAAGTCTGAGGGTGATAGCCTAGGGCTGCGTAGAATGGTGTGGTATGAAGAGCACTGTGCCAACGGGAATTTAGGGCGAACTCAGCTAAAGGCAAATACTCAGACCAGTTGGAGTGTAAGGCATTGACATAATGTCGAAGGTAGGTTTCTAGGGTCTGGTTCATGCGTTCGGTTTGACCATCAGTTTGAGGGTGATGTGAGGTAGAGAGTGAGAGCGTTACTCCCAGTTTCTTGCAGAACGCTCTCCAGAATCGGGAAACGAACTGGGATCCGCGGTCTGAGATGATATTGGTAGGTATGCCATGATGTCTTACAATATGGGAAAGGAAAAGAGTGGACAGTGCTTTCGCTGTAGGTAATCCCGGAATCGGCACAAAATGAGACATTTTGGAAAAGCGATCCACTGTGACCCATATAGCAGTCATGCCCTCGGACTTGGGTAAGTCTACAATGAAGTCCAAGGTCAAATGGGTCCAAGGCTGGCGAGGTGCCGGAAGTGGATGTAACAGTCCAGCAGGTAATGTGCGGGGTACTTTATTAGCAGCACAAGTTGGGCAGGCAGCCACATAGTCAGTAACATCCTTTTTCATACGAGGCCACCAGACATGACGCTGCAAGGTCTTAAGAGTGATGGTGACACCAGGATGACCGGATAACACGCCATCATGTGCCCAGAGGAGTATAGGTTTTCTGAGACTAGGGGCTACGTACAGGCGACCTGGTGGTATCTTCCAGCCCTGGGGAACACGATTCTGGGTTTCTTGTAGTTGTTGGGAAAGGGCCGTAGAGATCTGTGCGACAATTTTGTGAGGTGGGATTATATACTGCTCGGCTGGTTGATCTTCTTCAGAGGAAGCGAACTGTCTGGAAAGAGCATCGGCTTTTTTGTTTCTATGTCCTGGAACGTAAGAAAGGACAAAATTAAAACGGGAGAAAAACAGGGCCCATCGAGCCTGACGTGAGTTCAGACGTCTAGCAGTCTGAAGATACAGTAGGTTTTTATGGTCAGTGAGGATAGTAAAAGGTTTGGAAGCCCCTTCCAGAAGATGTCGCCATTCAGACAATGCCAATTTGATGGCCAGTAGTTCTCAATTCCCAACATCATAATTCATCTCTGCCGGAGAAAACTTTCTAGAGAAAAAAGCTACTGGATGGATTCTACCAGACTTTGGCTGTCTCTGGGAGAGTACGGCACCTGCTCCAACCTCAGAGGCATCAACCTCAACAGTGTACTGGAGGTCAGGATTTGGATGCAGAAGAATTGGAGCTTTGCTGAACATGTCCTTTAATCGCTGGAAAGCTGATTTTGCTTCTGAAGACCACGCCTTGCAATTTGTACCCTTCTTAGTCATGGCAGTAAGGGGTGCCGCAATGGAGGCAAAACTCTTAATGAAGCGTCTGTAGTAATTTGCAAATCCTAAAAAGCTTTGGAGTCCTCTTAAAGTGGTCGGTTGGGGCCATTGCAAGACAGCGGAAAGTTTTTGAGGGTCCATTTGGAAACCGTCAGCACTTATGATGTACCCAAGGAAAGGAATACAGCTTTGATGGAAACTGCACTTCTCGATTTTTGCATAAAGATGGTTTTCTCTAAGCCGTTGTAATACCTGTTTCACATGCGAGATGTGCTCTAGAAGAGTCTTGGAAAAGATTAGAATGTCGTCCAAGTAGATGATCACAAAACGGTTGCTGAAATCATGAAAAATTTCATTCATGAAACGTTGAAAGACAGCAGGTGCGTTACACAAGCCAAATGGCATGACCAAATATTCAAAGTGTCCATTACGAGTGTTGAATGCTGTCTTCCACTCGTCCCCCTCATTAATTCGAAATCAGGTTATAAGCCCCTCGTAGGTCTAGCTTGGAGAATATAACAGCCCCCTTAAGTAGATCAAATAGTTCAAGAATGAGTGGCAAAGGGTAGGAGTCCTTTACGGTGATTTGATTTAACCCCCGATAGTCTATGCATGGTCGAAGGCCCCCATCTTTCTTTTCAACGAAGAAGAAACCTGCTCCTACTGGAGAAGAAGAGGGTCGGATAAAACCTCTTTCCAAGTTGTCTCTTACGTATTCCTCCATAGAGTTTTGTTCGGGCAGAGACAGGGGGTAGGTCTTTCCTTTGGGAAGAGGTGCTCCGGGAATCAATTTAATTGTACAGTCAAAAGGACGATGTGGGGGTAACACCTCTGCCTTTTGTTTGCAAAATACGTCTGCAAAGTCATGGTATTCACGAGGCAAGGTAGGTGGGATAGTCACAGGAGCCAACATGCAAGCAAAAAGTTTTTTGGGTTGAGACAAACAGCGAAGGCGACAGGACGATCCCCAGGAGGTTAGTTCTCCATTTTCCCAATCAAAAGAGGGGTTGTGAAGTTGTAACCATGGGTAACCAAGGATGATAGGCAGAAGCGGAGAATCAATAAGAGACAAGACAACTTCCTCTTTGTGGAGGAGGCCTACCTGCAGGGTGATTGTCGTAGTCTCGAATTTCACAATACCATCTCCCAAGGGCTGTCCATTCAGGGTGGTAATGTTCAGGGGTCTAGACTTAGGAACAAACGGGATGTTGTTCTTTCTTGCAAAAGTGTAGTCCAAGAATATACCCGCCGCTCCGGAATCCACAAAAGCCTCACAGAAAACAAGCTTAGAAGATAAATGGATAGTAGCCTGAACAGTAATCTTGGTCTTGGAGGATTTACCTGTAAGGTCTAAGCCAGCTCCTCCAACACTGGTTAGACCCTGCCTTTTACTGGACGGGAGGGGCAGACAGATACTAAATGTCCTTTAAGTCCGCAGTACAGGCACAGGCCCAATGAACGCCTCCTTTGTTTCTCTGACTCAGTTAGGTGGAGACGGCTCACCTCCATGGGTTCCACAGGTGTCTGGGGTTCAACAGAGGTTTCAGGTTCTGGCTGAGGTGGTGCTTGGAAGTTAGGGGCCAAACGGTAAGCTGGCCTAGGAAACTTGCGGGTTCTAAGTCTCTCTTGGCACCTTTCATGGTACCGGACATCCAGACGAACACACAGCTCTATGAATTTCTCAAGGTCTTCTGGGAGATCCTTATAGACTAATTCGTCCTTGATGCGATCCGTAAGACCTTTTCGGAAGGCTGCACGTAATGCCCTTGAGTCCCAATTTGTTTCAGCAGCAAGGGTACGGAATTCAATAGCATACTGTGCCACAGATCTGGTGTCTTGTTGTATGTCCAAGAGGGAGTACTCAGCTGCAGAAACTCTACCTGGCTTGTCAAATACAATCTGGAGAGAGGCCAGAAATTTTTCAGCATCTTGGAGTACAGGATCGTTGCGTTCCAAATAAGGAGAGACCCAGGCCAGGGCCTTCCCCTTTAACAAGGAAATTACAAAAGTCACTTTGGCAGACGAAGTGCTAAAAGTTACAGGGTTGTTGCGGAAATGCAAACGGCAAACATTTAAAAAGCCTCTGCAGTCCTCAGTATCACCACCAAACTTGTCAGGCAAGGGAAGTTTTGGTGGTACAGAAGAGGCGGGTTGGACCGTAGTAGGAGTAGGATCCGGAGTCTGAACCGTTGCAGAGGAACCAGGCAAACAAGATTTGAGCATGGTGCAAAGTTCATCTAACTTGGCGTCCAGGGAAGCAAGATGCTGTTCATGAGCTCCGATCAATTGTCCCTGACGTGTAATCGCCTTAACAATCTCAGCAGGGTCCACTGCCATTGTGGCCCGTTTATTATGTAAGGTACCTGTAAAAGGTAGTGTCCGAAGTGGAAATAGTGTGCTTGAGATCCAGGCAAAGCGTCGTCAGGCGAATAGTTCAGAATCAAAATCCGGAGAAGAGTCAGGCAGGCTAAGGTCATTCACGATCTGGCGGCAAGGTACAAAATCAGCAGGCTGTAGAATAGTCGGGATATCAGGCAGGAGTTCAATACAAGGAAGATCACTGAAGTCAAAACACCCATGGAAGAAATCCAAATAAACGGGCACTGAGTGATGACCTCACTTCCTATTTAAAGGCTGTCCAGATTGAGAATTGTCCACAGCTGGCAGCAGGTGGAGCTAGAGAGTATGATGTAGTGTTGAACACAGTAAGGACATTCCCAAAGTCTAGATCTCTTCTGTAGCACAACAGGTAAGGCTATGGTTTAAGAGACCAGGAAGATCCCGGTTCAAATACAACCTGGGTCATGACAATAAATACCAATAAATAAAGTTTTATAACCTGCCTGTCTCCTCACTAATCTGCCCAAGGGGCGGCGTTTCATCTCAAAATGCGCCCAGCCAGCCGCTCCCAACTGAAATATTCACTTCGCTGGGCGGCGGCTACAACTCTCCCCAGTCACGATCCTGCGCATGGGCAATTGAATCCTCCTGGCATCGTTACGTCTAATCTTCTGCGCTTGCGCCCGGCCGTGGTAACATCGCGCCTGCGTACAGACCCATGTAAAACCGATGTAACCACGGCCGGGTGCAAGCGCAGAAGATTAGACGTAACGATGCCAGGAGGATTCAATTGCCCATGCGCAGGATCGTGACTAGGGAGAGTTAGAATGTAAAAATGTAATAACTTTTCATGCACAACTGAATGGTTCAGAGTTGCCCTGAGGGTGACTAAATGTTCTAACAGTGTATCGTGTGGTCAGACACCGAGTCTCTACTGTTTGCACTCAACTAAAAAAAACTGATTGCCGATGTCACTGCATCAGAAGTTGTAGCCGCAGCCCAGCAAAGTGAATATTGATGAATATTGCTTCAGAACGGCAGTTGAAAGCGGCTGGCTGGGCGCATTTTGAGATGAAACGCCGCCCCTTGGGCAGATTGGTGAGGAGACAGGCAGGTTATAAAACTTTATTTATCGGTATTTATAAGGTGGACAGGGGGAATACTTAGATGCTTTTAATAGACTGTATAAGACCTGTAATGTCAGATATATAACTAAATATGCTGATTTTGCCTGTCAGTGTCCCTTTAATGGCAATTATAGGTAAGGATGTAGGAGCCACAGATGCAACTGAACTTTGAGGTTTTTCCCTTAACAACATTATAAATTTGCCTAGGGGATCTTTGTCACTTACTCATGCTCCTAAAACATATATCCCCCAATCCTGTTGGATAGGATTTCTAATGGACAGGAACAGAGGATTACCATAGACTGGGTCAGTTCCAGTCACACAGATGTACTTATCACACCAAAACCAGGTGTCCTATCTGTCATCTGTCTTACAGTCCACTAGACTGCAGAAGTCAACTTAGTTGTTTCTGACTCATCTTAATAATATAATACTGTTGGAATTTGATTTGACTGTGATTTCCTTCTGTGCAATATAGAATGAACAATAAGGCAATGAACAAAACATTATGGCTCTTATAGTCCTGCACTTGATTGCAATATGACACTTAGATCCAATCAGTTTCTCCTTCCAATTCGACAGCAGTGGTGGCGGTTATCAGGACTTTATGTAGGTCTTCAAAAAGTAACTCTATAACTTTCCTAGTAGGCCTGAAGCCTATGCGGTAGTGAAATCCTGATGTCAGGTAAGCAAGCGCAGGTAAGTATTTAGCTTTTAGTTTTTTTTTCTTTTTCTTTTTTTCTATTATGTGCCAACTTTGGGGGACATGAAGGGGCCAGGGTGCACACAGGACAGAGGACTGATATGGTGGGATACTGTGTGGGGGCAAATTTAATTTTATTTTATAATGTGCCAACTTTGGGGGACATGAGGGGGGTGCACACAGGAGTACGTGGGGGGGGGGATATGGTGGGATACTGTGTAGCACAGTGGGGGGGCAAATTATTATGGAGGGATGGCAATGTGGGGGACACTACTGTATGGGGGAAGCGAGGGGGACACTACTGTGTGGGGGACACTAGTGTGTGGGGGGAGCGTAGGGGACGTTTGAATCGGAAGTTACACAAGCTGTCTGCACACCCGGATGACCCCAAATTGTCATCGTAATTCATACGATTTCCTTCTTCTTTGTGTGGTGCCAAATCAATTAGAACTTTAAGTATGTGCATGCCATACAGGTTTCATAATGAGACCAGACACACTAGGTGGTTTCATGGGAAAGCACTTCCTCATCCCCCTGAGCAAGACCCCTGTTTATTTAAAAATACATTCACATATATAGCAGACATGACATCACAAAAGGGGTGTTCCTAAAGAAGAGACTATTGGCTCCTTAACCTGATAGGAGTGGTTTCAGCAACTTCAACTCTGAGTTCATAGGTATATTTGAAAATTGTAATGTAATCCCCATTTTCCCCCTCCCTTATTGACCTTCTCATATATATGGTTTGCGACCATCTAGTGGACAAAAATGTGTACTACAGAATGTTCACACCACATACACATAGAGAAACAAAGTCCATCTCTCACAATGCTGAGTTGCTTTCCACAAGTATCAGACATACAGACATGGGGGGCGGAGCCAACGGAGCATGGTGCAGTACGCTTGAACTAAGAGCTCCTCACCACACCACCCGGCTTACCAGCTAAAATAGCGTTTGTGTCTGCCAAATCATGGGCAAACTCGGCAAAGATCGAAGCAGAGACCCGGAGGCCACCCCAAGGGTCAAGAAATCCCAGGGAGACATGAACAAATACTTCCCCAAAAAGTTGTCTCTAACGACCGAGCGCTGCAAAATGGCGTCTGCAGAATACAGTGATGCGGCGCATGAAGATGAAGACTCAGACGGCGCAAGCTTGTGCCCCCACTCTGAAACCCAAAGCGGGGCATATCCGATGCCTATAACCAGATCCTTCTTGAAACACACTCTGGCACAAGCTTTATCGCCAGTTATGAAGGAGTTAGCGGACATAAAATCAGAGGTGAAGCACATGGGGCACAGAGTGGAGGCCTTGGAGGAGTCACAAGCCACAATAATCCAGCACAGCAAAGGCATGCAATCGCAAATGCAAGCGCTTCGCTCGCAGGTTAACAATGCATACCTGTATCTTGAGGACCAAGAGAATCGGGGGAGAAGAAAAAATGTGAGGCTGAGAGGCATACCCGAATCGGTTCCTCCTGACGAGCAGATGGAAGTGGTTTGCAGCGTCTTCGCCATGTTGCTGGGATCGGAATGCGCGACTAATATTACGATTGAAAGAGCACATCGAGCGTTGAGGCCGAAACCTCCAGCGGGTGATCCCCCTAGGGACACAGTTTGTGCTTTACTAAATTACCTGGACACTGCAGACATCCTGAGAGCAGCGAGGGATAAAGAAGAAATCCTGCTTGATAACAGCAAGATCTTGCTATTCCAGGACTTAGCCGCGAGCACCCTGGCTAAAACGCAGAGCCCTCCGCCCGCTGACCGCAGAGCTGAGAGCCAGGAAGCATCCATTGCGATGGCTATTCCCGTTTGACAAAAACACAGAAATATAGTGGCAAATCTGGGGGAGCTGCTCAACCCCTAACACTGTAGCGTGTCTTTCATATTCCCGTTTGGCCTAAGCACCACTATAAATGGAAAACAGATCTTGGTGAAGCATCCAGATGACCTGCACAAAATCTGGGAAGCATTGAATATCGCTCCGATGGACATACCACCCTGGCTACCGGTTGCTGATTTGGATGAACTTCCCAAGTTAACCATCCCTTCTCCATGGAGTCGAGTGGCGAAGTTCAGATCTCCAAAGAAGAGAGCCGATCCAGCTGATTGAGGTCCTTCATGTGAGACTCTCATGTAAAATGATTTAACCCTTTGCTTTACAGGGCCAAGTGAAGGGACTTAATAACATAATGTTCTGTTTTGAGTAGGTTTATTTAATTGTTTAGCTCTACATCGATCTCCTGGTAGAGGTTATAAATATATGCATGGTTATTGGTTAACGATATCTCCTACTATGGTATGCAATGCCATCGCTTATGCCAATTGGGGTTGTGTGTTATCCCTGAGGACATGCACATGGAGCCCTTATTCTAGTTCTTGTTTTTCTAGCCTTAGGCAAGTTACATCCCACTTAAGCCGAGGTTGTGGTGCTCCAATTCTGATTTTGGCTCTCACCACTAAGTTACCTCCCCCAACATGCATATTCTTGTGTGTCGACTTACTTCTGTATGGTTGTATGTTTCTGATGTGTCTCCCTCTTCATCTTAGGCTGACACTGGTTCTTGTTTTCCTTTTATTATTTTTTAAGCCAGTTAGGGTCTTGATATCATTGCTGACTATCCACCTCAAACATTTCTCATATGGCTAAGGTCACAGCTATAACAATAAATGTAAACGGGATGACCATACCACAAAAACGTAGTCACATATACCACTTATTAGGAAGGAGAAGGCTGATATTGTGTTTCTTCAAGAAACTCACTTCAGACATTTTCATATTCCCAACTTGGTGAATAAACGTTTCACCTGCTGGCATCACGCTACTTATACGTCAGCAGCTAGAGGGGTTTCTATAGGGATTAGCAACAATATTCCCATAGTGGTGCTAGATAAAATAGTGGACCCAATGGGTAGATATTTACTCCTTAAGGGTAACATTTTGAACTCTATGGTCACTCTTGCTAATCTGTACGCCCCTAATGTTAAGCAGGTTCAATGGTTGATCCAGACGTTAGATATTCTTAAACCTTTTACTGAAGGAACACTCATCTTGGGTGGAGATCTAAACTTGATCTTGGATCCCTCAAAAGACTCCACTTCTAAACATGCTTCTGTTTCACAGAAACAGGTCCGCAGGCTCCAGTTGAAACTTGCTGATTTAGGAATATCTGATGTCTGGAGAGTTTTTGACCCAAGTGATAGGGATTATACATATTTCTCTCAGGTCCATAGATCCTACCAAAGACTGGACTATTTGTTCCTCTCTAATGCGGCCCTCCTATCTGTCACTACCACGGCTATTGGTTCTATTACAGTTTCAGACCACGCTCCGGTAAGTCTACAATTGAGGCTTCAAGATATACCTCCTAAAGCCTGGTCTTGGAGACTTAATACCACACTATTAGAAGATGTGGTCAATAGGGACTTGATCAAGGATAAGATTCTGGCTTATTTCAGGGAAAACGATTCACCCAACATTTCCAAGACTATACTATGGGAGGCTCACAAAACTGTTGTCAGAGGAGAACTGATCAGCTTAGGTACTATGGTGAAAAGGCAGAGAACGCAAAAAAAATAGAACTCCTTATTTCACAAATTTCCACACTGGAAAAACAGCACAAGTCCACTATTACATATGATACACAAGGTGCTCTTAATCTTTTGCGCTCCCAATTGAAGCATACGCTAAACGTTAAGTCGGCTAGGACTCTGCAATCATTATGGTTTAAATATTACTCACATGGTGATAAGGGTTCTAAATTAATGTCTACACTCTTGAAAGCACAGAGGAATAAAACCTTTGTCAGTGCTATAAAGACTAAAAATGGTAACAGGCTGATTACGACCCCTGCCAAAGCTGAGGAGTTTTGTAAATTCTACAATACACTATATAACCTAGAAGATCAATCAAAAGCCCAGGGGATTAACCCTCCTTATATACAAGACCATATCGACTCCTTTCTTAAATCCATTAAAATACCAACTATTTCAGAAGCTGGGAAGAATAGCCTCCTAATACCTTTCACAACTCAAGAAATAGACAATACGCTCCATACCATACCATCGGGTAAAAGTCCTGGCCCTGACGGGTTCCATATTGCCTACTATAAGAAATATAAAGAGGCGCTACTACCACATTTTACCAACATGTGTAACTCTCTGATGTTGGGCTCTTCCCTCACCCCCCAGGTTCAACTGGCACATATCACCATTTTACATAAGGAAGGGAAAGACCCAGAGGAATGCGGTAGTTACCGACCCATATGTCTCCTCAATACAGATCTGAAGTGGTGGGCAAAGCTCTTGAGCCAACATATCTCAAAATTGCTCCCAGATCTGATAGGAGAAGAGCAGGTGGGCTTTGTGCCGGGCAGAGAGGGAAGACACAACATCAGTAGAGTATTACATGCAATTTTCCTAGCTAAGGAAAAAAAATCTCCACTTTTACTTTTAGGGATGGATGCTGAAAAGTCGTTCGACAGAGTTAACTGGCTTTTTATGAAATCTTGCTTAGTTGCCTTTGGCTTTCCATTACAAATTATTGATGCAATATTTTCATTATACTCTGCTCCGTTGGCTAGAGTACAAGTTAATGGAACTCTGTCGAACGCCTTTCAGATTAAAAATGGCACTAGACAAGGGTGTCCTCTTTCCCCCACCCTTTTTGTCCCGACTTTAGAGATTCTTCTCTTGTAGTTCAGACAATGCCCCAATATTAAGGGAATACAGATAGATGGGGTACAATATAAGATGGCGGCGTTTGCCGACGATCTTCTACTAATGATAACAAACCCAGAAGAAGCAATGCCCCATGTTTTGGAGACCTTTGAGAGGTTTGGAACTATCTCCAATTTCAAAATAAATATGGAAAAATCTGAAGCCCTGGGAGTCTCACTAGATTCAGCCAAAAGGAGACGTATAGAAACCTCGACACCCTTTAAGTGGCCCACTGAGGCCATAAAATATCTAGGAATACTGGTGCCAGCTAATCCAGCTCTCCTCTTCAGACTTAACTATACCCCCTTATTAAATAAAGTACGATCCTTCCTCTCCAAAACCTCGATACCTAACCTGTCTTGGCTAGGGAGAAAAAATGTTTTGATGACGTATGTTCTACCTCAAGTTATGTATACGTTCAGATCTCTTCCCATTCATGTCCCGAAGTCCTTCCTTAATAAAATTAAAGTACTTATGAGTAGGTTTCTATGGGCAGAAAAAAGAGCCAGATTATCTTTTTCCCTTCTAATGAGGAGAAGGAGGCAAGGTGGTATTTCCCTCCCAGATTTGTCTGCTTATATTCATGCTATACATCTGGAGAGATGGATTGCCATTTCTAGACCGCAACCCTTTCCCCTACATATTTCCCTAGAAAGAGCTTTGTTAGGAATAAATAGGGAACACCTTCTATAGAGTCACAGTAGTAAAGCCCCTAATAGACAAGAGGTAAAAAGTTATATCACTAGATGCACCATTAGGCACTGTAATACATCCTTAGCACTTAACATGAGTGGGAAACGTCTTTCACCCATAATGCCCATCTCTTTACTTCCACATGTACTTTCCACCAATCTCGTCAAGCGATCAACTATATGGAAGTCTGTACAAAATTACAGATTGGGTGACCTTTCTAGAGCTTCCCCAGATCCTGATTTTTACTCCAACATCACTGGGAACTCCATCACTGAAATTAATATGATCCAGAAATGGGATTTTGAGAGTACATGTGCCAAGTTCATGAGGTCGGCACACCTTCCTCTTCCTGATCCAACCTGGCTAGAGAACTATGTCCTTCTTCCTTCCATTCCCCCAAAGTGCCTTTCTTTAATTTATAGGCAATTACTAACTGAGAGGGATCCGCAGATTCCGGCATATTTGAGGGAATGGGAGAGAGAACTGAACATCACAATCAATGACTCAGATAAAGCATTTATATTATCCCACTCTCATGGTTTCTCCAGGTGTGTGAGAGTCCAGGAGAACTCAGTTAAGATACTCACCAGATGGTATCGAACCCCAGATTCCCTTACGTCCTACCAGCAGCACACATGGGGTTAACTGCCCCCCGTGGACTGGTAGGACCGGCGGAATTTTTAATGAGCCCAAGAGTTACCAATGAAAGAACTCCAGCTCCCTTAAAGGGAGGGGTTCACCCCCCAACCCACCGTGTTTTTTTCTGTCCTTCTAAGATATCTACCTTAATTTTAAATCTAAGGTTCCAACCTTTCAAAATATCAATCAGGTAATTTCTCCACCTGTATTATTCTCCTCCTCCTCCTCTGATGTTCCAGTCAGATATCCTCTGGGCATATCGAGATGCCTCCAGATCTATGTGGATAGATCCAGAGAATTCAGGATAGATGAGAACCTCTTCTTCCTGTTTGCCGGTAAGTTTAAAGGCCGTAAGGCGTCTAAACTACTATTAGTCGCTGGTCAAGGAAACCTTTGGGGAAGCTTTCACCTCCCAATCCTTAGATCCTCCGGAGTGTGTAAGGGCCCATTCTATTGGGGGCGCAGCTACCTCTGTCGCGGGGAGAAATCTTCTCCCCCTAGAGTTGATCTTTAAGGAGTTTTTTCCTGGAGCTCTGAAATCAGCCTTCATCTCTCATTATAGAATAGATGCTAAGGTAGCAGAGTTTTCGGCCTTTGGGCAGACAGTTCTTAATTTCTGCCAGGCATGAGGACCCTCCCTAGGGGATTCTTCTTGCTATCTCCCCATCTGTGCTGCTGGTAGGACGTAAGGGAATCGTTAATTTCTAACGATAATTTGTTTTCCCTTAGTCCTAACAGCAGCACACAAATTTCCCACCCTAAAGTACTTTCTTGTTATAGACACGGTGGGCTGGGGGGTGAACCCCTCCCTTTAAGGGAGCTGGAGTTCTTTCATTGGTTACTCTTGGGCTCATTAAAAATTCCGCCGGTCCTACCAGTCCACGGGGGGCAGTTAACCCCATCTGTGCTATCGTTAGAAATTAACGATTTCCTTTATAGGATCAACTTAATCCAGTCCAATAAGTGTTTGAGATGTTCTACTGGCGTAGGGAACATTTCACATATTTGGTGGTCCTGCCCAGCCCTGAGACACTTCTGGCATGAGGTTGAAACTGCCATAAACAAGGTTTGCCACTCCCAAATTAAACTCACGGGTCCTTTGATTTTATTGTGGCACCCTGAGAAAGACTTCAGGCCAAATAAAGCCTCGCTCGTCACTCATATGATTACTGCTGCAAAGCTTCTCATTCCCATTAAATGGAGAGAAACAGATCCCCCCACTTTGACCATGTGGTACGAAAAAACTAATCTTCTATGTCAAATGGAGGAATTGGCGGGGTGGGAGAACAATAAAAGAAGTGAGTTCCTCAAAATATGGCAATCTTGGATATCACACATGGCAGCGGAAATACTCCGAGGCAAAAGGTAGCTCCACCAATTATGCTCTCTCCACTTCATTAATTACATAGGTGATGTCATCCCTAATTGTTCACGTATCTCATGAAACAGAAATTTGCTGTCTATACACGATAGACTTTGGCTTGTAAGGTTGAGATCCTGACTGACTTATTATTTTTATTTTTACTATTCTTTGATGTTTCGTAGTTTATTGTCACTATTGATTGTCTTTCTTATATTGCTTTAACCAATACGACATGAGACCAGCAGAAAGTGTCATGTTCCTTAGCAAACAGATGTATAGGGCAACAGTCAAAAGTAACGTGAGTGGAGGAGTTAGTTGACTCCAGCTTAGGACATAGTTGCTGGTGCCCCTTATCAACATTTTAGAACTCCATGTGGTAGCTTGGTGGTCTTGTGTCTATCTTGATAGATTGTCACTGAATTGATGCAATGATATGTATATGTCCTAATTTCTGATGTACTTACATGTAATCATATGTCTTGTTTTTGAACAAAATTGACATAAATAAAGATAAAAAAAAAAAAAAAGACATACAGACATGAGTGACATGGAATAGGCCCTAGCCTCCTTTATTATTCACCTATTGGAATTTGCCCTCACACACATTTTTGTCTATAATGGGTAATTTTACCTGCAGCTCTAGGGAACAGCAATGGGGACAGCATATGGACCTTCAAATGCTTGTTCTTGTGGGAGACAGGAGTCCTCTTGGCCTGACATCACATTGGATTTGTAAATGGTTGTTTTTGGCACAATTCATTCATGTCCTCTTTATGATCTACCAGGGGAGATCAGATCAATTGCAGATGTTGTTCTCCTCACTCAATTAAAACTCTTTCCTAATATTAGTCTTACATACAGAGTTCATCCAGGGAAAGTAGTTTTTTGGGATATTGTTTTGCAACAGAATAGTAGAGACATTTTACAAACACGTGTTTAGACGACTTCTGTTAATTTGTTCCTTCACGTTTCAAAGCAATACCAACTGGGCAATACTTAGGTATGGGATGCACATCAGAAAAATCATCTGAACATCAAGTAGATGAAATATTGATTGACACCTTTTGGACCATTTCTATAGTCATTGCACATCAAGAAGATACCGTATATAGAAGGGCCAAAGATACCACATCATGAGTTTCTGTTCACCAACAATAAAAATAAATTGGATAGAAGGGAAAGACCTACGGTAATGCCAATTATCACTCATGTTAGAAGGAGATGAAAGAATGTGGGTGAACATACTGGCCTATATTGTTGGTCAACCCAGTTTTGCGAAAATACTTCTCCCCAAATCCAACTTTATGGAAGGAGAAAGGCCATCTTGATAAAAGCTAGCATGAATTGAATATTTGGAAGACCATCATTGGTTCTGTTCCCTGTGGTAGATATGGAACTTGTCCCAATATTGAAAAGACCATCACATTTTTGGTGCTCCATTGGCCAAAACTAAGTTTAAGATCATGCATCATATAACTTGTTCAACTTGGCCCCTGCCCCAAATGTGTAGGACTCACAACAGGAATTGAAAGTGATCAAGCATGTAAGACATTTTAATTGGTCCAAGCTTAAAGGGGTTGTCCATTCTTTTTTTTTTTAAGATAAATGACCTCTCCTCAAAATAGGTCACCAATATCAGATTGGGAGGCAGCACCACCGCCAATCAGCTGTTTGAAGAGACTCTTCTTTATTTACCTGCTTGCTATGGACATCGCAGTGGTGAGCAGGTGTAATTACAACTGCTTCATCCCCATTCCCTTAAATGGGATGGCTCCTTCCTGTTGAAGTAAGAAGGACGGGCCATCCTATTGAAGTGAATAGGATAGCGTATTTGCAATTACACCTGCTCGCCGCTGCGGTTACGATGGCAGCAGATAAACAGTGAAGAGAAGGCAGTGCTCATACTGCTGCAGGCTCTTCAAACAGCTATTGGCGGAGGTGCTGGAAGTCAGACCCAAACAATCAGATATTAATGACCTATCCTGACTCTAGTCCTCAGGTCCCACCTGCTGGTCATATTTTCAGGATTTCCTCAGCATTGAGCAGGTGATAGAATAGCGCACAGTTCTAAGATCAGTCTGTTCTAAAGCGATTAAACTGGCAACAGAAGCCATTTAATCACTTCATTCTTGGCACTTTAGAGAATACAGATGTGGAGTCTGGATATAGCGTACACACCACTACATAGATGTAACAGCCATACATAAAGGGGTTGTCTCATCTCAGACAATGGGAGCATATCGCTCGAATATGCCCTCGTTGTCTTATAGGTGCGGGTTCCACTGCTGGGACCCGCACCTATATCGAGAACAGAGCCCCAAAAGCATTGGAGGGCGCACTGTGCATGCGCAGCCACCCTCCATTCATTTTCAATGGGGGAACTGAAAATAGCCAAGCACTGGCTCGGCAATTTCTGTTGGGCCCATATAATTGAATGGGAGCAGTGGCCAGTCATAAGTGGTGTGCTCCCATTCACTGCTATGGTGAGCGGGCTAGGTGGTGGCCGGACCTGAGTCCTCCAGCCACCACCTTGCGGGGCTCCGTTCCCGATATAGGTGGGGAACCCGCACCTATAAGACAATGGGAGCATATCCTAGCGATATGCCCCCATTGTCTGTGATGAGACAACCCCTTTAATAATTTGTATCAGTGTTATACCTTCAATGGAGGCAGACCACACGACTTAGACAGCTTGGGGATTCGGGGGGGTTAAAGGGCCAGTACTCTCTTCTCTATGTGAAAACACTGCATTTTCATGCAGCCACCTCTAAGGGGCACTCAGTGCAAACAGATTATTACAGGTATCATTCCAGTGAATGATAACTGTATGTTTCTAGGCATTGAGCTACCCCTAGCAGTGGCTGCAGATAGCTAGCTATGTTTTTGGGATACATACAGTATCTTATAAAATTGTTTGCGGGCTTTCTTGTACATCATCTTTAGAAGAGGCTTCCTTGCAGACCAATTTGATACACTGTGCGGTGAATGGTCTGAGCACTGACAGGCCGACCCCCACCCCTTTAACCTCTGCAGCTATGCTGGCAGCACTCATACGTCTATTTTGAAAAGACAACCTCTAGATAAGACTCTGAGCACGTGCACTCAAAATTTTTGGTCGACCATGCAGAGGCCTGTTCTGAGTGGAACCTGACTTGTTAAACCGCTATATGGTCTTGGACACCATGCTGCATCTCAGTTTTAGGGTCTTGGCAATCTTCTTATAGCCTGGGCCATCTTTATGTAGAGCAACAATTCTTTTTTTTAGATCCTCAGATAGTTCTTTGCCATGAGGTGCCATGGTGAACTTCCAGTGACCAATATGAGAGAATGTGAGAGCAATAACACCAAATTATTTTTTGGATCAAATCTTTTTATTTGAAGACAAATTTTTCTTTTTTCATCTCGACATCAAGAACAACACATAGAAACCCCTTCCCAACCCCACCCCACCCCCTCCCCAGCCCCAAAGTCCAGGTGCAGTCCATCTTGGAAATAGTTTGCAGCAAAGTCCAGGATACGATCCAACCCACAATCACACTACAAGCACTCCTGCTCATACGCACACCACTCTTTTAAGTACGCTATATCTAGATTGCATGCTACCTATAACTGCCTAACCTTATACCCCTATCCTAGACAACCAGATGGAAATGCTCAATCTATGCATACCAGATTTTGTTGAACTTTTTGTTATTCCCTCTCTTTTGATACACATAGCTCTCAAGTTGCACCAAAGTGTGAATTGCCTTCACTAATTCATGCACCTCCGGTGGATCTGAAGCAATCCATCGGGACGCTATCCGCTTTCTGGCCTGATATAAGATACGCTGAATTGCTAACTGAACCTCTTTAAGCCCCGTTATTCCACCAACATATCCCAATATGCATAATAAAGGTGAACATTCAACCGTGACCACATAAACCTTCCCAATGAGGTCAGCCACAGCCTTCCAGTATCTGCGCAAGCACGGACAGTTCCACATTAAGTGTATGAGATCAGCGGACATAACTCCGCATCTAGGGCATTTATCGTCGGCACTAAACCCTATTTTATGTAACATTTTCGGGGTTCTATATACCCTGTGAAGTAACAGCAATTGTGGGACCCTGTGAGCCTCACTTACCGCTATATCAGGGAAGTCAGTAAGCACTTTTTCCCATTGGTCACCCTTCAATTCTGGTATATCTTTTTCCCATTTTTCAAACAGTTGCAATGGATTTTTTTTCTGTAAGGCTTCCATTAAGCTTAGATAATGCAGCGATATCACTCCCCCGGAGCCGCCCCCAGTAGCCGTGAGATCTATGATCAGGTGTTTCTGGGCAGGTAACAGCTTCTCCCGCCGCTCCTGCACTTGTATGGCATGTCTCACTTCCAAATAGACATAGAAAAGAGCTTTAGGCAGGCTAAACTCCCGTTGCAAAGTAGTAAATTATTTAAGGGAAGTGCCATCGAATAACTGACAATAACACCAAATTTAACACACCTGAGACCTTGTAACACTAATGAGTCACATGACAGCGGGGAGGGAAAATGGCTAATTGGGCACAATTTGTCCATTTGCACTTAGAGGTGTACTCACTTTCATTGCCAGTGGTTTAGACATTAATAGCTGTGTGTTTAGTTATGTTGAGGGCACACCACATATACACTGTTATACAAGCTGTACACTGACTACTTTACATTGTATCAAAGTGTCATATCTTCAGTGTTGTCCCATGAAAAGATATAATAAAATATACATAATATATATTATATTTACTCACTTTTGTGAGATACCGTATGACTTTTTGATTGCTCAATATTGTGTTTCATGGAAAGCAAGGTGACCAATAAATTGTTGTTCTGGCAGTTTTTTTTATTTTATTGCTTGTTCACTTGATAGTAGATCATATTATATTTTTATAGAACAGGTCATTACAGACGCAGCGACACCAAATATGTCTATTTTGTTACCATAATATATGACTTGATGAAGGGAAGGGAAGGGGTAGTTACACTTAAAATATTTATTTTTATAAAACACTTTTTTATTTTATTATGTTTTTTTATACATTGTCTCCCCATAAGGTCATTATTCTTTTATTTTACACTTTTTGCCCCCATCGGGTCATAACGGACCTTTGGGAGAACATTACATTATTCTATATTGCTGATTTTTCCTGTAACTGAGACTGACACAGTTGCCCCATTTAATAGGGGGAATAGAACCCCAGAGAGGTTGTACAGTGCTGTACAACCTCACTGCAGACCTGATCTGGGTCTGATAAGACCCAGCAGCTTGTGCAGACTCCTGGCTCCCAGTGGTCACATGACCTGTGAGGCAGGAACAGGAAGCAATATTGTGTTGCTCCATCAGAGGAACTAAAAATTACAGCGATGTGAACTCTCCCTTCCTTCCCCCACCCTCTCCCTGACACTCCTCCCTCAACAGTTGATTAGGGCAGGCTCCGCATGGAGCATTGGTGGCAAGGGAGAGCCGCTCTCCTTCCTTCTTCACAAGTGGCTACTGATGAGAACGTTGCATGCAACGTGTTGTGAGTATGCCATGTTCTCTAATCGGAACTTATCTGAATAGTAATGCAGTTTAGTATCAAACAGTGACAATCTCTGTATTGAAACGAACTGGGCATTAAAGTATCAAAAAAATAAAAGTATCAAAAAAGTATTGATATTTTGACACCCGATGTAACCCACAGGCGACTGAACGGCCATATTAGTCACTATAATAACGTGCATGTAGAGGATGACAGCTGGACATTACCTTGTATTGTACGTCGCACTTACATTGGCATTCTTTATTTGCCTTTGTTATAAAAACAGGACAACAAAAATAACGGAAGTGCTAGATCCGATAACCAAAGTGACTGTAATGGAGTGTCGAGTTTGGTATTTTACCAAAGAAATTTTTTAGTCACATATTTTTGACCTCTAATACAGATGTAAACACAGCCTCACATGCATGAGGTAAGGGTACGGCTATATGGCGATTTTGGCCGCTACAAGAGTCATACACCTATATCAAGCCCAAATAATGCAGTGTAGCAGGGCAGCCATAGGAATGAATCGGGTCGTGCCACATGAATCCCAAAACATGTAACACTGCTGAATTTATTTGCAATTCTCCTATCATGCTAGCAGAAAACGTAAGTCTCCCTGCAACCTCATTCATTCCTACGGCTGTCCTGCTACACTGCAATACTTGGGCGGAACACAGGCAGGCCCGGCTCTACCAGAAGGCAGACCAAGCTGCTGCCTTAGGGCACACCAAGCGCAGAGAGGGGGTGGGCGTAAAAATGTTCCTTTTTTTTTAAATAAATCAATTCACTTGCGCGCAATGGTGCAAGTACTCTGAGTCCAAGTAGTTCTTGCACCCCAGCACAGCTGGGCGCCTGCCCCAGCTGCGTGCGTGAGTGCGGCCCCGGCGGTAGCTCTCACAGAGCAGCACGTGAGTGAGCACGATCGGTCACGGGGTCAGGTGGTGTGACTGGCGTGGCTCGCAGTGGCGGGCAGCAGCAGGGACTGGAGGGAGCTGGATGGAGCATGATGGCTGACATGGGGGCATGCCAAAATGTAGCTTTGCTTGTGTTGGCAAAAATCCTTGCACCAGCCCTGAACACAGGTGCCCAACATCTGTCACCCCCACAATCGCTGTGTGGCTGTACCCTAAGAGTTGCACTGTCGGTCCTAACACAGACTATTATTTCCTTATTTCCTGTATTCCATCAAGTATGATTGCAAAAGACATAAAAATCATAACTCTGCTGCCACCTGCTGGATGCATCACAGAATAGCCTTTAAATGTTGTTTGAAAGCAGATACATTGTTTGGTGAAAACTGGTACTGCATACAATCTGTGCTATTGGCTAGATTTGGTAACGGCAAATGTATTTGTTTGTAACAAACTGAATGTGATTGCCCAGCTGGGAATACCCCTAAATAGGTCAATTTTTAAAGAGTATGTCCAAAAAAGTGCATTTTGTATTATTACATATATGTACTGTGGCAGGCCCCGCAATATACTGACTGCGATATGGACGGATCATTATAGTGGTAATATGGCTAAATCTACTTCTCTTACAGTACATTAGCAGTGATATGACTGTTTATTATACTTGCAGAGTTATGGCTGGATCTGTTATATTAACAGTGATACAGATGGATCAATTACATGGGAATTGTACAACAGTATTATTTTAACATGGTAGGGTGGTAATTTTTCACCACTATTTTCCTAGGAAATTGTAATGTCTGGATTTCTAGCTGGCTCAGCATATAGGGTCATTGGGAGCCTTGGACAGTGACATCATAGGCATGGAACTGGGATCATTGTGATGCGAGGACAGTGACATCACTGATCAGAATGCTGTGATCTGTGAGGTTCTCTCTCTTACCAGTCATTCGTTCGCTGTCTTCAGAAGAAGCATCAGTGTCCTACTCTTTCTCTGAACAGACATGGGCCTTCTGTTTCAGTTAATCTTCATCACCCTGCTATGTGCAAGCTGCCTGGAGGCCAGACCTGTTAGGATCCTCTTCCGAACCCCTCCAACAAGAAGAATTCAAACGACACCAGCTACCACCGAAGACACAAGCAAAAGTGTCTCATACCGCGGGGTCGTGAAAGAGACCATTTCTGAACTGACTAAGTGGCTCTTAGTTAGTCTTGCATTACTAGCTCTGTGTATTTGCATGTGCCTGCGGTTCCTTCGTGACTTCTGTGACAAGCACGGAGACAAGATACCAGTGGGTAAGCTCATGGCTTTATACACCAAGCCACAGAGGAGTGATTGACTTGGAAGCAGGGAGTGTGGAGGCTCCAATTATGTCATCATGGGCCCTTTAACACCTGCCCTGACCGCCACACGGTTCCCTGCTCCAATGTTAGTGGCTTGGCTTGACCAGCAACACCGGTGTGACCCTTACTAATCGGACTGTGACTTTTATAACCTGATTTTTCTACCACTATACCTATCTGTGACCTTTTTAATCGGATTGTGACCTTAATAACCGGCTTCTACTACTATCCATGTCATCAACAACAATGCCTTAATCCTAAATTTGCTACCATGGATGAGACTAATATCAACTTTATGCTATTGTGACGTCAGCAAATTCTGCTCCAGTATCTCTGACCACCATCAAGTCTATCTCTTTCTGGCTCTGCTTTCGTGACCGTCATCGACCAGCTGTCCTATGATCATCATCAATCATTGCAGCTATTGTGAACATCAAAATCCAGTTCTCCCTTGACCATCATCAAGTTCTGATTCTGCTCCTGACATCAGTTCTGCTCTGCTCCTAAGACCATCCTCAACTGCTTCTGCTCCGCCACTGTCAACATCAGTGACCTACTCCAGCTCCTGAGAATATCATTAAGATCTACTGCTCCTGCTCCTGTAACATCTCCTTATAGAAGCATTGTCTGCAAATGTCATCAAATAAAGACAATGTTTGTTCACAACTCTGACTTTCACTAATTGTATTCACTGCCTTTTAGCTTGAAGTCTAGTTAGACTCTTTGTATAAGGCCTTGTTTACACGTCACTTATTTGATCAGTTATTTCCATAAGTTTGTGTGAGCCAAAACCAGGAGTGGAGGCTACACAGAGATAAGGTATAATGAAAAGATCTGCAACTGTTCAGTGGTTTTGACCTGCACCTGGTTTTGTTGGTGGGAAAAAGGGGCATGACGGGAGAAGGGAAGTGAGCAGGCCAGAAGGCCCTGCTCATTTATTATTTTCCACGCTGGTGTTTGGTGAGGAAAATGGCTTAAACCTACACCAGCAAGAGGGCTGGACTAGAGTTAAGTCTGTTGCATGGCCTCCTGTAGGAAAAGTGAAATTTATTTAGAGGCCTACGCCACAACATAACTTTGGCGCTTCCTCCAGCAGCACAGAGGGACTTGGGACTGTAATGGAAAACGCTGGTCTTGATAAATGTCCCCCAAAATGTTTGCAACCAGTTGCAGTCGCAAGAAATCCAACACGGCTGGATTTCTTGCGACTGCTACGGCCATCCTAATTAATTTCTATGATCTCACCGTTGCTCAGCGATCCTCGTGCATCCAGTGTCATTGTGTATAATAATCGTGGAACAAGCAGTTAGTAGATGAATCATCTCAAAGCAGTTATATGATGCCCTCATTGTATCAGAACCCACCATTCTTTCAAGGTGCCTCTTGTTGAAGATCCACAAGAATCCAACTATGCCTCCAGGTAAGCCCACTGTTTTTAGGTGCAAAAAACTTTACTGAAATTGTTTGCCATTACATGGGGGGACATTTATCAACACCATTATGCTAAAATAAAACTGTCAAAAATTCACAAAGTTTGGTGCATGCCTTGCTTATGCAGAATTATGCAACTTTTTTGGGGTGGTTTTACATTCCACTTGCTACTTTAAAAAAAAAAAAAACTGTTGCAGCAGGGCCAGGAATTGCTTTCTTGGTACAGTATAGATTTCAGTTCTGGAGCACAAACATGCATATGGCACCACCGTTTTTAAGAGTTATGCACTTTTTAATAGTTGTGATGCATCTGACTCCTTTAGGAAATAGATTAGAAATGTCCACCACCATTTCCCAACAAATACCCATCATATGTCCAGGATATTTCTGACTAGTTATAGAAACTGGACAAAGTTCGGTTGGAAAGAATGTGTTACTTGTGACATGAGATGCTGAGTTGCTTCCCACAAGTATCAGACATACAGACGTGTGACATGGAATAGGCCCTAGCCTCCTTTTTTATTCACCTATCAGAATTTGCCCTCACACACATTTTTTTGTCTATAATGGGTAATTTTACCTGCAGCTCTAGGGAACAGCAATGGGGGACAGCATATGCACCCTCAAATACTTGTTCTTGTGGGAGACAGGAGTCCTCTTGGCCTCACATCACACTGGTTTTGAAATGGTTGTTTTTGGCACAATTCATTTATGTCCTCTTTATGATCTAGCAGGGGACATCAGATCAATTGCAGATGTTGTTCTCCTCACTCAATCAAAACTTTCCCAATATTAGTCTTACATACAGATTTCATCCAGGGGAAGTCGTTTTTTGGATGTTGTTTTCCAACACAATAGTAGAAGCGTTTTACAAACACGTATTTAGACGACTTCTGTTAATTTGTTCCTTCACGTTTCCAAGCAATACCAACTGGGCAATACTTAGGTATGGGATGCACATCAGAAAAATCAAGTAGAAGAAATATTGATAGACACCTTTTGGACTATTTCTATAGTCATTGCACATCAAGAAGGTATATAGAAGGGCCAAAGATACCACATCATGAGTTTCTGTTCACCAACAATAAAAATAAATTGGATAGAAGGGAAAGGCCTACGGTAATGCCAATCATCACTCATGTTAGAAGGAGATGAAAGAATGTGGGTTAAAATACTGGCCTATATTGTTGGTCGACCCAGTATTGTGAAAATACTTCTCCCCAAATCCAACTTTATGCAAGGAGAAAGGCCATCTTAAGAAAAGTTAGCATGAATTGAATATTTGGCAGACCATCATTGGTTCTGTTCCCTGTGGTAGATATGGAACGTGTCCCAATATTGAAAAGACCATCACATTTTTGGTGCTCCATTGGCCAAAACCAAGTTTAAGATCATGCATCATATAACTTGTTCAACTTGGCCCCTGCCCCAAATATGTAGGACTCACAACAGGAATTGAAAGTGATTAAGCATGTAAGACATTTTATTTTGTCCAAGGAGGATAAACATCTCAGTAGCTTAAAGGGGTTGTCCACTTTTTTTTTTTATATAGATGACCTATACTCAGAATTGGGAGGCAGCACCACTGCCAATCAGCTGTTTGAAGAGACTCTTCTTTGTTTACCTGCTTGCTATGGACATCGCAGTGGTGAGCAGGTGTAATTACAACTGCTTCATCCCCATTCCCTTAAATGGGACGGCTCCTTCCTGTTCAAATAAATAGGATGGGCCTTCCCCTTGAAGTGAATTGGATGGCGTATTTGCAATTACACCTGCTCGCCGGTTACAATGGCAGCAGATAAACAGTGAAGAGAAGGCAGTGCTCATACTGCTGCAGGCTCTTCAAACACCTATTGGCGGGGGTGCTGGAAGTCAGACCCAAACAATCAGATATTGATGACCTATCCTGACTCTAGTCCTCAGGTCCCACCTGCTGGTCATATTTCCAGGATTTTCTCAGTATTGAGCAGGTGATAGAATAGTGCACAGTTCTAAGATCAGTCTGTTCTAAAGCGATTAAACTGGCAACAGAAGCCATTTAATCACTTCTTTCTTGGCACTTCAGAGATTACAGATGTGGAGTCTGGATATAGCGTACGCACCACTACATAGATGTAACAGCCATACATAAAGGGGTTGTCTCATCTCAGACAATGGGAGCATATCGCTAGAATATGCCCTCGTTGTCTTATAGGTGCGGGTTCCACCGCTTGGGGATTGGGGGGCGTTACAGGGCCAGGACTCTCTTTCCTATGTGAAAACACAGCATTTTCATGCAGCCACCTCTAAGGGGCACTCAGTGCAAACAGATTATTACAGGTACTATTCCAGTGAATGATAACTGTATAAGTTTCTAGGCATTTGGCTCCCCCTAGCGGTGGGTGCAGATAGCTAGCTTTGTAATAGAAGGGAAGCACTGAATTAGCAATGCATTTATGCCACTTGTCTAAATGCATTTATGCCACTTGTGTAAATACACAAAAAAATATGGTGGTCAAAATGAGTGACATATTTATGATGCTGAACTCCTTCCTCCTTTTTGGGCAACAAAAACTTTTTTTTTTCTGTAGTGGCCACTAGTTGGAGCTCAGTGCAAAGAGATCAATGGTAAACGTATATAAATTCCTATGCATGGAGCTCCCCCTAGTGGGCAAACAGCTTTGTATTAGAAGAGAAGCAGATTTATCAGTTTGTATACAGGTCCTTCTCAAAAAATTAGCATATTGTGATAAAGTTCATTATTTTCTGTAATGTACTGATCAACATTAGACTTTCATATATTTTTGATTCATTACACACCAACTGAAGTAGTTCAAGCCTTTTATTGTTTTAATATTGATGATTTTGGCATACAGCTCATGAAAAGGTTCTCTAATCGAGCTATTAACCCAATCATCTGAATCAACTAATTAACTCTAAACACCTGCAAAAGATTCCTGAGGCTTTTAAAAACTCCCAGCCTGGTTCATTACTCAAAACCGCAATCATGGGTAAGACTGCCGACCTGACTGCTGTCCAGAAGGCCATCATTGACACCCTCAAGCAAGAGGGTAAGACACAGAAAGAAATTTCTGAACGAATAGGCTGTTCCCAGAGTGCTTTATCAAGGCACCTCAGTGGGAAGTCTGTGGGAAGGAAAAAGTGTGGCAGAAAACGCTGCACAACGAGAAGAGGTGACCGAACCCTGAGGAAGATTGTGGAGAAGGACCGATTCCAGACCTTGGGGGACCTGCGGAAGCAGTGGACTGAGTCTGGAGTAGAAACATCCAGAGCCACCGTGTACAGGCGTGTGCAGGAAATGGGCTACAGGTGCCGCATTCCCCAGGTCAAGCCACTTTTGAACCAGAAACAGCGCAGAAGCGCCTGACCTGGGCTACAGAGAAGCAGCACTGGACTGTTGCATGTCATTCGGAAATCAAGGTGCCAGAGTCTGGAGGAAGACTGGGGAGAGGGAAAAGCCAAAATGCCTGAAGTCCAGTGTCAAGTACCCACAGTCAGTGATGGTCTGCGGTGCCATGTCAGCTGCTGGTGTTGGTCCACTGTGTTTTATCAAGGGCAGGGTCAATGCAGCTAGCTATCAGGAGATTTTGGAGCACTTCATGCTTCCATCTGCTGAAAAGCTTTATGGAGATGAAGATTTCATTTTTCAGCATGACCTGGCACCTGCTCACAGTGCCAAAACCACTGGTAAATGGTTTACTGACCATGGTATTACTGCAAAAGGATTCCCGACCAAGTATTGAGTGCATAACTGAACATAATTATTTGAAGGTTGACTTTTTTTGTATTAAAAACACTTTTCTTTTATTGGTCGGATGAAATATGCTAATTTTTTGAGATAGGAAATTTGGGTTTTCATGAGCTGTATGCCAAAATCATCAATATTAAAACAATAAAAGGCTTGAACTACTTCAGTTGGCGTGTAATGAATCTAAAATATATGAAAGTCTAATGTTTATCAGTACATTACAGAAAATAATGAACTTTATCACAATATGCTAATTTTCTGAGAAGGACCTGTATAGTGAGAAATCCGATGCTCAGAATGAGCGCTAAAGATGTGAAGCATCTGTTCCACTTTTTCCACCACAGAAATCAAAATAAACGGGTGAGGTGGAGGGCAATGGTTTTTATTACAAGTTTATTTACTGTAATTAAAATTTCTTCCACTTAAAGGACATCTGTCTGCAGATTTGTACCTATGAAACTGGCTGATCTGTTACATGTGCGCTTGGCAGTTCCTATGTGCCCGCATTGCTGAGAAAAATGATGTTTTAATACATGCAAATGAGCCTCTAGGAGCAATGGGGGGCGTTACCGTTATTCCTAGAGGCTCAGCTCTTTCTGCAACACCCACACCCTCTGCACTACAAGGTCAGGCAGTGTAAATGTGATCACACCTGCCTGGTCCTGTCAATTAAGGTGGAGAGGGCATGACAGTTGCAGAGAGAGCTGAGCCTCTAAGAGTAAGGGCAACGCCCCTGTTGCTCCTACAGGCCAATTTGCATATATTAAAGCATCATTTTTCTCAGCAATGCGGGCACATATAAACATGGGACCAACACAGATGCCTTCTGCTTCCAAGCGCACATGTAACAGTTCAGCCAGTGTCATAGGTACAAATCTGCTGACAGATGCCCTTTAAAAGAAGATTGTCAATTCATCAGAGAACTGGAGCATTGCAGCTTGCGTTCTGCATTGCCTGGGATTGACTGATGCACGGATATTGGGAAACTGGGTGAGATCCATGTAAGCGCCTGGTGATCGACTGTTTGTTGTAAGGGTATACAGTTATATATTACCTTGTGTAATGTAGTGCATATAGACTGCTACCTCTATATACATCATATGAAATATAATTATACAATACATTCTGGATCTTGGATGACCGCTTTGTAATCAGACACCTCCTATAATTTGTTCCCTGGAGATTTCATATTGTTCGGTAGCCCTTTGCTAGAAACAAGCATGTACATAGTCCCGGATTATCATATGGCAAATTACATTAACCCTTTTCTCTCTGGCCATCCAGAATATAACGTTCGTAACATATTAATAATACGCAATACAGAATGAACAGTAAATTTCCAGAAACCGAAAAAAATAAAAACAAAAACGTTTATTTGCTGGAAATGTCACAGATTATAGAAATATAGAAACAAGAAAATCTTATGGAGGCAGAAAGCAGGAGGCGCTGCTCCGGACGCTGATTATTTGTGGTTTTACATCTGGTGATACTTCTCCTTCATGAGGATGTAATCCAGCAATGATCTGATGAGTGCTCCCTGCAGGGGACACGCTGTCATCTAATAAAGGATTTACTCTCTTCAGTGGATCCCAATCATCCAGCGAGTGACAAACGCTTCTGTAGAGAGTCTAGTATGTTACTTGTGACTATGTGGGGCCCCTGGGGCCCGGTATATGTTGCATAGATAATCATGCTTTCCCTTGTCTATGATCTTGAGCCTACAACAGGATCAGGATGTCTTCATGTTCTTTGCAGTTGCTGTTGATGAAATCAGTCATCGTAGGGAAACCACGAGTGATGCAAGGATTAACAAAACGGAGACCGATAGTCCCGCCCCTCTGCCGCAGTCCTGAGCATTTTCCTGTGACAAATGAAGTTAGAGTTTTATTTGTACGTAATGTAGACATTTCTGGGATATCAATATTATGTCTGATTCCTGAAACATCTACTGATCCCAAGACTATGGGTGCCGGGTTGCCAACCATCCAGAAATTTCTGGACAGTCCGTAAAAATAAGCAACTTTTTTTCCTAGGTCCGTGAAAAAAAAGCATCTGTCCGTGATTTTTTTGAGGCTGGTGGCGCTTGATTAAAATCCTTTCTCAGCTTACAGTAAATGCTTGTAACGAGTTCTTATCAGTATATCGAGCTATAGACATATATTACTTAAAATGTTTATCATTCATTTTGCTTTTCCACTATGTCCATAAAAAATACTGTCTGTCCCTGATTTTGGGACAAGGTTTTCGGTAAAAAGAAAAACTCTGGTTGGCAACCCTGTATGGGTGTATGCTCCACAGTCAACATTCTTCCATATCTCATCACTTACCTCAGGGTGGAAGGCATGACAGGAATGTGGACGTCGTCTGAGTTTCTGGGATCTCATCCGCTCACACTTCACAGAAGCGTTATGTGCACTAGAGTTAAGGTTCTACTGACTTACACCTGGATGTGTTCAGCCCGGGAGAGTGGTACTCAAGCAGACGGTTGTGATAAAAAAGGGGGCTGGGCTTTTGAGGGGTGTGGCTTATTGTAACGTAACGTGAATTCAAAAGAGGGCAAATCAATACTCACATCCTACCTAGGATGAAGTGCCCGGTCGAATCCCAATTAATTGTTAGTGCAGACCACACTTATTTTCATCATCCCCTCCTCCAGTGTGCATCACGCATGTCTCTGAGATCACTCAGGAATGTGTTCTTATCAGCACAATGGGGGATGGGTATTATCTCTAACCTACTTCATTACAAGGAAAACTTGTAAACTATTACACAGAGTATTAAACAGAATTAAAGGGGACAGTACCAATCAGTACCGTGCTTAAAAATACCCTTACAATACATCTATATAAAAGGGCATGTTCAAATATACACAGACCCCTTATATTGGGGAGTTGTCCAGGTTAATATAACATTTTTAAAAATGCAGAGAAACTATTCGGCCTCTTGCACACGACCGTATAGATGTATTTTGCGGTCCGCTAAATACAGGTCCGCAAAAAATACAGATGACGTCCGTGTGCATTCAGTTTTTTGCGAAACGGAACAGCTGGCCCATGATAAAATAGTACTATCCTTGTCCGTTATGCAGACAATAATAGGACATGTTCTATCTTTGAAAGGAAAAACGGGATGCATACGGAGTACCTTCCGTTTCGTTTGCTGATCCATTGCAATGAATGGAACACAAAAAACGGAACGTAAACGGAAAAAAAAAAAACATATACTCACTGCCTCGAAACTGCTACTTTCAACTGCTGCTGCTCCATCCTCCATGCCAGGCTTTGCTTTCCTGACTGTAACAGTGACGTGTCCATATACTGCCTGTGACCACTGCAGCCAATCTCAGGCGTCTTGTGCAGTATACTGCTAAAGCACTGACTTGCTGCAGCGGTCATATGTGGTAGACGAGCCTGTCATAACTACAGCCAAAAACATGACATCTTGGCTACTGAGAGAATAAAATCAGGTTGCTGGAATGGAGTGGGCTCGGAGTAGTGAATATCAGGTTTTTATTATTGTTCAAGCACATTCCCTGACCTTTTAGAAAAAAAAACTCAAACAATGCCTTTAATATTAGACCCCAGACCCCCTTATGATTGAGTCACATGGATTTTTTCCCGTGCTGAATTTTTTTTAAAATCTGCTTCAAAATTCTGTGCGTTTTATGAATTTTTCAGTGGGTGTTTTTTTTTAGAAAATAACGCGCCATATAAACTACCGCACATTTCTCCCATTGAAATCAATAGGTGGATTGTGTGGATTTTAGGCACAGAATTTATGCTAAATCCATCACCCTAATACTTTAAAACCTTCTGGATTAAATTCAAATCCCAGAACAATTCTCTAACTTTTTACTTAATGGACCCCATTTCAGACAAAAAAAAATTTGAATCTAAACAACTAGATTAGATTCTCACCAGGTAATGTCAGCCACATCCCACCTGTCACTTTCAGCTGCTTTTCTGGCAATGTTCTTAGGCTACTTTCACACTTGCGGCAGTGTGATCTGGTGGGGCAGTTCCGTCGTCGCTGATCTGGCTGTGACTGAAAGCATTTGTGAGACGGATCCAGATGCGTATCCGTCTCACAAATGCATTGCAAGAACGGATCCATTTCTCTGCTTGTCATGTGGACAGACGGATCCGTCTTATACCTTTTTTCACATTTTTACTGGTCTGCGCATGCGCAGGCCGGAAGGACGGATCCAGCATTCTGGTATTTTGAATTCCGGATCCGGCACTAATACATTCCTATGGGGGAAAATACCGGATCCGCCATTCAGGCAAGTCTTCAGTTTTTTTCGCCGGAGATAAAACCGTAGCATGCTACGGTTTTATCTCTTGCCTGATCAGTCAAAATGACTGAACTGAAGACATCCTGATGCATCCTGAACGGATTGCTCTCCATTCAGAATGCATGGGGATATGCCTGATCAGTTCTTTTCCGGTATAGAGCCCCTGTGATGGAACTCTATGCCGGAAAAGAAAAACGCTAGTGTGAAAGTACCCTTAGACTGTTTACAATGTTTACTGACATCGAGGGCAGTGAAGGGGTTAATTCTGTAAGCATCGTGGTATACAGCAGTAAGTTCTCTTTCACACAGGAGGGTTTTCCGCGCGGGTGCAATGAGTGAGGTGAACGCATTGCACCCGCACTGAATCCCGACCCATTCATTTCTATGGGGCTGTTCACATGAGCGGTGATTTTCACGCATCACTTGTGCGTTGTGTGAAAATCGCAGCATGCTCTATATTGTGCGTTTTTCACTCAACGCAGGCCCCATAGAAGTGAAAGGGGCTGCGTAAAAATCGCAAGCAAGTGCAGATGCGGTGCGATTTTCATGCATGGTTGCTTGGTGACGATCGGGATGGGGACCCGATCTTTATTATTTTCCCTTATGAAATGGTTATAAGGGAAAATAATAGCATTATTAATACAGAAAGTAAATTAGGGATGGAGGGGTTAAATTTTTTTTAAATTAAATTCACCTCATCCACTTTTTCGTGCAGCCCAGCTTCTCTTCTTTCTTCTTCTTTGAGGACCTGGGAGAAAAGGACCTTTGGTGACGTCACATGGTCCATCACCATGGCGTCACTGCGCTCATCACTTGGTCCATCACCATGGTGATGGACCATGTGATAGACCATGTGATGAGCGCAGTGATGTCACCAAAGGTCCTTTTCTCCCAGGTCCTTAAAGAAGAAGAAAGAAGAGAAGCTGGGATGCGCGAACAAGTGGATGAGGTGAGTTTAATATTTTATTTTTATTTTTTTAACCCCTCCATCCCTAATTTACTTAGAATTCTGTATTAAGAATGCTATTATTTCCCCTTATAACCATGTTATAAGGGAAAATAATAAAATTTACACAAAACCCATCTCAAACCCGAACTTCTGTGAAGCAGTCCGGGTTCAGGTCTGGGTACCAAACATGCCGATTTTCTCGAGCGTGTGCAAAACGCATTAAAACGCTTTGAACTCGCGCAGAAGAATCGTGCATTTTCCCGCGACGCGCCCGCATCCTATCAGGCCCTAACACGGGACGCCTGTGTGAAAGAGGCTTAAAAGTTTTACTTTCACAGTCCTTGGTCATTTCCTAAAGTGATCGGGTTAATGTCAAAAGTACTGGTGGTTTAGAGCAGAGAAGGCGGTATTGTCAGAACTTCTGGTGAGAGGTAAAGAAGGTAAGAGACTAAAGGGATTATGGTCAGTTTACCCTGTGGTCCATGGCAGTAAAAACGCTAATATCAATTTTCCTGGTGTTCTAGGCCAGTGAAGGGGTCAATGTCAGTATAACTTGTGGTCTGGGCAATGAAACAGTTAATGTTAGTAGGTCTGGTGGTGAAGGGGATAAATGTAAGTATACCTAGTGTGCTAGGGCAGTGAGAGGGCTATTTCTACAATCCCTGCTGGTTTAGCAATGAATTGGTTCATTTAAAGCTTTCCAGGCTCCAGCACTGCCCTGGCCGTGATTCCTGATGGAGAAAAAGTAGTTACTGTAACTACAGGCTCTGTGAGTGGGCAGAGTGCTCCTGAAACAGTAGGTCTGATCATGAAGGAGTCTATATTTTGTGAGGGGGACAGTGGGTCCCCATTGGCTTAGTGGTCTGTTTGCAAGTGCGACTGCTGCGACCTACAGCCACTCCACTGCAGGTCCACCTATTGGATTTCTCATCTTGGCTATACCTGCACCCTAATTTTAACCTCCCTCCCGCCATGCTTTCATGCAGCCAAGTGGTCTCCGTCCTGTCTGTCTAAAAATGGTCTGGACCACAGAACCTAATCTAGTGCTGAAGAACTACAGATCCCAGCAGGCTATGAAAACTGCAGACATGCCGGAACCTGTAGTGTAACAGATGTATTTCTAATCTTCATACAGTAGCCATAATCGTCATAATGTAGCCATAAGGATATATTTAACTTCTTTGGCTTGTAAGGAGACTTCAGGGAATATGCTGCAGTCACAGAGTGAGTCGCTGACCAAGAGGAGGAGGTTACTCTGTTCTACGTGCTGCATGACGAACATCCTGCGGAGTGAACAGAGGAACACAGTCACTGGGGAAAAACACAAAAGATCATAAAGTCCTGAATATAAATAGGAGAGGGAGGGACTCTTATTAGAGTGAAATGGCCCACCTCTAGTCTGCAGTACCACAAAATGCCACATGAGGGGGGTGTAAGCAAGCAGAAAGTAGGTACAGAGCAGCACCAAATCCTTCTAAACGTGTCGTGTCTAGTTTTATACCTCACACTTTTCAAGAAAACCCATTCTGATTTAATACTTTTCACAGCTGAAGCTTTGTTACAATTGCATCCAGTCTAGACAATCCTCTGTGAGCTAAACATATCTGCAGCACAAATCTCTCTTCTATCATGAGTTTGTTACAGTGTATCAGTCTGGAGGACTGCAAAAGTGCACAAACCCTTCACATCTGTTCTAATTTGGCTACATTGTAATATCTGCTTGATTATTAGGATAACATTTTGAACTGACTATACATGTCCGGGCTGTCGGCACATATCTCTGCATGGATATTTTAAAACATTCGTACAGAAATTGCAGCGGTGTGTGAATCGTGTAGCTGCAGAAGCAGGGAGTCCTCTCCGTTTTTCACTGTCCCTGTCTTATTCATGACTATACACAGCGTTAAACAAGCGCTGTGTACACAGATCAGGAAACAGCAATGCCGCTTCCCAGTGCTGTAACTACAACTGGGGCCCACAGCAAATTTTTGAACAGGTCCCCCCTTACCTTCTCCAGCAACTTCTGTGCAACCCCCACTACTGTGACTAGTCAAGATTGAGCTCTCAGACAAGGCCCATCTATTTCCTGCAGTCTCTCTGTATATTATGTAATTGTATAATACTGTTGAGGGGCCCTGACCATAACATTTTTCAGTCTTCCTCCTGAGAGGGCCCCTTGTGGGTCTGGGCCCCAAAGCAGCCGCTTCCCTTATAGTTACTCCCCTGCCGCTTCCTTTTCCTGTCCCAATGGTGATATGATCGCCAGGAAGTCTGCATGAGCTGCAGAGTCTTAGTAGACCCAGATCAGCTCTGCAGAGAGGTTGTACACCCAGGTACAACCTCTCTGGGGGCTGTATTCCCCCCGTAACTGAGGCCAATATGTCAGCCCCAGTTACAGTACAAATCCGTAATAAAATTAAAAAGATGTAATGTTAAATGTCCCCGCCCCCAGCGACCATAACTCATACATCCCATATAGCAAAACGACCGCTACTGAAAAAGGACATAATAAAAATATTTAAGTTGCATGTTGTGCTTTTAACCCCAACATTTTTTACAGATAAAGGCGCAAAAATTATTTACGTAGCCGAATGAGGAAAAAAGTTATGGTCCTAAACTGCTTAAAAATGGTAAAATCTGTAAATATTATTTCTTGAGTTGTCAATCTTTTCTTAGCGGACACTCTGCTTTTGCACACAGTAACAACTCGTTTTAACAGTTTTCAGATTTCTCATTCTGGACTCCAAGAAAGCTGACTGACAACACATCTGAGATGGCGGCCATACTGTTTGTCACCCAGCCTCCATGAGTTATGGCAAGATGGGTCAACGGATGGGTTTTGGGAGGGGAGTTTGGGTTGTGGTGTCTCACTTTTGGCAGTGACCGCACTCAATGAGCCCATTGGCTTCTCGGATGGAGGTGTCATGTATGAAGGCTGGGTACTCTGTGTCACATGGCTGCAGCATGTCCTGCTTCTTGTGCTTGTGAGCTGAAGACAGAAAGAAAAATGTATGTAAAATGTAGAAAAGAAACTTCTGATTCCTCCATCATTAATCATCTGTAATTCCCTTCAGCGAGGCCAGAGGATGAAGATAAGGACATCTGTTATTGTGAGGATGTAAGATACAAGGTATATGGTGACAAAAGAAAAAAGGAAGATCCGTGGGGGAGGGACCACAAGGGAGTGGCTTTAGAATAATGGGGATGGTTATGATAATGGGACTGTTTTAAATGCTGCCTGGCCTGTTTCCTTTAAGAAAGGCTGGCCAGTACAGGACAGGCTGTGATTGACATGAAGGGGGTTTGACTCATTCATTTCATTTGGGGTGGGGTAGGGGGTGTTTGTTCAGTCTTCTTTTACTTACAGTGATGGAAAAAGGACTTTGCTGGATATCACATGACAGGTCATATGATGGATGAGACATCAATGATTTCACATGAATGGAGGGTGAATGAATGAATGAATGAAAGAAATGGGAGACAATAGGACAATCATGAGTCTGGTGACACAATACATGGACCCGACAGTAATACAGAATATTATAACAACTTTATATGATATATAATTGTATATACTAATAATTTATAGATAGATAAATATAGGAACACTATGGTCATCACTTCCATTCCTCCATACAACTGCTTTCAGGAAATCCACTCGTTGAAGGGCTGATTTTAGTAACATAGTACATAAGGCCGAAAAAAGACATTTGTCCATCCAGTTCGGCCTGTCATCCTGCAAGTTGATCCAGAGGAAGGCAAAAAAACCCTGTGAGGTAGAAGCCAATTTTCCTCACTTTAGGGGAATAAAAATTCCTTCCCGACTCCAATCAGGCAATCAGAATAAATCCCTGGATCAACGATATCTCTCTCTAGTAGCTATAGCCTGTAATATTATTACGCTCCAGAAATACATCCAGGCCCCTCTTGAATTCCTTTATTGTACTCACCATCACCACCTCCTCAGGCAGAGAGTTCCATAGTGCTCTTACCGTAAAGAATCCTCTTCTATGTTTGTGTACAAACCTCTATGCCCCTTTTGATGCAACCATTATCTTATTGGCCTTGGCAGCAGCTGCCTGACACTGTTTTTTGCAGCTTAGTTTGCTGTTTATTAAAATTCCTAGATCTTTTTCCATGTCAGTGTTACTGAGTGTTTTACCATTTAATAAGTACGGGTGACTTGCATTATTCCTTCCCATGTGCATAACCTTACATTTGTCAGTGTTAAACCTCATCTGCGACTTATCTGCCCAAGCCTCCAATCTATCCAGATCCCTCTGTAGTAGTATACTGTCCTCATCAGTGTTAATTACTTTACACAGTTTAGTGTCATCTGCGAAAATTGATATTTTACTATGCAAGCCTTCTACAAGATCATTAATAAATATATTGAAGAGAATAGGGCCCAATACTGACCCCTGAGGTACCCCACTAGTGACAGTGACCCAATCTGAGTATTTACCATTAATAACCACCCTCTGTTTTCTATCATTTAGCCAGTTACTTACCCACATACAAAACATATGTTTTCTCCCAGTCCAAGCATTCTCATTTTATATACTAACCTTTTATGTGGTACAGTGTCAAATGCTTTGGAGAAGTCCAGATACACGACATCCATTGATTCGCCGCTGTCAAGTCTAGAACTTACCTCCTCATAGAAACTGATTAAATTTGTTTGACATGATCGATCCCTCACGAAGCCATGCTGATATGGCGTTATTTGCTTATTTCCGTTAAGATGCTCTAACATAGCATCTCTCAGAAAACCTTCAAACAGTTTACCCACAACAGATGTTAAACTTACCGGCCTATAGTTTCCAGGCTCTGTTTTTGTGGAATAAAACAAAATCAGGGAGGCTTTCTGGCATAATAACTGTATATTGTGCATTACACGTCCAAGTAAATGGTGGCGCTGCTGCATTAACGTTTATGGCAAAAGACTGCTGCTAGGACAGTGGCTAAAAGTGGTACTGCACCTGGGAAGATGTGACCTCCAGGGCCACCTACGTACCTTCTGCTGTATTATCAGAGGACCAAAAAGGACACAGGCTGAATTCTAGAACAAACCTGGAAGTTGAGAAGAAGGGAAAGGTGAGATTGTTGTGAACTGTACATGATCTATTGCTCCCTGTTATCAGCCACTTCACGCTTCACGCTGACTATAGTCTGGTTGGATCAATACGGTGCAGATGCCTGTACTTTATGTCACATATTCCGCCCTCAGAAACATTTACATATGTATGACAGATATCTGCCTCTGTAGCTCCAGACTTTAAGGTTATTGGCCCTTTAATAAATCAATTTACTCAGCATCACTGACCTCATGGGGCATCTACTATGCAATACATAAGTCCTATCCCCCATAAGGTTTGTATAAAGGACGGGCAGAGTACTTACAGGACGAGGTTACTGAGCAGCCACTGGGCAGCTGAGATCAATGCAAACAGCGGCTGCAAAGAGAAGACACAAAGATGACTGGAGACACTTACCCCACTAGTTACATGTGATATACTGTATGTGCACCTTAGGGTGTACATACCATAGAAGTATCATCTTGGGTGTATGCTGGGGGTAGGGGGGGGGTCTTTTTTTGCCATGGGCAATGTGAAGCTGTTTTGGGTTCCCCTTGCTATAGTCCCTAGAGCAGCCACCCTCATCGTACGTACACCCAAGGACTGTCATATATCATGTGTAACATGTACAAGTAAGGTAGCAAACAAGCACAAGGACTTCCTGGCATACAGGGGTGGATGGGCATAAAATCTGTGCCAGCAAGGGGATCCAGTGTAATGCTATACAGTCCTCTACAGTACATAGAGTCCTCATATATATTACATGTGACCTATGACTGTTTAGAGTATGAACATATTGTATATATGACTGTCTTGTGTGTTCCACATGATATAAGACTGTTTAGTGTATGACTGTCCTGTGTACTTCATATGACTGTCTAATTTGTTACACGCAACCTTTTTGAGTATTACATATAATCTATGACCTGTCTTGTATGTCAGATATGATGTATGACCATCTTTTATGTTATACATGCTATATGGCTGTTTGGTGCATGTCCGTCCATTGTGTTCCACCCCACGAGGGGCTGATATCATGGAGCTTACGTTGAGCAGGTTGCGGCCTCCGCTGTGGTGATGATATGGAATTTTGCACATGGCCTGGTAGTCGTAGAGCGTCACCCTGAGACAGGAAACCATAAAATGGGATCAGTGAGGAGCCATTTTTTACGTAAGACCCTGATGTAGGGAAATGCAGTTGAGGACAAAGGATTACAGGGAGATGCTTGGAGTAGTAGTGTCTGCAGTTGTCATATAACATAGGACCCTGCTACATGAGATATTAGGAGAGGCGCTTACTGTCTGAAGATGCTCATGTGCAGAAGCTGTGTCATCAACGAACCATCAAACTCTCCGAGGAACATGCCTGTCTGTAGGGGAGAAAGTACAGAGGTAGATGGTTACTTTCCTTCCTACAAAATGAAGCATTGCGCCACTAGGGGCACTGTCTGTAGTTATGGTGACAAGATCAGAGGGAATCATAGAAATGGTTCATCTTTGGGTAGAAATACTATGTCCTCCGCTTGGCTCATCATGACCTTGGCAAGCTGGATGCCCAAGAGACAGTCACATCCTGGGCAGAGATTATTTTGTTATGTTATAATTACATTGTGTGCTATCTAGCCATATAATTGTTGGTGTGTCTGTATATACCTGTGGACAGGCATGTGTCACGGCTGTACTCATATAATGGGATTTTAATGGCAGGTTGGGGAACCCAGAGCTCATTATCATAGAGTCCTTTTAAATGTAATTAACCCTCTCACTGTGAGTGTACATGATGAGTGGGGGCAACTGGCGAGGGTGTACTTGATGTCTCCATCCTTGTTCTCCTTCAATAACAAAAGCATACATACAGATGTAACACACACACTTGAGTCCTATTATTATGACTACTTCCTACTTTTGATGTCATGTGTGGAAGGAAGTCATGTGTGGTGAGCTGTGTGGTGAGCTGGCTTGGGGGTATCTAAGGGGTGAGATAGGCTGTCTGCTCACATATCCCTCATTGCTGTCATGGGCAAAAGGGACAATTTGTCAGAGTTCAACAAGCTCTACTGTGTATGGGGCTCTGAAGCAAACGGATGGTCACTGCTAGAGATGAGCGAATTTCATATTTTGAAATTCATTCACACTTCGTTTGGTGGTAAAAGGTGAATTGCGTCATGGATTCCGTTACCACGGACCATAATGCAATTGACTTTTTGATACTGCAACGGAATGCCTTTAGAGGCATTCCGTTATTTATTCCGTCATAATAGAATTCTATAGGCTGCAAAACGGATCTGTCCTGTTTCCATTATGCAGGGGAGTCCATAACGCAATTCACCTTTTACCACCAAACGAAGTGTGAATGATTTTGATAAGCGGAAAATCGCTCATCTCTAGTCACTGCACCTCTGCTAACAAACTTGCATCCGCAGAAAAGTCTTCAGTTTCGCAGCAGTATCAAAATTGGACTTCCACTGATTGACAAATGGTTGCCTTCTTCAATTAGCTCAACATTTTCTACTTCATGGAACGGATTGACGTTGGCGTGTCAGGCGAGAAACATTAGAGAACAAACACCCCGCAATCACTGCTGGAAGAACACAAGCTGATGGTGGCACGTTATGGTATGGGGAATGTTTTTGTGTCCTTCTCTGGGCCCACTCATCCATATGGAAGGCACTCTTAACCAATTTGGACATGCTGATTGTCTTCCCTGGGGCGGGTGGGATCTTCCAGCAAGACAATGCAACATGTCACACAGCTAAAAATGTTTGACATTGGTTGGAAGAGCATAACCAAGACTTCCAAGTACTACCCTGGTCCCCTAATTCCCCAGACGAACCCAAATGAGCATCTGTGGGACCACCTTGATCTTTGTGTTTGCTCTATGGATACTCCTCAATGCACCCTCCAGCAGCCATGGAATGCACAGATACCTGTGACAATGCTGCACATGGCGGTTCTCCAGAATTTCCAATAATCCACCCACTTGGACAAAATACTAAACACCATCCTATCCAGGCAACTCCCAATATTACTTCTCTGTCATCTCAATATCTAACATATTATCCCTCCCAGAGGACCCATGGTACAAGTTCCATATAGCTTCACCTATCCACCTCTTACCCATTGCCATTTTTTTCTGATTTTGGGCCCTAACGTCTAGACCTAGAAGCCAGCACCTATAGTGTCCACTCAACGATTGCATCGAGTTAGACCACACCATAAACCTACAAAACCCATGAGAAAACACTTTATCCCACCCTTGTATCTGCAATTTCTCAGTGGTGGCACCCAACTTGAAACCCTTCACTTCAGCCGCTGTTCCTACTCCTCCCATCCTCCACTTACCTGCTCTAGGTCCTTGGACAGCACAATGAAGCCATTACTGTCAATCAGGTAACAGTTCAGCCTCTGAAAGAGAGAAGCAGAATTTCTTCATTTCACAAAGCGGGCACAGTGTAGATACACATATCCCAGCTTTCCTTTTGATGGATCACTGATCCATCAATGACCCATACGTACCTCGTCCTCACAGCTCAATGGACACATGCCATCCACAGTGCTGCACTGCAGAAGATACAGATTGTATTACAGGTGAATACACAAGCATTAGTCACACTGTACAAAACAATGACATGCCCCTTTAAATGCTCCATAAGCTGTGACCCTAGCCCAATAAAGATTCCCAGAGGATGAAGTCTGCTACAGGAAGGGGTCTTCTACTGGACATCAGGAGGCCATCATGACCCTGACCACAACTAGTAACTCTATAGTTCCGAATTCTGTAGAAAAAAACTTACATCAGTGTCGTTGGGCTGGAAGTGATGAGACCACCAGGGGAAGATAAAAAGAAAATGGTCATAAGTGTAAAGTGACAACAGTATGTAATACAAGGCACATAGGAGGAGATTTATCAAAACGGGTGTAAGGAAAACCGGCTTAGTTGCCCATAGCAACCAAGCAGATTCCACCTTTCATTTGTCAGAGCACCGTTGGAAAATGAAAGGATCAAGCTGATTGTTTTTTATGTGCAACTAAACTAGTTTTCCTTTACACCAGTTTTGATAAATATTCCCTATAATGCCTATAAATCTGGTATAAATCTAGGTATATTCCCCTTTCAGCAAAGCTGGGTTCAAACTCCTATCACAGCTGTCATGCCGAGCTTTTGTCATCCAGCTTCCTCAGATACAGTTATAATTTTTAACAATGTGATAGACAAGGACGACTGTGGAATTTCTATTTTTATTGGAGTAGCGTCAAGCTGTTTTTAAACTACAATTCCTGGTCGGGGCTTACTGAGAGTTGTAGTTGGGTATCCAGAGGTTGGAGACCACTGATAATCTGTGTCTTAGGATTCTGGGCTGAACATGAGCATTATGTAAGCACAGAGAGGATGGGCATAGATGGCCAACTATATTCTAGCCCTGTGACTGGGCATTTAAAGGTCATTCAGTGAAAGCAATGGAGTACACCTGGTGCAGAGTATATATATATATAAATATATACTGTATATACACATTGTAGCGCCCTTTTGTTCAACAGGTTGTTCAAGGAGACGTCTCTGGTATCATTTTACTGCCACTTACCTGCAGTGCCACCTTCCAGAAGATATCCCGCAACACAGACAGTTTCATCTGGACCCCAATAGCTGTAAGCATTAGAGAAGATGATGACTACATACAGAGGATAACCCCTAGGGGGTGCTAGTTCTGCACCTTGTCACTTTGTCCTTCTCCGCTCGTGACAAAACATCAATTATATGTAAACAATGAGGTGCCAGGACTTGTAATTTCCAAGCCTGCCACACATGAGGGAGCGCCATCAGCCACTTCATTATCTGCTCGACCTCCACACACTGCACAAAGTCATTAACAAAAATGCAGAATACGGTGGGTACAGCCAGACACATGCCAGCCAGGGGGCGGCAAACTGTGCCACCAAAATGTGTAACCTGCACCAGTAAGGATGGGGTGTACAGTCTATGCTTCTGTACAGATCTGCAGTACTATACCTTGTGCTATCACGTCTTTCACGTTAGTCACAACCAGCTGGTTTTCTGTAAGCTGGCAGGCTGTAGAACCTTATAGCTGCAGAACCTGCTGCCCCCTACTGTCTTCCTTATGGCTCGCAGGATACAGGACCCATCTCTCTCTGCTCCCCCTGCTGATACATTCCTGTAGGCTCTCAGGAGATAGGACATTACATTTCCTGGCTGCCCTCTGTTGGTTAACTCTCTGGATACAGGAAATGGCATGGCCACTGCTGCCTACTACTGGCATCACTCACCTAGATTTCCATAAAAAGGGCATCACTTCTTTCTTTCACCTCTAGGCCCCTGCTGGTATGCTGTTAGTTCTCAGAATTAATAAGATACGGCATCTCTGCCTCCCACTACTGGTACCATCTTCGCTATCAAGATACCAGACTTCTCATCTCTGTGCTGCCCCCGGTGGCATCCTGTTAGTTCTCAGGACTAATAACATACTGTATCTCTGCCTCCAACTAATGTACCATCTTAACTATCAAGATACAAGACATCTCATACCCTGCTGGTATCCTTTTACAGGACTTCACATACAGTATTTGGATTCCCATTAGGAGTGCACAGTGGCATCCAGCAGAATCGTGAATGCAGCTCTGGATGAAACTGAAGAATAAGACATGATATAAAACAAGGTCAGGGCTCAGCTCAGCTTTTTCTGTGTGATCACATGTTTGGCCACTGATTTTGCAGAGAAGATATGCTGGGAGCTATAGGAGAGCCACAGCTTGGGGCCAGTAATCTATTATGTTTATCATTTTTTTCTAACCTCAGAAGAAGAATTAATAAAGCATCAGAGGGAACCCCAATACTGACCACAGGAGACAGGGTTAAATCATCAGATGACTGAACTAAGAATATCCCCCTTCCTAGTGACTTCCCACCTAAAGTTCTCACCTTCCCTTGTTGCCACCTCTCACTCTCCCAGCAGTGGTAACGTGAAGTTTTCCTCTGCGTCATTAAGGCACAAATATAGGAACTTTAAAACCATGTCACATCCCATATATAACCAGCGGAGGGGAATTCATAAGTCGTGCATGTGACCACTAGGCTCTTCAACAGAAATTTTAAACTGAGCTCTGAATCTTTATAAAGAAGTTCTTTATAATTATTATGAAACTGAACAATCTATCACTAAGAAGGATGTTTATCCATTTACTAAAGATAAGCTGTGATATCATTGGGAATGCAGCCTATCCATTAACTAAAGAGCAGTGGTGACATCACTGACAATGCAGTCTATTCATTAACTAAACAGCAGTGGTGACATCACTGAGAATGCAGCATATTCATTCAGCAGAGATCAGCGGTGACATCACTGAAAATGCAGCCTACCCATTAACTAAACAGCAGTGGTGACACCACAGAGAATGCAGCCTTTCCATTCACTAGAGAGCAGCAGTCACATCACTGAGAATGCAGCCTGTCCATTCACTAGAGAGCAGCTGTGACACCACAGAGAATGCAGCCTATCCATTCAATAGGGAGCAGCGGTCCCATCACTGAGAATGCAGCCTATCCATTAACTAAATAGCAGTGGTGACATCACGGAGAATGCAGCATAACCATTCACCAGGGATCAGCGGTGACATCAATGAGAATGCAGACTATTCATTCACCAGAGATCAGCAGTGACATCACTGAGAATGCAGCCTATGCATTCAGAAGAGATCAGTGGTGACATCACTAAGAATGCAGCCTATGCATTCAGAAGAGATCAGTGGTGACATCACTAAGAATGCAGCCTATCCATTCACTAGAGATCTGTGGTGACATCACTGAGGATGCAGGATATCCATTCACTGAAGATCAGTGGTGACCACTAAGAATGCACCCTATCCATTCACTAGAGCAGTGTTTCCCAACCAGTGTGCCTCCAGCTGTTGCAAAACTACAACTCCCAGCATGCCCGGGCAGTCTTTGGTTGTGCGGGCATGCTGGGAATTGTAGTTTTGCAACAGCTGGAGGCACACTGGTTGGGAAACACTGCACTAGAGCAGTGTTTCCCAACCAGTGTGCCTCCAGGTGTTGCAAGACTACAACTCCCAGCATGCCTGCACAGCCAAAGGCTGTCTGGGCATGCTGGGAGTTGTAGTTTTGCAACAGCTGGAGGCACGCTGGTTGGAAAACACTGCACTAGAGATCTGTGGTGACATCACTAAGAATGCAGCCTATCCATTCACTAGAGCAGCAATGACATGAGTGAGAATGCAGCCTATCCATTCACTAGAGATCAGTGGTGACATCACCGAGAATGCAGCTTGTCTATTCACTAGAGAGCCGCGGTGTCATCTCTGAAAATGCAGCCTATTCATTCACTAGAAATCAGTGGTGACATCACTAAGAATGCAGCCTATCCATTCACTAGAGAGCAGTGGTGACATCACAGAGAATGCAGCCTATCCATTCACTAGAGAGCAGTGGTGACATCACAGAGAATGCAGCCTGTCCATTCACTAGAGAGCAGTGGTGAATGCAGGGCAGAATGCAGTCTGTAGATTTGCTACAGCTCAGCCATGATTTACTGAGAATTTTCCTCCTTAGACTATCAGGTATAGGTTACTTTGTAATGTTGTTGTGGACAAGAAGTTGTTAGCCATTCTGGAGTTATGTAGCTACATTGTCAGTTCATCCACACACCTGCATACATACAGACACAAACCTCTTCTGTATGTTGCCACAACCCTGTGCCTTTTATGTATGAATCAGTACCTACAGAGAAGGTACTCCAACAGTGATGCCCAAAAATACCCTGTAAGCTAAGAATATAAAGACTGACTTGCATGGTCCCCCAAACTCAACCCCATCAAACACCTTTGGGATGAACGAGAACAGGCCCTCTCATCCAATCAGTGTCTGGCCTCAAAAATGCTCTTCTGGATGAATGGGCAAGAATTCCCACAGAAACGCAAGATCTTGTTGGGAAACATAGGATACAGTAGAAGGAGCATGGTCCCACAGCAGCACAAAGTATTTCAGGAAAGGTGGGTGCTGAGCTTGTTTGGGATCACAGATCAATGTTGCATAGCCAAAGGAGCAGGGCCCTAGCAGCACCTCGAGGGAAGTCCCAGACAACACAGCTACTTAGTGGAAGGATCAAAGTTCTCAGAAGCAAAGTGTATTTCAGAGGGTTGATCTTCTGGGAGAACACGGAGTAAAAGTAGAAGAGGAAAGGCCCAACAGGTGCACAGAGCATTTCAGGAGATAATATGATGATCTGGTAAGAGGACACAGACTAAACGTTATATGGTAGAAAGAGCAGGGAGAAAAAGAGAACAAGAGTGTCTCAGGAGATGGTTTTCTGATCTTGGGGGAGTACACAGAGACAGAGTTACATTCTGGAAGGATCAGTGCCCCCAGAAGCACATAGTATTTCAGGAGAGGCATATGCTGATCTTGGGGCAGCAGCATGATGCTGTTAGTGAGGGTATTCTAGCATGATCTTTGTATAATATTCTCAGCTCTGCCACACAGATGCTATGGTCCAGTTGCTGGGAATTATTTCAGGACCACAATCAGTGCCACCTGTTACAGATTTAGGCAGGTGGGCTACTGGTCACTGTCCTCCACAGGCCAGTCACCTGCTGCGCTCCTCTTGATGCTTCTAGTCTGGGCACTTGACATCATGGTTTATGGTTTGGGACTTGCTGGCTTCACACTGGAGGTTTGAGGTGGGCGGTGAATCCCATTGTGCTCCACAAATGGGCGATTTCAGCTGACAACATTAATTACAGGGAGGCAACAACGGCAAGACAGTAATATCTTGAGCGGACCCCCGAAAACAACAGCAAACAAAAGACAAGAACAGCGAAGACACCCACATAATGAAGGGCACTGGAGCCCGCAGAAGAGCAAAGTATGGTGCAAGGAAGACAACAGAAGGGGATGTAGTGGTGGAAGAGGGGGGGCAAATACAGAAAAACCAAAATAGCTGGAGAGATATATACTGAGGGCAAAAGAGACAGCAAGTGAGGAAAGTGACAGCAAGTGGGGACAGAGATGGTAAATGAGGGAAAAGGTAAGTGAGGCAAAAGACGAAAGAGACAGTGAGGGAGGGAGGAGACAACAAGAGACAGGAAAAGAGGAAAGAGCAAGTGAGGGATATACAGCAGTCTGAGGGAGGAAGAGACTGAAAGTGAGGAGAGATACAGCAAGAGAGGAAAGAGACAGCAAATGGGGGAGGATTTAACAAGACAGGAAAATTAGAATGTATACGTGAGGGGGGAAGAGACAGCAAGTGAGGAAAAATATAGCAAGTGAAAGTCCCAAGAGGTTTCTGAAAAGGTGGTAAGTCATCTGTCCATCAAAATTTTAGACAATGACGAGCCGAAGAAGCAGGAGGTCAAACACACAGGGGTGAAGAACATAAAGTAGGTGTAGGACAGAAAGAGAAGCTCCCCTGCTCTGGACTGCAATCATCGGATTAGCATCTAGTCATGAGCCTGGCACAGGAGATGACAGTACCACGAGAGTGGCTGATGATTGGGGGCTCATATGTACATTTCTGCTAGCAGAGACCTGGCAGGTGACCTTCTGTATGATCGGCACAATGCTGAGGGATCTTGGATGAGGATGTGGGTCTTGTTAAAGTGTTGGCACTACTATTTCACCCATACTACCATATCAGCACCCATCTCCATGGAGCAGTACAAATACAATAATTCATCGGCATCACTAGGTCTTCTCTAGAACTCAGAGAAAAGGGGTCAGTTTTGGAGTTTAAGTTTGGGACTTTTACAGAGCTCTTTGCTTCAAAGCTCTTTGTGCGGCAGAATTCTCTGTCTTCTTAATTTCCTGACCGGAAGTTACAGTGAAGTTGCAGCCGGTCACTATTTCTACAAGCCCACTAGATAACATTAGACTGACCCCTCTTTCGTCTGTGCAGTCTTCAATACGGTGTTCACAACTCCATCAAATCAAATTATTTCAGGCATCTCTCTGTCTCTTTCTCCTCCTCACGACACCAAAAAGAGGAAACAAAATGGCCATCAAAGTGGAATATTTTTTATTTCATATAAGCTTGTGCCGTGCACATATTAATAGGCATGTCACATTGTGAGCATTATATTTGTTCCACAGCCTCATGCATTCCAGGTCATAAACAGAACTGTATGCAATAATGGCTGTAGGTGTGTTGCCTTCTCCTGTGTATATCACCCCAAATCTCCCCAACATCTGGCCTTTCCATCCTTCTAACACACGTGTTGTCATACAAACCCAACACCAGGGGCGAATTGGCCAAAGACCCGGTGGGCCCATGCCTTGGAGGGCCACCCAAGCCCTCTCCAGTGGCCGCAGGTGCCCTCCTCTGGATGGCGATACATTTGAAGACTGTGATGCAGGTGGCTTGTCATGTCTAATGGCAGTGGTTCTGTGTTAGAGGAGTCCCATTCCTCGCTGCTATATAAAGTAGTTACGTGTGTATTATTACATATATATGTTTTGGTGTGAATATATATATATATATATATATATATATATATATACACACTAGAAATCCTTTCTCCCTTTGATTGAATTGTTGAACTGTACATGCAGCTGTGGCTCAGTGCTGGAGGATGCCCATGTCTGGATATCATCTCAAGGGGTTACGAGTGTTTGTACGTATGTGCATGTGTACATCTACATATGAGCGCATCTGTGGTTAGTTCTCCAAGATCCTTAAAACAACCTCCCTGCTGAGTTCCTTCAAAAACTGTGTACAAGTTTACCTAGAAGAACTGATGCTGTTCTGATGGCAAAGGGCGGTCACATCAAATATTGATTGAATTTAGATTTCTCTTGTTGTTCACAGGCTACATTCACACGACTGAAAAACGGCCGTTTTGTTTTAAGAACAATGGTAGTCTAGGGTGTTATTCAAATGGACGTGTTTTTTTTTTTTTTTTTGACAGCCTGTGAATAAAGGCCGCCCAAAAACAGGACATGTCCTACTTTGTTTTCCTGGACCGACATCCCACCTACAATTGAAGGGGCCCCTTTTTACAGCTATCCCTCAGGAAGACAGTGAAAAAAAGGCCATTAAAAATAGACCATTTTGCCATTCTTCCCGGCCGTCATGTGAATGTAGCCTACTGCAGTGTATAACATGCAGCTTTGGCTTAGTGTTTGAGGTTGTCCATGTCTGGTTATGGAGATTACATGTGCATGTGTTTATCGCTGCATATGTGTTAGGTGAGTGTATGTGTGAATATAGTTATATATCTCTGTGTGTACATGTATGCATCTATGTGTGTACTGGAGATTCCTTCTCCCTTGTGGGTGAATGAGTGCAGCGTATAATAGGCAGCTGTGGCTGAGTGCTGGAGGTTGCCCATGTCTGGGTGCCATGAAGGGGGGTTACACGTGTGTGTGTGCTTGTGTGTGGCTTGCTGCCTGCCTACTCTGCTCAGTTGCTCAGTGCATTGAGTCCCTGTCATCCTACGTCGCCTTCGTCTTCCTTGCACTCTCATTCTCCCGGGCTTCCTTGCTGTTTCGGAGCCTTCAGCTGACTGCTCTCTTCTTGCCGGTAGACTGTGAGGGACGCCACTCCACTCACATCCCCAGTGCCGTCACTCCTCTCTGAACCTCTTGTTTATTGTCTCCCCCCCCCTTCCCCAAGGATGAAAGGTTGAAGCAGCAGAGGGCTCTTGGCATCGTCCCCATCTGAAGCCCTTTTGTTGGGGGTCCATGACTGGCAAACATTGTAAGGGTTCCTCTCATCTCCTGGCTGTTATCTGCTTGTCAGGGTCCTCAGACCTCCGAGGGACACGGTAAGGATCACACGGGTAATTTTGGATCATTTGGAGGGGAGGTTATTGCTGGACACTTTGGACCAGAAGGAACAGGTGTGGGATGCAGAACGGGCGGGCAATGCTTAGGGTCATACAATATGTATCATACATACATGCTGTCGGTATGTATATTGCAAGACTCAAATACCTCCCCTCTTTAACCCATTCCCTGCCAGTGCACAGTTATTTCGAGTGAGGGTACATGTGATTTAATATATTTTAAAGTCAGTCTTTAAATGGGGAGGGGGATTATGTAGTGACTGGGGCTATCCTGAGTGTATGGAATGTGGTATCAAAATATCTGCTGGCCCCTAGTCCCAAATCTCATAGCACAGTGGGAGGTACCATGTAGGTTTACATCCTAATACAGCCCCATCTCCCCCATCCTGTCTGTCCAATCCTATCTTGTCCAACAAGTCTTTTCATACTGAGGATGGGTATTTAGACTGGCACAGATTAGAGGTGCCCCAGTACCTACAGTAAACTGCATATATGACAAACAGGGGGCACCTAAACACATAATATGGGAGCCTGTCTGTGGGGCTGGGAATCTCTGGTATGGTTTTGCCCATTTTTGACTTCAAGTATACATTTCTTTGCATGTTATCTATGGTGGTGGATTGTCAGCTTTGTAGACAAGCCTGTATATCTATTAACTCAGCAGGCTGGCGCTGGGTGGTTTTGGTTTTGGAACTACTCTACATCACGAATCATAAGGGTCATTTGTGAGGTTTATACAGAAATTCCACAATAATGGCACCGTGCATGATCATATACCCCATTCCACTGGTGAAAGAAGGTATTTCTGCTGCAGGCCCCTCTAAAGCAGCTGTTATTCTGCGTTCTACAACATTTATGACTACAGAATGCACATTGACCGCCATATTTGCGCCATCTTTTTACTTTGCTACTGATGAACCCTTCCCTCATCATTTTTTATTAACTATTCCTGTAAAAAACACCCTGAAGCAGACTGTGAGGCCCAATGCACACGAACGTATTTTCTTTTCGTGTCCGTTCCGTTTTTTTGCAGACCGTATACGGAACCACTCATTTCAATGGGTCCCCCCAAAAAAATGAAGTTACTCCGTGTGCATTCCGTTTACGTATGTCTGTATTTCCGTTCCGCAAAAAAATAGAACATGTCCTATTATTGTCCGCATTACGGACAAGTATAGCACTGTTCTATTAGGGGCCAGCTGTTCCGTTCCGCAAAATACAGAATGCACATGGACGTCATCTGTATTATTTGCGGATTGCACAATACATACGTTCATGTGCATGAGGTCTGAACATGCAGATTTCTTGAGCTTCTAACAATAAAAGGTGCAAAGCTGAGCAATTTGACTGAAAAGTGACGGAGCAGATAAATGGCGGCAAATTGTTTCAGCCAGATTTTCTTTGAAAGATCCATTCAAGATAAAAGATGATTATCCTGAAGGGACACTCTGCCCTCTATTTACTATGCAGATGACTATAAGCTATTGCTCCCTGTTATCATCCACTTCAGGTCATAGAGAAACTTTAAGATAGGTGAATCCAATTTATTATTCTCTGTTATCAGCCACCTCAGGTTGGGAAGAAAATCAACTGCACCCTCTTACCAGCCACTTTAGGCTGGCAAGAAGTAAAAAGTAGCTTTATTCAATGGGATGAGTGTAGAAGCTTCCCTGACCCCCATGATCACTACTTTGTCACATATCTATAGCAAGGAGTACCCCCAGAAACATTTACATCCATACCGTATGTGACCAATATGAGCTGCTCTTATCATAACTCTCCTGCACTGCTATAAGCTCTGGATTGTGGGGTTAGCGGTTCCCATTGAGGACAATCTGAACTTTCTTTACTTACTTTTAATTTCAAATTGTCTGACATATATTGCATATATGGGGCAGTATTATAGTAGCAATATTTTTGTACATAGGAGGCAGTATTATAGTAGTTGTACTCTTGTACATATGATCAGTATTATAGTAGTTATATTTTTGCACAAAGGAGTCAGTATTATAGTGGTTATATTCTTGTAGATAGGGGCAGTATTATAGTAGTTATATTTTTGTACATAGGAGGCAGTATTATAGTTATATTTTTGTACAAACGATTATAGCAGTTGTATTCTTGTACATATAAACAGTATTATAGTAGTTATATTCTTGTACACAGGAGGTAGTATTATAGTAGTTACAGACGTGGACAAAATTGTTGGTACCCTTTGGTCAATGAAAGAAAAAGTCACAATGGTCACAGAAATAACTTTAATCTGACAAAAGTAATAATAAATTAAAATTCTATAAATGTTAACCAATGAAAGTCAGACATTGTTTTTCAACCATGCTTCAACAGAATTATGTAAAAAAATAAACTCATGAAACAGGCATGGACAAAAATGATGGTACCCCTAGAAAACACAGAACATAATGTGACCAAAGGGACATGTTAATTCAAGGTGTGTCCACTAATTAGCATCACAGGTGTCTACAACCTTGTAATCAGCCATTGGGCCTATATATATGGCTCCAGGTAATCACTGTGTTGTTTGGTGATATGGTGTGTACCACACTCGACATGGACCAGAGGAAGCAAAGGAAAGAGCTGTCTCAAGAGATCAGAAAGAAAATTATAGACAAGCATGTTAAAGGTAAAGGCTATAAGACCATCTCCAAGCAACTAGATGTTCCTGTGAGTGCAGTTGCACATATTATTCATAAGTTTAAGATCCATGGGACTGTAGCCAACCTCCCTGGACGTGGCCGCAGGAGGAAAATTGATGACAAATCTAAGAGACGGATAATCCGAATGGTAACAAAAGAGCCTAGAAAGACTTCTAAAGAGATTCAAGGTGAACTTCATGCTCAAGGAACATCAGTGTCAGATCGCACCATCCGTCGTTGTTTGAGCCAAAGTGGACTACATGGGAGACGACCAAGGAGGACACCATTGTTGAAAACGAATCATAAAAAAGCAAGACTGGAATATGCCAAACTACATGTTGACAAGCCACAAAGCTTCTGGGAGAATGTCCTGTGGACAGATGAGACAAAAATCGAAGTTTTTGCCAAGGCACATCAGCTGTATGTTCACAGACGAAAAAATGAAGCATATCAAGAAAAGAACACTGTCCCTACTGTGAAACATGGAGGAGGCTCTGTTATGTTCTGGGGCTGCTTTGCTGCGTCTGGCACAGGGTGTCTTGAATCTGTGCAGGGTACAATGAAATCTCAAGACTATCAAGGAATTCTAGAGAGAAATGTACTAGCCAGTGTCAGAAAGCTTGGTCTCAGTCGCAGGTCATGGGTCTTGCAACAGGACAATGACCCAAAACACACCGCTAAAAACACCCAAGAATGGCTAAGAGGAAAAAATTGGACTATTCTAAAGTGGCCTTCTATGAGCCCTGACCTCAATCCTATTGAGCATCTTTGGAAGGAGCTGAAACATGCAGTCTGGAAAAGGCACCCTTCAAACCGGACACAACTGGAGCAGTTTGCTCATGAGGAGTGGGCCAAAATACCTGCTGAGAGGTGCAGATGTCTCATTGACAGTTACAGGAAGCGTTTGATTGCAGTGATTGCCTCAAAAGGTTGCGCAACAAAATATTAAGTTAGGGGTACCATCATTTTTGTCCATGCCTGTTTCATGAGTTTATTTTTTTACATAATTCTGTTGAAGCATGGTTGAAAAACAATGTCTGACTTTCATTGGTTAACATTTATAGAATTTTAATTTATTATTACTTTTGTCAGATTAAAGTTATTTCTGTGACCATTGTGACTTTTTCTTTCATTGACCAAAGGGTACCAACAATTTTGTCCACGTCTGTATATTCTTGCACACAGGAGGCAGTATTATAGTAGTTATAATCTTGTATATAGGGGCAGTATTATAGTAGTTATATTTTTGAACATAGGAGGCAGTATTATAGTTATATTTTTGTACAAAGGAAGCAGTATTATAGCAGTTGTATGCTTGTACATATGAGCAGTATTAAAGTAGTTATATTCTTGTACACAGGAGGCAGTATTATAGTAGTTTTATTATTGTACACAGGAGGCAGTATTATAATAGTTATATTCTTGTACATAGGAGTCAGTATTATAGTGGTTATATTTTTGTACATAGGGGCAGTATTATAGTAGTAACATATATTCTTGTAAATATGGGCAGTATTATAGTAGTTATATTCTTGTACATAGGAGGTAGTATTATAGTAGTTCTACTCTTATACATTGAGTCAGTATTATAGTTATATTTTTGTACATAGGAAGCAGTATTATAGCAGTATTACATATGAGCAGCATTATAGTAGTTATATTCTTGTACACAGGTGGCAGTATTATAGTAGTTCATTCTTGTATATAGAAGTAGTATTATTGCAGTTATATTCTTGAACATAAGGACAGTATTATATTAGTAGTAGTTATATTTTTGCACATAGGAGGCAATTATAATAATTATGTTCTTGTACATAGCAGGCAGTATTATAGTAGTTATATTCTTGTATGTAGAAAGCAGTATTATAGTAGCTGCATTCTTGAACATATGAGTACTATTACAGTAGTAGTATTGTTGTGCATAGGGGGCAGTATTATATTAGTTATATTCTTGTACATAGGAGGCAGTATTATAGTAGTTTATTCTTGTACATAGGAACAATATTATAGCAGTTATATTCTTGCACATAGGGGGCAGTATTAAAGTAGTTATATTCTTGTACATAGGGCCAGTATTATAGTAGTTATATTCTTGTACATAGGAAGCAGTATTTTAGTAGTTATATTCTTGTACATAGGAGGTAGTATTATAGTAGTTCTACTCTTATACATTGAGTCAGTATTATAGTTATATTTTTGTACATAGGAAGCAGTATTATAGCAGTATTACATATGAGCAGCATTATAGTAGTTATATTCTTGTACACAGGTGGCAGTATTATAGTAGTTCATTCTTGTATATAGAAGTAGTATTATTGCAGTTATATTCTTGAACATAAGGACAGTATTATATTAGTAGTAGTTATATTTTTGCACATAGGAGGCAGAATTATAATAATTATGTTCTTGTACATAGCAGGCAGTATTATAGTAGTTATATTCTTGTATGTAGAAAGCAGTATTATAGTAGCTGCATTCTTGAACATATGAGTACTATTACAGTAGTAATATTGTTGTGCATAGGGGGCAGTATTATATTAGTTATATTCTTGTACATAGGAGGCAGTATTATAGTAGTTTATTCTTGTACATAGGAACAATATTATAGCAGTTATATTCTTGCACATAGGGGGCAGTATTAAAGTAGTTATATTCTTGTACATAGGGCCAGTATTATAGTAGTTATATTCTTGTACATAGGAAGCAGTATTTTAGTAGTTATATTCTTGTACATAGGGACAGCATTACAATAGTTGCATTCTTGTATATAACAACGGTATTATAGTAGTTATATTCTTGTACATAAGAGGCAGTATTATAGTAGTTATAGTTTTGCACATATGAGGCAGGATTATAATAATTATGTTCTTGTACATAGCAAACAGTATCATAGTAAATAGTTATAAATCCCAGCCAGCTCAAGCAAGAATCTCGGGGCACGGAAGTGATGTGGACTATAACGGACACAGGACAGATCCGTTTTGCAGCCCATAGACTTTTACTATGACTGCTCCAAAAGCATTCCGTTATGCATTCCGTCATAGAATTGCGTTATGGTCCGTGGAAACGGAATCCATAATGCAATTCACCTTTTGCCAACAAACGAAGTGTGAACGAATTTCAAAATAAGAAATTCGCTCATCTCTACTAGCAAGCAATAATGTCACTGTGTGTCTGTTTTCTTATTTGGATCCTTTGAACAAAAGTTATTCCATGTGCTGCACATAGGGGGCAGAATTAAAATATGTATTTTCTTGAATATAATTAGATCTATTTTAATAGTTTTCCTGTATATGGGGAAGTATTACAGTAGATATATTGTTATACACAAGGGTGAGTATAGTACTATATTCTTGTACATAGGGAGCAGTATTATAATAGTTCTATCCTTGCACATGGGTAAGTATTATAGTATTCATAATCCTTTAGATAGGAAGCAGTATTATAGTAGTAATATTCTTGCACATAGGGAGTAGTATTATAATAGTTACATTCTTATAGTATATATGATAATAGTAGTTATTTTCTTGTACATAAGGACAGCATTATAGTAGTTATATTCTTCTACATAGGAGGCAGTATTATAGTAGACATATTATTGTACATAGGAGGCAGTATTATAGTAGTTATATTCTTGTACATAGGAGGCAGTATTATAGTAGTGTATTCTTGTACATAGGAGGCAGTATTATAGTAGTTATATTCTTGTACATAGGAGGCAGTGTTATAGTAGTTATATTCTTGTACATAGGAGGCATTATTATAGTAGTTCTATTCTTGTACATAGGAGGCAGTATTATAGTAGTTACATTCTTGTACATAGGAGGCAGTATTATAGTAGTTATATTCTTGTACATAGGTGCAGTATTATAGTAGTTATATTATTGTACAAAGGAGGCAGCATTATGGTAGTTATATTCTTGTACATAGGGGGCAGTATTATAGTAGTTATATTCTTGTACATAGGGGCAGTATTATAGTAGTTATATTCTTGTACATAGGAGGCAGTATTATAGTAGTTATATTCTTATACATAGGAGGCAGTATTATAGTAGTTATATTCTTATACATAGGAGGCATTATTATAGTAGTTATATTCTTGTACATAGGGGGCAGTATTACAATAGTTTTATTTTTTCACTTTGGGGGCAGTATTATAGTACTTATATTCTTGTACATAGGAGGCAGTATTATAGTAGTTATATTCTTATACATAGGAGGCAGTATTATAGTAGTTATATTTTTATACATAGGAGGCAGTGTTATAGTAGTTATATTCTTGTACATAGAAGGCAGTATTACAGTAGTTACATTCTTGTACATAGGGCCAGTATTAAAGGAGTTATATTTTTTTGGTACATATTAGACAGTATCATAGAAGTTATATTCTTGGGCAGTATTATAGGAGCTATATCCTTGCACATAGGAGTAAAGTACTAGTTACATTCTTGGGCACAGGGGGAGTATTATAGTAGCTATATTTTTGTACACATGATGCAGTATTAAAACATTTGTCTTCATGCACATAGAGACCAACTTTACAGTAGATATTTTCGTGCACATAGGGTACAGTACTATACTAGATATTTTCTTGTGATCAGTAGTCTCCAATGTGAAAAGGGAACCAGGTATAGGCTCATAGGATTTCTCCATGCTGATCTGTTCATTGAGGGGTCATATTCTGTTTACATATAATAAAGGATATGCAATGTTAATGCACACTGCCATCTAAAGGACAAGTTATTGTAAAAGTCCAGTAAGCAATGGGTTAAAGAGAGGATAGATCGCCCCCATTATCTTTTCACCTCTCGGCAAGTGTGAAGAACTGTCAGTATTTTTTATAATAGAATGATTTTCCTATTGTAAACTCTAACATTTGTGTCTTGAATTTTTGTTTTATAATAACCTCATAACAGCTATAATGGATCAATTTCCAAACAGATAAAAATCCATTCAATCTGATGGATCCCACCGACTTATAATGGGATCTATCAAGTTTCTATGGGAATAAAGGCATTTTTGATGGCATGAACAGAGCAGCTCACATAGTTATTCTTGTCATCAAACACGCCAGAACCCCTGAGTGAATGCAAATAACACCAATGTGAATACAGTCTTATTTTTGAAAATGGGGAAAATGAGGCAACTGACATCAGCTGCCAGGCAAACCTGATTACAAAGGCCGTAGACCGGTAAACGTGAGATCTGGTCTTCATTCAGGAAAGTCATTTCCAAATCACAATATGAATGAGAGCATGATAGTATAACTGGGGGGAGCAGGTGCAGTGGCTGCTACATCCAAAATTACATGAATCCCTCAAGCTCAGCAGAAGCAAGTGAAATATATTCATTACAAGTCAATCCTTCAGGAAGACAGCAAAAGAGAACAAGACAGGGGCAAGAAAAGAAGAAGGAAAGGAAGGAGGAGGAGGGAGTTGGAAGAGGAGGGAAGATGTAAGGAGGGAGAAGGAAAGGAAGCAGCAGGGAAGATAAGGAATGAGGGTGGTAAGGAAGAAAGGAAGGAAATAATAAATGGGAGAGGAGGGGAGGGGAGGAAGTGAAGGAGAGAATAAATGGTGCAGGAAATAAGGAAAGGTGGGAAGAACAGATAAGGAAAGAGAGAATGAAGGAAAAGGGTAAGCGTAAGAAAAGAAGCCAAGGAGAGAACAGAGAAAAGGAGAAGGGAGAAAGGCTAGGTGGGAAAGAGAGAATGAGAAACAAGAGAACAATGAAAAGAAAGGAAGGGAGGAGTGAAGGAAAGTAACGACTATGGAAGAAGGAAAGGGAGGAACAGGGACAGGGAAGGTAGGGACTAGAGGAAGGAAGGAAGGAAGGAAGGAACAAACTTGGAAAGGAGGAAGTAAGGGCAGGATAAAAGGAAAAGGAAGAAAGCAGCAAGTAAAAATAAAGTAAATGGTTAGAATGTAGTGAATGATTCAGGTGCTAAGATATAATTATAGGGCAGTATAATACAGTATGCGACAGTACATTCTTACTGCAGATAGCCGACTTCTATAAGATGGATGCTTCCAATATTACAGTGATTGCATATACTAGTAATACAGATCAACAGGACAACCAGTGACATGTTACTAATGATATTAATATATGTATGGGTGACCAGTTATCACCAGCGGTAACCGATATTCATTTACATTATAACGATTCAGAATTGCAGACACCATAAAGATTATTGCTACATGTTGGCAGCATTACAAAGACAAGGCTGTAATCACTGGAAGAGACTGCTGCAGAAGAAGAGACAGACAATGGGTCGGGGGTTAGAGAAGGAAGATCTAGTCCAATAAGATGAATCTGAGATGTTTTCAACAAAACTTAACCCCCAGCGTTTTCTAATAATGCTATCCCCTTAGTAAATACTGCCGCTAACTGAACTCAGAATGAATGGCTTAATCAACATGCCGTGGGCCAGTTATACAGGCCCCCGGACACAGCGTATACACATATACACATCACTGCTCCTGCCCAGCAGCTTCTGATGAACAGATATGAGTTGTCATGATGAATACTCCCCAGAGGTAATAAGCAGCGCTGAGGTCATCCATGTTCTCCACTGTTTCCCCTTCTCTTCTCTGAACTCACCTTATACCGCATGTTACTGTAGTGCATTTATCTCCACAGAGTCCAACATTCTGCCCTCTTATTTTTTAGGATTCCTTTGGCAGTCAGAGCTCCATACTTTCTGATGTGAAGCTCCCCATCTCCTGCATAGTTACAAAATGCTGAAGGGAGGTAGAGGGCGCTTAAAGGGGTTCTCCGTGAATTCTACATTTTTATCTAATGCCCCCAAGCCTACCTCTGTATATAGAAGAATCATACTAACTTGGTCCACGCTGCTCCAGTCCTCCATGCTGGATCCTCCATGTCCATATTCTGGTTTCTAGACTGATGTGTCGTATGTAGCCACGTCCTCGGTCAAGCCAGTTATTGGCTGCAGTGGAGAGTGTGACCATGCCCATGCACCGCCCGATGTAAACATTTTGGGGGCCAGAACATGGACATGCAGGGCTCAGCATGGAGGACCGGAGTGGCAAGGAGAAGGTAAGTATGAACCTTCTATTTACGGAGGCAGGCTGTGGGCGCTAGATTAAAAATATCTTTATGCCAGGAGAACAACTTTAGGCCTCATGCGATCGTTGTGTGTTTTGCGGTCTGCAAAACACGGATGGCGTCCATGTGCGTTCCGCAATTTGCGGAATGGCACGGACAGCCTTTAATATAACTGCCTATTCTTGTCCGCAAAGCGTGGACAAGAATAGGACAGGTTATATTCTTTTAGCGGGGCTATGGAACGGAGCAACGGATGCGGACAGCACATGGAGTGCTGTCCGCATCTTTTGCGGCCCCATTGAAGTGAATGGGTCCGCATCCGAGCCGCCAAAACTGCGGCTTAGATGCGGACGAAAACAACGGCCGTGTGCATGAGGCCTTAGAGGGATCTGTCACCAGGAAATTCACTAATAAACCAGACACGCTGTCTTGTAAGGCTAGCTCAGATTAATGTAATGATACTTTTCACTTAGCGATCCATTGATTCATTCTAGAGAAAACGTACTTTTCATTTGTATGCAGATGAGCAGTTAAGGGAAGCCACCCTGTGCACCCTTGCTTCTCCAGCTACCTGTCATCCCCTCCTCCTCATTCCTGATTGACAGGGCAAGCTTCCTGCATAGTCACCTCACCTGGTCCTGTCAGTCAAGGGGAGGGAGGGGCTTGTAGAGGAAGCAAAAGGCACAAGGATGCACATAGTGGCTTGGGCCCGCCCTCAGTGCACTTAACTGCCCATCTGCAGATGTGGCCAAAAGTATTTTTTCTCCAGAATGATGCAACGGATCACTAAGTGACGGGTATCATTACATTCAGCTGAGCTAGCCCTGCAAGGCATTGTGTGGTTTATAAGTGAATTGCTTTGCTCCCTTTAAGAGCTTACTGAATACTGAACTCAGTATTAACACAGTATGCAATTGGTTCCTAAGCTCCCCATAGCGGTGGCTGCAGACCGTCGGTATTTTATCATGCTTCATGTATAACTTATCATGTATCTATGGCTATGCAGAGGAACTGGAGCTGCATATCTGAAAAACACGACTGCTATACAAGTAAATATATATTATGGAATCAGCACAGAATCTGGACCCAACAAACGGTTTACGAATAGGGTGTAGTGCCAGCCTGGACAAATCTGAGGATTAAAAGGGTCGTTTCACTTCAGCAAATAGCATTTATCATGTAGAGAAAGTTAATACAAGGCACTTACTAATGTATTGCGATTGTCCATATTGTTTCCTTTGCTGGCTGGATTGATTTTTCCATTACGTTATACACTGGTCGTCTCCAGGGGTTACGACCACCTTGCAATCCAGCATCGGTGGCCATGCTTACACACTATAGGAAAAAGCATTTTCCTATAGTGTGCAAACAACCACCGATGCTGGAAGAATAAATCAAGACAGCAAAAGAGGCAATATGGGCAATCACAATAATACATTAGTAAGTGCCTTATATTCACTTTGTGTACATGATAATTGCCATCCGCTGAAGTGAAAAAAAAAACTTTAAGGTAGCCAATGTGCCTTGCAATAATGAAACCTAAACTTGTCAGCGGTTTAGAGACACTTGGAGAAACTTTACTCATCTTGAGTTAAAGCGTGGTTTATAGATCGCCTACAGCTACACAATCGAATCAGTCCACCAAGTACTGACAGAAAAGTGCCTAATGCTTGATTTTAGAGACATGTTTTTTGTAGGCTGGTTTCACATTAGCGAGTGTCACGCAAACTCGCAGCGCAGCACCTGTCCTGAACTTCTAGAACTGCCAGGGTCGCCTAGCATTATATTGATTTATGATGCTATGTAAACCTTAGAGGTCTGGAATGTATTGGATAACACTGACATAATGCTGTCAGTGTAAGGGCTCATGCACACGACCGTATGTACTGTATTTTGTGGTCCGCAAAAAATGGATCCACAAAAAAATGCGGATGACGTCCATGTTACAGTTCTGAAATGTATCGTATAAGGGCTCATGCACATGAACGTATTTTCTTTCCATGTCCGTTACGTTTTTTTGCGAACCGTATGTGGAACCATTCATTTCAATGGGTCCGCAAAAAAAAAACTAAAGTTACTCCGTGTACATTTCGTTTCCGTATGTCCGTTCCGCAAAATAGGGAATGCACACAGACATCATCCGCATTTTTTGTGGATCCATTTTTTGCGGACCGCAAAATACATACGGTCATGTGCATGAGCCCTTACACTCACAGCATTATGTCAGTTTTATCCAATACATTCCAGACCTAAGGGTTACATAGCATCATAAATCAATATAATGCTAGGCGACCCTGGCAGTGCTGGAAGTTCAGGACGAGTGCTGCGCTGCGAGTCTGGAGCGCGACAATCGCTCGTGTGAAACCAGCCTTACGCATCAGACTGTTACACAATGCCAACCAACATTACAACTCTCAGAAAGCACTGATCCTGAGTTGTGAGGTCTATGAACCTGAGTGCTATCACCAAACCTATCACAACTGCGAATGCAGCTCTGGATGTGACTGGAGGGTAACTCCAAAAAATAAACTGCACCTTTCTGGGAATATTTAAAAAAAAAAACAAAAAAAAAAACTTAATGTTGACTAAAGGGTGCTGATGCAAAATCTGAATTAGGGTCCCCCAACTGCTGTCCTATTATTGGGCCCTTAAGGCTGCAGGGCCCGGAGGTAAATTCCAACTCTGCATCCCTACAACTCTGCTGCTGAAGGCCCTTTTCTTATCCCTAAGTATAATATTCAAGCCTACTGTTGTAAGAAACACATAAGTAGTAAAAAAAATTGCAAAAATCCCTTATAGAGAAAAGTAATAGCTGAGAAGGATTAAGATGAGAGTGGGAAGATCAGGGGGGGAAGGGAGTTTTTCGTGACTGCAGTATTATGAGCAGGTTTCTTTAGACGACTGAAAAAGATTTATTTTCCAAAATGATGTCAGTGTTCTCAGTAAGATCAGAAAGAAGGAGCAATCTCATGAGATGTCTAGGTTTAATGTGGGGTCCATTCCCCCTGGTCATCTCCTTATTGCAATTTTTTGCAAAACAAAGTATGTGATGAAAAAAATTAAAAAGTATAATCTACCTACATCTGCAACAATGGAGTTTGCTGCTTTTAGATCAATACAATCTGATTTACTACCTTCCTATGTAATGAGATTAGTAGATGTTCCGCAGAGGTGGGGATTATTGTAAAGTACAGAGCTACAATGCAATCAGAAAATCTTCAGGCCCTTTGACTTTTTTCACATTTTGTTATGTTGCAGCCTTGTGCTAAAATAAATAAATAAATAAAAAATAAAAAAAAGTCCCCCCCCCCCATTAATCTGCACTCCATACCCCATAATGAGGGAGTGAAAACAGAATTTTAGAAATGTCTGCAAATTTGTTAATAAAGGGAAAGCTACAATTTTTTTTACATTTTTCATGTACATAAGTATTCAGACCCTCTGCTATGGCTCTGGGGGCCTCCCATTTCTCTCAATCACCTTTGAGAGGTTTCTATGCTTTGGCTAGAATTTACCTGTGGCGAATTCTGATGATTGGACATGATTTGGAAAGACACACCACTGTCTATATAAGGCCTCACAGCTTACAATACAGAGCAAAGACCAAGTGATGAGGAAAGAACTGCCTGTAGAGCTCAGAGACAGGATTGGGTGGAAGTACGGATCTGAAGAAGGGTATACAAAATTTCTGCTCCACTTAAAGTTCCCAGGAGTACAGTGGCCTCTATAATTCTGAAGTGGAAGAAGTTGGGAACAACCATGACTCTTCCTAGAGCTGGCTGCTCCACCAAACTAAGTAATTGGGGAAGAAGGGCCTTTTTAAGAGAGGTGACCACCCTAGCTAAGCTCCAAAGATCCCGTGTACAGGGAGAAGCTTCCAGAAGGTCAAACATCACTGCAGCCCTGCACCAATCTAGGCTTTCTAGCAGAGAGAATCTGCACAGAAGAATTGCAGAAAATTCCCAAATCCAGTTGCAAACCCTGTGGCATCATATCCAAGAAGACTGGAGGTTTCAACTGAGTAAATTAGTCTGAATACTTATGTCAATGTAAGATCTTAGTTTTTCCTTTTCAATAAATTATCAAAGATTTAAAATATTCTGTTTTCACTTTTTCTCATTATGGGTTATTGAGTGTAGAATGATGGGGAAATGAAGGTCGCAACGTAACAAAATGTGAAACAAGTTGAAGGGTCTGGGAACTTTCCTTATACATTGTACTTGCTGAGAGACAGGAAGACTGATCGGGAGATTTATACACAATTATCTGATTTGGCTTATATGTCAATAGTAGGGATCGACCGATTATCGGTTTTACCGATATTATCGGCCGATATTCAGTATTTTGACCGTTATCGGCATCTATTTTGCCGATATACCGATAACGTATTGGGACACAGATCGCGCTGCTGACAGCGCTCTCCGTGTTCCCTCAGCAGCACAGGGGAGAAGGAGGCAGTGTCTCCCTCCCCCTGTGCTGCTGCTGCCGCCAATGAGAGGAAGGAGGACAAGAGAAGGGGAGGGGCTGTGGCCACTGCGCCACCAATGAAGATAACTGTCTCATTAATTCATATACAGGAGGCGGGAGCTGCAGAATCACATAGCCGGCTCCCGACCTCCATGACAAGCAGCTGCGATCTGCGGTAGTTAACCCCTCAGGTGCCGCGGATCGCAGCTACCGCTCATAGAGGTCGGGAGCCGGCTATGTGATTCTGCAGCCAGCTCCCGCCTCCTGTATATATATTAATGAGAGATTTCTCTTCACTGGTGGCGCAGTGCGCCCCCCCAAGCCCCCTAGTATTAATCATTGGTGGCACATTTAGACCCCCCACCCAAGCCCCCCCAGTATTAATCATTGGTGGCAGTGGCCACAGGATCCCCTCTCCCCTGCTCCTCCGATCGGAGCCCCAGCATGGCAGCCAGGACGCTATTGAAGCCCTGCCTGCCATAGTAAACTCCATGCTGCTGTGTGCACAAAGCACAGAGCAGCAGGGACAGTATGAGGGCCTATTCACCCTGATAGAGATCTATCAGGGTGAATAAGACAAGGGTTCTAGTCCCTAAGGGGGCTAAAAGTTATATAAAAAAAAAAAAAAAAAAAAAAAAAATAACCACCATAAGTATGAATGAAAAAGAAAGATTTACAAAAGAAAAACCTACACGTTAACAATAAACATATCAATTTTCTGCAGATTTGTGTAGGAATTTTTTTTTTTTTCAAAAAATGAAAATTCCCAGAATATCGTATGAATTATCGGCTATCGGCCTGAAAGTTCACAAATTATTGGTATCGGCCCTAAAAAAAACTATATCGGTCGATCCCTAGTCAATAGGTCAGATTTTGTCACTTTAAGTGAAAAACACATTTTCCACATTGCACACACGCCTGTTTTGCAATGTGCGCCCTGCACATAAAGTATGTGCCCACAGGCGGACCTGTCAGCAGAACGCAAATCTCTTCCTTTGTACTTTGCACTCTCCTTACCTTTTCACAAATTTCTTATGACATTACATTTGACGGAATTTACTTGTTTGCAAAACATTTTGGCAGTCATTTATTAAGCTGAAATATGCCTTATATATGTTCACGCCAGGTCTAAAATTGTGGGGGGGGTGGGGGTGGCGGGGGTGGCGCGGATGGGGAAGGGAACGGGCTGGCATGCCCAGCTCATTTACCATTTTCTACGCCTGTTTCAGGTGTAGAAAAAGGTCCAAATGTAAGGCTAGAGCTACATGGCGACACTGGTCACACGACACCTGTGAGCAGCGGTGATCCCATAGAAATCAATAGGCAGTCGCACGAAATCAAACACGGCTGAATTTCTTGCGACTGCCGCGGCCATCCCATTCATTTCTATTGGATCACCGCTGCACAGCGATCCTCGCCGCAACCAGTGTCGACGTGTAACCCTAGCCTTAGATAGCATAACGTCAGTGGAACCACAGCAGGCTTAGGGGTTTATTAAAGGGGTATTCCTATCTCAGATAATGGGCGCATATCTCTAGGATATGCCCCCATTGTCTGATAGGTGCGGGTCCCACCGCTGGGACCCGCACCTACAATAACAACGGAGCCTGGAAATAAACGGAGGGTGCACTGCGCATGCGCCGCCGCCCTCCTTTCATTTCTATGGGGCCACCGAAAATAGCCGAGCTCTGGCTTCATTCTTGTTGTAGGTGCGGGTCCCAGTGGTGGGACCCGCACCTATCAGACAATGGGTGCATATCCTAGCGATATGCCCCCATTGTTGGAGATGGGAATACCCCTTTAAGACTGGCGCCTAAAATGCCGGACTTAATCACAAAATAGTAGTTTACGGAAAAAAAACGTAACCTGTAAGGGAACTTTTCACGCCGCAAGTGCACGCGTGCGCCAGGACTATCACTCTGGTCCCATTGACTACAATTGGGGCGGGCCAGAGTTCCAGCGGCAGCACGGCAAACATGCCGAGAGACGGCTGTAATAAAAGTGCGACATTCACCCGCCGTAACAGCCTGCTGGAGTTCCTTGCCGCTAGTGTGAAACTAGCCTAAGTTATATATTGGGAAGTGTATTTTGTGCAGACAATATTAATTTTGTGCTAGAAAATGTTCAAATTACAGATGGAAACCCACAGCATTCTAGCACATAGCATCTGGTGTGATACTTGAGGATCTTTTGGACGTAACTAGCCTGACACTTGATGGATTATGAAAACAATCTGACATAAGGCATGTAGATTAAAGGCTTACCTCTGACTATGTCTCACTAAAGCTATATGGGCATTAGCTGGCAGGGTATGCTGGCACATATAGTGCTACATGAGCCTGAGCCGTCCCTATGTCTCCCTCTAATTCTTCTGGTGCCAGAAGAGAAATTAACAATCTGATGCATATTTGGCCAGATAATGATGGTGGCAAAGCAGAAAGCGGTGCAGCATTGCCCCAAAGCTGTTACATCGACTGGGAAATTGAAAGCATTTGGTAGATTCCTAAAATAGAAGGATCTATTACAGAAAACTCATTCTGTAACTCAGTTAATCCTCCATGATTAGTCCTGGAACAGCAAATACCAAAGATGTAAGTAAGAAAACCCACAGACACAGAGAGATAGCATCAGAGAAAATATAAAAGAGATGGCGCAGTCATGGCGTATCACATATCATACAGTCATTTACTGACATTCTGAATGGTATAATAGACTCCAATCCGCAGTATCATATTCCCAATGGTAGAGATCAAACGTGACATCTCTATTCACCGAACGTACAGCACCTGCAAAACAACGCTAGCCATGGCCAAATAGAAAGAGACGCTCTTAATACAAAGACACAGATCCATCCTTTCCTTCTAATACACAGACATCAGGACACTGACCTCTCCTCCTCCAAATACACAGACATCAGGAAACTCACCTCCACCTCCTAATACACATACATCAGGACAATGACCACCACCTCCTAATACACAGACATCAGGACACTGACCTCCCCTCCTCCTAATACACAGACATCAGGACACTGATCTCTCCTCCTTCTAATACACAGACATCAGGACAGTGACCTCTCCTCCTCCTAATACACAGACATCAGGGCACTGATATCTCCTCCTCCTAATACACAGACATCAGGACACTGACCTCTCCTCCTCCTCCTCCTAATACACAGACATCAGGACACTGACCTCTCCTCCTCCTCCTAATACACAGACATCAGGACACTGACCTCTCCTCCTCCTAATACATAGACATCGGGACACTGACCTCCATTCCTTCTAATACACAGACATCAGGACACTTTCCTCCATTCCCTCTAATACACAGACATCAGGACACTTACCTCTCCTCCTCCTAATACACAGACATCAGGACACTTACCTCTCCTCCTCCTAATACACAAACATCAGGACACTTACATTTCCTCCTCCTAATACACAGACATCAGGAAACTGACCTCCACCTCGTAATACACAGACATCAGGACACTGACCTCCCCTCCTCCTAATACACAGACATCAGGACACTGATCTCTCCTCCTTCTAATACACAGACATCAGGGCACTGACCTCTCCTCCTTCTAATACACAGACATCAGGGCACTGACCTCTCCTCCTCCTCCTAATACACAGACATCAGGACACTGACCTCTCCTCCTCCTAATACACAGACATCAGGACACTGACCTCTCCTCCTCCTAATACACAGACATCAGGACACTGACCTCTCCTCCTCCTCCTAATACACAGACATCAGGACACTGACCTCTCCTCCTCCTAAAACATAGACATCGGGACACTGACCTCCATTCCTTCTAATACACAGACATCAGGACACTTACCTCTCCTCCTCCTAATACACAGACATCAGGGCACCGTCCTCTCCTCCGCCTAAAACATAGACATCAGGAAACTGACCTCCATTCCTTCTAAAACACAGACATCAGGACACTTACATTTCCTCCTCCTAATACACAGACATCAGGAAACTGACCTCCACCTCGTAATACACAGACATCAGGACACTGACCTCCCCTCCTCCTAATACACAGACATCAGGACACTGATCTCTCCTCCTTCTAATACACAGACATCAGGGCACTGACCTCTCCTCCTTCTAATACACAGACATCAGGGCACTGACCTCTCCTCCTAATACATAGACATCAGGACACTGACCTCCATTCCTTCTAAAACATAGACATCAGGAAACTGACCTCCATTCCTTCTAAAACACAGACATCAGGACACTGACCTCCATTCCCTCTAATACACAGACATCAGGACACTTACCTCTCCTCCTCCTAATACACAGACATCAGGACACTTACCTCTCCTCCTCCTAATACACAAACATCAGGACACTTACATTTCCTCCTCCTAATACACAGACATCAGGAAACTGACCTCCACCTCGTAATACACAGACATCAGGACACTGACCTCCCCTCCTCCTAATACACAGACATCAGGACACTGATCTCTCCTCCTTCTAATACACAGACATCAGGGCACTGACCTCTCCTCCTTCTAATACACAGACATCAGGGCACTGACCTCTCCTCCTCCTAATACATAGCCATCAGGACAATGATATCTCCACCTCCTAATACACAGACATCAGGACACTGACCTCCATTCCTTCTAATACACAGACATCAGGACAGTGACCTCTCCTCCTCCTAAGGCTACTTTCACACTTGCGTTCAGAGCGGATCCGTCTGGGGTCTGCCCAGACGGATCAGCTCATATAATGCAGACGATGGGATCCGTTGAGAACGGATCCATCTGCATTATATTGTAGAAAAAAATTCTAAGTGTGAAAGTAGCTTCAGACAGATCCGTCCAGACTTTACATTGAAAGTCAATGGGGACGGATCCGTTTGAAAATTTAGCCATATTGTGTCAAATTCAAATGGATCCGTCCCCATTGACTTACATTGTAAGTCTGGACGGATCCATTTGCCTCCGCACGGCCAGGCGGACACCCGAACGCTGCAAGCAGCATTCGGGTGTCCGCCTGCTGAGCGGAGCGGAGGCCAAGCGCTGCCAGACTGATGCATTCTGAGCGGATCCGCATCCACTCAGAATGCATTAGGGCTGGACGGATGCGTTCGGGGCCGCTGGTGAGAGCCTTCAAACGGAACTCACAAGCGGAGCCCCGAACGCTAGTGTGAAAGTAGCCTAATACATAGACATCAGGACACTGACCTGCCCACCTCCTAATGCACAGACATCAGGACACTGACCTCCCCTCCTCCTAATACACAGACATCAGGACACTGACCTTTCCTCCTTCTAATATACAGACATCAGGGCACTGACCTCTCCTCCTAATACATAGACATCAGGACACTGACCTCCATTCCTTCTAAAACAAAGACATCAGGACACTGACCTCCATTCCTTCCAATACACAGACATCAGGACACTGACCTCTCCTCCTCCTAATACACAGACATCAGGACACTGACCTCTCCTCCTAATACACAGACATCAGGACACTGACCTCTCCTCCTCCTAATACACAGACATCAGGGCACTGCTCTCTCCTCCTCCTAATACATAGACATCAGGACACTGACCTCCCCTCCTCCTAATACACAGACATCAGGACACTGATCTCTCCTCCTTCTAATACACAGACATCAGGGCACTGCCCTCTCCTCATCCTAATACACAGACATCAGGACACTGACCTTTCCTCCGTCTAATATACAGACATCAGGGCACTGACCTCTCTTCCTCCTAATACATAGACATCAGGACACTGACATGCCCTTCTCCTAATACACAGACATCAGGGCAATGACCTCCGCTCCTCCTAAAACACAGACATCAGGACACTGACCTCCATTCCTTCTAAAACAAAGACATCAGGGCACTGACCTCGATTCCCTCTAATACACAGACATCAGGACACTGACATTTCCTCCTCCTAATACACAGACATCAGGAAACTGACCTCCCCTCCTCCTAATACACAGACATCAGGACACTGACCTCCACCTCCTAATACACAGACATCAGGACACTGACCTCCCCTCCTCCTAATACACAGACATTTGGACACTGACATCTCCTCCTAATACACAGACATCAGGATAATGACCTCCCCTCCTCCCAAAACATAGACATCAGGACACTGACCTCTCCTCCTCCTAATACACAGACATCAGGAAACTGACCTCCCCTCCTAATACACAGACATCAGGACACTGACCTCTCCTCCTCCTAATACACAGACATCAGGACACTGACCTCTCCTCCTAATACACAGACATCATGACACTGACCTTTCCTTCTAAAACATAGACATCAGGAAACTGCCCTCTCCTCCTCCTAAAACATAGACATCAGGACACTGACCTCCATTCCTTCTAAAACAAAGACATCAGGACACTGACCTCTCCTCCTAATACACAGACATCAGGACACTGACCTTTCCTCCGTCTAATATACAGACATCAGGACACTGACCTCTCCTCCTCCTAATACATAGACATCAGGACACTGACCTCCATTCCTTCTAATACACAGACATCAGGGCACCGTCCTCTCCTCCTCCTAAAACATAGACATCAGGACACTGACCTCTCCTCCTCCTAATACACAGACATCAGGACACTGACCTCTCCTCCTCCTAAAACATAGACATCAGGACACTGACCTCTCCTCCTCCTAATACACAGACATCAGGAAACTGACATCTCCTCCTAATACACAGACATCAGGACAATGACCTCCCCTCCTCCCAAAACATAGACATCAGGACACTGACCTCTCCTCCTCCTAATACACAGACATCAGGAAACTGACCTCCCCTCCTCCTAATACACAGACATCAGGAAACTGACCTCCCCTCCTAATACACAGACATCAGGACACTGACCTCCTCCCCTCCTAATACACAGACATCAGGACACTGACCTCCATTCCTTCCAATAAACAGACATCAGGACAGTGACCTCTCCTCCTCCTAAGGCTACTTTCACACTTACGTTCAGAACGGATCCGTCTGCATTATATTGTAGAAAAAATTCTAAGTGTGAAAGTAGCTTCAGACGGATCTGTCCAGACTTTACATTGAAAGTCAATGGGGACGGATCCGTTTGAAAATTGAGCCATATTGTGTCAAATTCAAACGGATCCGTCCCCATTGACTTACATTGTAAGTCTGGACGGATCCATTTGCCTCCGCACGGCCAGGCGGAGCGGAGGACAAACGGTGCCAGACTGATGCATTCTGAGCGGATCCACATCCACTCAGAATGCATTAGGGCTGGACGGATGCAATCGGGGCCGCTTGTGAGAGCCTTTAAACGGAACTCACAAGCGGAGCCCCGAACGCTAGTGTGACAGTAGCCTAATACATAGACATCAGGACACTGACCTGCCCTCCTCCTAATGCACAGACATCAGGACACTGACCTCCCCTCCTAATACACAGGCATCAGGACACTGACCTCCCCTCCTCCTAAAACATAGACATCAGGACACTGACCTCTCCTCCTAATACACAGACATCAGGACACTGACCTCTCCTAATACACAGACATCAGGACACTGACCTCCCCTCCTAATACACAGACATCAGGACACTGACCTCCCCTCCTCCTAATACACAGACATCAGGACACTGACCTCCCCTCCTCCTAATACACAGACATCAGGACACTGACCTTTCCTCCGTCTAATATACAGACATCAGGGCACTGACCTCTCCTCCTCCTAATACATAGACATCAGGACACTGACATGCCCTTCTCCTAATACACAGACATCAGGGCAATGACCTCCCCTCCTCCTAAAACATAGACATCAGGACACTGACCTCTCCTTCTAATACACAGACATCATGACACTGACCTTTCCTCCTTCTAAAACATAGACATCAGGGCACTGCCCTCTCCTCCTCCTAATACATAGACATCAGGACACTGACCTCCCCTCCTCCTAATACACAGACATCAGGACACTGATCTCTCCTCCTTCTAATACACAGACATCAGGGTACTGACCTCTCCTCCTCCTAATACATAGACATCAGGACACTGACCTCTCCTCCACTTAATACACAGACATCAGGGCAGTAATCTCCCCTCCTCCTAATACAGACATCAGGACACTGACCTCCCCTCCTCCTAATACACAGACATCAGGACACTGATTTCTCCTCCTTCTAATACACAGACATCAGGACACTGACTTCCCCTCCTCCTAATACACAGACATCAGGACGCTGATCTCTCCTCCTTCTAATATACAGACATCAGGGCACTGCCCTCCCCTCCTCCTAATACACAGACATCAGGACACTGACCTCTCCTCCTCCTAATACATAGACATCAGGACACTGACTTCCCCTCCTCCTAATACACAGACATCAGGACGCTGATCTCTCCTCCTTCTAATACACAGACATCAGGGCACTGCCCTCCCCTCCTCCTAATATACAGACATCAGGACACTGACCTCTACTCCTCCTAATACACAGACATCAGGACGCTGATCTCTCCTCTTTCTAATACACAGACATCAGGGCATTGCCCTCTCCTCCTCCTAATACACAGACATCATGACATTGACCCCCCCCCCCTCCTCCTAATACACAGACATCAGGACAGTGACCTCCATTCCTTCTAATACACAGACATCAGGACACTGACCTCCCCTCCTCCTAATACACAGACATCAGGACACTGACCTCCCCTCCTCCTAATACACAGACATCAGGACACTGACCTCCCCTCCTCCTAATACACAGACATCAGGACACTGACCTCCCCTCCTCCTAATACACAGACATCAGGACACTGACCTCCCCTCCTCCTAATACACAGACATCAGGATACTGATCTCCCCTCCAAATACACAGATAACAGGGCACTGACCTCTGCTCCTCCTAATACACAGACATCAGGACACTGATCTCCCCTCCTCCTAATACACAGACATCAGGACACTGAACTCCATTCCTTCTAATACACAGACATCAGGATACTGATCTTCCCTCCAAATACACAGATAACAGGGCACGGCACTGACCTTCCCTTCTCCTAATACACAGACATTTGGACACTTGATCTCTTCTAATACACAGAGATCAGGCTATACTTCTACTATTCATTAAGTTGAAGCTGGCAGCAAATGGGTTACATGGTGCGTGTACCTTTTCCCTCACAGATTAGGGGGGCAGTGTGCTAAATCCCCCCACCCTCTGCAAAATGAGGACAGATTAAGACTTGAGCCGTATTTTGCCAAGAGATTATGCCCCCAGCAGGAAATTAAACCTATGCTGTCAGTGGGTGGTCTACACACCCAACCCAAGACCTCCACACTGTCCAAGGCAGAGGACAAGTGACTGCATCACAGGAGGCACCGCTCACCCAAGCAGCATCACTGAGGCACAGCAGGTACCTGTCCAGCTGTGAGAATGCTGATGACCCACAGTGTGTGACCGCCAGGGGCAATCATGCGCAGCGAGTGCAGTGTGAATGTCTGTGCCTGGGAGAATGTTCTAGGACAGAAGTGATTAATATATCATTACAGGATAGAAGGGACCCACAGGCAAAATGAGAGATATAGCTCTCCTTCTAAGGTTCTGTGCAGAGCAGGTGGCTTTTTAAGGTGCCATAGGGAGGAAATGTATGTATGTATTTTTCATTTAATTTTTTGAAAGAATAGATAGACAGACAGTAGATAGGTAGATAAATAGATGTGAGATAGATAGACAGATAGATATGAGATGGATAGAAGATAGGTAGGTAGGTAAACAATAGATATATAGCTTTAGGGAGGCTATTAAGGCTAAATGATAAAGTACATAGAATATATACTGTATAGGACTGTAGAATTCAGGTTACATTGCCGTGTTGGCACTTTGTGATAAATAAGTGGCTTTTGGGTTGCAGTTTGGATAGATAGATAGATAGATAGATATGAGACGGACACAAATATATGAAATAGATATGAGATAGAGGACAGATAGATAGATAGATAGATAGATAGATAGATAGATAGATAGATGGATAGATAGACAAATAGATAGAGAGATAAATATGAGATGACACAAAGATATGAAATAGATATGAGATAGATGACAGATAGATAGATGGATAGATAGACAAATAGATAGAGAGATAAATATGAGATGACACAAAGATATGAAATAGATATGAGATAGATGACAGATAGATGGATAGATAGACAAATAGATAGAGAGATAAATATGAGATGACACAAAGATATGAAATAGATATGAGATAGATGATAGATAGACAGATAGATAGATAGACAGACAGATATGAGATTGACACATAGATATGAAATAGATAGATAGATTTTAGGGAGAGAAATTCACCAGATAAACAGACTAGTAAGCACAGTGACTGAGAAAATAACAGAACTGCACAATGCATGAGTAAAAATAATATCGCCGTCTGCTTCGAGAGGTGCATGTTACTGAGCAGTAGCCGGGTGTCCTCTTATATACAGAGTGTAAGCTTCTATGGCGAGCTTCCCTGTGGATCTTATATTACTTTACAATACTAACCCATTATCCAATATCTACAGGCAAACTCCACGCCATACTGAAAATTCTGAGGTGACGGTAGTAAAACCCTTCAGCTCCACTTGTTTCGACTCTTTTCCTCCTGTCACATTGTCTGTTAAAAATGGCAAAATGGTCGTTTCTTCAAGGCTGTTTTTACATGGATCCCTTTCTGAGCAGCCATTGACATTAATGTGTCAGAGATCTGCAAGATGCGGCCAAAGATATGACATGTCCTATCTTTTGTGGCGCAGAGGCACAGACCTTCAAGCGCATGGAATGGGTCCACACCGTGATGCGGGGTGCACATGGGCAGTGTCCGTGTTTTGTAGACACGTGGTCCGCAAAACAGGCATGGCGGTCACACAGTTATGTGAATGCGGCCTTGGGGTCCATTCACACGTCCATAGTGTATTGCAATACACCCGGCCAGCACCCCCATAGAACTGCCTATTCTTGTCCGCAATTGCGGACAAGAATAGGACATGTTCTATTTTTTTTCCAGAGCCGCGGACCGGAAGATCGGGGGCGCACTCTGGAAATGCGGATGTGGACAGCACACTGTAATAATGTAGAGAAGCCCGGCCCTGTTCTACAGGCCCATATACACAGTAGTATAGGAAATATTTGCTGTGAGCCCATTAGTATTTGTGGCCTGCTGTGTATATGTATGAGCTCTGTGTGCGTGAGTAGATTGCTAATTGGCTTCATTGAGCAGTGCCTGTAGGTTGCTGTGTTATGTAGGTCACCTCTGCCTTCATAAGGATGAGCTGAGCTGTGGGGCGAGGGCTGAGAGACCCGCAGCATTTGACAATCAGCTCCGTTCAAGCCCTGAAACTAACGCATGGTCCTCAGTGACCTCAAATCATCTGCTTCCTGTCCTGCACAGACACAATGTGACAGAAAGAAAAGGAATGGACAGGAGGCTGATGTCCTACTGTTAGTGAGGAGGGTTCCCCAGAGAACAGGACAGCACAGGAGGACATTACTGGGACACTTCTTTATAAAGGACTGCCACCCCATTTAATAATGCCATCCTGATAAGAAAGGGTCCCCTAAAAATGCTATGTTTTTGTAGGTCCAAATTAAAGACTCCAGTCAGAGACCACCTGTAAGCTTCTGGATTTGAAGGGATTTAGCACTAACCCTGCTTATCCCCTACCTAAAGGGGAGAAGTATATGATCAATGGGAGTCCGACTACTGGGACCCTAGAAATAATGAAAATGGAGGTTCTGAAGTCCACTATGACAAATAAGGAGAACATAATTAACTTGGGACTGGTGGAAATAGCACTCATTTCTGTACTAGGCAGTTCCATATAAAGTGATTGGAGTGGTGGTCATGCATGCCCTCCACCACTCCGCTCTCATGGGGGAACTCCAGGATCTCCATTTTCATAAACCCTGGAATTCCCAGCAGTTATACCCCAGTAATTGGATACTTCCACTATATCCTGTGGATTGTGGTAATGGGAAAACCCCCTTTAACTCATCTGTAATACTGCAGACAGCCCATGTAAAAATGTAAAACTGGTATTTACCACTGAAGTATATGGTCACTGTAATATTAATCCTCATATAATAGTGCTTATTCAGTATAAGCAATATATTTAAGACACTATGTACTGTAACGGTAGTGCTCCTTGCAGTGGCGTAAGTAGAGAAGGTCCCCATAGCAAGGATCAAACCAGTCCCTCCACATAGGACAGAAGGATTTCTCCCTAAACCCCTTTCAATGATCCTTGGGCCATTTTTTCCACTGCCTCGTTTGCTAAAAGTTCTTTCTTTCGAGGTTAGAGTCCTGACCAAGTTTTCAGTAGAAGAGGAGATAATCCAGACTGGGCCCCCTCTTGCCCTGGGCCCTATAGCAGTCGCATGGTGTGCCGCTATTTGAGTTACACCCCTGGCTCCTGGTGTGGCAGTATCATTAGGGCCTTACATAGAGGTACAGTATCTCTGGTAATATTGGTATTTGTAAAGTGTTGCTTATTCAGTAATAGTATGTTAGCATTTTTGAAACACAATATGGTCTTACATAGAGGTACAGTATCACTGGTAAGGGCAGGTTCACATCACCGTTATGGATTCAGTTTTTTTTTCCGTTATAACATGGTTATAACGTAAAATAACGGAATCCATAAGACGGAAGTCAAAACGGAAGCCTTTAAGAGGCATTCCGTTTTGATCCTTCATAATACAAGTCTATGGGCAGCATAACGGATCCGTCCTGATTTCCATTAAGCAGAAGTCCAGTCCTGCATAACGGAAACCAGGACGGTTCCGTTATGCTGCCCATAGACTTGTATTATGACAGAATGCAAAATGGAAGCCTTTAAAAGGCATTCCATTTTGCTTTCCGTCATAATAGAAGTCTATAGGAATCATAAAGGATCCGTCTGGTTTCTGTTATGCAGAACGGAAAAAAGTCCAGTCTACAGGACTTTGTTTTCCGTCTTGCATTACAGGAACCAGCTGGATCTGTTATGATTCCCATAGACTTCTATTATGACGGATCAAAACAGAATGCCTCTTAAAGGCTCTCGTTTTGACTTCCACCTTATGTTATAATGGAAAACAAAAGCGGAATCCATAGCGGTGATGTGTACAAGCCCTAATATTGGCATTTCTAAAGTGTTGTTTATTCAGTAATAGTATGTTAGTATTTTTGAAACACTATATAACACTAAACATTGGTGGTAAACGGTAGTGCTCATGGCGTGGCAGTATTATTTGGGCCTTATAGAGAGGTACAGTATCAATGGTAATATTGTTTTATGTATAGCAGTGTTTATTCAGTAGCAGTATGTTAATATATTTGAGACACTATATGGTGGCCAACACTCTTGGTGTAGCGATATTATTAGGGTCTTATACAGAGGTACGGTATCATTATGCATGCACCCAGAAGCACTACATATATCGACTGGTGACGGGCTCATGCAGCTCCCCTGTTTTCCCAAGATGGCTGGACCATTGTACAAAACAAGCACTTTTACCTTTTGTGTCACCCCTATCTCCTCATAGATTGTAAGCTCTTGCGAGCAGGGCCCTCCTTACCCTTGTTCTAATTATTGACTTGTCTATGGCTATGCTATATATGACTGAATTGTAAAGTGCTGCAGAATATGTTGGCACTATATAAAGATTATTAATATTAATCATTAGTAGTTTAGTTTTTTTGTATAGTGGAGTTTATTCCGTAAGAGTGTGTTAATATTTTTGAGACACCATATGGTATTGCTCATGGTGTGGTGGTATTATTAGGATCTTATATAGAGGTACAGTGTCATTGGTAGTATTGGTGTTTGCATAGTCCATTTTGTTTGATTAGAGTCATACAGTGATCTTATTCCATCAAGTTTATTAGTTATATCTTTTTTTTAGTTATATCTTTTTCTGTTAAATCAGACAGCCAATAGGACAACAGCTGCCCTAAGGGTTGTCAGTATGCCCGAACTGCTGTATAACTAAATATCTTTGGTCTTTGGGTGTCTGTGAAACCAACTCTCTGTAGCAATGGCAGTAATATTGGTTTTCACCCAGATTTTCCAAAAATATGATTTTTAACAAAATGAAATAAAAGGAGGACTCATGGATATTTATCGTGAATGTTGAATTTCTGTATAATATTGTAATGTATAACATTTCTGCATAGATAAGGCCTCCAGAGCCAACTGATTAAAAGTAGGGTAGAAGGATCTGAAGAACGAACTGACAATACAGGGGAGACAGACCAATGACATACTAGGAAAAAAAGGGGACGTGTAGCCAGGGGAGGGGGGTGGCGGAGTTTTTGTTCTTGCAGGGTGTTAGGCCTAGCAGGTATTAGGTATGCAGAAGCAGGGGCTCCACTCTTGCTTGTGGGCTTTGACCTAAGGAACTTGGGCAACCAGCAACAGAAATGAGAAGAAGGCGGACAGACAGGGGAGCCCAGACCAGACACCACAGAACCTACGAGAAACCAGGTCCTAAATAGAGAGAAGGGAAGTACGAGAAAGATCCTGAAGAGAATAGTCAAACCAGGGTGTCCAAATATCCAGGTGATTGCAGTTAGTTTATCGTTTATTATGTCGAAGTCTAGCCTGCGCTTGACTGGGGAAAAGTCTAGGGAGATTTATTTCCCGTTTCAAAGCCAAAAAGAAAAAACGTATTTGAATTTCACTGGAAAATATAAAAAGCATGGAGCGCATTCAGCTCACAATATAAGGCGTTACAGAAAACCAGGGTCTGGGGCTCATTGTAATGCGATTGAAGAACACAGTAGATATTGATTATACCAGTCAAATGACAGAAACCCTCGATCTCCAATCTAACATCAGGCTGGCCACACTGAGCAGTTAATTCCAAACCAGGGCACAGCCAGGAGACAGTCACACAAGCTGGCACTATGGGGGTTAAAGCCACCTCCCTCACAATCCGCTCAGAGGCCGCCAGTTATAGGATAATCTGCAGATTTGCGTTATGGTCCATATTTCAATATTTTTTTTATTTATTTTTTAGTTTTATAAAAAAAAAAAAAAATTATCTTAGAAAAATACAGTAGGGGGTGTTTGATGACAATATCACATTTAACATTATTACAATAAAGTGCTTCATGCAATTGTAATAGAAACAAAACATATCTGTAACAAATGTAAAAATCGTCAAAGTTCCCACACTCTGTCCATATAAATAATATAGAAAACGAATAACATTTATCTCCCTAAACCCAACCCAAAATCCCCACCCCACCTCCACCCTTAATATCCCCCTGTCTCAAGAACCATGGCCCAGAACCCCCCCCCCCCCACACACACACACACAATGTGCGACTGTACATCCCACGAGTTATATATCCCGCAGTGAAATATTTTACCAGACTAGACAGGTGCTAGCTATGGACTAAGACCAATATACCCAAGTTTGAGCCCATTTCATTTTTTGCCGACTCTAACTTGCGATTTTCTCAATGCTTTTAACTTTTCCAACTAGGTTTTTCCACTCTTCAAAGTCTGGTTGGAGGTTTGAGCCCCATTTTCTTACTATGACCACTGGCTAGCAACAAACTTATAAGCCAGAAAATGTCCACTTTTAAAGACGTTTTAAGTGATAGAGGGAGAAGGCCCAACACGGCCAAGGAAACATCAAAAGGGGGTCTGATGAGAGCTCTACGAACTAACAGAAATAAGATAATATACACTTAATAAAGTAGATGCAAGCATTATATATGGACAAAGTCCCATATGATAACATCTGAGACACTTAGCCAATATATTTTGATCAAAACACATCTGTGCCCGCCTACCAAGCGCCAAGGTGGTCTCAGGTCAGGCGGGTCCTACGCTAAACCTACCTAAGCCATTGGGCTTCTATGTTCAGGAGCGCAGACCCCGCACATATGGTGTGCTGCTCCTAGTCACCTCCATGTGCATCAAGCAACCGATGGGAGGAGGAGCAAGCACAGCCATATGTACCACCTAATCAAGGCGCTCTATTGGATAGGAAGGGCAAAAGTGCAGAGGAATGCTACTCCCAAGATAAAATAGGTGCGCATTCACACTTGAAAGTGCTACTCCCTCAAGCATATACTACATACATTTTTTATATATTTTTTGTTTATCTACGAACTAACTCCTCAAACACCCAATTCCAAAAACACTGTATCCGTGGACATGTCCAGATCATATGAAGAAAATCTGCTTGTTCCATTTTACATTTCCAGCACCTATATTCAAGACAGAATCACGGGGGTATAGTACAGGCGATGAAGAATATTAAACTGAATTAGTCTGTGATTGCTAGATAAAGAAGCTTTTTTTTTATATTCTTATATATAGTCTTCCAGTTTAATACATTATTTCTCTGAATATCTTGACCCCATTTTAGCTCGCTATTAAACTTAATTACATTACTTCAGGGGTGGCCAACCTTACAGACACAAAGAGCCAGAAAAAAAAACCCGTATGACTGCCAGGAGCCACAAGCTATACATTTACACAAATATGCGTGCATGCGACAGTATTTATAGCAATTGAGTTATCAAACATTTAAAAGTGCATTTAAACCACTTTTCCTACCTGTAATGTAGACAGCTTTAGTGAGACTTCTGGCAATCTTTATTTTTCACAATGTGTTTCAAGATTTCTCAGATGACACCCCATGCACAGATGACACCCTCATGCTCAGATGAACGCCCATGCTCAGATCACTGCCCTATGCTCAGATGACGCCCCATGCTCAGATGACGTCCCATGCTCAGATGACGTCCCATGCTCAGATGACGCCCCATGCTCAGATGACCGCCCTTGCTCAGATGACCACCCATGCTCAGATGACTGTACATGCTCAGAGGATACCCCATGCTCAGATGACCCCCCTACACCCATTCTGAGATCATGTGTGTGGGGGGGGTGATTTGACATAGGGGACATGTGAGCATGGGGTGTCTGATTTTTGGTGTCTTATGTGAGCACTGGGGAGACTTATTTTGTGGGTTTGATGAGTATTTGGGGTTCTTATCTGAGCTCATACTACCCCCATGTCAGATAAAACCCCCATGATCAGCACTTAAAAAAAAAAAAAACGGTGTAGGAGGCTTATCCTACCTTAGCTGCCGCTGCTCTGAGGACTGTGGCGCCCTCTCCACAGTGACCTGATGTGCACAGCGTCAGGTCAGAGTGCAGGCCTCCACGTATTAAGGGGGGGGCACTGCGCCACCAATTACAATTAAACTTTAATATAGATACAGGAGGCGGGTGCCAGCAGAATCACATAGCCCACACCTGGCCTCTATGACAGCGCTGCGATGCCCGACAGTTAACCCCTAAGGTGCGGCACCTACGGGGTTAACTGCCACGGATCTCAGCTACCTCTCATACAGGTCGGGTGCGGGCTTTATGATTCTGCAGCCAGCACCCGCCTCCTGTATTTAAATAAATGAGTGAGTTAACTTCATTGGTCTTCGCCTCTGTGTTCTCACTGGTAGAAGCGGAGGCAGCAGCACAGGGGGAGGGGGGAACTGCTTCCTTCTCCCCTGTGCTGCTACCTGCGAGCGACATCCCTAGTACAGAAATAGCTGGCCCGCTCCCCTGCAAGCCACATATGTAGAGGAGAGCGCGCTCCTCTGCGAGCCGCAAATGAAGGTGTGAGGAGCCACATGCGGCTCGCGAGCGGCAGGTTGGCCACCCCTGCATTACTTAATCCTTTTTAATTTTTTTTTATAAATCTGTGAAATAGAAACTTTATTGTCCCTAGAATAATAACAATAGTCAGTGAACTCATGTGCTTTCACTATAAAATAACTCTTAGGCTCCATTCACACGTCCGTAGATCCGCAAAACACGGACAACGGCAATGTGCGTTCCGCATTTTGCGGACCGCACATCACCAGAACTAATAGAATATGCCTATTCTTGTCCAAAATTGCGGACAAGAATAGGACATGTTCTATTTTTTGGGGGAAAGGAAATGCGGACCCAGAAGTGCAGGTCCGCATTTCCGGAGCCGGGCTGCACATCAAGCGGCCCCATAGAAATGAATAGGTCCGCAATTCCGTTCCGTAAAATGCGTGTGAATGGAGGCTTATTCTGAGTGTGTAAGAACGCGTGTCTTAACTGAGCATATCTAAATTTGGCCATTAACCCGTATTTATTCAGGCCACACAATTCCTCCATCGTTCTTATCTCTCCAGTGGCAACTATTTGCGAAACACTTATAATACCCACATTTTCCCAATACCTATAATCGTCAATTAACATAAATTCCCTAAGATTAACATTGTGCCAAAGCGGTGTAAAAAATAAGGTGTCTGTGATCCCTAATGTCAGTTTAACTTTTTTCCAAACCCTGTGCATTGCCCTACTAATAATGCATTTTTTCCCTCATATTCCCATGTAGCCTGATTCTAGAATGCTGAAAATGTCTCTTTGTGGACCTGGAAATTCTTTTGTGAAGAGTTGTATTCTATTCTATTATTTTGCTCATATACCACTGGATCTGGGCGGCAAGGTAATATCCTTGAAAATAGGGAAGGGATAAACCAACATCTTCCTCTGAGAGCCATAGAAATGTTTGTTTAATCCGGACTCTCTTCCTTCCCCAAATCAAATCTTTAAGAATACTTTCCATAAATCTAAAAAAGAAATCCTCAATCCAGATGGGGCAAGCCGTAATTTTATAAAGTATTTGCGGTGAAGAACCATTTCGAGGCAACCCTACCTGATTGACTAAGTGAACTTTTGCCAAACACAAACTTTATTTTTAACATAGATTGTCAAAGGCAAGATATTCAGTTTATACAAGTCCTGTACCGAGGAACTAATTCTAATACCTAAATATTCCAGCGAATCAATTGGAGAGAGAATCCGAACCTCGGGTTCTCTCATATAGGGGAAACGAGTTAAAGGGAGTAGAACCGATTACGAACTTACTCTCCTCCCAAGATTTGTCTAGAACCTGCAGTAAACAAGGGAGCAGGACCTCACTATATCTCCTATACAACTCAAAAGGCAATTCATCAGAACCCGGAGTAGAATTGTCACTAATGGAGCTCAAAGCCTCCTTTAATTTGTTGAGTTGAATAGGCAGATCTGATGAGTCCCTGTCCCCCTCAGAAAGAGCAGGCAGAGTGATCTTAGCAAAAAATAAGTGAAAGTCTTGCTCTTCCCCATTCATCTCCGATCTATAAAATGAAGAGAAGTATGCTGTAAATTCCTTTTTGATATCCTCTCTATCCGCGGAAAGAGTATCATTTCCCCGCCTTATACATTTAATTTGTGTAGAGGCCTTTTGATTTTGAATTATCGTGGCTAGAAGACGTCCAGCCTCTCAAAATTGTTTCTGGCCTGCAAAAAAGGACTTCTGTATTTTATCTTGAAGGTATACTTTATAATCCTCTATTGCTTTCTTGAGGTCTAGTTGTGTTATTGAGTTTTTCTGATTACTAGACTCGTTTTGTAGGACTCTGACTCTCTGTTCTAGTTGTTTCTCCTTTTCTGCAAAGGTAGATTGAATTTTTTTGATTTGAGTGAAAAGTATACCCCGGATGAATGCCTTTAAGGCGTCCCAAACATAGTGCACGTGAGTCGTGTTAAGGTTCAGAAGCCAAAATTATTTATGGTAATTTCATTACATATTTTTTCATGGTCTTTAATTAAATTAAACCAGTGAGGTGTTTTTTTTCTATATCTTCTAGGCGTCGATACCGTATTGGCTCCTTTTACCAATAACAAAATGGGGAAATGGTCAGAGACACTGAGGGCTTCATATTTCATGCGTACAACTTTATCTGTGAAGTCATGACTTGCCAATGCAAGAGCAATTCTTGACATAGTTGAGTATGTACGACTGAAAACAGAAAAATACTTTTTCCCCCCGTACAAATGGAGCCAGATATCAATAAGGCCTAAGTCCCGGCATGCCTTGTATAGAATAGTATGGCCACTTACTCTAGTCCTTGGTTCAGATATCATTGAGAACCTGTCTTTCTCCTGATTCATCACGTTATTAAAATCGCCCAAGACCAAGATGGGACATCTACCCCTCGTGTTAACGAACTCGGTAAGGCAGGAAATTACATACAGAGAAAAGGGGGGTGGGGGGGAGGTACACGAAGGCCAATACACAGACGACTCCATTCCAGCGACAGTGTAAAAAAACAATTTTTTGTCCGATGGGCTCGTACTCCACCCCTCTATGTATAAACACACTTACTCCCAGTGAAAAGGATGATAAACAGGAATGGTATTCATATTGTATCAATTTTTTCCTCATGCAATTTAATTTCTCCGGCATTAGATGGATTTCTATTAGTCCAACTATAGCTGGAAGATGTCTACTATGTCATTTAGAATTATTCTCTTAGTTCTATCTGCTAGACCCCTAACGTTCCATGCCAAAATTCTATGTGTCCTTCTCTCCATTCAAGGCACTTTAAGTTGCAATTGATAGTTGGTAAACCCTAAAGGTTATTCGTGTCCATGACCCCCGAGTGCGATACCCTCCCTCAGCCCGCCCTCCTCCCCCACCTGGTCCGCAAGGAAATACACTTTACACACCTCTTAATACTGTACCTATTCTGTGCTCATCAAGCCATTTTAATATCTCGTCTGGGCTAGTAAAAAAGTGGACTCTCTCCTGGTAAGCCACTCGCATTTTAGCAGGATACATAATTGAATATTTCATCTTGGCGCTGATAAGCCTTTTTTTAACCTCTCGGAACTCTCTCCGCTTCATTTGGGTCTCTATTGCAAAATCAGGATAAATCGCTATTGCGTAACCATTGTGTTTTAGTTCCCGAGCATCTCTCTTCCTCTTCATAATAGTGTCCCTATCTTTTTGGGACAACATCCTAGCTAGGAAAACCCTAGAGGGGCCACCGGGGGGGCTATTGGCACCAAAAACAGACAGCAACCATTTTTGAATAAATTCTATGGGATAATTACCCTCTACTCCCTCTAGGAACCCTAATATACGGAGATTAGATCTCCTACATGTATCTTCTAACGCAACAAGCTTTTCACATAATGATTTTGTCTCCAGCTCAGATACATCAATTCTCTTAATTGTTTGAACCATCTCTTTTTTATGTCTGTTGAAAACTCATGAAGACCTTTAACCTTTTCATAGATTTTATTCATGTCGTCCCTAATTAGCATAATGTCTGACTGCACAGATGCTATTTTCGTAGATATTGATTTGAGAGTTGGACTGCCTCTAGGATGTCTTCTAACTTCTTATCAATAAGTCCTATTTTCTTATCTATTTATTACTTTTCCTGTTTCCACCATATCTTGTGGAATCCCTTCCCTATCTGAGATCCTACTTTCCCCTGTGTTTTCTGGGTCTGCCTAGTTTTATGCTGGGGGGGATTTTAGAAACGTATCCATCTTAGTCAGAGGACTACTCGGTCCTGCCTCTTTAGGGGAGGTCAGGCCGGATCTAGTTCTTTGGAGGCATAATTTTCCAGGGATTCAAAACCTAAAGTTTTTCCCTCTTTTTTTTTTTTTCCTTTCCTTCTCTTCCCCCTTTCTTTCCCCTCTTCTCTCCTTTGCCTTTTTTTTCTCCTTTCTTTCTCTTTTCTCTTCCCCTTTCTTGCTTCTCCCCCCTGTCTCTACACCCCCTTTTTTTTCTAAATCACACAGTAAAAATAAATTACAATCATAAATCATCAAGTGCAGTAAAAACAAACATATAAAGATACAGTTGAAAGTGCAAAAAAAAAAAAAAAGGAAAAAAGAAAAAAAAATGTATTCCTGAGGGGTCTGACTAGCTGAAGAATATTCCAAACTTCAAAGGGGAAAGATATAGTCTGATGTTTTTATATGTGGAGAAGAGATTTAAAGTCTGGGGAAGTTGGTACCCCCACCCTCAGCCAAAACAAGAATTCATATAAAGGATCAGTACAGCATAAGTAATGTAATGTACACAGTGACTCCACGATCAAAATAGTGAGTACAGCTCTAGAGTATAATACAAGATGTAACTCAGGATCAGTACAGGATAAGTAATGTATTGTAATGTATGTACACAGTGACTGCACCAGCAGAATAGTGAGTGCAGCTCTGGAGTATAATACAGGATGTAACTCAGGATCAGTACAGGATAAGTAATGTATTGTAATGTATGTACACAGTGCCTGCACCAGCAGAATAGTGAGTGCAGCTCTGGAGTATAATACAGGATGTAACTCAGGATCAGTACAGGATAAGTAATGTATTGTAATGTATGTACACAGTGCCTGCACCAGCAGAATAGTGAGTGCAGCTCTGGAGTATAATACAGGATGTAACTCAGGATCAGTACAGGATAAGTAATGTATTGTAATGTATGTACACAGTGGCTGCACCAGCAGAATAGTGAGTGCAGCTCTGGAGTATAATACAGGATGTAACTCAGGATCAGTACAGGATAAGTAATGTATGTACACAGTGACTCCACCAGCAGAATAGTGAGTACAGCTCTGGAGTATAATACAAGATGTAACTCAGGATCAGTACAGGATAAGTAATGTAATGTATGTACTCAGTGACTCCACCAGCAGAATAGTGAGTACAGCTCTGGAGTATAATACAAGATGTAACTCAGGATCAGTACAGGATAAGTAATGTATGTACACAGTGACTCCACCAGAATGGTCAGTGCAGCTCTGGAGTATAATACAGGATGTAACTAACCCTGGACATAGCTCAAGCACCCCTTCTTGTTTATATAAGATGCTTCCCAATGTAAATAAATCTGCTGGTGCAATGGTGTGCTGATATTGTAGTTCTACACATGTAAAGCCTCAGCTAAGAGTCACCACTTCCCTGGGGCCATAGACATACACAAAATGTAATTCAAGTACAGAAAGTTGATCCTGTTGTTGAGCCAGTTTGCTCTTTGTAAATGGCAGATGATATGGAAAGGTGGGGCAGCAGGTGGAGATACTAGTGCATCGGTCTGAACAGTACGTGACTGTGTGTGTCTGTCTCTTGTATTCCACCAGTCTCCAGCCAGGACCACCCTGCACAGCCTGACCCATGTAAAAGTGGAGACTTCCAGCACTGTGGGTGCGTAACAGCAGGATGCGGGAGCCAAGGATACGCTTCTCCTGCAGATGGGCACAGACCTCGCGTAAGTGGATGAATATTCATATGGTTATGTATGATAGAATCACAAAAGAGCAGATCGAGGACAGGAAGGGGGTGATTTATTAAAAAATTATCGCCAAATTATTCAGGTTATGGGACCAATGTACAGGGGTGGGTAATGTGTAATACTTGGAGTTTAAGGCCCCTTTCACACGGGCGAGTTTTCCGTGCGGGTGCGATGCGTGCGGTGAACGCATTGCACCCGCACTGAATCCTGACCCATTCATTTCTATGGGGCTGTGCACACGAGCGGTGATTTTCACGCATCACTTATGCGTTGCGTGAAAATCGCAGCATGCTCCTCTTTGTGCGTTTTTCACGTAACGCAGGCCCTATAGAAATGAATGGGGTTGCGTGAAAATCGCATGCATCCGCAAGCAAGTGCGGATGCGGTGCGATTTTCACGCATGGGTTCTAGGTGACAGTCTATTCACTGTATTATTTTCCCTTATAACATGGTTATAAGGGAAAATAATAGCATTCTGAATACAGAATGCTTAGTATAATAGTGCTGGAAGGGTTAAAAATAATAAAAAAGTTAACTCACCTTCTCCTCTTGTTCGCGTAGAGGCCGGTCTGTTCTTTAGCTGTGGCTGAAGGACCTTTGATGACGTCAGATCACATGCTCCATCACCATGGTGATGGACCATGTGATTGGAGCATGTGATCTGACATCACCTCAGGTCATTCAGTCCACAGCTAAAGAACAGACCGGGATCTACGCTAACAAGAGGAGAAGGTGAGTTAACTTTTTTTATTATTTTTAACCCTTCCAGCACTATTATACTAAGCATTCTGTAGTCAGAATGCTATTATTTTCCCTTATAACCATGTTATAAGGGAAAATAATACAATCTTCAGAACATCAATCCCAAGCCCGAACTTCTGTGAAGAAGTTCGGGTCTGGGTACCAAACATGCGTGATTTTTCTCACGCGAGTGCAAAACGCATTACACTGTTTTGCACTCGCGCGGAAAAATCGCGCATTTTCCCGCAACGCACCCGCCTCTTATCCGGGCAAAAAACATGACGCCCGTGTGAAAGAGGCCTAAAGCTGAGTTCACACGAGCGTGACAGATTTGGTCCGGATGCGTTCAGGGTGCATTCAGTTAAACTCGCACCATTTTGCAAGCAAGTTCAGTCAGTTTTGGCTGCAATTGCGTTTAGTTGTTCAGTTTTTTCCGCGCGGGTGCAATGCGTTTTGATGCTTTTTTCACGCGCGTGATAAAAAACTGAAGGTTTACAAACAACATCTCCTAGCAACCATCAGTGAAAAACGCATTGCATCCGCACTTGCTTGCAGATGCAATGCGTTATTAACGCAGCCCCATTCACTTCTATGGAGCCAGGGCTGCGTGAAAAACGCAGAATATAGAGCATGCTGCGATTTTAAAGCATTGCAGAAGTGATGCATGAAAAAAAATGCTCATGTGCACAGCCCCATTGAAATGAATGGGTCAGGATTCAGTGCAGGTGCAATGCGTTCACCTACTGCATTGCACCCGCGCGGAAATCTCGCCCGTGTGAACTCAGCCTAAGGCTGAGTTCACACGAGCGTGACAGATTTGGTCCGGATGCGTTCAGGGTGCGTTCAGTTAAACTCGCACCATTTTGCAAGCAAGTTCAGTCAGTTTTGGCTGCAATTGCGTTTAGTTGTTCAGTTTTTTCCGCGCGGATGCAATGCGTTTTGATGCATTTTTCACGCGCGTGATAAAAAACTGAATGTTTACAAACAACATCTCCTAGCAACCATCAGTGAAAAACGCATTGCATCCGCACTTGCTTGCAGATGCAATGCGTTATTAACGCAGCCCCATTCACTTCTATGGAGCCAGGGCTGCGTTAAAAACGCAGAATATAGAGCATGCTGCGATTTTAAAGCATTGCAGAAGTGATGCATGAAAAAAAATGCTCATGTGCACAGCCCCATTGAAATGAATGGGTCAGGATTCAGTGCAGGTGCAATGCGTTCACCTACTGCATTGCACCCGCGCGGAAATCTCGCCCGTGTGAACTCAGCCTAAAGGGCCAGTTCAGTCTGCTGTAAACAAAGCTTAAAGAGGTATTCCCATCTCCCCTATTCAACAGCTGAGCGGGCTGTGATACGCCATTTTTGTGGTTCCTATTCATTTCTATAGCCGTTACGGAATTAATGCAGCATAAATCTCTGGGCTGTTTCCCTAAACCTTGCCATATCTGGCCACAGCATAAGACGGGTATTCTGATCTCAGACATAAATGACTGAGACGGGAATACCCCTTTAATCATTGTATAATGAAAACTTGTGTTTCAACATCTCTGCTTGCTGTCAGTTAAATGAAATCTGCCCTGAACTACTGCAGCTGGGATTGTCACAACTGCATGCAGTCTATAGAAATATCTGTATGCTAAACAACACATTACTCCCTTGCTCTGATAGTTGCAAAAGTTTCACTCTAGAGTCCAGGCTGTTAAGCTCCCAGAGGTCTGGCTAGACTGGATGCAAATGTAGCAAACCTTCAGCTGCGAGGTGTCAGACTAGCATGGATTTTCAGCCTCTGGATGTAATCCTTCGATTTCACTGAAAATGATGACGTATACTGAAATACATTAGGGCTCAAAAAAAATGTTTATCCATGAGCTCAGTGAAGTCTTGAAACCTCTCTGCCCCCCATGATCACCACTTCAAGTCACACGTATCCAGTGCTGAGACCGTGACTGGAGTAATTTTTACTCCTTTTTTACGCTTTTTTTTTTTTCTAGCGAAAAAGTAAAGTAAATCTGCTGGAGCTGAAGTTCAGGTGGCAAGGATGGCACAAAAATGTCCGAGCTCGGACGTTTAAAAAGTCTCTGCAAAGGGGTCTTGAGACGTTTTTTACACTGGAACCTGGCATAAAAATCTTTTAAATGACCCCCAATATCTATTTTTACAGGGAATCCATTCCAGTTTGCTAGCACAGGTTTGGGTCTTTCACATGGGTAACTGAGCTCTAGGAATACCAATAAAATGGCCCCCACCAGTTTGCACGGAGATAAAGCTGTAGCAGTTATGTGTGCTTTTCAAAAGAAATACTAAATATTGCCATTCCTGTGTTACAAGTCAGACGAGGTATCGCCAGTTAGGCAAGGTCGGATTCACGAGGGCCACTGGTGCAGCTAAGCTGAGGTCTTAGGGTACATTCACATGCGTTCCAGCTCCATTGCACCCCCTTGAGCGCTGCAGGTCACAGGTCTCCTCACATCAATATCTGGTTTGACTTGTCACATGGGCACTGCAGCCGATGACTGACCGCAGCAGTGACGGATCTCCCATGCCTCACGTGACCCAGTGACATGATGCATAGGTAACATGTTAATGCTCCAGTTTGACATGGGGAGACCCAAGAAATGGAGTCTGAACTCAACGGTGAGGAACATGTATGATTCCCAGCTTTAGGCTACATGCACACGACCATATGTGTTTTGCGGTCCACAAATTGCGGATCCGCCCAAAAAAAAAAAAAGGATGACATCCGTATGCCATCCGGTTTTTTTTTGCGGATCCATTGAAACAATGCCTAAAACGGACAAGAATAGGACATGCTCTATTTTTTTTTGCGGGGCTACGGAATGGACATACTGATGCGGACAGCACACAGTGTGCTGTCCGCATTTTTTTGCGGACCCATTGAAATGAATGGGTCCGCATCCTATCCGCAAAAAACAAACAAAAAAAAAAACGGAACAGACACGGAAACAAACAACGTTCGTGTGCATGTAGCCTTAAGCTGAATTTATTGATCATAGCTGTGCTCTAATAGAGCAGAGCTGTAGTGTAAATCATAGGCCAGTGCAGCAGCCTACGCAGTGGAGGAAACAAGAGGTGGATTTCAGATTACTGCCATCTCCAAGAGTCAAGGCAGCTCAGTTGCAGTAAAAACCCTGGGTCTCCAGAAGTATTCCAGCCACTAATACAGTGTCCAAGACCCCATATTAACAGTTATGTGGTGACCTGAGACATGACATTCAGTTTATGCCCCCCAGGAGGAGCAGGAGTACCCTGCTGGTGCTCCCCGAACTGTTCATTACGGTAGCACCAGGGCTAAATTCAGATGCGCTGGATGCGATCAACAGGCCACCTACACGCTATAAATAGCGGGTAATGTACAGAAATAGTGATATTATTTCTCACATATGTCATAATTAAGTAATTAACTCCAGAACTGTCTTGTGTTAATTGCGCTGCGGAGGTCTACTTAGAGGGAGGTTTTATCATACTCCATAAATATCCATGATGCTTTGCAGTAAGGCAGGACACTCAGACTTCTGGTCTCAGGTTTCCTGCGGTCTGATTTTTATACCTATATGTAAATATTCAATGCACAAAACAGATGTATGGTTTTCTGGATAAAAGTAAACCCTGGCTTTTGAACTTCCTCCTTTGTTTGGAGTTTTAGCCCAACAGACAGCCTTGCTTGGCTATCTAAGTCAGACCATCACTCTGACCAGATTGGGAAGGGGGGTGAGGGACTATTAGAGAGTTAAGTGCAGTACTCTTCTGTGGACATCTTTATCTAGAGAGAACAATATAGTTGTCATACTGTTATCCTAATTCTACACCTACTATTATCATGAGGAACAGTCCTCAGATAACTTCTTATCTTCTAAGCAGCAGCAAACTGTCACGACCCTTAGTCATGGTCGTGACTCCTGTAACCGCATGCAGTTGCCTGCGGTCTTGGTGTTGTTGTCAATCACAGGTGAGGGCTATAGTATGTTGCCTCACCTGTGGTTGCCGCTGGCAACATTCTGTATGTGGCAGCAGAGCAGCCTGAGCGGTGCTAGGCAGCTTGCTGCAGTAGGCATGTGGTTGCACCTGGCAACCTCTCTTTATAGGTGTGCCTTTTATCGGTGTGCACGGGGTGTTATATGTGTTGTGTGCACTTCCCCTTTAAGTTGATGTCTTCCCTTCCCTGGTGTTGGAAGGGTTAACTTCCTTCCTAGTGTGTGTGTGCACTGGGTGTGTCTCACTGTGGGTGTGGCTACTTGGCCCTATAAAGCCTCAGTGAATAGCAGTAGTCAGTGGGGGTTCTTCAGCCATGCTTGCTGGAGACAGCCTCCTGGTTATTTACCATCTGCCAGTGAGGGCCACCCTGGTGGTCATAAACGTTATGTCTGGTGTTAGTTTATGGTTTATCTGTTATTGCAGCATATGGTTTATTGGGTTCCCGTGTGATTGTGTGCTGTTGTGTGCTGTGTCCTTTGTGTTGGTTGTGGATAGCAGCACTTGCACGTGGTTTCCAGGTTGTGTGTCAGTGGCAGGTAAGTGTGGTACTAGTCTCACTTACCTGTCATTGCCATATGTCTGTTTATGTTCCCCTTTCTATGTAGCTTGGTCAGTGAGACTCCTGTTCCTCCGTGTCTAGGAGGAACGGGTCGTCTTACCCTGCTCCTAGTCCAGGGCCACCCTGAGGGCGAGCAGGAATATCAGGTTCCGGAGTATGAGCCCTCCTACCTTCAGGGTTGGCTCATACGGATAGGAGACAGGGTCAGAATTAGGGATGTGTAGGAGGTGACCTTCTCCCTTATTCCTGTCCTGGCCATGCTCTGACCACCCATCTGCTGATACTGCACGGCTGAGGGTTTTCCCCATCCGTAGCCGTGACACAAACTGACAGTGGATTGGCTAGCTATATAGGAAGTCTTATCACTGGTGTTGGCGACTACAGGACAATATTTTTTATTTAATTTTCAATGGTCTAGAAGTGCCGACATGAAAAAAGGGCAATTCTATAAAAAAAGAAAAGAAAATAAAAAAGCTTTCTATGAATATTGAGTTAAAAAATACCTCTTTCTGACAGGTGTCCCTTTAAAACTAGTCTGTGCAGCACAGAGAAGCAATCTATTGTTCAGAGCACAGATTGTAGAATATACGAATGGGTAGTTAGAGGAAGTAACAAACATAGAAACAAAGCTCTGTAACACTAATAACACTAATATACATAGATGTAGCTGCTTAAAGGGGTTGTTTATTTTTTTATTTGCAAAGGCTGAAATCCATGGCACACATAAACGGACATGTTTCGGATTTCAAATCTGCACCAGGTATTATTATTATGTGAGGATTCTGGTGTGGCCACTTCTCCATTCCTGGTTGGGTGTGAGTGGTAGGAATGTGCCATACCCTGAGAGCGGCAGGGGTGGACTGGAAAAAAAACATGTTGTAGACAGGTCCAATTTGACAAGACAGAGAAACACAAGTAGGCAGGGCCAACACAGGTAGGAGGGGCCTGCAATACCACAGTGGGGCACAAACTACCACCCCTGCAGAACCAAATACCACAGTGGGGCACAAAATATTGCCGCCTTCGCCACAGTATTCAATTGTATCACTGTCCTGAGGACGAAGGTAAGCAAATGAGCTTCTAGCCAGCTCTGCCTCAAATACTGTCCTGAGGACGAAGGTAAGCAAATGAGCTTCTAGCCAGCTCTGCCTCAAATACTGTCCTGAGGACGAAGGTAAGCATATGAGCTTCTAGCCAGCTCTGCCTCGGATGCCACCCCCCAAATACTGTCCTGAGGAGGGTGATACAGTTGAGTTCAGGAGGCACCTGTGACTGCTGGCCAGGTGAAGAAGTACCTGATGCTCCCAGCCATAATGATCTGGTGCTCAAAGCATTAATTACGTACCTGGCCGGCAACCCCCTGGCATCACACCACCACCTCCATCCAATGCTTGTCTGCTCCAACCCATCTCATCCCTTTATTAGACAGACTGCCCCTTGCTGCAGAGCTTCTTGAGAAGCCCCGAGAAGGTCCCCTTCCCCCCAAGGAATTAGAGCCAACAAAAACAAGTTTGCCGCATCTCCCATAGAAGGTTTAAGGGCTGCCTATATGGTACGCAGGTCCGGTATGGATGTGATATGAATAGGCTGTATTCCCAATCTGGCCGCCAGATATGGCAATGAAGAGGTTACAACGAGGAAAGCTTCATCTGTATTGGTCTCCCTTCAGTTGGCGCATTTATCTGTAGCCCAGAGGAAAGATGAAGCATTGAGGAGAGGCAGTTAATCATTTATCTAATAAAAGATTCATACATCTCACTTCAGCCACTTTGAAGTTAAATAGGAAAATTTCTGCAAAATTAAAAGCACTGCTCATCACCGCCAACCCCCATCCCTGACCCCCGTGTGCCCCCACAGCCTGGAGAGACCATCATCAGGACCTTCCCCAGCGAAAGCTCAGAAATACAATGTACGGCAAAGTCATTTCATTTCTGCCTTTTTGGAAGGGTTAGAACCACGGATGAGGGAAATGAATACTAGGAAGGGCCATGAAAGGCATAATAAATCATAATCTAGATTTATATAGTGCCAACATATTCTGCAGCACTTTACAATTCAAACTAAATCAGACAATGCAAAGCAAGAAACTAAAGCCTGTATTACACAGGCTGATTGAGCGAGCGATTGTCGAGAGGGCTCACTAGTGGAGGAGACCGCTGCTCTTACATGCAGCGATCTCCTCCACAGCATGGGGAGGAGCTATCGTTATGCCATCGCCCGTCACCAGGCTCTACAGTGGTTTGCCGGCGGCAGATTGTAATTAGACTGCACGATCTGCCGCCGGCAAACCATGATTTTTAAGCATGCTTAAAAATCACAACTGCCCGATGAACGAGCTAGTTTGCTCGTTCATTTGGCAATCGACAGCAGTATTACACTGCAAGATGATTGCTAATGAGCGTCCATGCGAACGCTCGTTAGTGATCGTCTGCCGAAAAACGGCTGGTGTAATACAGGCTGAACCCATAAAATGGAAGCGAGGGCCCTGCTCACAAGAGCTTACAATCTGTAAAGAGACAGGGGAGACTCAGAATGTACCAATGCAATGGTCCAGCCCTCTCATCTGAAGAACTAGTACTCATAAAGCCGCATGAGCCATGTACTACAGATGTAGTAGAGTTAACACACATGGTTTATGAGACGTGTTATCTAAACTAAATGCGTTAAGCCAGGGATGCTCAACCTGCGGCCCTCCAGCTGTTGTAAAACTACAACTCCCACCATGCCCTGCTGTAGGCTGATAGATGAAAGCTGTGAGGGAATGATGGGAGTTGTAGTTTTGCAACAGCTGGAGGGCCGCAGGTTGAGCATGCCTGCGTTAAGCAAACACCTTCAATTGCTTTTCAATGGCTTTTGTTTCAAGATAACACGATGAGTTAAGAGTTTGTGTGTTAACCCTGCTACATCTGTATGCGATCGCCCCCATCTAAACGGCCACCTGTAATGCATAGTTGCCTCCTGCTAATAAATCGGATTAGAAAGCTGGTTCCTTAAAGAAACAGTGCCACACCGGGCCATGGATTGTGTCCGGTATTGCACTGAAGTGAATACTGCTGAGCGGCAAGACCTAAAAACACCTGCTGTTCTTCGAATAAACATTTTTCTAATCCTAGATAATCCCTTTTATAGTGCTGCTTTGTTCATAAGTGGAAAAGAGGCAAACCGCAACCCCCTACATACCCTCATCATGACCAGGGTGCTGTTTAGTGGGTACAAGTAGGTTTTGTAGTTCCTTTACCTCGGCCCCACCTTCCTGTGATGCATCAGCCTCTGACCACTAACCCCCATCATCTATATTCAGTCGTGCAAAGTTTTCCACCATCTCCATCTCTCACTTTGCACGTCTCGCATGAGACAGAAGCTCCTTGTAAGGCCTCATGCACACGGCCGTTGTGTGGCCGTTCCATGCATTGGGGTCCATGGTCTGTCCGCACCGAAAAAAATAATGACATGTCATATTTATTTGCGGTGCTGAACAACGGAAAGAAACACTATGGAAGCACTCCGTAGTGCTTCCAGTGTTCCGTTCTGTGATTCCGTTCCGCATCTCTGGAATTGAGGACCCATTCAAGTGAATGGGTCCGCATCCGTGACGCGTGGTGCTCACGGCCAGCGGCCGTGGATTGCCGACCCACCATTTGCGGGCCGCCCAACGGCCATGTGCATGAGGCCTAACAGTCAGGATCCTTTGGAAATAGACGCCATGCCTCCGTGAGGCTGCTTTAACACACAGGCTTTTTTTGGCGTTTTTTGCAACTGCGTTATTACGTGTTTTTTTTTTTATGGTAAAAACGCCAGCTCCAGATTTTCAAACCACCTTTCCTATATGAAAAAATGTCATGAAGAAAACACCACACTCAGGGTCATTTATTAAAGACCAGCTTTTTACACGGCCTGTGACAGCCCCTGCGCAGACTTCGTCATAAATTAGGAGCACCTCCAGCAGTTCGTGCGGCTGAAGTGAAATCTACTCCAGCCCCTGACTGAAGCAGTTTTCACTCCACTTTTCTGACTGTTTCCATGTATAAATGTTGATGAATTTGCTGGGGCTGATGACGAGCACTGCCCCCAAGTGGCGAGGACAGGGTAAAAACACCCAAGCGACAAAATATTGTTGCACAGGCAATAAATAAAAAAAGTCGCAAAAAAGGGTCTTATGACTTTTTTATGCCAAAAACTGGCATAATTATTTTAGAAAATGACCCCAACTGTGTGCAAAAAAAAATAAAAAATATTCACACATACGTATTCCAACAGAACCTACTCTGCTGTAGTTTACTAGTTATCATTTCTGTGCTACCAATATGCAGTTTATGTATGCATCGGTGCCTGAACTGGTGAATTGCATGCTGAGCTGTTATGGGTGTCTCTGACAACAACCAGCATAATGGTGTGCTTACCTCTGATGTATAATACAGGAACAGGATGTAACTCAGGATCAGTACAGGATAAGTAATGTATGTACGCAATGACTCCACCAGCAGAATAGTGAGTACAGCTCTGGAGTATAATACAGGATGTAACTCAGGATCAGTACAGGATAAGCAATGTAATGTACACAGTGACTCCAGCAGTAGAATAGTGATTGCAGCTCTGGAGTATAATACAGGAACAGTACAGAGTAAGTAATGTATGTACACAGTGACTCTACCAGCAGAATAGGGACTACAGCTCTGGAGTATAATACAGGATTTAACTAAGCTTCAGTACAGGATAAGCAATGTATGTATACAGTGACTCTACCAGCAGAATAGTTAGTGCAGCTCTGGAGTATAATACAGGATGTAACTCAGGATCAGTTCAGGATAAGTAATGTCATGTATGTATACAGTGATTCCACTAGCAGAATAATGAGTACAGCTCTGAAGTATAATACAGGATGTAACTCAGGATCAGTGCAGGAGAAGTAATGTATGTACACAGTGACTCCACCAGCAGAATAGTGAGTGCAGCTCTGGAGTATAATACAGGATGTAACTCAGGATCAGTCCAGGATAAGTAATGTATGTACACAGTGACTACACCAGCAGAATAGTGAGTGCAGCTCTGAAGTATAATACAGGATGTAACTCAGGATCAGTACAGGATAAGTAATATATATACACAGTGACTCCACCAGCAGAATAGAGAGTACAGCTCTGGAGTATAATACAGGATGTAAGTTACTCCCCTTGTAGATTAATGTACACTGGTTGTCATATATAGATTTGATGGAATTACCCATGTCCGTGGTGAATTATCTGGGGAGGAATAGCTTCCTTCCTCCAGCTTGTTGAATACAAGAAACATTACAGCAGTGACAGATCACACTAAATATTTATCATACTGAAGGGGGTGGATTTCAAGGGAAAAGCAGCTCTCGGGGACTGTGCTTGCTTGGTGCAAGTGTCGGTTACACAAGAAGCCACCCCGGCTCTTTGAACAATTAGACGCACTTCTTTTTTCCATAACAGATTCATTATTAATCACTTTGCTATACAAGTACCTGAAAAGAACATTGTGTCTTTGTGGACGCATCAGACACTCGATCTTGGAGATTTTTTACCTGGCGACCTGAACTAGACAAACAGGCAGGAATAAATATAGGGGAACTCTACTTGTTAGAGATGTGTAAGTGGACAATATTGGTTGGAGCCCCTACTGTAAGGTCAGAGCCTCAGGACTCCTGGAAACAAATGGGGAGCGTGGTCAAACTTTTCTACTAAAAGTTTAGGACAGGGATCAGCAACCTTCGGCACTCCAGCTGTTGCAAAACTACAACTCCCAGCATACTCCTTCCACTTAGGCCCCATGCACACGGCCGTGTTTCTGATCTATACCAGTGTATTACTGTACTGTGCCGGCAGCAGGGAGCGCACGGCGTCATAGCAACCAGTGACGCCGTGCGCTCCTGCTCTCAGGAGGGATCCAGGCCGCGGTTCCACGGCCCGCACACGGCCGTCAAACACGGCCGTGTGCATGGGGCCTTAAGTGGGAGTTTAGAGAACAGCCAAGCAAGTGTGCATGATGGGAGATGTAGTTTCACAACACCTAGAGTGCCGGAGGTTGCTGACCCCTGGTTTAGGATAACTTGGTTGCCTGATTTCAAACACTGCGCCACCCCTAGGTTGAGTGTGCTACTGCAGCTCAGCATCATTCATTTCAAATGGGTTGAGCTGCAATACCAGACAGAACCCAAAGACAACTGGGACAGTTGCAGAAATTTACGCAACAAATCAGGTGACACCGTTCAAACTACTGTATTTTTGGTCCTCATCCAATCCGCATTTTTTGCGGCTCGCACGCGGACCCATTAATTTCTATGGGGCTGCAAAATATGTTGACAGCATCCATGTACTGTCCACATCCATGAAGCCATGCCGCATATTATAGAACATGTACTATTCTTGTCCATTTTGCAGACAAGAATAAGCATTTTTTCGGTCTGCGGAAAGTGCGGGATGCACATGGACTGTATCCGTATTTTGCAGATCCGTAATTTGTAGACTGCAAAACAGATATGGTCATGTGAATGTCCCCTCGTGAATGTAATTTTTTAACTATGGTGAAGACAGCTGCTTTGACATTAGGAGACCGGGAGTAAAACAGAATCCAATAGTAAATTACAATGCAAAATTTGAATGCACTCAGTCTGTGGAAATCAAGGCGACATCTGCTATGGATGCTGTAATGTTATGTAGCAGATTTGAGGGAGGCTCTTGCATCGACTTTCTATGTTGATGTTACAGCCTCCCTGAAATCTCCCACTCCAGGACCTCAACATGTTCTGTGTAAATCCAGCAAATTCTGACCGTCGCCCAACTGGATGGCGAAGAGGCACAGTACTTTAATGTGACACTGACACGCTATGGATTTAGAAATCCACACTGCAGGTCAATCTCCACACAGAAAATTTCAACATTGTGTTAATTACATTTTTAAAAAATCTCATCTACTTGCGGACCCATTCATTTTCAATGGGGACGGAAAAGATGTGGACAGCACACAGTGTGCTGTCCGCAACTGCATTTCCGGTCCGCGGCTCCGCAAAAAAATAGAACATTTCTATTGGGGTGCCGGCCTGGTGTTTTGCGGATGTGTAAATGGACCCTTAGGGTGAGTTCACACCACCATTGTATATTTCCGAAATTAACAGTTTAAGTAGAAAATAATGGATAGAACTGAACAGAGTCCATTAACTAAAATGGAGTCCATTCAGGATCCTGTTTTTTCACAGACAAAAAAGTCCCGAAGCAGGAATTTTTTATCTAGTCTTTTTGATGGAATCTTGTTACGGGCAGTCGGTCTGGATTCATTGCACCAACTAACCAGTTTCACTTTGGGTTATTTCGGAGGGTGTAAATCTGGCAGTCCCCTGGTTTTCACCCTTTAATCCCTATACAGGGATGTGGTCATTACTGCAAGGAAGTCACCAAGCTGCTACATCTTGAGATAGGTCAGCCGCCCAATAAAATGGGACTATGTGGTCAGAGACACCAGTGTGAAGCACCGAGGGGGTCGGGCTATATTTGTAGTCAGGAAACAGGCCGAATTCGGGGCAGGCTGCGTACAAATGTATCTAAGAAAAAAGTCTATGGTCACAACAGGCAGCAATGGGTACATATGAGGAACAGGTCAAGGTCAGATAATATAGGGGAGAATCAGTGGGTTGTCAGGTGGAAGTTCGGTACAGGGTCAGTCAGACAGAATAACATGCCTCCGCTGGCAAACTGTAAACTAGGAACCTACATTTCAGGCACCCCCAGGCTGGGGAAGTATTTGGATGTGCACAAGCTCTGCAGAAGATGCTAGTGGCCGGGACCTCCACCAGCCAGTAAGAGAGGGAGCCTGGACGCAGTAGCCATCAGTGTGACGAGCGATGTGCTCCTCCCAGGAGATGTCACTGCAATAAATCGGTGACGGGGGCCCCGAATGGAGCCTCTAACACAGATGTGAACAAGCCCTAAATGTAAGCCCTTAAATTGTCCTATTGCAGGGATCAGCAAGCTGTTCTGAAACTACAACTCTCAGAAACCTCCTTTCACTTCTATGGGACCTTGAGAGTTGTAGTTTAACAGCAGCTGGAGTAGTTCGATGTTCAGGTACAAGGTAATTGATATAACCAATTAAAAGAATCAATCGGCCGATAGCACAGACACAATCGAGGATTATATCTGAGGAGACTTCCTCAGCAACTCCAGACCATACATTCAGATATGACACAGTATGTATTGCTCCATTCAGTCACTTATCATCTACATCCGTTTTTGAGAAAGCTTAGTGACAACAGTGTGTCCCAAATTTAAGATCAGACACCTTTGGTGACAGGGAACGGATCAATGCATAACTAGGCTATTCTGGGCTCTAGAAAAGCTAGGTGACCTCCATACAAAGGTGAATTGTGGACGTCTGTACTTCAGATATACAAAGGTCTCCCCATTATCTAGGCCATGACAGGCAGCTGTTCAGTCCTGCAGATACAATCATCACGCCATTCACTGCAGGCGCTGGAGGGGGGAGGCATTCACAACTTCTAAAACCTTTAAAAATAGCTTCAAACATAAGATGAATGTGTGACATTAAAAAAGTGGCAGGACTCTGCAGATGAGAGGCCCTGGATATTCATCTTTTGCTTTGCTGCTGTGTGTATAGAGAATGGTTTCCCATTCTTGTTCTACTGGGACCTCACTACCCATAATGAGATCTGAGCCTCAACACTGGTCAAAGCCCATGCCAAAATTTAAATAAATTACCTCAATTTAGGTGAAAATTTGTCTCCTGAGCCCAGAAGAACATTAAAATAAGAACAAAAGAGTCAAATATGTTCTAAACCAGAAACTGGTAAATATTCAGAGTTATGTCAAAATTGCCTGCCCAGCTGTGTCTCACCAACAACTAGGGGGCAACACACCAGAGGGGCCTGTCAGTTTGAGAAGCACTCATTGTAAGAAATTTAAGCAGACTGGAGAGGGTCAAAATAAGTCCATTGAGGCGTATGTTAATGTATAGGAAGCCTTCTGACAAAAAACGAGATTATTCTTCCACAAGGGTCCCACAGGTAATGGTATATGTACTATGATGATAACCCTAGTGGATTCTATAGGGCCCATGGAGAGGGGAGACATATCTGAGAATTATCGTAACCTAACGTCTAAATGTCAATGTGCAGTGTCCTGTCATCCCAGTGTAAGGCCTCATTATGTGTCAGCATCCATTCCGCAATTGTGCAGAACAGATGCAAACCCATTCATTTCAGTGGGGCCGCAAAAGATGTGGACAGCACACCATGTGCGGTCTGCATCCGTACTTCTGTTCCGCGGCCTCGCAAAAAAGATGGAGCATGTCCTATTCTTGTCCGCAATTGTGGACAAGAATAGGTATTTCTATCAAAAGGTTGGCCATGTGCGTTCCGCAGACCGCAAAATACATACGGTTGTCTGAATGAGCCCTAAAGCTGCTTTCACACAGTCAGTGTTTAATCAGTGATTTCCATCAGTGATTGGGAGCCAAAACCAGAAGTGGAGGTGCAACGGGCACCTCCCCCTAGGGCCCTTAATAGATGTATGACGCACGTCCCAGGTGTAGGAATGCCGAGTGGTATAGTGCGGCCTAAAATGTCCCTTTATATGTGTCACGGTGCTCCTACCTGGACACGGCTGGACCCCAGGCTTTGGCTCCGAAGCAATGAATAGGGGGAATAATTTAGGAATTTGCAAGAAAAAATTTAGTCCAGACCTTGTATATAGTTGAACAGCATCTTTACTTGAATAAATATTCATCAGAAACAATCTTCAAGCTTTGTCTTGGTTCCAGCAGGCTTTAGCATTAAAAGTGGCAAGCAAACTCGACTCTGCTACATATGTTTCACTCTGGCACTGCCGTACTGACAGGCTGACTGTATAACTCAGATTCTTCTGTCTGCTGCACCTTCTTTCTGTAGTCTGACTCTTAAGTTATTAGGGAACTATGCTCCTGGCTTCTGAGGCTTTAAGCTTTGGCCTCCAAGGCCAGCAGAGCTTAGGGTGCTCTGGCTGGCGTGGGCACATCCAGCCGAGATGTGCCCTGCACACCTTCCCCTAGCAGGGAGGTAAGCTAGACTAAGGCCACTTTCACACGAGCGAGTTTTCCGCACGGGTGCAATGCGTGACGTGAGCGCATAGCACCCGCACTGAATCCTGACCCATTAATTTCAATGGGTCTGTGTACATGAGCGTTTTTTTTCACGCATCAGTTCTGCGTTGCGTGAAAAACGCAGCATGTTCTATATTCTACGTTTTTCACGCAGCCCTGGCCCCATAGAAGTGAATGGGGCTTCAGTGGAAAACGCATTGCATCCGCAAGCAAGTCCGGATGCAATGCGTTTTTCACTGATGGTTGCTAAGAGACGTTGTTTGTAAACCTTCAGTTTTTTATCACATCAAATCGCATTGCACCCGCACGGAAAAAACTGAACGCAATCGCAGACAAAACTGACTGAACTTGCTTGCAAAATAATGCAAGTTTCACTGAACGCATCCGGAGCCAATCCGTCTTGCTCATGTGGGGCCTAACTCTCACTGGACCCCACCCTTACTGCATGAAATGGGACTAGCCCACTCCTCCGCAGAGGGGGTTTTAGAATGGAATCGGAAGCTCCATTCTACCTACCTTCAGCTCTGCCATGTTTGCTGCCACCTGCTGGTGAACCATGAACATTACATGTAATAAACAGTTACAAACAGATTAGGAATGCACAGTGTAGTGGACCTGAACAAAATACATAAGATGACATTATACTAGCCCATTAGAGACAGTAGCGGGGTGAAGAAGTGGTAATGCCACTCTGGGGCATTACAGAGGCTACACAGAGATTTGCACCGGTTCTGTGTTTTTCTGCTCCTGGTTTTGGCTCACAAATCACTGATCAAACACTGGCTGTGTGAAAGCGGCCTTAGCCGGGTTGTGGCTTCACTTACTCCCCTTCAAGCGAGTGAGGGGAGCTTCATGTCTGAATGATTATGAAATTAAACGGGGTTAATGGAAATGGTTAATCATTGTAAAAGAAAAGTTCTCCAACTTTCTAATAGACTTTTTTTTCGATTTCTCACAATTTTCAAGAGCTCTGCTTGCTTTGAAAGAACGGAAACACTCTTGCTTACATCCAGAGCATGAAATCCCATGTAGATCTGGTCTTGCTTGTACAGCTGAGCCTTTGTTATAATGTGTTAGTGTATGTAAGAGCCAGGACAGAGATTTATGCTGCTGCTGTGTTCAGTTCATGTCTACACTGATGAACTGTAACAAGCTCATCAGTTGTGTGAGCAGGAAACGGTCTGGATGGGTTTTAGTCTCTGAATGTAGTGTACATGATAAATCTTGTTTTCTACTGACAAGTCATTTCTGCAAAATGTAGGTAGAGAGATCAGACACCTTCCCGCCTACTTATTCCCATTGTGATACGCTACACATTTTGTGAACCCCTCTAAATAGGTTCCAGTAGTGGGATGCCTCGTGATCAGGGATAGTCCAAAGAGGTGGAAGAATTCTAACCCCATCTTTATGACATGTATCTTGTGCTCATCCTGACTGGCTTTGTATCTCCTCTCTATTTCAGTCCTTGTCTGCTCGCTGTCTCTGTGTCTCGCTTCATCCCTCTTCTCCTGCCCGCCATCTTGTACGTGTAACAGCAGCAGTATGGAGGTGGACTGCAGTGGACGAGGACTCACATCTGTCCCCACAGATATCCCCCAGGACACCCGAATCCTCCTGCTGCTGAACAACCGGATAAGCTCTTTGTCTGGAGGCCCCTTTTCCAATTTGACGGCCTTGCACCGCCTGGATCTCTCCAACAACTTCCTTGACCTGCTGCCATCACAAGTGTTTGTGGAACTGGTCAATCTTACAGAGATCCGCCTTCGCAATAATAGCATTCGTGGCTTGGAACGCGACCTGTTTCAGGGCCTCCCGCAACTTCGTAGACTGGACCTCTCCCTCAATTTCTTGTCCTTGCTGCCCTCGGGATTATTTGACGACCTCCAAACCCTGCACTGGTTGTCCTTACGCTCCAATCGACTTCAGAGTCTGGAAAGGATGACCTTTGAACCTCTAAGTAGCTTGGAGAACATTCAGCTTGGTGACAATCCCTGGGAGTGTGACTGCAACCTCAGAGACTTCAAGCACTGGATGGAGTGGTTCTCTTATCGAGGTAAGCCATAGTTTCAAGAAGCTTCATTATCACTATTGGTGGGACCACAGTAATGCTGATCCTCATACAGTCCCTTTTCCTCTACAAGTAGGGTCCAATGTGCGTAACGTACTCTTGGCTACTTGGGTGCAGATGCTATAATGTAGGTAGAAGGGGCACAGATACCAGAGAATATTAATGGGGTAATCTCACTAAAACATTTATGGTCTGTCCACAGGAAAAATGATGAATGTATGATCACTAGGGCCACAACGCAAGGGCCACTACTGATCATTAGAACGGGGATCAGAAGAGTTTCAATGAAGTGGTTGTCATGCTTGCACATTCTCCTTAATTTAAAGTCTATGGGACTCATGAAGATGGCACAATTATTATTATTATTATTTATTATTTAAGCGCCATTCATTCCATAGCGCTGTACATATGATAAGCGGTGCACATATGATAAGCGGTGCACATACAATTCAATGCTTAGCTATGCCTGCAAGTCCCATAGAGATTGAATAGAGCAACATTGTGCATGCCTGACCACCGCTCCATTCAAACTCCTCCAGAACGGTAGCTTGAGGTTCTTGATCTATTGACCTGTGGGGTACCAGCAATTATATATCCTATCAATTATCCTATCCTATACCACAGATCTTGCATGCAGCATAGTACAGAGCCATGGAAGGCTACAAGAAATGCTCATGAAATTAGAGGCATACATAGGTAAAGTATGGCCATCTAGAAATGGCAATTAAGCCATGTGCATGAGCCTCAGGGAGTGCACCGTATGCAGTTTACCTGAGCTCTGGTCCCTAGTAGCATAAACAGCAGGAAAGGCACTGGTGCAGATTTTACAGTTGGGGCTATGAGCTTCAAGCTAATCATCTGGAGACAGGATAAGAATTTTGGGTAATATTAGCTGTAGCCAGGTGGTGTTAGTAGTCCATTACGAGTGCAAACAATTCCAGCCTAATATTCTCCTATGTAACATAATGGCCTACACAGAGCTGATGGGGCCCCCTTCTGGTGTTGGTTAACACTCCATCCTCCTAACCATGAGGGACATGAGGATTTCTTTCCATGATTTTTAAATTAACTCACACAAACCCCTTGGTTGTAGGATTTGTGAAGAGGGGACACCTGCAAAGGTTCTCATCACCTACTAAAATAAGTGATGTAACCAACCAGGGCAGACCCCCTCTGTCTAGGGGCCAGATAGCAGCAGAATGGTCGTCCTCTATGGTACATCGCATTTGGATGGGCATATTTGCTTATGAGATTTGTGCCTTTGCTATTTTGTATGACACCTGCTTGTTGTCCCTGTAAATGGAGATCATTACAAGCACCGTCTCCTCCAGACATCTGCAACATGGGTTCTCCAGCAGGAAGACATAGGGAGAGAGTTATCAAGACTGGCATGCTCTACCCTGGTGTTTATATCCCATGCGTCACCGAAGGATGCCCTTAATTTATGATGAGGTGCATGCCTTGTTTTAAATGAAGCGCATCCTCTGGCAGTCCATGCACCTAGAATGAAATCTGGCATAAAGGATGATAAATGTTCAGTTGACCATGCCCATACTACAACTCCTTTTCAGAAAGTGTCGGGCAACAGTAAAACGCCAATATTTTTGCGCAAATGGCATTTAAAAAGTTGCTCTCCCAGGGTTTTAACGCCAGTTTCCTGATGTATGGGGGATGATATATCTCCCCCAGTGTCTCTACTTCATCTGCTACATTTATCCATTAAAGTACCATAAAACATCCGCATCTGGTTATCCAGCTAAAATTAACCATTCTCCCAATTCATTATCTCTTCAGGGGGGAAGATTGACGAGCTGCAGTGCACCCTTCCAAAGGAACTGAGGGGGAGAGACATACGCATGGTTCCTGTAGAGATGTTCAGCTACTGTTCACAGTTAGAGGATGAGAACAGTTCAGGACCTGCTGATAGGCCGGCTCCACCCTGCACCAAAACAAGCCCAGCCCATGCAGAGCCAGAACCGAGTCCAGACTGTCCTCAAAGGCAGAAGTATCGCCCTACAAGTGTCCGGCGAGCTATTGGCACTGTGATCATTGCTGGAGTTGTTTGTGGTGTAGTCTGCATCATGATGGTGGTCGCAGCAGCTTACGGGTGTATCTATGCCTCTCTAATGGCAAAGTACCACCGAGAGTTGAAAAAACGTCAGCCCCTAATGGGTGACGCAGAAGGAGAACAAGAAGAGCAGAGGCAGATTTCATCTGTAGCGTGAGAAATATACTCTGGTATGAGTTGCAAGTGACTCATTTTAGAAAAAGGGTGGTTACCTAATGGATGCATCCACAACCCTGCTAGCAACTCTACAAAGGGTGTAAATTCAGCCATAGAACAACTTGACTACTGTCTGTGGTACAAACCAGATATGAATTCATCAACCAATAAGAAGAGTTTCATATGGGATGATGTTCAATATCTAGATCCAACAACTGCTAGACACAATAAAGCATGTGGACATATCTGTGAACTTTTCTTCTGAATGCCCATCATAAAGAACGGAAAGTGCAAATACTGTAGACCATATGCATATAATGAGAGAAAACAATAAAAACCCTTTGACATTCTCAACAGTGACCACGCTGTCAGTCTCAGGATGCTTGTGCGAGTCTGATCCTAGACGGAGACTGGTAGAGAGAAGCCTCTGTAACCTTCAGTCTTGTAACTGATCTCAGCAGACGCCACAGATCTTTTACAGGATTGCAACACAGGGACTATATTTTTCTGACACAATTTTTACCCCCTCCCGACTCACAAAGAAGCGGCAATAAAAATGGCAGCCTGTCGACGGTTTGTCCCCCACTATTTGCTAGAATTTTTATTTTCCTTGTATTCATACTTAGAGAGTTTCATAGCCTCTTACTGGTAAGTCTTGGGCATGGACGGATGAAGGTTCATTCATAATAAGCTAATTACGGATGCCAGAGTCAGAGGCCGCAGGGACTCCAAAAACCTCAGTGATCTATTTGCGTCATTTTTAAATGCCTCTTTTCCATATGTCATTAAAGCAATGCACTTAGTTACCTAGAGCAACACAGCTTGAAGCAGCCGGAGAAGTGAACGAGGAGGAGGACAACCTCTGGCTCTGCAGCTGTTCCTCAACGCTAACTCCCAGTATGCACTCTTAATTAAGAGCTAAAACATGATGGGCACTGTAGACCAATAATGGCTGGTGACACAATAGGCTGGCACCACATCATTCTGTATCAATATGTAATAGCACAATGTTCACAACGGACAGAGTTTGAGGTGACTATGGCGTTTTACCGGGTATGATCTATTTATACCGTAAATGTGTGCAGGTCACTGAAGAATTAAGGTGGATGAAATGAATTTACCAATCTACTGCAACTCATGCTAATCGATTGCGGCTATAGCCTCTACTTTACTTATCTACACCCAGGCCATGCTAATCTATTGCTGCTAAAGGCTCCACTTGTAGGGTCTCTACAGCCAGGCCATGCTAATCTACTGCACCTATAGCCTCCACTTGTAAGATCTTCTACAGCCAGGCCATGATAATATACTGCGCCTATAAGCCTTCACTTGTAAGGTCTCTACACCCAGGCCAGGCTAATCTATTGCTGCTATAGCTTCCACTTGTAGGGTCTCTACAGCCAGGCCAGGCTAATCTATTGCTGCTATAGGTTCTACTTGTAGGGTCTTTACAGCCAGGCCATGCTAATATACTGCACCTATAGCCTCCACTTGTAAGGTCTCCACACCCAGGACATGCTAATCTATTGTTGAGCCTTCACTTATATAACCTGCACGATGAGGACATGCTTATCAAATGTAGAGACCGCTGCTAATTGTATAATGAACCCAGCCAGCCTATAATGCCCTCACAGACCTGCACACCGAGGCCATCTTACCTTATATCGATATAGCACCTACTCATATGGCCTCCAAACTAGCTCTAATGTATAAGATCTACAATTATAGTATACTACAAAATTCATCATAGTGTCAGTACCCATGATATGCCAAATTAGCACCCACGTACCCATGACACACTAATATAATGCAGATACAGATCGAAATTATGTGATTTATAAGCCCAGGACATGCTAATTTATTGTCGGTACAGCAGTCACCTCGATAACTTGCAGACCCTGAAGACCTCCTGATTTATTGCTCCCTCAATTTATATGAAGTGCAAATCCAGGCTAAACTAATCTACTGCAGATACTATTTTCAGTTCTGTCACCTCCATACCTAGAGCCTGTATTAATCACTAACCAGTGTTTGCACGATCGTCAATCATCTGGCAGTGTAAGGGTACCTTCACACGCGGTGGATTTTGTAGCAGAAAATTCCACAACTAAAAATCAGTTCCATTCACCTGAATGGGGCTTGCGGAAATACATGTGTTTGCTCAAATGAATGGAACTGATTTTCAGTCGCTGAATTTTCTGCCACAAAATCTGCTGCGTGTGAAGGCTCCTTAATACTACCACCGATTGCCTGATGAACGAGCAAACTCTTGATAATCAGGCAATCAAAATCTTTACATGTTAAAAAAAATTATCGTTTGCAGGTGACAGATCGTGGTGTCTAATAACGATCTGCCGCCGGTAAACCACTATACACCATGGGGAGAAGCGATGGCATAGCGATCATTTCTCCCCATGTTGCGGAGGAGATTGCTGCATGCAATAGCAGTGGTCTCCTCTGTTAGCGAGCAGGCGATTGCCAGGAGGGAACTCTTCACTCCCAACAATCATCTGCCACATCGGGCTGTGTAATACAGCCTTAAGGTCCCTTTACGCAAGGCAACAGAGCAGCAGATTGTCGGGAAGGAAGCGTTCCGTCCCAACAATCTGCTGCTCGCTGGTGGAGAAGACTGTTGCATTTACATGCAGCGATCTCCTCCAGAGAATTGGGAGGAGTGATCGCTAATGCCTTTGCTCTTCCCTATACTGACAGATCGTGTACACACAAACGATCAGATTACCTGATGAACAAGCATTTTGCTTGCTCATTGGGTAATAGGCAGTACACTTACACTGCCAGATAATACCTAATGAACGCTCGTTAGCGATTATCTTTAAGATCCTTAGCCGTGTAAAAGGGACCTTTAGGACATGCAGATGATCAATTGCTGATATTGCGACAACTTATTTGACACGCATTACCTAGGACACATCTACTGCTGATACAGGTCAAAACCCAAGATGTGCTAATCTATTGCAGATACAACCCTCACCGTTCCAGTTCATACAACCTGCACACAGTGGTGGCACTTCATAGTATGACTGTGGCAGTGGTTGTCATATAACACCTTTTTTTTCAGTAGGCACCGAAGACTTCATCGAACGTCGTTAAATCATTAAATGAGACTGGAATATAGATAACATTGTGCAAAAAATATATTTTTCTATAACATAGGATGTAATATTTATGTCACTGCTTACTGCTGTTGTCTCAGTGTCTCCCGCCTTCTCTTTGCAGTGTGACCCCCCCCCCCCCCATCCTATCTACAATCTGTAACCAATGCACTTTATATATTAATAAAGATGTGGTCCTTATGATACTAGAGCACAGCTTGACCATGTTCATCAAGAGGTCCTATACTCTCACATTACTGTCTACTGAAGTTGTAGTTTTGCTAAATGAACCTTCACTTTAAACTTGTCTACCAAATATGTCAGTGATCTACAACCTGTGGCTCTCAAGCTGTTGGAAAACCACAAATCCTGGCATGCTCTGACAGCCGAAAGCTATAATGGCATGCTGGGAGATGTAGGTTCATAACACTAAAGAGCCACAGTTGGGGGACCCTCTGCTGGGAGTCTTTCCAGCTAATCACAGGCAAACGTGTCCACTGATCTGTTTTGGTTTGGTAGAAGATCATAGGTTCTCAACCTGTGGTATATGCACCCCAGGGAGAACATGTCATGTATACAGGTTCTCTCTCTATGTATGCGGTGGTTTTAATAGGCTTCCCAGTGTTTAGACATATCCTTGGAGGTACTGTACTGTACAATGGGAGTTGGGGGACTTGGCTGAGGATTGTTAAGAAACACTGTTGTAAACCTTTGCACAGACTGCAGATCTTGTTTGATTGGATACAGATTCTTTGGAAAAGTGGGGAAGAATCAGCAGAAATGCAGAGAAATTCAGGCAGTGCAAAATTGAAAAAAGAAGTACAAGGAGGATTGTTATGTCATTTCAGTAGGGTTGTTGACACATGAGAAGGCCATTAACCACTTGGAGACGCCTCTTATTTGACAGATCTGTTTTAGTCCTGTTAGCCCTATCAACACTTGATCTTGTGGGCCTTATCTTAAGCACAGATTAGGGATTTAGTAAGGCCGCTTTTCAGGGCCGGTTTTAGACAAAATGGGGCCCTGGGCAAAATCAAAAGTGGGGCCCCAAATCTTGCAATACTGTACTAACAATACAGTCACATTCTGTTGATTCCGGCCCTCACAGATTTACACCCCATAAAGCTCCTCACACAGATCTGCACCCTCATGCCCCCAAAATATACCACATGCCCCCTCCTCACAAATTTACACCCCCATAAAGCCCCTCACACACACACACACATACACAGATCTGCACCCTCATGGCCCACAGAATACTCCACATGCCCCCTCCTCTCACAGGAATAAGTTCTATTCCCTCACATAAAGCTACAGCAATGGAGCAGGTGGTCATACAGAGTGTACACCACTAGACCCCCCTCACCCGGCCACTTGAAGGCATACACAACCAGTCTCTCCCAAAGTACCTCCACAAGCTCGTGTCCATGCAGAAACAAAGCTCTGTCCTATTGACATTTGGTCATGTGAGCATTAACCCCTTTCCTACATCCACCGTAAATGTACAGCGCATGGTGGGTCTTTAAGGATGGTGCCCACTCTGGAGCGGAGAGGGTGCCATAACAACCGCAGCAGGCACCCACAAGCCCATGTCCACAATCTGCGGTAATGCGGAAGTAAACATTTAACCACTCAGGTGCCGTGGTCAAATGTCACCACGGTATTTGAGAGTGTTAAAAAAACAGAAGCACAGTCTTCCTGTTCAGGAGCGCTTTCCCCCAGCAAGGATCGGGGAAAGCACCCTGTTCTAAAAATGAGCCTCAGTGTGTAGTAGGCTTCCAGGCTCATTATTAGTGTACCCCAGTTCAGGCCACTAGGTGGCAGCACTGAACTGTGATATAGTGATTTCTATACAGAAAAATGGAGCAATTTACATGATTCTGTGCAAGTTGCAATCTGATCCACTTGGGGACCTAGCAAAAAAATAAATAAATAGATAAATAAAAATAAAAAAATTGAAAATATATAAAAAAAAAATTGAGAAAACACCCGTATTATTAGAATCTAAAAAAAGTTAGCCCATATGTTTGCGCGATCGTCAATCATCTGGCAGTGTAAGGGTACCTTCACATGCGGCAGATTTTGTAGCAGAAAATTCCGCCACTGAAAATCAGTTCCATTCACCTTAATGGGGCTTGCGGAAATCCATGCGCTTGCTCAAATGAATAGAACTGATTTTCAGTCGCTGAATTTTCTGCCACAAAATCTGCAGCGTGTGAAGGCTCCTTAATACTACCACCGATTGCCTGATGAACGAGCAAACTCTTGATAATCAGGCAATCAAAATCTTTTTACATGTTAAAAAATATATTGTTTGCAGGTGACAGATCGTGGTGTCTAATAACGATCTGCCGCCGGTAAACCACTATACACCATGGGGAGAAGCGATGGCATAGCGATCATTTCTCCCCATGTTGCGGAGGAGATTGCTGCATATAATAGCAGTGGTCTCCTCTGTTAGCGAGCAGGCGATTGCCAGGAGGGAAAGCTTCACTCCCAACAATCATCTGCCACATCGGGCTGTGTAATACAGCCTTAAGGTCCCTTTACGCAAGGCAACAGAGCAGCAGATTGTCGGGAAGGAAGCGTTCCGTCCCAACAATCTGCTGCTCGCTGGTGGAGAAGATCGTTGCATTTACATGCAGCGATCTCCTCCAGAGTATTGGGAGGAGAAATCGCCAATGCCATCGTTCTTCCCCATACTGACAGATCGTGTACACACAAACGATCAGATTACCTGATGAACAAGCATTTTGCTTGTTCATTGGGTAATAGGCAGTATACTTACACCGCCAGATAATACCTAATGAACGCTCGTTAGCGATTATCTTTAAGATCCTTAGCCGTGTAAAAGGGACCTTTAGGACATGCAGATGATCAATTGCTGATATTGCGACAACTTATTTGACATGCATTACCTAGGACACATCTACTGCTGATACAGGTCAAAACCCAAGATGTGCTAATCTATTGCAGATACAACCCTCACCGTTCCAGTTTATACAACCTGCACACAGTGGTGGCACTTCATAGTATGACTATGGCAGTGGTTGTCATATAACACTTTTTTTTTTCAGCAGGAACCGAAAACTTAATTGAACGTCGTTAAATTATTAAATGAGACTGAAATATAGATAACATTGTGCAAAAAAATATATTTTTCTATAACATAGGATGTAATATTTATGTCACTGCTTACTGCTGTTGTCTCAGTGTCTCCTGCCTTCTCTTTGCAGCGTGACCCCCCCCCCCCCCATCCTATCTACAATCTGTAACCAATGCACTTTATATATTAATAAAAATGTGGTGCTTATGATACCGGTTTTAGACAAAATGTGGCCATGGGCAAAATCAAAAGTGGGGCCCCAAATCTTGTAATACTGTCGATTCCCGCCCTCACAGATTTACATCCCATAAAGCTCCTTACACAGATCTGCACCCTCATGGCCCCAAAATACACCACATGCCCCCTCCTCACAAATTTACACCCCCATAAAGCCCCCCCACACACACACACATACACAGATCTGCATCCTCATGGCCCCATAATACTCCACATGCCCCCTCCTCTCACAGGAATGAGTTCTATTCCCTCACATAAAGCTACACCAATGGAGCGGGTGGTCATACAGCGTGTACCCCAGGACCCCAGGACTGCACACCACTAGAAAAATGGAGCAATTTACATGATTCTGTGCAAGTTGCAATCTGATGATTGCAAGTTGTGATCCACATGGGGACCTAGCATAAAAATGGATAAATAAAAAAGTTTTGAAAATATTTTAAAAAAATAAATAAAACGTATGCGAAAACACCCGTACTATTAGAATATAAAAAAAGTTAGCCCATATGGTGAATGGTGTAACAGAAAAAAAGGCTGATCCACCGTTTTTTCCCTCAATTTATCTCCCAAGAAAATGGAATAAAAAGTGATACACACCCCAAATCGGTATTCTCGATGTCTTCCATCGGCACCCCGCAAATGCGATCGTGGGGTGCCGATGTGTGTGAAGGCTGCCTGGGGTCTGATGTAGGCCCCAGACCAGCCTTGAGTAATTTCTAGCAACCTGCTGGTCAATGTCAGAATAGCATTGCCATTAAAATGCAATATAGGGCTAGCTGTCTGTTATAGTCCCCTTGTGGGACTATTAAGTGAAAAAAAAAAATAATCTATGAAAATAAAATATACAATCTTCCCCATATGTTTTGGTATTGCTGCGTCCGTAACGACCCGGACTACATAAATATCATGTAAATTATCCCCTACGGTGAACAGAAAGCAAAAAAAAAAAAAAAAAGACAGAATTGATCATTTATTCTTAGTTGCCACCGAATAAACGTAATAACAAGTAATCAAAAAGGGGCCATTTACTCCAAAATGATACCAATGAAAAATACAAGTCATCCCCCAAATATCAAGCCCTCACACAACTCCATATAAAATAAAAATAAAAAAGTTATGGGAAGTGGCAATGCAAAAACATTTTTTTTCCTTAAAAAAAAGGTATTTTATTGCAAAAAAGTTGTAAAATGTAAAAAAAACTATATGTATTTGTTATCACTGTAATCGTACTGAACTAGAGAATAATGATATTATGTTATTTATACTGAAAAATGAACGCCGTAAAATTTATAATGTAAAAACGCAGTGGCAGTATTGCTGTTTTTCCCATCTCCCTCCCAGAAAGAGTTAATAAAAGCTAATCAGAAATTTATGTGTACCCCAAAATGGCACCATTAAAAAACTATAACTTGTCCCGCAAAAAAACAAGCCCTCATAAAGCTATATAGACGGAAAAATGAAAAATGTATAGCTCTTCGAACAGGACGATGAAAAAAGGAAAAAAAAAACACTTAGTGAGTAAGGCCCAAAACAGGCTGGTCCATGTTAAATGGCTGAAAATATATTATGGCTAAAATCCTCAGTAGTAGTTTCCCATGTATTTTGCATCCATACAGTCAGGTCCATAAATATTGGGACATCGACACAATTCTAACATTTTTGGCTCTATACACCACCACAATGGATTTAAAATGAAGAGAACAAGATGTGCTTTAACTGCAGACTGTCAGCTTTAATTTGAGGGTATTTACATCCAAATCAGGTGAACGTTGTAGGAATTACAACAGTTTGCATATTTGCCTCCCACTTGTTAAGGAACCAAAAGTAATGGGACAGAATAATCATAAATCAAACTTTCACTTTTTAATACTTGGTGTGAAATCCTTTGCAGTCAATTACAGCCTGAATTCTGAAATGCATAGACATCACCAGACGCTGGGTTTCATCTCTGGTGATGCTCTGCCAGGCCTCTACTGCAACTGTCTTCAGTTCCTGCTTGTTCTTGGGGCATTTTCCCTTCAGTTTTGTCTTCAGCAAGTGAAATGCATGCTCAATCGGACTCGGGTCAGGTGATTGACTTGGCCATTGCATAACATTCCCCTTCTTTCCCTTAAAAAACTCTTTAATTGCTTTTGCAGTATGCTTTTGGTTATTGTCCATCTGCACTGTGGGTCCAATGAGTTCTGAAGCATTTGGCTGAATATAAGCAGATAATAATGCCCAAAACACTTCAGAATTCATCCTGCTGCTTTTGTCAACAGTCACATCATCTATAAATACAATAAAAACCAGTTCCATTGGCAGCCATACATGCCAACGCCATGACACTACCACCACCATGCTTCATTGATGAGGTGGTATGCTTAGGATCATGAGCAGTTCCTTTCCTTCTCCGTACTCTTCTCTTCCCATCACTCTGGTACAAGTTGATCTTGGTCTCATCTGTCCATAGGATGTTGTTCCAGAACTGTGAAGGCTTTCTTAGATGTCGTTTGGCAAACTGTAATCTGGCCTTCCTGTTTTTGAGGCTCACCAATGGTTTACATCTTGTGGTGAACCCTCTGTATTCACTCTGGTGAAGTCTTCTCTTGATTGTTGACTTTGACACACATACACCTACCTCCTGGAGAGTGTTCTTGATCTGGCCAACTGTTGTGAAGGGTGTTTTCTTTACCAGGGAAAGAATTCTTCGGTCATCCACCACAGTTGTTTTCCGTGGTCTTCCGGGTCTTTTGGTGTTGCTGAGCTCACCGGTCCGTTCCTTGTTTTAAAGGATGTTCCAAACTGTTGTTTTGGCCACGCCTAATATTTTTGCTATCTCTCTGATGGGTTTGTTGTGTTTTTTCAGCCTAATGATGGCTTGCTTCACTGATAGTGACAGCTCTTTGGATCTCATCTTGAGATTTGACAGCAACAGATTCCAAATGCAAATAGCACACTTGAAATGAACTCTGGACCTTTTATCTGCTCATTGTAATTGGGATAATGAGGGAATAACCCACACCTGGCCATGGAACAGCTGAGAAGACAATTGTCCCATTAGTTTTGGTCCCTTTACAAGTAGGAGGCACATATGCAAACTGTTGTAATTCCTACACCGTTCACCTGATTTGAATTTAAATACCCTCAAATTAAAGCTGACAGTCTGCAGTTAAAGCACATCTTGTTTGTTTCATTTCAAATCCACTGTGGTGGTGTATAGAGCCAAAAATGTTAGAATTGTGTTGATGTCCCAATATTTATGGACCTGACTGTATATATCAGAAGTATAATTTTATATATTTTTTTTAGTAATGAGATATTTATTTTGTGCCATACATAGTTTTTTTTACAATTACTGAAAAAAATATAAAATGATACTTCTGCTGTATATGAATACCTAATACATGACAAACTTTTATGAGGTTTTTCAGCAATAGTATAACATTGAGCTCTAAGGGTTACATAGCATCATAAATCAATATGTGACCCTGGCAGTGCTAGAACGGGAGCTGTGATATACTCACGCAGTGTCACGACCCTTGGTCATGGTCATGACTCCTGTAACCGTATGCAGTTGCCTGTGGTCTTGGTGTTGTTGTCAATCACAGAAGAGGGCTATAGTATGTTGCCTCACCTGTGGTTGCCGCTGGCAACATTGTGTATGTGGCAGCAGAGCAGCCTGAGCGGTGCTAGGCAGCTTGCTGCAATAGGCATGCGGTTGCACCTGGCAACCTCTCTTTGTGGGTGTGCCTTTTGTCGGTGTGCACGGGGTGTTATATGTGTTGTGTGCACTTCCCCTTTAAGTTGATGTCTTCCCTTCCCTGGTGTTGGAAGGGTTAACTTCCTTCCTAGTGTGTGTGTGCACTGGGTGTGTCTCACTGTGGGTGTGGCTACTTGGCCCTATAAAGCCTCAGTGAATAGCAGTAGTCAGTGGGGGTTCTTCAGCCATGCTTGCTGGAGACATCCTCCTGGTTATTTACCATCTGCCAGTGAGGGCCACCCTGGTGGTCATACTGTCACGGCTGCGGATGGGGAAAACCCTCAGCCGTGCGGTATCAGCAGATGGGTGGTCAGAGCATGGCCAGGACAGGAATAATGGAGAAGGTCACCTCCTACACACCGTGCACACCGACAAAAGGCACACCCACAAAGAGAGGTTGCCAGGTGCAACCGCATGCCTATTGCAGCAAGCTGCCTAGCACCGCTCAGGCTGCTCTGCTGCCACATACACAATGTTGCCAGCGGCAACCACAGGTGAGGGCTATAGTAGATTGACAACAACACCAAGACCGCAGGCAACTGCATACGGTTACAGGAGTCACGACTATGACCAAGGGTCGTGACACGCTCCGAGTCCAGAGTGTACAACTTACTCATCTGAAAGCGGCCTAAGACTATATGAAAGCCACGTTAAGATCCCTTTAGCATTTCTTCCTGGCAATCGCCTGCTCTTCAGCGAAGTGACAAGATTTACATGCAGTGATCTCCTCCACAGTATTGTTCGTCCCTGTACAGACTTGTTTGTCGGCAGCAGAGCGTGTTTCGACAGCACAACCTGCACAAACAATCCAATTACATGACGAACAAGTGTTTCGCTCGCTCATCGGGTAATTGGCGGCATCTTTAGGCCCCTTTCATACGGGCGAGTATTCCACGCGGGTGCAATGCGTGAGTTGAACGCATTGCACCCGTACTGAATCCTGTCCCATTCATTTCTATGGGGCTGTGCACACGAGCGGTGATTTTCACGCATCACTTGTGCGTTGCATGAAAATCGCAGCATGCTCCTCTTTGTGCGCTTTTCACGTAACGCAAGCCCCATAGAAATGAATGGGGTTGCGTGAAAATCGCAAGCATCCACAAGCAAGTGCGGATGCGGTGCGATTTTCACGCACGGTTGCTAGGAGACTATCGGGATGGAGACCCAATCATTATTATTTTCCCTTATAACATGGTTATAAGGGAAAATAATAGCATTCTGAATACAGAATGCATAGTAAAATATGAAGTGTCCCACTAGGTAAATGTGGGCACTACACAAGGGTCAATTGGGCTACGTTGTTCTCCAACTCCTGAGGAACAGTGGCATTGTATTTTACAGTCCATTTTAATGTATATTGCTATGCTTTTATGTGTATTTTTCCCTGTTATGTGTGTATCAGGCCTGTTAGGGTGTAGTTCCTCCTCCTAGACAGTAGAGGGAGCTAGGGAACCCCTAGTATAAATAGTCAGGTCCTGTTCAGGGAAGGGAGTTGTGTAGTCAGAAGTCAGTGTGGACTCTAGCTAAGGAGCAGCTTCTGACATGCAGCTAGACAGCCCAGGCTTCTAGCTTGCCACCAGGAGGAGGGTGTGCCTCCTGAGAGAAAGACCAAGTTCCCATAACCAGAGCAGAGCAGAGCCAAAAAGTGTTTCCAGCCAACCTGAGAGCTGAAGGGCAGAAGGATTTTACTTAAAGCAAGGATATATATACCTGAGGAAGTTTCCCCTACCAAGGATAAAGCCAGCATTAGGGCATATGGGCCTTGGGATAAAGACAGCCAGGATTCTGAGGAAAAGTGCAGCCTGGTCTGTATTTGTTTTAACCCTCTGAGTATCTTGCAAGAACATTGTACCTGCCATTGATGTGAAGCCTGCTAGTGACTGCTGCTGAAATATGGAACTTTAACGAAAAAACTGTAAATAGTTAACTGTTTCCAGTAAAAGGACGTTTTGGTTCACCACAACATCGTGCTCCTCAATTATTCCTAATATAAATCGGTGTGCCACAGTTACCGGCACTGGCGTCACAAATTTAAAGGGATCTTGCCACCGGCACATTAAACACCTGCAACATCCAGGGAACCTCATCTACCATCAGGCCTGGTCCCTATACACAGAGAGTGCCCCAGAGGTCCCCTGTGCCAGCCTCTCCATCACTGCTGTACGTCTGCCCAGGGTATACAAAAGATTGTGAGTACTACAACCACCCCTGTGACCTCACCATTCGCCTCACCCTGCAGGGAGGCGTACTGCAAATAGGGCTGGAGGGGTTAAAAAAAATATATATAAATTTAACTCACCTTAATCCACTTGTTCGCGCAGCCGGCATCTCTTCTGTCTTCATCTGTGATCAATAGGACCTTTGATGACGTCACTATGCTCATCACATGATCCATCACCATGGTGATGGATCATGTGATGGACCATGTGATGAACGCAGTGACGTCATCAAAAGGTCCTATTGCTCACAGATGAAGACAGAAGGAGATGCCGGGCTGCGCGAACAAGTGGATTAAGGTGAGTTAAATTATTATTGTTATTTTTTTAACCCCTCCAGCCCTATTGTACTATGCATTCTGTATTTAGAATGCTTTTATTTTCCCTTATAACCAAGTTATAAGGGGAAATAATACAATCTACACTACAACTAACGCAAACCTGAACTTCTGTGAAGAAGTTCGGGTCTGGGTACCACAGTCGGTTTTTTATCACGGGCGTGCAAAACACATTGCACCTGCGCGATAAAAACTTAACATCGGAACGCAATCGCAGTCAAAACTGACTGCAATTGCGTACCTACTCGCGCGGGTTTGCCACAATGCACCGGGATGCATCCGGACACACTCGTCTGCAAGGGGCCTTACACAGCCAGATAATCGCTAATGAGCGTTCCTTTGAACGTTTGTTAGCGATTATCTGGCGGACTCGCGGCCTGTGTAAAAGGCCCTTAAGTCATGAGATGCCTTGGGCAGTCTCCTTGGACCACTGCATTTCTTAAACCATCAGGAATTTTTTAATTCCTTATGGGAAAAAAAGGTTCCCAAAGCCCTCTTATAGAAGTCAGACTCTAAAGTGCTATAAATATGACGACAGTGTAATAGTCAGTGTCTTGTGCCAGTAGGTATAGGATTTAGGAAATATTTATTTAAGAACACTTTTTTGTGGACAGATCTGTTTTGGTCTTGTGGACCTCATCAGTTAAATTGGGAATCTAATGTGCTATGTCAAAAGCTGTAGAAAGAGCCTCGTTCATATACTGCCTTTCCTTCAGAACGATGGTAGTAAGCTCTCATCGGAAATGAAGACAGCTTTCTTTGAAGTGCAACTTTTTGTGGCTAACCTACAATTTGATGCCTCTATGCAGATGGTGCCTTACAACATGAAGCATAAGAAAAAACAAAAAACACTTGGAGCTGACTTTGGAGCTTATCACTTGCTTCTAGGGTCTATGTCTTTTATTAAAAACATATTAGACTTTATAGATGTTATAAGGGTTGGGCCCCGAGAATAATTTCATCTGGTGGGCCCTGGTCTGGCATTGACTAGAATCACACATTCTGATCATGAACGCTTGTTGTTGGGGATATGACCTGGACTTACGTGGCTGGCTCTAGCTACACGGTGGTGGTGACCCCTCCTCTACAAGAAACATCAGGGGTGTTTACACTATCAAGATCCGTCCACCAGGAAGGAACAGATGGGGGATTATTTAGAAGATTAAGCGCTCAGGATGACAGCACATTCTTGTTGCCACAGCAACTCGAAACTCGTTCATCTGCAGAGGTCACCGTGCACAGTCATGCTTCAGAGGGGCAGATAACTGCACAGTGCTGGGTCATGCCATGCTGCTATTGCACTCGTGTGCCATCTGCAACACTTAACTGGCACCATCATTGTTCATTCACCTGCAGCAGCCTCATCTATACCGTGAAGACTTCTATACATGACAATCCCACAATATCTGACTGTTAACATCTACTGTATTAATTCAATCCAGGGACGGATTATGATTGAAATGCACCTCACATCTCACTGATGTCACCAGTCCTTAAAGGGTAACTGCATAATGATATTATTGCAATCGATATGGCGAACATAATGACATTACATAATACAGAGTGATTCTGATTATTACATGTCCCATGATCCCTAAGGGTCCATTCACACGTCCACAAAATGGGTCCGCATCCGTTCCGCAATTTTGCAGAATGGGTGCGGACCCATTAAATTTCAATGGGGCCGCAAAAGATGCAGACAGCAAAAAAATAGAACATGTCCTATTCTTGTCTGCTGACATGGACAAGAAAAGGCATTTCTATTATAGTGCCAGCCATGTGCGGTCTGCAAAATGTGGAACGCACATGGCCGGTGTCCGTGTTTTGCGGACGTGTGAATAGACCCTAACAATATACCAAAAGATTTCATGTTCCCCTCTCAGTAACTGTACAACTCAATTGAAAAACAAACTGAAATCTTTTAGGTGGAGGGAAGAAAAAATGCTAATAAAAAAAAAAATATATATATATATATATATGGTTGCATAAGTGTGCACACCCTTAAACTAATACTTTGTTGAAGCACCTTTTGATTTTATTACAGCACTCAGTCTTTTTGGGTATGAGTCTATCAGCATGGCACATTTTGACTTGGCAAGATTTGCCCACTCTTTTTTGCAAAAACACTCCAAATCTGTCAGATTGCGAGGGCATCTCCTGGGCACAGCCCTCTTCAGACCACCCCACAGATTTTCAATCGGATTCAGGTCTGGGCTCTGGCTGGGCCATTCCAAAACTTTAATCTTCTTCTGGTGAAGCCATTCCTTTGTTGATTTGGATGTATGCTTTGGGTCGTTGTCATGCTGAAAGATCAAGTTCCTCTTCATGTTCAGCTTTCTAGCAGAAGCCTGAATGTTTTGTGCCAATATTGACTGGTATTTGGAGCTGTTCCCTCTAGCTTAACTAAGGCCCCAGTTCCAGCTGAAGAAAAACAGCCCCTTGGCATGATGCTGCCGCCACCATGCTTCACTGTGGGTATGGTGTTCTTTTGGTGATGTGCAGTGTTGTTTTTGCGCCAATCATAACTTTTGGAATTATGGCCACAAAGTTCAACCTTGGTTTCATTAGACCACGGGTGTTAAACACAAGGCCCGCGGGCCGAATCCGGCCCGCCAGACCTTGTCATGTGGCCCGCCGCCGGCCGCCAGCCTTCACCTTTTATTATCACTTCCTGCAGGCGGCCCCTGCAGGAAGTGATAATAAAACTACAAGCGCTCGCCGAGACTGAGAGGAGGGAGGAGGGAGGAGGCAGGCTGGGCGCTGGCAGTGTGAGTCATACGTCACGCGCCTGCGCCGCCCACTTTATGAATGAAGCAGGCGGTGTGGGCGCATGACGTATGACTCACGCTGCCAGCGCCTGTCCTCCCGGCCTGCCTCCTCCCTCCTGCCTACCGAGCGGCGAGCGCTTGTAGTTGTAAGTACCCACAGATCCCCCATAAGTGTCACCCCAGATCCCCCATAAGTGTCACCCCAGATCCCCCATAAGTGTCACCCCAGATCCCCCATAAGTGTCACCCCAGATCCCCCATAAATGTCACCCCAGATCCCCCATAAGTGTCACCCCAGATCCCCCATAAGTGTCACCTACAGATCCCCCATAAGTGTCACCCACAGATCCCCCATAAGTGTCACCCACAGATCCCCCATAAGTGTCACCCACAGATCCCCCATAAGTGTCACCCACAGATCCCCCATAAGTGTCACCCACAGATCCCCCATAAGTGTCACCCACAGATCCCCCATAAGTGTCACCCACAGATCCCCCATAAGTCCGATACAACCGGCCCTTTGATGGTGACCAAACTGCTGATGCGGCCCCCGATGAATTTGAGTTTGACACCCCTGCATTAGACCATAACACCTTTTCCCACATGCTTTTGGGAGACTTCAGATGCTTTTCTGCAAAAAGTATCCTGGCTTGGATGTTTTTCTTCGTAAGAAAAGGCTTTCATCTTGCCACTCTACCCCATAGCCCAGACATATGAAGAATACGGGAGATTGTTGTCACATGTACCACACAGCCAGTACTTGTCAGATATTCCTGCAGCTCCTTTAATGATGCTGTAGGCCTCTTGGTAGCCTCCCAGACCAGTTTTCTTCTCGTCTTTTCATCAATTTTGGAGGGACGTCCAGTTCTTGGTAATGTCACTGTTGTGCCATATTTTCTCCACTTGATGATGACTGTCTTCACTGTGTTCCATGGTATATCTAATGCCTTGGAAATTCTTTTGTACCCATCTCCTAACTGATGCCTTTTAACAATGAGATCCCTCTGATGCTCTGGAAGCTCTCTGTGGACCATGGCTTTTGCAGTGGGATGCGACTAAGAACATTTCAGTAAAAGACCAACTAGAACAGCAGAACTTTATTTGGGGTTAATCAGAGGCACTTTAAATGATGGCAGGTGTATGCTGACTCCTATTTAACATGATTTTGAATGTGATTGCTTAATTAGTAACACAGTTAGATCCCCAGTTTTTAGTTTTTTCTTCCCTCCACCTAAAAGATTTCAGTTTGTTTTTCAATTGAGTGTATTCAATTACAGTTTATAGGTCACATTAAAGTCGGAAAAAGTTCTGAAATGATTTATATTTGTCTCATTTTTTTACAGCACAGAAACCTGACATTTTAACAGGGGTGTGTAGACTTTTTATATCCACTGTATAACTACTATATTAATCATCCATATGTACAAGAATATATCTACTATAATACAACCTCCTATGTACAAGAATATAACCATTATAATACTCCCTCCTATGTACAAGAACATACAGCAACTACTATAATATTGCCTCCTATATACCAGAATATACTTACTATAATAATGCCTCCTATGCACAAGAATATAACTACTATAATACTGTCTCTATGTACAAGTATACAACTACCCCCACATACAAGAATATAACTAGTATATTACTGTCCCATATGTACAATAATATAACTACTGTAATGCTGCCCCTATATACAAGAATATAACTACTATAACACTGCCTCCTATGTACAAGAATATAACTACTATGGGGCGGAGCCTGGCTGTGTAGCTGAATGGCTGCTAGTTGCTGAGCTCCTCTACCTTGCAGGTGATTTAGCCCCTAAAATCAGCTTAAAAAGTTGCACAGATGGGCAAAGTGGGAAAGGATAGAACCAAGGATCAAGCTGACCACACTCCTGCTCGGTCCAGAGAGCCTGAGATGGACCAGTACCTGAAAAAGCAGATGAAGCTTAGAGCGGCTGAAACCCCTAAGATGGCGGCGGCCCCAGCTCAGCTATCTGATGCAGAGGAAGATTCGGATGCCGGCAGCGCCTCTGACACCTCGACATGTAAGTCCCGCAAACAAGGGAGAACCTTTACTAAAGCTGCGCTTCTTGAAGTGCTCAACTCCGCACTGGCTCCTATAAAAAAGGACCTCTCCGATATAAAGGAGGACCTCCGCAGTATCGGGCATCGGGTGTCGGACCTGGAAAATTCACATGAGGCGGCCATTAAGAGAGAAGAAAAATCGTACAATGCGATTCGCTCCCATTCCGATTTATTGAACGACGCGCTTCTCCGCATAGAAGACCAAGAGAACCGAAGCCGCAGGAAGAACCTTAGAATTCGGGGTCTGCCGGAATCGATCGCGAATGAAGCACTTAAAAAGGTGGCGCATGAAATATTCGCGGGTCTTCTTGGGCCTGAAAGATCGGAGCAGATCGTAATTGAGCGCATACACCGCGCACTAAGGCCGAAGCCTAAAGCCACAGACCCACCTCGTGATGTGGTTTGCGGCCTTCTCAGCTTTGTTGATACGGCCGCAATTATGAGAGCCAGCAGAGAAGCAGAACACCTCCAGCATGAAGGTACGCCTGTTCTGTTCTTTCAGGACCTAGCACCGTCCACCTTGGCTAAAAGGCGCATCCTTCGGCCGCTCCTGGATGCTCTTAAAGAGACAGCCACTCCATTCCGCTGGCTTTACCCGTTTGGCATAGCGATCCTAAAGAATGGTTGCCAGATCACTATTCGCTCGCCAGCAGACCTCCAAGCAAGTTGGTCCCAGCTGGGGATGTCCCCTCTAGAGATCCCTTCATGGATGCCAGCAGATCTAAAGGACCCACCTATACCGCCTCCTCAGGCGGCCGACTGGCGCCCTGTTCCCGTGCGAAAAGGGCCCAGAACCAGGGCTGAAAAATCTACTTATGCTCCAACCTGAGTACAGGATCGTCAGTAATGTTTTTGCATTTTGTTCCTGCTTCATTCTGATTATCCGGGACTGAGAGCCTTTTGGCGGGAAGGCCCGAAGCCTTGTGTACCCACCGGGTACTCTGTCTGACTCTAGGCTGCTCCCATCCGTCAGTTATGAATTAGCTGTTTAATGTTTTGTCTGGCCCCCCCCCCTCGAGGCTTCCAGGCTTCTATGAGTCTTTCTAAGGTATTAACCTTTCCCACTCCCTGCCTTCACCCTAGTTTGCAGGGGTTAACCCGGCTTTACCCGAAGGTTACCCTTTTTTCCCCTCTTGATGGCTAGTCACTGGCCATCTCTAGCTCTGAGGGACCCCCCACCTGACAGACCCCGGCTGGTAGCCGTGATGAGAAAGGGTCGCCCTACAGTCAGGTGCTCAGTAGAGCTTCTATTGCAAGCTTTGTTTGCACTGTTGTTATGTTCCCCACCTGTTTGTCTCCCCTCCTTCCCTCTTGTCTCTCGTCCACTCCTCTCCCAACAGATGTCGTATAGTGTGTATTTAGTCGCTGACTATCTTCTTTCATTTACAGTATGTCGTCTATTGTGATATCCTCCTTGAACGCCCGGGGAATGAATGAGCCATGCAAGCGGTCCCAAGTCCTTGCTCTCCTACAGAGAGATAAGGTGTCTATAGCATTTTTTCAGGAGACGCATTTCCGAGAGGGTAAGATCCCCAAACTGCCCCCTAAAAGGTTTTCCCAATGGTTCAACAGCACTTATAGTTCGGCTAGCAGGGGTGTCAGCATAGCGATCCACAAGCAGTTGCCCTTCAAGCATTCTGCTGTCTCCTCGGACCCTGAGGGTCGCTATCTGTTTGTTAAAGGTGCTATTGCTGACACACCTGTTACCCTAGCAAACATCTATGCTCCTAACAGAGGGCAGGTTGCTTGGCTCGTTCAGACCCATGGCTTATTATCTTCCTTTAAGGAAGGAATGGTGATTTTAGGTGGCGACTTTAACGTAACACTGGAACCTTCCATAGACTCCTCTAATGGGAAATCAGCGGTCACACATAGGAAATTACAACGCCTCAAACTCGCCTTACATAGGCTTGGTGTAATAGATATTTGGCGCACCACAAACCCCTCTAGTAAGGATTACACCTTCTACTCAGCAGCTAAATCTTCCTACCATAGGCTTGATTATCTATTTCTGTCTAAAACCCACGCTAATAGGGCCACTCAATCCTTTATAGGGAATATCACCCTGTCCGACCATGCCCCTGTATTTCTGAGTGTTTCTCTGCAGGACCTCCCAAAGAGGGAATGGACTTGGCGTATTAATGAGACCATTATCTCCGGCCCCTCCCACGTTGCTAAACTGTCTTCTATCATATCAGAATTTTTCACACTTAATACCTTAGGCCCGGACGCACCCTCCCATTCCATCACTTGGGAGACACACAAGGCAGTACTGAGAGGTGAGCTGATAGCTCTGGGCGCTCACATTAAAAAACAGCGGAACCAAGCAGTAGCATCACTCCTCTCCCAGATACAAGCACTAGAAATGACGCACAAGCACTCACAGGCCCTTAGATGTGCCCCAGAACTCTCAGAGGCTCGCACAAAACTTAAGAATCTGCTGAATGTCACGTCAGCTAAATTGCTTTTACGAGCCAAATTCCGGTCTTATGCCCATGGAGATAAGGGGAATAGGCTAATGGCTGCCCTAGTCAAAAAGCAGAAAACTGATTCCTTTATAGCAGCTGTAAAAGACACCAAAGGCACGAAATACAAAAGTACCCCAGACATTGCAAATTCCTTTTGTGCATTCTACAGGGACCTCTATAATTTAGCGCCACCGAATCAACTCTCGTCTGCCCAATTAGGAGAAGCAACAGAGAAATTTATCTCCTCCCTTCAATTACCCACTATCACCCCACTACAGTCAGCTCAGCTCCTGTCCCCTATTACAGACTCTGAAATTAGTAAGGTCCTCTCATCCATTCCCTCCGGGAAAAGCCCGGGCCCTGATGGCTTTACCATCTCCTACTACAAGACCTTTAAGCACATCCTGATCCCGCAATTTAACGTCCTCTGTAATTACTTACTCCAAGGGGGTTCTCTCCCTCCACAATCGCTCTCGGCCCATATCACGGTAATTCACAAAGAAAATAAGGATCCCCTAAACTGCGGGAGCTACCGCCCTATTTCGCTGCTAAATACAGATGTGAAATAAATGGTGGGCCAAGATCCTGGCTCAACGGATCCAGTCGGTTCTCCCTGACATTATCAATAAGGAGCAGGTGGGGTTCGTCTCTGGCAGACAGGGGAGTGAAAACACGATCCGTGTCATACACCTAATCACACATGCTCGGCAGAATTCTATTCTGCTGGCCCTTCTCAGCACAGATGCAGAGAAGGCCTTTGACAGGATCAGTTGGCAATTTATGTCTCGGGCACTGTCAAAAATTGGCCTTCCGGACCAGTTCATCCAATCCATCTTCTCACTTTATTCGCTCCCCTCTGCCAGGGTCCGGATCAACGGCACGCTCTCTCCAGCCTTTCCCATTACTAATGGGACAAGGCAAGGTTGCCCTTTGTCGCCTGCCCTTTTTGTTATTGTCATGGAGACCCTGCTGGCCAAAATTCGGCAAGATCCGGACATTCAGGGGATCACATACCCATTTGACAGCTGCTTTTGCAGACGACCTCCTGGTCATCACGTCCAACCCCCTGACCTCATTTCCCAGACTCCAAGCCCTTTTTGAGGAATATGGATTGGTCTCTAATTTTAAGATTAATTACGCTAAGTCACAAGCCCTGAATATTTCTTGTCCATCTTCTACCATCGATATGCTCAAAAGTTCCACCGCCTTTTCATGGGCCCCCAAATCAATCCCATTCCTGGGCACTCATATCTCAGCGAAGCCAGAGGAACTTTTTGAGCTTAATCAAGCCCCCCTACCCCTACTTAGATCCATTAGATCACATTTACACTCCCTAAAACTCCCGTTCATATCGTGGATTGGAAGGAAGAATTATATCAAAGCTTTTATTGTCCCCAGACTACTTTACCTCATCCAAACACTCCCCATTTGGCTACCCCATTCCTTCTTTGTGGAGGTTTGCAGAATCTTCTCAGCTTTTGTATGGTCTGGTGGGTCCCCCAGAATAGCATATACCACCCTCACTCGGGAGAGAAGGTTGGGAGGCTTCGGCCTACCTGACATATACCTTTACTATCAGGCATCTATGCTAAACAGAGCTTTGTGCCTCCTCTCCTGGCGCCCTCTCAACCTTGTCTCCCAACTGGAGTGTGATATGCTCCCCTATAGGGACAAGCTGGCTCTATGGGGTTTACGCAAATGCACTGCTAATAATAAGTATACCTCGCCTTTATGGAAGGGCTTACTACTGGAATGGTCCAAATTATACCGGGCCTCGGTCCTTCAGTTTCCTAGCCCGAGTCTTCCCTTATATCTGCTTCAGTCCTACATTCATCCTACCACTCCTGAGGCAACAGGGATCTGGGCCATGTTGTCCAACCTTAAGCTACAGGACATTGTGTCTGTTTCAGGTGCCTTAGACTGGAGCAAAATTTTCGCACTCCCGAGGGTACAGGCGGCCTCTTTCCTGTCGGTTATGGCCTTTAAAAAGGACCTAGCGCTTCTCAGTAATATTCCTAGACCCTCAGAAGATCCCTCCTGGTTAGAAGGGAAAATTTCTAATGCCCGGCGCCCACGGAAGCCTCTCTCCACTTTCTATAAGGAGCTGCTCTCCTCCGCCCCTCCAGATCTGTGGTTCCTCGCAGCCTGGGAAAAGGAGCTATCCACAACTCTATCCGAACCTGAGAAAGCTTTTATCCTCGCTCATTCTCACAGATTCAACCGTTGCATAAAGATACAAGCTAACTCATACAAATTACTTACAAGATGGTACAAAACACCGGAATTTCTCCATAAGCTCAACCCTGATATCCCAGATAGTTGCTGGAGGTGCGGAGGAGGCCCCGGCTCTCTCTCCCATATTTGGTGGAGTTGTGAGAAAATTCAGCCTTTCTGGGTAGATGTGGTAGCAGCTATAAACAAGGCCTGTAACACCCGTATTACATTAGACGCAAAACTTCTGTTACTTTGGTGCCCTAACGGCACGCTTGCTCCCTCAAAGTCAAACCTCCCGACCATGCTTATTACGGCAGCTCGCCTGCTGATACCTCTGCTGTGGAGGAATGATTCCCCCCATCCCTATTAATGTGGATCGAGAAAGCCGATCAAATATACAGGTTCAAAGAGCTTGCTCATTGGAAATGCACTTCAGAGCGTTGTTTGTCAAGACATGGTCCCCCTGGAAGCAATATCGCGGATTCTAGACGTGTCTAACTTATGCGACTGACATTTTGTTCCCCCCCCCCCCCTCCTACCCGTGTCTCGTCCCCCTTGCCCTCCGTTAATTTGTATGCACGTGTAATTGTGATCTTTAAGTTGTGTAGCAACCTTCCTGATATGTTGTGCCTGCTGATTAAGCATGTCTCCAGCTGCATCTGGTACATAAGATGTATGACTTTACACATGACTGTGTGCTTTTCTTACAATTAAAAGAAATTTGATTAAGAATATAACTACTATAATACTGCCTCCTATGTACAAGAATATAACTACTATAATACTGCCTCCTATGTACAAGAATATAACTACTATAATACTGCCTCCTATGTGAGGTTGTGTCTCAGTAGCTCTCCTGATGTCTGGAGCAAGCCCAGGGAGGGGCCACCCTGTGCAGGGATGCTCCCCAGGCAAAGCCCAGGCTCCAAAGTCTAATGTGGGAAACAATTCCCAGTCCTCTCAATCTGTGGATGAAAATCCCAAAGTTCTTCTGAAGAAAGTGAATGGGCAGAGCCTCAGCGGTCATGTTGTCAGCAGTCCCAGTGCAGCAAGAAACCGGGATGGGAAGAAAGAAACGGCAGAGAAGAAAGACGCTGTAAGTAAGAGTTTGATGAATCCACCTACCAGTGTGAATGTGCAGCGTCCTGAAGGAAAAAGTGACAGCAAAACCACAGTGCAGGAATATTCTGAAGCAAGAGGCCAGCAGAGTTTGCAGGAGCTGAAGCAGACTCCATTGCAGCCCACACTTTCCCCATGAAGACAGAGAAGAACTTCTCCGAAGAGACATACGATTCAGCAAAACCTGAAACAAAATGTCCTGATACCATCTGACCAAACAAGATCTGGGAGTAGAGGCAAAAAAGTTGAAAAAAGTGTAGAGAAGACCAAAGGTGGGAAAGCAGAAAGGTTTCAAGGTGCAGCCCCTGGAAAAAACTTGGGAGCCGGTTCCCAATCTGGAGATTGTGTACCCACCACAGTGACTGCAGACTAAAGCCACAAGATTCTTTACCAGCAGTGCAGAGGCTTGGGCTGGAAACAAGCGGAGTAACAACTACTACACCTGTGTGAAGCCATCCTGTGAGTCCACAGCCTGCAATACCCAGCAATGGATAGTCTGCTAGAGGGGGAGAGCACGCATCTGAGCTCTGTCTGGCTGATGAGATCCCTGCACTGGTAAAGAGAAACTGCAGCTCCAGAAACAGATAGACTGTATGTACAAGATGAAGGCAGCAAACCCTGACCACCAGGAGCTGCATGACCACAAGCTGAGCTCCCTGGCCATACAGCTCGCTGATACCATAAGGAAAATGGACTTGTGAGGAATATGGATTAATATTTACTGTCAGCCATGTCCTCACACCCCCCATTTGCTGACAGACAGCAGAGGTAGGGAAATCCACAGGATTTCCCTGCTTCAAAGCCCCCAGCCCTGATTGTAATTTTATGCACCTCTTGGCATGATTCAGTGTATATGCAAAATAAGTTTCCACCCCCCCAGCCATCTGAGTGTCAGTGGGCCAGGAAGACGCCCCAGGGGGTCCAAGCTTCAAGGAGAAGTTCACACCTCCAGGCACCAGTTTGGAGCCACCTGAATCCGGCATGAAAACTCTCAGCAGGGGGTATCTGCTCTTGCCCGGATCAATGAGACTTCTCAGACATATTGGCACCTACCTCTCATAAGGAATTATGAAGCGCCCGGCCATCGCAGGCGCAAACCGGATACATATTTGTGTCCCGGTGGCCACGAGGTACGGTCCCATGGTCTTTGTTTATTCGTACCCAGTCGGGGTAGGGAGATACCCATATCTCCCCATAGAAACCACCTACCGGTACCAGGTTTGGGCTCTACTTGTAGCCGAAACCCAGGCAGGTCCATTAGTCCCAGAACCATCTCCCTGTGACCCTCTGGTCTGGAGCTATGAACCCTAAAGGGTTTTGTGGGTCATTCACCGTCAGCCCAGAAGAGGGGGAGTTGACCCCTCCCTGAGGCAGGGAGGGGATGGGCCGGCTACAGGTTAAAAGCCTGGTGCCAGCAAGTAGGCGCGGTCTTTCTCTGAAGAGGGGTCACATCCTACACATGTGTTTAGAGGGACCCAGGAAATAGCAGGAGATCACAGCCCCTCGTGTGGACTCCAGCTCAGGACATCACAAGGAACTTTCATCATACTTGGTAACTTACTTTTACACTGCTTAACCCTGTTGTACCCATATAATCTGTATCTGTACCCTCAGACCACTGTATATATTGTCTGTGTATATTGTGTTATATCTAGTGTGCTCTTACAGCGATTAAATCTATAATTTAATCTTGTGCTATCTTGTATCTCGATCACGAATCCCCACGTCCGTGTTTTGGCCTAGTTATAAGCTACCGCGGGTTGGTTTCTGACCCTATATAATCCCGTTAGCGGACTGGGCTTATATCAAACGAGAAACTGGTGGCAGTTACCCGGGCTGAGTGTGGGCTGTTTTCACTGTGGCAGTGAAAAGGCTCTCTCAGCTTGTTGCCTCTCTGTGCCCGCGTGGACAGGAGGTGTGTGTGTGTACACTATACCAGCCTGACCTTACGTGCTCCTCTGGAGGGCGTAACTTCACGTTTTTGGTAAACCCTGTGATCATACCGGGTCTCGTGAGCTCGACGTGGTTGACGTCAGCGGGCACGAGGGGTGGTATTCATCACAGGACTCTTTGCTGGAACAACTGGGACCAGTTGGAGAAACATTCAGGAACCAGCAACATTTTGACTCTTTCCAAAAGGGCATCCGGCAGTCCCATGTAAGACCTTTACTGCAGCCAGCAAGTTCCTCCTTTAACCAGCTCAGCTCCCCTAGCTTAAACCCCCTTAATGACCAGACCACTTTTTACAATTCTGCACTACACTACTTTCACTGTTTATTGCTCGGTCATACAACTTACCACCCAAATGAATTTTACCTCCTTTTCTTCTCACTAATAGAGCTTTCATTTGGTGGTATTTCATTGCTGCTGACATTTTTACTTTTTTTTATATTAATCGAAATTGACCGTAATTTTTGCAAAAAAATTACATTTTTCACTTTCTGTTGTAAAATTTTTCAAATAAAACTACATTTCTATATACATTTTTCTCTAAATTTATTGTTCTCCCTGTCTTTTGTTTGTCGTTGTCGTGTCCTTGTCTGTTCCCCTGTCTATGCTAGTGTACCACTTTGGTTTGTTTCACCGTGGGCTACATATTAGTAGCTCTTTGTTTAACTTGCTATTATTGAGTAATCTAGGAATTTGACCTGAGTTCTTATTTCCTTTCCTTCCAGCATTCATGGCTCTATGAGTTACACTTTGTTTTACCCCATTGCAGAGCCACTCGATATGTATGTACTAAGTGGTACCTGATTCCTTTAGGCCGCATTGTGTGTGGCCCAGGGGGGTATGTCGTTCTCTATGTCCGCTTTTGCACTGGTACTTTATGTTTTATTTGGATCTGGAATAGGGGATATCTACTGCCTACATTGTCATTGCTACTCTTGTTTAATTGCTTTGTTTCTCTATGCAATAAAAAGAGATTCAACACAAAATTTATTGTTCTACATGTCTTTGATTAAAAAAAAATGCAATAAGTGTATATTTATTGGTTTGGGTAAAAGTTATACCGTTTACAAACTATGGTGCAAAAAAATTAATTTACGCACTTTGACTTTCTGAGCACCTGTCATGTTTTCTGAGGTTCTACAATGCCCAGACAGTAGAAACACCCCACAAATGACCCCATTTAGGAAAGTAGACACCCTAAGGTATTCGCTGATGGGCATAGTGAATTAATGGAAGTTTTTATTTTTTGTCACAAGTTAGCGGAAAATGTTTTTATTTTTTTTTCTTACAAAGTCTCATATTCCACTAACTTGTGACAAAAAATAAAATCTTACATGAACTCACCATGCCCCTCACGGAATACCTTGGGGTGTCTTCTTTCCAAAATTGGGTCACATGTGGGGTATTTATACTGCCCTGGCATTTTAGGGGCCCTAAAGCGTGAGAAGAAGTCTGGAATCCAAGACTCAGAAGAAGTAGGGCAATGTGTTTTGGGGTGTATTTTTACATATACCCATACTGTGTGTGAGAAATAGCTCTGTAAAGGACAACATTTTACATTTTTTTTATACAAAGTTGTCAATTTACTCACCCAGCATGGGTATATGTAAAAATACACCCCAAACCACATTTCCCTACTTCTCCTGAGTACGGCGATACCACATGTGTGACACTTTCTTGCAGCCTAGGTGCGCAAAGGGGCCCAAATTCCAATGAGTACCTTTTAGGAGGGCATTTTTAGGCATTTGGATTCCAAACTACTTCTCACGCTTTAGGGCCCCTAAAATGCCAGGGCAGAATAAATACCCCACAAGTGACCCCATTTTGGAAATAAGACACCCCAAGGTATTCTGTGAGGGGCATGGCGAGTTCATAGAATAATTTTTTTTTTGGGCACAAGTTAGCGGAAAATGATGATTTTTTTTCTTAGAAAGTCTCATATTCCACTAACTTGTGACAAAAAATAAAATTTTACATGAACTCGCCATGCACCTCACGGAATACCTTGGGGTGTCTTCTTTCCAAAATTGGGTCACATGTGGGGTATTTATACTGCCCTGGCATTTTAGGGGCCCTAAAGCGTGAGAAGAAGTCTGGAATCCAAATGTCTAAAAATGCCCTCCTAAAAGGTACTCATTGGAATTTGGGCCCCTTTGTGCACCTAGGCTGCAAAAAAGTGTCACACATGTGGTATCACCGTACTCAGAAGAAGTAGGGCAATGTGTTTTGGGGTGTATTTTTACATATACCCATACTGTGTGTGAGAAATATCTCTGTAAAAGACAACTTTTTACATTTTTTTATACAAAGTTGTCAATTTACAGAGCTATTTCTCTCACCCAGCATGGGTATATGTAAAAATTCACCCCAAACCACATTGCCCTACTTCTCCTGAGTACGGCGATACCACATGTGTGACACTTTTTTGCAGCCAAGATGCGCAAAGGGGCCCAAATTCCAATGAGTACCTTTAGGATTTCTCAGGGCATTTTTACGCATTTGGATTCCGTGAGGGGTATGGTGAGGTCATGTAAGATTTTAGTTTTTGTCACAAGTTAGTGGAATATGAGACTTTGTAAGAAAAAAAAAAAACAATTTCCGCTAACTTGTGCCAAAAAAACACAAAAACCTTCTATGAACTCGCCATGCCCCTCAAAAGTGATCTTTATAGCGCCGCAGCGATTTTACGGTGTTTTTGCAGTGATCAGAAAAAAAAAAATTCTGTCACTGCGGTGGGGCGGACTGAACGCAAGTGTGCGCACAAGATCAGGCCTGATCGGGCAAACACAGCGTTTTTTGTAGAGCCTATAGAACATGTCCTATTCTTGTCCGCAATTGCGGACAAGAAAAGGCATTTTCTATATAGTTCTGGCAAAATGCGGAAAGCACATTGCCGGTGTCCGTGTTTTGCGGATCCGTGGATCCGCAAAACACATACGGACGTCTGAATGGAGCCTTACAGGGGGTGATCAATGACAGGGGGTGATCAGGGAGTCTAAATGGGGTGTTCAGGGGGTTAATAAGGGGTTAATAAGTGACAGGGGGGGTGTAGTGTAGTGATTGGTGCTACTTACAGAGCTGCCTGTGTCCTCTGGTGGTCGATCTAAGCAAAAGGGACCACCAGAGGACCAGGTAGCAGGTATATTAGACGCTGTTAACAAAACAGCGTCTAATATATCTTTTTGGGGTTAAAAGAATCGCATCTACAGCCTGCCAGCGAATGATCGCTGCTGGCAGGCTGTAGATCAACTTCTCAGCTTAGCGTTGCTGTGAACGCGCGTGCGTTCACGCGAAATCTCGCCTCTCGCCAGATGACGCGCCGATGTGTCTAGGAGGAATAACCCGGCCGCCCCGCAGGACGCATCCCTGCGTTAGGCGGTCGGGAGGTGGTTAAAGAAGGAACTTGGTACAGAGGGGAAACAAGCATACAGCAACAGCAAGCACCTGCAGCAGTCTCTACCATGGCACTACAAGTCCCAGCATCCAGTACTCTGCAGGAGGACAATGGACTCTTACCTGAAGATAACCCTGTAGTAGCAGTGCAGTCACCACAAGTGTCAGGGGGCAGCACTGTGCAGATAGACTAAGGACTCCTACCAGAAGGTGGCAGTGCAACAGCACATCAGACTGGTATTACTGAGCCGGGCCCTCATGGCTCTGCTGTGCAGGACTGTAGTGCTGAGGACTGTGATTATAATAATTAGGGATCAGCGAATTGACTTCGGATGAAACATCTGAAGTCGATACACATAAAACTTCATTCCAAAACTGTACGGAGCAGGAGCAATAACTTCGGCTCATCTGAGCCAATACATTCTAATACTGTGCAGAGCTCCTGCTCTGTATAGTATTAGAACAAAGTTTTATGCGAATCTATGTTTCATCCGAAGTCGATTCGCTCATCCCTAGGGATAATGCTCAGTCAGGGGAGAGTGCACCACAGTCTGGGTGGGATCTGGGATAAGCTGGGGAATCAGGACAATCTGTGGTTCCCTCTCCCTCTCCTGCACTGAATGGTGAAGCAGGAAGACTTCTCCCCGCTCCACCATTCAGCCTGCAGGCACAGATCGCGCTACCGGCCTGTGTGGGCAGAGCGTGCCACCCGGAAATCTGCATAAGCTCCGCCCACACAGTGCTGCAGAGCGATCTGTGTCTGTAGGGGAGAGATGATTGTGAGCTTCAGGTACTGTGTTTTTTATTTATTTAACAAAGGGCATTTCTACCATGGTGGGGGCACAGAGGGTATTTCTACAATGGATGGGGCACAGAGGGCATTACTACTACAAAGGGTGCACAGAGGGCATTACTATTACAAAGGGGGCACAGAGGGCATTACTACTACAAAGGGGGCACAGAGGGCATTACTACTACAAAGGGGGCACAGAGGGCATTACTACTACAAAGGGGGCACAGAGAGCAATACGTAGGGGCCCACCAATATAGCCGTCGACAAGCGCTTCGATCGGATTGAGTTCCTCTAGAGCGCTATACAAGGACTTAGTAACATAACATAACATAACAAAGGACATTACTAGTATTAGGGGGGCACAGTGGGCATTACTACTATCAAGGGGGCACAATGGGCATTACTACTATAAATGGACTACAATGGGCATTACTACTGTGAAGGAGGCACAGTAGCCATTATTACTATTAAGGGGGCACAATGGGCATTACTACTATTAAGGGGGCACAATGGGCATTACTACTATGAAGGGAGCAGAGGTGGCATTACTACTGTGAAGGAGGCACAGAGAGCATTACTCTTGTAAAATGGGTGGGCATAACTGTTATGGGGCACTGAGTGGGTATTATTACTATGAAGGGGCACATAGGGCTTTTTTACTGTTATGGGGGCACAGTGAGGGCAGAACTACTCTGAAGGGGCACAGATAGGGCATTACTACTTTGAAATTGGCACAGCGAGGGGATAACTACTGTAAGGGAGGCACAAAGAGGGCATTACAACTGTGAAGGGGGCACAATGAAGGGATAAGTACTGTAAAGGGGCACAATGTGGGCATAACTACTGTGAAAGTCTTACAGTGAAGGCATAACTACCTTGAAGGGGCACAATATGTGCATAACTACCATGAGAGGGCACATATCTGGACAAAACTACTGTAAAGGCTGTACAATGAGGGCAATACTACTGTAAGGGGGTACAATTTTTTTTAAAGTATTGGTGGGGGGTGCCAGATAAAGGACCCGCCCCGGGTGCCAAACACCCTAGGCACACCACTGGCTGGTGACACTGATGTTGGGGGGGGGGGGGCAGTACAGTCTAATGCACAGGAGTTCCCCCCCCCCCCCCAATTAGTTGTGCAGACAGCACCAGAACCCCCTAGTACAGGCGGCCAGCAGTCAACACAGGTCCCACAAGGAGGGCGGGATAGTGGACCTGGCCAGACCTCCTCTACAAATGCCTGGAGCCGTGGCTCACGATCATTTACATCAAACACCAGTTATTCCAGCCAGGCTTTTAAGAGGAGGAACGTGGTCAAGTTCAGGCATAGAGGTGCCAAGGAAGAACTGCCCAATAGGAGGTACGTTATTAGAGAGCTGCTATGTAAGCAAATGGGCTTCCAGCCATCCAATATCCTGGCAGTGATAAACCTCCAGGACAGACAGGGCTATGACATCAGTTTCAAGCTCATGTCTGACTTGGACCGCTTCTGGGCTAGCTTCACCATGTTCAGAGAAGAAGAGGGCTGGAATAAGTTCAGTTTTATTTCCATTTCTAAGCCAGATGCTGTTAATGTCGCCATCATTTTCTGGAATGAGTCGGTTCCCCACCAGGACATTGTAGTTTGGCTGAGGAGACATTGTGACCTTATGTCAGAACTCACTAAGACCAGGGATGAAGATGGTATCTGGACTGGGGAGTGGAGGGTCTTGGTGAAGCTTCATCAACACCAAAATATAACCGAACATCTGCCTAATTCTTTTTTCATTGGCCGGGAGAAGGATGTGTGTTTCTATGCGGATCAGCCTAGACAGTGCTTTAAGTGTAGGAAGACTGGTCACTGGGCAAGTGCGTGTACTATGGTGAAGTGCAACCTGTTTGGGGAAGTTGGTCATATCAGTGCCAACTGTCAGGTCATTAGATGTAATTTGTGTGGTAAGATTGGTCATCCCCACAAGGACTGCCCTGATGCCTGGCATAACATCTGCAAAGACTTTCCTGACGATGACTTACTAGCAGGGACAGATGACCTAGAAGAGGACGCGTTAATATCAGGGTCAGTACTGACAGGGACACAGCTTCAACAGGACGTACCACACAATGATCCAACACAAACCCAACCCCAGTCAGAAATCATTGAGAGGAACATGGAGGCGGTCACACAGGGTGTAGACTCAGAGACTGTCTCTTCTTCTGCTCCAGCAGCTACCACTTGGGAGAATAAACAGTCTAATAGAAAGAAGAAAGATAAGTCCAGCCTTAAGCCTGAGGGTGAGTGGACCACTGTCCAAAAGCCAAGTAAGGTGAAAGTGGACAGTAGACCAGAAGGGACAATGACTGCCAATAGATTCAGGTGTCTTGTCTGAGTCAGACTCAGAGGCAGAAATGGAGAGAGAGTTAAAGCGTATGATGGCTGAGTATGATGGGGACCCAAATGATGATCCTCCCTCAAAAAAGAGACCCATTCAAGTTCAGCGACAATATGATTCAGACATGGGAACTGGTGGTGGTCAGCGGGAGCGCTCACTCTGATTTTTGATGATGGGGCCAGTCTCTCTGTTTTTTGTACTTTGTTTTACTCTGATGGCTGATTAAGTAATGTGAATAGCATGAAAGTATAGAGAACAAGGCATGCGGTGTATACTCATACGGTCTGCAAAAAAAAAAAAAAATGGAACTGACACGGAAAGAAAATATGTTTGTGTGCATGAGCCCTTATACTGTATATAAAGTATATTCAGTGACTGACTTATGGAGGCCGAAGATAAAAGGCACAGCTGGCAAAGTCCTGTGGTCCCTGGTCAGAAATGGGTGACAAACAACCTCACCCTGTGAACTATATTTGACAGTGGGTGATATAATGCACGGTCTTATAGAAGAGCCCTACCTGAGCAGAGGTACACTGGCACTGCCGCTACACAGTGGATGAAGCCTTCTTGCTCCAGCTCTGTCCACTGTTGTTTCTGGTGCTGGTGGCTGTTGCTAACAGCTAAGGCTACTTTCACACCTGCGTTAGGTGCGGATCCATCTTGTAGCTGCACAGACGGATCAGCACCGATAATGCAAGATAATGCAAACACTTGTATCCGTTCAGATTGATACGTTTGCATTATTCATTCAAAAAAAAAGTCTAAATCAAAACGGATCTGTCTTGACTTACATTGAAAGTCAATGGGGACGGATCCGTTTTCAATTGCACCATATTGTGTCAGTGAAAACGGATCCGTCCCCATTGACTTACATTGTAAGTCAGGATGGATCCGTTTGGCTCCGCATCGTCAGGCGGACACCAAATCGCTGCAAGCTGCGTTTTAGTGTCCGCCTCAAAAGCGCAACGGAGACCAAACGCAGCCAAATTTATGAATTCTGAACAGATCCTTATCCATTCAAAATGCATTGAGGCTGAACTGATCCGTTTTGGGTCGCCTGTGAGAGCCCTAAAAACAGATCTCACAAGCGGACCCAGAAACGCCAGTGTAAAAGTAGCCTAATCCACAAGATAGGGGTTAACTATTAGATTGGTGAGGTTCCTACTGTTGGGACCCCCACAGATCACAAGAAAGGGGGCCCGTACCCCTCTAGGCCCCCCCTTAAATCAAGGGAGTGGCCGGTCACACATGCGTTTGGCCAATTTATTCATTTCTATGGGAATTCCTGACATAAAACAAAATCCAGTGTAAAAATGTTCATAAATGACCCCCAATGTGTCAATAATGGAGTGACGTGTCCTAGCTGTGCCCTAAGAACGCATGGCTGCTGTCATGGGGTAGGAACAGCGAAGGGTTCTGAGCACCCGAGGAGGCAGGAGGTGCATTTAATACTAACCTCAGGCCTGAAAGGACAATGATCGATAAGTGGACATAGGCCAGGATATGTTAATGAGTTTGCATTAGGATTAGTCGGTGGGATTATGGAGCTGGCACTTTGCTGATTGGTGCATTATATCAGTGTCGATCCTCATAAGAAGAGACTGGAAGGCTAGCTGACTGCAGCATGCATGGTGTAAGGCCTAAGGTGTTCGTAACCAGGACCTATCAGACGGGAGCCTGCAATCAGGGGGTTAACTAAGAGTGCAGGTAACACCAGGAGAGCCTGAAGAAAGCGACTCAGACACGAGGCACAAGGAGAAACCCATCACCATGGAAACACAGCGACGGCCTTAATTCAGCTGTGCCGTGAAATGAGGGGGACTCAGGGGAGAACCCATTGTCTTATGCTGAGTAATAGGCACGATGCACAGAATGTGGAAAATGGTGGGGGGCCCTGTGAGACTGAGGGGTGTCAATGACCAGGATCTCTATTAAACTGTCAGCGCTGTGTGCCCAGTAAATGTATTCTGCTTCTACTGCAGAAAATAATAAGCTAATACACAGAGGTGTGGACACTGACCTCCCCATCCAATACACAGACATCAGGACACTGACCTCCCCATCCAATACACAGACATCAGGACACTGACCTATCCTCCTAATACACAGACACCAGAGCACTGACCTCTCCTCCTAATATACAGACATCAGGACACTGACCTCTCCTCCTCCTAATACACAGACATCAGGACACTGACCTCTCCTCCTACTAATACACAGACATCAGGACACTGACCTCTCCTCCTACTAATACACAGACATCAGGGCACTGACCTCTCCTCCTCCTCATACACAGACATCAGGACACTGACCTATCCTCCTAATACACAGACACCAGAGCACTGACCTCTCCTCCTAATATACAGACACCAGGAGACTGACCTCCCCTCCTACTAATACACAGACATCAGGACACTGACCTCTCCTCCTACTAATACACAGACATCAGGACACTGACCTCCCCATCCAATACACAGACATCAGGACACTGACCTCCCCATCCAATACACAGACATCAGGACACTGACCTCTCCTCCTAATATACAGACATCAGGACACTGACCTCTCCTCCTCCTCCTAATATACAGACATCAGGACACTGACCTCTCCTCCTCCTAATACACAGACATCAGGACACTGACCTCTCCTCCTCCTAAAACATAGACATCGGGACACTGACCTCCATTCCTTCTAATACACAGACATCAGGACACTTACCTCTCCTCCTCCTAATACACAGACATCAGGGCACCGTCCTCTCCTCCGCCTAAAACATAGACATCAGGAAACTGACCTCCATTCCTTCTAAAACACAGACATCAGGACACTGACCTCCATTCCCTCTAATACACAGACATCAGGACACTTACCTCTCCTCCTCCTAATACACAGACATCAGGACACTTACCTCTCCTCCTCCTAATACACAAACATCAGGACACTTACATTTCCTCCTCCTAATACACAGACATCAGGAAACTGACCTCCACCTCGTAATACACAGACATCAGGACACTGACCTCCCCTCCTCCTAATACACAGACATCAGGACACTGATCTCTCCTCCTTCTAATACACAGACATCAGGGCACTGACCTCTCCTCCTTCTAATACACAGACATCAGGGCACTGACCTCTCCTCCTCCTAATACATAGACATCAGGACAATGATATCTCCACCTCCTAATACACAGACATCAGGACACTGACCTCCATTCCTTCTAATACACAGACATCAGGACAGTGACCTCTCCTCCTCCTAAGGCTACTTTCACACTTGCGTTCAGAGCGGATCCGTCTAGGGTCTGCCCAGACGGATCAGCTCATATAATGCAGACGATGGGATCCGTTGAGAACGGATCCATCTGCATTATATTGTAGAAAAAAATTCTAAGTGTGAAAGTAGCTTCAGACAGATCCGTCCAGACTTTACATTGAAAGTCAATGGGGACGGATCCGTTTGAAAATTGAGCCATATTGTGTCAAATTCAAATGGATCCGTCCCCATTGACTTACATTGTAAGTCTGGACGGATCCATTTGCCTCCGCACGGCCAGGCGGACACCCGAACGCTGCAAGCAGCATTCGGGTGTCCGCCTGCTGAGCGGAGCGGAGGCCAAACGCTGCCAGACTGATGCATTCTGAGCGGATCCGCATCCACTCAGAATGCATTAGGGCTGGACGGATGCGTTCGGGGCCGCTGGTGAGAGCCTTCAAACGGAACTCACAAGCGGAGCCCCGAACGCTAGTGTGAAAGTAGCCTAATACATAGACATCAGGACACTGACCTGCCCACCTCCTAATACACAGACATCAGGACACTGACCTCCCCTCCTCCTAATACACAGACATCAGGACACTGACCTCTCCTCCTAATACACAGACATCAGGACACTGACCTTTCCTTCGTCTAATATACAGACATCAGGGCACTGACCTCTCCTCCTAATACATAGACATCAGGACACTGACCTCCATTCCTTCTAAAACAAAGACATCAGGACACTGACCTCCATTCCTTCCAATACACAGACATCAGGACACTGACCTCTCCTCCTCCTAATACACAGACATCAGGACACTGACCTCTCCTCCTAATACACAGACATCAGGACACTGACCTCTCCTCCTCCTAATACACAGACATCAGGGCACTGCTCTCTCCTCCTCCTAATACATAGACATCAGGACACTGACCTCCCCTCCTCCTAATACACAGACATCAGGACGCTGATCTCTCCTCCTTCTAATACACAGACATCAGGGCACTGCCCTCTCCTCATCCTAATACACAGACATCAGGACACTGACCCTTCCTCCGTCTAATATACAGACATCAGGGCACTGACCTCTCTTCCTCCTAATACATAGACATCAGGACACTGACATGCCCTTCTCCTAATACACAGACATCAGGGCAATGACCTCCCCTCCTCCTAAAACACAGACATCAGGACACTGACCTCCATTCCTTCTAAAACACAGACATCAGGACACTGACCTCTCCTCCTCCTAATACACAGACATCAGGGCACTGACCTCCATTCCCTCTAATACACAGACATCAGGACACTGACCTCCCCTCCTCCTAATACACAGACATCAGGACACTGACCTCCACCTCCTAATACACAGACATCAGGACACTGACCTCCCCTCCTCCTAATACACAGACATCAGGACACTGACCTCTCCTCCTCCTAATACACAGACATCAGGACACTGACCTCCACCTCCTAATACACAGACATCAGGACACTGACCTCCCCTCCTCCTAATACACAAACATTTGGACACTGACCTCTCCTCCTCCTAATACACAGACATCAGGATAATGACCTCCCCTCCTCCCAAAACATAGACATCAGGACACTGACCTCTCCTCCTCCTAATACACAGACATCAGGAAACTGACCTCCCCTCCTAATACACAGACATCAGGACACTGACCTCTCCTCCTCCTAATACATAGACATCAGGACACTGACCTCTCCTCCTACTAATACACAGACATCAGGACACTGACCCATCCTCCTACTAATACACAGACATCAGGACACTGACCTCTCCTCCTCCTAATACACAGACATCAGGACACTGACCTCTCCTCCTCATACACAGACATCAGGACACTGACCTATCCTCCTAATACACAGACACCAGAGCACTGACCTCTCCTCCTAATATACAGACATCAGGACACTGACCTCCCCTCCTACTAATACACAGACATCAGGACACTGACCTCTCCTCCTACTAATACACAGACATCAGGACACTGACCTCTCCTCCTTCTAATACACAGACATCAGGACACTGACCTCTCCTCCTCCTAATACACAGACACCAGGACACTGACCTCCCCTCCTCCTAATACACAGACATCATGACATTGACCCCCCCTCCTCCTAATACAAAGACATCAGGACACTGACCTCCCCTCCTAATACACAGACATCAGGACACTGACCTCTCCTCCTCCTAATACACAGGCATCAGGACACTGACCTCCCCTCCTCCTAATACACAGACATCAGGACACTGACCTCCCCTCCTCCTAATACACAGACATCAGGACACTGACCTCTCCTCCTCCTAATACACAGACATCAGGACACTGACCTCCCCTCCTCCTAATACACAGACATCAGGACACTGACCTCTGCTCCTAATACACAGACATCAGGACACTGACCTCTGCTCCTAATACACAGACATCAGGAAACTGACCTCTCCTCCTTCTAATACATAGACATCAGGATACTGACCTCTCCTCCTTCTAATACAGAGACATCAGGACACTGACATGCCCTCCTCCTAATACACAGACATCAGGATACTGACCTCTCCTCCTACTAATACACAGACATCAGGACACTGACCTCCCCTCCTAATATACAGACATCAAGACACTAACCTCCCCTCCTAATACACAGACATCAGGACACTGACCTCTCCTCCTTCTAATACATAGACATCAGGACACTGACCTCTCCTCCTCTTAATACACAGACATCAGGGCAGTGATCTCCCCTCCCCCTAATACACAGACATCAGGACACTGACCTCTCCTCCTACTAATACAGACATCAGGACACTGACCTCTCCTCCTAATACACAGACATCAGGACACTGACCTCTCCTCCTCCTAATACACAGACATCAGGGCACTAAACTCCATTCCTTCTAATACACAGACATCAGGACACTGACCTATACTCCTAATACACAGACATCAGGACACTGACCTCTGCTCCTAATACACAAACATCAGGACACTGACCTCTCCTCCTCCTAATACACAGACATCAGGACACTGACCTCTCCTCCTCCTAATACACAGACACCAGGACACTGACCTCTCCTCCTCCTAATACACAGACATCAGGACACTGACCTCCCCTCCTCCTAATACACAGACATCAGGACACTGACCTCCCCTCCTCCTAATACACAGACATCAGGACACTGACCTCCCCTCCTCCTAATACACAGACATCAGGACACTGACCTCTCCTCCTCCTAATACACAGACATCAGGACACTGACCTCCCCTCCTCCTAATACACAGACATCAGGACACTGACCTCTGCTCCTAATACACAGACATCAGGACACTGACCTCTCCTAATACACAGACATCAGGACACTGACCTCTCCTCCTCCTAATACACAGAACGCTGACCTCCCCTTCCAATACACAAACATCAGGACACTGACCTCTGCTCCTAATACACAGACATCAGGACACTGACCTTTCCTCCTCCTAATACACAGACATCAGGACACTGACCTCTACTCCTCCTAATACACAGACATCAGGACACTGACCTCTCCTAATAAACAGACATCAGGACACTGACCTCTCCTAATACACAGACATCAGGACACTGACCTCTCCTCCTAATACACAGACATCAGGACACTGACCTCTCCTAATACACAGACATCAGGACACTGACATCTCCTCCTTCTAATACACAGACATCAGGACACTGACCTCTCCTCCTCCTAATACACAGACATCAGGACACTGACCTCTCCTCCTACTAATACACAGACATCAGGACACTGACCCATCCTCCTACTAATACACAGACATCAGGACACTGACCTCCCCTCCTCCTAATACACAGACATCAGGACACTGACCTCCCCTCCTCCTAATACACAGACATCAGGATACTGACCTCCCGTCCTAATACACAGACATCAGGACACTGACCTCTCCTCCTCCTAATACACAGACATCAGGACACTGACCTCTCCTCCTCCTAATACACAGACATCAGGACACTGACCTCTCCTCCTCATACACAGACATCAGGACACTGACCTATCCTCCTAATACACAGACACCAGAGCACTGACCTCTCCTCCTAATATACAGACATCAGGACACTGACCTCCCCTCCTACTAATACACAGACATCAGGACACTGACCTCTCCTCCTACTAATACACAGACATCAGGACACTGACCTCTCCTCCTTCTAATACACAGACATCAGGACACTGACATGCCCTCCTCCTAATACAAAGACATCAGGACACTGACCTCCCCTCCTAATACACAGACATCAGGACACTGACCTCTCCTCCTCCTAATACACAGGCATCAGGACACTGACCTCCCCTCCTCCTAATACACAGACATCAGGACACTGACCTCCCCTCCTCCTAATACACAGACATCAGGACACTGACCTCTCCTCCTCCTAATACACAGACATCAGGACACTGACCTCTCCTAATACACAGACATCAGGACACTGACCTCTGCTCCTAATACACAGACATCAGGACACTGACCTCTGCTCCTAATACACAGACATCAGGACACTGACCTCTCCTCCTCCTAATACACAGAACGCTGACCTCCCCTTCCAATACACAAACATCAGGACACTGACCTCTGCTCCTAATACACAGACATCAGGACACTGACCTTTCCTCCTCCTAATACACAGACATCAGGACACTGACCTCTACTCCTCCTAATACACAGACATCAGGACACTGACCTCCCGTCCTAATAAACAGACATTAGGACACTGATCTCTCCTCCTCCTAATACACAGACATCAGGACACTGACCTCTCCTCCTAATACACAGACATCAGGACACTGACCTCCCCTCCTAATACACAGACATCAGGACACTGACATCTCCTCCTTCTAATACACAGACATCAGGACACTGACTTCCCCTCCTCCTAATACATAGACATCAGGACACTGACCTCTCCTCCTCCTAATACACAGACATCAGGGCACTGACCTCTCCTCCTCCTAATACACAGACATCAGGACACTGACCTCTCCTCCTACTAATACACAGACATCAGGACACTGACCCATCCTCCTACTAATACACAGACATCAGGACACTGACCTCCCCTCCTCCTAATACACAGACATCAGTACACTGACCTCCCCTCCTCCTAATACACAGACATCAGGACACTGACCTCCCGTCCTAATACACAGACATCAGGACACTGACCTCTCCTCCTCCTAATACACAGACATCAGGACACTGACCTCTCCTCCTCCTAATACACAGACATCAGGACACTGACCCATCCTCCTACTAATACACAGACATCAGGACACTGACCTCTCCTCCTCCTAATACACAGACATCAGGACACTGACCTCTCCTCCTCCTAATACACAGACATCAGGACACTGACCTCTCCTCCTCCTAATACACAGACACCAGGACACTGACCTCTCCTCCTACTAATACACGGACATCAGGGCACTGACCTCTCCTCCTCCTAATACGCAGACATCAGGACACTGACCTCTCCTCCTCCTAATACACAGACATCAGGACACTGACCTCTCCTCCTCCTAATACACAGACATCAGGACACTGACCTCTCCTCCTCCTAATACGCAGACATCAGGACACTGACCTCTCCTCCTCCTAATACACAGGCATCAGGACATTGACCTCCCCTCCTAATATACAGAAATCATATATTTGACAGTGCATTACTTGTTTGGTCTTTAGACTCATGGGTGATACAATATTGCAGGTTACAGATCAGCCTAAAGATTCTAAGTACCCACGAATGTGAGGCGGAGAGCCATGTGATTCCCTCATACCTACACACATTGTACAGTATCAGCGGGTACTTCCCACTGAGAGTACCTATTGTCACTGGAATGTTACTCCCACTCACCTTAAGAAAGTCATGAAGATCACTCGCAGCTCTTAACAAGCCTTACTTAAAGGTTTCCTCCTCCTAATTATTCTTATTGCAGTATGTGTGGGCACCGTTTTTTCCTAAATAAATGGCATTACTTTGTGACCCTCTTGCCAATGTGTCATTAACTCTTTGAATACCAGATCCCTTATTATATATGTTGTATACAGTATGTTAGCCTGGTATAATCTGGGTATTTTCTTATATATAGATATATACATACAGAAGTTATAATGTTATGGGTTTTACAGGATTTTAATATCAGATCATCGGGGGTCCAACACCCGGCAACCCTGCCGATAAGCTGGTAGAAAGGGAAGGCCACGCTCTGTACGAAAGCTGCCTTCCCTTGTTTGCTTACCGGCTCGCTGTCAACAGCGCAGCGGCGAGAAGTTGTAACTACAAGCCATCGCATTCGTTCCTATACACTTGAATAGGAGTGAGCCATCCCGTTGAAATGAATGGGGCGGCTTGTAGTAACACATGCTCGCCGTTGCGCTGTCGAGCAGGTAAACAAACAAGGGAAGGCAGCACTCGCACAGGTTGTTGGAACCCCACCAATCTGATATTGATGACCTATCCTCAGGTCATCCCAGAAACCTCCTTTAACAGCTTCTTGTATATAGTGATATGGGGCACGCTGGTATAACCTGGGCATCTCCTGTACATAATTATATATGTACAGCTGGTATCAGTTATACATCTTCTTGTATATAGTGATATGGGGCACGCTGGTATAACCTGGGCATCTCCTGTACATAATTATATATGTACAGCTGGTATCAGTTATACATCTTCTTCTTGTATACAGTGATATGGAGCATGCTGGTATAACCTGGGCATCTCCTGTATATAAATATATATGTATAGCTGGTATAAGTGATGCATCTTCTTGTATATAGTGATATGGAGCATGCTGGTATAACCTAAGCATCTTCTGTATATAATAATATATGTACAGCTGGTATAAGTTATACAACTTCTTGTATATAGTGATATGGACCATGCTGGTATAACCTGGGTATCTTCTGTATATAATTATATATATATACAGCTGGTATAAGTTATACATCTTCTTCTATATAGTGATATGGAGCATGCTGGTATAACCTGGGCATCTTCTGTATATAATAATATATGTACAGCTGGTATAAGTTATACATCTTCTTGTATATAGTGATATGGAGCATGCTGGCATAACCTGGGCATCTTCTGTATGTAATTATATATGTACAGCTGGTATAAGTTATACATCTTCTAGTATATAGTGATATGGAGCATGCTGGCATAACCTGGGCATCTTCTGTATATAATAATATATGTACAGCTGGTATAAGTTATACATCTTCTTGTATATAGTGATATGGAGCATGCTGGTATAACCTGGGCATCTTCTGTATATAATTATATATATTCAGCTGGTATAAGTTATACATCTTCTTGTATCTAGTGATATGGAGCATGCTGGTATAACCTGGGCATCTTCTGTATATAATTATATATATTCAGCTGGTATAAGTTATACATCTTCTTGTATATAGTGATATGGACCATGCTGGTATAACCTTGGCATCTCCTGTATATAATTATATATATATACAGCTGGTATAAGTTATACATCTTCTTCTATATAGTGATATGGAGCATGCTGGCATAACCTGGGCATCTTCTGTATATAATAATATATGTACAGCTGGTATAAGTTATACATCTTCTTGTATATAGTGATATGGAGCATGCTGGTATAACCTGGGCATCTTCTGTATATAATTATATATATTCAGCTGGTATAAGTTATACATCTTCTTGTATCTAGTGATATGGAGCATGCTGGTATAACCTGGGCATCTTCTGTATATAATTATATATATTCAGCTGGTATAAGTTATACATCTTCTTGTATCTAGTGATATGGACCATGCTGGAATAACCTGGGCATCTTTTGTATATCATTATATATGTACAGCTGGTATCAGTTATACATCTTCTTCTTGTATACAGTGATATGGAACATGCTGGTATAACCTGGGCATCTCCTGTATATAATTATATATCTACAGCTGGTATCAGTTTTACATCAGACACGGAGGCTTCATATTGCTTTCTCTTCCTTTACTGATCACCATAGCAGCAAGGAGAAACAAAAAACAAATGCAAATGGTCACCATAGTAACCCATACGTCCCACCCCTACAGCCCCAATATAAGGCTGCGTCCAAGGTGGTACTTCCTCTTTCTTGCTGCTCACCAGATAAGTAACATGTTAATTTTATCTGCTGACTGCTCTATTCCCTAAGTGTTTATTCGTTTTACTGTCTATTCCCCGGGTTATTTTCTATCCCTGGGGCTTGTTTTTGTTCCTCCCTTTAGGTGGGGTAGGTTTGGTGCAGCGATATATCTTTTATCCTGCTTCCTTGCCCCTTAGGTTTTTCCCTGTCTGGGCAACCTCTGCCTGCCCCAGTATCTCGGGGGCCTAATCGCGCGCAGCGTTTTCCCCTGGTACCCTCTCCTTTGGGGCTCCGTTCGTTCCCTCTCTCCGCTCCCTTTCTCCCCTGGGGAGTCTTTACTTGAGGGTCCCTTTGTGCCTGGCAGGGTCGCTAGCCTTACCGCCATCTTTGCCTCCCCTGTGCTGGGCCACGCCCCCCGTCTTGCGCGCGTCTGCTGCACGGCTCGGCGGCTTTTTTCTCCCCACTTTCGCGCTCTTTGGCTGGCTGGAGCGAGATCTCGCGAGATCCGGCGGCCATTTTGGTTCCCGTTCCCGCGAGATCTCGCTTCCTCCGGTCTCCTGCGTGCCTGCTGCCGGTTCTCCTGTGCTGCGCTCCGCTCCTCTCGCTCCTGGGGTGATTAACCCCTCATTTATCTAGCGCTGCTTACTTTGTGCCTCTGGCTCTCCTCCCAGCCCTCCTCCTACAGGTACCCTGTTCCTTTTGCTTGACCAGCATGGACCCCTCTGCCCAATCCCCCCCCCGCCCCCCTCCCTGGCAATGCTAGTCTCCCTGACTCAGACTCACAGGCGCAGCTCATCCAGCGCTCTGTGTCTGATGCGATCCTACAGGCTATGGGTTCCATGTCCACTGTCTTGTCACAGACCATCTCCCAGGCCCTGTCTGCACACCCCCTAGCTGGGGCCAGACTTGCTCCCCCTGAGACTGCACAGCACTCGTTTGCTGCTGAACCTCCTGTTGGACAGGAGACAATGACCGGTGTGTTGATGACCACCCCAGACGACGCGCTGAGGTCGCGTAAGAGAGCTTGTCCCCGCCAGGCTGATAAATCGCGGGTGTGGAAACACGCTAGAGCCCTAGCGGATGCCGTCTCTGACTCGGATCTGGGTTCGGGCCCGGAGGATCCAGCAGAGGCTACTGAATTTTCTGAGGAGGATGACTCCCCTCGGGGGTCCGACCCCATTGCCACTCCCCCTGCTGTGCCTTTGACTAAGGATTCCTCCTCTGCCTCTGCTGACAATTTCCCTTTGGATTCCTCCGGGGCTCCCATGTTTGATCCTGAGGCCCTCCACCATCCCAGATCGGCGGAGTGGCTCCCCGATTCCCAAATTAGCAGTTACCTGGAGCATTGGGCCCGCCGTCCTCTGTCCAAGGAGGCGCGCAGTAAACTGCGGGCTGAGTGCCCTCGGCCCATTATACCCCATAAAGTCTGCGACACGCCCGTCGTGGATCCAAAGATGACCCAATTTTTGTCTAAGTCGGGGTGGAATGCCAAGAAGGGCTTGGACTCGGCCCTTAGAGGCTGCCAGGACAAGCTCCTGGATATTTTCGGTCCACTGGCAAAAATTATGGAGTTGGCGGAGTCCGCCAGACAGGAGGGTTCCCACATTGACCCTGAGGAGCTCACGGGCTGGGCCCAGCGGGCGATTTGCATCGCCGGGGGAACCAATGCGTCCCTATCTGTGGAAAGGCGCAAGGCCATCCTGCTTAGGATAGACCCCAAGCTCATTAATCTCGCCCAGACGGAGACGGGCAAAGAGGCGGAAGGCCTGCTTTTTGGGGACTCCTTTATAAAGGACCTCAGCCGCTTCGTCGGCACTTTTTCCGCTCTGGACAAGGCGCAGGCCACTATGCGCAAAGTCTTCCAGGGCCGGGTCTCTCACAGGGCCGGCAGCAACAGGGGCCGTCTGTCCGGCCGCTCCAGCACCCGAGGCAGGGGTGTATCCAGAGGCTCCTTCTCCCAGCGAGCTGCGTTTCAAGACCAGCGGTCTTCCCAGACGTTCTTCCCATCCAGAGGGGGACAATGGCGCTCCCGTTCCTTCCGAGGAAACACGGCTCCCCGCAAGTCATCCGGTAAGTCAGACCCCGGACGGGGATTCTTCGGTACCTTATGTAGGGGGCAGGCTTCGGCATTTTTTACACGCTTGGGAACTAATTACATCAGACCCGTGGGTTCTGATGACGGTCAGGGGCTTCTCCATAGAGCTCATAGACACCCCTTGCTCAGTGCAACTCCCGCCGGCCTCTCTTCGGAGGGGATCGGACTCCGCTCGGGTGGACGAGGAGCTCTCTTCCCTTTTCCTCAAGGGGGCCATAGAGAGAGCTCACGGCCAGCTCAAGGGGGGTGATAAGCAACATTTTCTTGGTCCAGAAGAAAGGGGGGCAGATGCGTCCCGTCATCAATCTCCGGGCGCTAAACAGCATCGTGCGGTACCGACACTTCAAGATGGAGGGCATCCATCTGCTTCGGGACCTCCTCTCCCCCGGGGATTGGCTCGTGAAGCTGGATCTGAAGGACGCGTACCTGACGGTCTCGGTGGCCCCCCACTCCAGGGATCTCCTTCGCTTCCTCTGGAAGGACGAGGTCTGGAGATTCACATGCCTTCCATTCGGCTTGTCGTCGGCTCCGTGGTGTTTCACCAAGCTCCTGCGTCCGGTCATGGCCTGGCTGAGGAGTCGCGGGGTGCGCCTCATAATATAGCTGGACGACATCCTCCTGATGCATCAATCCAGATCGTCACTGCTGCAACACCTCCGATGGACGTCGGATCTCCTAGAGTCGCTCGGTTTCCTGCTCAACTTGGAGAAGTCTTGGCTCACTCCCTCCCAGAGGTTGGACTTCCTAGGATTCACAGTGGACTCGATCTCGGAATCCCTCAGCCTGCCGGGGGACAAGTTACGGTCCATTCGCAAGGAACTGCGACGGGCGTTGACCAGTGCCCACCTGTCCCTGCGTCATCTAGCCCGCATCATCGGCCTGCTAGCATCCTCCATACAGGCGGTCTTCCCGGCGCCGTTGCATTACCGGGCCCTACAGCGCTTGAAGATTGCGCACCTCCGCTCGGGGGCCTCCTTTGCGGACATGGTGGAATTGGATTCGGAGGCCAAAGAAGAGATCCGTTGGTGGATCGCCAATCTGGAAGCTTGGAACGGCAGGGCGATTTTTGGCTTCCAGCCGGAATTCACCATCGAATCGGATGCGAGCCTTCAGGGCTGGGGAGCGCACTGCGACGGGGTCTCCACCGGGGGACCTTGGTCGCAGGTCGAGACGCGCTTGCACATCAATGCCTTGGAGTTGCTGGCCGGCTCTTTGGCCGTCAAGAGTTTTACCAACGGTTTGGCCAATGCATGTATCCGTCTCCGGATGGACAATATTTCAGCGGTTCGCTACATCAACCGTTTGGGCGGAACCCAGTCTGCTACCCTGGCGGGGTTGGCGAAGGATTTTTGGGCGTATTGTCTCTCCAGGGACATCATGGTGCAGGCCGAGTACCTGCCGGGACTTCACAACGTGCGGGCGGATTGGAGTTCCCGCCATCTTACGGACGGCAGCGACTGGCAGTTGGACCCGTCGATTTTCTCGGAGGTGTCAGCCAGATGGGGACCCTTTTCCGTGGACTTGTTCGCCTCCCGGCTCAACGCTCACCTCCCTCGGTTCTACAGTTGGCGCCCGGATCCGGAGGCGATGGCGGCGGACGCGTTTCTGCAGGACTGGTCCTCCGACCTTCTCTATGCTTTTCCCCCATTCATGATGATTCCTCGGATGCTTCTCCAAGTGCGTCGCCATCGGGCGGAGTTGGTGGCGATAGTCCCGTTCTGGGACTCTCAGGTATGGTTCCCGTCTCTCCTGGAGCTTCTGGTGGACATTCCAGTCCTTCTGCCGAACCCGACCTCTCTCCTGCGCTGCCCTCAGGGGACTCCCCACCCCCTGCTCCTGGACGGATCCCTACGTTTGATGGCCTGCCGGCTCTCAGGACTCCAGGAGCGGTCGACGGAATTTCGGAGGCAGCTAGGCGCCTCTTGGACGACGCTTGGGCTCCCGGCACCCGAAAATCTTATCGGGCGGCCTGGCGAACTTGGGCTGGCTGGTGCCTGGAACGGGACCTGGATCCCGTTTCAGCTCCTGTAGCTCAGTTGCTTCAATTCCTCACCTCTCTTTTTGAAGGGGGTAAGGCTTACAGAACGATCAACCTTTTTCGTTCGGCGATTTCTTCGTCACATCTAGGGTTTGACGGCGTTCCGGCAGGACAGCATCCTTCCGTTTCGCGCCTCCTCCGAGGCGCGCGTCTATCTCGGCCTCCCCGCCCGAGGTTTTCTTCCACTTGGGATGTTTCCCTGGTGCTTACCTTTTTGTCCTCTTGGCCTACCAATGCTGACCTTTCCTTACGTCAGCTTTCCGCGAAGTTGCTCACGCTCTTTTGCTTAATTTCTTGTAAAAGAGTTTCTGATGTGCGGGCTCTGGACCACGACGCCAGGTCCTTCACCCCGGAGGGCGTGGCATTTAACATTTCAAGACGCACGAAGACGAACATCCGGGTCGTTTCGTACCCCAGCTTTCCGGCTTCCCCGGCCTTGTGTCCGGTAGCTTGTTTGAAAGAATACGAGGCCAGGACTCGTCCTCACAGGTCTCCGGCTGTGCCACAGTTGTTTCTCTCCATCCGTCACCCGTTCGGCCCGGTGACTAGCCCCACCTTGGCCCGTTGGTTGAAATGGGTTATGGCTCTTGCCGGTGTGGACACTTCGGTGTTTACAGCTCATTCGGCGCGCGGGGCGGCGTCTACCTCCTTGGCGGTCTCGGGGGCTCGCCTGGAGGACATCCTGCGATTGGCGGACTGGTCGAGTGCCTCCACTTTCCGTGAGTATTATTTCCGTCCTCCTCCTCATTTGTTTGATCCCTTGGTTAACCAGCTTTGAACTAGCAATATGAAGCCTCCGTGTCTGATGTAAAACTAACTGATTTTCCTAGTCTACGACGTAAAGTCATAGTTTTATTAAGACACGGAGGCGAATATTGCCCTCCCTTCCCTCCCCTGGGCTCTGGTAGTATGGGGGTGTGTTTGGCCTGTTAGCTGTATTTAGTGGGTAGGCCGGGTTTGAACTGTTATACACTGTGAAGGTTCAGTTGTTCGCCATTATGTGCTCATGCTTGTATGTATGCTTACCATCGGCCTGGAACTCTGGTGTCCGCTGGAGATGGGTTTGGCTGGGCCATGATCTCGCTTTATCGGAGTTTATGTCTCTTGTTCTTTCAGGTTGAGTCTTCCTGCCCTGGATTGTTCCTGTTCTGGATGAGGTTTTTCCTCCGGCTCCTGCTTCTTCCACGTTGGATTTGCTGAGAGTCTTGGATGTTGGTTCCAGTCCTTCCCCTGATGTGGATCCTGTCGCTGGAGAGTTCCTGCTTGGATTCTGAGGGTTTCGTTGGCGCGGATTGTTCTTTGAGTGTTCCGGAGTTGTTGTTCATCGGTTATTATGGACTGGTTCGCAGAGAAAGAGGAAGTACCACCTTGGACGCAGCCTTATATTGGGGCTGTAGGGGTGGGACGTATGGGTTACTATGGTGACCATTTGCATTTGTTTTTTGTTTCTCCTTGCTGCTATGGTGATCAGTAAAGGAAGAGAAAGCAATATTCGCCTCCGTGTCTTAATAAAACTATGACTTTACGTCGTAGACTAGGAAAATCAGTTAGTTATACATCTTCTTGTATATAGTGATATGGACCATGCTGGTATAACCTGGGCATCTCCTGTATATAATTATATATGTACAGCTGGTATAAGTTATACATCTTCTTGTATATAGTATATGGAGCATGCTGGTATAACCTGGGCATTTCTGTATATAATTATATATGTACAGCTGGTATAAGTTATACATCTTCTTGTATACAGTGACATGGAGCATCCTGGTATAACCTGAGCATCTTCTGTATATAATTATATATATACAGCTGGTATAAGTTATACATCTTCTTGTATATAATGATATGGAGCATGTTGGTATAACCTGGGCATCTTCTGTATATAATTATATATATATTCAGCTGGTATAAGTTATACATCTTCTTGTATCTAGTGATATGGAGCATGCTGGTATAACCTGGGCATCTTCTGTATGTAATTATATATGTACAGCTGGTATAAGTTATACATCTTCTTGTATACAGTGATATGGAGCATGCTGGTATAACCTGGGCATCTTCTGTATATAATTATATATGTACAGCTGGTATAAGTTACACAACTTCTTGTATATAGTGATATGGAGCATGCTGGTATAACATGGGCATCTCCTGTATATAATTATATATGTATAGCTGGTATAAGTGATACATCCTCTTGTATATAGTGATATGGAGCATGCTGGTATAACCTGGGTATCTTCTGTATATAATTATATATGTACAGCTGGTATAAGTGATACATCTTCTTGTATATAGTGATATGGACCATACTGGTATAACCTGAGCATCTTCTGTATATAATTATATATATATACAGCTGGCATAAGTTATACATATTCCAGAACTGAGTGATGTAAGCGACAGGCTTTTGGTGAATACATTCGGCCTGGACATTGAAAGGTAGACAATATCACAGAACAGTTATTAAACATCATGTTATATGTGCGGCACCTTTCTTGAGATTCTCGCGTAGCAGACGCTTCTCTCCCTCTCATGTCTGCTGCTGACATGACACGCGCAGAGCACAGGCTGGTAACACATATCTGATAGGAAGTGACAGGCGGAGGCTTGGCAGTAGAGCCTGAAGCCAGGGATGAGCTATCACACTAGACCCCTATGCCAGGCAATAATATTCCTCAGTCAGCCGCATGGCTTCTAACCCACAGCATCTGGGACACAACACTGCCTGGAAAACCATCCAAAATCTGCAGGGCACACACGGGTGCAGGTGTGTATCCTAGACAGAGCAAATTCCCTCCAGTGTCAGTCAGTGAGACTTGTTCAGCTGCCGCACAGACTGTCACCCAACGTTCCTAAATCCCTGGATAGAAAATCTGCCAACTGATACCATGGTATGGTGAAAAGAGCGGAGAATCTGCTTACTTCTGCCATTATAGATATCTGGTTAGGTATTAAGATCTGCATTGTCTGTAACGGCGGCTATATTGGCAGTCACACAGCTTTCCCTGAAGCAGACAGAACAGTTGAAAAGACTCTAGATAAAGAGCTAAGTAAAGGATCTAGTTAAAGCACATGGCACTAAGGACTAATATTCAGGGTACAGCTACAATTGCGGCTGCCAGCCGGATATCATAGGGAGCAGCAGTTCACAGCTGTATCCAATTGCTGCCAGAGCCTGACCAGCCACTCTTGACAGCTGCCCCTCCCTCGGCCACAGCCGCTGGACACATCTTCCTCACTGTTAGGTCCAGAGTGATGTGCAACACATGCTTTGTGTTACAAGAATCCTCTCCACATAGGCACCCATCCTTGTCAAGGCTGTCTAGCTTCTCTACATCATCTAATCGCACATACTGCATCTGACCCTAGCTCAACCAAAACAGAATGTTAGCTCTTGGGTCCGCCCTGCATAGCTTCATGTGTTCATAGTAGCAATGCTTAATTTTAAAAAAACTGGCTGTTTTTCTGGAAACCCCACAGTGCAAGCCATCATGGGATATGTGTAACACGCCAGAGTGGTGTTACTGTTCTTCCACTCCGCTACTGTCTTTTATTGCTAACACCAATGCTATTCATGTATTTATTTCCAGGTCCTTCACCATTGTGCATTGATATTACTGTTATGCAACTGTTTTGTTCATGTAATATGACTGGTTCACCAGCAGGTGGCAGCGTATATGGCAGAGAGAGAGAAAGAGAGACAGATATCTAGATAGAATGGAACTCACCATTCCATTCTCCCCCCTTTTGGGGCAGAAGTGGGCCAGTCCTGCTTCCTACCAGAAGGGAGGGGTTGCAGTTCTAGTTAGTGCCAGTTTAGTCTACTTTCACACTCGCGTTTGGTGCGGATCAGTCAGGGATCTGCACAGACGGATCCATTCTGATAATACAACCGTCTGCATCCATTCAGAACGGATGTGTTTGTATTATCTTTAACGTAGCCAAGACGGAACACCAATTAAAGTCAATAGAGGACGGATCCGTTTTTTATTGTGCCAGATTGTGTCATAGAAAACTGATTTGTTCCCATTGACTTACAATGTGTGTCAGAACGGATCAGTTTGGCTCAGTTTCGTCAGATCCACACCAAAATGCTGATTTTGGTGTCCGACCTACAGAGGGGAATGGTGACTGAACGGAGGCAAACTGATGTATTCTGAGCGGATCCTTTTCCATTCAGAATGCATTAGGGCAAAACTGATCCGTTTTGGACCGGTTGAGAGAGCCCTGAATGGATCTTACAAACGGAAACCAAAACGCCAGTGTGAAAGTAGCCTTAGGCTGGGTTCACACAGGCGTTGGGGAAAAAGATGTGGGTGCGTTGTGGGAAAATGCACGATTTTTCTGAGCGAGTGCAAAGCGTTTTAATACGTTTTGCACGCGCGTGAGAAAAATCGGCATGTTTTTTAACCCATCCATCCCTAATTTACTTAGCATTCTGTATTCAGAATGCTATTATTTTCCCTTATAACCATGTTATAAGGGAAAATAATAAAGATCGGGTCTCCATCCCGATCATCACCTAGCAACCATGCGTGAAAATCGCAAGCATCCGCAAGCAAGTGCGGATGCGGTGCGATTTTCACGCATGCCCTGTTCACTTCTATGGGGCCTGCGTTGCGTGAAAAACGCACAATATAGAGCATGCTGATATTTTCACACAACACACAAGTGATGCGTGAAAATCACCGCTCATATGCACAGCCCCATTGAATGCCCCAAATGAATGGGTCCGGATTCAGTGCGGGTGCAATGCGTTCACCTCACGCATTGCATCCACGCAAAATTCTCGCCCGTGTGACTCCATATTGGAGCTGAGAAGACCTGAAAGTAGTAGCAGCCAGAGGAAAGTATTCTTCGGCTGGAGCAGGAGCCACAAAAGGGAAGTAGCTTGTAGAGCACCCGGACTCCATGCTAATTTATTTTACTGAGTGTCAGGAGGGAAATGACAGTCGAAGGCACCCCAATCTAAGGATACCAGACCCGAACAAAAGTCCAGTAACCAGACCCAAGCAGAGTTTAGCACAGCAGAGATAAAGAAAGCAGAGTTATTAAGCAAGCCTGTCAGCCCAGCAGAGAAAAAGAGAAAGCAGAGTTATCACGTTTACCTGCCAGTTTATGCCAAAGCCTGCTGGAACCAAGAGAAAGCCTGAATGTAAGAAAAGCCTGAATATTGTGTGAAATCAAGTTTACTCAAGTTAAGCTGCTGTTAAATTTTACCAAGGTCTGGATTAAAGTTATTCTTCATCCCCTAACTCAACAATTCCCCCTTTATTTGCTTCTGAGTCTACGTCTGGGGTCCCGCTGTATCCAGGTAGGAGCACCGTGACACATATAGGCCGCACCACGCGACTCAGCATTCCACTAAGCCTGGGACGCGGTAGGGCCCTGGAGGGCGGCGAGTTGCATATGTTAAGAGCTGTCCCTAAAGGGGACCATAGCTTCCCACATCTCCCATGAGATTTTGCAGATCAGTGTCTGAGCTCAAGTACACGGTGTGAAGACAGAGCAAATTGGACTAGTGCGAGTGTTTCTATACATACATTCTGTGCTAACTAATTCCATAATTTATCCTTTCAGGGGTATGAGGTTCGTTTCTCTGATGCAGAGTCCAAATCTCCTGCTTCCCATCACAAATCCATAAGGTAACACAATAAAAGCTTGCCGCAGACAGCTCAACAGGCATTGTGGAAGTCTGTATGCAGTGAACTCCACCTAGTGGTGATTTTAGGTAGACATAATTTTTCTCTTATAAATTCTTTGGACAGATTTTTGGACCCATCAAGAGTAAAACGATTCAAAATGTTTTTGAAGGAGGACATCCACATTAATGTCAGTTCAGTGAGGCCGTACTGGGCGACAGTTAGGGGAGGCCGTCATGAGGGGTTTTGGCATGAGGGGGCCAGAGGTGATAGGGTTAAGTAGCTGTAGGAATTGCGGTGGGTGGAGTTAGAAAGGGGTGGTATAGGGAGGTTATATCAAGGGGAGGAGTGTAGGAGCCATTTTAGATTTTAAAATCTAGGAGAAGAAGCAAACTAGCTTGATGGAGATTGAGGTTTTAATTGAGCAGTTGCGGGCAGCGGCGGAGACCCGGGGACCCGAATGGCTGCAGGACCAGGTGGCTGGTGTGTTGCAGGGGGCGGCGGTGAGTAGTGTCAGCTCACCGCCAACTGGTAGACGGCCGCGGCGGGCACGGCCGCCGGCGCGCCTTAGTCCTGAGGCGACCCCCAGAGCTCGGCGCCGGGTGCAGAGCCCCCTCGGGGACCCTTCACTGAGGGAGGGCGGTGGTGTGCCTGCTGCCAGACCCTCCCGACGTGGGAGGAATCAATATGCACGGCGGAGCCCTAGAACAGGCGGGCGGATCCCTCCCCCGCCTCCGGCAGTAAGAGCGGTGGATGCGGGACCAGGTGCGGCGGGTGCCCCCAGTCCGGGGGAGGCCGCCCGGCGTGGGAGAGATGAGCAGGCGGTCGTGGCTGTGGGCAGTGAGATGGCGGCGGCGCACAGGCCACAGGAGACAGTTGGGCGACATGGCGGAGGCTCCGCCCATCGTGTGAGGGGAGAAGACCATGGCACATCCAGCAGGCCAGGTGCTGGGATGTTGGTGGCGCAAGAAGAAGAGGTTCGTGCTGAGGAGGAAGATCATCAGGAAGCAGGACCTTCGGCTGCGGGGTTCACAGCCCCCCGGCAGCTTGGTGAGGCTAACTGTGGTATCATTAATGCATGGACGGGTGGCCAAGGGGGAGGTGGGGGGCCACAAGGTGATTTAGGTAAGGGATTGGGGCAGCTTTTTCAGAGTTTGGCGGGGTGGGTGGCTGGTTTTGGGGGGGCGGGAATGTCTCCTGTGCCTGCATGGGGAGTGGGGGCTGGGGTTAGTGGTGGTCCGGCCAGTGTGACGAGCAGGGTGGGAGATTCGGTGTCCGTTCAGACGCAGGTTGGGGGGGAGGATGATAGGGCAAAAGTGGACGACACGGCGCGGGGGGAAGTGTATGTCTGCTTTGAGGGTCCTTTGGGGGCGCACTTAAAAATGGAAGTGCGGGAGCGCATTTGGAAGGGGGAGTATGTGGAAATATTTTCCTTGCTCCCCCTGGAGAGGTTTAATTTAGATAGGGGTAAGAAGGAGGAGGGTAAGAAGGAGGAGGAGGAGAAACGGAGGTTTCGTCTTATTCCGCGGACATTTTCTAATTGGCTGCAGGCATTCGCTATTTTAGCCAGTGTGGTAGGGGAAAAGAAGCCGGAGTGTTGTTCGGCGCTTTTCTGCTATATGGATGCGATTGGGGAAGCGTTTCGTGTGTACGGGGGGACGGGTTGGTTGCGGTACGACGAACAGTTCCGACAGAGGATGGCGGTGCGTAGTACAATTAGATGGGACCATAAGGACATAGGGTTATGGATGCGGGTGATGGCTCCGGTGCGTGCGGTGCAGTCCTTTCGGGGGGAGTCGGGGGGTTCAGGACAGGCGTCCTTTTCAGCGGCGTCGGCAAAAGGGCTTTGCTTCCTCTTTAACGAGGGCAACTGCAGGTTTGGGGCAAAGTGTCGTTTTAAGCATGAATGTTCCGCATGCGGCGGGAATCATGGATTCAGTCGTTGTTTCAGAGGGGGTAGGCAAAAAGGGGGCGAGGCAGGTGGAAAAGGGGTTGACACCGGTGCGGGTAGCAGAGATGGGCCCCTTCCTAAATAGATATCCGGATCAAGGGATGGCGGAATTTTTGAGGGTCGGTTTTACGGAAGGTTTTTGTATCCCCTCGTTTCCGGTACCGGTGGTTGCAGGGAGAAAAAATTTGCGTTCGGCACTTGAGCATCCCGGGGTGGTGTCTGAAAAATTGGCGAAGGAGGTATCTTTGGGGCGCATGGATGGCCCCTTTTTGAGTCCCCCCTTGGTCAATTTGAGGGTATCACCTTTGGGGATTGTACCCAAGAAGGAGCCGAACAAGTTTCGGTTAATTCATCATTTGTCCTATCCTAAAGGTGCGTCGGTCAATGAAGGTATTGACCCTGAATTATGTTCAGTGGTTTATACTTCATTTGATGCGGCTGTAGAGTGGGTGAGAAAACTGGGGGTGGGGGCGTTGTTGGCAAAAACGGATATTGAGGCTGCGTTTCGGTTGTTGCCTGTTAATCCGGACAGTTTGCATTTGTTGGGTTGTTATTGGGAAGGGGGTTATTTCGTGGATAGGTGTTTGCCAATGGGGTGTTCAGTGTCATGCGCATATTTTGAAGCTTTCAGTTCCTTTTTGGAGTGGGTGGTTAGGGACGTTTCGGGTTGTTCATCCATTATTCATTATTTGGATGATTTTCTTTGTTTGGGTCCGGCGGGGTCTAGGGTCTGTTCGTTGTTACTTAGCACTTTGGAGTCGGTTTTTGGTTTATTTGGGGTCCCGTTGGCTGAGGGAAAAACGGTGGGTCCCACTACGGAATTGAGTTTTCTGGGTATTGTTATCAACACGGAAAGGATGGAATGTCGGTTGCCTGAGGATAAATTGCAGGATTTACGTTTAGTGGTGGAGAGGGCTAGGATATCGACTAAGATCAGGTTGAGGGACTTGCAATCGCTGCTTGGGAAACTCAATTTTGCATGTCGGATTATGCCAATGGGGAGAATTTTTTGTCGTCGGTTGGCGGGGGCTACTGCAGGCGTTACGGCCCCGCATCATTTTATAAGGTTGGGGAAGGAATTGAAAGGGGATTTGGCGGTGTGGGGGGAATTTTTGCAGCAGTTCAACGGTCGGACTTTGGTTTTGGGGGCAGCTGTGGATAATTTTGACTTTGAGTTGTTTTCGGATGCGGCGGGCGGTTCGGGATTTGGTGTGTACTGTCATGGGCAATGGTGTGCGGGTAGGTGGCCGATTAGCTGGGTGGAGAGGGGATGGGTTCGGAATTTAGCATTGTTAGAGCTTTTTCCAATTGTTCTAGCCATGGTGTTGTGGGGGGATCGGTTTAGAGATAAAAAGATCCTTTTTCACTGTGATAATTTGGGGGTGGTTCAGGCCATTAATGGTATGACGGCGTCTTCGCCGCCGGTTATTCGATTGTTACAGCATTTGGTTTTGGTCTGTTTGTCGCGTAATGTTTGGGTGGTAGCAGTACATGTGCCAGGTATTTTTAATAATATTGCGGATGCCCTTTCTCGTTCTCAGCTGGAGCGGTTTCGGCAACTGGCGCCAGGAGCGGATGCCGAGGGAGTGGAATGTCCGGAGTCCATGTGGGAGATGTTGGAGGTATCATAGACGGTCTCCTTCGGGACTCAATGAGTACCGGAACATGGTTGGCATACGGTAAAGTGTGGGGGGAGTGGCTGGATTGGTGTGAGGAGTTGGGGGCGCACGTTGATGAGGGGGATATTCCGTTATTGTTGTTTTTGGGGCATGTGAGGGAACTGGAGTGGTCGGTGTCAAAGTTGAATAAATGGATTGCTGGGCTGGCCTTTGGCTTCAAATTGAGGGGTTTGGCAGATGTGACCAAGACGTTTTTAGTGAGGCAGGTGTTGAGGGGTTGGCGGCGCGGTCAGAGGGTCAGAGATAAAAGGAGGCCGGTCTCGTTTGATTTGTTATTAAGATTAGGCACGCGGTTGGAATTGGTTGGTAGTTCAGGTTGGGAGGTGAAGCTGTTTAGGGCAGCTTTTTCTTTGGCGTTTTTTGGAGCGTTTCGGATTGGCGAGTTGGTATGTCAAAGTGTGCGGGTTGTTGGTGGCGGGCTGCTGAAGGAGGATGTGGGGTTGTTGGAGGATAGGGTGGTGATAAAAATTCGTAGGTCTAAGACTGACAAGTTAGGTAAGGGGAGCTTTGTGAGGTTGTTTGAGGTTCCGGGTTGTGCGATGTGTCCGGTTCGGTGTGTTGGGGAGTATACAGCTTTGGGTGGCGCTGAATTGGGTCCGTTGTTGAGGCACAGGGATGGTTCGTATTTGTCCCGGTACCAATTTCTGGCAGTGTTCAGGCGTTGTTTGCAGGAGTTGGGTATTACAGCGGGGGACTTTGCGGGGCATTCGTTCAGGATAGGGGCGGCGACGGAGGCGGCCAGGTGGGGCATGAGTGACGAGGTAATCAAGAGGATTGGTAGATGGGAATCTGTTAGGTTTAGGTCCTATGTGCGGGTGGGAATGTTGTAGGAGGGCATTGACTGATGTGTCTTGTGTTGCCTTGTCTTGTTTTTCAGATTCCGGTTCCGCGTTGGTTTGGATCATGGGGCACTCATTCGTGTTCTGGGGTGCTTTGAGGGCCGATGTTCGTCATGAGGGTCGGCAGCTGGGGTTTGACAGGGACGTCGCGGTTATCAGATGGTTGGGGATGAGAGGTATGTTGTGGCAAGGGGTGTTAAGGGAGGTCCATCGTTATGTACGTTTGAGTAGAGCGCCGGACGTGTTGGTGCTACATGTGGGTGGGAATGATTTGGGGGGGCGGCCCGTTAGAGAGCTATTAAGGGATATTAAGTTTGACCTGTTACGGTTGTGGTCGTTATTCCCGGGCATGGTCACGGTGTGGTCAGACATCGTGCCTAGGCAGGTATGGCGTGGGGCGCGTTCAGTTGAGAGACTCAATAAGGCAAGGATAAAGGTTAATAGGGCAGTGGGTAAGTTTCTGGCCAGGAATGGGGCGGTGGCAGTGCGGCATTCGGAGCTGGAGGCTGGAGTGGGGGCGTTTTGGAGGGCCGATGGTGTCCATTTGAATGCCGTTGGTATTGATTTGTGGTCATTGGGGCTTCAAGGAGGAATCGAGCGAGCGTTGGGTGTGTGGAGGAACGCGCAATTCTGAGGGTGTTGAGTCAGGTTGCGCGTTGTTGGCGGTGGGAGGTCCTCGAAGTTGGTGGTAAGGATGCTTCAGGTGAATGGGAGGGCCTCAATGGTGGGGCTGGACTCCCATGGTTGGACAGTTGGCTCGGATAAAAGGCGTCCGTCAGGTGGTCTCCGAGCTGGTGCTTTACGGCTGGAGGCAAGACGGATGTGCCAGTTTGTTGGTGACCTGTGTTTTAATGAATTTGGGGCTTCAAGGACCTCCCTCGTCATGGGTAAGAAAATGTAATATGATTTATGGTTTGTTGTATTTATGTTAATAAACGGCTGCTGTGGCCATTATTATCCAACTCTGGTCTCTGTGTCTTATTGGGAGAGTTAGGGTAAATGTGTGGTCAAAGCAGTACAATAGGGGCCCCCGAGTGAATAGCCAATAACCCACTCAAGTGAGGCCGTACTGGGCGACAGTTAGGGGAGGCCGTCATGAGGGGTTTTGGCATGAGGGGGCCAGAGGTGATAGGGTTAAGTAGCTGTAGGAATTGCGGTGGGTGGAGTTAGAAAGGGGTGGTATAGGGAGGTTATATCAAGGGGAGGAGTGTAGGAGCCATTTTAGATTTTAAAATCTAGGAGAAGAAGCAAACTCCCACCCTCCCTCCCTTGGTGAAGGCCTTAGGGGAAAGGTGGCGTTTTTTTGGGTTGGGGCATGGGTTGTTATGTGTTGTACGTGTGTGTTATGTCGCGGCAGTCGTGGCGGTGGGAGGTCCTCGAAGTTGGTGGTAAGGATGCTTCAGGTGAATGGGAGGGCCTCAATGGTGGGGCTGGACTCCCATGGTTGGACAGTTGGCTCGGATAAAAGGCGTCCGTCAGGTGGTCTCCGAGCTGGTGCTTTACGGCTGGAGGCAAGACGGATGTGCCAGTTTGTTGGTGACCTGTGTTTTAACGAATTTGGGGCTTCAAGGACCTCCCTCGTCATGGGTAAGAAAATGTAATATGATTTATGGTTTGTTGTATTTATGTTAATAAACGGCTGCTGTGGCCATTATTATCCAACTCTGGTCTCTGTGTCTTATTGGGAGAGTTAGGGTAAATGTGTGGTCAAAGCAGTACAATAGGGGCCCCCGAGTGAATAGCCAATAACCCACTCATGAATTTCCCTTCTAATGCGTAAGTTAAAATCAGGGAAATTCGTTGTCTCTAAATGAAGCATCAAAATAAAATGACTTTTGTATGACGGACAGCACATGTGCAGTACCCCAGAATAGGGTACTTGCAAAGTGTTCTTGTTATCTAATGTTATTTAATATGTTAATGCGTTGTCATGTGCCAGCATATCTTTGTATGGATCAGTCACCGTTAATAATCCTAACTCTGTCCTTGTAAAAAGTTAGGTGTTGAATTTAGATCCGTTCCATCGTATCTCAATCCTGTACCCCTTGCCTGGGAATTACAGTCAGACTTGCAAGAGCGTAATTGCCAGCTTTAGATTCTGAAGAGAAGAAAGAGACGTTGGAAAGCTAGATAGAAGGAGTACTACAATCTCCATCCTAGCCTATAGCCTACACTGTGAATTGTTTGGAATTGTGTTTTAATACTGTTGAATGTACTACAGCTCCCATTCTGCACTTTAGTGAAGAGAGACTTGTCTATTTTCTACAACTGGCCTGGTTACTGACTCCAGCACCACAAGCCAGTCACTGCACATACATCTCCTGCCTTACACCGACACCAAACTTATAACACCAAAGGCACCCCAACATCAGACCCAGCCCTGACCTAGGGAGCATCAGTGTGATGACTGGCACTATTGCAGCCAGAGCCAATCTCTGTTCACAAGCTGGATTTGGAAATGGAAAAATTGCTACACATTTTCCCAAACTTTCAAAGGGAAAAACACATTAAACTGTATACCAAATACTGGAATTTTGGAAAAACTTCTTGTCAACTAAAAAGTATTTTGTCATTTTGGAAAAAATTACAAGATGATGGTGAAACAAATAAGAACCGGAGACATGGTCCTACCTGCAGCAATAGCAGTTTTATTGTGGACGGTGACCGATACAGCAGTACTGACCGTCACCACTTCTGGTCTGTAAACTCCATCTGCAAAGACATCAAAGTCAAATATCAATCACTGTGGGAGACAAAATGAAAAGTAATGCGTCTGATTAAAATGTATGCGGTCGACATGTGACTGAGACATTTTAGGCAAAAATAAAATAAAAAATAAATGCTTGCGTTTTATGAAACCACTTTTTGTAGAAATTTTTATTAATTAATTAGACCTTACAGTTTACTGCTGTAAATAAAGACTATCCACTTATAATATCGCTCTATTATAAAATTCTGTTAAAAATGTTTTTACGCAGATAGGTCTGTATTGAGGGGGCAGCATATGATAGCAGGAGAGGGGCTCAGCTAAAAAAAAATATATTGTTTTCTATTATTTTATTCAGAATTTTATTTCATATAAACTGTGTACATATTACCAGGACCTATAGAGAAGGCTAGTGGGTCCTGCTTATGTGAATTCAGTAAATGTGCCAGGGTCAATGGCCCTGCCCACACCAGCCCCCTTTTCATAAAGTGGTGAGGGCAGCATAAAAACATAATTTGCACCTAAATATAGGGAAAATGGCGTTCAAATAGATGAAAACCCTAGTTTTGCAAATTTTTACGCCAGTTTCTAGCATGGGATTCATAGTAAATGACCCCCTTTGAGTCCTGATTCGCCTGCCTTTACTTAGAAAAAGTCAGAAAGTATTACTTCCCCCACCCAATTACTCCGAGTTCTACTTCTCCTACCCACTACTAGAGAAAGCCAGTGAGTACTGCTTACCCCACCCACTGATAAAAGTCTCATTCACATGTCAGTGTTATGATCAGTGATTTCCATCAGTGATTGTGAGCCAAAACCAGGATTGGAGCCTTCACAGATGTAAGGTATAAGGGAAAGATCGGCACCTGTTCTGTGTTTAGAGCTGCACCTGGTTTTGGCTCACAATCACTGATGGAAGTCACTGAACAAAGCACTGACGAGTAAATGAGGCAAAAGACCGAGGCCCTGATTTATTATACCTTCACTCCAGAATTCTGGAGTCAAAAAGTCACAAAATAGGGCTTTTGCGACTTTTTTGCACTCACTTGCGCAAAAATTTTGGACTTTTTGCATTTTTACACCACTCACTCCATGTCACGACTATGCTGATGGTCGTGACTCTTAGACTTCGCATGCAGTTGCCAGCGGTCAGTTGGTTGTTCATCGCAGCTGAGGGCTGTAAGTTATTAGCCTCACGTGCGGTTGCCGCTGGCAACATGGTGTTGTTGGCACTGTAGCAGCCTGAGCTTGTTGCTGGGCTGCTCACTGTCTATGCATGCGGTTGCCTGTGGCAACTTGTGTTATATGTGTGCACTTTCCCTGTTTGGTGTGCACAAGGTTTATTTGTGTGTGCACTTTCCCTTTAAGTGGCTTCACTACCCTGTCTGGTGTTGGAAGGGTTAATTCCCTTTCCACTGTGTGTCTGTGTCAGTGTGGCTACTTGGGCTACTTTAGCCTCAGTTGAGACCTGAAGCTGAGGGGTACTCCAGCCTTGTGGTAAGCTGGAGTCATCATCCTGGTCTTATACCATCTGCCAGTGAGGGCCACCCTTGTGGTCATAAAACTATATGTCTGATGTTAGAAGATGTTTTTATGGTCTTCTGTTTAGTGCAGATATGGATGTCCTGGTTACCTGTGTGATATGTGTTGTGTGCTGTGTCCTTTTGTGTTTGTGTTTGGTGTGGACAACAGCAGTTGAGCACGGGTTCCAGTCAGTGTGTCTGTGGCACGTAGTGGTGGAAGTGGTTTCATGCGCCTGCCATATCCATATGCTGTTGATGTTCACCTTTACTTGCAGCTTGGCCAGGTTAGACTACTGTTCCTCTGTGTCTAGGATGAACAGGTTGTCTTACCCAGCTCCTAGCTCAGGGATCTGCTGAGGGCTAGTAGGAACCCGAGGTTCCTGAGTATGAGCCCTCCTACTATCTGGGTCGGCTCATACAGTTAGGATTCAGGGTCAGAGTTAGGGACGCTGTAGGAGGTGACCTGCTCCCTAATTCTGTTGTCCTGGCCAAGCAGCTGCCCTCATGCGTTTAACATCGCACGGCTGAGGGTTTTCCCCATCCTCAGCCCTGACACTCCAGTTTTTGTAATATGGGTGGAAAAGTGGATGTGGTCATCTATGTTAATGAGTTTCACTCCAGATTTATCATTGCCACTGTGAGGAATGTGGAGCTATGATTTTATTCCGGCCATTTGCTCTAGGTGTGGGCAGAGGAAATAAAACTCCACAGGGGGTTCTTGCTTCAAAGGGCGACCACATGTTTACAGTTCACACCCCACTCAGCCACCCTGGCAACTCAACCTCTCTGGCAGGATGAACAAAAGAACCCATCAGACATCATGGAACCGAGGGTTCATAAGGAATTATGAATTGCCCGTTCATCACAGGCATAAACCAGTTACATATCTATGACCCGGGGACCAAGACATACCTCTGGTCGCCGCTTGGGGGTCGGGTGCCAGGAAGGGAAGATACAGAGATCTCCTAGTAGGAACCTAATAACAGCGCCATGTTTGGTCTCCACTTGTAGCCGGAACCCAGCTGGATACCATGCTGCCAGAACCATCTCCCTCTGATCTTCTGGTGAGGAGCTATGATCCATAATGGGGTTTTGGAGTCTGCGTTGCCTTACCGGACAAAGGGGTCCTCCCAGGAGGAGGGAGGGGAGTGGCCGACTACAGGTGAAAAGGCCTATGCAGGCCAGAGTCTTTCTCTGAGGGGGGCCACATCGAGTAATGTGTTTGGGGAGACCTAGAACTGCCAACATCACTTCCCCCGTGTGACTACAGCTAAGGATTACAGCAACTAAGAACTAATCATCCTAACACAAACGACTACTCATCCACCTGGTAACTGACTTTTGCTCTGTTTTTACCACGTCATCTGTATTTGCACATCTGACCATTGTATATCTTCTCTGTGTATATAGTGCTATGTCTAGTGCGCCCTTAAGGCAATTAAATATATAATTAAATCTTACGCTGTTCTTGTATCTCGATCACGAATCCCCACGTCCATGCTTTGGCCTAGTTATATGCTACTTAGGGTTGGTTCTCGACCTGATATAATCCCGCTAGCGGACCGGGCTTATATCTAACAAGGAACTGGTGGCAGTCTACCGGGCTGACAGGGCACAGTTTCACTGGGGCAGTGAAAAGGCCCTCTCAGTTTGTCAGGATTGTGAGCGAGTGTGGAGTCACACTAGAGGTAGCGTGGACCAGCCTCTCTCTCTCTCTTCCCAGGCCTCCCTGTGCCTGCGTGGACAGGAGGTGTCTGTGTAAACTTTGCGAAGCTGACCTTACTTACTCCCAGGGAGGGTGAAACATCACGTCTTGGTAACCAGTTATGAAACCGTACCACGTGAGCTCGATGTAGTTGACATCAGCTGGGGCTGCGAGGTGCGGTATTCGTCACAGCCACTTTTTTAAAAAGTCGCAATCTCACTCCAGGAGGAGGGTAGAGTACGAAAACGGAAGTAGTTTCGCTAAACAGAAGTGTTAGGTTTAAGGACAAGCCCAATTTATCAAACAACCTGTGACATTTGATAAATGTGGCACAAAGTACTCCAACACAGAGTCAAGCAAAACTAACTTTGAATATTGTCCTCTTGATAAATTCCCCCTGAGAGTCCCACTTCACCAGCCAATTACTATAGAAAGTCTAGGAGTAAAAGGTTAGTATATAAAATGAGAATGCTTGGACTGGGAGAAAACATATGTTTTGTATGTGGGTAAGTAACTGGCTGAGTGATAGAAAACAGAGGGTGGTTATTAAAGGTACACACTCAGAATGGGTCACTGTCACTAGTGGGGAACCTCAGGGGTCAGTATTAGGCCCTATTCTCTTTAATATATTTATTAATGATCTTGTAGAAAACTTGCATAGTAAAATATCAATTTTTCGCAGATGACACTAAACTGTGTAAAGTAATTAACACTGAAGAGGATAGTATACTGCTACAGAGGGATCTGGATAGATTGGAGGATTGGGCAGAGAAGTGGCAGATGAGGTTTAACACTGACAAATGTATAGTTATGCACATGGGAAGGAATAATGCAAGTCACCCGTACATACTAAATGGTAAAACACTCGGTAACACTGACATGGAAAAGGATCTAGGAATTTTTATAAACAGCAAACTAAGCTGCAAAAACCAGTGTCAGGCAGCTGCTGCCAAGGCCAATAAGATAATGGGTTGCATCAAAAGGGGCATAGATGCCCGTGATAAGAACATAGTCCTACCACTTTACAAATCGCTAGTCAGACCACACATGGAGTACTGTGTACAGTTCTGGGCTGCTGTGAAAAAGGCAGACATAGCAGAGTTGGAGAGGGTACAGAGGAGGGCAACTAACGTAATAACTGGAATGGGGCAACTACAGTACCCTGAAAGATTATTAAAATTGGGGTTATTCACTTTAGAAAAAAGTCGACTGAGGGGAGATCTAATTACTATGTATAAATATATCAGGGGTCAGTACAGAGATCTATCCCATCATCTATTTATCCCCAGGACTGTGACGAGGGGACATCCTCTGCGTCTGGAGGAAAGAAGGTTTGTACACAAACATAGAAGAGGATTCTTTACGGTAAGAGCAGTGAGACTATGGAACTCTCTGCCTGAGGAGGTGGTGATGGTGAGTTCACTAAAAGAGTTCAAGAGGGGCCTGGATGTATTTCTGGAGTGTAATAATATTACAGGCTATAGCTACTAGAGAGGGATTGTTGATCCAGGGAGTTATTCTGATTGCCTTATTGAAGTCGGGAAGGCACTTTTTATTCCCGTAAAGTGGGGAAAATTGGCTTCTACCTCAAAGTTTTTTTTTTGCCTTCCTCTGGATCAACTTGCAGGATAACAGGCCAAACTGGATGGACAAATGTCTTTTTTTGGCCTTATGTACTATGTCACTATGTTACTAGTACTACTTCTCCTGCACAGTCATTAAGAAATTCTGTCAGTCCTGATTCCCCTGCCGACTCACGGAACCTATAAGTCCTGCTTCTGCCAACCGCTCATAGGGATCCTGCTCCCTCCCCACTCGTAAAGAGAGCCTGTGAATCCTACTTTACCCACCGAATCATAAAAAAGCCAGAGTCCTGCTTCCCTCATCCACTCACAGAACAAGTCTCTAAGTCTTGCTTCACCCACTAACTCAAAGAAAGCCTGTGATTCCTGCTTCCACACCCCCACACAAAGAGAAGGCCTGTGTGCCCTGCTTCTCTTGTCCACTCATACATCCTATGAGTCCTTCTTCTGTCAGAGAGCCTGTGAGTCCTGCTTATCCCCTTACCCGTACTGCTTCCTCTGCCCATCCATTGAGTTAGACTAAATCATGCTTCCTCGACAAGTCCGTGACAAATCCTGTGAGTCCTACTTCCTTGATTCTCATAGAAAGAGCTTGTGAGTCCTACTTATACCACCCACTATTAGGCTGCTTTCACACAAACGAGTTGTACACTCCCAACTCAGAGCCTGAGTATAAGACAGCTCCCGTCCTGAACTTCTAGCACTGGCAGGGTCACACTTATGATGCTATGTAACCCTTACAGTTCTGGAATGTATTAGATAATAGTGACATAATGCTTTCACTGTTACCTAGAAAATTCCAGAACTGTAAGGGTTACACAGCATCATAAATCAATATAATGCTATGTGACCCTGCCAGTGCTAGAAGTTCAGGACGGGAGCGGTCTTAGGCCTCATGCACACGACCGTGCCGTTTTTTGCGGTCCGCATCTTTTGCAGCCCCATTGAAGTTAATGGGTCCACATCTGAGCCGCCAAAACGGCGGCTCGGATGCGGACCCAAACAATGGTCGTGTGCATGAGGCCTTATACTCATGCTCTGAGTCCGGAGTGTACAACTCGCTCATGTGAAAGCAGCTTTAAAGAGATTGTAAGTCCTGCTTTCATTTATAGAGAAAGCCTGTGAGTTCTGCTTTCCCAGTCCACTCACAGAGAAGACTTGCAAGTCCTGCTTCCTCTGCTCACCAATAGCATAGCTGTAACTATCCTGGGAAAGTAAAAGGGTGTGGTTTGTACAAATTTACCCAAAAATAGGCAGTTTATGGGCGTTTCCTGGTGGTTTCAGGGTTTTCCTGGGAGTGGGACTTAAATGTCCAAAATTATGTTAACAACTATGTCATTGAGTATTCTACCCCACTCACCCATAAAGAAAGTCAGTGAGCCCTGCTACCCCTGCCACCCACCCGCCGGTTTGAATTGTGGCAGCAGTGAAACAGCCTTCTCTATGAAGATACTGTTCAGTGCAATAAAACAAAAATAATCCTAAATGGGTTCTCCAGGAATTATTTAAACTGTCTGTCAGCAACCTGTCCTAGAATGTGAGCAGGACCCACTTGGAGAGATGCCTTTAGAGTCAGCAAGTGATGGAAAAATCCTGACCATGAAATCTTTACCATGATTTATGTGCATTTATCTCAATTTTTACCTTTGGTTCACTGTTCACTATTTTTTCGGTCACCCCAGCGTCAAACACAAGTGTCCTACCCCCAACATCACTCCAGGAAATATACATTTTGGCTCCACAAAGAATTTCAGCCTCAAAGCTTGTAAGAAACTTTATCCACAAATTGTTTTAACAAATTAATGTTACCTTCCCTTTGAGTCTACCTTCTACTCTCAAGATCCATAACAGTTTCCATGTCTCTCTCCTCCATCCTCTAGTAATCAAATAAATTCTCCACTGAAGTTAAGAGTCTCAGCCCAAGATTCCTACAACAAATTACAGACTACAAGGTTCACGGTAGACTGTTCTACCTGACTGACTGGTAAGAATATGGTCCTGAGAACATAATACTCCAAAAATCTGCAGCACTTCTCTGTTAGTGAAAAACTGTGGCCCACATTTACTAATGTGAGTGCATCTACATTTTGGTGCAAACTGCAACAAAATGTGGGCCAATTTGGCACATCTAGATTTAGAGAAATGATCCTAGCCCAACAAGGAGTTGTATAACTTAAAGGCTAAGTACACCATTGGAGACAATTTTTGTTTAGGATTGCATTTTACTCATTTTTTATCAGATTTTCAATTGGACGCAATCAAAAATATTGAGCCATTCTGTCACAAAGGGTTAACTGTTTTGCTAACTGTGTGACTAGTACTTTCACTTTCACTTTGTGCCGGTTATCTAATAATTTTTACTTCAGGGACCCTTTGGACCCGGGAATTAATTATTGCAGTTCGAATAGCCTGAGGCTAATAGGTTCCCGTTTTTGGTCTAGTTTAAAACGTAGCATTTATTTCATTTTTTTTAAAGAAGTATATACGGGAAGAAAAAAGAAATAGGTGGTTAAAAATGAAATGCGGCTGGGCTCTGCGGCACTGGGATAATGTGATTACTTGTGAGTCAAATACTTTGTCAGCAGTCACTTTTCTCTATATTCTCTCTCTATCAGTCTCTGGGGATAAGATGTTTTCTCAGTTCTCAGCTTTCTTACTATTGTCTTTTGTATACTGAGATCTTAACTCTCTATCCCTATATACTGTGATTCTAAGAGCGCTGTTGTCTAGTATTGTTTGCCTGTCCCTTCATTCACTATTTTTCGCCTAGGAGTGGATTCACCTTGCCGCTTGTGTCCGTGTACTAGGTGCCTGCAGTGCACCAAGACATGGTCACTAAGTCACAGCCACACTTAGCCTAAAACCTAAATTGCAGCTCCCCCGACATGTTTCACCACTGCTGTGGCGTTTTCAGGGGAAATGGAGCTACTATCAACATGAGCGCCATTTGAATCGATATTTATAACTCCTGTAGGTGGGTCTTTTCTCTTCTATTCTCCAATAAGCACGCGGCGCTCGTGTGACAGCAAGGCAATCTGGCCAATAACTTTCAGTCTTAGCGATTAGTCGATCATGAGTGTCACCAATGCCTAAAGGGGATATGCGCCTGCGTGAGAACTTTTACCTCCGTATCAGCGTCTTCCGAACATCTGCGCATGTCCTGTAGGCCAAGTCTCTCCGTCTGCGCTTTCAGTCTCTAAAAAAATCCTAAGTAGAGGCGCATGCACTAGAACTTAGAAAAAGTTCGTCCGTAGGAAAAATCCCACAGCGCATGCCCTCCGACTCAGTCTCCAAATCACAAAAGATCCCAAGTGGAGGCCCAGAGCATGGATTTTCTGACTTCATCTACTATTCAGAGGTATCACTAATTGCTACAGTGCATGTCCTCTGACTTAGTCTATTAATCGATGTTGTCTTTTTTAGTGCGCATGTTTTAGGTCTTAGTTTATGACATAGAGGCAGAATGGGTGCACATGCGCTAGAACCTAGGAGAAAATTATTTTGATGGAATTCCTACAGCGCACATCTACTAACCCAGTCTGCTATTCGATGTTATCTTTCTTGATGTATATGTCTTAAATATCAATCCTATACCTTTTATGGTGTCTTGCGCATATCTTAAAACAGGTGCTGCGCATATATGCTGACTAGGTCATCGATGGACTCTGGGACTGATATCCACTATGCTTCTCTACTACCTTTATTTATTATTTATTTATTTCCTTTTTACAACTTTTCTATCCTACTGTGATATTTATTAATCTGATAATATTTAATATATCAGTAGATAAATAGTCCATTTTTTATTTTTTTAGATTTTTGAGAATAGACATCTATGACTAATCCTGACTGTGAATGGTAATTGGCCTTCTTCTTTTTCCTTCACTATTAATTTTCCCTATATTATATTAATATTATAATCTAGTGTTCTAGGTTTCCTTCTACTTTAGCTGTAAATTATATATCTTATAGATTCTTAAATAAATGGAGAAACCTTCATTCAATCCATATGGACTCATAGTATTTAAACTGTGGATCCAGCGAGCTTCACTTTGTAGGAGTTTCTTGTCTAAGTTACCCCCTCTTGGTCCCATGGATATTTTTTCAATCCCCCAGAAACGTAGAAGGGAGCTCTTGTTACCATGTATATACTTGATGTGTCTAGCCAGAGGGGTATCTTTATCAGTTTCAATTGTACTCAGATGACCTGAGATACGGCGTCTCAGTTCCTGTATAGTTTTACCCATATATAATTTAGGACATGGGCAGGAGGCTATATAAATAACCCCCTGTGTTCTACACGTAATGAGTTGTCTGATTTCATATTCTTTTTTATCTCCAGGATTTGTGAACTTTTTGATACGGGGTATATATTTACAGAAGGAGCAATCTCTACATGGTGATGATCCCCGATACTTCTCCTTATTTCTCCAGTCCGAATTCTCTCCTCTGCTAGATGGCTATGAACCAGTTGGTCTTTCAGATTGGGGCCTCTCTTATACGTTACCGATAGATATGGGGTAAGTACCATACCTAAGTCCCTATCAGATAGTATTATATGCCAGTATTTTTTTAGAATACGACATATCTCTCTATTATATCCATCGTATGTCCCTATACATCTAATGACTTCACTCTTTTTAGATGCTGTTGTTTTTAATAATTCTTCTCTATCCAACCTCTTGGCTCTATTATATGCATTTTTTAGAGGCCTAGTTGGATAGCCTCTCTTTTTGAACCTTTGGAACAATTGTTCGCTTTCTTTTCTAAAGGAGGTCTCATCGGAACAGTTACGGCATGCCCTCAGGTATTGGCCGGTCGGAATTCCTCTTTTCAAGGGAGACGGGTGCCAGCTATTCCAATGTAAATAGCTGTTTGTCGCGGTAGGTTTTCTGTGTACCTCTGTAATCAAATGTCCATCTTCTGCTTTCTTTATTTTTAAATCAAGGAACACAATCTCCTTATCCTGAATTTCATAAGTGTATTTCATTCCTATATTATTATTATTCAGTGTCTGAGTGAATTTGTGAAATAGTGACTGGCCCCCATCCCATAGTATGAGAATGTCGTCGATATATCTGCCCCAAAATATAATGTGGCAGACATACGACGACATCGCTTCCGTAAAAACAAAATTATTTTCCCACCACCCTAAAAATAAATTTGCATACGTTGGGGCACATGACGTCCCCATCGCGGTCCCATTAATTTGTTTACAGAAGTGTCCCTTAAAAACAAAAAAATTGTGCTCCAAAATAAACCTAAGTGATGATAAAACAAACTCATTGTGTTTTTTTAAATTTTGGCTCCTTGTATTGAGATAGTATTCAACCGCGTGTATTCCTAGTGAGTGCTGAATATTGCTGTAAAGGGATTTTACGTCTAGGCTTGCTAGAATGGTGTTGGGTGTCACTGTGATAGCATTTATTTTCAGGAGGAGATCTTTAGTGTCCCTGAAATATGAGGGTAGGGTGGTCACAAAGGGTCTCAGTATTTGACCCACATACTCGCTGATGGCCTGCGTTAGATTTTCATTGCCCAAGACTATGGGTCTCCCTGGGATAGGTTTCTTGTTCTTGTGCACCTTTGGTAAGGCATAGAAAGTAGAGATTACAGGGCTTTTATTGAATAAATACTGGTATTCATCTTTTGTGATGATATTCTCTTGGCGTGCTTCGAGAAGAAGGTTTCTCAATTCATTCAGATAGTCTTTTGTGGGGTCATTGGGTAGAACCTTATATGGGGTTTTTTTTTATCTCTGAGAAGTCTGAGGACCATATCCACATAGTCTCCTTTATCTTGAATAACTATGTTGCCCCCTTTATCACTTGGTTTTATTATTATGTTTTCATTATTTTTTAGGGTTTCCAAGGCCTCATGTTTTTGAACACTCAAATTTGATTCAATATGATCCTTTCTCATTTTTAGTGATTTTATGTCCTGTGTTACTAGTTGGACAAAGGTCTCTATCTCCTGAAATTGTGTAAAATTTGGGGTAATTCTCAACTTAGGTTTTAAAGTCGAGAAAGGGGGATCAGGGATGATTTGATACCCTTCACTCTATTTCAAAAGTTCTTCCAATGTCTCTACACATCTTCTTTCATTTTCAAAAGTTTTATGTACATAATTTTCTTCTTGTTTATGTACTATGTTTCCAAGTTCTAGCGCATGTGCCTCTTAGGATTTTTTTAGAGACGGAAAGCGCAGACGGAGAGACTTGGCCTACAGTACATGCGCAGATGTTCGGAAGAGGCTGATACGGAGGTAAAAGTTCTCACGCAGGTGCATATCCCCTTTAGGCATTGGTGACACTCATGATCGACTAATCGCTAAGACTGAAAGTTATTGGCCAGATTGCCTTGCTGTCACACGAGCGCCGTGTGCTTATTGGAGAATAGAAGAGAAAAGACCCGCCTACAAGAGTTATAAACATCGATTCAAATGGCGCTCGTGTTGATAGTAGCTCCATTTCCCCTGAAGACGCCACAGCAGTGGTGAAACATGTCGGGGAGCTGCAATTTAGGTTTTAGGCTAAGTGCACCAAGACAAGTCTTGGTGCACTGCAGGCATCTAGTACACGGACACAAGCGGCAAGGTGAATCCATTCCTAGGCGAAAACTAGTGAATGAAGGGACAGGCAAACAATACTAGACAACAGCGCTAGAATCACAGTATATAGGGATAGAGAGTTAAGATCTCAGTATACAAAAGACAATAGTCAGAAAGCTGAGAACTGAGAAAACATCTTATCCCCAGAGACTGATAGAGAGAGAATATAGAGGAAAGTGACTGCTGACAAAGTATTTGACTCACAAGTAATCACATTATCCCAGTGCTGCAGAGCCCAGCCGCATTTCATTTTTAACCACCTATTTCTTTTTTCTTCCCGTATATACTTCTTTTAAAAAAATGAAATAAATGCTACGTTTTAAACTAGACCAAAAACGGTCATCGAATAACTTTCCAAACTACTAAGAGGTCATAAACACTTATTTAACCCTTTCTACCCCGGGCCAGTTTTCATCTTCCTGCCCAGGCCATTTTCTGCAAATCTGACGTGTCACTTTATGTGGTAATAACTTTGGAACACGTTTACTTATCCAAGCCATTCTGAGACTGTTTCTAGTGACACATTGTACTTCATGACAGTGGTAAATTTAAATCAATATGTTTTTCCTTTATTTATAAAAATTTTTACCAAAAATCTGGAAAAATTAACAATTTTCAAAATTTGAATTTCTCTACTTTTAAGGGCTCATGCACATGAACGTATTTTATTTCCGTGTCCGTTCCGTTTTTTTTTTGCGTAACGTATGCAGAACCATTCACTTCAAAGGGACCGCAAAAAAAACAGAAGTTACTCTGTGTGCATTCCGTTTCTATACAGGGAGTGCAGAATTATTAGGCAAGTTGTATTTTTGAGGATTAATTTTATTATTGAACAACAACCATGTTCTCAATGAACCCAAAAAACTCATTAATATCAAAGCTGAATATTTTTGGAAGTAGTTTTTAGTTTGTTTTTTGTTTTAGCTATTTTAGGGGGATATCTGTGTGTGCAGGTGACTATTACTGTACATAATTATTAGGCAACTTAACAAAAAACAAATATATACCCATTTCAATTATTTATTTTTACCAGTGAAACCAATATAACATCTCAACATTCACAAATATACATTTCTGACATTCAAAAACAAAACAAAAACAAATCAGTGACCAATATAGCCACCTTTCTTTGCAAGGACACTCAAAAGCCTGCCATCCATGGATTCTGTCAGTGTTTTGATCTGTTCACCATCAACATTGCGTGCAGCAGCAACCACAGCCTCCCAGACACTGCTCAGAGAGGTGTACTGTTTTCCCTCCTTGTAAATCTCACATTTGATGATGGAACACAGGTTCTCAATGGGGTTCAGATCAGGTGAACAAGGAGGCCATGTCATTAGATTTTCTTCTTTTATACCCTTTCTTGCCAGCCACGTTGTGGAGTACTTGGACGCGTGTGATGGAGCATTGTCCTGCATGAAAATCATGTTTTTCTTACCTTGCAGACTTCTTCCTGTACCACTGCTTGAAGAAGGTGTCTTCCAGAAACTGGCAGTAGGACTTGGAGTTGAGCTTGACTCCATCCTCAACCCAAAAAGGCCCCACAAGCTCATCTTTGATGATACCAGCCCAAACCAGTACTCCACCTCCACCTTGCTGGCGTCTGAGTCGGACTGGAGCTCTCTGCCCTTTACCAATCCAGCCATCTGGCCCATCAAGACTCACTCTCATTTCATCAGTCCATAAAACCATAGAAAAATCAGTCTTGAGATATTTCTTGGCCCAGTCTTGACGTTTCAGCTTGTGTGTCTTGTTCAGTGGTGGTCGTCTTTCAGCCTTTCTTACCTTGGCCATGTCTCTGAGTATTGCACACCTTGTGCTTTTGGGCACTCCAGTGATGTTGCAGCTCTGAAATATGGCCAAACTGGTGGCAAGTGACATCTTGGCAGCTGCACGCTTGACTTTTCTCAGTTCATGGGCAGTTATTTTGCGCCTTGGTTTTTCCACACGCTTCTTGCGACCCTGTTGACTATTTTGAATGAAACGCTTGAATGTTCGATGATCACGCTTCAGAAGCTTTGCAATTTTAAGAGTGCTGCATCCCTCTGCAAGATATCTCACTATTTTTGACTTTTCTGAGCCTGTCAAGTCCTTCTTTTGACCCATTTTGCCAAAGGAAAGGAAGTTGCCTAATAATTATGCACACCTGATATAGGGTGTTGATGTCATTAGACCACACCCCTTCTCATTACAGAGATGCACATCACCTAATATGCTTAATTGGTAGTAGGCTTTCGAGCCTATACAGCTTGGAGTAAGACAACATGCATAAAGAGGATGATGTGGTCAAAATACTCATTTGCCTAATAATTCTGCACGTAGTGTATGTCCACATTTCCAGTATTTTTATATCCCATGAATAATATAAAAAATGAAAATCAGACATCATATAGTACATGACAACCTCTGTCTAACAAAACTAGAACCAGCGCTGTACCTCACATGGATCCAGAGATCTCCCCATTCATTGCTCTGATGGATTTATATCACGCTGAAAGCTCAAAGGGAGTGTCTTTTCTGCTACAGCTCTGGGGGCGTGTCTGCTCTGCTGCAACTAAGTGGGTGTGTCCATGCTCTCCCTATCACAGCTTAGGAGGCAGTTGAAGGATGGAACTGAGCATGTGCGGCAATCTCAGTAAGCAGGACAAAGAAATAAGAAAAATAACAACCAGCAGGTTGCGCTATACAGATACATTTTATTGAATAACTAAGTGGCTATGCTAAATTATTAATTGCATGCAGTTAAAAAAGAATTCAGATCCAGGTGCTGGTGGGAAAACTACAATATATTAGTGGGGCAACCCCTTTAATATACAACAGTTTACAATGAAACTGCATCACAATTATTTTGAAAAATTTTGTCCCAAAGTAAGCCAACTAATAATTAGACAAAAATGTCTAGCAATGCACCAGATTTATCATTTGGCTAATTTTACACAATCTATAGGATTAGTAACCCTGTCCCACTGTCTTTTACTCACCCATGTTGCAACATGGGTAAATGAAAAATTTTTTTTTTTTTTTACTAATGTAGGAGTTCTGCCGGCCCGTCCCCTTCCCACGCCACGCCCACTTTTTTTAGATCTGGCGTGAGCGGGGATAAATTGCAGATTGCAGTGCAACTAGCTGTTGCGCCGCAATCTGCGCCTGAAATACGCCTAATATAGGCATATTTCAGTTTAATAAATGACCCCCAAAGTATTTATGAATTAACAAACCAACAGTCAACACTAAGTTGTTAATGAGTCAATCAGACCAATTAGCCATTGATATCAGGACAATACTCTACACGCAATACTAAATAAAGACAAATAACATTAGATCTGTAAACAGCAGTATTTTGACAATTTGCAAAGAAGGAAATGGGGGTTAGTCAGCCCATCCCAGTGCGCAGGTGCACGTTGCCATGGCTGGAAGCGCAAAAGAAAAAACAAACATAATGCAACAGCACTCTGCAAACACAAATAATAAAGTAAATACAATCATGCCATAACTAACTATAGAAAATGTACTAATGCTAAGTTACAAATGTGAGATTCTTGGCAAATACATTTTGTACAAAACTATTTGTCCCTGTCCGCCAATGACAAGGTGATCTCTTTAGGACAGGAACCCACACTAAATACTACCTCCGCAGGTCCCACATGCATGCTGAGCTCACACTATATTGTACTTCTTTTGGTGCCACAATGGCCTCCATTAAATTCAGGGAATGCAGGCTTCACGTGCATGCTGAACCCACTCTGTATTTTACCTCTACTGGTGCCAAATGGCCTCCAATAAATGCAGGGAGAGCAGGCTTCAGCTTTAGGCCTCTTGCACACACATGATTTAGTTCCACTCCGTGCATTGGGGACTGCAATTTGCAGTCCCCAATGCACGGGCAACGTTCGTGCAGCGGCCGGGAAGGATCCAGATCCATTCAACTTGAATGGGTTCGCGATCCATCCGTTCCACAAAAAGATAGAACAAGTTATTTCTTTTTGCGGAACGGAAGCAAGGAATGGAACACCACAGAAGCACTTTGTAGTGCTTCCGTTCCGTGGTTCCGTTCCTTCCGCCTCTCCGGATTTGCGGACCCATTCAAGTGAATAGGTCCACACCAGTGATGCGGAATGCACATGGCTGGTGCCCCGTGTATTGCGGACCCGCTGTATGCCACGGGAGGCACACGGTCGTGTGCAAGAGGCCTTATACTTGCACTAATTAAAATCAGCCTATGGGACAGACAGGTTAGCTAGGAGTGAATGACTATTGGAGTCAGCCACACCTCCAATGCAGACTGCAAAGAAAGAAATGGGGGTTAGTCCGCACATCCCAGTGCGCAGGGGCATGTCGCTATAGCTGAAAGTGTAAAAGCAAAAACAATATAATAAACAGCACTTTGTTGGCAGTTTTCATGCAGACATATAAAAATATTCAAACTTCCTAAAATAGGACCAAACATGTTCCAGGTTTTCTTCAGTCCTAAGACTAATTTAGGGCACAGAATTATTACTACTCACCAACCCCCTCCCCCCCCCCCCCCCCCCCCCCCCCCCTCTGTGTTGCTACATCATGTAATTGTCACGTGGAAAAAGTCAGAAAATAAAAAATATTTATATATTTTTCCCACTTGCTGCCATTCCCCCCATCCTAACACACTGTAATTAGTCCTGGAAACATTGTAGGTTGTAATAAATAAATGTGTAATGGCAGTTTCTCCTGCTGAGCTCTAGCTGAAAGTGGATTTATGTTTGCACATGTTCTCTTCAAAGGAATGCATTTGAGAAGAATGACGGTCCCTAATTACTGTAAAGTAAAGTCTTGTTCACCGTCAGGAACTGCAAAGGCTCATAAAAGTCAGAAATGACTAATAACTCAGAATCAAAACAGGAATTTCAGCAAAAAAATATATACAGTAAAGCCTGTAAATGATGAAGCTACACCCAGTGGGCAATGCAAAAAGGTTAAAAAACTCCTCAGTTGCCTCAGAACACTACTAAGTCAAGAATCACTGCACCAAGACACCAATCAGGCGGTGCAAAAAAACTTGGTACACAAGTAACAGAAAAGGCCAGATTACAATTCACAAATCCAGATTTTCTTAAAGGGCGGATTATCCAAATCTATCAGAAGCAAGTCCCATATGAATATATTAGGATAATGGAAATGTTGACGCATTTTGGGCTTTACCAGTCATAGCAGTCTGAAAACCAAGAACTGGTATAGCTCAACATGTGTCAGCGTTCCCAGTATTCTTCCCAGTAAAAATAAAGGAGCTTGCTTTTAATGGATTTAGAGGACCATCTTTATAGCCTTTTCAACATGAGGATACAGACAAAACTATCTAGTGGCCATCAAGACTCTTAATAATGTGGCTATTTAGATGGTAAACGGAAGGTCCTATTAGCAAAAACATTTAGCAACTGTTTCGCAATGTCCCTTTGAATAGAAAATTCTTGTCCGTCTTCCATTATCCTACACTTTTTGAAGCCTGAGTCACACAGCACAGCTGAAGGTAGTCACAAAACATACGTCCCATGAACCTAAGAGAACTAGAAATGGAGGTTGGAGGGGTGGTCTTTGTATCCTCACGAAATCTAGGGCTATTTAGTGGGTGCAACTGTGTCTGCCTAGTCCAGCTTTAACTTGGTGCGTGCCGGAGTACAGATGAGTTTCACCACTCAGAACGCAACATCCATGCGTTATTATACAGTATGTGAGTTGCCGGAGAGAAGCCATGATGATGACACTGCAATGGAACATTGCAGAATGGGTAAAACTGGCAAGGATAATGCCACCTATGACTAGGATACATGGCAGTGTATGGCATTATGGGGGGGGGGGGGGTATGAAAATGGTAGAACTGGGGTCTGAATGGTTAAAATGGCACTAAAGGCCTCTGAAGGAGGATCATAAGTGACATTCAGGTACCCTCAGGAGTCCGCTCTTCCCATCCGCGTGGCTGGATGGAGGGCTCAGCAATGTCGTTGTCGCTAGGATTATGATCTGTAAAAGGGAAGTTAGGGAGGTGACAGAAAATACAACTGAAATATAACCTAGTGTACGGAGACAGCAATGTGACCATCTGCACATCACTCCATTCCATGTAGAGGAAACATTCACATTTATATTAAAAGGTAGCTGCACATAAAATATAGCAATCTCTTATGCGATATCTGCGTATTACCTGGGCAGATGTGTTGCACCATATATTAATGGTGACCACAGCAAGCATTTCTCATAATAATGAATGGCAGGTTGTCATTGCCTCAACCTTGTTAGTAACATTTCTGAATACAGTTATAATGTGGTTAAAGTGGACCACTTCTTTCATTCAGCAGGTCTCCCCCCACTAGCAAACTGCAAGGGAGCTGTTACCTCTCCACCTGGTAACCAGCGGCTATTGGCAGGGAAAACGCTGGGCAAGTGTTCCTCCCATTCTATGTAATGACAGTCCATAGAAAGTAAAGATTACATGTCACCACAGATCTCACTACTGTGGCTAATAAAGAGGGAGTACAATGGGGTAAATCACCTCTATGACTGCCTTTACACAAATAATAAGATATACTGAAAGGTTTACTCCAATGTGGACAGCCCCTTTAAAGAGTATTCCGGTTTTAATCATTACATTTATTTCTTTAGACAATAGGATACTGAACAATTTTCTACTATACATGTATTTAAAATTTTGTTTGCATACCTTTATTATAGTCATACATTAGCCTCCCCCTAAAGAAAAAAAATGGTATGGCCTATTTTATTCCTGTAAAATGAAGAGCACAAGTATCATGTGACCTGGCTTTCAGTTAACTGCCTAGGTATATAACAGGTTAATAGTGTACTGAGGTGTAGAACATACACTGTATATAGTACAGTCCTGATCAAAAGTTTAAAACCACTTTGAAAAATGGCAAAAAAAACATATTTAGCATGGCTGGATCTTAACAAGGTTCCAAGTAGAGCTTCAACACGCAACAAGAAGAAATGGGAGTGAGACAAAACATTTTTTGAACATTCAATTTAATGAACACAATGAATAAACTGAAACAGGCTGTTTTTCAGCTGATCAAAAGTTTAGGAACACACCTCCAAAACCCCCCCCCCCCCCCAAAACAGAAATCCGACTTCCAAACATGAACTCAGTAATGAGTAGCTCCGCCATTATTGTTTATCACTTCCAAAATGCTTGATGCAAGCGTTTCCATGAGGTGAGTGGGAACATTTCTCCAAGTAGTGAAGACGGCCGCACGAAGGCCATCTACTGTCTGGAACTGTTGTCCTTTTTTGTAAACTTACCTTGCCATCCATCCCCAAAGGTTCTCAATTGGATTTATCAGGGGAACACGCAGGATGGGCCAAAAGAGTGATGTTATTCTCCTCGAAGAAGTCCCTTGTCCTGTGGGCATTGTGTACTGTAGCGTTGTCCTGTTGAAAAACCCAGTCGTTACCACACAGACGAGGGCTCTCAGTCATGAGGAATGCTCTCTGTAACATCTAGACATAGCCAGCAGCCGTTTGATGCCCCTGCACTTCCTGAAGCTCCATTGTTCCACTGAAGGAAACCCCCCCCCCCCAGACCATTATGGCGCCCCCTCCACTTTGGCGCGTAGAAAACATCTCAGGTGGGATCTGCTTGTCATGCCAGTAACGTTGGAAACCATCAGGACCATCAAGGTTAACTTTGAATGTCCCATGTTTGGTGCTCTCTTGCAAAGTCCAAATGAGCAGTTCTGTGGTGTTCAAGGAGACGAGGTCTTTGAAGACATTTTTTGTTTTTGAAGCCCTTCAGTCTCAGATGGCGTCTGATGGTTATGGGGCTGCACTCAGCACCAGTAAGGGCCCTAATCTGGGTCGAGGATCGTCCAGTGTCTTGACGGACAGCCAATTGGATCCTCCGGCTCAGTGCTGATGACATTTTTTTGGGTCTTCCACTTGACTTTTTTGTTCCATAACCCTCAGGATCATTTAAGAAATTCCAAATGACTGTCTTACTGCGTCCCACCTCAGCAGCGATGGCGCGCTGTGAGAGACCCTGCTTATGCAGTTCAACAACCCAACCACGTTCAAAAAGAGAGAGTTTTTTTGCCTTTGCCATCACAACGTGTGACTACCAGACAGAAAATGACAATGAATCCACATCTTTGCACAGATTTGGCCTTTTAAAGGCATGTGGTCCTAAACTTTGGATCAGCTGAAAAACAGTCTGTTTCAGTTTAATCATTATTTTCAATTAATTGAATGCTCAAAAAATATTTTGTCTCACTCCCATTTCTTCTTGTTGCATGTTGAAGCTCTACTTGGAACCTTGTTAAGATCCAACAATGTAAAAATGTGAAGAGTGTGACATGACTCATCAGTGTCAGCATGTTTCAGTTAAGCCATGGATACTGCACATTACACAGGACTGATGCATGGGCTTTACCACTCTACTGCATATACAGTAGGGGTTAAAGGGAACCGGTCATCAACTTTATGCTGCCCATACTAACGGCAGAATAAAGTAGAGATAGGTGAGTTGATTTCAGCGGTCTGTCATTTATAAGTTAAAAGTAAGTGGTTGCCGAGAACCAACATCACAATCATTGCAGATTGGGCCTGGAAAAGAGTCCGGCCACCTGAGAAGAGTCCTGGTTATTCATGACTTCCTGCTCTCCTGCCCACCTGGTGCTGATTGACAGACTTCTACCTAGTTTTCTCCCTTTCTCTCTAGGAGACAACTGCCAATCATCAGCAGATGGGAGGAGAGCAGGAGATTATGTATAACCAGGACTCTTTTCAGGTAGATTTGACACTTTTCGAGGCCTGAGCGGCAATGATTATGATGCTGGTTCTCAGCAAACACTTACTTTTAGCTCATGAGTGACACACTGCTGAAATCAGCATTTCTGTCACTAATTTATGCTGCCCACAGTGAGGTCAGCATAAAGTTGATGACAGGTTCCCTTTAAATGCCTAATTTAAAAAAAATGTATGTATGCAGAATTTTAAATACAAGTATATTAGAAGATTCTATGATTTCCCATTTTATAAACATATAAATTAATAAAATAAACACTGGAATATTCTTCATTAGGGATGAGCGAATCGACTTCGGATGAAACTTCCGAAGTCGATTCACATAAAACTTTGTTCTAATACTGTACTGAGCAGGAGCTCCGTACAGTATTAGAACTAAGTTTTATGTGAATCGACTTCGAATGTTTCATCTGAAGTCAATTCACTTATCCCAACCTACAACAAATAAGGGTCCATTGACACATATGTTTTGCGGTCGGCAAATTGGCATTTTGCGGACCGCACACGGCCGGCTCTGTGACAGAAATACCTATTCTTGTCCGCGATTTTGGGCAAGAATAGGACATGCCAAATATCTTTGTTACGGGGCCGTGGAACAGAACTACGGACACAGACAGCACACGGTGTGCTCTCCGCATCTTTTGCGGCCCCATTGAGATCAATGGGTCCGCACCCGTTCCGCAAAATTGCGTAACGGATGCGGACCCTGAACTACGGACCTCTGAATGAAACCTAAGGATAATTCAACCCAAAAAAATTCCTGAAAATGTTAAATAATGGTAGTAAATATTTCAGAGCATAAAATAGATTAACATCCTACTTAAAAACAGCGGTCCTTTAAATTACAATGGGTTCCAGGACAATCATTGTATGTTGAAACCATTGTAACTTCAGTCCATAGCTCTATGGAAAACTAGTAATCTGTTTCAAAGTCCCCAAATGTCATGCCGTGAAAGGAGAAAAAGATTTATAAGCACATAACTGCCTTAGATACAGTAAGTCAGGAAGGAATAGATTCTCAAAGTTGGAAATCACTGATGAGGAGCTTCTTCGGGTACCAGAAAAATAAAATGGCAGCTCTTCCTGGCACAGACAGGCCAGAAAAATTGCCATTTTGATTGGTTGGATCTGACTTATGTTAATTGAGTCTAGTTTCAACTTACAATGGCCCAGGACAGACCATTGCATGTTGAAAAGATTGCATCCTGAGGCCATTGTATCTTGAGGGACCACTGTATATCTAGTCCCCTCCCTCACCGATAGACATTGACATTTTGGTGCAATTCACAGAGAAAGCAGGTTTTATTTTGAGAGTTCCACATCTCTATGATGCCACCTATAGGAGATTAGTATGAACTACAATCTTCAACTACATCGCACTCTCTATAGCTATATTTATATACTGTAGCTATTATATAAGGATTTATGACAGTGCTAATCCACATTTACCTTCTTCACTTCAGCTAATGATGCCTATTGAAAAACTTCCCCCAGTTATCTACAATATCTTACCTGGGCTTTCGTCTGTTGGTACATGATACACAAAGCTGCCTGCAGGGTGTTCTGCGGCTCTTCTGTACCATAGTGGGAAATGGTCCATAGTGAAAATACTCTCTTTCTCCTCATAATGCAAAAAGTTCCTAAAGTGACAAAAAATACCCAAATCAAACAGAGCAATAAATAAAGAAAAATATTTTAGTGTGTGAGGGGTTACAATTTTGCCTTCCATGGAGAATCTGCTGGTCATGGGTTTTATCTTTTTGGGTTGGATATTATTACATGATACTTCTGCTACTCTCCAGGGGTGTGCTGTGACTCACTTGTTTGTCATCTGTTCAGCACCCACATATAAGCTTTTCCGGATCAGTCCAGCACGAGTTCCCAGGAAGGCGACTTCCATTCCATCATCCTGTCTGCCAAGCAAGAAAACACATACAGGATTCAAAGGAAAATCTGTCAGGGGGTTGAAAGGTGTATACCCTGATGCTGGGTCTTGATCCATCTCTAATGAGGGGTAAAATGGCGCGAAAAGGTCACCAATCAAGGTGAGTATGCTATTGGATGCAATAGTCATGCAGCTTTACAGTTTCCCGAATGGCAAATCTACCCAGTTAGAAAATCCATCATCCCCTGCTCCCACGTCACTGCATATGTCTACCAGTACATATAGCGAAGAAGGACCAGCACTCACTTTCTTGACGATATGAAGAAAATGTTATTCAAGGCATAACAGCATCATCAGTGACTAGTTTCAGCTTAAGCCTGAGCCTTTTTCAAACTGCAAATCATCAGGATTTGGGGGGTACTATCTCTCCTTAGGTAGAGAGTGCCTTAGTCAGCAAGAAGAGACTTATAGGCCATACATGCTCCTCTGGAATTCTGGGAAAAGGGGATGCAAATGAGCTCTTAACAAGCTTGGGCAATAACAGATGAGGTGCTGGCTTATTTAATATCCGAATCATGTCTCACAGCCTATTTAAAAGGGTTGAACACTGACTTATAGGATGGTTGCCTTACATCTGGTGGCATTAAAGGCAGAGCTTGTTAAGAGCTCATTTGCATCCCTTTCTTCCCAGAATTCCAGAGGAGCATATATGGCCTGTAAGTCTCCTCACGCCAATTAAGGCACGCTCTCTCCAAGCAAGGAGAGATGGTACCCACCAAATCCTGACTTAGACCTCTCACCCAGTTAAGCCAGTACTCTCTGCTCTGCACTGATGATGGGCAATCACCCCGAAACAACTGTCTGCAGATGAAGTGCTGGCTTAATTAATATCCGAGTCGTGTCTAAAGGCCTATTTAAAGGGTTGAACACTGACTTTCAGGATAGCTACCTTACATCTGGTGGCATTAGAGGCAGAGCTTGTTAAGAACTCATTTGCATCCCTTTCATAAGAAAGCGTCAAGAAAGCGAGTGCCAGTCCTTCATGATATACTAGTTTGACGCCTTCCCTGGACACACGCACCACGCGCAAACCGCAGTGCTGACCCATCTTCTCCGATGCATATGTTTACCAGTCAGAGGTGTGAGAAAGCTTGGTGACTAATTCTGTAGAAGCTTTAATGGCAGCCATATTGATTATCCACTAGTTTTCCTAAAGAATGTTCATAAACTCTTACAAAGGATGAGCACCAGGCGAGTACAGAGGACCTGCAGTGTGTGTGGCCTACACGTCATATAATCACTATAACCCTCTTAGTAATACACACAGTTGACATCTCCAGTCATGATCTGACCAGCTTCTCCGACTCATAGTACCTGTAATTTACAGCCATGTATTTTGTGTCAATAAATCACTTCCCTCCAAGTCAGAAAAACCTGAGATGCCAATGTCAGAATTATTTTGGCCGATTGCCTCCAGATACTCGGTCCAGAAAGCATAGAGAGGGATGTGTATGGTTTGAGAGGGTGTAGTAGTGGTGTTGGTGGTCAGGTTCTGATTTATCTGATTTCTTTTCCTCTTCTACTTACTTGGACATATTGAGAGCAACCTGAGTCCAGTAGGCTTCCAGAGGAGCAGTCACCACTGCGTCAAAAAGAACTTCCTTCACCAACTCCTCATCACCTGGAAATGTAAAATGTTCAAGAATGGAAGAACTCCCTAACAACATTCAATGAATGACCCTGTGTACATGCATTACTTATCCTGTACTGATCCTAAGTTACCACCTGTATTATACTCCAGAGCTGCACTCACTATTCTGCTGGTGGTGTCACTGTGTACATATATTATATTATTTATCCTGTAATGATTCTATGGTACATCCTGTATTATACTCCAGAGCTGCACTCACTATACTGCTGGTGGTGTCACTGTAGACATACATTATATTACTTATCATATACTGATTCTATGTTACAACTTGTATCATACTACAGAGCTGTACTTACTATCCTGCTGGTGGAGTCACTGTGTACATACATGACACTACTTTTTCTGTACTGACCCTGAGTTACATCTTGTATTATACTCCAGAGCTGATTTCACTATTCTGCTGGTGGAGTCACTGTGTACATACATTGCTAATCCTGTACTGATCCTGAGTTACATCCTGTATTATACTCCAGAGCTGCCTTCACTATTCTGCTGGTTGACTCACTGTAGACATACATTACATTACTTATCATGTACTGATCCTATGTTACAACTTATATCATACTACAGAGCTGCACTCACTATCCTGCTGGTGGAGCCACTGTATACATACATTACATTACTTATTCTGTATTTATCCTGAGTTACATCTTGTATTATACTCCAAAGCTGCATTCACTATTCTGCTGGTGGAGCCACTGTATACATACATTACATTACTTTTTCTGTATTTATCCTGAGTTACATCTTGTATTATACTCCAGAGCTGCATTCACCATTCTGCTGGTGGAGTCACTATACACTACATTACTTATTCTGTACTGATCCTGAGATACATCCTGTATTATATTCCACATCTGCAATCAGTACTCTACTGATTTTGTCACTGTCTACCTATATTACTTATCCTGTACTGATCCTGAGCTACATTCTGTATTATACTCCAGAGCTGCAATCACCATTCTACCTATGAAAACACTGGGTACATACATTACTTATCATTTACTGTTCCTGAGTTACATCCTGTATTATACTCCAGAGCTGCACTCACTATTCTTCTGGTGGAGTCACTGTGTACATACATTACTTATCCTGTACTGATCCTGAGTTACATCCTGTATGAGATTTGGGGGGTACTATTTCTCCTTATGGAGAGAAGCTAGTATGAGTGCCCGAGGACCCTCCAGTGGGCCAATGGTCTGATAATAATGGACCCCTAATAAAATAGGTCCTATAGACACAGAGGGTGAGCCCTCAGAATAATTTTGTCTGGTGGGCCCAAGGGACTTCAGTCTGATGCTGGCTAAGCACTTTGAGAAGAAAGAAGACATCACTTCTTAGCATGCTGTCATATCCATATCAATCATAAGATTCTAACATGTTTGTCATGATAAAACAATGGCCACCACTGTAACATTCTTACTGGTATCATTATGACAATACTCACACTCCAGGTCTGGCTCTTCTCCCGTCAGGAAGCGAGTGACTGCCTGTAGCTGATTGAGTTTGCGATGGTCGGGGTCTATGTCTGTAATGCAGTATATCCTGAGAACACATTAACGTGTACCCATATTGTAAATGGCGCTGTGCAGCCTCATAAGTCAAACACATAATGGCCATATAATTGCCACTACTTCAGGGTGGACAAAAAGTTGAATGAAGGCACATACAGGTAACATAACATTATCATTTAACTTCAAACAATCCCCTTTCCCTGACGTACACAAAGTCCATAACCCCTCACCATTCATTGGCCAAGGTGAGATCAGGATGCAGCAGGTCGTGAAGCCCTGAAAAATACGCCACAGTGAAAATGAGCACAAAATTCCTTCTTTACATATTTCTATTGTCCCTTATAGGCTTTTTCAGGTCTACTCTAAAGGGGTATGCTGGTTATAATAAGTTATCCCCTATCCACAGGATAAAGAATAACATTTAGATTGGTGGGGTCCTACTGCTGGACCCCCACCAATCACGAGAATGGGGCACCCATACCCTGTTGAGCCCTCCCGAAATGAACAGAGAGGCCATTCGGGCATGCATTCATTTTTATGGGAGTTCCAGAGGTAGCCAAGTAGGGCTGCAGCTATCGATGATTTTAGTAAACAAGTATTCTACCGATTAATCCAATGATTAATTGAGTACTCTAATAAGAAAAACTAATTTAAAGAACGTTTTCTCCCATGCCATCAGTTCCCCCCAGTGTCATCATCTTCCCCATGCCTTCTGCCCCCCCACCCCAAAAGCCATCAGTTTCCCCTCCCTTGTGCTATTAGTTCCTCCTCCAGTGCCATTAGTTCCTCCCCCAGTGCCATTAGTTCCTCCCCCAGTGCCACCAGTTCCCCCCAGTGCTATCAGCTCCCACATGCCATCAGTTGCTTCTCCCCCCAGTGCCATCAGTTTCCCCTCCAATGCCATTAGTTCCTCCAGAAGTGCCACCAGCTCCCTCAGTGCCACCAGTGTCCACATGCCATCAGTTGCTCACCCAGTGCCTTTAGTTCCCCCTCCAATGCCATTAGTTCCTCCAGCAGTGCCACCAGCTCCCCCGGTGTCCACATGCCATCAGTTGCTCCCCCCCAGTGCCATTAGTTCCCCCTCCAATGCCATTAGTTCCTCCAGCAGTGCCACCAGCTACCCCAGTGCCATCAGCTCCCCGCTAGTCCCATCAGTTCTCCATCCAATGCCACCAGTTTCCCCTCCAATGCCACCAGCTCCTCCCCCAGTGCCACCAGCTCTTCTGCCAGTGACATCAGTTGCCCCCCCAAAGTGCCATCAGCTTGCCCCCAGTGCTATCAGCTCCCCCTCCCTTGTGCCACAAGCTCTTTCCCCAGTACGATGAACTCCCCCCAGTGCCACAAGCTGCGCCCACTCCTATGAACTTCCCCATGGCATCAGTTCCCCCCCCCAGCCATCAGTGCCCAGCCACAGTGCCAGTGAACCAAAATACTTACCTTTTCTGTAGGGGCGCTGCCGACAGTCAACAGATCTTCCTTCCGCTTCTTCACACGCTGCATTGGGACCTGATGTCACACAGCGTCAGGTCATAGTGTGCACTTACGTGCACTATATAAATTTGAGTCACTGATTAATTTAAGTAATCGTTTCAGCCCTATAGCCAAGTACTGCGCTAAGCTATCTCTGGAACTCCCAAAGAAATGAAAGGAGAGGCTAAGCGCATGAAGCCTGACTGGCCACTCGGTTCATTTTGAGGCGCTCCATGGGGTATGGGGCCCCGATTCTCTTGATCGGTGCTGGGGTCCCAGCAATAGGACCCCCACTGATCTAATAGTTATCCCTTATCCTGTGGATAGGGGATAACTGAATGTAACCAGAATACCCCTTTAATGCACAACTTGATATAAGGCTATCCAGTCAGTGACTAACATAATGGGGCCCCCTGTTGGTGTTGGTTCATGCACATCACACCTTACCATCCAGGGATATTTAGGCCCTAACCCTAAGGGCACCATGCCAGCCAGGCCATGTCCCCCCATATACTGGTTATTGAGGAGAGGGAGGGGCCTTAGTACAGTAACTTCTTAATACACACACCATTTTGGGCCTTAAAGACCAGCACAATTCTTAATTTTTTTGGGCTCTACAGGTCAAATAGCTGTAACATGGCACTCCAATATAAAGTTCATTAATACCCAATAATAAATGCAGTTTCAGTAGGAAAAGTGTACAGTGATAACCTGAGCTGGGTCCTCACTGTATGCACCCCAAGGCAACTGTAGGGGCCACATCTATGGTGCAAACATAGAGTCAGGCCTAGGTAGCATAGTGCATGTCTTCTCACCTTCTTCTAGAGAGGTGTTTCCTATGAGAATGTACTCTCCATGTCCACGTGTCAACACAACCCCAAGGCTAAAAGTGAAAGAAAAAGACACAAGATGGTTATTGTCCTTGTTGAGAGAATATTGCTATTGCAAACCACAGAGCCAATACCATGTGCTGCCATCTTATACAGTCCATTTTGTGATCACAAAACAGGATTTTTTACCTACAAGAAACATTTTGTGCTTTTTCTTAGGCTAGTTTCACACTAACAGCAAGCAAAAGAAACATAATCAATAAGAATTACAAAACTCTGTTTAAGGCTGGTTTCACACTAGCGGCAAAGAACTACTGAAAGCTGTTCTGGTGGGTGAACAGCCTGTTGGATCCGTGCTGCCGCTAGTGCACGCGTGTCCCCGGACTACCGCTCTGGCCCCATTGACTATAATGGGGGCGGGTTGGAGTTCCGGCAGCACGGCAGCGCATGTAGTACTTTTATTCCGGCCGACTCTTGGCATGCACTGCTGTGCTGCCGCCGGAATGCGCTGCCGTGCACTAGCACGTGTGCACTAGGGGCAGCACGGATCTGACAGGCTGTTCACCCGCTGGAACGGCCTGGCGGAATTCCTTGCCGCCAGTGTGAAACTAGCCTTAGGGTTCATTCACACGTCCGTAATTTTCACACGTCCGTAATTTGGGTCCGCATTCGTTCCGCAATTTGCAAACCCATTCACTTTCAATGGAGCTGGAACTGATGCGAATCTGCATTTCCGGGATCCGCCTTCGCATTTTCGGGATCCGCATCCAGTTTTTGCGGGATCCGCAATTCCGTTCCTGAAAAAAATAAAACATGTCCTATTCTTGTCCGCAATTGCAGACCAGAAAAGGCATTTTCTATTGTAGTGTCTGTGATGTGCGGTCCGCAAATTGAGGATCGCACATTGCAGGTGTCCGTATTTTGCGGATCCGCAAAACACTTACGGATGTGTGAATGGACCCTTAAATAGAGTTTTGTGATTATAATGTTTCTTAGGCCTTTTTCACACGACCGCTTTTTTTCCCTGTTTACAGGCCGTTTTTTTGCGTTCCATATACAGCCCATCTACGGAACGTTTCATTTCAATGGTTCCGCCAAAAAAACGGAATGTACTCCATATGCATTCCGTTTCCGTATTTCTGTTCCGTTGAAAGATAGAACATGTCCCATTATTGCCCGCAAATCATGTTCCGTGGCTCCATTCAAGTCAATGGGTCCGCAAAAAAAAAATGGAACACATATGGAATGTACTCTGTATGTCTTCCGTATCTGTTCTGTTTTTGCGGAACCATCTATTGAAAATTTTATGCCCAACCAAATTTTTACTATGTAATTACTATGGAAAAATGGAACGGAAACAGAAACAAAAAATGGAACAACGGATCCGTAAAAAACGGACTGCAAAACACTGAAAAAGCCATATGGTCGTGTGCAGGAGGCCTTACCAAAAAAATAGTCTATATACAGTACTTTGCAAATGTTTTAGGCAGGTGTGGAAAAATACTGCAAAATAAAAATGCTTTGAAAACAAAGTGTTAATAGTTTATTTTTAGCAATGAATAAAATGCAAAGTGAATGAACAAAAGAGCAATCTAAATCCAATCAGTATTTTGTGTGACCGCCTTTTGCCTTCAAAACAGCATCAATTCTTCTAGTTGTACACAGTTCTTGTAGGAACTCAACAAGGGAGTTGTTCCAAACATCTTGGAGAACTAACTACAGATCTTCTGTGAATGTAGGCCTGCTCAAATCCTTCTGTCTCTTCATGGAATCCCAGACAGACTCGATGATATTAACAGTAGGGCTCTGTGGCTATATCATCACTTCCAGGACTCCTTGCTCTTCTATACGCTGAAGATAATTCTGAGGGTACTGCCTGATAAGTATCTGCCTGTGTTTTATCAGCACTAAAGACACCATTAATCCTGACCAAAGCCCCAAATCCATTTGCTGAAATGAGGCCCTAAACTTAAAAGCAACCTCCACCATGCTCCACTGTTGTCTGCAGACACTCATCATTGTACCGATCTCCAGCCTTTTGTTGAACAAACTGTCTTATGTTTCTGCCAAATATTTCAAATTTTGACAATGCACCTGCTGCCATTTTTTTGCACCCCAGTGCCTATGTTTTTGTGCATAGTTGAGTCGCTTAGCCTTGTTTCCACATTGATATTATGGAATTTTGGCCTAAATTCTTTCATGAAGAACAATTAAGGCCAGACTTCTTCATATAATAAATGGGTGTACTTGGGTTCAACTGGTTTCTCCCAGTTCTCAGCTGATGGCACTGTTAGACCTTTTCCGATTTTGAATGGAAGTAAGCATGATAGGTTTTCATCTGCTGCACTGTTTTCTCAGCAAACCACTGCCTTTAGAGTCTTCAACATGGTCAGGATTAATGGGGTCCTCAATGCTGAAAAATACAGGCAGATACTTATCCATTATGCAATACCATGAGGGAGGCATCTGACTGGCTCCAAACATACGGCCAATGTCATTAGGAACCATCTTCAGAGTAAAGAAGTACAAGGAGTCCTGGAAGTGATTATATGGCCTCCACAGGGCCCCAGAAGATCGACAGAAGATCTGTGGATAGTTCTATTTACTGTTGTACCTGAATGGAGTGTCACTGATGGCCGTGTAGAAATAGTCGCTGGTCAGGAACAGGACACGCTTCTGTAAAAGAACAGGTTGAATTTGTAGGGTGAATGTCAAGGTGCCTAGGAGTATTGTATGACTGTCATTTATCTGAAGTTACCCAGGGGAGCTGAATGTAAAGGTGAGGAGTTCATCCCCTTTCTCTTTATTTTCATTTGGGAATGGAAAAGAAGATTGGCTCCATAAGAAGAGCAGTATCAAGTGGGGAGAACCATTACTCCACGCAAAGCGTAGTTTATTTTAGATGTGCCTAGAATATATTTGCTTGATGAAAAGCATCTGGCATCTTACCCCTTTGTCAACAGTGACCTTGACCTCCATCGATAGGGTTCCTGTCTCTCCATTGATCATTGCACTCCGAAGCTGTGTGCAGGTAAACAAAATATGGAAAGTCACGACAGGGACACAAGTAACCAAATACTCTAGTTAGTGTGAATGCAACCTAGAATGTGAATAAAGTACAAGACCTAGGGGCACATTTATTAGGACCTGCATTTTAGACGGCGGTCTAAATAAGCACTATAGCTGGCAGTGGATCGCCGAAGAGGCATAGACCTCTACATAACTTTGTCGCATCCAGCTTCCTAGCTGTCTTACATTTAGACCATTTTCTGCGCCTAAACCAGGCGTTGAAAATGATGAATGAGACGGGCCAACTGGCCCGTCCCCTTCCCCGCCCACACCATGCCCACTTTTTTAGACCTGGCATTAGCAGGAAAGAAGTCGCAGATTCTGCTGCACCATGGCGTGTGACAGAATATGTGCCATAAATGACCTCCATAGTTCTTTAGGATGAAAAACAGACTTATATCCATCCATTTCTATTAATAGACAAAATAAACAATAAAAAAAATTAACATCATGGGCATCGCCACGTGCAAAAACACTGTACTATTAAAATATCAAAAACTCATCCCATATGGTGAATAGCGTAACCTGAAAAAAATTAAAATGGATGATTTGCCATTTTACCTCCCAAAAAATTGAATAAAAAGTTGTACACAATTCAAAATGGTTAATTAATAAAAACTACAGATTGTCCCACAAAAAATTAGAGCTCACACAGCTCCGTACACATAACTATAAAAAAATATTTTACAAAAGTTTTTTTTTTTTTTTTTTTTTAAGTATTAAAGAGAAAAACTATACAAATATGGTATTTCCATAATTGTACTGACCTGGAGAATGAGGAGCACAAGTCAGTTTTACCGAATAGCGAATGCCACAAAAAGCAAAACCCATAAAACTAGCAGAATTGACTTTAATTTTTTCAATTCCACCCCATTTGGACTTTTTATTCCAGCTTCCCACTACATCCTACGCAATATTAAATGGTGCCATTAGAAAGTACAACTTATTCCACTAAAAGCAAGTCCTCATAAGGAAAAATAAAAAAGTTATGGCTCCGGAAAGGTAGGGAGCAAGAATTGAAAACGCAAAAACAGAAAATACAAATGTAGAAAAAATGGTGGCTCACTCACTGTTCCACTTTTGGAAAGGTGCACTGCCCTGCAGCACTCCCTAATGCTGATAGAGTAAAAAGGAAGAAATTGTCAATACCATACGCGTGTCAATACCACTGTCAATACCATACGCGTTTAGGGGTAAAGAGACCCCTTCTTCACCACTGAAGAAGGGGTCTCTTTACCCCGAAACGCGTATGGTATTGACAGTGAGGGACCACCAAGAAAGAAGCGCTTGGAACCGCATGTCCCCACTTGGACTTAAAGCAACAACGGAGCAAATCACCTGCACCTAAGGAAATTTGAAATCCCCGCCTAGAAGGATAAATCACATGACCGCCTAGTGTACCACGTGGGACGCCACATAGGTCCTGGCGGTGGAATAAAGCTATACCGCTACAACGAACACTTAAGAGCCTGGGAAATCCTACCTGCAGGTCCTTGCAGCTCACAACAGAGCACTTGATTAAAGCTCCAGGTGTACAAGCGAACCAACGGTCAAAGAAGACGCAGGAGTGGTAAAGTACCCTGATATATGAGTATCGCTTGAGCACTGCTATACAAGCACCATTACGTATATTATAAATATATGACTTTTACGGTCAGCCCATTGTGATATACATTTGTATGAGACTCCATCTTTCTGGGCCACAAACTTTGGGATGAATTATAAAGGTCACGGTGATACAGCCTTATAGTGACATACATTGTGTGAGACTCTATCTCTTTGGGCCACAGACTTTTGGAATTCAGTGTTATTCATCTATTTTTAATTTAGATTTTTTATATATTGCTGTTTTTAAAGTATATTGTTTTTATGCAACATGTTGTTTGTATTATGCGTGTGATATTTATTATAAAATTTACTCTGATATAACCCAACTTGGACATATGTTTGCCTGATATTTGAGTGACGCCCAACCCAAAAACAGAAAATAGCTTAATCAGGAAAGGGATAATTACTTTACACGGTTTAATAATGCTTGCAAATGGATATTTAATTGTACAATGTCTCTACAAGATCATTTATGGATATAATAAAGGGAACAGGACACAATACTGACCCCTGTGGTAACCCATTACTAATGGTGACCCCATCTGATTAAGTACAATTAATAACCCCCCTGTGCTTTCTATAACTGAGCCAGTTACTTTCTCAGATACACACATTTTCCTCTAGTCTAAGCATTCTTATTTTATATACCAACTTTATGTGGCACAGTTTCAAATGCTTTGAAAAAAATCAAGATATACGGTATCCAGTCACTCCACCCAGTCCAGTCTAGAACTTACCTCCTCATAGAAACTGATTTGAACAATTTGACAAGATCAATCCCTCATGAAGCCATGCTGATACAGTGTTATACACTTACTTTCATTGAGATACTCCAGGATAGCATTTCTTAGAAAACCTTGAAACAATTTATCCACAATACAGGTTAAACCTATAGGCCTATAGTTTTCAGGATTACTTTTTGACTCCTTTGTGAATACTGGCACCACATTTGTTATGCGCCAGTCCTGCAGGACAGACCCAGCCATAAGAACATCAGTAATTATTAGAAATAAGGGTATGTCTATTACATTTCTTAGTTCCCTTAGTATGCAGGGGTGTACACCATCTGGAGCAGGTGATAAGTTTATTTTAATCTTTTAAAGGTGGCGCTGCACTTCTTCCCAAGTCAGACAGGTGACATTTTATAGGATTTTTATCTGTAGGCAGCAGTGCTCACAGTAGTGCTGCAGCCTTCTCTCAGCTTTTCCTAGGCCAATGACGACACGTTCGTCCGTCATGTGGCCTAGGCGCAGCTCAGCCCCATAGAAGTGATTGGGGCTAAGTGTGATACTAAGCATAGCCGCTATACTATGTGTGGCACTGTGCTTGGTAGGCTCGTCAGCTGTCGTCATTGGCCTAAGAAAATTTAAGAGAAGGCGGCGGCACTACTGCGATCACGTGGCCTAGGAAGTGAATGGAGCTGCAATACCAAGCACAGCCGTTATACAATGTACAGTGCTGTGCATGGTAATCCATAAGGAGGCAGTGGCGCTCACAAGAGTGCTGCTGCCTTCTCGAACAGCTGATCAGCGCGGATCCCAGGTGTCAGACCCCCACCGATCAGATACCGATGACATATGTGGAGTATAGGTCATCAGTATTAAAGTCTCAGAAAACTCTTTTAAACATGGCATAACCAGTCAGTGACTGCTATAAGATACAGCACAGAATTTCATGCTCCGATGCTCTCCCTTGCCCTGAGCTGTATGGAACATCTGCAAACCTACCAAGACATGGCCGTTCAAAAAAAGCACTAATTAGAAAAGCAGCCAAGAGATCCATGGTCACTCTGGAGCAGCTGCACTGATCCACAGCTCAGGTGGGAGAATCTGTCCACAGGACAACTGTTAGTCATGTACTTCACAAATCTGCCAAGAAAGCCATTTTTTAAAGCAAGCCATAAGAAGTCCCACTTGCAGTTTGCCACAAGCCATGTTAGGGATACAGCAATCATGTGAAAGATGATGCTCTGGTCAGATGAGACCAAAGTTTAACTTTTTTACCTAAATGCCACTGTGTTGCTGTAAACTAACACTGCACATCACCCTGAACACACCATGCACACCGTGAAACATGGTGGAGGCAGAATCAAGCTGTGGGGATGCTTTTCTTCAGGGACAGGGAAGTTGGTCAGAGTTGATGGGAAGATGGATGGAGCTAAATACAGGGAAATCCTGAAGGAAAACCTGGTAGAGACAGCAAAAGACTTGAGACTGGGGCAGAGGTTCACCATCAAGCAGGAAACGACCCTAAACATACAGCCAGAGCTACAATCAGGGGCGTACATAGAAATCACCGGGCCCCATAGCAAGAATCTGAATTGGGCCCCCTAACTCCGCCCACTACCCACCCCTGGCCCATCCCACCTCCTGACTCCTCCCATGCCACGCCACCATTTTATCATAACTTCTGTTACCCCAAACGGTTGCAGTATGCTACTGCCCAAACCCCTTTAACTCCTTGCTGGTGATGCTGAGTGTGCACATAGCCACCAATCATATCCCCCCCTAAAGGTGACTGATGTGTTGGGTGGGGGGTTGGGGGAATATAATTAGTGGCTATGTGCACACTCAAGATCAGCAGCAAGGAGTTAGAAGGGTTATCCAACCTCTAATGCCCCCCAAAATGCTCAGGAACGAGGAGTAGGTGTACGAGGAAAGCACACTGTCCTCTATGAGCCTCCCCCCGAGTCCTCTATGAGTCCCCCAAACCCCTAATGCCCCTCTAAAGTCTTAGGACAGTGTGCTTTTCTCCCCCTATTGGGCATTTTGGGGGGCATTAGGGGTTGTGGGGGCTCATAGAAGACTCAGGGGGAGGCTCATAGAGACCAGTGTGCTTTCCTACTACTCTTTTCCCACCCCCCTTGGGGGGCATTGGGCCTGGTTAGGGAGGCTCATAGTGGACCTGGGGGGGGGGGGGGAGTCTCATAGGAGCCAGTGTGCTTTCCTCCTACTCCCTCCCGGGCATTTTGGGGGAGCATTAGGGGTTGGGGCTCATAGAGGACTCGGGGTGGGGGTTAAGGCTCATAGAGGACAGTGTAGGAGAAAAAGCATGTCCCCCTCCCTATGAGTCCTCTCTTGCTGCATGCTCAATCGAAGTTCTACATGAACTACTGTACCACACCAACCAGCGATATAGACCTTAGTGACCATGTCACTCTGTCTGTCCCGTCAGCAGCGGTCCTCCACTGGCCTGTGCTGTGCCCGTCAGCTGTTGACTAGGCGGTGGCACGCAGATGTGATGCGAGGTGAGTGGCGATGTTACCCTCGGGTCGGAGTCTGGGTGCAGCATGCCTGTGCCAGCAATACACTGGCCAATCAGGAGCTGCCTCTTTCTGCTGACTTGCGCTGATTGGCCAGTGTTATGTGCAGCAAGCTCTTGACTGAATAGATCCGCAGGTCAGACAGAAACTGGGCTGGGAGCGGGGTAGACGGTCGCTGGATGCTGAATGAACACAAGTGCTCCGCTGCGCCACATATTAAACTTTTTTCCACGGTAAACAGAGTGGGCGGAGCCAAACTGAGTGGGCGGAGCCAAACTGAGTGGGCGGGGCCTTTCCTGCTCTCCGGGCCCCCCAGTGCCGCGGGCCCCATAGCAACGGCGGTGTCTGCCTATATTGGCGGTACGCCACTGGCTACAATTAAATGGTTTAGATCAAAGCATATTCATGTGTTAGAATGGCCCAAAGTCCAGACCTAAATCCCATTGAGAATCTGTGGCAAGACTTGAAAATTGCTGTTCACAGATGTTCTTCATCCAATCTGACTGAGCTTGAGATATTTTGCAAAGAAGAATGGGCAAATATTTCAGCTTCTGGATGTGCAAAGCTGGTAGAGACCTACCCCAAAAGACTTGCAGCTGTAATTGCAGTGAAAGCTGGTCCTAAAAGACTTGATTTAGGGGGACTGAATACAAATGCACGCCACAGTTTCCAGATTTTTATTTATGAAAATTATTAAAAACAAAGTATAATTTTTTTTCCCGCTTTACACATACCTTTAACTTTGTGTTGGTCTATCACATTAAATGCCAATAAAATACATTTAAAGGGGTTATCCCATGACTAATGTAAACAATGACAGTACATTAAAACCTCTTTCTAACAACCCTAGAACCAGCCCTGTACCTCACATGGATCCAGAGATCTCCCCATTCATTGCTCTGCTATATTTATATCAAGCTGACAGCTCAAGGGGAGTGTCTTTTCTGCTTCAGCTAAGTGGGCGTGTCCATAGTCTACCTATCACAGCTCAGGAGGCAGTTGAAAGATGAAACTGAGCACGTGCGGCTTTCTCAGTGAGCAGTAGGTGGCGCTATACTGATATTTTATTGAATACTTCAATGGCTATGGATATTGAAAACTGTAGAATATTTTTCGTGGGACAACCCCTATAAAGGGGCTATCCGACACTAACAAATGCTTCCCCATATGCTGGGAACCTCACACTGATTCTTCTTACCTGGCTCCCCACGCCGCTCCTGGTCTCCGCATGGCCACAGCTGCTTCTCCCCATGCGCGGATGAAAACATCCGGTGTCGGGGGACGGGGGGGGGGGGGGGGCAGCCAATGTCAGGAAGTGACAGGGATGAGCCTCCCTAGCGTCAACCGCGATGCTAGGAAGGCTTGTCCCCGTCCCCGCCTGTTATTGGCTGCTGACTCCCGACACCGGATATTTTCATCCGCGCATGGGGAGAAGCAGCTGTGGCCATGCAGGGACCAGGTGTGGGGATAAAGCAAGTAGAATCAATGTGAGGGGCCCGGCATATGGGGGAGCATTTGTTGGTGTCGGATAATCCCTTTAAGTTTGTGGGCGTAACGTGAAGAAATGTGGAAAAGTTCAAGAGGTATCAATACTTTTTCAAGGCAACATAATCTAGCACATCATGTTACTCACAATCTCGTCCCGATCTTCCCATTCCACTTCTGAAAGGTCAACACTGTTATAATTCGGCTTTGGTCTAAGTTTCTTTCCTTCCTTGTACTGGAAGATAAAAAACAGATATTGGATTATTTTTATGAGGCACAAGGGACCCGTTGAGAGGGACACAGCACACCACTCCCCTATCCCCATTGCTGCTTTATTAACACTAGGGTCTAGGGGCTTTGAATCAAACAAGTAAATATTTGTATGAATTGTCATTTTCAATGCCCTTAGTGTGTGCCTTATTCAGAAAACGTATTGTCAGTCCCACAATAGACAGGCCATTTTGTGCCTACAGCATTACGAAGTTGAATAATAGTAGTTACAGAAAAGCTCACCAGGGGGCGCAGGTCAGGGTGAGAGAGTATGTAACCGTTATTTGTGTTCAGAAAGGCGTAACCATGAACCCCGAGCTGAGGAAATAAGAAAGAGAAAAGAAAAATAATTTCTTATAGGCATCATATCAAAACATTAAATAGTGTCATCACCTGAGGGCGCTGTGGATTTGTAATATTATGACTCCAGTTATTATATACAGTCATTTCTTACCTTGTACCTCGGAGCCAATTTCAACAGTTCACGCAAGGGAACATCAGATCCTACAACTCCCAAAAGAATTCCTTCTGATCTCTGCAGAGAAGAAGCAACTGATATATAAGAAAAATGCCTCTAATAGATGAAGCAGCCACAACCAGCAAAATGTCCACAGACGCCTCTATACAACCCTTGTTAGGGTTTGTATATGTTATGAGGTCATCTAGATGCATGCATGCTGCTGATTTTGGGGGAACCCAGTCCAGGAACTCCCAAACTATTGCCCTGAATGTCCATGCACCTGTAACTATGAAAGGGATTTTCCCAGGGATTGAAATATTGATGACCTATGGAATAACACTCGATCCGTCTACACTACAGCAACAGCCACCAGCTCACTCTTGCATGTCCTGTCTCACACGCAAGGTCTGAGTGAAGATTTAAACCTCTGGGTGCCCTGGTCTGCATATCTTTTCACAGCCAAAGACCCTCATATAGGTAATATCTCCACCATTATCGGAAGGTACTGCATCATCTCATGTATTAGCAAGCTATGATAATACAATTGTTAAATAGAGGGCGGGTTGCGGTCATGCTGCGGTGAAGAACCTTGTGGCCCGCAGCTGCCTTTCATTTAATAATGAAGACCGCACTGTACAGTCCTTCTTCATTGTTAATGGCCACGCTGCACCTTTAATCAGGGGCTGTTGCTGGTATGGGGTTTGGCAGGTTAGATGGGGGAACAATATGCAAATTATTGCTGTTTTTGGCTGCAATCTCCTGCAGGTTATTTGACAGCAAACACTGAATATTAATCAGCTCTGGCATACCCACATCTCCAACCCCAGAACTCTCCTGTCCTACAGGTGGGAGCCCTTCTTCTGCCATCTGCTTTTCCACATCATCTAATATCGATGAGAATATATCATCATGGTCTTTTTGGTAACAGGTACAAGGCTGACTTCCAACCCTCTTATAAGATATCTTAAAATCTCATTGACATTGCTTTTAGTGAATAACGCTGCAGGGTTTCCAAGTCCACCGTGTTTAGTCTCCCCCAATGGATATACTCTTAAAACCATTGCCTATTTCCTATTGAAATCAATAGGCATCTACTGATTTAAAGGATCGCCTGCGATCCTCTACCTCATAGATGAAGGTCTCAAAGATTTTCAGGGGATTAAATAAGTCAGCGGCCAGCGTGATTGAAAGTTCCCTATCCCCATAGGAAATGTTAAATCTCCCAGCACCAGTGAGTCTTTCCTGGCTGGAAGATCTGGGGCATTTAAAGGTTTCTTTTTCGCTTTTTTTTGAGCTTCCTCTTCTGTCAAGCTGTTCTGTTACATCTGTTTCTGGGAAAGCTGAGTGACAACTAATGTGTTCTTCAGTACAGATCCTACAGGGCTTGTTACTTAGCTTTCCGAAACTCCTGCATGGCAGATATGGAAATGAGGGATGTGTTAGTATAACTAGGTTGACTTGTAATTCAAAGTCAACTTGATATTCAAAGAGTAACTCCCCCGTGGGATGCATTTTGGCAGCCATTACTGGTTGTCCACCAGCTTTACCAAACACGGAGAAAGCTAAGGGTCCATTCACACGTCCGTGTGTCTTTTGTGGATCCACAAAACACGGACATCGGCAATGTGCGTTCCGCATTTTGCGGACGCACATCGACGGCACTTAAAAGAAAATGCCTAATCTTGTCCGCAATTGCGGACAAGAATAGGACATGTTCTATTTTTTCCACAATTCCAGATCCGGGCAGCACATCGTGCGGCCCCATAGAAATGATTGGGTCCGTAATTCCGTTCCGTAAAATGCGGAATAGAATTGCGGACGTGTGAATGGACCCTAAGGCCAGAATTTCTTCTACCAAGTTGAAAGAAAGGACAACTATTTTCTATCCTTTCCATGGCAGCCTCAGCCCATCAGTCCCATTCTCCATTTGTCTTACTCTTTCTCTGGCAGTCTCAGTTGGTCTTGTCTGTCTCTTTCCCCCCTTTCACTGGCAGTAACATCCCGCCCCAGCTGTCTCATTCTTTCTTTCTCTGGCAGCAGGGGTGCAGCTAAAGGCTCATGGGCCCTGGTGCAAGAGTTCAGCTTGGGCCCCCTTTTCCCCAGAGCTTTGTGGCCAGGGGCAGGAAAACACATTGCCTTCATGCTGCCTGAGGCAAAAATTGAAATGGCACCCTTCCCCAAGCCAAATTCTTGACCTAACCCCTTCCCTCCAGCCAGAGGTGTTACTTGACCAGCGTGCACTTTCTATAATCCCGGTGCCTTCTTATGTGGTACAGGGGTCTATAAGCCCCCACAGGCTCCTGGACCCGGTAGCGACTGCTACCTCTGCACTCCCTATGGCTACGCCCCTGTCTAGCAGTCTACACCTGTCCCGTCCGTTTTATTCTCTCTTTCACTGGCAGTCATCGTAATATCTCTTTCCATTTCCAATATGACTCACCGTCTCATTTTTCTTGCTGAACACAGGCATGGCCACAGTTGTCATAAGAAGCAGACTTTGAGCCTGGGAAGCAAAGAGCTGCAGACAGACAGAAAATGCTCATTAAATATATATATACACATTATTTGCAGATGTAGATGCTCCGATGCCCTCCACAGATCCATGCTTAAGGTCACAATGTTGCTCTGCATTTCATCTTCTGTGTAATGAGCAACTCACATGTTCAACACTCTCAGTATGCAATGAACTTTATCTTGTGCAGGCATCTGGCTAATCCAATAGTCTGGAACCTGAGTCTGGAACATACTTTGTTTCCTCACTATGTTCAAGATCATTGCTTGCCCATTTGAAGAGAAATCTCTGATACAATGTAATAAGCTGGGGTGAGAGACCTGAGGGTCTGAACAAAGCAACAGATATATAGACTTACAAAACTTTTCATGGAAGCAATGTAAGCACAATAACTGATCATCATGAGCTTTGCTGTATGGAGTCATCATGGCTGAGGAACCACACAAACACTTGATATTACCTTGTGCACAATGCCAAGAAGCAGATGAAGAGAGGTAAAGCTACCACCACTGGAGGTATATCTTAAACTACTCTTCGTGCTTCTACCCCAGCTGTAGTTACACAAACTCTTGGGGTCTGATTTAGGGGTCTGGTCTGGAGTCTGATTAATTTACGTATCTGAATTAATCTGAAGTTTTAGGTGTGACATTTGGTATTTTGGGGTCTGGATTGCAAATAATAAGAATTCCTTTTTCTTCTGTACATACAGTGATTTATAAGTGCTTGCGTATTACTTGATTTTAACCATTTTTTTCTCTCTCGCTCTCTCTCAAAAAAAATGGTAGGGTTCACCAAGATAGGAATTTAGTCCAGGGGTTGTCAATGCTATAAAGGATGGGAAACCCTAACTTCTTGGGATACCCACCTATAGGTGGCACTACAGGCAAGAATATTCTTCCTTCGTGAGAAATCAAAGGTAGTTTGGCACATTTGACTTATATTAGTAATAACCTGCTCTCTGTATCTTTATTCAGTGATAGGGAGGAAGCAAAGTGCCAAGCCAATGCTGCCATTAAACTGGTTGCTGGGCAGAACCCTTAAAGCTATTTGCAGATCTCCCAGCAACTATCAGATCTACTGATGCGTGGTCAATGTCTGTCGCTTGCTTGTCCACAATGAGGGTGAATAATCAAATATCTTCTTCCTTGATTAAGGGTTAATTGTGTTTGTCACCCTTCCCCCAATATGCACTATACCTGCCCGATCCAGCAGGCAGCACCATCTGCCACACCAAGGAATACAATAAGGGAAACTTGAAAGCTGAGTGACCTATCAAGTGGGAACTGTAATGGCAGCCATGATTTTCATGCAAATTTCCAGGATGAGATAGAGCTATAAAAATCTAAAAAAAGGGGGAGGTTTATCAAACCTAGTGTGAAGGAAAACTTTGTAGCAACCAATCCGATTCCACTTTTCATTTTCCAAAGGAGCTCTGAAAAATGGAAGGTGGAATCTGATTGGTTGCTATGGGCAGGCAGTTTTCCTTTACACCAGTTTTAATAAATCTCCCCAAAGTGTGTAATATGGTATAGTTTACGAGTGTGCATTTCTACCACACCACGACACAATATTGACTTGTGCAATGAGCGAGCAGAAGAACTTTCACAAACATTAACCAAACTAGCACCACTGGGACACGAGGCAACCACAACACTGAAAGCACCGGTTACCTCTTCAGACTGTGGAAGCTGCGGCATGGTTAGGATGATGGGATTATGGGTGGATTGGAACCAGGTGGTGGGAAAAATGGTACGAAATTACAATGAGAAATGAGACTCAAACAAAAATCAGACAGACAAAGGTAAATACAGTAAAATTCCCCAAATCTGGCATCCGATTATCAAGTACCCATCACTTCATATTGATGGCAGATTAAAGAAATTTTACAGTATAGTCTATTAGACAACCAAGGCTATGCTGGAGCTACAGTCTGGTGGTTGAGTAATAGAATATACAGTGATTTTTCCTTGGTGAAAGCTTAGACACGATTGAGATGGCCACTATTAAAATCATCCGTGCGTTGTGGTCATGTTTGCAATGCAGAGAGTAGGAAATGGATCTGACGACCGCCACCAGGTCCGTGTTCCATTAGACACGGACAAAGGTAGTGCATGCCCTCCATATGGTCCCTGAGTCTGTGTAGAAAAACAGTGGTGTGAATTGCACCATTGGCTTCTATAGGTCCATGTGCAGTGTGTTGCACACACAGGTGAAATTCACACGACCGTAAAACCTGCAAAACACGGATACTGGCCGCAAAACACGGATACTGGCAGTGTGCGTTCCGCATTTTGCGGACCGCACATGGCCAGCGCTACATAGAGAATGCCTATTCCTGTCCGCGGACAAGAATAGGACAGGCTCTATATTTTTTGCGGCGCCGTGGAACGGAACAACAGTGTGCTATTCGCATCTTTTGCAGCCCCATTGAAATGAATGGGAACGCACCCGTTCCGCAAAATTGCGGAATGGATGCGGGCCCATTTATGCGGTCGTGTGAATGTACCCTTAGGCCTATGTGAAAATCAATGTGCGGCATTCTCAGTGTAAATTCTATGCAAATAAAATTTATTTGCTGTATGTGGAAGTTCTGCAAATTTATAATTTGTTTCAATTCAGTATTTTCCGGATCTCTGTTGTTGGTGGATGAAAGCATTTATGTTTAGCTACAGAAACTACAAATCTGTATAGACCTTATGCTTAGGAGGGGTTTGTGTCGGTGACAAGAAGCAACTTCTAGCGCGCCAACTTTTACTGGCTGAACTGCCCAATAGCTGGAATCACTCCACCCATGAAGAAGAGCATCCCACACATTGGGTGGATGTTCTGAGAAGGAATGAAAAGCACAGCAGGGGGTGCCATAAAAAGTATGTTACAGCAATATTTAGACACTGGAGCATTTTTAAGTATTACAGTTAAAAAATTGTTATATTTTGCCTAGTACAACATGTTAAAGCCATATTTATTCATGTGGCAACACCTTTAAAGGGGTCGTCCCAAATGGACATCTATGGCATGTCTACAGGATATGCTGTAAATATACAATACAATAGGTGAGGTCCTGCTATGAAAGGAGAGGACACCGTGCAGGTTCAGCTTTCTCCATTCACTGTTATGGGTCTTCCAAAAATAGCCATGAGCTTTTACTTTTTACATGGCTTTTTTTTTAGCCATGAGCTATTTTAGGGAGCTCCATAAAAGTATGGCCACCGTTCTATTTCAGGCGTTATGTGACGAGGCCCCTTTCTTAAGACAGGATCAGCTCCCAGAGGTGGGAACCTCACCTATTGAACATTTAAGGTATACCCCTTAAATTTTGTCATAAATGTCCAAATGTGACAACCCCTTTAAAAATACAAGAGTGAGACAATATTGGATAATATAGCAATAAACCAGATGTGACTGGCTTGCCCCATTTTCCTCTTGTGCCCATTTTCATACATAAGCCCCAATACTATGCAGCTGCGATGAACAAAATGACACAAATGAGCAATGGGATATAATGATGAGTTGCAACTTGTATGAGACATAAGAGCAGTTTCCTTGTGTCAATCTGGAGGTGATTGACAGGTCATTCCGTTTCCAACTTATTAGCTGAAGTGATCATAATGGATCTGACAACCATACGCCACCCCTCATTATATAACGCAGATTTATTTTAATTGGATATTTTGTGGATACAAGAGGTTTAGCCTTTTCCAGGGATCATCTGTAGGTGAAAGTCACTTATTAAGTAATGTCCGTAATTAACCTACCGCACTATCCATGTATGCCTCCGTCCAGATTATATCGTGGTCATGGTTGATGACCATTGGCCGGCTAAGCACATGGAGGTATTCCATCACGTTCTCCTGGACATCAGCCAGAGTACTGATCTGTGTATAGTACCCTACAAAAAAAAAAGAAAAAAGCGTGTCATACACCACACTGCACAGACTGATATAAAGCTTGTTGTAATTATGTCATTACAGCACCCCGTACAGGTTATCTGTCCACAATTACATATATCATATGTAAACAGGATTAATTTATCAATTTATCAAAGATACCTTTGTTGCTACATGCGATCCATTTTACATTCTCTGCAAATGTCACTTCTCTCCCTATAAGATATGTAAACATTCGGACCTAGAAAAAAAAAATTACTCTGTTAAAACTCGCAAAGCAGCACAAAGAACCGATGAATGTACATCTCACATCAGATGAGGTCCAAAATGTGCATCATGCAGCAGATTCTGAATTCAGAAAAATGGCACCGCAATGGGCACAATAATCTCCCCTTATACTACAATCATTTTGGTACATTTCTGACATTGATAAGAACTCAAGTTACTATCATAATAAGCAAGATTAGCATGTTTTGGAAGGAATCAGAGTGCCAGTAAATTATATGTTATTAACAGGCCAACTAGGAAATGCATAATAAATAAAATATATAGAAAAGTGGGTATCTTACCTTCTTTTCAGGCCAATTATATTTTTCAAACACTGGCTCATAATCTTCCACGGCCCCATCAGTGATCAGCATAATTGCCTGGTTACAAAGTCCACCCTGACCAGCCTCTCGGAACTATAGTAACACAAATGAATACAGAGGTATTTCACACATAACTACAACTATTAAAAAGTGCACTCTTACTGGCAAATTCTTCCGGGAACCCACTGATACTGAAATTGACAGGCACTGAGTTCCCATTTGAATTTGACTTACATACCACCACATCTAGCCTACTGCTGTGCAAGTTTAATGTTAGTGTGGGGCCAGAATCCCACCTCTGGGATTCAGAACCCATCTGACCTCCAAAAACATACTCAAATAGGAGAGGAGGCCACACAAGCCCTGTTCTTCCCACTGAAGTCCACTGGAATTACAAAGACAGCAAACTGGTGATTCTCTCAAACTTTAAAAGGTGTTCAATGTGCATTTACATGGCTGGACAGGATGTCCTAACACCATCAGAAGGCAGTCACAATCTGAGACACATCTAACACTAGAGCTTGGTCGAAGCATTTGGCTTGAGCAAAATACCATCACTTTCTATGGATGGGGAACACTCCATTAATCAAAAGGAACATTTTATGGAAAAGTAATAAACCGATGAGAACTCTTGCAATGTTTTATACAGTAAATACTATGTTTTACAATATTGGTAAGACACATGAGTGTACAGTACCTCCTTTAAGATTTTAAATGCCTCAATGAGGGCTTTATTGACAGTTCCCACACCTTTGGCCTGTAATTCGTCCACTAGCTGCTTAAAATGCTGTAAATAAGGTAGAGAATAGAAAGCAGTGACATACTGAGCACAAGCACATACTGAGCAAAAGCACAAGTTCTACACCTGTTCCCGAGGCTTGGATCATTGACCACCGAAGAATTTTGATCACTTTGACACATTATTTTGAATAACTTAAAAAGGTTGTCCCATATTGCTCTTTGCATGGTGGGATGGGACTAAGTGATGGCCCCAGGTAGCTGCCTTACAGAAACAGCTGAGTGGGCCAGCCCTCCGATGTTTCTGTAACTCCTATTGTAGTGAATGGGTTTTCTAAACTGGTGACAGAACTAGGAAGGGGCTGGGGAGAGCAGGACACTCATCCCTTTAGCACTCAGATTAAGGAGCAGTGAGAATAAGAAGTTTTATTTTGCTCCTGAAAGTGCACTGGAGGCAGAGCTTCACTGCAATGTGCTCCCTGCATTGAGCTACTTCAATGCCCTACTCTACAGGGAGTGCAGAATTATTAGGCAAATAAGTATTTTGACCACATCATCCTCTTTATGCATGTTGTCTTACTCCAAGCTGTATAGGCTCGAAAGCCTACTACCAATTAAGCATATTAGGTGATGTGCATCTCTGTAATGAGAAGGGGTGTGGTCTAATGACATCAACACCCTATATCAGGTGTGCATAATTATTAGGCAACTTCCTTTCCTTTGGCAAAATGGGTCAAAAGAAGGACTTGACAGGCTCAGAAAAGTCAAAAATAGTGAGATATCTTGCAGAGGGATGCAGCACTCTTAAAATTGCAAAGCTTCTGAAGCGTGATCATCGAACAATCAAGCGTTTCATTCAAAATAGTCAACAGGGTCGCAAGAAGCGTGTGGAAAAACCAAGGCGCAAAATAACTGCCCATGAACTGAGAAAAGTCAAGCGTGCAGCTGCCAAGATGCCACTTGCCACCAGTTTGGCCATATTTCAGAGCTGCAACATCACTGGAGTGCCCAAAAGCACAAGGTGTGCAATACTCAGAGACATGGCCAAGGTAAGAAAGGCTGAAAGACGACCACCACTGAACAAGACATACAAGCTGAAACGTCAAGACTGGGCCAAGAAATATCTCAAGACTGATTTTTCTAAGGTTTTATGGACTGATGAAATGAGAGTGAGTCTTGATGGGCCAGATGGATGGGCCCGTGGCTGGATTGGTAAAGGGCAGAGAGCTCCAGTCCGACTCAGACGCCAGCAAGGTGGAGGTGGAGTACTGGTTTGGGCTGGTATCATCAAAGATGAGCTTGTGGGGCCTTTTCGGGTTGAGGATGGAGTCAAGCTCAACTCCCAGTCCTACTGCCAGTTTCTGGAAGACACCTTCTTCAAGCAGTGGTACAGGAAGAAGTCTGCATCCTTCAAGAAAAACATGATTTTCATGCAGGACAATGCTCCATCACACGCGTCCAAGTACTCCACAGCGTGGCTGGCAAGAAAGGGTATAAAAGAAGAAAATCTAATGACATGGCCTCCTTGTTCACCTGATCTGAACCCCATTGAGAACCTGTGGTCCATCATCAAATGTGAGATTTACAAGGAGGGAAAACAGTACACCTCTCTGAACAGTGTCTGGGAGGCTGTGGTTGCTGCTGCACGCAATGTTGATGGTGAACAGATCAAAACACTGACAGAATCCATGGATGGCAGGCTTTTGAGTGCCCTTGCAAAGAAAGGTGGCTATATTGGTCACTGATTTGTTTTTGTTTTGTTTTTGAATGTCAGAAATGTATATTTGTGAATGTTGAGATGTTATATTGGTTTCACTGGTAAAAATAAATAATTGAAATGGGTATATATTTGTTTTTTGTTAAGTTGCCTAATAATTATGCACAGTAATAGTCACCTGCACACACAGATATCCCCCTAAAATAGCTAAAACTAAAAACAAACTAAAAACTACTTCCAAAAATATTCAGCTTTGATATTAATGAGTTTTTTGGGTTCATTGAGAACATGGTTGTTGTTCAATAATAAAATTAATCCTCAAAAATACAACTTGCCTAATAATTCTGTACTCCCTGTATGCTATGAGTGACAGCTGTAGCTGTCACCTGATTGGATGTTACAGATGTCACTCAGAACAGAGGGAAGCGGCTATGAAACAGCTCCACGCACAGAGCATTTTACTCTCTTCTCTTGATGATAACCTCCTACCTAGTGCTGGCAAACGTTTAGCATGGTCAAAACTGCTCACCTTTGCATTCATTTTATTACTCCTATCTAAAAAAACAGGAAACCGTTGCAAGCATTTTTTGCAAGCTCCGTACAGTATTAGAATGTATTGGCTCCGATAAGCCAAAGTTATAACTTCATAAATTAATTTGTACTGTAAAAAAACATTTCCTGAACTCGGGTTCGGTTCCAAGTGTCCGAACCCGAGTTCGAGAAATGTTTTTTTTACACTACAGCTTAATTTATGAAGTTATTGCACGAAGTCTCGCGAGACTTCGCGAAGCAATAACTTCGGCTCATCGAAGCCAATACATTCTAATACTGTACGGAGCTCCTGCTCTGTACAGTATTAGAACGAAGTTTTATGCAAATCGACTTCAGATGTTTCATCCGAAGTCGATTCGCTCATCCCTAGTAACGATCTACAAACCCTATGTAGTCTGCTTATGCAAACATGTGCTCTCTTCCATCCCCTCTACTTTTTACTAACTTCTACTGGGTAATTACATAAAGTGGGAACAGATGGAAGGGAGCAACACATGCCTGTAGGCTCAGACTACGAAGTATTTGTAGTCTGTTCTCATGGATACACATAGGTCTGCATAGGATCTGTAAACAGAAAATGATCCGAAATTTTAACTTACACTATTTGCTAAGTTCTTACATTTTTTACGTTATATGCCTTAGAAAAGTTAAAGTTAAAAACAGCCTGAATTAGGATGAAGACTTACCTCCCGATTATCTCTGTCTGCCTGCACCAAAATCCCCTTGAAACATGGCTCAATGTAATGGACATAGTCATTGTACTGGAGAAAGAACAGACCAAACAGTAAACCTGGGGACGTGAGGCTAACGTACGATCTGCATGCTCTGTATCAGGGGTACTCAACTACTTATTGTAAAGGTCAATTTACCTGGGTCTGCCTTCAGCTGAAGGTCCTGCAGACCCAGAAAATGGCACATAGGGATAAATGAGGTGCATAGGGTTCCTAGGGACATATGTGGTTACTTCTTATTAATGTGAGGCCAGTGGGGTTACTAAATTAATAGGCCCATGTGCCTCACAATACAAGGGATAAGAAGCTACCTGTACCATATTAGTAAGCTCAATATGGATAATTTGAAGCATCAGTATTATGTACATGAGGTTACTCATGTCAGACACATAGAGGTACCATATTTGCAACCCTATGTGTCTTAGAGTACCAGTACTCTAAGTGGCCAATTCATGTAACTGCTTGGGGTCTACTGCTACATGCCATGCTGCAGCTGTACTGGTCATGGTTTCAAGGTACGTGTAGATATCATGACTCAACTTTAAAGTGTACACACACTCTCACATCAGTAATCTTATGCTTCTTTTTCTGCATCCAATACAGTGCACACAGACACAGAGGTAGGCACATACAGTACAATTAAGGAATGCACTACGGACACTGTGGTAGGTGGACTTGCTATGAGAATAGTGCTCCCGCCCAGCCTGTGCCCCTCTCACACTCCCTATAAATGTAGACAGTCTAAAGGGAAGCAATCACAGGGGTCATACACGAGCCAAAAGCACCATCTTTGCCAAAGCGCCATATTGCCTAAGCGCCTGGTAGTTAATCATGGCAGTTAGACAGGGCAGACAGAGATGCTATTTGAGCGACTCAAACAAATTTAAAACACAGCACAGGTATGTTACAGTATTATTTCACTCAGTTTATTGCTACGGTTGTCATTGTTACAGCTGTCAACCTTCAAAATCAACCACAACTTCCACACTCTGTCCCTTCTCTCCACATCAGTCCCTCATTCCCTCGCCTAGGTTCAGTTCACATACACTTTCTACTTTCATACATCACCATGACCCATCTTTCTCAATGGTGCAGCATAAAAAAAGACCCATACAAATCATTCAACCACTTGCTGTCTCTTTCTGTTTTCCTGCTACTAGCTGCAGGGGATATTTTACCAAACCCTGGCCCTCCCTCCATTGCCAACTTCAGCTTCTCATTTGCCATACATAGAAACCCCGAAAATTGTATTAATATTCACTGTACATGTCCTCCAGTGTCTTAGCTGTGCACTCTGGAACGTGCGTTCTGTTTGTAACAAACTCCCCACAATCCACAACTTTTTCCTCTCACACTCTCTGAACTTGCTTGCCCTTACAGAAACCTGGCTTCAACACTCAGACACTGCTTCCCCTGCCACCTTATCTTATGGTGGACTTCACTTCTTCCATACCCCCAGACCTGATGACAGGAGGCATACTACTTTCTCCACAGTGCATGTTTCAGGTCATTCCCCCTGAACCCTCTCTCACATTCCCCTCTTTTGAAATAGATATTATCAGAGTCTTCCGCCAATTCCCTCTGCGAGTTGTAGTTAGGCTTCCTCTACCAATCCCTGGATCACTTTGCCGCTTGGCTTCCTCACCAACTCTTATGGGTGATTTTAATATCCCAATTGATGATGCTATCTCCCCATCAGTCTCTCACTTTCTCTTTATCTTACTTCCTCTGCCACTCATGAACAGGGCAATACACTTGATCTAGTCTTCTTCAGACACTGCTCAGTCTCAAACTTTATTAACTAATTCTTCCCACTTTCTGACCACAATCTTCTTTCATTTACTATTAAGACCTCTATCTCTTCTCACGAAAATCTTAGGCCTCTTTCACACTTGCATTGTCCAGATCCGGCGTGTACTCCACTTGCCGGAATTACACGCCGGATCCAGAAAAACGCAAGTGAACTGAAAGCATTTGAAGACGGATCCGTCTTCAAAATGCGTTCAGTGTTACTATGGCAGCCAGGACGCTATTAAAGTCCTGGTTGCCATAGTAGTAGTGGGGAGCAGTATACTTACCGTCCGTGCGGCTCCCGAGGCGCTCCAGAATGACGTCAGAGCGCCCCATGCGCATGGATGACGTGCCATGCGATCACGTCATCCATGCGCGTGGGGCGCCCTGACGTCACTCTGGAGCGCCCCGGGAGCCGCACGGACGGTAAGTATACTGCTCCCCCGCTCCCCACTACACTTTACCATGGCTGTCAGGACTTTAGCGTCCCGGCAGCCATGGTAACCATTCAGAAAAAGCTAAACGTCGGATCCGGCAATGCGCCGAAACGACATTTAGCTTAAGGCCGGATCCGGATTAATGCCTTTCAATGGGCATTAATTCCGGATCCGGCCTTGCGGCAAGTCTTCAGGATTTTTGGCCGGAGCAAAAAGCGCAGCATGCTGCGGTATTTTCTCCGGCCAAAAAACTTTCCGGTCCGGAACTGAAGACATCCTGAACGGATTTCTCTCCATTCAGAATGCATTAGGATAAAACTGATCAGGATTCTTCCGGCATAGAGCCCCGACGACGGAACTCTATGCCGGAAGAAAAGAACGCAAGTGTGAAAGAGCCCTTACTTTTCACACTTATAGAAACCTACACACCATTAACTGTCAGCAACTCATTGACACTCTACAGTTAGTTCTTACCCCAACCTCTTCCATCTCCTTCCAGAGCAGGCTGCCAATCATTACAACATCAAAACCACCCTGGTTGAAGCTGCTTTAATATCAATCTGACCCTCCCGACACACGTCAACCCTGACATACCTGAAACAAGCCTTCTCCAGCGGTTCTCCAGATGTGCAGAACGCTTATGGAGAAAATCTTGAATATCAGCAGACTTCCTCCATTATAAATTTATGCTTAAAATATACAATTTGGCCCACAACTTTGCCAAAGAGAAGTACTTAATTTCTCGTATCCTACTCTCAAAGAACCTAAAAAGACTCTGACAATTTTCATTCCCTTCTAAGCCCCAAAGTTCAAGAACCCGTCTCTGACCTCTGCACTGATGACATGGCCACTTACTTCAGAGACAAGATTGGTAACATCCGTCAGTAAATAATCTCCCATTCCCCAACCAATTTCAATCGTCCTCCTTCCCACATTTCCACATGCTCTCTCTCCACTTTTGACCCTATTACAAGTCTTCTCAACCCACGACCTGCAATAGTGGTCCTATTCCCTCACACCTTCTCCAGTCCCTCTCTCTGGCTGTCATTTCTCACCTTACTACAATATTTAACATCTCTCTCTCTCTTCTGGTATTTTTCTGTCCTCTTTCAAACATTCTGTTATAACCCCACTACTAAAACAAAACATCACTTGACCGGACCTGTGCTGCTAACTACCGACCCATTTCTAACCTCCATCTCTAAACTCCTGAAACTTCTTGTATACTCGTCCTTAATAAGCTATCTTTCTGAAAACTCTCTTCTTGATCCCTTACAAACTGCCTTTCACCCGCTCCACTATACAGAACCTGCCTTTACTAAAGTGTCTAACGGACCCCTGACAGCAAAAAGGAATGGCAACTATTTTCTACTGATTCTACTGGATCTCTCTGCAGCGTTTCATACGGTAGACCACAAACTCCTCACCATGCTCCACTCAATTGGCCTTAAGGACACTGCTCTCTCCTGGTTCTCTTCCTATCTCTCTGCCCGCAACTTTAGTGTATAATTTGCTGACTCTACTTCTCCTCTTACTCTTGATGTTGGGGTTCCTCAGGGTTCAGTCCTAGGTCCTCTACTCTTCTCTCTCTACACAGTCCCCATTCAACAGACTATCAATTTGGCTTTCAGTACCATCTCTATGCTGATGACAAGCAACTATACACTTCATATACTGACATCCCCCTTGCTTTACTCCAAAACACCAGCGATTGTCTGGCAGCTGTCTCTAACATCATGTCCTCTCTGTATCTATAACTGAACCTCGCATAAACTGAACTTTTCCCTACCTACTAACTCACCTAAACTTGATATTTCAATTTCAGTCTGCGGTACTATCATAACTCCTGGGCGGCATGCCCACTGTTTTGGGGTCATGTTTGACTCTGATCTTTCCTTTGTTCCCCACATCCAATCACTTGCATGCTCTTGTCGTCTGCACCTCAAGAACATCTCCAGAATCCGCCATTTTTCTTACAGAGGAAATGGCCAAAACTCTTATTGATTCATTGATTGATTCATTGATTGATTTGATGCCTTGATTCATTGTCGTTTTGACCACTGTAATTAATTTTTAATTGGTCTCCCTCTCACTAAACTCTCCCCCCTTCAGTCTGTCCTAAATGCTGCAGCCAGGCTCATCTATCTGTCCACCAGCTATACTGATGCTACTAGGCTAGCCTGTGCCAGTCACTTCACTGGTTGCCCATCCACCACAGAATACAGTTCAAACTTCTCACCCACAAAGTTCTCCACAGTGCTGCACCTCCATACATCTCCTCCCTCATCTCCATCTACCAACCTACTCGTGCTCTCCATTCTGCCAGTGATCTAAGATTATCATCCTCCATTATTTCGTACCTCTCTTTTCTCAAGCTGCACCTAACTCTCTGGAATGCCCTGCCCCGGAATATCAGGTCAATTCTCAACTTCCCTACCTTCAAATGTGCCTTAATAACAAATCTTTTCAGGCAGACTTATCATGCTTCCTAAAACTGACTCTTCCCCTAGTAACCCCCCTCCACATCCCCCCCAAATCTTCAGACCTGAACTCGATCTCCTGACAGTAATCCCCACATCCAAAGCACTAGCACACGCAGATCGGCCTACACCACTCCTTTCAGTACAAAGATGGCTGGACCACTTCATATAACAATCAACTGTCTTTTGTGTCACCCCTACTTCCTCATAGATTGTAAGCTCTTGTGAGCACAGCCCTCACTCCTAGTGTTTCAGTTCAGTATTTTAGCCAGTTATGTTGTGATGCATTTTGTTTTCTACATGAACCCTCTGAATTGTAAAGCACTGCGGAATATGGTGGCGCTATTTAAATAAATATTATTATTATTCTATCCCATATTTCTTCCATCCTCCTGCTCTTTCCCAATTTGAAACAGTGGCAGAGTTTGGTAAAGGCTGATTCACACAACAGTACTCAGACTGACTGACTAAATCATAGAGGGACATTTATGAAGACTGGTATTCACCAGCCAGTGACTGTATCATAAAACACTACGGGGAAGATTTATCAATACTGGTGTAAAGGAAAACTGGCTTAGTTGCTCCTAGCAACCATCCAGATTCCACCTTTCATTTTTCAGCGCTCCTTTGGAAAATGAAAGGTTCAATCTGGTTGGTTGCTATGGGCAACTAAGCCAGTTTTCCTTTAAACCAGTTTTGATAAATCTCCCCCTATGGGCCTTATTTATAAAAACTCTCTAACAGGAAAACTTAGTCTTAGTTGCCCTTAGCCACCAATCAGAATGATCCTTTCATTTTTTTAGAACATTTTAAGAAATGAAAGGTAATCTCTGATTGGTTGCTATGAGAAACTAAGACAGTTTTCCTGTTAGACAGTTTTGATAAATGAGGCACTGTGACACAGTTAGTTTGGATCAGCGGTGCCACGTTCGGTCCAGGAGATGCGGCTGACACATGGATCGTGTTTCTCGGACCAAGCACAGTCGTGTGAATCAGCTCTTATTCATTTGCATAGTACAGGAGGAATGTCTACCCTTTGCTGCTTCAGCACCTAATTGCCCTTTGCAGTTTAAAGCTTGCTTATCTGCTGCAGCAAAGGATAGACATCCCTCTCTCACTAGCTGCTGACAGTGATCCTGGAGTCCGGGTGAGGCCAGAAGCTGTGTGACCCAGCAACTGCGCAGCTGAAAGATAGAACTGCTCTGAAGTCTCCCCTCCCAGTTCAGACAGCAAGAGTTTGGACAACTGATGTCCAGATTCAGACCATGGTCCACCAGTTGAGTACCCCTGCTCTATATAGATCATAAACCTGTAAACTAACATCAACTAACATCACATAAAACCCAACAATAAACAATCGCTTAAAGGGGTTCCCAAGGAATTAAAGAAAATGAAAATACTTAAATATAACTTTATTCTAAATATATTACCAAATACCTTCCATTAGATATAATGGCTTATTTTGTCTGGGGAGCAAACATTAAAAAAATAAAATGGCTGCTGCCTATTAGTACACACAAAACCTGTCACACAGGACAAGTTACTTCACAACCCTGAGCTAAACAGCTGCCTCATTCTCCTGTCTGCTCTACTTGTCAGGGATTGTGATCCTGAATACAGTTTAATATGCTCTTCAGCTGTATCTCTGTGGGAATGGAGCTCATGAGGAGACAAAGTACAGAGCGGAGGGTGGGAATGTGGCTAATGAGCAGCAGCACTTGTATGCAGTCAACTACATTACCACAGTCCCACATTACCATAGTCTGTCCTGTCCGTCCTCTCTGTACTGAACTCCATTCCTACAGATATTCAGCTGAAGATTTTATCTGTAGTCAGGATCATAATCCCTGACAAGCAGAGCAGAGAGGAGGATGAGACAGCTCTTTAGCTCAGTGTTGTGAAGTAACTTGTTCTGTGTGGTTTTGTGTGCACTACTAGGATGGCAGCCATTTTATTTCTCATAATGATTGCTCTCAGGACAAAACAAGCCATTATAACTAATGAAAGGTAATTGGGTATTTATTTATAATAAAGTAATATTTAAGTATTTTCATTTTCTTAATTCCCTGAGAACCCCTTTACTGGGTTAATTAACAACCTTATACTTGCTTGCTCTTTCTACTTTACATGGACTGGAAAAGACTTACTGCTATGATGTTCACAAAGTCGTTCTCTCCCAGAGTGTCCAGCAACGTGTTAATCGTGTGTTTGGCGATGGTCATCCTTAGACCTTTCATACTTCCGCTGATGTCTACCACAATCACAATGTCCTTTGGAGACGTGGCTGCCTGGATGTACCTTCACATAAGAGGCACAGAAGGGTTAGGGTGCATTCACGTGACCGTATTTTCAGTCCACGTCCAATACGCATTTTTTGTGAAGAAAAATGAATGAGGCCTGATGGATCCTTCCCTGCCAGTCCAGAGGTCCTCTTAATGGAGGGCAGAAATGTCATGTGTGAATGTGTCCGACATGTCAGCTTACAGCAATTCGCACAGATAAAGGATGAGAGTGTGAGTAGTGTTTCTTTCGGCAAGATGGGGCAATTTTCCATATCTCGCCAATGTCCCTGTTCTGAGTTCATGTGGCACTCACAGAAGAACGTACAGTGAGCAAAGGGTTGTGGCCTCCACCGTCACCAGACCTAATGGTGTGCAACTTTTACCTAAAACTCTAATCCCCAGAACTGATACAGCACATTGAAATTAATATCTGGCCTATGGAATGTGTGGTGATACAGAGGGTGTTCCTGAATATGACAAAACGGGCAAAATTTCACAAAGCTGCTGGTGGAAACCATCTCCAGCATCTTCTGTAAAAAGGCAAGTATGTCAATATTCCATTATCCTGGGCAAACCTCACAAGGGAAAGAGGGTTTTGTTTATTATAGTCCAACAGGGGTGGACTGTCCATAGACCCTATATAGAAATTTCCCGGTGAGCTAATGTCCATGGGGCCTCCTGAGCCCTCCTCATGGCTGCCAGCTCGGTATATAACAATGTTAATTAATATAGGAGCATCAAGGACATATGCATCTATAATGAGGCCACTGGTACCCTCCTGACTTCAACTGTATCTCAGTCCTCAGGAATGTGATATAGTTGACTATGGCGGCAGTATTTGGTGATGCATTGTTGTATTTGGTTCTGCTGGGTGGTATGTTGTGTTGCCCTGTCTTCTGGCAGTATGGATTCGCCTTACAACATGGGGCCACATTTAGTTGTTTTTCCAGGGCTACTGTAGCCCACCCTGTATCTATTAGGAGAGGCCATGGAGTTGTACAACAAGGTGAGGCATAAAACCTGAATAGAGTAGTAAAATGAGGAGTGATACTCACCACCCACGATTCCTGCAGTCAAATGAGATCACCCCATTTTCATCTGGCGCCCATTTGATTCCTAAAACAGATCAGGTAAACAGAGCGAGTAAAGGGGTCGTAGAGCCTAATTCAGCTAATCTTGATGGTACCTGCGCTGTCGGAGGCACAGGTCTCATAATAAAATACATGGCTCCTCCGGCCAGGCTTGGAACTGCCATAGATTTTAGTCACTATTTATGCCAGTTTCTGGCGTAAATAATGTTGAATGAGCTGATGGACCCTTTTTGTAAAATTGGCGAGGGGCGACATAAAATGTCATTGGCATTAAATGCTCACTACTTTAAAGACCTCTGCTGGCTGTCAGCGAATGGAAACATTCTTCTTTACATCCAGAGACTGAAAACCTTTACAGACCTTATAAATCTCACAGCTGAGGGTTTGTTACAATTGTATATTGGTTTCCACGTCATATGGGTCTTATAGCTGAAGGGGTTTCCCTCCAGCTGTTGCAAAACTACAAGTCCCAGCATGCCCGGACAGCCTACAGCTATCAGCCATGAATGATGGGACTTGTAGTTTTACAACAGCTGGAGGGCCGCAGGTTGAGCATCCCTGCTCTATGGCGTTACACCCTTGCAGATAATACGCCATTAAAGCCAAAATTCGCCCAAATTCATCCTAATTACCTGGATAGAGTCTGAAGAATCCTGTGGAGCTGCCAAAATACTGCCAGGTCAGAGTGGGGTCCCTCTGAAAGTTGTCCACAAACACAGGGTTCAATGCTTCAGACATGTACACCCCGTTGAGGATGTCTGCATCTGTGGGTGGGATATTTGAGAATACAATGCATCAATCAGCCAGTACAATGGGATCTCCCAAGTACGGAATATCAGTGTCCTTATATAAGCCATAAAACTCCCAGCACCACCACCAATCAGCTGTTTGAAAAGGACATGGTGCTGCGGTCTTCCAAGAACACTACGGCCTACTCACAGCTTACCAAGCACAGCGCCGTACATTGTACGATGGCTGTGCTTGGTATTGCAGCTCAGCCCCATTCATTAAAATGAAGCTGTGCTGTGCTTAGGCCATATGACCAATGAATGTGAGGTCACCGGCTCAAACAGCTGCTCGGTAGGACGCCCAACAATCTAATATTGATGATGTACTGTATGTCCTGAAAAAACCCTTTAATATATGATATGAACTAAGCTTTGAAGTTTACAGGTGCAAAAGTCACTTGGTTAGCAAATGGTTAAAGCTGTTTAACCAGTGTGTACTAAATCCATCATCCATTGCCTAATTTGGTGGGTACTGTGGGTAACATGCACTAACATGTAGATCCCCTCCTTTCCTGCGGGGGCCAGCATCACTCACCTTTGTTGTAGACATTCGTAGGCAGCTGAATGTTACTGAGGGTCGTGTTCACCATGAGATTATTAAAGTGCTCATTAGTTTCCAAAATGAATTCATTCCCCAGCTCTACATAATTATCATTCTCATCTTTCTCATTAATCCTCACAGAATTATAGTATTCAAACTGCGAAGAGATGAACGGGATGATTATACACAGGTAAATCGTCCCTTAAATTACCTAAAATCCGTTAATAAGACAGAGATCAAGCAGATCGAAGAAAAAAAACAGACAATCAGCCTTTTAAAGGGCACCTCCAGACAAAAACTGAAATGTTACTGGCACTCAGTCATCCTCCTCCCGATCTCTGCATTTCCTGGGAATCAAATGGAGAGAAGATTCCTATGTCTCTAAAGGTCCCTTTCACACGGGCGAGTTTTCCCGCGCGGGTGCAATGCGTGAGTTGAACGCATTGCACCCGCACTGAATCAGGACCCATTCATTTCTATGGGGCTGTTCACATGAGCGGTGATTTTCACGCATCACTTGTGCGTTGCGTAAAAATCGCAGCAAGCTCTATTTTGTGCGTTTTTCACGCAATGCAGGCCCCATAGAAGTGAATGGGGCTGCGTGAAAATCGCAAGCAAGTGCGGATGCGGTGCGATTTTCACGCACGGTTGCTAGGAGACGATCAGGATGGAGACCCGATCATTATTATTTTCCCTTATAACATGGTTATAAGGGAAAATAATAGCATTCTGAATATAGAATGCATAGTACAATAGGGCTGGAGGGGTTAAAAAAATAAATAAAATAATTTAACTCACCTTAATCCACTTGATCGCGCAGCCCGGCTTCTCTTCTGTCTTCTTATTTGCTGTGTGCAGGAAAAGGACCTGTGGTGACGTCACTCCGGTCATCACATGATCCATCACCATGGTAAAAGATCATGTGACGGACCATGTGATGACAGGAGTGACGTCACCACAGGTCCTTTTCCTGCACACAGCAAATAAGAAGACAGAAGAGAAGCCGAGCTGCGCGATCAAGTGGATTAAGATGAGTTAAAAAAATATATTTTAACCCCTCCAGCGCTATTGTACTTTGCATTCTGTATTCAGAATGCTATTATTTTCCCTTATAACCATGTTATAAGGGAAAATAATACAATCTACAGAACACCGATCCCAAGCCCAAACTTCTGTGAAGAAGTTCGGGTTTGGGTACCAAACATGCTGATTTTTCTCACGCGCGTGCAAAACGCATTACAATGTTTTGCACTCGCGCAGAAAAATCGTGCATGTTCCCGCAACGCACCCGTACCTTTTCCCGCAACGCCCGTGTGAAAGAGGCCTAACAGTGCAGACATATGTGGTGAACTCAGTGAGGGAGGAAGTAGCTAGCTTCCCCTAATTGTTGGTTTTAATCAAGCCCAACTTTCCACCGGGCATAGAAGAGGACACCACTTATAGATATTATTATATCCTTTTACATCGATTGATAATGTGGCCGATTATTGAGGATAATTGCTTGTTTCAGATAATTGGCCTGTGTAAATAACCAATAAATGAGCAGACACTCGTTCATCGGGTGATTGCGTCGTTCTGTCGCCACCAAAAATCCTTGTTCCTGGAGGTGACTGCTGCATGTAAATGCCTCGTCCTCTCTGATGACAATCAGGCAATCATTGGGAACATCTGGTTTGTTCCTGATAATCGCCTGACACGTCAGTCCATGTAAAAAGGACCTTAGGTCCTTTAATTACCTACAGTTTCAACTGGTTTCATGAATCTTAGCTGATTACTGTTTGAGGTCTTGATGGGAATTCCTGCTGGAAGAAGGCAGAAAGAACTGGTCCAGTTACTGTCTGGACACAGAACTGTTCATATGGCCACTGTAGAGACCGGGGGCGTAGCTATAGGGGGTGCAGAGGTAGCAGTCACTACCGGGCCCAGTAGCCTGAGGGGGCCCAAAGACCCTTGTGGTGCATAAGAAGACACCAGTATTATAGAAAGTGCATGCTGGTCAAGTTACACCTCTGGCTCAAGGGGCTGCCGTTTCAATTTTTGCCTCGGGCAGCACGAAGGCCTTGTGCTTCCTGCCCCTGTCCACAAAGCACTGAGGGAAGGGGGGCCCCAAGCTGAACTCTTATACCAGGGCCTATGAGCCAATAGCTACGCCCCTGGTAGAGACCACAAACTCTCCATATTGGTCACATCTCACACAGTCCCTCTCTTTCCAACTACATGGGGATAAGTGTGAGCGAAACCTACAGGTTTCCAATATTTCAGTTCATCTCTATGAGAAGGAGTATCCTTGGATCCCAAAAAAATCGGAATTTGGGGCTCCCTGAGCCTACTGTGGTGTACATTTGCTATTTACACCTGCAGTTTATACATCAAACATGTCCATAATCCATAATGGACTGGGCGAATGTCATAAGAGTGTCCTTTTGGCATAAGTTTGGTCTGTATGCATAGGAGATACTAGCTCCTGGGTGACCAGGTGAGGTAATGACAAAACACCATACAGGTCTGAAACGCGCCAACTGGATAGTGCTTATCATGAAGACTAAATATTCCACATGGTTCTCGTGGATTGGTTGAAGGTTCTACTTGTGATGTTTTTAATGAAGACATGAAGTAAAAATGAAAAGTTTTTAACTGTATTGTTGTTGGAGCTCATTTTCATATGGGTGGCAAGGTGACAGGGAATTTAGCTCTGCATGTGTTAATATGGCTGAGAGAAAATAACACCAGACAAGATCACTCAGACACTCACCTCTAGGGACGAATTAAACTCGTGCTGTAAATCCGCTTCTTCTGCCGCCTCCACCAGTCTCTAGAGAGAAGTAAAACGAATGATCCATCAACTCAAATGGACGGCAGAGATTTTATAACACCACCACCCAAGAAGTAGGTGAAATAATATGGGTACAAGACAATCACCCAAGATATAGTTTAGTTGAGATCCTGACCTAGCAGAGTAATCTTTAAGCAGACGCTGAACCAGCAGAGGGCAGCAGGGAGAGCTTGTTTTCTTCAATAACTGGTGGCTGAGCGTGCATGTGGTTTCATTGTAGGAGGGAAATAAGCTGCTGCCTATCTCCTGTGACAACAAAAGGTCAGGCATGTTGCCCTGACACCTGGCATTAGGGGGATAGGAATTCAGGGCACTCAAATATACATCGGATAGCTAAACGATTCCCCCTGAAATCATCTGGTTGAGTCAAAATTCCTCTAATGGCCACCTTAACAAATAAGTTAGAAGAATTGTGAATATCCAGTCAATTAACCAGCAGGGGATGCTGAGAGATTTTAGCTCAGAATTCCATCAGAATTGTGAACGCAGCTCTGGAATAACTGACTATACACAGTCAAGTCATATTATTATGACCACCAGCAAACATCCAGAGTAACCACCGTGTGCAGCACAGACGGCAGCTACACGGGTTGGGAGTGACTCAGTAAGGTCCTAATAGGTTGTCACAGGTATCTGGGGCCATGCTGACTGCACCCACAGATGCTGGCAATGTCAGATTGGGGATCCGTGGGCCCACCAGAGAAAATTCTCAGGGCACTTGGTTCTTGTCTGAACTTGGATCTCCCTCTAGCTGCTCATCCTGCCATATGTTTATTTGGTATTTTAGATGAGGCAATGTATCCCTATTATACTAGACTATTTCTTCGGGAGACTCTATTCCTGGTGTACAAGGCTATAGCGCTCCAGTGGATGGGGGACAGATGTCGCTGCCTGGCTGCCGTAGAGAAGAGGCCGGGCCCTCCCCTTTCACCTTCATATAAACCCCCCAGCTAAACCATTCCTCCTCCAATCAGAGCTGAGGGGGAGGATATGGAGGGACTGGAACATTACCATTGCCTTTTGACACTCCTGCCATAACAAAACACCCCTGCGGGCTATACCATCTACCTAGCTGCCATTGGGATAAAGCAATTAACCCCTTAACGCCTAAACCTTCTCTGCAGTCCCTGCCGCCTTCATATATCCCTCGGCGCCCACAAGACTCAGTGGAAAACACTGGTAAATACCATTAGGCCCCCTGCACATGAACGTGTGCACCCCGCAAAATGCGGGCCGCAATGCACGAACACAGTCCGTGGGACAGCCACAGCGGATCGCTGACCCATTCACTTGAATGGGTCCGCGATCAGGCCGTTCCACAAAAAGATAGGACATGTTCTATCTTTTTGCGGAACGGAAGTACGGGATGAAACCCCACGGAAGCACTCCGTAGTGCTTCCGTAGGGTTCCGTTCCGTGCTTCTGTTCCGTACTATTCCGCATCTCCGGATTTGCGGACCCATTCACTTGATGCGGAATGCCCACGGAACGGCACCTGGGTATTGCGGATCCGCAAATGCGGTCCGCAATACGGCAACGGGAAGCACACGTTCGTGTGCAGGGGGTCTTATCCTGTATGAAAACATTGTATAGAAACATAGAAGGTGTGCCTCCAAGTTTTCTAAGATCTGGGGATAATGGTGTTCTCCTCGCGGACTCAGTATGATGCTCACTCACTTGCTACAGCAATAGCCTCTGCGACTTAATGCTTCATTGTCTGATCCTATATATTTTTCTACGATTTTGTTGTCTTTAACACTCAATTGTGTATTCTGCACTGTTCAGATTCATGTATGCCATATTTTGTATACTGACTTAAAGGGATTATCCAGGAATTAAAAAAAATATAAATACTTAAATATTATTTTATAATAAATATATTCACAAATACATTTTATTACTTAGAATGGTTTGTTTTGGTTCTAGGGAGCAATCATTAGGAAAAATGAAATGTCCGCCGTCCTATCAGTACACACAAAACCTGTCCTAATCACACAGGAGGACAAGTTACTTCACCACAATGAGCCATAGTACTGCCTCATCCTCCTCTCTGCTTGTCAGGGATTATGATCCTGAATACAGGTGAATCTCTTTAGGAATGGAGATGATGAGGAGACATGAGAGGAGAGTGAGGTGAGGCTAATGAGCAAGAGCACTTATTTACAGTCTCCATTACCACAGCCCCACATTAGCACAGCCTGTCCTGTCCCTTCTCTCTGTACTTCATGTCTCCTCATGAACTAAATTCCCCAGAGATTCAGCTAAAGTTCTTATCATCTGTATTCAGGATCATAATCCCTGACAAGTAGAGAGGAGGAGGAGGAGGATGAAGCAACTTTTTACCTCAGTGTTGTAAAGTAACTTGTCCTCATGTGTGATCAGGACAGGTTTTGTGTGAACTGATTTTAGCGGCCATTTTGTTTCCCCTGATGATTGCGCCCAAAACAAAATGAACCATTCAAAATAATGAAAGGTATTTGAGAATATATTTATAATAAAGTAATATTTAAGTATTTTCATTTTCTTAATTCCCGGAGAACCCCTTTAATTCACAAGAGATGTGCATCTGGTGGTTATATGATTTGTTTTTATTGACTAAAGTTTAAATATACAGTGGCGGAAATAATTATTTGACCCCTCACTGATTTTGTAAGTTTGTCCAATGACAAAGAAATGAAAAGTCTCAGAACAGTATCATTTCAATGGTAGGTTTATTGTAACAGTGGCAGATAGCACATCAAAAGGAAAATCGAAAAAAGAACTTTAAATAAAAGATAGCAACTGATTTGCATTTCATTGAGTGAAATAAGTATTTGAACCCTCTAACAAAAAAAGACTTAATACTTGGTGGAAAAACCCTTGTTTGCAAGCACAGAGGTCAAACGTTTCTTGTAATTGATGACCAAGTTTGCGCACATTTTAGGAGGAATGTTGGTCCACTCCTCTTTGCAGATCATCTCTAAATCCCTAAGGTTTCGAGGCTGTCTCTGTGCAACTCTGAGCTTGAGCTCCCTCCATAGGTTTTCGATTGGATTAAGGTCCGGAGACTGACTAGGCCACTCCATGACCTTAATGTGCTTCTTCTTGAGCCACTCCTTTGTTGCCTTTGCTGTATGTTTTGGGTCATTGTCGTGCTGGAACACCCATCCACGACCCATTTTCAGTTTCCTGGCAGAGGGAAGGAGGTTGTCGCTCAGGATTTCACGATACATGGCTCCGTCCATTTTCCAGTTTATGCGAATAAGTTGTCCTGTGCCCTTAGCAGAAAAACACCCCCAAAGCAAAATGTTTCCACCCCCATGCTTGACGGTGGGGACGGTGTTTTGGGGGTCATAGGCAGCATTTTTCTTCCTCCAAACACAGCGAGTTGAGTTAATGCCAAAGAGCTCTATTTTGGTCTCATCAGACCACAGCACCTTCTCCCAGTCACTCTCTGAATCATTCAGGTGTTCATTGGCAAACTTCAGACGGGCCTGCACATGTGCCTTCCTGAGCAGGGGGACCTTGCGAGCCCTGCAGGATTTTAATCCATTGCGGTGTAATGTGTTTCCAATGGTTTTCTTGGTGACTGTGGTCCCTGCTAATTTGAGGTCATTAACTAACTCCTCCCGTGTAGTTCTAGGATGCTTTTTCACCTTTCTCAGAACCATTGACACCCCACGAGGTGAGATCTTGCGTGGAGCCCCAGAGCGAGGTCGATTGATGGTCATTTTGTGCTCCTTCCATTTTCGAACAATCGCACCAACAGTTGTCACCTTCTCTCCCAGCTTCTTGCTAATGGTTTTGTAGCCCATTCCAGCCTTGTGCAGGTCTACAATTTTGTCTCTGACATCCTTGGACAGCTCTTTGGTCTTTCCCATGTTGGAGAGTTTGGAGTCTGCTTGATTGATTGATTCTGTGGACAGGTGTCTTTTATACAGGTGACTAGTTAAGACAGGTGTCCTTAATGAGGGTGACTAATTGAGTAGAAGTGTCTAACCACTCTGTGGGAGCCAGAACTCTTAATGGTTGGTAGGGGTTCAAATACTTATTTCACTCAATGAAATGCAAATCAGTTGCTATCTTTTATTTAAAGTTATTTTTTCGATTTTCCTTTTGATGTGCTATCTGCCACTGTTACAATAAACCTACCATTGAAATGATACTGTTCTGAGACTTTTCATTTCTTTGTCATTGGACAAACTTACAAAATCAGTGAGGGGTCAAATAATTATTTCCGCCACTGTATATATACAGTACAGACCAAAGGTTTGGACACACCTTCTCATTCAAAGAGTTTTCTTTATTTTCATGACTATGAAAATTGTAGATTCACACTGAAGGCATCAAAACTATGAATTAACACATGTGGAATCATATACATAACAACAAAGTGTGAAACAACTGAAAATATGTCATATTCTAGGTTCTTCAAAGTAGCCACCTTTTGCTTTGATTACTGCTTTGCACACTCTTGGCATTCTCTTGATAAGCTTCAGTATATGCAGTATATCAATTTTGGTAAGTTTTGGGCTGCATTACTGTTATATTTTATTTTTATTTTGTCCGTCCTAAATTCTGAAATGTTTGGTAATCTACCACTTTCCGTACCACACCAATCACACATAAGTGGAATTTCACTTGAAAAAGTCTGCAGGATGAAGGCAAGGGAGAAGAACATTTTTACAATTAATAACGCTGCTACCTCCACAGCCTCCACCTTCCTCCGCAGCATACTCTCCATCTCTTCTGAGAACTTCCTGACCAGCTCCAGTCCGTCCACCTCCTCAATGTTCAGCGAAGGTTCTACATCCTTGTACTTCTATCAAAGACAAAAGCAGAGTCATTAAAGGGGCTGTTATCAGTAAATGAACTACTGTTAAATGCGTTTTTCTATGTTAAACATATTATTAAGAAATTTGATGATATTATTTTCAAATTTTTTTTTATGTCACTGTATTTAAACCAGATCCTAAACGCCTGAAATTTTTCATACAGGCCACTAAGCCTAATACTATGTGCAGTCTTCCTGTTCTGTAGAGATTCTTTTAAGCTAATATTATTACTAGCACTATTACTATGGAGGGATTATATGTATGCATTGTTATTTCTGCAGTATAGTATTTGAGGGCATTGGTGAGCACAATGGGTACATTATTCGGGGTAGCAGCAGGATAACATTATTGAGGCACCAGGAGGGGAAGAACGGTGTAAAAACAAGGAAACTAAGATGTCTGTGTGACATACTCTGCAGAGACATGCCTGAAAGAGGTCATCATGGCAGTCTGGGCCAAAAGGAGAAGATGAGGAAAGAGAACGTATATATATCAAAAGAGACATCACTGGATGTAATATGTAGTGTTGAATACTTCTGTCTGTTTAGCAGCTCTGAATGTAATGTGCATCGAGCAAGTAAAATATGTCTTTAGGGATAGGGCTTGGGTGGAGGTTTGGATCACGGATCGTAGTGAGGGAAGGAGGGGGAGGGCAAACAGGGCACGTGCCCCCGGCGCAGAGGCTGAGCTTCAGTGCTCCGAATCAGTACATACATTGTGATCCTGGGCTTTGTGGGAGAAGCTTTCAGGCCAGAAAAAAAGCCTCCTACACAACCAGTGGTGCGATGTGTGTGTTTGTGACCGCGTCGTGCCGCTGCTGCTTGGAATGCTGAATGGGCCTAATCATCAGGGAAACAGGTGAGTATTTGTTTTTTTTTTTTACTTTATTAATGAAGCTGAACGGGGCACAATGTGGGCATAACTACTGTGAGGGGGGCACAAGGAGGACACAACTACTGTCAGGGGCAAAGTGTGGGCATTGCTACTGTGAGGGGCAAACTTTGGACATTACTACTGTGAGGGAGGCACAATTTGGGTATTTCTACTGTGAGGGAGGCACAATGTGGGCATTACTACTGTAAAGGAAGTACAATGTGGACATAACTACCATGAGGGGGCACAAAGCTGATCACTCCTCACCCCCTGTGTGTGTGACAGAATAACAGGTCAAACATTACCACTGTTATCATGAATCCTTTGGTTACCCTGACGGAGCAGGTTTCTAATCTGACTCAGATGGTTCAGGAATTAGGGGAGAAACTCCAGTTACATGAGTCAGGACAGAGTACCTCCATTCTGCATGTATCTGGTCATCACATGGAGCCTCAGATTAAGCTTCCAGAACCGTTTTCAGGTGACCGTAAAAAGTTTTTCTTTCAAAGAGAATTGTAAACTTTATTGCAGATTACGCCCCTTGTCATCCGGTTCTGAGAGCCAGCGCGTGGGCATTGCAATCTCCCGTCTCCAGGGAGATCCCCAGGATTGGGTTTTTTCCTTGCCTGCTAATGCTGGTTGTCTCAGCTCTGTCGAGGGGTTCTTCCAGGCCCTGGGTACCTTGTATGATGAACCTGACAGGGCCATGGTAGCTGAGACCGCTCTTAAGGCTTTGGTACAGGGAGACCAACCTGCTGAAGAGTATTGTACCCAGTTCAGGAGATGGTGTGTTCCTTCTGGCTGGAATGAACTAGCCCTAAAAAGCCAGTTCAGGTCAGCGTTGTCTGAAAATCTCAAAGACCTGTTAGTGAACTACCAGCTTCCTGAGACATTAGATGAGACTATGACACTCGCTGTTTGACTTGACAGACTTGTAAGGGAGAGACGGCAGAAACGTTTGCTTTTTCCCCAGGAGGTGCTCCAGTCAGAGGTCTGTCCTGTGATCAGAGCCGATTTCTCTTCTGAGGAACCCATGCAGATCGGGTTGACTGGTAGAGATCAGCGTCGCCGACAAGGGGCTTGTTTCTATTGTGGCGAGACAGACCATTGGACAAACCAATGCTCCAAGAAACCTTCTTCCAGTAAATCTACCAAGACGGGGGAGCTTAAGAACCAGGTATTTCCTAATGTGGTCAAGAAAAAGTTATTAGTACCTATTACTGTCTCCATGGGTATTAACAAATGTTCTGGTAATGCGTTCATTGACTCAGGTTCTTCTGCCAACTTTATTGATATGAGGGTTGCATTAAAGTTGGGTATTCCAATTTTGACACTACCCACTCCCATCCACATCATGGCTATCGATTCCACCCCCCTGGTGGGTGGTACTGTGAAGTATTCTACCCTTGAGATATCCTTGACTGTGGGGGTGTGTCACTCTGAAATGTGTTGTCTGTTGGTTCTAGAAAACTTACCAGTAGAGGTGGTACTGGGAATGCCTTGGCTCCAGTTACATAACCCCATTATTGACTGGACCAAGGGGGAATTGGTGAAATGGGGGGGTGAATGCGATTCGTGCTTGTCTGTAGTACAAGCGGGGGTCTCAGCAGAATCCAGTACATTGCCTTTACTCTTAAAGGAATATATGGATGTGTTCTCCTCCTCAAACCCGAGTTGATACCGCCCCATAGACCTTATGATTGTGCCATTGAATTGGTAGAGGGGGCCAGATATCCCAAGGGACGCATCTATAATCTTTCCAGACCTGAACGCAAGGCCATGGAAGATTATATTGAAGAGAGTCTCAGTAAGGGACACATTAGGCCTTCTGTGTCTCCTATGGGGTGGGATTTTTCTTTGTCAAAAAGAAAGATGGAGGCCTCAGACCTTGCATCGACTACCGGGAGTTGAATAAGATTATGATCAAGAATCAATACTCCCTTCCATTGATTCTTGATTTGTTTAGTCAAATAATGGGGGCTTCCTGGTTCTCTAAAATTGATCTGAAGGGGGCATATAACTTGATTAGAATTAAGAAGGGAGAAGACAGCTTTCAATACACCAGCTGGACACTTAGAATACCTTGTAATGACTTTTGGACTCAGCAATGCGCCAGCTGTGTTTCAAAACTTTATGAATTATATTTTTAGAGAATTCTTGGGTAAATTTGTAATTGTTTACCTTGATGATGTTTAGACTTTTTCCCCTGATTTTGAGAGTCATGTGTCTCGTGTGAAACAAGTGTTGGAGGTTTTGAGAAATAATCAATTGGCAGGCAAACAGGAGAAATGTGTTTTTGGGGTACAAGAGAGTCTGTATCTTGGGTATGTCCTCACTCGTCATGCTTTTAAAATGGATACCAGCAAGGTATTGGCAATTAAGGCCCATCCTTAAAGGTCTTACAATGTTTTTTAGGATTTGCTAATTATTACCGTAGATTTATAAAGAATTTTTCGGTAATTGCTAGGCCCTTGACCGACCTCACCAAAAAAGGGGTGGACCTGGAGAACTGGTCTGTTGAGGCTACTGAAGCTTTTGAGACACTTAAGAAGGCTTTCAGCTGCGCCCCAGTTTTGATTCAGCCGGATCAAGAGAGACCTTTCATTGTGGAGGTGGATGCCTCTGAGGATGGAGTGGGGGCGGTCCTCTCTCAAGGTCCCGCTAGTCTTACCAATTTAAGGCTTTGTGTCTTCTTTTCCCAAAAAAATTCTCCAACCGAGAGAAATAATAATGTGGGGAATCATGAATTGCTAGCCATTAAATGGGCATTGGAGGAGTGGAGACATTTTCTTGAGGGAGCTAAGAATTGTGTTACCGTTGTTTCTTGAGTCTGCTAAGAGGTTGATTCCCCATCAAGCCAGATGGGCATTGTTTTTCATTCACTTTAATTTCTCCATCACTTTCAGGCCAGGAAGTAAGAATGTGAAGGCAGATTCCCTATCCCGGAGTTTCTGTGCGTTTCAGCCTACGGACGCACCACCTGAAACCATATTACCAGCTAGTGTCTTTTTAGCAGCAGTGTCCAAAGACCTTACGGCTCTTATTAAGGCAAAACAACATCTGGCCCCGGCACAGATAAGTTGTTTGTTCCTGAACAATTCCGTCTCCGGCTGTTGGGTGAGTGTCATGACTCTGTTTTGTGTGGACATCCAGGTATCAAGTGTACTAAAGAGTTGGTATCCAGGTCCTATTGGTGGCCCACCCTGTTCAAGGATATCAAGTCCTATGTGTTGGCCTGCGAGGTGGAATATCCTGAGAAGCTGTCGCCTGGGGTCTTGGGTCCGGTGGCCCCGCGTGAAAGGGGGGGTACTGTCATGATGTGCTCTGTGCGTGGTTCCAGGAGGCGGGGACGGCCGAGGCGCGCTCACGTCATCAGTGTGTCCGGCGTCGCCCGTCCCCGTGGTAACCAATCTAGGGCTGAGTGCCGAGCTGATCACTCGCCGCTCGGCTGTATTGGAACTCAGGAGTCATGTGACCTGGCCACATCACATGACTCCACTGGGGCTCTATTTAAACAGGCAATCTGCTGGCCACAGATTGCCTGTTATTGAGGTCCTTCCTGCATGATACTCACCTGGTTTGTTTGTTCCTGCTTGGCTTCCGATTTCCCGTCCGTCTCATCCTCTGGTCTTGGCGTGCTCTCCTGGTTTTGACTTCGGCTTGTCCTAAAGATTCTCTACTTGCTCCTCCAGTACCTTATTTGCTCTCTTGGTTTGACGCGGCTTGTTTGACCTTTCTGTTTATGTGTTGTTTGTCTTTCCTGCACTATCCTAGCTTCCTGCACTATCCTAGCTAAGGGTTTGTCGACCAGTTGTCCCTGGTCGTTAGGACTTGCGAGGCAAGTAGGGAGGGACAGGGGTGAGGGTGGAGTTCAGTGGTCACTACCCCACCCCCTGTTTGTGTGATAGCAGTATTATAGTAGTTATATTCTTGTATTCTTGTACATAGGAGCAGTATTCTAGTATTTATATTATTGTACATAGGAGGCAGTTCTATAGTAGCTATATTCTTGTACATAGGACAATATTACAGTTCATGTAGAATACTACCTGTGGGTCCGCCATTTTGTCTCAGTTGGACATCCTTTATTCCTACCTTATATTTCTCTTTGGCACAAAGAGTTAAAGTGAAGAAACGGCTTGGCTATTAGTGAATAATTCTGATGTGTGGTGTTCTTTTTAGAGAACAGTATTGTTCAGGTAATCGATAGAAGTGGCTATGAGATCATGGAGTCTTAGTGACAGAATTATGTACTCCATTGGTTCTTCTGGATACTTGATTATTGTGTATTTGTCAATGTCTTTATTTTATAGTAACAAAACACTTTTAATGACAATGAGATCAGAGGAAGATGGATCAAAGGTTAAAATACATTAGATATTCATTATCATACGAGAAACTTTTAACCAATTAACCATCATGCAGTATAAAGCAGTGTTCTGGCTGCAGGCTCTGCCCACACAGGCCGGCAGCGCAATCTGTGCCTGCAGGCTGAATGGTGGAGTGGGGAGAAGTCTTCCTGCTTCACCATTCAGAGCGCCGCCGGCCTGAGGGAGGGGAGGAGTGCGGGGAGCTGAGCGGTGAGTGACAGGACCCAGCTCCCTGTGCTCCAGCAAAGAGCAAAGACCCCTTTTATGCCTGCCACAAGGGTTTTTCACGCAGCTTAGTGTCCAAATCGCAAGCCTGTTTCGTTATGGAAACCCCCCCCCCCTCCTTAGTACGCCACTGCCTGACGCAGTAACAATATTCTACTTTTCAATCAAGACAATGACTACATTTTCTTGGAAAGTGACTACTCATTTTGTGAGGCAGAGAGTGATGCTGAGCCATGGAAAAAGATTTCCCCCGTTCATAATGAATTATATTAGTAGAGACTGTATTACACCAACAGATTATCTGCCAATATCTGTCCAATCAGACCAATAGTTGGTGTGTATAACAAAATATCTGTGTGTGTGTAATGGGCCATCTGACCAATGATTGTGTTATTAATAGGGTTGCACCGGGACTTGAATTATCGATACCCAATCGATACTTGTGTACCCGAATCGATTCCCAGGCTAGTATAACTAAGAGAATATGGCACCTTAACAGAAAAAAATAAAAAAAAACACGCAATTTACCATTTTTGGGTCACCTTGTCCCCCCCAAAAAAATAGGGTAGGGCTGTTCTATTATGGGCAAGACGTTCCATAAAATACATAATGCACAAGGCTTTTTTTTGTGTTATTATTTTTTTTGCGTGGTATCGAATGGTATCGAGTATCGCAATATTTCTTTATGGTATCGAAATCGAATAAAAATTTTGGTATCGTGACAACCCTAGTAAGTAAATCTGTCAGATGATCTGTTGGTGTAACACAGGCCTTAGGGGCATTTCTGGGGCATGGATAGCAGAGGTGGCCTGTGGAATAATACAGCGATGTAGTACACAGCAGTGCCACTTCCATCATAAGTGAGGGCAGATTTCCTGCTGGTAGGACGGATCAGCAGAGGCATATGGGAAAGCACTTGGCAGAAGACCCACGTGGCGATCATGGCCTGTCAGATTATGTGATCCACTACTGACCTCTTAATCCCTGTTGCATATAGCACTGCATAGTAAGATAGACGATTAACCTTTTCATTTCCTGACATTCAGGATTTATCCTATTCTAGGGAAAAGTAATGAAGCATCCCACTCATCTCATATTGCTGCAGACTTGCCATTTGGACCGCAGAAACGCTGGATGAAAGCCCCCAAGTGAAAACTATATCATTATCTATATCTGATTCTAAGAAAGCTGGGTGAGGAATGGCTAATTTAATTAGTTTTGCAATTATACATTCCTCCGCACCTACCCATAATGAAACAGGCTTGCGATTTGGACACTAAGCTGCGTGAAAAACCCTTGTGGCGGGCATAAAAGGGGTCATTCAGCTTTCCTGGGAACAGAATGACTGACCAGAGATGTGATGAAACAGCAGACGCTAATCCTTACAATTCATGTATTGCGGAGAGCTGCTTTAATCACCTATGGAGAAATCAGCGGCTGCAAATCCATACTCCACCATGAACATATAAAGGACACAAGTGCAGGCCTAGTGTCTCCCTTGCCATGTGACATCTCAGTACCATATTTTTAATGTATGAGCTTGTATTATATCGCCATATTCTGCCCCTGGGCACACACTGACAATACTGCTGCTAATGGCACGTGTGTCACACTAATCCCAGCCCTGGTTATTCTTAATCCGGGGTGACTAGCTGTCCTCACAGAGGTCACATGACCTGCCTAATACCATGACACATGATCAGCGCTGTCTGCCGAATGTGGGGCACATCTCTGCCTCTAGCCCGGGTCTAACATGTACAGGAGTCCGTTATTTTCCTTAACAAAGAGTATAGTAATGCAGAGAAATATGTTTCACAGCACAAATAGCATTATGATTTCAGCATATATCCCAAAAAGCTCTCGCTGTCTGCCAAATGGATCCACAAAGCTCAATCCACCCATCAAGGCCAATAGAGTCCAGAATGGTGTAGTAGATGTATTGTGCTATTACACATAAATGTATACAATAAAAGAGAGTAACAGTGCACCTTATGGCACCACCTCGCTAGGAGTGCAAGAGGGGGTGCAATTTCACTTTAGAAAACAAACTTAAAGGGGTATATCTGGCACTCCCATAGAAATTAATGGGGAGGCAGCGCGCATTCCAACCAGCCACTCCGTCCATTTCAGGGGGAGCTCCACTGGGTTTGGGGTTTGGGGTTTGGGGTTTGCGGTTTTCATTCACGTGATCGTGGGGGTACCAGCAGTAGGACCCCCACCGATCTAATAGTTGATCCTGTGGATAGTGGATAACTTTTTGTAAGGCCTCTTGCACACATACGTTTTTTTTTTCCGTTTCCGTTCCGAGAGAGAGAGAGAACTACAAGGTCCAGAATCTGCAAGGCTGTGCACTGGGGTCAGTCAGCTGGTCATGTGCTTGTTTTAGGCCTCATGCACACGATCGTTGTGGTTTTGCGGTCCGCAAATTGCGGATCCGCAAAACATGTATGGCGTCCGTGTGCATTCCGACATTTGCAGAACGGTACGGACAGCCATTGATATAACTGCCTATTCTTGTCCGCAAAACAGACAAGAATAGGACAGGTTATATTTTTTTTGCGGAACACGGAACGGAGCAACAGATGCGGACAGCATCTTTTGTGGCCCAATTGAAGTGAATGGGTCTGAATCCAAGCTGCAAAAACTTGGATGCGGACCAAAACAACGGTTGTGTACATGAGGCCTTAGGACGATATAGACATGTATGCTGCTGTAAGAGGCAATTTTGCCAGTGCTCCCTTCCACACTTTGAGACGGTCTGGCCATCCGAATCTTAAATCTGTACCCCTCATCCTGGGAATTACAGAATGCTTACAAGAAGCTCATTGCCAGCCGAAGGTTCTGCAGAGGGACTGTAGAAAGACAGAGAAGGAGTACCACAGCTGATCAAACCCCCAGCCTGAGCCCTGCAGCCTCGGTTGGATGAAGCAAGCAGACAAACTCCAGAATTCCAGGAAGAAAGCATACCCTGTGAAGATAACTGAGTAGAGTCCAGAGACCCAGGAGAAGCCATATTCCTCCTCAGCTATTAAGTCCCCAGACAGCAGAAGATAGAGAGTGCAGAAGCCAAATTCCTGCCACAGTATAGAGCTACAGAGCAGACGTCTTTTCCTGCAAGCTCCAGGTTGATAGAGCAGAAGATAATTCCCTGCCAAACATTGCCAATACCTGCTGGGACCTAAGACTAAAGCTGTATCTTGCTTGGATTAAAGTTACAATCAGTAAACACAATTTTGAACTTCACCAAAGGTCTGGATCTCAATTTCTGCTGCAAAATTCCTCTATTACTCCTACTAGCACTACAGTCAATATATTGCAAGTGAGCCAGGATCCAGGAGTCCAGCCGTACCCAGGTAGGAGACACCGTTGACACCATTATCACCATCATACATTACACCACTCTGGCATACATAACCTGGGGGTGTGAGTTATAACACCTTGGAGGGCCCTGTGATTGTACCCTGTGCACGCTGCAATTGGCGTCACGAACAAAACTATAGACTATCACCTACACCTGACCCAGCCATTGCATAATTTGTCATCAGAGTGCACCCGGTCCAGCTCACTGCACTACCATTGCTGCTATTCATCCATACATTGCTATTGGAGAAGGACTGCACTGTGTTATATGCCTGGAACTGTGCCTTGATGCTGTTGGACGAACTACTACTCCTATTCTGTACTTTAGTAAAGAGACACCTCTTTATTTGTACCAATTGGCCTGGTCATTAACTCCAACACCATTCTCCGGCCACTGCACCTGCATCTACACTCCTGCCTTGTACCCTGCCAAAACATTCAACGCCAAGGGAAACCCTACTATCATTAGGCAGGAGCCCCAACATCAGGGTGTGCCCTGAGGGAAGAAAGGGTGCACCCTCCTGTCAATGCATAGCCTTAGGGGAATGTTGGTGTGAGAATTGCCACTGTGATTGTGAGTCATAGTGAGACTCTATACGACGTTAGGATGAAATGCAGAACTGGCGCCAGGACAGTGTGGCGCCAAGAGTGTACTGGACCCAGAGTGGTGGATGTGGCAGGATCCAGTACACTCGTGGAGATACTGAGAAGAGAATTTTTTTTATGTCTGGTCTGCATTTAGGGAATGGAGGGGATATGGATTGAAGGTTCTTTAGGTCTGGAATAATATGGAGGCTGATCTGGGGACTGTATGAATTTGACTGCAGATATGGGGTTTGTATGAATTTGGGGAATTAATCTGGGTCTGTATGAATTTGGAAACCTATTTGGGGTCTAATCTGGGGTCTGTGTAAATTTGGGTCTAATATTGAGTCTTCATGAATTAGGGTCTGGTCTTGGGTCTGTTAATATTGGGGTCTGGTCTGGAGATCTGTATTAATTTTTAGGTCTGGTCTAGCCTTCTGTAGTAATTTTGAGGTCTGGTCCAGAGGTCTTTATTAATTTTGGGGGCTCATATGGTGTGTATTAAGAAGAGGTTGTCCAGCCATGTAAAATTTAAAACTTAAAAAATGTTTAGAATAAGCAGTGATATCTTTCTGACCTCCAACTCTCGCATTTCTCTGCTTCCATGTCCTTGATTTTCTCTGCACATGTTATGATTGTAACCAGTGATTAGGAAGCTAGTGGCATGAGATCAGTAAGGTATCACTACTTTTATTATTTTATAACATTTTAAACAATTCAAAGAAAAATGACATGGCTGAACCACCACGTAATGGCACTGGTAGTTCGTTCTCAATGCAGTCACTCTCTTGGTCACGGCCGCCAGAGTGCTCCTCTGGTTCCTTGGCCTGCCGTTGTTCCTCTGCAGTACTGTCAAGGTAGTGCTGCTCATCCTCCTCTATAATGCTGGGGCCTGCCTCTCACTGATTGTAGGGTGCGTGCTCTCTCTAGAGTTCATAAAGGGCCACCGCTCTTGTATCATAACATTCCCCAGGCTATGACTGGCCATACTTGGGTATTTAGGGAACCTTTCCCTGTGGGTCTAGTTTCTTGCAAAGGTATGCTACTTGTCTTGTTCTTTCTTCCTGTGTACCAGCTTCTGTCTGACTCTGTACTTGACCCTTCCCTGCCTATCCTGGCCTATGTTTGATCTCCATACTGACCATGAGCCTCCTGTCCTGATCTTCAGACTGACCTTGGACCCCAGCTTGCCCCCGACTATGATTGTGCCTGACTCTTCAGTGTCTCTTGAGCCCTGTGGGTCAGCAGTCTACTCAACAAAGATTTCTCCAAGAGGTAGTGGCCTAGTGGTTCCCCTGCAGCAGAGCTCAGATCCTTGTATACAAGTTAAAGGGTGAAGACAGGGGGCAGTTAGATAATGCCTTTAGTAGTAGTCGAAAGTCAGATCTGTTCAGTACATCTATCTTTTCCATAAAACCTATAAATTTTGGGTTCAGATCTAGGGTTAAAATCCTTTTTGAGGTTTGGTCTGGAGTTTGATGCTTTAAGTTTGCTTTGGCACATTTCTAGTTCTGTACCTGCGCTGCTTGGGCACTTTGGCAGTACAGTATTTGGGGGCATTGAGCAGCACTATTGGTACATTAATGCGGTCACATGGAGCAGGTACAGTTTTATCGGAAATTACAAGATGGTAGCTGGATACGTTTTTTTTTTTGTTGTTGTAGAGGGCAATAATGGACTGCAGAAGCAATGAGAAAAAAACAGAGGTGTAACCTGAATCTCCTGGGCTCTAATGCAAAATCTGTAATAGGCCCCCATTTACCATGTGCCATTTGTGATGTAGCAGAGGAGGCTGCACATCCCTGGCCAAATATGTCTGTGCAGTAATTTCTGCAGTCTTCAGGAGAAATTGTCTTGACTGGGCCAAATGGAGAAGAAAAGGGAAGTGAACAGTCCAAATCAGTGGAGTCTCTGAATTAGCAGCACTAGCTGACTGTGAGTGCTTCATTTAAAATGTGTTTAACTTTATTAGAAGATAAGGTCACTTTGAATGGGGAGGTGGGGGTAGCACAGTTTGCCTACTCTGCCTAAAGGGTATATTAGACAGCCAGATTTTCTGCCCGATAATCGCCAACAAGCGTTCCTATGATCATCTGGCAGTCTAATACTGCCTCTAATTGCCCTATGAATGAGCAAACGCTCGTTCATCAGGCAATTCAGATCTTTCAGCATGCTGAAAGATATGGATTTGCCGGCAGCAGATTTTGCTGTGTAATCACGATCTGCCACCAGCACACTGCTGTCCTGCATGGGGACGAGCAATTGTACAGCGATTGCTCCTCCCCATGCTGCACAGTGAAATTTTGTCAAGATGCCACATTTTGCTGTGTTTCATTGAAAAAAAAAATGCTTTGTTTTGCAGCGATTGATGCTTTCAAGGCATGAAACTGATTTGACTACACTGTGAATATACCATAGTGATTGGCATAATAGGCGGTCAGCCATACTTCTCTACTTACCTTTTGTAAGAGGAGGGCCCCCGAGTATTTAGTGACCACTGCATAAATCTCATTGCCAAATGTGTCCGCCCAAAGCTTCACCCTAAAAAGAAAGAAGAAGACGTTTGTTAACAATGTGGCCTGATGCCCCAAATCCAAAGCAGAAAATTTGAATTGGTTTTCCAGGGACGTTCTTTAAAGTCCAGGACAAATTATATAATTATCCAGCGAGAATAGAGACCATAGCTGCCAAATTTTAAGAAGTCCTGCTCTCTAAGGCAGGCCACACACATAGGATAGCTGCCAGCCAAATGCTCGCTTGTTCAAATAAGCAAGTGTTCTCACTAGGAAGCGGGGGAGGAAGCCACTTGCCAGACTGTTCTAGCAGCAGCTATCTCCCTGAGAACAAAGTAATCGGACTGTCGAAATCCAACTCCCTGATTCTTTTTTCCACCGACACCTGCTAGTCTGGAGTCCCCCACATACACATCAGACGGTCGTCCGGTTCCACCGAATTCAACAGGTTAAGCCCTAAGTTTGGCATGTTAGCCAATAGAGGCTCCTGGGCTAAACATCAAACATACAGTATATCACAAAAGTGAGTACACCCCTGACAGTTTTCTAAATATTTTACTATATCTTTTCATGGGACAACACTGAAGATATGAAACTTTGATACAATGTAAAGTAGTCAGTGTACAGCTTGTATAACAGTGTGAATGTGGTGTGCCCTCAACATAACTCAACACACAGCCATTAATGTCTAAACCAGGGCTTGACAAATTTCCTTGGAATCTAGGAGCCAGCTAAAAAAGTTAGGAGCCAGGCGGAGCCGCGTCATAAAGCCTCCAGTAGATGCCCCCATATTGCTCCTCCACCCCCCCACTTCTCCATAGAGCCCCCCAATAATGCATGCCAGTACATAGGGCCCCCAGTAGATGCCCCCATAGTGCTCCTTCCCCTCTTCTCCATAGTGCCCCCCATAATGTGCCAGTATATAGGGCCCCCATAGTGCCCCCCATAATGTGCCAGTATATAGGGCCCCCATAGTGCCCCCCCATGTTGTGCCAGTATATAGGGCCACCATAGTGCTTCCCCTCTTCTCCATAGTGCCCCCCGTATTGTGCCAGTATATAGGGCCCCCATAGTGCTTCCCCTCTTCTCCAGTGCCCCCCCATGTTGTGCCAGTATATAGGGCCACAATAATGCTTCCCCTCTTCTCCATAGTGCCCCCCATATTGTGCCAGTATATAGGGCCCCCATAGTGCTTCCCCTCTTCATAGTGCCCCCCATATTGTGCCATTATGTAGGGCCCCCACCCCCCTTCATGCCACAGTATACTATAATCAATAAAAACAATAAACTCATATACTTACCTTATGCTGCTGTCAGTGATACGATGCAGGCCTCTTCCGGCCTGTGTCCCGCACTGTACGGCTCAGGCGGCACGATTACGCCATTAGGCCTGTAGCCTATCAGAGGAACGGGCAAGGGAGACGCCTCTCCCTTGCTCCTCGGCACAGTTCTTCTGTATCGCTGTCCTGAGGATGGCAATACAGATGAATATGGAGATGAGCGCTTCCACAATGGAAGCGCTCATCTCCACTCCTGCTGCCTCCAGATAGAACGGGCCCCCCTCCGGCGCTCTGCACCCGTCGCCTGTGCACCTTTAAAAACGGGCTGACAAATACCCAAGCGCCAGGATCAAATTCCTGATCGCCATGGCGACCTGGCACCTGGGATTTATCAAGCCCTGGTCTAAACCACTGGCAACAAAAGTGAGCACACCTCTTAGTGAAAATGGCCAAATTGTGCCCAAAGTGTCAATATTTTGTGTGGCCAGCATTATTTTCCAGCACTACCATAACTCTCTTGGATTTGGAGTTAACTAGTGCTTCACAGGTTGCTACTGGAATCCTCTTCCACTTCCAAAATAATAACCCCTAACATACCTACAAGACGACCACTGCCTTGCTAAAGAAACTGAGGGTTAAGGTGCTGGACTGGCCAAGCATGTCTCCAGACCTAAACCCTATTGAGCATATGTCGGGCATCCTCAAACAGAAGGTGGAGGAGAGCAAGGTCTCTAACATCCACCAGCTCCGTGATGTTGTCATGGAGGAGTGGAAGAGGATTCCAGTGGCAACCTGTGAAGCTCTAGTGAACCCCATGCCCAAGAGAGATGAGGCAGTGCTGGAAAATAATGGTGGCCACACAAAATATTGACACTTTGGGCACAATTTGGCCATTTGCACGTAGAGGTGTACTCACTTTTGTTGCCAGTGGTTTAGACATTAATAGCTGTGTGTTTAGTTATGTTGAGGGCACACCACATTTACACTGTTATACAAGCTGTACACTGACTACTTTACATTGTATCAAACTGTCATATCTTCAGTGTTGTCACATGAAAAGATATATTACAATATTTAGAAAAATGGGAGGGGTGTACTCACTTTTGTGAGATACTGTATCTATACTGACTGGTGTTTTTTAACAATTGGAGTCAATGACTGACGTATGCAACTATATACCTATACAGTGACATATGGCCGGGCCTACTATTAGAGATATACATCGGAAAATCTTCCCAGGCATTATGCACAGGCCCTAATACTGACAGTCTCGGAATGCCAGGTACACATTCAACCAAGGGTAACATTTTTAAGGGGTCTGTCTGTCCTCCCCATATTTAGGTCGGTGTCCAAAAAAACAACGCATTAACCTCTTCAGGACACATGACGTACCGGTACGGCATGTGTATCTCCAATCACCGCCGCCCGGCGGGCGGTAATCAGAACAAGGTGCCTGCTCAAATCATTGAGCAGGCACCTTGGCTAAATGCGTGGGGGGGTCCCGTGACCCCCCCGTGTCGGCAATCGCCGCAAACCACAGGTCAATTCAGACCTGCGGTTTGCGGCTTTTCCTGCGGTTGCGGCGGCAGGCGGTGCCATCGGGTCCCCATGCGGCTGTAGGAGGGACCCGATGGCATGGAAGGCAGCGTGATGCCTAAGGAAGGCATCGCGCTGCCTTCCGGTGACGAGCCTGTGAGATCCAGCCCCCTGGATCTCACAGGCCGGAAGCTGTATTACTCATACAGTATTACTCATACACTGTATTACTCATAAAGCCAATGCATTCCAATACAGAAGTATTGGAATGCATTGTAAAGGATTAGACCCCCAAAAGTTGAAGTCCCAAAGTGGGACAAAAAAAAATGGAAAAAAAGTTGGAAAAATAAAGTTTTCACCCCCCAAAAATTTAAAGTTTCAAGTAAAAATAAACAAAAATGTAATTTCCCCCAAATAAAGTGAAAAAAAAATTGTTAAAAAATAGGGGGAAAAAAGTATACATATTAGGTATCGCCGCGTCCGTATCGACTGGCTCTATAAACATATTACATGACCTAACCCCTCAGATGAACACTGTAAAAATAAAAAAATTAAAACTGTGCTAAATAAACCATTTTTTTGTCACCTTACACCAGAAAAAGTACAAAAGCAAGCGATCGAAAAGGCATTTGCCCACCAAAATAGTACTAATCTAACCGTCTCCTCATCCCGCAAAAAATGAGCCCCTACCTGAGACAATCGCCCAAAAAATAAAAAAAACTATGGGTCAAAATATGGAGACACTGAAACATCTTTTTTTTTGTTTTAAAAAAGCTGTTATTGTGTAAAACTTAAAAATATAAAAAAGTATACATATTAGGTATTGCCGCGTCCGTATCGACCAGCTCTATAAAAATATCACATGACATAACCCCTCAGATGAACACCGTAAAAAAGAAAAAATAAAAACTGTGCTAAATAAACCATTTTTTGTCACCTTACATCACATAAAATGTAATAGCAAGCGATCAAAAAGTCATATGCACCCCAAAATAGTGCCAATCAAACCGTCATCTCATCCCGCAAAAATCATACCCTACCCAAGGTAATCGCCCAAAAACTGAAAAAATTATGGCTCTCAGACTATGGCAGTGCTTCTCAATTATTTTCTGTCATGCCCCCCCTAGGAAGAAGAAAACATTTCGCGCCCGCCGAAATAGTATGGTGGGATCTGTGGATGACGGACACTTATGGGGGGGATCTGTGGCTGGCACTGTTACAGGGGGATCTGTGGCTGGCACTGTTATATATGTGCCATCCACAGACCCCCCACCCCATAACAGTGCCATCCACACTGCCCCCCCAGCCCATAACAGTGCCATCCACAGACCCCCACCCCTTAACTGTGCCATCCACAGATTCCGTGTGCCCGCCGCTGCCGTTTAAAGTTATTAAACATGCCCCCCTCACTCCTAATAGTACCGTATATCCGAATTTCTTCTGTATAATGCCGGCAGGCGGGCCGGGCGGCCGGCGCGTCCCTCAGTGACATCACTTGTCTGCGCCGCCTGCTTCATTCATAAAGCAGGCGGCGCAGGCACGTGACATCACTGAGGGACGCGCCGGCCGCCCGGCCTGCCTGCCGGCATTATACAGAAGAAATTCGGATATACGGTACTATTAGGAGTGAGGGGGGAATGTTTAATAACTTTTAATTCAATAATACATTTTATATTAGTATACCGGAGGGAGCGGTGGGGCGGGGCTATAGTACAGTGACCGCACCGCCCCACCGCTATTGCCGGCCCCCAGCTCCTCCTCCCAGTCCCTCCCCCGGCCCCCGCTCCGTACATCGCTTCCAGCGCCTGCGCCGGCCTCTGATCAGAAGAAGGGAGATGAGCGCTCATGAGCGCTCATTTTACACTGCGAGCTGTCGGCCGCCCGGTGCCCAGCCCGCACACCCCAAAGGCCGGCCCTGAACGAGCCCCCCTTTACAGAGCCTGGCGCCCCACTATTTGAGAAGCACTGGACTATGGAAACACTAAAACATGATTTTTTGTTGTTTCAAAAAAAGTAATCATTGTGTAAAACTTACATAAATAAAAAAAAAAGTATACATATTAGGTAAGTTTGTAAAATCAGTTTTATACCTTGAGGGGTGTAGTTTCTAGAATGGGGTCCTTTTTGGGTGGTTTCTATTATGTAATCCTCACAAAGTGAGGAATTTCAAGATTTGCTTCTAAACTTCTAAGCCTTGTAACATCCCCAAAAAATAAAATATCATTCCCAAAATGATCCAAACATGAAGTAGACATATGGGGAATGTAAAGTAATAACTATTTTTGGAGGTGTTACTATGTATTATAGAAGTAGAGAAATCGAAACTTGGAAATTTGCAATTTTTTAAATTTTTTTTAAAAATTTGGTATTTTTTTATAAATAAAAATGATTTTTTTTTTTTACTTTATTTTAGCAGTGTCATGAAGTACAATATGTGATGAAAAAACTGTCTCAGAATGGCCTGGATAAGTCAAAGCGTTTTAATGTTATCACCACTTAAAGTGACACTGGTCAGATTTGCATAAAATGGCCTGGTCCTTAAGGTGAAAATGAGCCAGGTCCCTAAGGGGTTAATGGTAGGGGCCTGGACATGTTTAAGGAAAGATTTATCAAAAGTTGTATAAAGGAAAACTGGCTTAGTTGCCCATAGCAACCAATCGGATTCCACTTTCATTTTTCACAGCTCCTGAACATAAAAGGTGGAATCTGATTGGCTGCTATGGGCAACTAAGCCAGTTTTCCTTTACACCACTTTTGATATACCTCGTCCTATACCTTTATCAAGCATGTCTGCTGAAATGGGACTGAAGGTTTCTTCCAGCTAAGGGCCTAGTCACACATCAGCAAAATAACTAAAATCCAATATCAGTTTTATGAAAGAAAAACACAGACACATTAAAAAATGTATACAATGAGCACAGTCCTGGAAATAATATGACCAGGCACAGACATATAGCTCACTAAGTCCAACATAAGGACAGAACGTATCAAGCCAGGGACAATATACTAACAAGTGGAAAAAGAAAACAACCAAAGATGATCATGATAATGTGACATCAATTAATGTATCGCTATACCAGTTAATGAAATGGACAGTTGGTCCCAGGATAAAAAAGTGAGCATCTACGTTCTGTCAGTGGTTGTCACTGACCATTGGGAGGGGATACTCTGGAAATCCCTTTTTCAGCCTAGTGGAATACGGATGACACACGGAGGACAAAGAAAATCCAGTGACCGTGAAATAGACACGGACATGTGATTAAAGGGCTTCTGTCACCCCACTAAAGTGATTTTTTTTTTTTGGGCTAGTTACATTCGTTATAGTGCGATATATGAGAATATAATGTTGTTACTTACTTTCATGCGGCCGTTTCTTAAGAAAACGAAGTTTTATTATATGCAAATCAGGTCTCTACCAGCAAGTAGGGCGTCTACTTGCTGGTAGCCGCCGCAGAAAAACCGCCCCCTCGTCGTGTTGATTGACAGGGCCAGCCGTGATCTCCTCCTCTGGCCGGCCCTGTCAGCATTTTAAAAATTGAGCGCCTCTGTTCATTCGGTGCAGGCGCTCTGAGATGAGGAGGCTAGTCTCCTCAGAACTCCCTCAGTGCGCCTGCGCCGATGACGTCTTCTCTTTCGGTGATGTCATCGGCGCAGGCGCACTGAGGGAGTTCTGAGGAGACGAGCCTCCGCATCTCAGAGCGCCTGCGCCGAATGAACAGAGGCGCGCGATTTTTAAAATGCTGACAGGGCCGGCCGGAGGAGGAGATCGCGGCTGGCCCTGTCAATCAACACGACGAGGGGGCGGTTTTTTGCGGCGGCTACCAGCAAGTAGACGCCCTACTTGCTGGTAGAGACCTGATTTGCATATAATAAAACTTCGTTTTCTTAAGAAACGGCCGCATGAAAGTAAGTAACAACATTATATTCTCATATATCGCACTATAACGAATGTAACTAGCCCAAAAAAAACACTTTAGTGGGGTGACAGAAGCCCTTTATGGCCTCTTGCACACGACCGTGTGTGTCCCTCGTGCCCGCAAACGGCGGGTCCACAATACATGGGACACCAGCCGTGTGCATTCCGTATCACAGATGCGGACCCATTTACTGGAATGGGTCTACAAATGCGGAGATGTGGTGCGGGACCGAACGGAACCACGGAACAAAATGGGGTTCCGATCCGTGCTTCCGTTCCACAAAAAGATAGAACTTGTCCTATCTTTTTGCGGAACGGACAGATCACAGACCCATTCAAGTGAAAGGGGTTGCGATCCGCATGCGGATTCCCCACGGTCTGTGCCAGTGCATTGCAGACCGCAATTTGCAGTCCGTAGCACGGGCAGCACACGTTTGTGTACAACAGGCCTAAAGGTGTTTTATACTGATGACCTATTCTCAGGATAGATCATGGGGATCTAAGTCCCAGCAGCCCCATCAATCAGCTGTCTGAAGAGGCAGCTTTCCAAGCACAGCGCCATCCACTGTATAATGGCTGTGTGTGGTATCACAGCTCAGCCCCATTCACTTGCCTAGGCCATGTGAGCGATGGACGTGTATTCACTGGCCTAGGAAGAGGCTGTACGGAGCACATTGTTGCAGCAAATACATGTGCAGACTCATGCAATATATGACCTAGTATGGATTACTATTTCTGCCACCATCACTGCCGGTCTTCTGCCCTGACAGTGTGTCAGTCTTCACTGTGATCCTGGCATTTGATTTATAAACCTGGATGGGACCTGTAAACCAGTCTTCAGTTTTCTTGGGTAGCAGAGGATGGAGTTGCACCCACACACTGCTGCCAGAGATGCGTGTAACTTACTAATTGTAAATTCTAAGACTACCAATAACTGAATGTGTTACTTGCATTTTTTTATGCAGATTTTCCACAGATCTCACCCTTGCATTGAAAAAGGTGAAATCCGCACAAAAGAATTGGCATTCTGTGGATTTCAAAATCCAAACGGCAGGTCAATTTCTGCACAGAACGAAAAAGCAAAGTGTGCATGAAGTTTGCGAAATCTCATACACTTTGCTGCTAGAGTATTACCCTGATGGTGAGCCATGGGGCCAGTGCTTTGTGGAAACGCAGAATATAGAAAATGCTGCGTTTTTCACGCAATGCAGAAGCGATGCGTGAAAATTAACGCTCATGTACACAGACCCATTGAAATGAATGGGTCAGGATTCAGTGTTCACGTCACACATTGCACCCATGCGGAAAACGCGCTCGTGTGATAGGGGCTTAAGAAAAACACCTAGGAGCCAATGGTTCCTAAACTGAAAAATTTAGGAGCCAAATAAAATTGTTAGGCGCCAAATTTATACAATACATATAACTATAATAAAAAAGACTTGGAGGAGGAAGTGAGACTCAGGTCACAATAGTGAGCCAGCTCTACACACCGCATACTGCCAGCACTATGAAACATATAGGAGAATTAGAACTGGCTTAGTTTCCACTTTTCATTTTCCAAAGGAGCAGTCAAAAATGAAAAGTTATACCTGATTGGCTGCTATGGGGCAACTAAGCCAGTTCTACTTTACACCAGTTTCATAAATGACCCCAAATGTCCATATACTACCCCTACATTGTGCTCCCAGTAATAATTCCTGTATAGTGTCCCCAAAAGTAATGTCCCCTAATATGTCCCTGTAATAGAAATGCAGCTACAGTGCCTCTAGCATTAATATCACCTATTTTACCCCTAGCAAAAATGCCATTATAGTGCTCCCAATATTAATAATGTTCCCTATAGTGCCTTCAGTAATAATGCCCCTGTACAAAAAATACTGCTACATTGCCCTGGTATTGTAATGTCCCATATGGTGACCCCATATTTAAAAAAAATGCCCTGGTAATGCCCCCTATAGTCCCTCAGTATTAAAAGTCCCCAGTGCCACTAGTAATGCCCCCCTACTGTCACCAATATTAAAAATGCCCACAATAATGTTGCCAGTTATGTTCCCCACAGTGCCCCTCCATCAGTAACTCTTCAGAAGTATTGTCCCCCACAGTGTTCCTCCAGTAGTAATGTCCCCCATAGCAATGCCCCCCCCCCACAGTGTCCCCCAATAGCAATGCCCCCCCACAGTGCCCCTCCAGAAATAATGTCCCCACAGTGCCCCTCCAGAAGTAATGTCCCCACAGTGCCCCTCCATCAGTAACTCTTCAGAAGTATTGTCCCCCACAGTGTTCCTCCAGTAGTAATGTCCCCCATAGCAATGCCCCCCCCCCACAGTGTCCCCCAATAGCAATGCCCCCCCACAGTGCCCCTCCAGAAATAATGTCCCCACAGTGCCCCTCCAGAAGTAATGTCCCCACAGTGCCCCTCCAGAAGTAATGTCCCCACAGTGCCCCTCCAGAAGTAATGTCCCCACAGTGCCCCTCCAGAAGTAATGTCCACACAGTGCCCCTCCAGAATTGTCTGTCACCCCTGATGAAGCCAGATTAGCTGACGAAACATGTTGGGGGACAGCCTCATGTTTTAGACTCTGAAATCCGTGTCAGTTCCAACTACAAGTACCAATAGCAGAGCATGTCCTGTTTCTTTAGTGTTTGCACATGGAACCCTCTATGGCGATATAGATAGGACAGTGCTATATAGATCTGCTAACACAGCAACAAAGTGTGTGAATGTACGGGGTGTGCACCCCCGGCTCCCATTCCAGCTAGGATACTAATGCTGTAGTACTGACAGGACATCTGATAGTTTTAATTCCTTTTGAGCTCACTTTCTTCTCATCCAGAAACTCTTAGTAAACTTAATAAAAGTTAAGTTTTAATATCTGGGACAAGTGAGGTTAATAGCCTAAATAGGCCTGAGTTGTTGGTTAATAGTAAACCCTTCCCAGATAGGGTCTTATATTTTTGTTTAGGAGTCCAATGAGTTCTGAAGCATTTGGCTGAATATAAGCAGATAATATTGCTCGAAACACTTCAGAATTCATCCTGCTGCTTTTGTCAGCAGTCACATCATCAATAAATACAAGAGAACCAGTTCCATTAGCAGCCATGCATGCCCACGCCATGACACTACCACCACCATGCCTCACTGATGAGGTGGTATGCTTAGGATCATGAGCAGTTCCTTTCCTTCTCCATACTCTTCTCTTCCCATCACTCTGGTACAAGTTGGTCTTGGTCTCATCTGTCCATAGGATGTTGTTCCAGAACTGTGAAGGCTTTCTTAGGCTACTTTCACACTAGCGTTCGTCGGTCCGCTCGTGAGCTCCGTTTGAAGGGGCTCACGAGCGGACTCGAACGCCTCCGTCCAGCCCTGATGCAGTCTGAATGGATGCGGATCCGCTCAGACTGCATCAGTCTGGCGGCGTTCAGCCTCCGCTCCGCTCGCCTCCGCACGGACAGGCGGACAGCTGAACGCTGCTTGCAGCGTTCGGGTGTCCGCCTGGCCGTGCGGAGGCGTGCGGATCCGTTCAGACTTACAATGTAAGGCTACTTTCACACTAGCGTTCGGGCGGATCCGTTCTGAACGGATCCGCTCATATTAATGCAGACGGTGGCTCCGTTCAGTACGGATCCGTCTGCATTAATAACTTTAAAAAAATTCGCAAGTGCGCAAGTAGCCTGCGCGGATCCGTTCAGACTTTCAATGTAAAGTCAATGGGGGACGGATCCGCTTGAAGATTGAGTCAATTGGTGACATCTTCAAGCGGATCCGTTCCCATTGACTTACATTGTAAGTCTGAACGGATCCGCACGCCTCCGCACGGCCAGGCGGACACCCGAACGCTGCAAGCAGTGTTCAGCTGTCCGTCTGTCCGTGCGGAGGCGAGCGGAGCGGAGGCTGAACGCCGCCAGACTGATGCAGTCTGAGCGGATCCGCTCCATTCAGACTGCATCAGGGCTGGACGGCTGCGTTCGGGTCCGCTCGTGAGCTCCTTCAAACGGAGCTCACGAGCGGACCGACGAACGCTAGTGTGAAAGTAGCCTAAGTCAATGGGAACGGATCCGCTTGAAGATGTCACCATATGGCTCAATCTTCAAGCGGATCCGTCCCCCATTGACTTTACATTGAAAGTCTGAACGGATCCGTGCAGGCTACTTGCGCACTTGCGAAATTTTTTAAAGTTATTAATGCAGACGGATCCGTACTGAACGGAGCCACCGTCTGCATTAATATGATCGGATCCGTTCAGAACGGATCCGATCAAGCGCAAGTGTGAAAGTAGCCTTAGATGTCATTTGGCAAACTCTAATCTGGCCTTCCTGTTTTTGAGGCTCACCAATGGTTTACATCTTGTGGTGAACCCTCTGTATTCACTCTGGTGAAGTCTTCTCTTGATTGTTGACTTTGACACACATACACCTACCTCCTGGAGAGTGTTCTTGATCTGGCCAACTGTTGTGAAGGGTGTTTTCTTCACCAGGGAAAGAATTCTTCGGTCATCCACCACAGTTTGTTTTGTTTTTTCAGCCTAATGATGGCTTGCTTCACTGATAGTGACAGCAATTTTTGTGGTTTGGATGCGGACCCATTCACTTCAATGGGGCCGCAAAAGATGCGGACAGCTGTCTGCATCCGTTGCTCCGTTCCGTGGTCCGCCCCAAAAAAATATAACCTGTCCTATTCTTGTCCGTTTTGCGGGCAAGAATAGGCAGTTATATTAATGGCTGTCCGTGCCGTTCCACAAATTGCAGAACGCACACGGACGCCATCCGTGTTTTGCGGATCCGCAAAACACAACAGTCGTGTACATGTAGCCTAAGGCCTCATGCACACGACCGTTGTGTGCATCCGTGTTCGTTGTTCCGTTTTCCATGATTTTCTGCGGACCCATTGACTTCCGTTGAAAACTCGGAAAATGCACCGTTTGTCATCCGCGTCCGTGATCCGTGTTTCCTGTCTGTCAAAAAAATAAGACCTGTCCTATTTTTTTGACGGACAACTGTTCGCGGACCCATTCAAGTCAATGGGTCCGTGAAAAAACACGGAGGCACACAAGATTGTCATCCGCGTCCGTGATCCGTGTCCGTTTTTTTCCTATCATTTTCAAGGCAAACTTGACTTAGATTTTTTTTTTTTCACTTTTCTGGTCTGGTGATCCTCCAAAAATCAAGGAAGACACACGGAAGAAAAAACGGACACGGATCACGGAACAACGGAACCCCGTTTTGCGGACCGTGAAAAAATACTGTCGTGTGCATGAGGCCTTAAAGAGGACCTTTCACCAGAATAAAACTTCTAAAGTAACTATACAGGCATGTAGAGCGGCGCCCAGGGACCCCCCTGCACTTACTGTTATACCTGGGCGCCGCTCCGTTCTCCCGTTATTACCTCCGGTATCTTCATAGTTAGGCTCCACCCAGGGGAACCTGCCGTCGGCTCATTCTCCCATGCTGTAGCGCTGGCCAATCACAGTGCTCAGCTCATAGCCTGAGAGAGAAAAAAGCCTCTCAGGCTATGAGCTGAGCGCTGTGATTGGCCAGCGCTGCAGCACGGGAGAAGGAGGCGTCGGCAGGTTCCCCTGGGTGGAGCCTAACTATGAAGATACCGGAGGCAATAACGGGAGAACGGAGCGGCGCCCAGGTATAACAGTAAGTGCAGGGGGGTCCCTGGGCGCCGCTCTACATGCCTGTATAGTTACTTTAGAAGTTTTATTCTGGTGAAAGGTCCTCTTTAAACTGGGAAAATCCTCATCCCAGTTATAGTAGATAAGTATAGAAATGGAGGCCGCAATGGGAAATACCATTTGCCTTATAATGACATTACTAGCTAAGGGCTCGCTCACACTAACGTGTGCTGCCCATTTACGTATTGCAGACCGCATTTAAGGATCCGCAATAAGCAGGCACCGTTCCGTGGCCATTCTGCATCACGGATGCGGACCTATTCACTTCAATGGGTCCGCAAATCCGGAGATGCAGAACGGAAGCAAGGAACGGAACACTACGGAAGCACTACAGAGTGCTTCCTGGGGTTCCGTTCCGTGCCTCCATGCCGCAAAAAGATAGAACATGCTCTATCTTTTTGCGGAACGGAGGGATCGCGGACCCATTCAAGTGAATGGGTCAATGATCCCCATGCGGCTTCCCCACCGACGGTGCACTATGCTACAGTGGGTCACCTGCAGCTGGCACTCTGCTACTGAGGGATCACCTGCGGCTGGCATGCTGCTACTGAGAAATCATCTGCGGCTGGCACGCTGTTACTAGGGAGCATCACTTGAGGCTGTCACACCTCTACTGAGGACACCTGCGGTTAGCATGTTGCTAGCGGAGCCAACTGTAGCTGACACGCTGCTACTGGAGGTCACCTTGGGCTAGTACACTGGGACTGGCACACACAACTGGGGGGGGGGGGGGTCACCTGCAGCTGGCATGCTGCAACTGTGGGGGGGGGGAGATCACCTGCGGCTGACACAACACAACTGGGAGGTCACCTGCGGCTGGCACGCTGCAACTGTGCTGTGGGGGGTGAGATCACCTGTGGCTGGCACACACAACTGGGGGGGTTACCTGTGGCTGGCACGCTGCAACTGTGGGGGGTGAGATCACCTGCGGCTGACACAACACAACCGGGAATTCACCTGCGCCTGACACGTCGCAACTGGGAGGTCACCTGCGCCTGACACGTCGCAACTGGGAGGTCACCTGGGCCTAAAACGCAGCAACTGGGAGGTCACCTGGGCCTGACACACCGCAAATGGGAGGTCACCTGGGCCTGACACGCCGCAAATGGGAGGTCAATGGCGGCTGACATGCTGCAACTGGGAGGTCAACGGCGGCTGACACACCGCTACAGGGGTCAACGGTGGCTGACACACCGCTAAATGGATCAAGGGCGGCAGACACACTGCGACTGGGGGCGATGACCTGTGGCTGACAGGCTGCTACTGTGGTATCTACATGCTTTAGACTTTTCCTACTCTCAGTGGCATCCCTCCCCCATAGGTTTCCATGCTAAAAACTGTATACTGTATTTACTGGATAAGTCTGAATAGAATACCACCATATACTATAAAAAAAAGAAAAACGGAAACTCTGGTGGATACCTGCCTGACAGAAGCAAAGAGAACACTCTATGGGTCTATTAATGTATGTGCCAGGAGCTCTCCTGTACATACAGATGCAGTGTGGCAAGACCGTATAGTTCAGGATGGGTTTTCACACTCCACATGTAAACAGCATTGTTCCCATTCACTGACTGTAAGCAAAGATATAAAAAGTTGCAGAACTTTTCATATACATAAGTCTGAAGCAATCAATGCTGCAGCCCTATCATTTTGGGAATCAATTTGTGGGTCCAGTTCCAGACCACCCGAGAGGGAAAGGAACGGGTAAGTCATTCAGATTTTTAGAAAAGAGCGCCTTACACAAGAACTGTGCGATTGCCCCCGGCTGCAGGGAAGTAACCAGAGGAATAACAGAACGTGGTGTTCCAGGCGCGATGCTCTGCATCTATAGGTTGATTCTCAGCAGTGCCGTATGCGTTGCTATGCTCTCCCTGTACGTGTGAGTGAGCTGCATCTCCCCGTATGTCCCCAATGTGTGAGTGTGCGCCAAATGTCCCAGTTGGGTTTGTCTTTCTCCCTCACACACCTCCCCGGCTCCCCGCGCACAGAGCTGAGACTTCGCAGGATGTAGGCAGTAAACAGCCGGTTCTCCTTCCAGAGCTGCCAAATTATGTTTTTATACTTAGATAAATGTAAAAAAAAAAATCATATCTCACTGAAAAACAACTTAAGGAAACATCACATATGGAAGGGAAGTGCTTATAGTGCGGAGCAGGAGGGGTTAACAGTATGCCGTAGCCAGGTAGCCCACTCTCACCGCAGAAATGTTGTGAGACTAAAGCCCAACATGTACCGACAGCTGGTCTGTTGGGGGTTGTAGTACTATAACATCTGGACAGACACAAATTGCACACAAGATATAGACATCTGCTTATTGCTTGTATAGAAGCTGTCATTCTACAAGCATGCAGGCAGTTAAGAGGTTAAACCCGAGTAGTAGGTGGGAGTTAACCCCCCCCCCCCCCCCACCATTAGCAGATTGGAACCTAGATGTTAACCCTTTACTAAGCATGAGAAACATTATTTGTGGCTACAAGGTTTTGATGGCAAGGGAGAACTTTAGATATGGGAGAAATCTGGACCTGAAGGGGGACACTTAAAGGGCCGTCACCTCAAAGTTGCCAATTTAATACAGTTCTGGAGCAATAAAAGAGGAACAGCAGATATCAGAGACATATGGATGTAAATGTCTATGGGGGTTTTCAGCCACGGAGATATGTGACAAAGTAGTCATCATGGGGGGCTGGGAGGATTCTGTACTGCTGGTAATAGAGAGTGAGGTTCAGCTACATGGCGATCTTGGGCCAACAGTGTTGGATTTTTTGCAGTCATGGCACATATGCGAGCCGTGCTGTGACCTAATTCATGTTTATGCCAGCAGCGCTACACTGCAATCCCACTGCGATCTTTGGGCGCGACTGCTGTCATGTGACCAAGATCCGCGCATAGCTGAACCCTATAGGATTGCATTCACCTGTACTACAGCCAGCCTCCCCCAACCCTGAAATGACTGGTATCAGGGAACAATAAATTATATTCACTTGTCCTGTACATGTAGGTGTTGAAGCAGATGCGGGACGGTAGGTAGAGGGGCAAAAAGGAATGATTAAGAATCACGGATGAATAAATGTCAGTATAGCGTGTTGGGGTGGCTCATGTTAGCACAGCTGCAAACAAAGGGGTTGTATGAGAATAAAAGAAAAGATTTGCTTTATCCTCCCAGAAACATCAGCCTGTGCCTGGCACTCCATTGAACGGGGCTGAGCTGCAATACCAGTCACAGCCATACACAAAAGTGGTGCTGTTTCCCCAAACATAAAAAACAGATCCTTCCTTCTAATCGCATACAATCCTTTCAAGCTCTGACTCGGATATGACTTCTACCATGTGTCTGTGCATAAAGTACTGCAACTTTCCCACTCATGTCACAGATAGCAAAATAAATTATCCATTGGCGTAACAGTCGCACGTCATTCGCTCTAACATCTCCGGGGAAATGAATTCATATCCTGGCTGGCATCCTGCTCCTGCTGGGCACCACATGACACATGTAGCTGTCTGGCAGAGATCTAATGGCGTCTATGTGTCAAAGGCTTAGGCCTGCATCTTCCTGCTGGAGAGTCAATGCTACTGTCAGAGGTGACCCAAAGACGCCACGTAAGCCTACTAATGGCATGTTCTATGAGTGCCATATGCAACTGGCGGCCTCCACCCAGGGCCCTCTATATATCACGTCCCAGGTGTAGGAAATGCCGAGTGGTATAGTGTGGCCTGTGTGTCACGGTTCTCCTACCTGGATAACGCTGGACCCCTGGCTTTGGCTCCGAAGCAATAAATAGGGGAAATAATTGAGGGATAAAAGAATAACTTGAGTCCAGACCTTGAGAAGAAGTTTGCATAAACATTCTCCAAAACGGTTTACAGGTTTTGTCTTGGTTCCAGCAGGCTTTAGCATTAAAACTGGCAGGCAAACTCCACTCTGCTATATCTGTTTCTCTTTGACTCTGCTGTACTGACAGGCTGGCTATATAACTCAGCTTCTTCTGTAGTCTGACTCTAGGTTATGCCAGGGAACTTTCCTCCTGGCTCCTGAGGCTTCAATCTTTGGCCTCAATGGCCGGCAGAGCTTAAGGTGCTCTGGCTGGTGTGGGCACATCCAGCATAGACGTGCCCCTGCACACCTTTCCCCTAGCTGGGGGTAAGCTAGACTGACTAGAACTTCTACCCCCACCCTTCCTGCAGGAAGTAGGGCTTACCCACTTCTCTCCAGAGGGGGGTTAGAATAGAATGGTAAGTTCCACTCTCTCTAACTATAGCTCTGCCATATTTGCTGCCACCTGCTGGTGAACCAGGCACATTACATGAACAGTTACATAACATTAGAAATCCACAGTGTGGAGGACCTGGAATACATTTATAAAATGACATGAGGTTATACCACTAAAGACAGTAGAAAGGTGCAGAAGTGGTAACACCACTCTGGGGTGTTACACATAGGGGTGCACTGGGCCTTGTTGTACCCCTTTATGGTTTTATATGGAGGCAGAAGGCATATTGCACAGGTAAAGGAAGCATTGTTTCTTCGGGAGAATAACGCCCAATATGGCACCTAATGGAGTCTGTAGTGGTATGCAGAGTCCCTACTACTCCATAATACAGCCCCCTGCACATGATCCATGTAATAAGCACTACAATGCATAAGAAGGCACTACAGAGGGCAGGGGCGTAGCTATAGGGAAAGCAGGGGAAGCGGCTGCTTTGGGGCCTGAGCTCAGAAGGGGCCCATCCAGGAGGAGAACTTAAAGGGGTTGTCTCATATTTTCATCCCGGAAGCCCCCCTGAGTCTAGCATCGGAGCATCTCATGCTCTGATGTGCTCCCTTGCCCTGCGCTAAATCGCGCAGGGCAAGGGTTCTCTTGTTTTCAATAACAGACTGCCGGGTGGAAACTTCCGCCCGGCAGTGTGTTCGGTGACGTCACCGGCACTGATGGGTGGGCTTTAGCGGTGCCCTGGCAGCCAGCCCCATGGAGGGCCCTGGTACGTCACCGGATCTCAAAAAAATGCCTTTGCCCTGCACGATTTAGCGCAGGGCAAAGGAAAGCATCGGAGCATGAACTGCTCCGATGCTCCTGTCAGGAGGGCTGCCGGGGTGAAAATGGAGGTATATCCGGGTTCAGCTCTGAACCCGGACAACCCCTTTGATGATTTTATTGTCAGAGCCCCCTCAAGGGTATTATACAATGACATTACATACAGTGACACTGTATGAAACGGACGGAGTGGCTACCTAGACTCGTCTGAAAGACTCACAAATTTGCAAAGGGGCCCTGTCATTTCTAGTTACACCACTGACAGTGGATGCCCAACCTGCAGCCCTCCAGCTGTTGCAAAACTACACCTCCCAGCATGCCAGGACAGCCTACAGCTATCACAGCTGGAAGGCCACAGGTTGAGCATTCCTACCATAGATCAAAGATCGCTTTGATCAAAGATCGCGTGATTTCCGCGCGGTTGCAATGCGTGACGTGAACGCATAGCACCCGCACTGAATCCTGACCCATTCATTTCAATGGGTCTGTGTACATGAGCGTTGTTTTTCACGCATCAGTTCTGCGTTGCATGAAAATCGCAGCATGTTCTATAGCAGGTGCGGGTGCGATGCGTTTTTCACCGATGATTGCTAAGAGATGCTGTTTGTAAACCTTCCGTTTTTTATCACGCGCGTGGAAAACCCATCAAAACGCATTGCACCCGCGCGGAAAAAAATGAACAACCGAACGCAATCGCAGACCAAACTGACTGAATTTGCTTGCACAATAGTGCGAGTTTCACTGAACGCACTCTGAACGCATCCTGAGCCAATCCGTCACGCCCGTGTGAACCTAGCCTAACAGGTATAAAGCAACATATACAATGTAATATCCTCCCTGTGTAGGGTAGGATAGGGTTGAGGCATTTGGGCAGTAAGAATGAGGTGAGGGCAGATGGGTACCAAGGCAAGGTAAAAAGTTGGCAGACAGGTGAGGGTAGGTAGGCTTTTGCCAGAGGCAGCTGAGAAGTAAGACATACAGATACAGGCTCGGACTGGCCCACAGGGGTACAGGGGAATCCCCCGGTGGGCCCCTGAGCAAAGTGGGCCCCTAGTCTCCCACCCCCTGCTCAAGTGGCACATAACACGGTAGACTTACTGCACTACATACATACATACATACATGTACAGCACCTCAACCAGCCTATGTTCATATAAAAAACTTGTTATATTATTTATTATATTTGAATGTATCTATATGGTGGGCCCCCAAAATAAATTTTACTGGTGGGCCCTAGGTACCCCAGTCCGACACTGTACAGATACATGGGGTAGGGGTGGGCAGATGGCAAAGGTATTACAGAAACATCTTTATAGACAGCTAGCAGAGCTCAGATGCTATAGGGCAAGGGTGGCAGAGACAATGTAGGACCTGGTTGCCAGTCATTGAGATTATGCAGGCAGCTATATAGAAGGTATGGGGATGGACCTATAGGGCAGGCAGTTAGCAGGGGCCACCTGAAACATTATGGGACAGGTATAAGGGCGATATCATCTGCAGCTTGGAATAATGTAAAGTGTAAACTCACGTCTCAGGTGAAATCCCAGTCCTCCTTTTGTGGTCGGGTCGGGGTCCCGCGCATCCCTGCAGCAGGATCCAGAGCAGCAGCGCCCGGCAGTAACTCCCCCACATCCTGCCTCCCGGGGGCTCAGGCCATGGGTGAGGGGCACAGGGCAGCACAGACCCGCTGACAAGTTCTCTTCTCTCTTACTCCGGCTGTGCTTCGTCTCTGATTTTAGATAATCTGCACGATCCGATCCAGGGATTACACCCGACCAATCATCGCCGATCACCGCCCCCTGTGGTGCTGCCGCCGGCCCCTCATCAACCTAATGGGATTAGCAAGACACAGCTCCGGCACACAAGGGGTGCGGGCGTGCGGGCATGTCACCAGTATCGCGATAGATAAAGTATGCAACTTCTAGCAGCAAGCCGATGAGCTGAATGCAACCAGCAAAGCGGACGCGAGCCCTGTGGGCATAGCAGTCTCATCCCCATCACTTTACTGCAGGAATCCCAGAGATGTCATGTCTGTCATCCCTGGGGAGGTGGAAGGCTAACATGTCACCTACTGCACACAACTGTCTAGAAATGCTCCTATACTGTGTCTGCCTACCAGCCTATAACACAGGGTGTAGCTAGTGGGACATTTCTCCTCTGATCCACCACATTCCTGATGAAGCTTCTGTTCCCTGGGTGCTAGTTACCACCTCACTCTTCTTCTGAACCTCTGCCATGCCAGTGTTATTTTTTTAAAGAGGTATACCCCCTACATAAAGTGAAGGAATATCTTTAGTATATGTTATCACTTCCTGATCAATGGAGGTCTCTAATGCAGTGCTCCTTGTGGCACTTTCACCAACAAAACATAATAGTATAATACTGCCTCTATGTACTACAATATAAGTTAATATAACTGCTATAATAATGCCCATATGTACTACAATAGAACTCCTATAGTACTGCCTCCTATATGCAAGATAACTACTATAATACTGTGCCTATGTACAGAATATAACTACTAAATACTGCCTCCTATGTACAAGAATATAACTACTATAATACCGCCACCTATGTACAAGAATATAACTACTGTAATACTGTTCCCTAGGTAGAAGAATATAACTACTTTAATACTGCCACCTATGTACAAGAATATTACTACTATAATACTGCCCCCTATGTACAAGAATATAACTACTATAATACTGCTCCTATGTACAAGAATATAACTACTATAATACTGCCGCCTATGTACAAGAATATTACTACTATAATACTGCCCCTATGTACAGAATATAACTACTAAATACTGCCTCCTATGTACAAGAATATAACTACTATAATACCACCACCTATGTACAAGAATATAACTACTGTAATACTGTTCCCTAGGTAGAAGAATATAACTACTTTAATACTGCCGCCTATGTACAAGAATATTACTACTATAATACTGCCCCCTATGTACAAGAATATAACTACTATAATACTGCTCCTATGTACAAGAATATAACTACTATAATACTGCCTCCTATGTACAAGAATATAACTACTATACCGCCGCCTATGTACAAGAATATAACTACTATAATACTGCTCCTATGTACAAGAATATAACTACTATAATACCGCCACCTATGTACAAGAATATAACTACTGTAATACTGTTCCCTATGTACAAGAATATAACTACTTTAATACTGCCGCCTATGTACAAGAATATTACTACTATAATACTGCCCCCTATGTACAGAATATAACTACTAAATACTGCCTCCTATGTACAAGAATATAACTACTATAATACTGCCACCTATGTACAAGAATATAACTACTGTAATACTGTTCCCTAAGTAGAAGAATATAACTACTTTAATACTGCCGCCTATGTACAAGAATATTACTACTATAATACTGCCCCCTATGTACAAGAATATAACTACTATAATACTGCGCCTATGTACAAGAATATAACTACTATAATACTGCCTCCTATGTACAAGAATATAACTACTATACCGCTGCCTATGTACAAGAATATAACTACTATAATACTGCTGCCTAGGTACAAGAATATTACTACTATAATACTGCCCCTATGTACAAGAATATTACTACTATAATACTGCCTCCTATGTACAAGAATATAACTACTATAATATTGCCGCCTATGTACAAGAATATTACTACTATAATACTGTCCCCTATGTACAAGAATATTACTACTATAATACTACCTCCTATGTACAAGAATATAACTACTATAATACTGCCACCTATGAACAAGAATATTACTATTATAATACTGCCCCCTATGTACAAGAATATAACTACTATAATACTGCTTTCTATGCACAAGAATATAACTACTATAATACTGCCCCTTATGTACAAGAATATAACTACTATAATACTGCTCCTATGTACAGAATATAACTACTATAATACTGCTCCTATGTACAGAATATAACTACTATAATACTGCCTCCTATGTACAGAATATAACTACTATAATACTGCCTCCTATGTACAAGAATATAACTATTATAATACTGTCCTCTATGTACAAGAATATAACTAGTATAATACTGCCTCCTATGTACAAGAATATAACTACTTTAATACTGCCACCTATGTACAAGAATATTACTACTATAATACTGCCCCCTATGTACAATAATATAACTACTATAATACTGCCTCCTATATACAAGAATATAACTACTATAATACTGCCCCCTATGTACAAGAATATAACTACTATAATACTGCCTCCTATGTACAAGAATATAACGACTATAATACTGCCCCCTATGTACAAGAATATAACTACTATAATACTGCCCCCAATGTGCAAGAATATAACGACTATAATACTGCCTCCCATATACAAGAATATAACTACTATAATACTGTCCCCTATATACAAGAATATAACTTCTATAATACTGCCCTCTATGTACAAGAATATAACTTCTATAATACTGCCCCATGTACAAGAATATAACTACTATAATACTGCCTCCAAAGTATAAGAATATAACTACTATAATACTGCCTCCTATGTACAAGAATATAACTACTATAATACTGTCCCCTATGTACAAGAATATAACTACTATAATACTGTCCCCTATGTACAAGAATATAACTACTATAATACTGCCTCCTATGTACAAGAATATAACTACTATAATACTGCCTTCTATGTACAAGAATATAACTGCTATAATACTGCTCCCTATGTACAAGAATATAACTACTATAATACTACCTCCTATGTACAAGAATATAACTACTATAATACTGCCTCCTATGTACAAGAATATAACTACTATAATATTGCCCCCATGTACAAGAATATAACTACTATAATACTGCCCCCTATGTACAAGAATATAACTACTATAATACTGCTCCCTATGTACAAGAATATAACTACTATAATACTACCTCCTATGTACAAGAATATAACTACTATAATATTGCCCCCATGTACAAGAAGATAACTACTATAATACTGCCTCCTATGTACAAGAATATAACTACTATAATACTGCTTTCTATGCACAAGAATATAACTACTATAATACTGCCCCTTATGTACAAGAATATAACTACTATAATACTGCTCCTATGTACAGAATATAACTACTATAATACTGCTCCTATGTACAGAATATAACTACTATAATACTGCCTCCTATGTACAGAATATAACTACTATAATACTGCCTCCTATGTACAAGAATATAACTATTATAATACTGTCCTCTATGTACAAGAATATAACTAGTATAATACTGCCTCCTATGTACAAGAATATAACTACTATAATACTGCCCCTTATGTACAAGAATATAACTACTATAATACTGCTCCTATGTACAGAATATAACTACTATAATACTGCTCCTATGTACAGAATATAACTACTATAATACTGCCTCCTATGTACAGAATATAACTACTATAATACTGCCTCCTATGTACAAGAATATAACTATTATAATACTGTCCTCTATGTACAAGAATATAACTAGTATAATACTGCCTCCTATGTACAAGAATATAACTACTTTAATACTGCCACCTATGTACAAGAATATTACTACTATAATACTGCCCCCTATGTACAATAATATAACTACTATAATACTGCCTCCTATATACAAGAATATAACTACTATAATACTGCCCCCTATGTACAAGAATATAACTACTATAATACTGCCTCCTATGTACAAGAATATAACGACTATAATACTGCCCCCTATGTACAAGAATATAACTACTATAATACTTCCCCCAATGTGCAAGAATATAACGACTATAATACTGCCTCCCATATACAAGAATATAACTACTATAATACTGTCCCCTATATACAAGAATATAACTTCTATAATACTGCCCCCTATGTACAAGAATATAACTTCTATAATACTGCCCCATGTACAAGAATATAACTACTATAATACTGCCTCCAAAGTATAAGAATATAACTACTATAATACTGCCTCCTATGTACAAGAATATAACTACTATAATACTGTCCCCTATGTACAAGAATATAACTACTATAATACTGTCCCCTATGTACAAGAATATAACTACTATAATACTGCCCCCTATGTACAAGAATATAACTACTATAATACTGCCCCTATGTACAAGAATATAACTACTATAATACTGCCCCATGTACAAGAATATAACTACTATAATACTGCCTCCAAAGTATAAGAATATAACTACTATAATACTGCCTCCTATGTACAAGAATATAACTACTATAATACTGCCCCCTATGTACAAGAATATAACTACTATAATACTGCCCCTATGTACAAGAATATAACTACTATAATACTGCCTTCTATGTACAAGAATATAACTACTAAATACTGCCTCCTATGTACAAGAATATAACTACTATAATACTGCCTCCTATGTACAAGAATATAACTACTACAATACTGCCTCCTAGCTACAAGAATATAACTACTATAATACTGCCCCCTATGTACAAGAATATAACTACTATAATACTGCCCCTATGTACAAGAATATAACTACTATAATACTGTCTCCAATGTACAAGAATATAACTACTATAATACTGCCTCCTATGTACAAGAATATAACTACTATAATACTGTCCCCTATATACAAGAATATAACTTCTATAATACTGCCTCCTATGTACAAGAATATAACTACTATAATACTGCCCCTATGTACAAGAATATAACTACTATAATACTGCTTTCTTTGTACAAGAATATAACTACTGACGTCTCAGTGGCATTTCCTGGCATTTTTCTCTGTTTTCTTTTTTTTTTTATATAAAATATTTATATTTTAGGAGAAATGTCCTTTTTATTGTGGTGGGATTTACAGGAAATACAGGAACTTCAGTAATAGGAGATAAGAAAGGAAAAGCGTCAGCTGATGCCATGGAGTTGTGGGACCAATACAGAAGGAAAAGTCTCCTGTCACCCAAGGCAATTGCATTTTTGAACTGGTGAATAAAAATTTGAAAAGATCAAGGCTGGAGAGTGCTGCAGTTCTGTTACAATTGCATCTGGATTTGGGAAGTACAAGACTGGCTTCTGACACAGCGGGCACCACCACAGTAAGGAACAACATTGAATTTTCTGTAGTGCTGCTACATTTTTCTTTTTTCTACTGTCATCCAAGGGAATATACTGCCCAAATCCTGGGCATAATGTTTGCTTTGTTCTTAGACACTTGCGGATATCCGTATTAGTAATAATAATAGAGATAGAGAATTGGGTTTCATCCCTCCACAGAACACATCTCCACTTCTCTAAGGTCCAGTGGCGACGTGCTTTACACCACTCCATCTTTGGCATTGTGCCTGGTGATGTAAGACTTGCATGCAGCTGCTGGGCCATGGACATCCATGCAATGGGGCTCCTGGTGCACAGCTTTTGTGCTGTTAATGCCAGAGGAGGTTTGGAACTCTGCAGGTATTTAGCGTTGGTGACTTTTCTGCACTATGTTCCTCAGCACTCTGTGACCCCGCTCCTCTGGGACTTTACGTGGTCTCCCCTTCATGGCTGAGTTGCTGTGGATCTGAACACTCTACAATAATACCACTCACAGCTGATGGTGGAACATCTAGTAGGAAGAAAGCTCATGGACTGACTTGCTACAATGGTGGCATCCTATTACAGGACCATGTTGGAAATTCAATCTCTTTAGAGCTTACATGAATGTTTGTGAAGGCATACTGCATGGCGAGGGGCTGGATTATATACACCTGTGCCAGGAGGACTGAATGAAACACCTGAATTCAGAGGTTAAGAGGTGAGTCCCAATGCTTTTCTCCATATAGTATAGGCAATCCATTATTTAGTTTACTGCTGCCGTGAGGGAAAATATCTGTTGGTGTAATAGTAGATTAGTAGAATTAGAAGAACAGTATGACAGCTCTATTGTTCTCTTGATAAAGATGTCCACAGAATAGCACTACACTTATCAGTTTAATGTCTGATGCTCTAATTGTCAGTCTTTCCGTTCCAGACACAGTCAATGGTCCGACTGAGAAAGCCAAGCGCGGCCTGATCACCGTGCTAAAACTGCAAAGGAGAAAGGTAAAGAACCAGGACTGGGGAAACAGAATACATGTCAAAAAATGATATCAAGAACACAATCCACCCTTTTTTCGTAAAGAAAACAAAAATGAGGGTAGTGTCCCTTTAAAGGGTTAATGCAGAAGCATTATAACATGTCGCCTATAGATCAATGGAATCTGACAGTGATGGACAAACAGCTGCATCCCATTCAGCAGGATTCAGCGGTAGTGTGAGAGGGAGAGTGCCCACTCAGCACCACGTCTGCAATGTCCGGACATTTCACAGTGATGGGCCCTGTAAGAGTAGGACCTGCTGCATTGTGGCAGTGAACATAACTTAGGTCACAACAGAACCCAATCACCCGAATTCATTCCAAATGTATGTGCAGTAATGGAAGGTCACCGCAGCCTCCACTGCTTCTGTGTGACTCCAGTTCAAGAAAAAAATAAATCACAGTAAGGGCTCATGCACACGACGGTGTGCTGGCCGGGCCTGTGCTGCAGACCGCGAATTGCCCCAACCGCGGGGAAGCCGCATGCGGATCGTGGACCCATTCACTTGAATGGGGCCCGTGATCCGCATCCAACGGTGCGGAGGCACGGCCAGAAACACCACGGAAGCACTCTGTAGTGCTTCCGTGGGGTTCCGATCGTGCTTCCGCACTGCATCTCCGGGTTTGCGGACCCATTTAAGTGAATAGGTCCGCATCCGTGATGCGGGGTGCACACGGCCGGTGCCCCGTGTATTGCGGAACCCCCGTATCCGGTCCACAATACAGCCACTGTGGGGCAACGGCCGTGTGCATGAGCCCTAACTGAGAAATGATCAGAACACTTACCTGGCACCTTTCCTTTCGTCTTTTTAGTTACAGATTTGCAAATTCTTGGGCTTCTCTTCTGCCATCCAAGATGGCCGCACTGACGTTTCAGTAGACAAACCACCTTCTACTTGGCCAGCCCTGCACTATTCACGTGAACAGCTCTGGCTACTCTAAGGGCGGCAGGAAGTGTCCTGGGCTCCCAAATGCACAGTGGGCATCAGGTAGACTGAGAAGCAGTGCTGCCATCTTGGATGACAGAAAAAGGAGCCCAGGAGTTGGCAGATCTACAGTTAAAAAAAAAAATGAAAAGGAAGTGAAGAGGTAAGAGTTCTGTATTTTTTATTTTTTTTTAACTGGGTGGCTGCTTTAGGCCTCATGCACACAGCTGTATCCATGTTGCTGTCTGCAAACCGCAGATCTGCGAAACACATATACTAGCCGAGTGCATGCCCCCATTTATTCTTTAACTTTTATAGAAATGTCCTATGCTTGTCTGCAAAACCGACAAGTATAGGACAAGTTCTATTTTTTTTGCAGGGCCATGGGATGGACATACAGATGAGGACAGCCTAAGGCCTCTTTCACACGGGCGTCATGTTTTTGGCCCGGATAAGATGCGGGTGAGTTGCGGGAAAATGCGCGATTTTTCTGCGCGAGTGCAAAACATTGTAATGTGTTTTGCACGCGCATGAGAAAAATCGGCATGTTTGGTACCCAAACCCGAACTTCTTCACAGAAGTTTGGGTTAGGTGTTGTGTAGATTTTATTATTTTCCCTTATAACATAGTTATAATGGATAATAATAGCATTCTGAATACAGAATGCATAGTACAATAGGGCTGGAGGGGTTAAAAAAATAAAATAAAATTTTTAACTGACCTTAATCCACTTGATCGCGCAGCCCGGCTTCTCTTCTGTCTTCTTCTTTGAGGAATAGGACCTTTGATGACGTCACTGCGCTCATCACACGGTCCATCACATGATCTTTTACCATGGTGATGGATCATGTGACGGATCATGTGATGACCGCAGTGATGTCACCACAGGTCCTTTTCCTGTGCACAGCAAAGATGAGGACAGAAGAGAAGCCGGGCTGCCCGAGCAAGTGTATTAAGGTGAGTTAAATTTTTTTTTATTTTTTAACCCCTCCAGCGCTGTTTTACTATGCATTCTGTATTAAGAATGCTATTATTTTCCCTTATAACCATGTTATAAGGGAAAATAATAAAGATCGGGTCCCCATCCCGATCGTCTCCTAGCAACTGTGCGTGAAAATCGCACCGCATCTGCACTTGCTTGCGGATGCTTGCGATTTTCATGCAGCCCTATTCACTTCTATGGGGCCTGCGTTACGTGGAAAACGCACAAAGAAGAGCATGCTGAGATTTTCACGCAACACACAAGTGATGTGTGAAAATCACCGCTCATGTGCACAGCCCCATAGAAATGAATGGGTCCGGATTCAGTGCGGGTGCAATGCGTTCAACTCACGGATTGCACCCGCGCGGAAATCTCTCCCATGTGAACCGAGCCTAAGGGTCCAGTCACACGTCCGCAACTGTTTTGCGATCCGCAAGACACGGACTCCAGCCATGTGCATACTGAATTTTGCGGACCGCACATGGTCGGCACTATAATAGAAATGCCTTTCTTGTCTGTGGCTGCGGGCAAGAATAGGACATGTTCTATTTTTTTGCGGGGCCGCGGAACGGACGTGCGGATGCGGACAGCACATTGTGTGCTGTCTGCATCTTTTGCGACCCCATTGAAAATGAATGGGTCCGCACCGTTCCGCACCCATTTTGCAGACGTGTGAATGGAAGTCCATATCCAGTGATGGATATGAGATAAAAAGACACCGTAGCTCTATATTAGATAGAGTGATGTGAGATAGATACAGTAGATGGATATTTAGATACAATAGATAGATACAGTATGTGAGATAGATATGAGAGAGAGAGCAATAGATAGATATGTGAGATAGAGGAATAGATATGAGATACATAGTACATAAATATTAGATAGACGTGAGATAGTGGATAGATGGATATTTAGATAGATAAATAGGAGATAGCTACGATAGATACAATAAATAGATATAAGGGTACTTTCACACTAGCGGTTTTCTTTTCCGGCATAGAGTTCCGTCACAGGGGCTCTATACCGGAAAAGAACTGATCAGTTATATCCCCATGCATTCTGAATGGAGAGTAATCCGTTCAGGATGCATCAGGACGTCTTCAGTTCAGTCATTTTGACTGATCAGGCAAAAGCTAAAACCGTAGCATGCGAAAAAAACTGAAGACTTGCCAGAATTCCGGATCCGGCATTTTTCACCATAGGAATGTATTAGTGCCAGATCCGGCATTCAAAATACCGGACTGTTGGATCCGTCCTTCCGGTCTGCGCATGCGCCGACCGGTAAAAATGTGTAAAAAGATACAAGACGGATCTGTCTGTCCGCATGACAGATGGAGAGACGGATCCGTTCTTGCAATGCATTTGTGAGACGGATCCGCATCCGGATGCGTCTTACAAATGCTTTCAGTCACATCCAGATCAGCGGATCCAGCGGGCAGTTCCGACGACGGAACTGATTGCCGGATCGCGCTGCCGCAAGTGTGAAAGTAGCCTAAGCTAGATGAGAGATAAATAGATAGACATACAGATAGAGTAGATAGATGACAGATAGATAGACATAGATAGATATGAGATAGAAACTAAATAGATATTAGATAGATATGTGAGATAGATACAGTGAATTACGATAGATAGATTACGATTGTATCTATTACGATACAATAGATAGATAAATATTAGATAGATAAATATTAGATAGATAGATAGATAAATGATAGATAGATAAATGATAGATAGATAAATGATAGATAGATAAATGATAGATAGATAAATGATAGATAGATAAATGATAGATAGATAAATGATAGATAGATAAATGATAGATAGATAAATGATAGATAGATAAATATTAGATAGATAAATATTAGATAGATAAATATTAGATAGATAAATATTAGATAGATAGATATTAGATAGATAGATATGAAATAGATAATTTGATAATACACAGGAAATAATCCTGGATCCTCAACATTCAGACTAAACCACAAAATACTAATAAATCCACAGAACCTGGCACTGGGCTTTTGTTCTTTTGAAAACAGTCAGAAAACTCACCAAGTGCCTGCCAATACTCAGAACATTGTTGGGTGAGATGCCAGCCTGTGCCAATTACAGAGCAGTACAGAGGGCAGCGCAGTATGCAGCGTGTGCACAGATAGAGCAGAGCTAGTTGTAGCATTCAGCTCGTTTCTCCAGTAGATCTGTAAAATCCAAGGCTTTCTGTGACAATGTACACAAGTCCACTCCACCTGCACATTTAATATTTTCAGGGAATTTTAATTTTTGTACATTTTAACCACGACTTTAGTGGCATGCGCCCCTGATACACGAGAGCTGCTGTTTGTGCTGCAATTATAAAAGCAAATATCATGGAGTGAATGACGTAGGGAACACTCATCCGGCCACAGACGCAGCTGCTTACACAGTCCATATAAATGAAGCTATTAGGAGCCTCCGTCACAGATACCAAAATTCCAGGCAATATAGCACTGGTACCGTGGCAGAAACCCGATGGACCCCAATATAGTTAATGACTCAATGACAGAAATGACCTGAGTGTGTTTATTTAAATGCCCAGTCTTACCACTGTGAGTGTGTTGATTGTATTCCAGCTGGGCTCGACCGTATGGGCAGTAGCAAAGAAGTCTAAGCGTCGTGGTTGCTATGACGACTAGACGCAGTGACGAGTATAAGATGCGCCTGTGAGCGCTACCCAGTCACTGGCCTGATGATGCGCAAGTTAGCGCGAAACGGCCGTCGCCGCTGACTTCAGCTGTGTTTTACCGCACCATACGCTCCAGCCCGAAGTGCCTTTCCTTTTAATTTTTATATGAATAAAGAACCGTCCATCAACGCTGGTGAGTGCCGCCTGTTCTATTATCTTCAATACTTGCATAGTTAATGGGGTAGTTGGTGCCCATCATTTGACGCAACAATCTTTTTATTCTGCTCTCATGATGGAGCAGTCATGACCATAGCCTTAAAGGGGCATTCCCATCTGGGACAAGATATGCCATGAATGTGTGATAGGTACAGGTAACACCACTGAGACCCGCAGCTATCTCCAAAACGAGACACCCCGCCACGTCTAGCTGCACCTGCTCTTTCCATTGACTTTAGTTGCGGGCTTCAGAGGGCTTGGCTACTTTCAGAATTGCCATTGCAGTGAAGTAAGAGAGCAGCGCATGCACAGCCGCCTCTCATTCCCAACCAGGCACAACAGGGCCCAATCCTGGAGATAGGAGCCAGTCCATAAGGTGGGACCCACACTTAATATTTATGGCCTATTTTATCGGGAATACCCCTTTAATGACACACTGAACAATTGCATGAATAAATTGTGGGATCCACCAATAAATTCATATTGCCATTCAGGATCCTGGGAAAGCCTTGGAGTGATAATTTCCTGTAGGAGCTGTAATGGTGAACATATTGGTTGTCACACAGCTTTCCCAGGAACATATATACCTAAGAAATAAGCGAACTGGATTAACAGGACATATAAACCGAGCTAAGGTTTACTAAGAGCAGTTCCTGGAGCTGAGAGCAAGAAGAACAGAGAATGGATAATGGAGACTGTGAGGAAGATGATGAAAGATGGGGAAGGAGAGGAAATAGAGGACATACCAGAAGAGGAAGGAAGACAGATCCCACAGACGATACCAAGTCACATACCATGTGGTGGTATTCACGATTGTAGAGAGCAAATGCTCAGACACAGTAATTATGTATCCTCATGTGTGATACTGTCAGCTGAGCTGGTGTATCTTGCAAAGCGACAAGAAAAAGCTGATAAAATGGGATGGCGGGCAGGGGCGTGGATCTGGTCTTCTTAGGCCTCATGAACACGAACGTATCTTCTTTCCGTGTCCGTTCCATTTTTTTTTTTACGACTGTATGCGGAACCATTCATTTTAATGAGTCCGCAAAAAAAACAGTGCATTCCGTATATCCGTATTTCCGTTCCTCAAAAAATCCTACAGGCAAGGATAGAACTGTTCTATTAGGAACATCATCCGTATTTTTTGTAGATTAGTTTTTTGCAGACCTCAAAACACATACGGTCATGTGCATGATGCCTTAAACTGGCCCAGAAATGCCGCCTGGACCCTGTTATATAAAGGGAAATGCTTCCCGCCACTGGCAGGACAACAAATCAGAAACGTGAATTCTCCCCCAGCAACGCCATCCACCAATCAGAAGAGGGTCTTGACGTGCCAGAAAAGAACCAGAAAAAAACTGATTAAACCTATTCAAAACTTCATCCTTGAGGTAAATCTGAAAAACAAGGCGGGGAAAAGGAGGAGAAAAAAGGGGGGAGGGTAAGAGAGCATACAATCCTATCTAAACTAATGGTGTCACTGCCTCCATGTGTCCCCCAAGCGAAACACTCTGGGGGGCCTATACAATAGCTTTGGTTGCTGATCTGCTGTAGTCAAATATTTATTTTCTGGACCAGTAAAGTCAGGTGGAGCGGAGCACAACTCTCATTAAGTGCACGGATTCCGTCTCCGCCATCAGCTGAATTAATGCTGTCCATTGATTATGTGGGGAACACAGTCAGCAGCCCGGTATTAATGAACTACTCACCAGTCTTCCAGTAACGTCCGATGGGAAATTAGTTTCTACAATTAGTTCTTCCTTCACCCTTTCCTGGTTTATAGAACGCTTACTCATTTGTTTCAGGGGCACCTGGCTGACAACTAATTTGGCAACAGTTACAGCTCTTACAGGGTTGTCACCCAGCTTTCCCAGTCATGCTCTCCACATGTCAGCATCAAGGTATTCCACTGCTGTCATTTAATTACTGTATTGCGCTGCTCTCCCCAGTCTAATTATGTTGCAGGCGCATCCAGTTTCATGTGCTGTACATAGGACACGTGATCCTAGCCCGGTTTTAACCCACAATGTTCACGAGTTGCACCTATGCAGTTAGGCAGCCTTGGACGCAGACAGCTCACAGTGCCGGAGGCTGCCTGACTGCGCAGGCGCCACTCCCATTAATTGTGGGTTGAAACTGGGATAAGATCACGTGATCTTGGAAGTGCCCGCAACATACTTAGACCATGGAGAGCAGCGCTCGTCCGGTTAGGTAAAAAAAAAAGACAAGATGAGATTAAAAATAAATAAAACTGAATAACCCCTTTAAGGGTCCATTCACATGTCCGCAGCCACGGACAAGAAAAGGCATTTCTATTATAGTGCCAGCCATGTGTGGTCCGTAAAATGCGGACATGTAAATGGACCCTTATTCGATTGAGCTGTGGCTGACAAAGTACAAACTGGTGCTTGGTCAATGATCACATAACCAAGGTATGCACCCTTTATTTTGGGCTCTTCAGCAGGGTACATGTTGAGGCAGGGTCACAATATTACTGGGTGGCATCTCCTCTTGCTGTGATACAAGCTGCCTCTGTGGCATGGTATTAGTCGTACAGATGCAGGATATCCTCCTGTGGTATTTCATTCCAAGCTCTTTCAACTGGGACCCATAGAGCAGCCAAGGCGGTTACTGCGCTTGGCAGATGCATTGCCCCATCCAGTCCCAGACATTCCTGATGGAGGAGAGATCTGGTGATCAAATTGGACAGGGGAGCTGCTGGATACCCTGAAGGGCAGTGTTTAGGCCGGGCATTGTATGGTGGACGTTATCGTGTTGGAACGCCACATCTCTTGAGTCAAAAAAAAAGGCAGTAGACCGGTTCCATGATGTCCTGGACATACTGAAAGCTGGTCAACGTTCCCTACTCAAATACCAGATGGGAATGACCATGGTAGCTAAAAGTGCCCAGACCAGACCATGACACCTGGTGTTGGTCCTGTGTCTGCACTATCCATGATGGCAGTAGGCACTCTCCATCAGAGTCTAAAATGAAGAGTGCACCACCTTGGTTGTGTGATCATTGACCAAGACCACAAGCAGTTTATGCTTTGTCAATCTCAGCTCAATCGCATTGTTTTCTACGTAACATAGTAACATAAGGCCGAAAAAAGACATTTGTCCATCCAGTTCGGCCTGTTATCCTATAAGTTGATCCAGAGGAAGGCAAAAAAAAACTGTGAGGTAGAAGCCAATTTTCCCCTCTTTACCCTGGGTTCACACCTGAGCGTTCGCGATGGAGCGCTCTGTATGCGCGATTGTACTGGCGTTTGCAATCGCGCATACAGAGACAAGCGAACGACCATTGTCGCGCGTTCCCGAAAGTCTATGTATGGGAACGCTCGACAAGACGCCCCAAAGAAGCTCATGTACTTCTTGGGGCGTCGGGTGTTTTACAGCACGATCGTACGCCCTATAAAACGCCCAGGTGAGAACCATGCCCATAGGGAATCATTGGTTTCTCCTTGTTGAGCGTTTTACAGCGCGTAGGAACGCGCTGTAAAACGCTCAGGTGTGAACCCAGGGTTAGGGGAATAAAAAATTCCTTCCCGACTCCAATCAGAATAACTCCCTGGATCAACGACCCCTCTCTAGTAGCTATAGCCTGTAATATTATTACACTCCAGAAATACATCCAGGCCCCTCTTGAATTCCTTTATTGTACTCACCATCACCACCTCCTCAGGCAGAGAGTTCCATACTCTCACTGCTCTTACCGTAAAGAATCCTTTTCTAGGTTTGTGTACAAACCTTCTTTTCTCCAGACGCAGAGGATGTCCCCTCGTCACAGTCACAGTCCTGGGGATGAATAGATGATGGGATAGATCTCTGTACTGACCCCTGATATATTTATACATGGTAATTAGATCTCCCCTCAGTCGTCTTTTTTCTAAAGTGAATAACCCTAATTTTGATCATCTTTCAGGGTACTTTAGTTGCCCTACTCTGGACCCTCTCCAGCTCTGCTATGCCTGCCTTGTTTACAGGAGCCCAGAACTGTACAAAGTACTCCATGTGTGGTCTGACTAGCGATTTGTAAAGTGGTAGGACTATGTTCTTATCACAGGCATCTATGCCCCTTCTGATGCAACCCATTATCTTATTGGCCTTGGCAGCAGCTGCCTGACACTGGTTTTTGCAGCTTAGTTTGCTGTTTATTAAAATTCCTAGATCCTTTTCCATGTTAGTGTTACCGAGTGTTTTACCATTTAGTATGTACGGGTGACTTGCATTATTCCTTCCCATGTGCATAACTTTACATTTGTCAGTGTTAAACCTCATCTGCCACTTATCTGCCCAAGCCTCCAATCTATCCAGATCCCTCTGTATACTGTCCTATTCAGTGTTAATTACTTTACACAGTTTGTCATCTGCGAAAATTGATACTTTACTATGCCAGACTTCTACAAGATCATTAATAAAGATATTGAAGAGAATAGGGCCCAATACTGACCCCTGAGGTACTCCACTAGTGACAGTGACCCAATCTGAGTGTGTACCGTTAATAACCACCCTCTGTTTTCTATCATTGAGCCAGTTACTTACCCACATACAGACGGTTTCTCCCAGTCTGAGCATTCTCATTTTATATACTAACCTTTTATGTGGTACAGTGTCAAATGATTTGGAGAAGTCCAGATATACGACATCCATTGATTCGCCGCTGTCAAGTCCAGAACTTACCTTCTCATAGAAACTGATTAAATTAGTTTGGCATGACCGATCCCTCACAAAGCCATGCTGATATGGCGTTATTTGCCTATTTCCGTTGAGATGCTCTAAGATAGCATCTCTCAGAAAACCTTCAAACAGTTTACCCACAACAGATGTTAAACTTACCGGCCTATAGTTTCCAGGCTCTGGTTTTGGACCCTTTTTAAATATTGGCACCACATTTGCCATGCTCCAATCCTGTGGGACATTCCCTGTCAGTATAGAGTTCCGCAAATATCAGAAATAAGGGTCTGGCTATGACATTACTTAATTCCCTTAGGATACGGGGATGTATGTCATCCGGTCCTGGCGATTTGTCTATTTTAATCTTTTTAAGTCACTGATGTACTTCTTCCTGGGTCAGACAGGGCACTTTTAATGGGGAATTTATTTTTGCATTCTGCATGTCATCTGACCGTTTATTTTCCTCAGTGAATACATTGGAGAAAAAAATATTTAACAGCTTTGCTTTCTCCTAGTCGCTCTCTGCGACTCCCCCCTCATTACTCTTTAGAGGGCCGACACCTTCAGATTTATACTTTTTAACATTTATATAATTGAACATTTATATAAAGAACATTTTAGGGTTAGTTTTACTCTCTTTGGCAATTAATCTCTCGGTCTCTAGTTTGGCCGCTTTTATTTGTTTTTTACATGTTCTATTTTTTTCCTTATAGTTTTTCAGTGCTTCCCTACTACCCTCCTGTTTTAGTGATTTATATGCTTTCTTTTTGTCATTTATTGCTTTCTTTATAGTTCTATTTATCCACATTGGTTTCTTTTTGTTCCTTAACCTTTTATTCCCACAATGAGATTTTAGGATGCTTTTAAAAATATCACATGTTGTGGCTGTATTTTTATTTTTGAGGACTTTGGCCCAGTTAGTTAGGCCTATGGCCTCTCTTAGTTGGCTAAATGTAGCTTTTTTGAAGTTTGGTATTTTTGTTCCTCCCTGTAGAAACGCTCTTTTGAATGATAATTGGAAGGTTATTACTTTATGGTCACTATTTCCCAGGTGTCCCCCAACCTGCACATCTGTTGTTCTGTCAGGTCTATTGGTTAATACTAAGTCCAGTATGGCCGTCCCTCTAGTCGGGTCCTGAACCAGTTGGGAAAGGTAATTGTCTTTGATTATTGCCAAGAACCTGTTTCCTTTATGAGATATACAAGTTTCAGTTTCCCAGTCTATATCTGGGTAGTTGAAGTCCCCCATAATAACCACCTCATTATGATTTGCCGCCTCGTCTATCTCGTTTAGTAGTAGATTTTCTGCGGACTCTGGTATATTAGGTGGTTTATAGTAAACTCCTATTAGTAATTTATTATTGTTTTTAGCTCCATGTATCTCTACCCACAGTGACTCCACATGTTCATTTCCCTCACTTATATCTTCTCGGACTGTGGGCTTTAGACAGGACTTTACATAAAGGCAGACCCCTCCCCCTCTCCGGTTTTGACGATCCTTTCTAAACAGACTGTAACCTTGTACATTAACTGCCAAGTAATAGCTATCATCCAGCCATGTCTCAGTTATTCCCACTATGTCATAGTCCTCCTCACACATCACTAATTCCAGTTCACCAGTTTTATTAGTCAGGCTTCTGGCATTAGTATACATACATTTGAGATGTTTATGTATATTTTTTTACCCTACTGTTGAGGAAGGGTTGAGACACATGCATGTATATACATACATGCATGCATGCATGATCTATATGCATGCATTAATCACTATAGGAGGATGTGCGCAGATGTTCCCAGCATCTGCGCACGTCTGCCCTTGATGGCCCACGGAGGCTCATGCAGACCCCTGTGGGATATATGTGCCCCCTTATGATATGAAGGGGCTTGTGCCCCCTTATATAATCTGTGCCCCCTTATGTCCCTAATATTAATGTATATACATGTGTATGGATGTGCCCCAAGCATCCATACTCATGTATATTATACAAATACCCCCCTACGTGGACCCAGATGCATCAATGTGAATGTGCCCCAAGCATTCACATTGATGTAACCTGAGTGAAGGCGCCAGGATGACCGGACAAGGTTCGGTCATTCTGGTGACCTCAAAGGATTCAAATTCTAATGAATTTGAATCCTTTTGTTCTAATTATCTGCAGCCCTGCTGGAGATAATTAAACATAATAGAGAGAGAGGAGACACCTCCGCTCCCTCTATTATGTGCATTCCGGCATCGCAATTACCATTGCGATGTCCAGAATGCCGAGAGCTACAGGCGGGAGATCAAAGGATCTCCCGCCTGTCTGCAGCGCATCCCCGATGTGCGGGCCGGCGCAGTGACGTCATATCACTGCGCCGGTCCACGTGGATGATGGGGGCGCGCGCGCGCCCACTGGTGGGCGGCACAGCGCGGGAGTGCGGGCGGCCGGGTTTAAATATCCGGCGGCCCGGCACTCAGGAGGGAAGTTAGGGTCTGGGCCCCCACGAGAGCGCGTCCTGCGCTCAGAGCAGGAGAAGGTATGGGCCCCCACGAGGAGAGCGCGTCCTGCACTACAAGAGGCCTGACCGGACCACCCCCCACCTGAAAGGGAGCGCATCCTGCGCTCAGGCCTCCACCGGACCCCTGCCCCGCTAGTTAAGATCGGGACCCCCCCACTGACCTGGAGAGGAGAGTGCACCCTGCGCTCAGGCGGTGACCGGTCCCTCTGAAGAAGAGCGCAATCGGCGCTCAGGAGCGACCCCCCCTGGCTGGACTAAGTATCACCCCCTTATTCCAGTCCCCACTTAACCCCTAACCCCTTTCCATAACCCTGAACCCTTGCCCCTGAACTACCCTGCAGCAGCACTGCCAGTAACCTGTTAACCCCTTCCCCTACTCTGCCCTGCTGTGTCCCTGGACCCTTGCTGTATCCCTGGTTAACCCTTGCAGTTAGCCCCGCTGGTTAACCCCTGCATCCCATGGTTAACCCCTGCTCTGCTGCTCTGTTGAGCATGCAGCTGCTCTGCAAACAAACTGTATCTGTATTTCATGGCCTGCAGATATTAACCCCTGCAGAGCCATTGTGTTGTTTAACCCTCTTGTAACCCCGTAGGGACAGTATAGAGCTAGGCGGGTGGGTTGTTATACTTGTATGTGTGTATTGTATAGTTAGTTTGTGGGTGGAATTTGGGAACGTGTAGTGTAGTTGAGTACTGTATATTTAGTGTTGTGTTGTCAGTATTGCGTGCGTAGTGTATTGTAATAAATACCGTAATATTTGTACCCTTTGTGTAGTGTGTACTTGTTAGCGGTAGTAAGGCGCATGCAGCTAGTATTAGTGTAGTTGATTAGTGTAAAGCATAGCGAAAGTATTGTGTTATTGTTATATAAAGGCAAAAATAGGCGGAGTCTTCACTAGACGGCTCCTCCTATTTAGGAATATTAATTATCGATATTCGCATAATATGGGTGATTAATATTCCCCCTTTACATTGGCGAGCCAGGCCCACTGCGTGGATTTTGCATTTGTTTTTGGTCTTAAGGCTGAGGGTCGCTAGTACTGTGAATTAGCGGGCAGGAGAGACGCAGTCAGCGGAGTGTCTGAGCGTCTAGGACCCAATAATTCGGACAGGAGAAGCGATACTTCCCTTACAGTACCAGAAATAAAACAAAATCTTTTGCAGAGAATCTAATTGTTCTGTGAATTAATATTTTGCTATTTGCTTTGCACGGTCACTACATCGCTCGAGTGATTGCGAGGGAGAAGAGGATACGTCACTGAAGGAGAGCCATCTTCGTGGGAGCAGCGTACAAAGTCAGGCTGGTCGGGAAGAAGCGATCCGGGAAAATGGACTTCTTCCAAGCAGCTGCTAGGACAAAGAGGTACGGCCCCAAGGAGAAGATGGACGCTCATCAAACGGTGAGTATGGACTTCCCCACACTGCAACACTTGAGCAGACACAGCACATTTAATCCCATCCTCCCCACCACATACAAGTCAGCAGAAATGCTGTGGTCCGATTTGTTGGAACAGGCTTGTAGTTATGACAAGCTTTGTGTGAACAAACGGATGGTATTGAACAAGGCCACTAAACCGCTTCAGATGCTAGCCAAACTCGTTCATACGTTTGAGGCTAGCATCTGTAAGCCAAAGGAAGTGGCGCTGGTGTCTCAGTCAACGGAGACATTTCCTCCGGCCGTTCACTGCCAGTGCTGTGCCAGTAATTCGGACCAGGTTTCGGCATTGCGGGCACAGCTGGCGGAGAAGGTGCAGTCTTCTGTTGACCGAGATGCGCAGGTGGATAGGATACAGTCACAGTTAGTAGAGCTGCAGTAGCAGAACTAGGAAATAAATTGAGGCTAAGTTGACCCAGTCTAATACTGAGGTCAAGGCCTTCAAGGAGCAGACTGCCTCTACTAATGTGACGGTAGCCAAATTGAAGGCTCAGGTTGCTGTAAGCTCCCAGATAATGACTGGCATGCAACAGGTCATCACCAAGTTGATGCCGGCCCTTTTCTTTTCCTGTGACAGGCCAAATCACCAGACCAAGCCTGTCCAGACTAACAGAGATTGTTCCCTGACTTTGGGGAAAAGAAACATCGTGAAAAGTGCCTCCCTGAAGATGGAACAATTCAGGGAGCGCGGTTGCAGTGTGGACGGACCTAAGCCACACCGGGCAAACATCAAATGCTTTGCTTGTGGTGGCTTGGGTCATATAGCGAAGCACTGCAAAACACACAGGACAGAAAGCCCAATCAGGTGCTTCAGGTGTGGGAACAAAGGACACATTGCAAGGAATTGCCCTTGTGCAAGTAATTGCAATGTGTCCAGTGATGGGATTTAGGTAACAAATCGTGCAGCGGGGTCTAGTCAGTTTGGCCATAAAGGGGTTACCTCTCGGCAGCATCATCAGCTGCTGAGGGGCCAGAGTGGCCAAGCTAGGCTAGGCAACATTTGACACCCCCTGTACTATTTGTTACACCGTTTGTTCCCTGTACATGTCCATGTTGTGTGTTTTTGTTGTCCATTGTAACATTCTTCTTGATGTTGATGGTGGTCCTTGTCTATGAGTGTGTTCCACCGGGCTGATTTATGTAGTGTTGTAATGTCCCGTCTGCTGTCTTGTTTCATTCTGTGTCCCCTAGGAGTGGAGCAGTGTTATACTGTGGATCGAGAACGTATAGGTTCGCGAGCAGATAATATCACACGGGAAATCCTGCTGGTCGGGAGAAGGCATAAGGACCTTCTTCATGCAGCACACAAAGGATGATGTGATATTATTCTTGGCAACCAGGGTCTCAGATCGATACAGATAACACTGTTGTGCTCAAGGTTTTCGGTAGGGCTGTGTTGCGCTGGGGACTGGGGCGGACAGACAACATTGGTGTAATGTTGTGCTGCGCACTTAATTCTAGTCCGAGCAGGTAGCACAGCTCTGATGGGGATTGGACGCAGAGTGTTTGGCAGCAGAGTGTGGACTGTGTTCTTGTGTTGTGGGGTCTTGGGGAGCCGGGGCATGCCTATGCCGTTGGTTCTGCGGTCCTCCACAAGATGGGATCACAGGGGGAAATCAGCCTGGGTACACATGAGTGGACAGGGATGCGGTGCCATCAATAACAAGATGGTGCTTTGTCCACAGAACTCCAGTTATCCTAACCTAGTAGGGTGGCCATCCTTATCTGTTGGTGCAGAGGGATGTGTAGCAGAGGACGCGCTCCTCTGAAGGTAGGGTGTTCAGACACCAGTGTTGGGATAATGAGGAGTCCTGTGAGACAAAGGGCAGCCCAATACCTTTCTCTACCCATGGGTCAAAGGTATTGGTGCTGGGATTTTTTTGTACATTTAACTGCACCGTTAGGGGAGAAATTCCCCTGGGAGCGCCTGGTATTTTCTTCTGCCATAGGTTTTATATGGAGCGGAAGAAAAACCCAGGAGAGGCCACGGAAGAGGCTAGCTATTCCCCCTGACTCTCTTGGGAGGCTCCAGAGGATCCCACTGGATTTTGGCAACCAAGCGACCTCTGCCTAGAGGTGTTCTAGAGATGGAAGACTGTGCCACAATCCAGCGGGGGCATTATTTAAGGCTCTGGAGGAAGATTTGGAGACGTTCGGGTGGAAGAGCATATCACTTGTTTCACCCAGTGAAACTTCTTCTGGTTCTGGTGATCGTCATCTACAGTCGGAGGGTCAAGGGACTTATTGACCAAAATACACCAGAACCAGACAGAACTTTACAGAACTATCCAGAGGAGGAGGCTCAGGACATAACCAAACATTGTTCCTGTAGCCAAATATTATTGTATGGACACACATTGTTTTCTATGAGGGTTCGGGACATATAACCTGTACTACCCTGAAACCCCATAGCACATTGTATTGGATTTTGTTTGTCGGTCGATGGTGTACCCATAGACACTCTAGGTACAAATGTGTGACAGCCCAAAACTCGCCCAACACACTGCGGTGAGCTATCATTTGACTGTACACATTTGTATCCTATAGTCGTTTCCCATTGACACAGGGGTCTACGACCTACCTGTGTCTTTGGAGGTAGAGAGGAATGCCAGGTTGCATGAGTCTCTATGGGTACACACATGTAATGGAATTTGTCCTTTTGTTCTAATTATCTGCAGCCCTGCTGGAGATAATTAAACATAATAGAGAGAGAGGAGACACCTCCGCTCCCTCTATTATGTGCATTCCGGCATCGCAATTACCATTGCGATGTCTGGATGCCGAGAGCTACAGGCGGGAGATCAAAGGATCTCCCGCCTGTCTGCAGCGCGTCCCCGATGTGCGGGCCGGCGCAGTGACGTCATATCACTGCGCCGGCCCACGTGGATGATGGGGGCGCGTGCGCGCCCCCTGGTGGGCAGCACAGCGCGGGAGTGCGGGCGGCCGGGTTTAAATATCCGGCGGCCCGGCACTCAGGAGGGAAGTTGGGGTCTGGGCCCCCACGAGAGCGCGTCCTGCGCTCAGAGCAGGAGAAGGTCGGGGCCCCCACGAGGAGAGCGCGTCCTGCACTACAAGAGGCCTGACCGGACCACCCCCCACCTGAAAGGGAGCGCATCCTGCGACCCCCCCACTGACCTGGAGAGGAGAGCGCACCCTGCGCTCAGGCGGTGACCGGTCCCTCTGAAGAAGAGCGCAATCGGCGCTCAGGAGCGACCCCCCCTGGCTGGACTAAGTATCACCCCCTTATTCCAGTCCCCACTTAACCCCTAACCCCTTTCCATAACCCTGAACCCTTGCCCCTGAACTACCCTGCAGCAGCACTGCCAGTAACCTGTTAACCCCTTCCCCTACTCTGCCCTGCTGTGTCCCTGGACCCTTGCTGTATCCCTGGTTAACCCCTGCATCCCATGGTTAACCCCTGCTCTGCTGCTCTGTTGAGCATGCAGCTGCTCTGCAAACAAACTGTATCTGTATTTCATGGCCTGCAGAGCCATTGTGTTTAACCCTCTTGTAACCCCGTAGGGACAGTATAGAGCTAGGCGGGTGGGTTGTTATACTTGTATGTGTGTATTGTATAGTTAGTTTGTGGGTGGAATTTGGGAACGTGTAGTGTAGTTGAGTACTGTATATTTAGTGTTGTGTTGTCAGTATTGCGTGCGTAGTGTATTGTAATAAATACCGTAATATTTGTACCCTTTGTGTAGTGTGTACTTGTTAGCGGTAGTAAGTAAGGCGCATGCAGCTAGTATTAGTGTAGTTGATTAGTGTAAAGCATAGCGAAAGTATTGTTATTGTTATATAAAGGCATAAATAGGCGGAGTCTTCACTAGACGGCTCCTCCTATTTAGGATTATTAATTATCAATATTCGCATAATATGGGTGATTAATATTCCCCCTTTACACCTACACCTTTCCTTCTGAACTGTTCTAGTCCCTCCTTCCATTCCTCCCCCAGTCCCACTACCTTGCCCCCGGTCTCTATGTCTCTATCTTCCCCTCCTATAATGTAATTTCCTTCCCCCCCCAGTCCCTAGTTTAAACACTCCTCCAACCTTCTAGCCATCTTTCTCCCCAGCACAGCTGCCCCTTCCCTATTGAGGTGCAGCCCGTCCCTACGATAGAGCCTGTAGCCGATAGAGAAGTCGGCCCATTCTCCAGGAACCCAAACCCCTCCTTTCTACACCAGTTCTTGAGCCACTTGTTAATCTCCCGCTGCCTTTCTTGTGTGGCTCGTGGTACAGGCAGTATTTTGGAAAATACTACCTTTGAGGTCCTTGCCCTAAGTTTTTGACCTAAATCCCTGAAATAATTTTTAAGAACTCTCCACCTACCTCTAACTTTGTCATTGGTTCCGATATGGACCATGACCGCTGGATCTTCTCCATCCCCTCCCAGTAATCTGTCAACCCGACCCGCGATGTGTCGAACTCTAGCGCCAGGAAGACAGCACACTGTTCGGCAATCACAGTCTTTGTGACAGGTGTTTTTTTTCTTCTCATTTTATTGCATTTATAATTGTCGTATAGAACACATGCTGTAATATAAGATACCCAGCAGGGTAAAATATCAGCTTTATGTCTTATATGAGTTGCTGTAGCATTTTTGCCGTAAAGCAGCATAATCAATAACACTAGTATTCACATTAGGTCGTTATTATAGGGGACTTCAACTACCCAGATATAGACTGGGAAACTGAAAGAGGACCTTTCATGTTTTTTTTTTTTTAGTTTAATTAAATACCTTTCTTTGCGGGGTGATGCTGCCACCCTGCCTATTTTTTTAAAATATCACTCGTACGCCCTGCTGTGCCCCCCCTGCAATTTTCCAGCTCAGTATGTTAATCCTGAGCATTGGTAGCCAGGGAAAAGGTGAGGTTTTTTTTCTCCCTGGCTGTGACGCTCTTCGCTGTGATTGGACTGCGGCACAGCCAGGGAGAAGGAGATGCCCATTGAGAAACCCTGGCTTTTCCTCCTCCCTGTACCAATGCTCAGGATTAAATACTGAGTGGAAAAATTACAGGGGGGCACAGCGGGGCGTACGAGCGATATTTGGAAAAAAAACAAAACAGGAAGGGTGGCAGCATCACCCCGCAAGGAAAGGTATTTAAAGGTATTTAATTAAACTAAAAAAAAAAAAAACATGAAAGGTCCTCTTGAAAGCTGTAGATCTCATAAAGGAAACAGGTTTATGGCAATAACCGAAAACAATTTCTTTTCCCCAGGACCCGACTAGCCGACGGCCATACAGGACTTAGTATTAACCAATAGACCTGACAGAACAACAGATGTGCAGGTTGGGGGACACCTGGGAAATAGTGACCATAAAATAATAACCTTCCAATTGTCATTCAAAAGAGTGTTTCTTCAGAGAGGCACAAAAAATTACAAAATAAAAAATTTGACCAGCTAAGAGAGGCCACAGGGACAATTTTGTCAGAAATAAAAATGCAGTCACAAAATGGGATATTTTTAAAACCATCCTAAACTCTAATTGTGAGAGGTACATACCTTATGGGAATAAAAGAGTAAGGAACGTGAAAAAAATAATAATAATAATTGGGATAAATAGAAATGTAAAGGAAGCAATAAATGACAAAAAGAAAGCATTTAAATCACTAAAACGGGAGAGTAGCGATGAAGCATTGAAAAACTAAAAGGAAAAAAAAAATAGAATATGTAAAAGATAAATAAAAGCATCCAAACTGGAGACAGAGATTCCGAAATAGAGTAAAACTAACCCTAAAATGTTCTTCAATTACGTAAATGGTAAAAAGTATAAATCAGAAGGTGTCGGCCCTTTACAGAGTGATAAGGAGGGAGTTGCAGAGAGTGATGAGGAGAAAGGAAAGCTATTAAATATTTTTTTTTCTCCACTGTATTCACTGAGGAAAATAGACAGTCAGATTACACTCCAGTAAATTCTCCATTAAAAGTGCCCTGTCTGACCCAGGAAGAAGTGGAGCTGCGTTTTAAAAAGATTAAAATAGACAATGGCCGGTACCAGGTGGCATAAGCCTCTGTATCCTAAGAGAATTAAGTAATGTCATAGCCAGACCTTTATTTCTGATATTTATTGATCTCTATATTGACAAGAAGCATTCACAGTATTGACGCTTAGCAAATGTGGTGCCAATATTTAAAAAGGGGTCAAAAACTGAGTTTTTACAAGTTTAACATCTGTCATTGGTAAACTGTTTGCAGGTTTGCGATCTTGGAGTACCTCTATGAAAATAAGTGAATAATTCCATATCAGCACAGCTTCACAAGGGATCAGTCATGTCAAACTAATTTGATCAGTTTCTATGACGAGGTAAGTTCTAGACTTGACCGCCGTGAGTCAATGGATGTCATATCTTGACTTCTCAAAAGCATTTGACACTGTACCACATAAAAGGTTAGTATATAAAATAAGAATGCTTGGACTGGGGGAAAATGTCTATATGTGGGTAAGTAACTGGCTCAGTGATAGAAAACAGAGGGTGGTTATTAACGGTACACACTTAGATTGGGTCACTGTCACTTGTGAGGTATCACAGAGGTCAGTATTGGGCCATATTCTCTTCAATATATTTGTTAATGATCTTGTAGAAAGATTGCACAGTAAAATATCAATTTTTAGAGATGACACTAAGGGTACTTTCACACTGGCGTTAAACTTTTCCGGTATTTAGTTCCGTCCTAGGGGCTCAATACCGGAAAAAAACTGATCAGTTTTATTCTAATGCATTCTGAATGGAAAGCAATCCGTTCAATATGCATCAGGATGTCTTCAGTTCAGTCACTGTACGGTTTTTGGACGGAGAAAATACCGCAGCATGCTGCGGTATTTTCTCCATCCAAAATTCTGGAACAGTTGCCGGAAGGCATTAATGCCGGATCCGGCCTTAAGTGTTCCGGAAAAACAGATCTGTGTGAAAAAGATAAATACCGGATCCGTTTTTCGGATGACAACAGGAAAGACTGATCTGGTATTGCAATGCATTTGTGAGACGGATCCGCCTACAAATGGTATCCTTTTGCATACAGATTGCCAGGATCCGGCAGGCAGTTTAGGCGATGGGAACTGCCTGTCGGAATCCAACAATGCAAGTGTGAAAGTACCCTGAATTGTGTAAAGTAACGCGGAAGAGGACAATATACAGGAAAGATTGGAGGCTTGGGCAGAGAAGTGGCAGATGAGGTTTAACACTGACAAATGTAAGGTCATGCACATGGGAAGGAATAATGCAAGTCACCAGTACATACTAAATGGTAAAACACTGGGTAACACTGACATAGAAAAGGACTTTTTTTAAGGAACGTTTATTCAAAGAAACGGTATGTAAAAGGAAATTCAGTATACAAAGCAAGTAGCCATGTCAAATACATAGAAATTAACCAAACATTATGCAATTGGTCTTCAAAGTAACAGCATTAGTAGAAGGTTGCTTGTGTGTGATCTAGATCAACAAAACAACCCAAAACAAACCAACCAAAAAGCAGAGAAGGGGAGGGAAGAAAAAAAAAAGGGGGGGGGGCTGGGGGGGGGGGGGTGCAACCTTCTAAAAGAAGTAAAAGCTAGGGAGCCAAAGGTCCAAAACCAATTGGGGTTATCCAATACTATAAAAATGTCCCCCATATGCCGGGCCCTCAAAGTGAATATACTTCCTGCGCTGCTCCTGGTTCCCGCACTGACTTGAATGGACAACGGACCCGAAAGTGGGAGAGCCACTGCTGTGACTACTGGGAAAGTGGGAGAGCCACTGCTGTGACTACTGGGGAAGTGGGAGAGCCACTGCTGTGACTACTGGGGAAGTGGGAGAGCCACTGCTGTGACTACTGGGGAAGTGGGAGAGCCACTGCTGTGACTACAACTACTGGGGAAGTGGGAGAGCCACTGCTGTGACTACAATTACTGGGAAAGTGGGAGAGCCACCGCTGTGACTACTGGGAGAGCACATGCTGTAACTGCTGGGAAAGTGGGAGAGCCGCTGCCGTGGCAATTAGGAAAGCAGGGGAAATGAGGTGAGCTGCTATTACTGCTGTGAACATCATAACTATTATGGCCAGGTGTGCACATCCATGGATTCTGGAATTGTGGCACCTAGATCCAGCTGAGGTTAGTGCAGTCCTGCACTGTATACGGTAAATAACGTACAGTGAATGCACCAGTTATATGACGGCTGATCTCGAGGCCAGGATCATGCTACGTCGTCTCCCCAGTGTTTAATGCTGCATTTTATTTAATCAAGCCTGAGCACAGAATGTCTCTAATGGCAGCAATTACATCCCCACTTCTCCTCTAATTAATATTCATTACAAACCCATGTCCCTCAGGACTACTCCTCACATCAGTGGCTAAAGTACCTGATGTGAGTTCTGAGCCAGGGACACAAGCAGTCACTCCCCTGATAGGAGACACAAGCCTGGATACCCCTGGAGGGCAATTTGCAAAACCAGGAACTATATAAATAAATATGATACAGAAAATCCTGGAGATATTCAGCACTACATAGGAACTACCCATCAATGCAAAGAAAACCAAACATCATGGTGTTCCAGAAGAGAAACCTGAAATCAGCCAGCCATCATTCCTATTAGTGCCTGGCAGTCTAGGGCAGGGATGGCCAACCTGAGGCTCTCAAGCTGTTGCAAAACTACAACTCCCATCATGCCCATAGCACCTTTCATTTCTCAGAGCTTCTTTGAAAATGAAATCTGGTTGGTTGCTATGGGAAACAAACCAGTTTTGATAAATCTCCCCCAATATGTCAGTGCATGCCAGCAGACTGAGAGGAGCGTGATATGCCATGGACTGCTATACCCTCACCCTGGATGTGTCCCTATCCCCAGCCCAATTATTTCCCACTTGCTTTGGCAATGCTAATGTGTACTTGGTCCTGCCAATGATGCCTCTTTGAATTTGAAAGATAATTAGATAATTAAATAAAGCAATATGAGCAGATATACTATAAAACTTGCAATAATCTAGAGGTATGGACTAAGATCTGGTCCTGTTGGGTAGTGTGTTGTTGTTCTTCTTTCCTCTTCCTCTCCCTTGGCGCTGTAAGGGTTTATATTTTGAGTATAATTATCAATTATGCATAATATAGCGTATTTTTTTTTTTAGATTTGTGAATCGTGATTTATATTGAATAAAAATATACAATAATTAAAAAAATAAATTGATATGAGATACATAGATTAGAACAGATAGACAAAGATACATATGATAGAGATACAGTATATATAGGAGCATCTATATGATATAGACATGAGATATATACCATATTTTTCATTTTATAAGACACACTTTTTCCCCCCAAACGTGGGGGGAAAATGGGAGTGCATCTTATAAAGTGAGTGGTGCAATTTTTAAATGTCTGACAGCGCGGCCTGCGATGTATCAGTTACAGTAAGCCTCCATCACGCGGAGTGGGAGGAGGGGCTGGAGGCCGGCAACTGCTGTCGCACTCGCGGCAGGGCCCGCTGCAGTCACTGTGCTCCATTACACCCGGCCACGCTCACAGCAGTCTTTACATGTAAAGTCTATTTATTTAATGCACAAGCAGTGGCTCTGGTTTGTTAAACTAGCGTAATCGTCTGTTGTAGTACCCACCATCAAAGCGGCAGGCAGTGTAACGTCACTCACTTGGTCATGCTCCTCCCACTTCATTAATGAAGCTGGTGGAGCAGGAGTGTATCACAAAGCAGATATTCACAGTCGCTGCTTTCACCACCCTCTGGGATATCATAGGGGCGTCCACCTAACCCCCAGATGAGAAGGAACTGTCCAGGATCTGTAGCTCTGCTCCATCTATCTAAATCCCAGATCATGCCCCAGGTCGCAGCAAGACTGATTTCTACTGAAACTCAAGTAGAAGGAGAATCTAGCTACTTCCTTCCACCACAGCACGGACTGATACTATATTACCTTCTGCAGACAGAGTCAATCACTGTCTGTTCAACAGTAAGTGAGATACCAGTGACCTGAGACCTAACTTGGCTGCCAATGGTAGGTGTCAGGTACATTCGGTCTCAAAAACGGAAGGAAGAAAAGGTCTAGGGCACAAACAGCTGAGCTTACAAGAGAAAGAAAATCTAACTCTATAGAAAATATTTTCTTTTCAATTCTGACAATGGCATTTAAAGGGCATCTGCCAGCAGATTTATACCTATGAAACTGGCTGTCCTGTTGATGGGCTCTTGGCAGCTGAAGGCATCTGTGTTGGTCCCATGTTCATATGTGCCCACATGAACATGGGACCAACACAGATGCCTTTAGCTGCCAAGTGCACATGTAACAGGTCAACCAGTTTCATAGGTACAAATATGCTGGCAGATGCCCTTTAAAGCTACACAACTGCCCTCTCCTGCACTGCTGCCTACCTGCCAATCTACATATGAACCAGAAGGATCAGGGTGAACAGATGTATGGGGCCTCTTCCCCATTTAGGAGAAACATTGATAATTCGAGAAGTACATAAGAAACCTGAATAATGTTGAGCAGCAGCATAAACAAAAAATCAAAGAGAGAAGACGACCAATGAATAGGAAAGTTTATTAAAATAGCTTCATGGAAAATGAACTTCCATATCCCAGATTATTTCTGCACAGCAGCTTATACCATAATCAGAACCACAAATAAAATGGTTTGGTGACTCACCCCAGATACTGATGGCTGATAACGCGGAACAAGGTGCTATTCACCTGTTCTGTGGTTGGCCTCTCCCTAACAGTAATGGCTGATAACAGGGAACAATGGATGAAATTCACATGTCCCTACAGTCAGCATCTCCCCAGATACTACTGGTTGATTACAGGAAGGAATACCGTCCTACAGTCAGCCTCTCCCCTGTCTGAAATGGCTAACAACAGAGAACACTAGCTTGTATTCAATGTAAGTGGAGCTCCCCGTAACGCATTAGCTAGATATATCAATAATCTCTATGCAAAAATCTCCTCTGCAGCTGCGCTGTAAAGCATCCATTCTATATACAGCACTCCTATTCCCATGGCGCCATCTAGTGGTCATCGTCTGAACTGTTTTTTTTGTTGGAATCTCTGTCACTCATAAAAGGAAACAAATTTACAGTTTGGGATTTCTAAGAAAAATATACAACAGTCTGTAATTTCAATTTGTAAAATAAAAATATCTACAGCTAAAAATGCTAGCCCTAAATCATTATGCAGTTAAAAAAAAAAATATATATATACTAACAGCCATAAAGATTTTAAAAAACACATTGGAGACGTTGAATGCCACAAAAGTTCTGGTAAAAAGCGTCCATTAAGTTACGCTCATCACTGGAGCAATGTTTTTCCATCGAGGGAATACGAGTCAGAACTTTCTGCCTGTGCCCCCTCTGTTGAGGACGGAGATGTACGCCTCATAGATTGTGTTCAAAAAGTTCTCATCGTTCTGTCAGGGGGAAAAAGGGAGAAACGTTTAATGTAATGAACTCAATGGGATACATTCTGATCTGTTACAAAACAGATTCGTCATCAAAGTGTGAATAGAGCCTAAACAATGTGCAGCGGTTCGCGAATACCGGACTCCATTCCTCTGCACTTATTAAAGGGCTTCTGTCACCCCCCCATTTAACAATTTTCAGCATCAGACATTAGCTATTTGCCAATGGCAGTTGAGTCCATATATATCACTCTTACCTCTCCGTGCTGTAATTTCTTAAAAAATTTTACTTTTCTAATATGCTAATTACTTCACTACAAGCAACTTGGGCGGTTACTTGCTGGTAGCCGCCGCATCCTCGGACTATAAACACGCCCCCTCCTCCACTGGATAGACAGGGCCAGCGAGCGTTCTCCTCCTCCCGTTGGCCCTGTCTGCCCATGAAATTCTGCGTCTGTGCTGTACCGGTCATCATTCAGCGCAGGTGCTCTGAGAGAAGGACGCTTTTCCGCATGTAGGCTGACGTCATCGGCGCAGGCGCACTGAGGAAGGAGCGGGCAAGCGAGCATCCTTCTCTCAGAGCGCCTAGCAGGCGTGGGATTTTATGGGCAGACAGGGCCAACGGGAGGAGGAGAGCACTCGCTGACCCTGTCTATCAAGTGGAGGAGGGGGCGTGATTATAGTCCGAGGATGCGGCAGCTACCAGCAAGTAACCGCCCAAGTTGCCGGTAGTAAAGTAATTAGCATATTATAAAAGTACGATTTTTAAAGAAATTACAGCACAGAGAGGTAAGAGTGATATATATGGACTCAACTGATACTGAAAATTGCTAAATGGGTGGGGTGACAGAAGTCCTTTAAGCTTACAAACCTCTAAGCTTCCACTTGCCACCACTAGGGGGCAATCAATATGCATTTCCCGAGGAGCCTGTCCAGTGACAGCATTAGGCCTCATGCACACGACAGTTGTTTTTTGCGTCCGCAAAAAAAAAAAAAAGAAACGGATGCGGCATTTTTTTGGGGGAGGATCCTTTTTTTTCCACAGATCCCTTGTAATAAATGCCTATCCTTGTCTGCAAATGTGAAAAAAGTAGGACATGCACAATTTTTTTTGCTGAAGGGAAACACTGACATGGAACACAAACGGATGAACTATCAGCATTTTTTTGCTGACCCATTGAAATGAATGGGTCCCCATCCTATCCGGAAAAAAAACGGAACGGAGGCCGAGAAGAACAACTGTCGTGTGTATGAGGCCTTAGACAGCCAAGGTTATTTCAAGCCTGTGTATGGAATAACAGGGCAACAATCAATGGCGTACTATTATAGGGATGTTTTGGGCAGCCAGCCAAAACACCCATCATTATCATTCCCTGGGCAAGCATCCAGGGCAGCGGGGTACGAGTGCCCATGGGTCCCATTCCTGCCGTTCGCTCTCTGCCTATGAGGCTGTATGTGGAGCAGCGCAGACGGCTGTAATGTGATGACATCATCGCGACCGCTGGGTCTTGGGCAACATGATGACATCATTGCATCTGCCTGTGACGATGCATGATATGCACACGCCGGGATAAGGCCACAGTCGGAAGGGGCTTTTTGGCTACATAGTAGAGAGCAGAAGTGAGGTGAGTATTTTCATTTTACTCGTGGGGCACACAGCTTGAGGAACTGCCCAGGGCCTTGGGCCACTTAATCTTCCCCTCTCAACAATGCTCTGAACTAAAGGGGTGCAGCCAAGTCGTGCTGCTTGTTTCTTGAAAAAACTATTGTAATAGTGCACATGTAATATGAAGCTCATACAATACTGTATTCTTTGGTATGACTAGGACAAAGCACTTCAAAGCCAAGGTCCAGTCTAAGGAAAAATGCATCACTTAAAATGACGCAGACAAGGGGTGCAAGTACTGCTGTAGCTGCTGCTACTGGGCACACAAACATTGGGGCCCAGCCTCTTCTAGTTATGCTCCTGATAGGGTTCCTGATTCTAGTCCTACCTGGATGAGGCTGTAACAAGGTCTCCTGGAGCTGGCTCTTGGTGAGGACACTGCTCTGGTTACTGTGTGTGCTCTGAAGGGATACTGGGAAAAGCAGGTTGGCCGTAGCAGATGCTGGTTCTTTAGCAGGATGAGGGGTCTTTATGGCATCACTTGCACTGCTCTGTGTAAACACCGCAGGAGACAGAAGAAGCGATGGGGACACTGTGGCAGGGATTCTCTGGGGTGATATTACCTGCAGGGAGCACACAAACATACACGGCATAATCTAAAACAAAATAATATATATCATATATTCACTGTGTTGCAAAATTCTTTAAAGTACATTGGTCATAAAGGGGTTAACAGGGTACGTTACTCATCTATAAGGACACAGGCATACGCAGTATGGTCATTACCTGGAGCAGTGGATTGTTTGTCTCTCCCAGGGACTTCTCAGTCCACTGTGGTTTCGGTGCACCCTGGGTAACGACTGGGAATTTGGCAGCCAGGGCAGGCTTAGGATTCATCTGCAACTGTTGCTCCTGATGCACCAGATTCAATTTTTTCAAAAATTCTTCAGGAGAAATGGCCCCTGTGGACAGTGGCGGCTGTGAGGGGAGAGGTGCTGGGGCTACGGATACAGGAGTCCTTTGGTTTTGCTGAGAGGGGTCATAGTAATTAAGGGGTGCGCTCCCTATAACTTTCCCTGATGTACACTGTGCGATGGCTGGGGGTCCTCGATCCAGAGGAGGTATATTAGAGTGTTGACCTTGCAGTTTCTGGAGAAGGTAGTCCCCACCACATACATGATCCTGTCCAGATAAAGGGGTGGGGTCTTCCAGCGATAGAAAGAGACTACTAAAGACGTCTCCAGGAGGAATGTTGGCGCCGTTGTAACTATGCTGGTTTTCTGGCACCTCAGCGACGGGATGCAGGTCTGTCCCCCGGACCATCAGCTTCTGGATTGCAGGACACAGCTGTTTATCACAGCTGTCTGTGAACCATGTTGGTGGCTCCTCATAAGATAAGGAGCGCACCACTGTTTGGCGCACTGAGGGGGAATCTTTCTGATCTGCATTTTCAACAGTGTTCTTTTCTGTTTTTCCAAACAGGGTGGTGAGGGATAAATGCTGGGGCTCTGGGTCTGCCAACTGCGAAGAGTAAGAAAGACTGATGAGAAAAAACAACTGAGGAGAACCTGATGGAAATGCTACATTTCTTACAATGAAACGCCAAACTACAGATTATCCCGAGCTCAGCTCAAGGAAGAAAACAAGATTTTTTTTTTTAAGCTTTGCTCAGGTAATTGCATTGTCTCATCCGTCACATGGTGATGAGAGGGATAAGGAACTGAAGTTAATTAAAAGAAAGCTCCTCAGAGACACTTTGTCTAACCGCCCATCTTCTGTGCAGATCCTATAAGAGGGGAGCTGCTGTAAAGATGCATTTACACTGCGCCAACTAGCAGACAATTATCGGGAAGGAAGAGTTCTTCCCCGACAATTGCCTGCTTGTTGGTGGAGGTGAAGCACTGCAATCACCTCCAGTGTACGGGCGGACATGATATGACTACTGCTATCGTTTGTCCTCATACAGATTCATTGTTTCTGGGCAGCAGATCGCTGTTCACACACCAAGATCTGATACCCAGAAATGATGATTGAGGTGTCCGCACCACAGATCATTTCACCCAATGAAGGAGTTTTGTTAATTCATCGGGTGAAGTGCGGAGACTATACATGGACAGATTATCGCGAACAAACGTTTGTTCCTTATAATTGGCCCAACAATTGGGCAGTATAAATGCACCTTAAAAGGCATTGTCCAGCCATTACAATTTGATGACCCATCTTCAGGATAGGTAATCAATATCCGATTGTGGAGTCCAACTCCCAGCACCAGCGCCAATCAGCTGTTTGAAGAGGAAGTGGGGCTTGTACAGGCACCGCTTCCTCTTCAAGATTACACTGCGCTTCTTTTCTCACTTGCAGAGGTGGCTCAGTGTAATTACAATTGCTCATCCCATTCAAATGAACAAAATAAATACTTCTAATTACACTGTGCTGCCGAGACTTCCGAGATGCACACAGTGTAATCTCGTCTTCAAACAGCTGATCGGTGGGGGTGTCGGGAGTCGGACCACACCAATCTGAAGTCATCAATGTGTACTGGCTGCACAAGCTTCCCATGCCTGTTCCTGCTCTAAATCTTTGTCCCAAAATGTCTCTCCTTCATGTCTCCTCCTCCTCCGTGCTGCCTCACATTACTCACCTTTTCATTTTCTTTAGCACCGCTTCCACTATGCTGAACCCCCCCCCCCAGGTTTGAGCTTCTTCCCCACTCGTTTAGCACTAGCATTAAAGAGTTTATCCCATGAATAATTTTCTAATAAAAGTCCTGAGCGTGCTAGTAGAAAATTTAAAGTAATATATATTATCTATAGCACAACAAAAAAATAAATCATAATTTTCTTTTTTTTTTAAATGCTGCTGGGGCAGGCTCTGGACAATATAGTAGTTTGTTCTGGCTCTCCTTGCAGAAGGAGTCTTCCTAAGTATACTGCCATAATGCCGCTGAAGCGGTATACTGCTGAGGGAAGTGGGTGGCTGCATATATCGTGACGCCACCACTGCAGTTTGTAAACAAGCAGGGGCAGGAGGTCCAGACCAGCAGGGCAGAGAACAGTGTCGGACAACACCTACTGCCTAGTTTGCTGGTATCTAAAAATATATTATATCTTGAGTGTTATTAGCAGAATTGTGAATGCAGCTCTGGAGGTGACAGTTCAATACACCAGTAAGAGTTCCAAGATTTGCCCTCCATTACAATGACAAACATTTATAATACACTTTTCTCACACGGAGGACTCAAAGTGAAGGGATGGTTGCATAGCTGTGGTGACTCCACCATATAGGTGCTCATCCCCAATGCACAACACACACTAGGGGAAGTGTGGACAGAAACTGGAGTACCCAGAGGAAAACCACGCAATCACAGGGAAAACATACAAACTCCATACAGATGTTGCCCTTGGTGAGGTTTAAACCAAGGACTCCAGCGCCCCTCTTACCAAACATTCCCTTACATACCCATAAAACACAAATAAAGAAAGCAGACCTGCATGATACATCACCTTGTCCTGATGTACAGTTGTCCCCTGAGGGGCTGTGTCACTGGGTTTTACTGCAATGGGTTTGATGAGGTTGGGGTTTGTGTGGATAGCTGAGGAACTGGTCATCATCTTGGGCTCTGAACATGGTTTACACTGTAACATGGGATGGAGAGAAGTGACATCAAGAGAGGAACGAGCAGCATGGAGCGATGACATCATAGAATAATCACAAAGAGGAAGCTGCTGTGTAGGGTTAAAGGAGTTCTCTGAGATTATATAGATAGTTCTCCAGGTAAGGAGAAGGATGTTTAATCTGCGCTCTCTGCTGGATCCATATATGAATAGTGTACATAAGAGATGTCCATAGTCAGTCTTAAACATAGAATAGGGTCTGTGACCTACACTCACCTTAGTGTACTCATTCTTGGCCTTGCTGAGCATCTGCAGGATGTCTACTTCCTTACCATCCGAGTGTATGTCCATGGGAGACACCCCGACAATGGCCGACTGCTGAGCCTTTAGCTGCTCCTGCTGGGTTAAACTGTACATCAGCAAAAGTTATAATGAGCCTGCAGCAAGAATTAGTGTATGCAATTCTTCAGTTTGCTCAAAGACTGCCCCCCTAAGTGCTGGCTGGGAATAGGGGTTTAGAGTGGACGTATCTCCCCGATCAGTGAAGCTCTGGATGATTTACAGCTTTGTCAAGAGACTTCTGGTTGGAGGGGTGGGGGGGGGGGGGCTGTTTATAAGGATGTTTGTTGAGGGAGAAAACAATTAGATGAATAAAGATCTGGATCTAATGTGTATATTCCTACGATGTCATATGGTCATAGGAAGTATATTATGTAAAATGTGCATATGTAATATTTTGTACTCTTGTCTTTTGTACATGCTGTCTTTTGATGACCGAATATTTGATTTGATTTGACTGTCATTTGATGATGAAAACGGGAAAAAGATTTGATAATAAAAGATTATCTGATTTAAAAAAAAGAGACTTCTGGTTGAGTATGAATAACCAGATATGATTTTGTCTGGTGTATATGCCATTAAGGGAACCTGTCACCATAAAAAAGCAGTGCAATCTGCAGGCCGTGTGTTATAGAGCAGAAGGAGCTGAGCAGACTGATATATAGATTTATGGGAAAAGATTTAGTAAAACGTGTAATTTATACATGTATGCTTAGGAGTCATGTGGGTAGTGCCACTTTGTGACTGCCGGCTAGCTTTGCATGACTACACACAGTTATCGGTCAATCGCTGAGTAGCACTGCCCACTGGACTCCTAAGCATAGAAAGAGCAAGGATTTAAATGAATAAGTTACAAGTGTCACTGTATGTTTTCCCATAAAACCAAACTGCTCAGCTCCTCCTGCTCTATGACACGTTACTTGCAGATTGCACTGCGGTTTTCACAGTGACAGATTCCTTTTAATTTTTCCTTGTAATACTTGGTGCCCCCAGTAGGTGGTGCTCTTACTTTTTCATGAGCTCTGCAATTCTTTGGCATTCTTCTTTACTGTAGAACCAGATTCCATAAATAAGAACTGCAAAAAAATTTAAAGAAAACAATTATAATCAGACTTCAGGCCAGGTAATGTCTCTCAGAGTACGGCATGTCAAGCCAGTGGTAAAGAAATGCCTATGTTGGAAACTACAACTCCCTGAGTGCTCTGCTGACTACCACTTCTACAAGACCTCCAGACAGGATTGACCTGTATTCCAATACCATTAAAACGCCAGCTCTTGTGGAACTACAAATATCAGCTTGCTCCACTAGCCAATATTCCAGTCCCACTTGTACCACTTCACCCTGCCCTGGGAGTTGATGTAGAAGCACAAGGCCCAGCATTCCACCTGGTTGAAGGCCCCCTGTATTCTGGTCAGCCTCCAGGCAGGCTCACATGGTGCAGGCCTTCAGAGTGGTCTGTGTATTTCCATCAGATCAGCACCCCTGACCCGATGCCAAACCTTTCCCTGCTACATCTCTGCCACACTCAGAGGGGGCACCGATTCTATTTACACTCTGATAACAAGTGTGAAAATTACATGGAATAAATGACGGGTTCTGTGAAACCTGTTCTCAGCTGAACGCCGGGGGATGGTGCTCCTCCTGTACTGGTTCTATATACAGATGCAGCAGAGCTGACTGCTGTTTAACTCTTTGGATTTCTATTCTTTATGCATCATAACTCCCTGCTAGTGAAGTTGATGTTACCCGCAGTCCTATGTAACACCACAAGACACAGTGATAGCTCACTGAGTAGAGACAATGTAGTAGATGTCAACTGCCATCCTATGTAGCATCACAGATAAGGCACAGTGATAGCTCTCTGAATACAGATATATTGCGTTACTTGCAGTCCTATGTAACACCATGGGTATTGGGTAAATATGCTCTCATGCGACTACTGTGGGGATTCGCTCTGGTAGTTAGGACTAGCGGATGCAGTATAGAGGCAAAGTACACAGTTCTTGAATCAAACAGCGGTGTTTATTCACACATTGGTGTATCATGAAACACAGGTGGCTTGGTGTTTGTTCACACACAAGGAAAGTCCATAAACAATAAAAGTCACCTTTTCTCCTGGGTGTTAATTCACACCCCGTTAGCAGTTCAGCCTCATTAAGTCCATAGGCGGCCTGTTCGCCTTTAGAGGGGCCTCCAGCCCGACTCAAACCTCAAATCCCAGCACAGCCCTCAGTTCACAGCACACAGACTCCTGAGCTCCACTGTCAGAGGGAGGTAAATCTAACACACCTGGCAGTGCGGGATGGTTTTTATGCCTGGCAAAACCCAGCCTGGAACATGGGGAGAAGTCACCCACCCAGCACTTTTACTACTCCCAGTAAGAGCCGTCCCGGATCAGCTATGACAGCCATGCTAAACCTCAAGGTGTCAGTTACGAATAGCTGCTGCTGACACATAAAATACCGGCTCTTACTTGACCGAGGCCAGGAACCTCAGTGACGCATACCTTCCATCCACGATAATTCCAGGTACATTCTTACACTACATAAGTAGACAAATGTCCTTCAGAAGTCTGGGAAAGCAGGGTAAACCACCCCAATTCAAAGCTAACCATACGGTCACCAGCATCTTTTCTATTCCAAGAGTCGTGCTGGGTTTTGCCCCTTGCTTGGGCCAGACATAGCTATCACCCATGCAGCTATCAGTCCTCCACATATCAGGACTTTCCGTGTCACTGATGGGACACAGAGCCCCTCATGACTGAGTGAAGAGGCTCGATGACAGCAGGACAAAAAACAATCTCTGTGAATGTCCCAATCTGGACGGGAGCAGAGGAGGGGAGGAAACTAAAAGTGTGGGGGAGATTAAGGATGGGCAGTCGGTGCTGGCTCTAGACTTTGTATTTCTCAAGAATGGTGGGTCCCGGCATGTCGTACTGACTACCACACCGACTGTAAACGTTTAAGAACAGAAGGCAACAAGATGTTCCATTCCTTCATACGACAGGCTACGGCCTCCTACAAGCCAATGGGGAAGGATGTGGCGCCCCGTCCCAGTTTGTTCTGGAAGGGAAACATGGTGACCGAGACGGAGCTGGATTACATCCATGTCCCTGCTGGAGGTAGGAAACGGCTTTTTAGTGCCCTAGACCACTACGCCAAGTGCATGACATGGCTTTTGTTAGATATTTGATGCAAATCTTAGCAAAATGTGTAACTCCTGATTTATCAACATGCACCAACGTAGTCATGGTGGTTATGGGTTTTGTTGTATGGATGGTATAGCTTATTACAGCATACTGGCGCCCAGAACAAGGCTGAAGTTTGTAATGAATGTGGAGGTGAAGGTCAGAGACAATTGTGCTGCACTGCAATGTGTCTATGGGGCTGGGTTACATCTTGTTGTGGCATACAAGTCATTGAAGTCAATGCAAACTGTAGCTGCTTTATTGGAATTCAGCTAACCCGTTAGGTGGTCATCTGTCCATAAGCTTGCTTATAACTGGAAGATAAGCAAATACAGCTTAGCAGTATAATAAAGGTTGTAACGCCAGACCCGTACAGGATAAGTAATGTATGTACACAGGGACTCCACCAGCAGAATAGTGAGTGCAGCTCAGGAGTATAATACAGGAGGTAACTCAGGATCAGTATAGGATAAGTAATGTATATACACAGTGACTCCACTAGCAGAAAAGGGAGTACAGCTCTGGAGTATAATGCAGGATGTAACTCAGGATCAGTATAGGATAAGTAATGTACTGTATGTACACAGTGACTCCACCAGCAGAATAGTGACTACAGCTCTGGAGTATAATGCAGGATGTAACTCAGGATCAGTATAGGATAAGTAGTGTACTGTATGTACACAGTAACTCCACAAGCAGAATACTGAGTGCAGCTCTGAAGAATAATACAGGATGTAACTCAGGATCAGTACAGGATAAGTAATGTAATGTGTGTACACAGTGACTCCACCAGCAGAATAGTGAGTGCAGCTCTCGAGTATAATACAGGATGTAGCTTAGGATCAGTACAATATAAGTAATGTATATACACAGTGACTCCACCAGCAGAATAGTGAGTGCAGCTCTGGAGTATAATGCAGGATGTAACTCAGGGTCTGTCATTCAGGAGTGTGGGAAAGCTGGTACCAACCCCTGCTAGAGCTCTTACACTAGCCAGATTAGTCATCACCTACCTACTTAAAAAAACTGCCGAACAGAATTTGACAACGTCTCAGTAGAGGGCGCCTCATGGACTGATATTTGGGAGTGAGCCTAAATCAACCCTCTATCATACAATCACTACTACTATAGACCTCATGCCCCATTTGCCCTGACACGCAGCAATTAAACGCTATTAATAATAAGTGAACCTCCTGCATTGTAGAACTGCCGGCTGATTGTCAAAGCAGAGATTCGCCAAGTGACTGAACAACAGTGCGAGCTCCCGGCATGGGGCAGATTTTTTTTCTTCATCTTTTTACAATTGTGTGCTGTCTCTCTGGCGATCTAAATCTTGCCATAGGCTGCGCTGTCACTGAAGGCAGCAATTACATGCAAATAGCATAAGAGACTGGCTCCTCAGCGGAGGTTTATTCAGTGATTTCAGACATGTTGCCGTTTCATCCTTCATTTGTATATTCAGATGATTTTTTTCAATGGATGATTATATTGACCACATAAAATTGGGTATCAGGCTGAAGGTCAGCCACAGGGATTTAATTCACCGTCTATAGCCCTTTTTTCGGAAACCTCCCACAATTCACTGAACTGCAGCACTCCATGTTCTGATAAGGCTCATAAGTATAATACCAAAACCGCAGTAAACACTGACACTTAAAGTGGTATTACTGACAGCACACCCCAACAATGTCAAGAGTGCAAACTCTGGGAATGGCTATAACTGTGATGGCTAACCTCCGGCACACCAGCTGTGGCAAGACTACGACTCCCAAGATGTAAACTTGTTTGGCGGTTCTCAGAACTCCCTAGAAATGAATGGAGCATGCTGGGAGTAGTAGTTTCACCAAGGCTGGAGTGCCGGAGATTAGCCATCACTGCCACATTATGTACAGAGCAATATGGCGGACATGGTGTTCAGCAGTGTAGGTTGTTCCGATAGAAATCAGGGGCCATAAGCAGTAGAATAGTCAGGGACAACACATGAGATGTCTAGCGGACATGGTGTAAATCTGCCAGGCTCTACGTAGTGATAATGCGGGCCCAGAGGGCAGGTGTCTCCCCTATAGTTATATTCCTCCTCTCAGTAATTACAGCAGCAGCTGGCTTGCTATCTGTTCAGGGCGGTTCTGCTGCTGTCAGTGGGAGTCTGTCTTACAGGGGGTGCTCGGAGCTGGAGGCAAAATCTTGGATCTGCCTAATAGATAATCATCAAAGAATGGAAAAAGTATAAGTTCAGCTGGGTTCTGGCTTGTTTGCTCCCCCCCCCAGCTCTGCTGCTGCTCCTGGGTCTCCTTGCATCAACATCTGATTTGGTCACATGGCCGCTGCAGCCAATGACTGACCCCAGCAGTGACTTGTGACCCAGTGACCTAACACATGGGTGACATGATGTATGGGTGGCATATCACTGCTGCGCTCAGTCATTGCTTTCCAGCGCTGCCTCAGCCCTTACCTTTTTGTTGTTTACAGGATGCAGCATAGACACAACCGTATACAGCACATGACTGCGTCAGCCAATCACTGTCCTCAGGTATATGGCTCAACCTCGTTAAAGGGGTTGTCCGTTTTTTGTTTTTTTACATTGATGACCAATAAGCTGCTTGAAGAGGCTGCAGCGCTGTTTACCGTCGCAACTGCAGTGCCGAGCAGGTGTAATTACAACTACAATGTCCCATTCACTTCTATGGGACGGCTCCTTCCTATTCAAGTGAATCGGACGAGCGCTGCGTTCTCTTCAAACAGCTAATCGCCAGGTGTTGCCGGTAGTCTGATATTGATGACCTATCCTGAGGATAGGTTGTCAATATAAAAAAAAGCGGAAAACCCATTTCATACCTTGAAGCTGCTCCACCTCCAGATCATCAGCACAGCAAATACTCCCTCTGCAGGACACTGACCTTGTCAAGGGGAGATATCCTTTGGTTTGTTCGCTTCCCCTCATTTTCAAATTCTCTGCTTGCAGTCAGTATATGGAAACCTGTCCTGATCATATCCAAGTGACACGGCTGCAGGACTCTTTACAGTGTATGAGGGCTCTCTTGTAATGACTTGTGCACCCATTTACTAGCTTTCCCTCCCCCCAGGCCTGGAGAAATCATGATGCCCCCACACAGTGGCAGCAGCAGGACCAGCTCTGCTACTTTGAAGAGATCACGGTCACACTACACTGGGCAAAAGAAGCACACAGTGATGGGAAAAAAAAAAACACCCGCAATGCTTCTGAACATAACGCTTTGAGGCTGGAATCACACATGCCGTTTTTTATGCAGTTTCTTGAGCCAAAGACTTAAGTGGGTGCCGCACATAACGTAAGGGTGCTGGCTGCGGTTCCTTGCATAGAAAGTAGCCGGGAGCACACACACGTGCAGATACTTCACAAAAAACTGTGCTAGATCCCCCATGTTCTTTATGATATGCCATAACTTTACAAGATGAGAGTACCCCTTTAAAAAATTCTCATCCCAGAAACTGAGCCATGACTTGAAGCTCCTGAACTCTGTTCCAAAACCTGTAAAATCACCAGTTATTTATAGGTCTTTGGGCCCCTCTAGTAGCAGGACCCACATGTGGTCACATAACCTATACCCCTGACAGCTATGTGACTGCGGCCGTCAGAGCCTGCAGTGTACCCAGCGTACTCACGTCTGGCATTTCTGTACAGCAGGAACGGATCTTGCAGCTGAAATTCCAGGTCCTTAGTAATGGGCTCAGTGCGGTTCTCAATGCTCAGCCGGTTCATGATGGTGAAGCCATGGTTAGGAGAAGCAGATCTATGGAGTAAGGCAATGAACTTGAGACGGATATATCAATTCAACAGAAATATATCCAAAATATAACATGCAGCAGATACAGAGTGACTGTACAACAATAACCCATGTATTGAAATATCAGTTTAACCATTAAAGGGTATTGAGAGATGTTCTAGAATCTAGATTATATCAAATGTATTTGTAAGGCCCCAAAATAAAGAGAAAATATTGTGAGATTTTAGATTATTTTGCAGTTTGTGTAGGCTTTTAGACACCAGATTAAAGGAATATCGTTGTGCAATCTGTAACTGTTTGCAATACACTTTCTGGGATGCTGCGCCACACATGTTGGTTTATTCAGGCTGCCTGTACATCATAAAGTAAAAAATAGTGCCAAAAGTGCCAATGAGGACAGAGGTGGGAGACATAGGGGGAAACTTTATTAAAACTGGTATAGTTGCCCATAGCAACGAATAATTTGATGTATAAAAACCCTGAGGGTCCATTCACACATCCGCAAAATGGGTCCGCATCCGTTCCGCAATTTTGCGGAACGGGTGAAGACCCATTCATTTTCAATGGGGCCGGAATGTGCGGATGTGCATCCGTGCTTCCGCAAAAAAATAGAACATGTCCTATTCTTGTCCGCAATTACAGACAAGATTAGGCATTTTCTATTATAGTGCTGGGATGTGCAGTCCGCAAATTGCATTTAGGGCTCATGCCCATGAACGTAAGGGCTCCATGCCAGCATGGCAGCAAACGGCGTTTCCACAATATACGGGCACTGGAATTGTGCATTCCATGCTGCGGATGTGGAGCTATTGACTTAAATGGGACTGCAATCCGCAAAATACAGTGCAGAGCGGAGGCATGGATTGGAAGCCCACGGAAACACTTTAGTGAGCTTTCAGGTCTGTGCCTCTGCACTGCAAATGGTAAGACATGTCCTATCTTTTTGCCATATCTTGCGAATCCCAGACCTGTTCCAAGTGAATGGTTCCGCATCTGCAGCACGGAGTGCACACGCCCAGTGCATTGTGGACTACTATTTGCGGTCCAAAGCACGGGCATGGAGCCCTTACGTTCATGGGCATGAGCCCTTATGCATGCACAGAGGCTGAGAAGTAGAGACGCTCTGAATTACTATGGCTTGTGTAACATGTGACTGAAAATCCAGTGGGAAAAAAATAACGCATGGAAAAGTCAGCAGATTTCATGGTCACCATTGGAAAGAGTTAAAACTGCAAGATAAATCTGTGGTATAAATTGACATGCTGCAGATTTCAAAACCGCAATACCGCAGCTTGCCTGCTGCATTTGTTTTTCTCATCCACTTTGCTGGTACTGTACAGCGCTGCAGATTTGCTGCACGTTAATGCACAATGGCAAATCCACAGCTTTTCAGTCGTGTGACCCTCATAGCTACAGACAGTCAGCTCTTGGGGCAGTCACAGGCCTGTCCGTCAGCTCGCACCCTCTTCCTGAGTGCACCGACATGGGCTGAGGTGGCTTGTACTGACAAGACCCTTAGGAGACAACCGCACGAAAGGAAGATAAAGAAAACACACAGGACCATACATAGAAATGAGCCACTTATAGATCTGCAGGGGGAGCAGAATGCAAAGCCACTATAAAGGAAAACTCTGTGTTGAAAATAGTGTTGGATGAACAGGCTGGTCGAAAATATAGATTTGATCAATTTTTATAACCTGTTTTATTAGATTATTCAGTAGCATTAGAAACTATCCCCAAGAACCATCTGGGTACAGTCAAAAATGCAGATACAGTAGAACAAAGAGGGGACCAGGATAGGGGATAACCATCAGATCGGTGAGGGTTCTATTGCTGGGACTGCCAATCACAAGAATGGGAGCCCCGTTCCCCCTGAAGGTCCCTTGCTGCTCCCATAAACTTACCAGAGCTTCCAGTTGCATGTGCCTGCAGCCGCTCCATTCACTTCTATGGCAGTTCAAGAGATAGCCGAGCAGCAAGGGGTCTGCAGGGGGTACAGGACCTTCATTCTTGTGATAAGTGGGGGTCCCAGTGGTAGGACCCACAACGATCTGATAGTTGTCCCCTATCCTGTACTTGTACCTACTGAAATACCCCTTTAATACTTGGGAGTGGGGTATTTGCATGAAGGTATCCCACAAAGTGAACAAGGCTTTAGGCTAGGGCTACAAAAAAGGAACAACTACATTGCGACGTGTCGCACGGCATTTATGTCTCACCAATGTTGCACAACATTTTTAGAATGATAGTCAATGGTGTCACACTGCGATATGAGACAGTCGACACCATTGACTATCATTGTCGTCCTGTAGCCCTAGCCTTACCCTTACGTTCTTTTCTAATCCAATCCATGCGTAACACAAATGTTAATTTTCGAGTCCAAGGAAGAAGGGTTGGGGGACAACTATTCCTGCAAAATAGGCTTGCACACTACTTCAGAGACTATAAATATGTTTTTTGGCCGTTCTCATACTGGGAGATACAGCAGGGTCAGTAGAGCCCAATATGGCCCATTCCAGGGTCAAAGGAAGAAAATTTATGAACCCCAAAAATAATTACATAAATCTGCATTGATGGCGTGACACTTTGACCATGCAGCTGTAGGTGCCTGTCTCATAATGTACGGTATTTCTGGCGAGAGGAACATTGGTTGCCATAGCTCAATAACGAGGCGGCGGGATGTAGCGATTTGCTATAAAGAATCAACTGTCTTTGGTAGATAAAATGGGAAAGTGTTACAACCTGTTTTCTTGTTTTTTTGTTCTAATCATAAAATACATCACAAAGTCTATCCTCTCCTGGGGTTTGACGTGTCGGAAATTTGATACATTTTTAAAGGTCTCTGAGGGGGCTGGCACGCAGCACAGTTGGGACACAGTTACTGCATCAACAAACAGGCATTCAGAGTGCAGTTTTCAGCCATCTGAAATTAATTAAATCATATAGATAAGGGATGCCCAATCTGCTGCCCTCCAGCTGTTGCAAAACTACAACTCCCAGCATGCTTGGACAGCCTATAGCTATCAAACTACAACATGGCATGATGGGAGTTGTAGTTTTACAACAGCTGGAGGGCCGCAGGGCATCACTGATTTAGATTATTTCTTCTATGCAGAACACCAGGGTGTAAATCAGGCATCCTCAAACTGCGGCCCTCCAGCTGTTGCAAAACTACAACCCCCAGCATGCCTGAACAGCCTACAGGTATCAGCCTACAACAGGGCATTGTGGGAGTTGTAGTTTTACAACAGCTGGAGGGCCGCAGTTTGAGGATGCCTGGTGTAAATAGATGCTATGCATGTGAATGACCAAATCACTGTAGTGTGAACTAGGCCTTAAGACTTCAACAAACATGCATTCTCTTGCTTGTTGACGTTGTAAGGCCTAGTTCACACTACAGTGAATTGGTCAGTCATTTCCATCAGTGATTGTGGTCCAAAACCCAAAGTGGAGTCTACAGAGATAACATATAATGGAAAGATCTGCACCTGTTCTGTGTTTAGAGCTGCACCTGGTTTGGGCTCACAATCAGTGATGGAAATAACTGACCAAATCACTGAAGTGTGGACTAGGCCTAAGGCCTCTTGCACACGAATGTTGTGCATCAGTTCCGTGCATTGGGGACCACAATTTGTGGTCTCCAATGCACAAGCTACGTCCATGCGATGGCCGGGACGGATCGAGACCCATTCAACTTGAATGGGTCCATGATCCGTCCACATCGCAAAAAAATTGTTTTTGTGGTGCAGAGGACAGAAACACCACGGAAGCACTACGGGTTCCGATCCCTGCCTTCGTTCCGCATCTCCGTGATTGCGGAGCCATTCAAGTGAATGGGTCCGCATCAGTTATAGGGAGTGCACACGGGCTGGTGCCCGTGAATTGCGGACCCGCCGTATGCGGGCCGCAATACGGCCACAGGCACAAAAAAAGAGGCCTAAGGGTGCTGCTACACATTCAGGTTTTTGAAGCCAATCTGGCATGGATCATGAAAGTAGAGAAAGTATTAGGCCTCTTTCACACGGGTGTTGCATGTAAGGGCCGGACAAGATGTCGGTGCGTTGCGGGAAAATGCGTGATTTTTCCATGTGAGTGCAAAGCGTTTTAATGCGTTTTGCACGTGCGTGAGAAAAATCGCCATGTTTGGTACTCAGACCCAAACTTCTCCACAGAGGTTCGGGAGCGGTGTTGTGTGTGATTTTCACGCGTGGTTGCTAGGTGATGGGGACCCGATCTTTATTATTTTCCCTTATGACATGGTTATAAGGAAAAATAATAGCATTCTTAATACAGAATGCCAAGTAAATTAGGGATGGAGGGGTTAAAAAAATTTACCTCGTCCACTTGTTCGCGAAGCCCAGCTCGTCTTCATTCTTCTTCTTTGAGGACCTGGGAGGAAAAGAACCATTGGTGACGTCACTGCGCTAATCACATGCTATGGGTGATGGACCATGTAATGAGCGCAGTGACGTCACCAAAGGCCTTTTTCTTCCCAGGTCCTCAAAGAAGAAGAATGAAGACGGGCCGGGCTTCGCAAACAAGTGCATGAGGTGAGTTTAATCATTTTTTTTCTATTTTTTAACTCCTTTATCCCTAATTTACTTAGCATTCTGTACTAAGAATGTTATTATTTTCCCTTATAACCATGTCATAAGGGAAAATAATAAAGATAGAGTCCCCAACGCGATCGTCACCGAGCAACCACGCGTTAAAATCGCACCGCATCCGCACTTGCTTGCGATTTTTACACAGCCCTATTCACTTCTATGGGGCCTGCGTTGGGTGAAAAACGCACAATATAGAGCATGCTGCGATTTTCACGCAACACACAAGTGATGCGTGAAAAATCACCGCTCATGTGCACAGCCCCATTGAAGTGAATGGGTCCGGAATTAAGTGCGGGTGCAATGCGTTCACCTCACTCCTTGCACCCGCGAGGAATTCTCGCCCATGTGAAAGGGGCCTTAAGGGCAGATACAACGTCTCTTTTCTCCAATCCATTCCTGGTGTTGGCTTCAAGAACTGCCTTAAAAAAACTAAAAGTGTGTCAGGACCCTAACTGCACTCAGTCAACTGCAAGGAGTTTTCAACTGTATCACAACTGCTCTGTGTGCCAGCACCCTTCTCAGGGGATGGGGGAGCAAAGTCAAATAAAAAAAATTATAAATGTCAGGGGATGTCAATTATCTGTGAGCTAATGACATCAGCAGCACAAATCTCTCCCCGAGGGTGCTGGCACATAGCGCAGTTGTGATGCAGCTGACTGCAAGCAGTTACTGCATCAACAAACAAACACGACACATTACAGATTTTCATGCAGATTCCTCTGCGTTTCTGCACCGAAATCCACATGTGTTACTTGTCATATCTCATTCACTTAGCTGGTACTGTTTTACGCTGCTTTTTTTATGTGTGAAAATCTGTGTGGAAAAACAGCACGTAACCTGCAACGCATGCTGGTAGCTCAAAGGTGCCCATACACCTTCAATACCTTGTTGGCTGAACAAGCCAACTCTTCCTCCTGACTCCTCCATACACACAGACGCTCAGTTCAGTTGAGCATGTATGTGGAGTCAATGGGGAGAGGAGAAAGGAGTAAGCTGCTGCCAGACATCTTTGGCAGTGACTTATCTCCCAGTAGAACAAAGAAATCAGACAGAAAAATTCAATTTATAAAGTCACGGAAAATAAGGCACTTAAACAATAGATGCAAATATAATATATGGACTAAGCCCTCACTGATAAAATCTGAGACTCTCAGCCAATATATTTTGATCCAAACACATCTGTGCCCACCTACCGGCGCCAAGGTGGTCTCAGTCAGGCAGGTCCTACTCTAAACCTACCTATGCCATTGGACATCTACATTCAGGAGAGCACACCCTGCACATAGTGTGCTGCTCCTAGTCAAGCAACCGATGAGAGGAGAAGCACGCACACCTATATGTACTACCTAATCAAGGTCGCCTGTGGGATAGGCAAGGCAAAAGTGCACAAAAATGCTACTGCCAAGATAGAAGCGCATTCACACCTGAAGGTGCCATTCCTTCAAGACTAATCAAAAAAAATAACTGAAAAAAAATACAGAACATCCTGCATGATACTATATGTGCAGGGTCTGCTCTCCTGAATGTAGATGCCCATACGACATAGGTAGGTTTCGAGTAGGACCTCCCTGACTGGGACCACATTGGCGCGGGTAGGCGGGCACAGATGTGTTTTGACTAAAATATATTGGCTGAGAGTCTTAGATTTTATAATGTCAGAGTGAGGGCTTAGCCCATATATTATTTTTGCATCTATTGTGTTATTAGTGCATTATTTTCTGTGACTTTTTAAATGTAGCCATGCATATCTGCATATTCATTATCACATCGTGCAGGATGTTCTGTATTTTTTTAATTAAAAGAAAAATTCAATTTGTCTGATCCTTTTCTCTCCTGACATTAATCGGAGAAGAGATTATCGGAAGAGACGGTCAGTTGTTCCTGCAGACAATGGTGGAATTGGCTGACAAAATACTGGGGTAGATTTTTCTCGCTGGTATTGAGGAAAACTGGCTTAGTTGCCCATAGCAACCAGTATCCACCTTTCATTTTTTTTAGCTCCCTTTGAAAATGAAAGGTTTAATCCGATTGGTTACTATGGGCAACTAAGCAGTTTTTTCTTTACACCCCCACTGTACAGAGACCTTTAGGGTGAAGTCACACACTGCGGCATTGCTGCTGGTCTTCAGTGCTGAATTTTGCAACTAAAATCCAGGGCATGCCAAGTGTATAAGAACGAGCCGTCCCATAGTAGTGAATGGGATGGCTTCTTGTAATTACACCTGCTCACCTTTGTGGTTGCGACGGCGAGCAGGTAAACAATGAATGAAAGGCTGCGCTGGCACAATGCGCACCTTCTCTTCAATCAGCTGATCGATGGAGGTGCAGGGTGTTGGAACCCCGCTGATCTGACATTGATGACCAATCCTGAGGATAGGTCATCAATAAAAATAAATTGGACAAACCCTTTAAATCGTCAATGCTCTGCTGATGCCATGGTGCTCACCTCGTGTACACAAACAGTGTCCCTTCCACGTCAGTCTTCTCCTGCAAGACAAAAAAAAAACAAAAAACAGTACAGTCATTAAAAGGGAACCTGTCATCCAGGACAAAGACTGGTTCACAATCACACACAGATGAAGTGCAGGCCGGTACACCTTGCTTTACCGCGCATGCTTCATATGCTGTTGGAAGTGGCTTTTGAGGACATATCCATGCTGTGGGATGTCATTTAAAGGGCTTGTCCGGGAATTTGACATTGATGGCCTATCCTCAAGATAGGCCATCAATATCAGATGGGTGGAGGTGAGGGACAGGGGTCTTACTTCCAGCAACCCCACTGATCATCTGTTTGAAAAGGCTGCTGCACTCACTCGAGACCCAAGGAGTGCTGCGGCCTCCTCACACAGTCGTACATGGTATAGCGGCCGTGCCTGGTATTGCAACTCAGCCTCATTCACTTGAGTGGGACAGGTGCACCCAGGCCACGTAACCAATGTACAGTGATGTCATTGGCCTAGGTAGAGGCCAATGTGCTCACAGAGCGCCATGGCCTCTTCAAACAGCTGATCGGCAGAAGTCAGACCCTGCCGATCTGATATTGATGAGCTATCCTGAGGATAGGCCATCAATATCAGATTCCCAGATAACACCTTTAAGCTACGGGAGGGAACAGCCAGCGTTTCTCTTCTGAAGAGCGGCTCCACCTCTATGACTCCTTTCAGGTCATTTTAATATGGCGCACACTATTATTTATTTTGCCTTTTTGCTACCATTGTCCTGTCACCATCCTACAGTAGATAACGCATTGCTGGAGGTATGGGGGCAATGTTGCGCAACATTTTTTGCAATGATAGTCAAAGGTGTGCACTGCAACAAGTTGGACTTTTGTGTGACTGTCACATCGCACGCACAGCATGTCGCAGTGCGACACCATTACAAAAAATATCGCATGACATGTCGCAGTGTAGTTGTACCCTAAATCCCCATGACAGGTTCCCTTTAAAAGGGAATTTCTTACTCCACACGGGAGGAGGCTATAGGACCAGTGTATACAATCTCCTGCTCCCGGCTACCAGTCGTCATAGGCTGGGGGTGAAGCTGTAGGACAGCTGGATACTGTCTACTGTCCCTGTTATCAGCCATATCAGGCTGGGGAGAGTCTGACTGCAGTGTTCTTCAGTGGGATGAGTGATGTGAGGTGTAGAAACCAGCGCTGGGAACCTGCAGAAACATTTACATCATATATTAGACACTCCTCTTATAACACCACTGGTCTATTATAGGAATGAACAGCAGGAGGCGCTGCTGTCTCAAGGCTGGAAGTTCACTATTCTGCAGCTCTGGTCCACCCATCATTTACAGTGTTAAATCTTGCGGCTGCATAATAATAATTAGAGATGAGCGAATTTCCGCTTATGAAATTCGCTCACACTTCGTTTGGTAGTAAAAGGTGAATTGCGTTATGGATTCCGTTACCACGGACCATAACGCAATTTTATGACGGAAAGCATGCCTTTAGAGGCATTCCGTTATTCATTCCGTCATAATAGAAGTCTATGGGCTGCAGTACCATTTCCATTATGCAGGAGAGTCCTCTAAAGGCATTCCGTCATAGAATTGTGTTATGGTCCGTAGTAACGGAATACGTAACGCAAATCACCTTTTACCACTAAGCGAAGTATGAACGTATTTCATAAGCGGAAATTCGCTCATCTCTAATAATAATAATAATACCATACCAAGGTCATCTACCAACCCATCAAGCAGTATACTAAAGGGGAATCAAGGCCCGGGCAAGGTACAAGATGCCTCACCCGGCCCCATACACATTCCATAGGAATGAATCGTTACTTCTGGAATGGTGAGGCAAACTAAGGATCTGCTAGCTTTTATTATTTGCACAGACTGAGTTACATAGTGGAAAAAGCACAATGCTCTGCTGCACAGAGAATTTCAGAAGAGTATTATGCCGATCTTGTGGAGAGCAATGACCTGTTCACATCTGTGCGTGAAGGAACGACAACGTGTGACTTAACCAATTCTAGAAAGTGAACAATTGAGACACTTGGTAGGAGTCCACAGCAGTGCAGAGCACTTCAGGAGGGATATGTACCTTGTAGAAAAAAGATCAACGATAATGGAAAGCATGCACTCTAAGATTGCTTCAAACATCCATGTGAGGGCCTCATCACACATCCATATTTCTTGCGTGTGTCAGTCGGCTGCAATTTCAACTGACCGGAACTCCCAACATCATAGAAATCTACCATGCTGCAAATCTGGGTCATTTAAACCCCTGGAGAGGTTGCAAGACACGCAAGAAAACTAATTTAGTGTTACTGGTCATCCCTTTTTTTTGGTAAGGGAGTCAGGCGGTGCTGTCATGGAGGTTTGGTGAAAATGAATTGGATTTTTCCTCTTCACCTTCCAAGACAACATCTGACCATGGCATCTACCAGATAAATCACCAGGGTGGGACCATCACCTGTAAGACTTTTCTTTCAAAGGCTAAATCCTATTTTGAAGCAATATCCATCCTGCAATGTTTGGGGGCCAGCCCAAGTTGCACTCTTCCAAATTTGCTCAATAGAGACCAAAGGGGTAATTTATCAAACAGAAATACGCTATTGGGCATATTTCTGGCGAAGATTGCGGCGCCAAGGTCCATAGTGCTGCAATCTGCAACTTTTCCCCGCTCACGGTGAAAAAGTAGGTGTGGAGGGGGACACTTTTAGGGTGCTGGCACACAGTGCAGTTGTGACATGCATTCAGGATGTGGTTTAGCAGACTCATTAACCCCTGGTGTTCTGCATAGTGGGAATGATTTCTATAATTTCAGCTAGCTACAAAAAAACTGCATCCTCACTGCACATCAGAACTGCACTGTGTGCCAGCACCCTTAGGAGTAGAACAAGGTCCAAAATGTAAGACAGCAAGGAAGCTGTCTTACATTTAGGCCTCTTTCCCACAAACATATTCGTTCCGCGGCCATATTGAGGGCCACATACGGCGGTTCCGCAATACATGGGTCACTTAAATGGGTCCATAAATCCGGATGCGGTGCGGAATAGAACAGAACCCCATGGAAGCACAACGGAGTGCTTCCGCGGCGTTCCATTCCGTGTTTCCGTTGCGCAAAAATTAAGAACTTGTTCTCTCTTTTTGCAGAACGGACGGATCGCGGACCCCATTCAAGTGAATGGGTCCGCAATCTGCATGCGGCTGCCCCACGGTTGGTGCCCGTGCATTGCAGACCGCAAATTGCGGTCCGCAGCACACAGCCGTGTGAAAGAAGCCTTAGAAGTAGCGGAGGATCCACCGAAGTTATATAGAGGCCAGCACATCTACCATCAGGTATATTGCTGAGTAAGACTGGCGTCTAAAGTCTAAAACTTCGTTCTTAAATGTGCCCCCAAAGCCCTCACCCACAGGGCTGATATAGCTTCAGTTGAGTGAGCTTTCAACTTTTCTGGCAGTTCTTTCCCAGTGTTTTTTTTTTTTTTTTTCCAATTGGTCTTTATTGAAAATGTTGAGCCCCTTTCTCTGGACAGCCTAGAGATTTTCTAGTAGCATGCTCTGTGTTTTTACTCTGTTCCGTCAGGCAGCTCAGCTGAAGGCTCCTTATCTCTGACCTTATAAACCCTCATTATAGCTCAATTCTTATCTTACTCATAAGAATGTGGTTTAAATAAGTGTTTTGAGCGAATAGTAATTTAGAGATAAGTGTTATTAGATGACCGACACAAAGTGAAAGTATGATTCTCACAGCTAGGCAAGAGTTAACTCTTTATGATAAAGCTGCTGAATATTTTTTAATAAACACCAATTGAAAAAATGATTTTAAGTCCCAAATGAGTAAAATGCAATAATAGATAGCCTAAGGCCCCTTGCAGAAGAGTGTGTCCGGATTAGGTCCGGATGCATTGCATCTGCGATCAGGGAAAATGCGAGTAGGTACGCAATTACAGTCAGTTCAGTTTTTATCGTGTGGGTGCAATGCGTTTTGCGCGCGTGATAAAAAACTGACTGTGGTACCCAGACATGAAATCTTCTATCTTCATTCAGCAGGACCTGCGCTGACGTCACAGCGCTCACCATGTGGTGAGCGCGATTACGTCAATGGTCTTTTTGCAGGTCCTGAAAGAAGAAGAAAGAAGACATGACGGCTACGCGAACAACCGGATGAGGCAAGTTAATTGTTAACCCCTCAATGGACATTTTAGTAAGCATTCTGTATTAAGAATGCTATTTTCCCTTATAAGGCTACTTTCACACTAGCGTTCTGCTGTCCGCTCGTGAGCTCCGTTTGAAGGAGCTCACGAGCGGAGCAGAACGCTTCCGTCCAGCCCTGATGCAGTCTGAATGGATGCGGATCCGCTCAGACTGCATCAGTCTGGCGGCGTTCAGCCTCCGCTCCGCTCGCCTCCGCACGGACAGGCGGACAGCTGAACGCTGCTTGCAGTGTTCAGCTGTCCGCCTGGCCGTGCGGATCCGTCCAGACTTACAATGTAAGTCAATGGGAACGGATCCACTTGAAGATGACACCATATGGCTCAATCTTCAAGCGGATCCGTCCCCATTGACTTTACATTGAAAGTCTGAACGGATCCGCTCAGGCTACTTTCGCACTTAGAAATTTTTCTAAGTTATTAATGCAGACGGATCCGTACTGAACGGAGCCTCCGTCTGCATTAATATGATCGGATCCGTTCAGAACGGATCCGATCAAACACAAGTGTGAAAGTAGCCTAACCATGTTATAAGGGAAAAATAATACAGTAAATTGACTTATCAATTTACTTACATTATCTCCTAGCAACCATGCATGAAAATCGCACAGCACCCGCACTTGCTTCAGATTTTCTCGCATACCCATTCATTTCTATAGGGCCTGCATTGCATGAAAAAAGCAGAATATAGAACATGCTGCAATTTTCACGCAACGCACAAGTGATATATGAAAATCAACGCTCAACTGAACAGCCCTATTGAAGTGAATGGGTCCGGATTCAGTGCGGGTGCAATGCGTTCACCTCACGCATTGCACCCGCGTGGAATTCTCACCCATGTGAAAGGGGCCTAAAGGGTTAAGAATGTCAACCTGATTTCTTCTAATGGTTCAAATAAAATCAGATTCCATGGAGGAACATATGTTCTATTCCCAGGTCTTAGATGGCTCGCTACATTTTCATCACAGAAAACACTCGGAGCACTAGGTTTAAGACCTTTGGTGAAACCTTTCTGTAGAAAATCCAAATCAGAAGGGATATGCAACTTATCCTCTGCTAAGGCCTCATGCACACAAACGTATTTTCTTTCAGTGTCCGTTCCGGGGTTTTTTGCGGACCATATACGAAACCATTAATTTCCATGGGTCCACAAAAAAAAAAAAAACGGAAGTTACTCTGTGTGCATTTCATTTCCGTATGTCCGTTCCGCAAAAAAATAGAACACGTCCTATTATTGTCCGCATTACGGACAAGGATAGGACTGTTCTATTGGGGGCCAGCTGTTCCGTTCCGCAAAATACAGAATGCACACGGACGTCATCCATAATACATACGGTCGTGTGCATGAGGCTTAAGTCAGAAGTATTACACCAGGAAAGATACTTCTTCCAGACCTCATGATAAATTCTACATGTCACCACCTTTCTACTGGCCACCATGGTGTCGATCACTTTATCTGATAAACCCTTTGTTTTAAGTATCATCCTTTCAGGATCCAAGCTGCCAGATGTAATCTTTCCACTAGAAGATAAAAAAAAAACAGACCCTGACAATTCCTCCACCCAAAGTAAAGTCTATGGGCTTTCTTATTGCCACTGAGGCCAGAAGAGGATACCAAGATTTTTTTTGTGCCACTTTGGAGCTATTAAAATAACCTTCACCTTTTCTTCCCACATTTTCCGTAGAACTCTTGGACTCCGGAATGGGGGAAAAGGCACAGCCCAGGTGAAATTTCCATGGCAAAGTCAGTGCATCGATCCCTGACCTTGTCCCGTGGACCTTGAGAGAAGCGTTTGGGAAGTTTTGCATTGCTTTGACGTGAATAAGTCCACTTGTGGAAGACCCCATTTCTGAACTAAAGTGGTACAGACAGACGAATACTGGCGACACCATCTTACTTACGCCAGTACCATAATATTAGACTTGAGGTGTATTATAGTAGGTATTTCCAACACATCTAAAGAAAGGAACACACACAATGCTAAAGGATGATGTAGTACTGTAATTGAGTAGTGTCAATCTGTTACAATGTATTGTCTGATGAAAATGAAGTGAAAAGTGAGGAAAACCAAACTTTGTGGAAATTGGTGGGGCTTTATGTTTAAAGACAAGTGGTTCATAAGGTATAATGGAGTTAACAAGACTTTTCAATCTAGTAAGGGTCCATCTACCTCAACGCTGTTTTTTTTTTCCTAACCATAAACAAAATCTCTCTTGGAAAGACACAGACATAATATGACCAGAGGTTGTCCTGAATAAACCAAACCTGTGGAGTAAGTGGAATTAATCCACAGGTGATATCTTTGAGACAAGATCACCTCTTCCCATAAGGACATTCTTACACCATATGCCAAAAGTCTGATCAGGGACAAGAGCATCGATGAGACTGCGTGGAAGACAAATTATCTATTCTAGAAAGTCTCATTGGGGTTAATGGCGGACAACAAAATTTGCATTAGTTTGTTTGAATGTCTCCTCCTTGAAACTCCTCCATTCTCTTGGATCCAACCCTTGACTCTACTTTGGCAGTCTGAACCCTTCAAGTAAATTGTAGATAGAAACATTAGATTTGGTTCCACCAATTAAAAAAAATCTCATCTGCCAGGGATTGAAGTATTTTGTTCCTCGTCCCTCCATGACGATTTAGACTTGTGACCACAGTTATGTTGTCAGAGGAGATCAGAACATTCTGATTAAATATATTTGGGGTAAAAAACAGCCCTCAGCTCTCTGTAATTTGATGACATCCAACTTTATTTGGTTCCAGAGTCCTTGGGAGGACAGCTGGTGAAGGTGTGCACTCCATTCCCAGAGACTTGGGATCTGTAGTTTAAATCTGAGGGTCTCGATTTACCCAAGGCAAACCCGATTCTAAGTTTCTTCTTGACTCCCACCAACTTCGAGATCTTTTTACCTGGTCTGCGATCACTATAACCTTCTCCAGGGAGTTTCGTCTTCAATTCAACTAATTGAGAATCCATCTTTGTAGAGGATGAGAATGGAATTGTGCCCACCGTACTGCAGGAATCCATGCTGTGAATACCACCAGACCATCACTTGGACCGGACAGGAACTCTTCTTCCAGAGTTCCTTAACTTGGTAATGGATTTTCTTAGGTGGAAGGAAAGACATCTGACATGCAAAGCGATTTTCCCCAATTTATCAACTGCTGGAACTTTTAGGAAAATTTCCTCCTTTGTTCTTGCTATCAGCAACATATCGTCCTGATGTGGGCAACACGGTGGCTCAGTGGTTAGCACTGGTGCCTTGTAGCACTGGGTTTGTCTCCGACCAAGGACATCTGCATGGAGTTTGTATGTTCTCCCTGTGTTTGCGTGGGTGTCCTCTGGGTACTCTGGTTTTCTTCCACACTCCAAACACAAACTGATAGGGACCTTAGACTATGAGCCCCATTGGGGACAGCTTGGTGCTATTGTCTGTAAAGCGCTGCGGAACATAGTAGTGCTATATAAGTGCATAAAATAAATAAATATGGAATAATGAGAATGTTTCATTTCCTCAACCAAGCTGCCATGTCCAGCATGATTTCTGTGAACAGCCCAGGAGACGAGGTGATCCCAAAAGGAAGTGCTTGAGACTGAATGGTTTTAGATTCCCTGGTATGAAGGCTGCTTTTCTCTGATATTTATGACGTGAAGAATGAATTCTAGAGGCCATAAAAGGTCCCTTCTTGCTAAAGATTTATTGTAAATTTTATTGACTCTTTATTGATTTGATCTTGGGACACCGGAATTAACACAACCACGTGTATCAAATCATTTCCCCACCCTCCAAAACTTTCCGCAATGTTTCTTAACTCTTAGGCTACTTTCACACTGGCGTTTTGGCTTTCCATCTGTGAGATCCATTTAGGAAAAGGATCCGCTCAGAATGCCTTAGTTTGCCTCCGTTCCGTCTCCATTCCGCTTTAGAGGCGGACACCAAAACGCTGCAAGTCCTGACACACAATGTAAGTCAATGGTGATGGATCCGTTTTCTATGACCCAATAGAAAACGGATCCGTCTTGGCTATGTTACAGATAATACAAACGGCTCAGTTCAGAACGGATACAGACGGTTGTATTATCTAAACGGATCCGTACCAAACGCAAGTGTGAAAGTAGCCTACGCTGGGGTAATAATGAAGTTTGTGGGAGGGTTCACAAGGAGCCCGAGACAAGATGTTTATTAGGCCTCATGCACACAACAGTTTTTTTTTTTTGCGGTCCGCAAAAACGGGTCCCGTAGTTCCGTGATCCGTGTCAGTTTTTTCTTCCGTGGGTCTTCCTTAATTTTTGGAGGATCCACGGACATGAAGGAAAGTTTGGTGTCCGCCTGGCCATACGGACGGACCTAAACTGATCCGTCCTGACTTACAATGCAAGTCAATGGGGACGGATCCGTTTGACGTTGACACAATATGGTGCAAATGTAAAGTCAGGAGTCCCTATTATACCATCGAATCAGAGTTTTCTCCAATCCGATGGTATATTTTAACTTGAAGCGTCCCCATCACCATGGGAACGCTTCTATGTTAGAATATACCATCGGATTTGCGTTAGATCGTGAAACTCAGATCCAACAGTATATTCTAACACAGAGGCGTTCCCATGGTGATGGAGACGCTTCAAGTTAGAATATCCTCCGAACTGTGTACATGTCTGCCCCCTGCTGCCTGGCAGCACCCGATCTCTTACAGGGGGCTGTGATCCGCACAATTAACCCCTCAGGTGCCGCACCTGAGGGGTTAATTGTTCTTATCATAGCCCCCTGTAAGAGATCAGGTGCTGCCAGGCAGGAGGGGGCAGACCCCCCTCTCTCCTCTGTATTACATTCATTGGTTGCCAGTGCGGCCCCCCTCCCTCCCTCCCCAATATTATATTCATTGGTGGCCAGTGCAGCCTCCCCTCCCCCCCTAATTAAAATCACCTTCCCCATCATTGGTGGCCAGTGCGGCCTCCCCTAGTTAAAATCACCTTCCCCCATCATTGGTGGCAGCGGAGAGTTCCGATCGGAGTCCCAATTTAATCGCTGGGGCTCCGATCGGTAACCATGGCAACCAGGATGCTACTGCAGTCCTGGTTGCCATGGTTACTTAGCAATTTTTAGAAGCATTATACTTACCTGCGATGTCTGTGACCAGCCAGGCGCTCCTCCTACTGGTAAGTGAAAGGTGTGTGCAGCGCATTGCTTATAGCACAGACCTGTCACTTACTAGTAGGAGGAGCGCCCAGCCGGACACAGACATCGAAGGTAAGTATAATGCTTCTAAAAATTGCTAAGTAACCATGGCAACCAGGACTGCAGTAGCGTCCTGGTTGCCATGGTTACCGATCGGAGCCCCAGCGATTAAACTGGGACTCCGATCGGAACTCTCCGCTGCCACCAACGATGGGGGAAGGTGATTTTAACTAGGGGGGGGAGGCCGCACTGGCCACCAATGAATGTAATACAGTGGAGGGAGGGGGTCTGCCCCCTCCTGCCTGGTAGCACCTGATCTCTTACAGTGGGCTATGGTACGCACAATTAACCCCTCAGGTGCGGCACCTGAGGGGTTAATTGTGCAGATCACAGCCCCCTGTAAGAGATCGGGTGCTGCCAGGCAGCAGGGGGCAGTCATGTACACAGTTCATACTATGGGAACGCCTCTGTGTTAGAATATACCGTTGGATATGAAAAAGCTTTTATGCAGACGGATCTGCGATCCGCCTGTGCGAAAGTAGCCTACGGCCACGGATCACGGACGCGGATGCCAATCTTGTGTGCATCCGTGTTTTTTCAAGGACCCATTGACTTGAATGGGTCCGTGAACCATTGTCCGTCAAAAAAATAAGACAGGTCCTAGTTTTTTGACGGACAGGAAACACGGATCACGGCCGCTGAAGAACAACAGTGCATTTTCTGAGTTTTCAACGGACCCATTGAAAGTCAATGGGTCCACAGAAAATTACGGAAAACTGAACAACGGCCACGGGTGCACGCAACGGTCGTGTGCATGAGGCCTTACCCAAAGATCCGAGGAAACCTTCCTCCTGGGTTCCACAAACCACCTTGGTCTCTCTGCTCCCTCCACAGGACTTCTGACATAATTTCTTTGTGGATTCAGGACTGTTGGGACAACACAGAAATCCGCTGTTCTTTCCTTGCTTTATATATTTCCACTTGTCTGTCTTCCCTTCTTTATTGTGAATCCTGTTTTTTTTTTTTACACCTATAAAAAGGGATATTTCCTTTTCTGTCTTCAGGAAAACTCCTTTTGGAATCGGAGGCCTTCTCAAGGATTTTTTTTCTATATCCTTGCCAAAAAACAGTTCACCATGGAAAGGAAGGTTACATGGCTTACCTTTTGAACTCACATCTCCCGACCATAATTTGAGCCATAACGCCCTTCTAGTTGTGTTGCTGAGAGCAGTAGTTCTTGCCGTGAGCCAACTGAATCCGCTGTAGCATCAGATTTAAAATAAAATAATAATCTGTAATGGAAGCGAAGCAATCAAGTTTTCATATGGAGAAGAGTTTCTCAATAAATTCTCCAATCCTGCCAACCATATTTTAAGTGATGACGCAACAGACGTGGCTGTCAGTTTGGGCTTAAAATAGGTTGAGGCAGCTTCCCATGTTTTTTCAGACAGGAATCAACCTTGTCCATTGGGATGCCTGTAAGGACCCCATATCCACAAAGGGCAAGGAGTTCTATTTGGACAACGATACATCCACTTTTGGACAGTCAGTAAGATTTTTCTCATCCTGTTCATCAAAGAGTAATCTACATTGCACATAGTTCTGGGTACAAGAACGTTCCTATCCGGATTTCTCCATTCCAGCTTAATTAAGGAATGTAAACTTTTAGGCACCGGAAAGAACACGCCCTTTCCTTTCTTCCAGTCCACGGAGCATTTCGTCACTAACTGATCTTTGAACTTTAACATCTTTCATCTCCATAGACGGCTTTCAATAAGAATTTAGTGTCTTCTGACGAAAATAAATCCAATCCAGAAACATGAACTTTCAATTCCGGAAGAAGTAGAGATACCCCTTCTTGCTCTGGTCCTGGAAGGGGATCAATTACAGGCATAAGAAAAAATTCTGCCAATTCTTGGCAAACAAGTCCTTTCATTTCATCTCTCCAGGAAGGGACTGTTTGTCTAACAATATCAACCAGACATTTTTTTTTTTTTTTTACCTATTTTTTAGTTGACTTTTCAGGCAATTCTACCCCATGTATTCTGCACCGACTTGGTCTGACTGACATTAGCCACGGCACTCACACACAGGCATGAATGCTGCACATTACACTCACTGCTACGCTGATGCCAGGCTCCATGCCCTCTACAGCTTCCGACTTTGTGGCAACAAGCCATCCAAATATAACAAGTACCCATACGGGCTGTTTCACACGAGCGGATGCCGTGCGTGACATCCGCTGCGTGAATGACAGCCAAGACCCGACGCGGACAGCAGAAGCACGGAGCAGTAACATGACTGATGATGCTCCGTGCCTCTCTGTGACCTCTTTACTACTACTGAGATAAAGTTGTCACCGTGATTTCGTAGTAAAGAGGTCACAGAGAGGCACGGAGCATCATCAGTCATGTTACTGCTCAGTGTCTCTGCTGTCTGCATCGGGTCTTGGCTGTCATTCACGGAGCGGATGTCACACACGGCATCCGCTCGTGTGAAACAGCCCTACCAGGGTCAGAGGACGACTTCTGACTTAATCCATGCACCAGTTATCTGCCAATCGACAAGCAGACAGCCAAAGACATCAGCAAGGGGCCAGAAGTTTTCGGTGGTGCGGTCTGCAAAACACAGATCCCGGCCGAGTGCAAGCCGCCATTTTTTATTTTATTTTTAAACTTCTGTAAAAATGTCCTTTCTTTGTCCATTTCAAGCATTTTTACAGAATTTAAAAACCAAATGGTAGGTTGCACTAATGCCTTACTGACACGTCAGTGTTTGGTCAGTGATTTCTATCAGTGATAAGCCTCATGCACACGGCCATTGTTTTTGTCCGCATCTGAGCTGCAGTTTTGGCACTTCAATGGGACCGCAAAAAATGCGGACAGCACTCCATGTACTGTCCGCATCCGTTGCTCCGTGGTCCGCAAAAATTATAACCTGTCCCTTTCTTGTCCGTTTAGTGGACAAGAATAGGCAGTTTTATCAATGGCTGTCCGTGCCGTTCCGCAAATTGCAGAACGCACACGGATGCTGTGTTTTGCGGATCTGCAATTTGCGGACCGGAAAACACAACGGTCGTGTGCATGAGGCCATATTGAGCCAAAACCATTTGCGTCTCTAAACACAGAACAGATGCAGACTTTTTCCTTATACCTCATGTCTGTGCAGTCTCCAATTGTGGCGCATCGATTCATATGACTATGTTGTGCCATTGCTTTATTATTCCTCCTAGACATTATGAATACATTTCCATCAGTTTGCAATGGTCCAGATGGGTGTTACCAGTTGGGGGTTGTGTCCCTGCAAAGTCTGACACTATCCAATCAGTGCTGCCAGTGTCCGACTGTGCAGGGACACAACCCCAACTGGTAACACCCATCTGGACCTTTATAGCAGTCTGCTAGCATAGCATTCAGAAGAATACAATCTCCAGATTCGTTATTACATGGGTATTGCAAGTAGCTACTAAAATAGTCATGTCAGGAGAGGTGACAGGTACGATTTATGGTGCTGGGATTAGGCATAAATTACAGAATGGATTTACCACACAGTCTGGCACATGACGGTATGCCCTCCGAGACATACGGTCCGTAAGCAGGCCATACGCACCAGAGCAGCATTGATCGTGCCCACGATCAATGCCGCTCCGGGACATAAGGTCCGCTCGCAGACTGTATGTCTCGGAGGGCATACGGTTGTGTGCAACGGCAAAGGGACCCCAGATAATTAGTCGTTAATACAGATTACTCTTCAGGGTGCTATTCGTGTTCAAGACGGATCACATAATGACCTATGCAAGTCCCTGGAGTTATTCCCATATCCGTGGGCCCAATACGAGACTCTCACCGTAGGTCCTACTCTTATGGATGAGAACAGCCCTTTCTATTGATGCAGACGAAAGGTGAGACAAAAAGCAGACACAGCTGTGTGCATGAGGCTTAGGCCTAGGGTGTCCACACATTCGGTTTTAGGGTCCATTCACACGTCGGCAAAATGGGTCCGCATCCGTTCCGCAATTTTGAGGAACGGGTGCAGACCCATTCATTTTCAATGGGGCCGGAATGTGCTGTCCTCATCCCCATTTGTGGATCCGCATCCGTGCTTCCATTTCCGCCCAAAAATAGAACATGTCCTGTTCTTGTCCGCAATTGCAGACAAGATTAGGCATTTTCTATTATAGTGCCGGCGATGTGCAGATCCGCAGAACACTTACGGACGTGTGAATGGACCCTCAGGCCGGACACTTCGGACAGTCCGTTTTTCAAGCTCCCTGCCCTCTGTCCAGCACAGGGTCTGGATGGACGCTGGGATGTCCTTTTTCGGTAGCTCACACTCAGACAGTAGCAGTAGTACTCCGTGTGCATTCCGTTTCCGTATTTCCGTTTCACCCAAAAATAGAACATGTCCTATTATTGTCTGCATTACGGACAAGGATAGAACTGTTCTATTAGGGGCCAGCTGTTCTGTCCGCAAAATACGGAATGCACACAGATGTCATCATTGTTATTTGCAGACCGCTAAATACATACGGTCATGCGCAAGAGGCCTCATAATTAGGCTGAGCATGGGGGGGGGGGGGGGGTTATCTTTTTTGGCGTGTAAACACCTTTATGTGGAAACGCAGCCCTACTTCCGATTGGGCAGAAGACTATTCTACACAAAGACGCCGATGTCACACAGGGCTGTATTTAAATAACGCTGTGACGTCATCTGTGAATGCATGTTCCTGGTGCGCCCCCTAGCTGCAAAAAATCAGTACACGAGGATACAAATATAAAAATGACACAAGAACGGAAATGAAGATTCCAATAGACTGTAACCTGGCAACAGAGGAAGCAGCATGGAGGAGGCCGGTGTAGCCGCCCCCTGTACACAGCCTGGCAGTGCGGGACAGGACAGACCGGGGCTGCGGCCCTCCACTCGTCACTCACCCACTCATTAGCCTTGTGACTGAAGGTATACAGAGCCACCTGGCTGGCCACGTCCACAATGCCCTGGATGTACGGGTCATGCCGTCTGAGAGCTGCCAGGCTGATGTCCAAACCTCGGCCGAGCGGGCCGCTCCCGGGCGCCGCCATGTTACCTGCTCAGCATCTCCTCTGTAGACCTGGCAAAGCGAGTGCCGAGCCAGGGAAGAGAGTCGAACACCGAGCGTTGTCCCCCCCAGCAACGGAAATGTAGGTTACCGGGAACAGGGGACGGGTAACTGGGCCTTGCAGAGGGAGTGATGATGACTCCACCCTGTATTTTATCATTTTAAGGCTCGTTTAAAAAATAAAGATAGGGAAGAGTAATCGAGACTTGAGCAAAGACGAACTGATACAGTTGTCCTCCATAGCAACCATTCAGAGCAAAGTTCTCATTATACTGAGGAAATGAAAGCTGAGACCTGATTGGTTGTTATAGGCAACTAGACCAGTTTGACTTTGCATTGGTTTGGACAACTTTTCTCTATATTATCTTCTTTTCTGTATACTGGGGGTCTCTTTATGGCCACCACTCAAGAGTACTTTCACACTAGCAGCAGGACGCATCTGATAGGCTGTTCACCCTGTCGGATCCGTCCTGCCGCTATTTTGTCGTGCCGTCAGACTGCCGCTCCGCCCCCCAACATGCATGCTGGGAGCGCAGGAGTGGGCACAGCATGCATGTTGGTACCTGCATCCCTTGGAAGTAATGAAGGCCATTTTGGCACCAAAAATTGTAAAAGGCAGAGTGGACCCAGCATGCATGTGGATCCAACACTTCCTGATCTTTATGGCGGCCATTATGGCGCATAACAGGTAGTATTTAGTGTTAGGTTCCCGTCTTACAGAGATCGCCTTGACGTCCGGCAGACGGGCTCAGATGGTTTTGTGCAAAATGCATTTGCCAAGCATCTAACTTTATAAATAAGCGTAGCATTAGCACTGTAATATTTTTTGTGACTATGGCATTATTGTACTTTATCTGGTTTGCAGAGGGCTGCTGCATTCCCCTTTTTTTAGCCTAAGCTGAGTCGCCACTGTGACAAGAAGTTTTGCCAGGAGTCATTTCTAACTAGACATAACTAGATGATGACTGGAATGATGGCCATATTGTTTATCACCCAGTCACCCATAAAAATGATGGAACTCTGTGGGTGACTATGACCACCATGTTCCATTATTACCTTCTAGTAGTGCTGCTCAGACTTGTCTCACAGACTATTCTGGTATAGAATGCCGGGAATCGGCTGGACAAAAACCGCTACACTTTTCCGGCCGATTCTCTGCAGATTTGCAGGATCACCGCTGGACCCCATTATAGTTTATAGGGCTGGATGGCTATCCGGTAGCGTCCGGCAATGCTGGATTTGGCAGGCTGCTCCCGGATGGAAGAGCCTGCCAGATCAGCAAACACAAATGTGAAACAAGCCTAATCTGCCATTGTGAGCTGAGGTCTGTATGCCACAAGAGTTTGCTATCCTCAGGCCTGTAACAAATCCTATATATACCAAGTTTTGGATGTGACAAGAAGGGACAATAGCAGTGTCGTGCATAGCGCACCACAGCAGATGTTATACTACTAAGCCATGCCTCCAACTCCACCCAATGCATATCTATACACACCCAATCCCGCCTGGTCCCATTAGTCTCCAACTCCCCCCACACAGTATTTATGCCAACATTGTGCCTCTTCACAGTAGTTATCCCCACAGTGTTCTCCCACAGAGTAGTTATGCACACACTATGCCCCCTCACAGTAGTTATGCCCACATTGTGCCCCCCTTTAGTAGTTATGCCCACGTTTTGCCTCTCTTTCAGTAGTTGCGCCCACTTTTTGCCCCCTTTCAGTAGTAATGCCCACATTGTGCCCCACTTTCAGTAGGTATGCCCACAGTGTGCCCTATTTTCAGTAGTTATACCTACACTGTGCCCCTCTTTCAGTAGAGTAGTGCCACCTCTGTTATGCCCAGATATGTGCCACCTCACAGTAGTTATGACAGATATGTGTCCCCTCACAGTAGCAGTGCCCAGATATGTGCCCCGTCACAGTAGTTATGCCCAGATGTGCCCTCCCATAGTAGTTACGACAGATATGCGCCACCTCACAGTAGCGATCAGGGACGTAGCTATAGGGGGTGCAGAGATAGCAGTCGCTACCGGGCCCAGGAGCCTGAGGGGGCCCAAAAACCCTTGTGCCACATAAGACACTGGCATTATAGAAAGTGCATGCTGGTGAATTTACACCTCTAGCTGGAGGGAAGCGGTTAGGTCAAGAATTTGGCATGAGGGGGTGCCCTTTCAATGTTTGCCTCAGGCAGCAGGAAGGCTACGTACTCCCCTGCCCTTTGCCAACAAGCACTAAGGGAATGGGGGCCCAAGCTGAACTCTTGCACCAGGGCCCGTGAGCCTTTAGCTACGCCCTGGTACTAGCGATGCCCAGATATGTGCCCCCCCCCCCCCACAGTAGCGATGCCCAGATATTGCCCCCTCACATTAATTTACCAAGTTATGTGCTGCCTCACAGTAATATGCCCAGTTATGTGCCTTCTCACAGTAATATGCCCAGTTATATGCCTTCTCACAGTAATATGCCCAGTTATGTGCCTTCTCACAGTAATATGCCCAGTTATGTGCCCTCTCATATTAATATGCCCAGTTATGTGCCCTCTCCCAGTAATATGACCAGTTATGTGCTCCCTCACAGAAATATGCCCAGCTGTGCCCCCTCAGAAATATGGCCAGGATTGTGCCCCCTCACAGAAAGTTAAAAAAAACATACACACCTGCTTTAGCCGGAGCAGAATCCACATTGGCTGCACTGGTTTGGGGAGGAGCAAGCCAGAGCAACAGTGTTGAGCGCTGGCAAGGGAGAGGAATAATGGAGCAGGGAGCTGATGGGTCTCTGCTTCATCATTACAGGCAACTGTTTCTGCTTCCTATGGAAGGAAAGACAGCTGGCAGAGAGCGGAACATCCCCCACCCCCTGTACCAGGACCGCGGGACAGCCACTGCCTCATACACAGCCCAGCAACATGAAGTGTGACCACATCGTGCTTGCTGGGGAGCACTGGCAGCTGAACCCAATGGTGAAACAGGGAGCAGAATAACTACTTATTAATACATAAATTAGGTCTTGGGTGCACCTTACGGTAGGGCCAAGCCCCTTGGAGCACCAAACCTCCTCCTCTCTGCACTTAGTGCCAATCCCCCATCCCCTTGATGCCCCCCAGGCATCATTCCTGGCCCTGTAATCTTGCGGATGCACTATTTGGGCCCGCCCCTGCAAGATAGACCACAGGCCTATAACCAGCAGGCCTTTAAGAGGCTCTGCAAATAGCCACAGTACCCCTCAGGGGAGGAACACAGGAAAATATACCACCATTGCCTTTTGGACTGCACTGGTACTTGTACTCTGAGCACCATTTACCTCTTGGACTAAGAAGACTTGTGCACCCCATATTGTCGGTCAAAGTCCTGCTGCTGCACTGAGGACGCATGGTTGTTGAGCCTTGGCCAACAGCTTTGTGTCTGCACCATTTCTACGTGCGGTTCATCTGCACCACACTACTCGCTCACATAGATGCATCATTTGAGACATTAAGCCACGGTGCAAAATCTTTAACAGGGCCCCACCTACCACATGTCGATTATCACACTGGTATTTTCCTTTGGGCCCCCTCAGGCCTGGGTGAATCTGAGCCCCATCCCCTATAGCTTTTTATTTTTTTTGTGAACCTCAAATGTGTGCGGGACTCTCTGGAGGAACCATGTTTGGCAACCAAAGGGGTGAGGAATTGACTCATAAGATGAATGAAGTTGGGGGTGGGGGGGAACAAACCACAGAGCCTTCTTTACTATGTGGAAAAACTTTGCATTGTAATAGGGGTCCCCCATGTAGACATTGCTCCAGTAAGCGGCACATCCCATTCAATGCCTCCTTCCGCCCCAATTATGACCTCCCATTCTCCTCTAAACATTGTAGTCCTGACGGGCAGAATGGCCATAGGCCCTACAGGGAAATTTCCCAGCGGGCTAATCCAAGCCCTCCTCTCTGCCGCTGGCCGGGCACATATTGAGCACTTAGCGTTAATTAACGCTGTGAGAATCAGAGAGAATTGGAGGAGGAGGACAAAAAATGGCAGCTATTGATGGCCACCACAGAGGAACAGCTTTTGGAACAGCAGTATATTGTGCTGCACTGTGGTATTTGGATCTACTGGGACGGTATTTTGTGCTATAGTATTGCTAACCCTGTCTGTCAATTTGGAGCTGCCTACAATACGGGGCCACTCTTACCCTGGGTTCAGACCTGAGCGTTCTGAAACTAGCGCTCTGTATGCGCGATTGTACAGGCGTTTACAATCGCACATACAGAGACAGGCGTGCACACATTGTCGGGAACGCGCGACAAACGCCCCAAAAAAATCTCAAGAACTTGTTTGAGCGTCGGGCGTTTTACAGCGATCGTACGCGCTGTAAAACGCCCAGGTGAGAACCATTCCCAAAGGGAAGCATTGGTTTCTCCTTGTTGAGCGTTTTACAGCGCTTCGGAACGCGCTGTAAAACGCTCAGGTGTGAACTTAGGGTTAGGGATCTTTCATACGAGCGGATGCCATGCAGGTAATCTGCTGCGTGAATGACAGCCAAGCCCCGTTCCGGACAGCAGAGACACGGAGCATTAACATGATTGATAATGCTCTTAGCCTCTCTGTGATCTCTGTACTACAAAATCACGGTGACAACTTTATCTCACTAGATGGAGAGAAGAGAGAAGACCGCGGTACTCAATGTCTTCACAATATGCAGAGTTTTATTCACCAACCGTGCAACGTTTTGACTCCCAAGAGTCTTTCTTTTAGGAGTCAAAAAGTCGCACGGTTGGTGAATAAAACTCTCCATATTGTGAAGACATTGAGTGCCGCGGTCTTCTATCCATCTTATGATTTCTTGGAACTCGACGGACTAGGGTTCAACACTGCGGGCACCGCCACGGATTGGATCTAGTAAAAGTAAATGTGTAAGTGGTGCTGTCTCTCCCTCAAACTAACTGTATCTCACCGTGATTTTGTAGTAAAAAGATCACAGAGAGGCACGGAGCATTATCAATCATGTTACTGCTCCGTGTCTCTGCTGTCCGGAGCGGGGCTTGGCTCTCTTTCACGCAGCAGATTACCCGCATGGCATCCGCTCGTGTGAAAGAGCCCTTAGGGGGTAATTTACCAAACAGAAATAGACCAAAATTAGGCGTATTTCTGGTGCAGATTGTAGTCTGCGTCGTGCCAGGTCTCATAAATTGGGCGTGTCGGGGAAGCGGACGGGCCAGTAGGCCCATCTCATTTACCATTATCTACGCCTGTTTTAGGTGTAGAAAATGGTCTAAATGTAAGACAGCTAGGCAGGAATAGCGGAGGCCTGCGCCTCTTCATAACTCCGGCGGATCTACCGCCAAGTATAGGGGTTATTAAGACCAATGTCTAAAACGCCATTCTTAATAAATGTGCCCCATAGTTTTTATTTTTCCAGGGCCAATTTTAGCTCCCAGTCCAGTAAGGTCGCATTCACACGAACGTGTGCTTCTGGGTCCATACCTCCGCGCGGCAAAAGATAGCCCATGTCTTGCGGATGGTGGACCCACTGAAGTAAAAGGGTCCGCACTGTGATGCAGGGTGCACACGGCTGGCACCGATGTTTTGCAGATTTGTGGTTTGCAGTCCGCCAAACGGTAACAGCCGTGGCACGTTAGTGTGAATGCACCCTAATTGTCATGTACACTGAGGTATGACTGCTGTAGTGCCTCACACCTCAGTCATATCAGTAAGTAAACCGTATAATGCTCCGAACTATTGCCTTGCAGTATTAGATACCACTTCATCATGGCGCTGTTTGGCATTGTGCTTACATGCGGGAATCAAAGTGTAAATGGACTCCAGCGACGGCAAGTATTGATCACACTGGATATTGATGCAATCTGTCCGCAGCTCTTAAGTTTACAAACCAATTCATTGCCTCCCAGAAGTTCTATCCTGCCAAGTGTATGAAGAGTCCCCAGAGGAGGATTAATGCTCAGCTACATTAACTTATGGCGAGGACGAACGGTAAACACATGCAATAGACGACCTTGCTGGGAGGAAGTCAAAACACACAGTAATTACTTCCATTTAGTTGGCACCTTAAAGGGACAGTTCATTTTTATATAAATGAAGCCTAAAGAGGACCTTTCATTGATTTATTTTTTTTAGTTTAATGAAATTCCTTTCCTTGCCGGATACCCCCGACACCACCACCCCACCCGCTGATGCTGCCACCCTGCCACTTTAAAATATCGCTCGTACATCCCGCTGTGCCCCCCTGCTGTTTTACCGCCCAGTATGCCAGGGTGGCACAGCGGGGCATACGAGCGATATTAAAAAAAAAAAAAGGCAGGGTGGTAGCATCAGCTGCCAGCAAGGATAGGTATTTAATTAAACTAAAAAAAAAAAAATCAATGTAAGGTCCTCTTTAACTACCTCAGCCTCCCTAGCTTAAACACCCTTAATGACCAGAACACTTTGTACAATTCTGCACTACACTACTTTCACGGTTTATTGCTCGGTCATGCAACTTACCACCCAAATTAATTTTACCTCCTTTTCTTCTCACTAATAGAGCTTTCATTTGGGGGTATTTCATTGCTGCTGACATTTTTACTTTTTTTGTTATTAATCAAAATTTACAGATTTTTTTTGCAAAAAAAATGAAATTTTTCACTTTCTGTTGTAAAATTCTAATAAAACTACATTTCTATATAAATTTTTCTCTAAATTTATTGTTCTACATGTCTTTGATAAAAAAAAAATGCAATAAGTGTAAAATCCCCACAAATGACCCCATTTCGGAAAGTAGACACCCTAAGGTATTCGCTGATGGGCATAGTGAGTTCATAGAACTTTTTATTTTTTGTCAGAAGATAGCGGAAAATGATGATTTTGATTTATTTATTTATTCTTTTCTTACAAAGTCTCATATTCCACTAACTTGTGACAAAAAATAAAAACTTCAATGAACTCACTATGCCCATCACGAAATACCTTGGGGTGTCTTCTTTCCAAAATGGGGTCACTTGTGGGGTAGTTATACTGCCCTGGCAATTTAGGGGCCCTAATGGGTGATAAGTAGTTTGAAATCAAAATGTGTAAAAAATGCCCTGTGAAATCCTAAAGGTGCTCTTTGGAATGTGGGCCCCTTTGCCCACCTAGGCTGCAAAAAAGTGTCACACATGTGGTATCGCCGTACTCGGAAGAAGTCGGGCAATGTGTTTTGGGGTGTCTTTTTACACATGCCCATGCTGGGTGAGATAAATATCTCTGTCAAATGACAACTTTGTATAAAAAAATGGGAAAAGTTGTCTTTTAGAGAGATATTTCTCTCACCCAGCATGGGTATATGTAAAAAGACACCACAAAACACGTTGCCCAACTTCTCCTGAGTACGGCGATACCACATGTTTGACACTTTTTTGCAGCCTATGTGGGCAAAGGGGCCCACATTCCAAAGAGCACCTTTAGGATTTCACAGGGCATTTTTTTACACATTTTGATTTACAAAAAAATACCGCAATGCCGGATCCTTCCTTTCGGTCTGCGCATGCGTAGACCGGTAAAAAATGAGAATAAAATATATAACGGATCCGTTTCTCCGGATGACATACGGAGAGACGGATCTGTTCTTGCAATGCATTTGTAAGACAGACCCGGATCAGTGACGGAACTGCTTGCCGGATCACTCTGCCGCAAGTGTGAAAGTAGCCCAACAGCCAAGCAAGAGCAGAGTATAATACTTTGAACCATTGCTGGTAACTTTTCTCTAAGGCCCCTTTCACACGGGCAAGTATTCCACGCGGGTGCAATGCGTGAGTTGAACGCATTGCACCCGCACTGAATCCTGACCCATTCATTTCTATGGGGCTGTGCACACGAGCGGTGATTTTCACGCATCACTTGCGTGAAAATCGCAGCATGTTCCTCTTTGTGCGTTTTTCACGTAACGCAGGCCCCATAGAAATGAATGGGGTTGCGTGAAAATCGCAAGCATCCGCAAGCAAGTGCGGATGTGGTGCGATTTTCACGCACGGTTGCTAGGTGACTATCGGAATGGGGACCCGATCATTATTATTTCTCCTTATAACATGGTTATAAGGGGAAATAATAGCATTCTGAATACAGAATGCATAGTAAAATAGGGCTGGAGGGGTTAAAAAAATAATTATAATTTAACTCACCTTAATCCACTTGATCGCACAGCCGGCATCTCTTCTGTCTTCATCTGTGAGCAATAGGACCTTTGATGACGTCACTACGCTCATCACATGATCCATCACCATAGTGATGCCCCCTCCTCATAGGGCCACTTTTACACAGTCAGTGTTTGGTCAGTGATATCGAACGGTGATTGTGAGCTAAAGCCAGGTGAGGGTCAAAAACACATCTGTTTCTGGGCTCTGCTTCTGGTTTTGATTCACAATCACTGATGGAAATCACTGACCAAACGCTGAGGCATCAGGTTGCCCGGCCGTGATGGATCATGTGATGGACCATGTGATGAACGCAGTGACATCAAAGGTCCTATTGCTCACAGATGAAGACAGAAGGAGATGCCGGCTGCGCGAACAAGTGGATTAAGGTGAGTTAAATTATTATTTATTTTTAACCCCTCCAGCCCTATTGTACTATGCATTCTGTATTCAGAATGCTATTATTTCCCCTTATAACCATGTTATAAGGGAAAATAATACAATCTACACTACAACTAACCCAAACCTGAACTTCTGTGAAGAAGTTCGGGTCTGGGTACCACAGTTGGTTTTTTATCACGCGCATGCAAAACATATTGCACCCGCGCGATAAAAACTGAACATCGGAATGCAATCGCAGTCCAAACTGAATGCAATTGCGTACCTACTCGCGCGGGTTTGCCGCAATGCACCGGGACGCATACGGACACTCCCGTGTGAAAGAGGCCTAAGGTCCCTTTCACACGAGCGTGATTTCCGCGCGGGTGCAATGCGTGACGTGAACGCATTGCACCCGCACTGAATCCTGACCCATTCATTTCAATGGGGCTGTGTACATGAGCATTGTTTTTCACGCATCAGTTCTGCATCGCGTGAAAATCGCAGCATGTTCTATATTCTGCGTTTTTCACGCAGCCCTGGCTCCATAGAAGTGAATGGGGCTGCGTGAATAACGCATTGCATCCGCAAGCAAGTGCGATGCGTTTTTCACTGACGGTTGCTAAGAGATGATGTTTGTAAACATTCCGTTTTTTATCACGCGCGTGAAAAACGCATCAAAATGCATTGCACCCGCGCGGAAAAAACTGAACAACTAAACACAATCGCAGAGTTCACACGAGCATGACAGATTAGGTCCGGATGCGTTCAGGGTGCGTTCAGTTAAACTCGCACCATTTTGCAAGCAAGTTAGTCAGTTTTGTCTGCAATTGCGTTTAGTTCAGTTTTTTCCGCGCGGGTGCAATGCGTTTTGATGCGTTTTTCACTCGCGTGATAAAAAACTGAAGGTTTACAAACAACATCTCCTAGCAACCATCAGTGAAAAACGCATTGCATCCGCACTTGCTTGCAGATGCAATGCGTTATTCACGCAGCCCCATTCACTTCTATGGAGCCAGGGCTGCGTGAAAAACGCAGAATATAGAACATGCTGCGATTTTGAAGCATTGCAGAAGTGATGCATGAAAAAAACGCTCATGTGCACAGCCCCATTGAAATGAATGGGTCAGGATTCAGTGCGGGTGCAATGCGTTCACCTACTGCATTGCACCTGCGCGGAAATCTCGCCCGTGTGAACGCAGCCTAAGACACCAGCTTGAAGTAAATGTAGGTTCCTACAAGAAAACGCAGTCATGTGGGCAGTGCTGAAGAATCTAAAGAGGAATTGTCCAAGATTTTCAGAAATCCCATCCACACGCTGTGGGGAAAAGAAACTTGCAGCACAAACTGACTTCCACTGCGGGTTTTCAATCTGCCGCAAGTCAATTTAGGCAATGCAATGGAAGTCCCGCTATGATTCCTGCAGCAATGATGCAGCAAAAAATAGCCCATTTTTTTGTGGCAGCGGGAATGCAGCAGATGACTGACCACGTGGGAACATACCGTAAAGAGGATCTCTCGGCTCTCCTGACATGTCTGCTTTCCTCGTGACAAAAGAAAAAAACAATTCAAGCATTTTTTCTTAGAATGGCATTGTGCCATTACTCCTCTTAAAAATGTGTGGACAAATTGACACTTGGGTCTTACCATTTCCATCAATGAATGGGCAATAATTGGACAGTGTCGGCCTGTGCAGGAAGACACCTCAACTCCACTGGTAACAAACAGTTGTCTATTTATCAATTTCAAGTAGGAATAACAGAGGAACGGCACAGCATTCTAATATATGATGCTCCAAAATTGTACCATTATGGGGAATACAATGATATTCCAAGACACACATCAGGAGAGCTGACGGGTTCTCTTTTTAAAGGGAAACCAAAGTGATGTTCAAAACACTCTTAAATACCGGCAGTACTAATGCAGTATTATTTTAGTGTAGTAATGGCTCCTTACAGTACCCAAACAACACTTCAGTGCCCACGTGACAATGACACTGAATTCCTAAATAAAACTGCCATTCATTGTCCACATACCATATTGCACAGCTCATATAATACCACCATATAGCGCTAGGATAATGCTGCCAGTACCGCTGGAATGTGTTTCTTAGTCGGCCCTATAACACATCATTAGATTAGCTGTTCTCCATTCTCCTCCCCAGGTGACCTGTCTATGTTGCCCCTCCTCAGAGCCCCCACAGTGACTTCAGTAACTTCCTGAAGTAGTCTCCTCACCCTGCTATTATGTAATGTATGTGCGTAACACGCACTCAGCTCTGCATTATCTCAGTCCCTGCTGGAAACATAAACATGGCAGATCCTGTGTAAATACGAACATACGTTATTTATAGGGTTTCACCACTAATCCTACAGACCCTGATTTACCTAGATATAAATCACATGTAATGCTTCCCAGACTCTGCGCTGTGATCACTGGGAGCTGCTGGAATCTGCTGGTTTCACCGGTTTCTTTTAGGATTTTTGTAGGCCTTTTGCACACGACCGTATGGCTTTTTCAGTATTTTGCTGTCCGCAAAAAATTAGGATGACGTCCGTGTGCATTCTGTTTTTGTGCAGAACGGAACAGCTGGCCTCTGATAGAAGAGTACTATCCTTGTCCGTTATGCAGACAATAATAGGACATGTTCTATCTTTGAACGGAACGGAAATACGGAAAGGGAAGGCATACGGAGTACCTTCCGTTTTTTTTTTTTGCGGATCTATTGTAATGAATGGTTCTGTATACTGTCCATATGTGGAACGCAAAAACGGGACATAAAAGGAAAAAATTAATTTGTGTGCGAGAGGCCTTACAAGAGGGCAAAAATGCCCCTGAGCACAACAGTGACATCACTTAAAGGGCCACTTCCAGGAACGGCCGCCTCTCCTGACTTGTCTCATTCAGTACATAATTGTATTCCCCCATGAATGACCAATTCTGGTGCAGCTTTTCTTTGCATAGTGTGATTCCTCTGTCAGGCCTCATGTACACGGCCGTTCTGTGTATTGGGGACCGAACGTGGTTCCCAATGCATGGGCAACGTCCGTGCGGCGGCCGGGACGGATCAAGACCCATTCAACTTGAATGGATCCGTGATCCATCCGCATCGCAAAAAAATAGAACATGTTCTTTTTTTGTGGTGCTGAGGCACGGACAGAAACACCAAGGGAATGGGTCTGCATGGTGATGCGGGGAGCATACAGCCGGTGCCCCCATATTGCGGACCCGCTGTTTGCCGTGCGCATGAGGCCTTATGCCTAGTTCACATGTCAGTGTTTGGTCAGTGATTTCCATCAGTAATTGTGAGCCAAAACCAAGTGCTGGTCCAGAACACAGAGCAGATGCAAATTATTTCATTATACTGAGAAGGCTTCACTTCTGGTTTGGGCTCACAATCCCTGATGGAAATCACTGACCAAATCACTGACGTGTGAACTAGGTCTTAGGCCACGTTACACAGTCAGGCCTCATGCACGTGCATTGGGGACAGCAATTTGCTTCCGTGTGGTTCCCTGCCTCCGTTCTGCACCGCAGCTTTGGATTTCGGACCCATTCAAGTGAATGGGTCCGCATCCATGATGCGAGGTGCACACGGCCGGTTCCCGTGTATTGCTGACCCGCTGTATGCGGGCCGCAATATGGCCACGGCAGGGCAGCGTGAGGCCTCAGCGTTTGGTCAGTGATTTCCATCAGTGATTGTGAATCAAAACCAGAAGCAGAGCCTACAAACAGATAAAGTATAACGGAAAAAATTGCCCCGTTCTGTGTTTTTGACCCTCATCTGGCTTTAGCTCACAATCACCGTTCGATATCACTGACCAAACACTGACTGTGTAAAAGCGCCCCTATTCCTCCTAGAAATGTATGAATAAATTGACAACTCAATGACAACATGTCAAAGGGGTGTGACCCTGCATAGTCTGCCACTGCAAGCACTGACTGGACAGCGTCAGGGTGTAGGGACACATCCCTAACTGGTAACGTCCAGTTGTCAATTTATTAATAAACTTCCAGGAGGAATAACAGAGGAATGACACAATAGAGGGTTTCGATGAAAAGATGCTCAAGACAGATAAGTCAGAAGTGTCCTCTTCCTGACTTGTCTGTTTAAGTAAATTATTGTATTCCTCCATGAATTAACAATTCTGGCATAGCCCCATTCCTCTGTTATTCCTCCAAGAATTTTATGAATACACTGATAAGGGCACATGAACGTATTTTCTTTCCGTGTCCGTTCCATTTTCTTTTGCGTACCGTATGCGGAACCATTCATTTCAATGGGTCCGCAAAAAAACGGAAGTTACTCTGTGTACATTCCGTTTCCGTATGTCCGTATTTCCGGTCCTCAAAAAATAGAACATGTCCTATTATTGTCCGCATTACGGACAAGGATAGTACTGTTCTATTAGGGGCCAGCTGTTCCGTTCCGCAAAATACGGACTGCACACGGACGTCATCCGTATTTTTTTGCGGACTTTAAAGTACATACAGTCGTGTGCATGAGCCCTAACTAGGTGTTACCATTCACCTCGTCAAAGAGGTCGCTCCCTCCATGGTATGCCACTGCCAGGATTGATTGGACAATGTCACAGTGCAGGGATACATCCCCAACTGATACCGTCCAGGAGGAATAACAGAGGAATGACACAAAATAGCATTCTATGAAAAGATGCTCCAGAGTTGTTATTTCATGAAGAATACAGGGATTTAATAAAATAGACAAGTCAGGAGAGGGAATAGAGGGTTGTCGGGGTTCTAGATACAGTATCTTTGGCTTTGTCCACTGTGTAAGTTACTGCAGCTCAGCTCCCAGCTGCAACTCAAGATCTCTGCTTGCTATCAGTGATTTTTATTTTATTTTTTCTTACATACAGAGGTTGAAAACCTATACAGACCTAACACTTCTCACAGCTGAGAGTTTTGTTCAAGTGTAGCATGGAAACACATTTTAAGGGGGGGTGCGGGGGTCATAACTGCATTCTCCATCTCCCACCCATATTTTAAGGCCTCTTTCACACGAACGTGTGAAGGCTGTGCTCATGCTGTGGTCCACAATGCACGGGCACCGTCCCTGGGGCAGGCGCATGGGGATCGCAGACTCATTCACTTGAATGGGTCCGCGATCCTTCCGTTCCACAAAAAGATAGAGCAAGTTCTATTTTTTTGCGGTGCGGAAGCACGGAACGGAACCCCAAAAAGCACTCCGTAGTGCTTCTGCAGTGTTCCGTTCCGTTCTTCTGTTCCGCATCTCTGGATTTGCAGACCCATTGAAATGAATGGGTCCGCACCCGTGATGCGGAATGGCCACGGAACGGTGCCCGTGTATTGCGAATCCGCAAATGTGGTCCGCAATACGGAAATGGGCAGCACACGTTCGTGTGAACGAGCCCTAAGGCTAGGTCTACACAACGACATTTGTCGCGCGACATTTTGTTGCACTAATGTCACGTGACAATTTTTATAATGGCAGTCTATGGTGTCGCACTGCAACATGCGACATGCTGCGACTGTGACGCGACAGTCGCAGAAAATCCATTGAAGATGGATTTTTCTGCGACTGTCGCGTCGCAGTCGCAACATGTTGCATGTTGCAGTGCGACACCATAGACTGCCATTATAAAAATTGTCGCGCGACATTAGTGCAACAAAATGTCGCGCGACAAATGTCGTCGTGTAGACCTAGCCTAAACCTGAGACTCTGCTCTCCAGATCAGTCAGCGCAGGGCAGGTTGAGCTCCGGCAGCCTGCAGACAATGCCTCTCTTCCCCTCTCCTCCATGCGGCTCATACAAGGTTTGGTGCAACATCTCAGATTCCTCAAGATTTCAGAGATTCTTTTGCCAAGATTGAGTCTTGGACACGATACAGCCGCTCAGAAATAAACAGCAGATTCAGGGTCAGCAAGAGCGACTCTGCTCTATATACAAAATATCCATCTCCTTCACTGGGACACGTGCCTTCTATATAAACCGATCCCGCATGTTACAAAGGCCCTCCACAAGCACAGGCCAGCAACATGACCACCACCCTGAGAAGAAACCCCCATATTTTTCTTCAGAGTGCTATCCATTTTTTTTGGGGGGGGGGTCCCTGTCCCTGCTTCCCAAATGTCAGCGCAGGTCCTATTCTTGTCCGTATTTCCAGATGAGAATAGCTCATGAGATCACCACGACAGCACACAAGGAGATTGACCCCTGATCTCTGTAGGGGCAGGGACAGAGAAAGGTTTAATTCCCCCCCCTCCCACCACCAACACCAGTGTTTCCAAAATTACAAAGAGTAAAAGGTGGTGGTTAACACATAGTTATATATACAAACAATAGAGCTAAGAAATGGGGGTCATTCTAGATAAAAGTGGTACAATACCGACTATAAATGAGTAATGGAAGCTCTTAGCGCACATACATGTCGGGCCCTTCTACTTCCATTACTCATTTATAGTCGGTATTGTACCACTTTTATCTAGAATGACCCCCATTTCTTAGCTCTATTGTTTATATATATAATAGTATGCAGCCATTTTGTTTTTTGTAATTATGTTTGCTTCATGGATATGCACCTGTGATTCTGAAGGTTCTAGTCAAAATTTTCTTGCAAGGTTAACACATAGGGAGACAAAAGAAAATATAACCTAGAGAAAGTATTACATCATACCCACCAGAAAGTCCCGAAAAAAACAAAAAAACAAACTGGGAGGGAATAATGTGCCGTCGTGGTGATCTCATGGAAACTGAATTACCGATAAATCGAATTCCGGATTTCCATATCATCACCACGACGGCACACAAGGAACTATACACAATTATATATCAAGGGCGGGGGCGACTGCCTGAAGGACTTTACGTCCAAATGACAAATGTGAAGTTTGGGAAAAATCTAGTCTATAATGCTTCATGAATGTATGTACAGTAGACCATGTAGCAGCCCTGCAAATGTCTTCTCAGGCCGAGAAAGCAGGAGCATCCTTAGAAGAGGACATTGCCCAGGTTGAATGAGCTTTCAAGTTGTCAGGACAGGGGAGATCCTGAATCTCATAGCAAAGGGAAATAGTGTTCCTAATCCACCTGGCTAAGGAAGATCTCGAAATTTTTTGACCCTTGTTTCTCCCTGAAAATTGAACTTGAAGGCTATCGGACTTTCTGAAACCTTTGGTAGCCTCGATATAATTCAAAACTGTATGCCTGACGTCCAGGGAATGAAAAACGGATTCTTGCTGTTTGAAGGGTTATTACAAAAAGATGGTAAAATTATCTCCTGGTCACAATGAAAATTTGACACTACCTTTGGGAGGAACCCCGGCTCTAATCTAAGTACTATTCTATCCTCCATCACTCGCAGGTAAGGTTCTCTAATGGAAATGGCCTGTTTCTCACCCAGTCTTCGGGCTGACGTAATTGCAGTTAGGAATGCCGTTTTAAAAGATATTAGTTTGATAGAACAATTATCTAGTAATTATCTAGTAGCTCAAAGGGAGATAGTGTTAGGCCAGTAAGAACAATATTAAGATCCCAGGAGGGGACACGAGATTTTAGAGCCAGTCTAAACCTGGAAGCTGCACTCATGAATCTTTTTATCCATCTATGGTTTGCAAGATCAGAATCAAAGAAACAGCTAATAATTTTCACCACTTAATTATACTACTGAAAAAAGCTAAATAAGTATATATAAAGATTACAAAATAGGAGAGTATTGCAGTATGCAGGGATACCTTTTTATTGTACTATCCTAATACTTAAAAGACAAGCTTTCAAGAGTTTTCCTTTCTTCCTCGGTATTGCTTCAGACCTGAGAAAGAGAGAAACACTCTCCAAAACTTTTCTTTAGAGTTTAAAGCAGTTTCAGTGCTATAATAAAATAATTTACTTACAAAAGAAGCTATTCAGTCGTCTGCTGTGCTGTCCTCTGCTTGCTTCCGCGGATCTTCCCCTCCTTTCAGTCTCTCCATAGTGCGCAGGTGCACTGTTATGGGGGATCTGTGGATGACACAATGTTATGGGGGATCTGTGGATGACACACTGTTATGGGGGATCTGTGGATGACACTGTTATGGGGGATCTGTGGATGACACAGTGTTATGGGGGATCTGTGGATGACACACTGTTATGGGGGACCTGTGGATGACACTGTTATGGGGGACCTGTGGATGACACTGTTATGGGGGATCTGTGGATGACACTGTTATGGGGGATCTGTGGATGACACTGTTATGGGGGATCTGTGGATGACACTGTTATGGGGGATCTGTGGATGACACTGTTATGGGGGCATCTGTGGATGACGCATTGTTATGGGGGCATCTGTGGATGACACTGTTATGGGGGCATATGTGGATGACACTGTTATGGGGGCATCTGTGGATGACACTGTTATGGGGGCATCTGTGGATGACACTGTTATGGGGGCATCTGTGGATGACGCACTGTTATGGGGGCATCTGTGGATGACGCACTGTTATGGGGGCATCTGTGGATGACGCACTGTTATGGGGGCATCTGTGGATGACGCACTGTTATGGGGGCATCTGTGGATGACGCACTGTTATGGGGGCATCTGTGGATGACGCAGTGTTATGGGGGCATCTGTGGATGACGCACTGTTATGGGGGCATCTGTAGATGATGCACTGTTATTAACAGTATCATCCACAGACCCCCCCCCCCCATAACAGTATCATCCACAGACACCCCCCCCCCCCCCATAACAGTGTCATCCACAGATATCCCCTTAAGAGTCTATTAATAGGATATCTTTGGATGGCACTGTTATAAGGGCATCTGTGTGGAAGCTGACACAGATGCGGGGGGGATCTGTGGATGACACTGTTATGGGGGGCTAGGGGGGGATCTGTGTATGACATATATATAGCAGCATCTTGTGCTATATATGTGTCATCATCCACAGATTTCCCCCCCCCCCCATAACAATGTCCCTGACAGTGAGTGACCCACAACTTTTACCATGTTGTACTACTATCTCTATTACTAACTTACTGGGACTCCAGCTAGTATTCACACTTTTTCTTTTTCACAGACACAATCACTGGGCGCCTTGGGCGGACGGGCAGGCGGGCTGGCAGGCTCTCAAACATTCAAACCAGGCAGCGTAATGTGACGTCACCCACTCCGTCACGCCGCACGCTCCTGCTCCTCCCACTTTATTAATGAAGCAGGCGGAGCAGGCGCGTGACGTTGGAGTGAGTGACGTTACGCGACCGGCCGCCGGAGCACAGGAGCAGTCGTACTCGTCAGTCGAGCAGATGTGAGAATCTGAGATGTGATTGAAGCTGTGCGGCCGGGGCTGGCAGCCAGGGCTCAAGAGGCTAGGCAGCTGCGACAGGCGGCAGTGCAGGAGCACAGGGGTGTGATTAGGGTGTGCCCAGGCACACCCGGCACACCCCGTGCGCACGCCTATGATCTCAGGATCCAAGCTGTTAGTTTCAGGAACTCCGGATTGGAATGTAGGATCGATCCCTGATGAAGAAGGTCCTTTCTGGACGGAAGAGGCCAAGGTTCGGAGATGGAAAGTTTCTTGAGGGAGGAAAACTAGCTTCTCTTCGGCCAGAATGGGGTTATTAGGATTATTGTTGTGTTGTCTTGATGGATCGTTTGAATCACTTTTGGGATGAGTGGAAGCGGTGACCCCAGTCCCATGCTAGGGCAAACGCATCTAATGCCCAGGGATTGTCCTGGGGATTTAGGGAGCAGAATCTTGCCACCTTCGTATTTTCCCTTGAAGCAAACAGGTCCACTTCTGGAACGCCGTGGCTGATTTCAGAAAGGGGATAGAGTTTAGAATCTCCTCTCTAGTTTATTCAGCCAAAGGAACATAGATCTAGCAACAGATGTTGCAGCCATATTTGATTTAAGGTTAAACATCGCAGCTTCCCATGATTTTCGGAACAGACTGTCCGCTTTTCACTCCATGGGATCCCTTAACTGCGTCTTTGAAGGGCAATGATGGTCCGTAAAAAAAACGGAACAGACACGGAAAGAAAATACTTGTGTGCATGAGCCCTAAGGCCCCTTTCACACGGGCGAGTATTCCGCGCGGATGCGATGCGTGAGTTGAACGCATTGCACCCGCACTGAATCCCGACCTATTCATTTCTATGGGGCTGTTCACATGAGCATTGATTTTCACGCATCACTTATTTTGTGGGTTTTTCACGTAACGCAGGCCCCATAGAAATGAATGGGTTGCGTGAAAATCGCAAGCATCCGCAAGCAAGTGCAGATGCGGTGCGATTTTCACGCACGGTTGCTAGGAGACAATCGGGATGGAGACCCGATCATTATTATTTTCCCTTATAACATGGTTATAAGGGAAAATAATAGCATTCTGAATACATAATGCATAGTAAAATAGCGCTGGAGGGGTTAAAAAAGAAATAAAATAATTTAACTCACCTTAATCCACTTGATCGCGCACCCGGCATCTACTTCTGTCTGTCTTCTGTGCTGTGTGGAGGAGCAGGACCTGTGGTGACGTCACTGCGGTCATCACATGATCCATCACCATGGTAAAAGATCATGTGATGACCGGAGTGACGTCACCACAGGTCCTGTTCCTCCACACAGCACAGAAGACAGACAGAAGGAGATGCCGGGTGCGCGATCAAGTGGATTAAGGTGAGTTAAATAATTTTTTAATTTTTTTAACCCCTCCAGCGCTATTTTACTATGCATTCTGTATTCAGAATGCTATTATTTTCCCTTATAACCATGTTACAAGGGAAAATAATACAATCCACAGAACACCGATCCCAAGCCCGAACTTCTGTGAAGAAGTTCGGGTTTGGGTACCAAACATGCGCGATTTTTCTCACGCGAGTGCAAAATGCATTACAATGTTTTGCACTCGCGAGGAAAAATCGCGCGTGTTCCCGCAACGCACCCGCACATTTTTCCGCAACGCCTGTGTGAAAGAGGCCTAACGCATATGGCCAGCTTTAGGCTGGTTTCACACAGGAGTTGCGGATTGGGGCCGGTGTATTTCTGTTTGATAAATTACCCCCTAAGGGCTTTTTTACACGAGTGGATGCCATGCGGGTAATCTGCTGCGTGAAAGAGAGCCAAGCCCCGTTCCGGACAGCAGAAGCACGGAGCAGTAACATGGATGATAATGCTCGGTGCCTCTCTGTGACCTTTTTACTACAAAATCACAGGGAGATAAAGTTAGTTTGAGGGAGAGACAGCACCACTTAGGCCCCTTTCACACGAGCGTGACGGATTAGGTCCGGATGCGTTCAGGGTGCGTTCAGTGAAACTCGCACTATTTTGCAAGCAAGTTCAGTCAGTTTTGTCTGCGATTGCGTTTAGTTGTTCAGTTTTTTCCGCGCGGGTGCAATGCGTTTCCTCCTCTCCTCCTTCGTCTGGCCCTGTCTGCGTTCCAAATCTCATGCCTGCGCCGTACCGGTCTTCAGTCGGCGCAGGCGCACTGAGAGGAGGAGGACGCTCGCTCGGCCGCTCCTTCCTCAGTGCGCCTGATGTAACGTAATCGGCGCAGGCGCACTGAGGAAGGGGCGGCCGAGCGCCTAAAGACCGAAGACCGGTACGGCGCAGGCGTGAGATTTGGAACGCAGACAGGGCCAGCCAAAGGAGGAGAGCACTCGCTGGCCCTGTCAATCAACAGGAGGAGGGGGCGTTTTTTTTAAAGGAGGATGTGGCGGCTACCAGCAAGTAACCTCCCCTACTTGCTGGTAGCTAGGTAATTAACATATTATAAAAGTGCTGTTTTTAAAGAAACTAAGCCACAGAAAAAGGTAAGAGCACTATATATTGAATAATCTCACTATAAGGATTTTAATTAGCCCAAAAATGAAAAATGACTTTTGGGGGGTGACAGACGCCCTTTAAGACTAGTGTCTAAAACACCGCTCTTAATAAACTACCGCCTTGGCTTCCAAGATATCACGGGAGAGGTCGCATGTATAATACAGATGGCATTTACAGACAACCCGTACGTGGCCATACACATTAGTGTTGATTAAAACGGACAATTTCAATCAAAATGAATGTTAATCGGATAAAGGCTACTTTCACACTAGCGTTCGTCGGTCCGCTCGTGAGCTCCGTTTGAAGGAGCTCACGAGCGGACCCGAACGCCTCCGTCCAGCCCTGATGCAGTCTGAATGGATGCGGATCCGCTCAGACTGCATCAGTCTGGCGGCGTTCAGCCTCCGCTCCGCTCGCCTCCGCACGGACAGGCGGACAGCTGAACGCTGCTTGCAGCGTTCGGGTGTCCGCCTGGCCGTGCGGAGGCGTGCGGATCCGTTCAGACTTACAATGTAAGTGAATGGGAACGGATCCGCTTGAAGATGTCACCATATGGCTCAATCTTCAAGCGGATCCGTCCCCCATTGACTTTACATTGAAAGTCTGAACGGATCCGCGCAGGCTACTTGCGCACTTGCGAAATTTTTTAAAGTTATTAATGCAGACGGATCCGTACTGAACGGAGCCTCCGTCTGCATTAATATGATCGGATCCGTTCAGAACGGATCCGATCAAGCGCAAGTGTGAAAGTAGCCTAAATTTAAAAGGATTGATTGTTTTAGCCGACTGATGACAGACCATCATGAACGAAAGACCTTTCTTAGAAAGAACGTTCCCAGAAAGATCTTCCATCAAATATGGACTACAATGTGTCTGACCATGTCTGTGAAAAGGAAGGTCCACCAGATGATTGTTCTACTGCTGTTCAGCCATCAACCAGCTTCTATCTAATGTGTATGGCCAGCTTACTTGCGGCAGAGTGATATGGCAAGCAGTTCCGTTGCCGATACTGCTTTGAATTAGGCAATTTGCATGCAACCGGACAGCATTTGTAGACAGATCTGGATGCGGATCCGTCTCACAAATGCATTGCAAGAACCGATCTGTCTGTCTGTTTGTCATATGGACAAACGGATCAGTTTTGATTTTTTTTCACATTTTTTTTTCGGTCTGCGCATGGATCCGGCATTCCGGTATTTTGAATGCCGGATCTGACACTAATACATTCCTATGGAAAAAAGTGCCGGATTTTTTGACCGGAGATAAAACTGTAGCATGCTGCAGTTTTATCTCTGTCCTGATCAGTCAAAAAGACTTAACTGAAGACATCCTGATGCATCCTGAACGGATTACTCTCCATTCACAATGCATAGGGATAAAACTGATCAGTTCTTTTCCGGTATAGAGCCCCTAGGACGGAACTCAGTGCCGGAAAAGAAAAATGCTAATGTGAAAGTACCCTTATTATGGTATACATGGGCCTGACAGTCTTCAAAATGGTGACTATTTACCTATGAGATCTTTTGTCTTTCCTGGAGAGCATATGAGACCAGGCATCAGAGATATTTTTAGCCCAGCGGTCCATGCCAGCGCTGCTGACCCTACCCGCAGGCGCGGGCCCCGGGCTCAATCTTTCCCTCTTGCTGCCATGCACTGTGCTAACTGCGGCTGCGCGGTCAAATTCGTAGCGGGCGCAGTGGAAAAGGAGAGAGGAGGAGAGTAAACGGGCGGGCAGAGGCACACGGAGGGCGGGGTTATGAGCCGTTGAGGAGGTGCTGCCTGGGGCTCGGACGATTGAGACGCCGCCCTGGGCACTTGAGAGGGCGCATTTACAGAATCTTAAAAGTTCATTTTTGGCTGAAAGAAAACTCCATTAGATACAACAAAGGTACCGTTTTTAAGTTCTCAGTGGCACATATAACGCTATTTGATCAGTCTAATATGCTCAAATGTGGTGACAGACTCCCTTTAAAGAGGACCTTTCATCATTTTACCCCTAGTCTAATTATGGTCTTACCTTATAGGGCGGCCTCCCTGATGCCAGGGAGAATGAGCTTCTCCATGGCTAAGAGCGGTGTGCTCTGATTGGATGTGCTCACAGCCAGGGAGAAGAGAACCGCCCCCAGCGAAACTGCGAGTCTCCGCCTAGTATAACCGAGTCGACTCATGACTTATGATATAAGGCGCCGAAATCAACTCGGCAAACAGTGGACGAATGGGGGGGTCTTTGGAAAAAAGTAAAGTGCCATGGCATCAGTGGCGGCCACCCTATAAGGTAAGACCATAATTAGACTAGAGCTAAACTGATGAAAGGTCCTCTTTAACTGTTGTATCTGTGCTCCATGCCTGTCACGGTGGGGAGTGGGGGAAACTCCTCACCATACGATGTTGGGAATTTGGAAAAGCAACTAGGCCTGGATGCCGGGATAAGGGAGCAGGTCACCTCCTAAAGCTTGATCGCTGCCTGCCCTGATTTCGGACTTCCTGACCACGTACTTCCCCTCGGTGCTTTCATCGGTATCTCTGACCTCCTGGTCAGCTGCCACTGACTGCTCTGGAGTGGCACCTGGCAACTACTAACGGCCCAAGCCTATCCTCACCATCAGAGGCTCTAGTGAAGACCAAGTAGTTGCTTAGTCCTGCCCCTCCAGGGTATAGCCGGTCAGTGGGTCCACACTCACTTGCATAACAGATATAATCTTAGAGCCCTGACTAATTATCTGAAAGGTCACAATTTTTGGATCTGATGCTAGTGGTCTCAGAAAACAAGTCATCAGCCTTTCTGCCATAACTGTCTGGAAACACCAACCTATATCCATGGTCACCACTAGAGATCAATCTCCGAGAGCTCTATGCGCCTATCTCCAGCTGGCAAACTCATGTATAAGGTTCTGTTCAAATTTCTGAAAAGCTTTCCCTTTTTTTTTTCTTTAAACAAAACAGGCAAACGGACTGTAAAAATGGATCCAATCTGAAGCAAATTGAAGCTTTCCTTTGGGATCAGGCATACCATTCATATCAATTGTGAATTCAAAAAACAGTCAGCTGCTTTCCAACAGGAAACAAAGGCACCGCAGGCTGCACCTTTTTTTTTTACAAACAGATAATTTATATTACTCATAGAACTGAATTGATATTTCAACAGATCTCAACAGAAATCCTCATACACTTTGAGGAAGATTTATTATTATTTACTTAGACAGCCTTTTGATGTTTAAATACATAATAAATATGACAAATTTTTGGGGGTGCAAATTAAGACAGAATTCTGGAACACCATTATATTTCTTTCACCGCAGATCCTGACTAATATACAGCTTTCCATAGTAGTGGCTCTAGGAAAAAAATCCTCATATGGAACTGTCATGGCAATCATAGGCATCATCTACCTTTACCAGAAACAGATACCACTATGGAATATACTTATACTTGTTGAGGGTGTTATATTTTCTATGATTTGATGTAACACCTGTATCTGATAACAGGGCACAGCAAACACAGCAATTTACCTTAAAGAGCATAATATCGCCATAATAACATCTTATCTGTCATCTGTAAGACATAAAGAGGAAGGACCCAGATGATACATCAGCGGCGGCAGCTCGTTCAATCTCCATTTTCCTATTGATTCCAGTCATAACCTTCCCATCTATTCAGGGTTGGAGGCCACAGAAGATGCAATTATTGGATTTTTTCATTGCATTTGTATCTATCGTTGTCGGGTTGACACATCACTCACTGTGCACCCTGGTATCTAAACTTGACCTGTCCCTGATGTGAATGTTCTGTTATTTGCTCAGAATTGTATACCAATGAAACATGGACAGGTATTCTTAAGGGGAAACTTCAGCCATGTACAAAAATATAATTACTGTAATATTGTCCCCTATGTACAAGGATGTCCCCTATGTACAGGGATGTAACCAATGTTATACCGCCTCCGATGTAGAATTGAACTACTATAATACAAGAATAATGTACAAGAATAAAACTACTATAATACTACCCTCTATGTATAAAAAAAACTACTATAAGGGCTCATTCAGATGGCCATATGCTGTCCGCAAAAATGCGAATCCGTTTTTTTTTTGTGGATTAGATGCTGACCCATTCACTTTTATGGGGCCCTTTTCTTCCATTCCACAGCTCAGCAAAACAAATGACTCCCCCCCCCATGAAAACAAATGAAACATGTCCTATACTTGGCCCCATTAAAGTTTATGCATCCGCCAAAAAACGGAATGCAATCCGTTTTTTTGTGGACATGCTGAACTGTCTGCCCAAAAAAAAAAAGGATCCGCATTTTTTCAGACAGCATACGGCTGTCTGAATGAGCCCTAATACTGTCCTCTATGTACACGAATATAACTACTATAATACTGCCTCCTATGTATAAGAATATAACTACTATACTGTCTCCTATGTACAAGAATATAACTACTATAATACTGCCTCCGATGTACAAGAATATAACTACTATAATAATGCCTATGTACAAGAATAAAACTACTATAATACTGCCCTCTGTGTATAACAGTATAACTACTATATAATGTCCTCTATGTACAATAATATAACGACAATAGTACTGCCTCCTATGTACAAGAATATAACTACTATAATACTGCCTATGTACAAGAATAAAACTACTATAATACTGCCCTCTGTGTATAACAATATAACTACTATATACTGTCCTATAGTTACAAGAATATAGCTACAATAGTACTGCCTCCTATGTAGAAGAATAAAACTACTATAATACTACCCCTATGTACAAGTACACAACTACTATAATATTGCCTCCTATGCACAAGAATATAACTACTAGAATACTGTATCCTATGTACTAGAATATAACTACTGTAATACTGTCTCCTACATACAAGAATACAACTACTATAATACTGCCTCCTGTGCACAAGAATGTAACTATTATAATACAGTCCCCTATGTACAATATAACCTATAATTCTCCCCTCTGTGTACAGGAATATAACTACTATAAAACTACCCCCATGTACAATAATATAACTAATATGATACTGCCTCCTTTGTGCAAGAATATAACTACCATAATACTGCCCCTATGTACAAGAATATAACTACTATAATACTGCTTCATATGTGCAAGAATATAACTACTATAATACTGTCTCCTATGTACAAGAATATAACTACTATAATACTGTCTCCTGTGTACAAGAATATAATTAATATAACACTGCTTCCTATGAACAAGAGTATAACTACTATATTTCTGCCCTCTTTATATACGAATATACCTACTATAACACTGCTTCCTATATACAATATAACTACTATAATACTGCCCCCCATGTACAAGAATATAACAACTATAATGCTGCTTCCTATGTACAAGAGTATAACTACTATTTTTCTGCCCTCTATATATAAGAATATACCTACTATAATACTGCTTCCTATATACAAGAATATAACTACTATAATACTGTCCTCTATGTACAAGAGTATAACTACTATAATACTGCTTCCTATGTACAAGACTATAACTGCTATAATACTGCCCCCCATGTACAAGAATATAACAACTATAATGCTGCTTCCTATGTACAAGAGTATAACTACTATATTTCTGTCCTTTATATATAAGAATATACCTACTATAATACTGCTTCCTATATACAAGAATATAACTACTATAATACTGCCTCCTATTGTCATGGTCTTACCTCCTTGCTGTTCTCCTTCGTTTGACATGTGCTGGCGGCCATCTTGGTTTCTGGGTTTCTTGTAGCCTCCCACCCTGCGGCTCCTCCTTCCCACTGGGAGGAGCTGGATGCCTAGCTCATATATATAGGAGGTCTGTGGCTTCAGTTCCCTGCTTGGTCCTCCTGTGCTCACATGCTTCTAAGACTGCTGCTGCTTCTGGTTCCTGATCCTGGCTTCGTCTGACTACCCTGCTGATTCCTGATCCTGGCTTCGTCTGACTACCCTGTTGGTTCCTGATCCTGGCTTCATCTGACTACCCTTCTGGTTCCTGATCTCTGGTTTCGCAAGACCCTGCTTCGGTTTAGCCATCCGTTTGGACTTTTGCCTTACAGCTTTATTTTCAATAAAGCCTTCTTATTTCCACTCATCTCTTGTTGTACGTCTGGTTCATGGTTCCATGACATTAGGACCAAGCCATGAATTCTGACGGTACAGGGCCATCCTCGCTACCTACGCTGGTTGCCAGACTTGATCAGCAGGATCACCTGTTGGGTCGGTTCGCTGTGGCGTTGCAAACCCTGCTTGAACGCACGGCTCATTTAGCTTCTGTTGCCGATGGGTCGGTTGTCGCTCCTGGGCCCGCTCCTACTGCCGCTCCGGTTGTTGCGCCAGAGTCTACCCCGACACCTGTTGCTGCGCCTGCGGTGTTTCGGGGTATGACCGGTTCTGCCCCCCTTCCACAGCGCTTTGGGGGAGAGCCAACTCAGTGCCGAGGTTTCCTTAACCAGGTGGGCATTTACTTCGAGTTGCTGCCACATGCCTTTCCTACTGAGAGATCAAAGGTGGGCTTCTTGATCTCGCTGCTCTCGGACAAGGCCTTGGTCTGGGCCAGCCCTTTATGGGAGAACAACAATCCGGTGGTTGCCGAGTTTTCCGGTTTTGTTGCTTCTCTTCGGAAGGTATTCGATGTGCCGGCTCGTGCTGCCTCTGCTGCGAAGCTCCTTATGTCCATCAGACAGGGTTCACGATCCGTAGCTGAATACGCCATTGAGTTTCGTACCCTGGCAGCAGAGGTGGGCTGGAATAATGAGGCTCTGGTCGCTGCTTTCTCTCATGGTCTCTCGGATGCCTTGAAGGATGAGGTTGCAGCTAAGGACCTACCTGTGGAGCTCGAGTCTCTTATTTCTTTCCTGATTTTGATTGACACCAGATTCAGGGAGAGACCTTCCTTTCAGGAGAGCCTGCGGAGGCCTTCTAACAGATTGGCGCCTACGTTTGCTGTCCCACCCGTGCCTCCCTCTCCTCCCACGCCTCCTGGGGATGACTTGTCTGGGGGTGAACCCATGCAGCTGGGGTTTGCTCGCCTGTCCGAGGGGGAGAGGGTACTCCGGAGACGCGAGGGCCGATGCATGTACTGTGGTCTCGGTGGGCATTTTCGGTTGGCATGCCCGAACCGTCCGGGAAAACGCTCGCACCTGAGATCCTGTCGGGGGCAGATCTTGGGTGGAGTCTCCTCGTCCCCGGTTTCCCGTGTTGACAAACCACTGATTACTGTTGTCCTCTCCTGGGTCGGGGGCTCGGTGACGACCCAGGCGTTGGTGGACTCTGGTGCTGGTGGTTTGTTCATTGATAGTGTGTTCGCTGCCGCCAATTCCATTCCTCTGCAGCCTCGAGGTTCCCCACTGGCTCTTGAGGCGATAGACGGCAGACCCCTTCTGCCGCCACACGTGACTCATGAGACCCTTCCAGTGGGGATGGCCATTGGTGCCGTTCACAGAGAGTCGGTCTGTCTCCAGGTTATTTCGTCTCCACACTACTCGGTGGTCTTGGGGTACCCCTGGCTCCAGAAGCATAATCCGACTTTCGATTGGAAATCGGCCGAGATCCTCTCGTGGTCACCGCAGTGTGGGGCTAGTTGCATCCATGGGCCTGTCAAGTTGCTGTGTACTTCCTCGGACTCTCTGTTGCCTCCTGAATACGAGGAGTACCGGGATGTATTCGATAAGGTGCGTGCGGTTGCCCTACCTCCGCACCGCCCATACGATTGTGCCATAGAGTTACAATCTGGTGCCGTTCCTCCTCGTGGCAAAGTCTATCCACTGTCGGTAGCGGAGAATGAGGCCATGGAGGAGTACGTGAGGGAGGCGCTTTCACGCGGACACATTCGCAAATCCTCGTCCCCGGCAGGGGCTGGATTTTTCTTTGTGAAAAAGAAGGGCGGTGAGTTGAGGCCTTGCATCGATTACAGGGGTCTCAATCGCATCACGATCAAGAACGCTTACCCGATACCCTTGATTTCCGAGCTGTTCGATCGCCTCAAAGGGGCCACGGTCTTTACCAAACTCGACCTGAGGGCGGCATATAACCTGGTAAGGATCAAGGCGGGCGATGAGTGGAAGACCGCGTTTAACACCAGGACCGGTCATTATGAATCCTTGGTTATGCCCTTTGGGTTGTGCAATGCGCCCGCAGTCTTCCAGGAATTCATCAACGATGTTTTCCGTGACCTGTTGCAGCAGTGTGTGGTGGTCTATTTGGATGACATCTTGGTATATTCTGAATCCATGGAGGCCCACATTCTGGATGTCAGACGAGTGTTGCAACGGTTACGAGAGAACAAGCTGTTCGGTAAGCTTGAGAAATGCGAATTTCACCGATCCCAGGTAACCTTCTTAGGTTACATCATTTCCGCTGAGGGGTTCTCCATGGATCCTGAGAAGGTTTCGGCTGTCTTACAGTGGCCCCAGCCCAGTGGTCTTCGTGCCCTGCAGCGCTTTTTGGGCTTCGCCAATTATTATCGGAAGTTCATCAGGGACTTTTCCATGCTAGCCAAGCCTCTCACGGATCTGACCAGGAAGGGCAGTAATCCCCAGGTCTGGCCGCCCGAGGCCATCCGAGCTTTTGAGGCTCTAAAGTCCGCCTTTGTGTCGGCTCCGATTCTGTCGCATCCCAACCCTGGGTTGCCGTTTGTCCTCGAGGTGGACGCGTCTGAGACGGGAGTAGGTGCCCTCCTGTCTCAGCGTAGAACACCAGAGGGTCCTCTGCTTCCTTGTGGGTTTTACTCCCGGAAACTGTCTTCCGCGGAGTGCAACTATCAGATTGGTGACAGGGAGTTATTGGCCATCGTGCAGGCCCTTAAAGAATGGAGGCACTTGCTCGAGGGCTCGGTGGTTCCGGTTCTCATCCTGACGGACCACAAGAATCTGACCTACCTCTCTGAGGCCAAGAGATTGACACCACGTCAGGCCAGATGGGCTCTGTTCTTGTCACGTTTTAATTACGTGGTCTCCTACCTACCCGGTTCCAAGAACATCAGAGCGGATGCCTTATCACGGCAGTACTCCGAGCTGTCCGGGGAGGAGTCGATTCCGACTTCGGTCATACCTCCGAATCAGATCCTGGCCGCCATTCGCACCAGCCTGACCTCTCCCCTGGGTGAGCAGATTTTGGCGGCTCAATCTGGTGCTCCCTCTGGGAGACCCAACGGCAGGTGTTTTGTGCCTGAGGAGTTGCGCACTCGGTTGTTGCGAACCTACCATAACTCCAAGGCCGCGGGGCATCCTGGAAAGAATCAGCTGTCCTGGGCTGTTTCACGTCTGTTCTGGTGGCCTTCTCTACGTTCCGACATCGCCGCATATGTAGCGGCATGCTCCGTTTGTGCCCAGAGTAAGTCCCCTCGGCACCTTCCGTTGGGCCTTTTGCAACCCATAGCCACCGGGGAGCGTCCATGGTCACACCTGGGGATGGATTTCATTGTGGACCTCCCTGCATCCCGAGGCCATACGGTCATTCTCATGATAGTGGATCGGTTTTCCAAAATGTGCCACTGTGTACCTCTCAAGAAGTTACCCTCTGCACAAGAGTTGGCCTCGATTTTTGCCAGGGAGGTCTTCCGGTTGCACGGTTTGCCCAAGGAGATTGTGTCGGATCGGGGGAGTCAGTTTGTGTCCAGGTTCTGGCGCGCCTTTTGCTCCCAGTTGGGGATTCATCTCTCTTTCTCATCGGCCTACCACCCTCAGTCCAATGGGGCCGCAGAACGATCCAATCAGGCCTTGGAGCAATTCCTTCGTTGCTATGTCTCCGATCACCAAGACAATTGGGTTGACCTCCTGCCTTGGGCTGAGTTTGCCAGGAACACGGCGGTGAACTCTTCCTCTGGGACGTCTCCCTTCATGGCCAATTATGGGTTCCAACCTGCCGTGTTACCAGAGGTATTCTCTCCCCAGGATATTCCGGCTGTGGAGGATTACCTTTCCGTCCTACGTGCTTCTTGGGTACAGATCCAGAGGTCCCTTGAGGTCTCTGCGCAGCGCCAGAGACTCCAGGCTGATCGCAGACGAGCGCCCGCTCTTTCCTACCAGGTTGGAGACCGCGTATGGTTGTCCACCCGCAACCTCAACCTTCGAGTGCCCACTCCCAAGCTGGCGCCTCGCTTTGTTGGTCCCTTCCGAGTGCTTCGCAGGGTAAACCCGGTAGCCTATGCCCTTGCGCTTCCTCCTGGCATGCGGATCTCCAACGTGTTTCATGTCTCCCTCTTGAAGCCACTGGTGTGTAATCTTTTCACTTCCTCGATTCCTCGACCTCGTCCGGTCCAAGTGGGCAATCGTGAGGAGTATGAGGTGAGCAATATCCTGGACTCACGCCTGGTCCGCGGCCGGGTGCAGTTTTTGGTCCATTGGCGTGGTTATGGTCCAGAGGAGCGTTCCTGGGTTCCCTCCGCAGATGTCCATGCTCCTGCCTTGCTCCGAGCCTTCCACGCACGCTTCCCTCAGAAACCGTTCCTTACTCCGCGGAGGAGGGGCCCTTGAGGGGGAGGTACTGTCATGGTCTTACCTCCTTGCTGTTCTCCTTCGTTTGACATGTGCTGGCGGCCATCTTGGTTTCTGGGTTTCTTGTAGCCTCCCACCCTGCGGCTCCTCCTTCCCACTGGGAGGAGCTGGATGCCTAGCTCATATATAGGAGGTCTGTGGCTTCAGTTCCCTGCTTGGTCCTCCTGTGCTCACATGCTTCTAAGACTGCTGCTGCTTCTGGTTCCTGATCCTGGCTTCGTCTGACTACCCTGCTGATTCCTGATCCTGGCTTCGTCTGACTACCCTGTTGGTTCCTGATCCTGGCTTCATCTGACTACCCTTCTGGTTCCTGATCTCTGGTTTCGCAAGACCCTGCTTCGGTTTAGCCATCCGTTTGGACTTTTGCCTTACAGATTTATTTTCAATAAAGCCTTCTTATTTCCACTCATCTCTTGTTGTACGTCTGGTTCATGGTTCCATGACACCTATGTACAAGAATATAACTACTATAATACTGCTTCCTATATACAAGAATATAACTACTATAATACTATCCTCTATGTACAAGAATATAACTACTATAATACTGCTTCCTATGTACAAGAATATAACTACTATAATACTGCCCTTTGCTCTTATGTGTATGCTGCATAGTTTTGTTTGTGAGATGCTGGGGTGTTTTCTTCTAGCACTGTTCTTGTTTATCTTGCTGGTATCAGGTGATTGATGGGAATTTGCTCTCCATCTTGAACACTTTTTGATCATTGCCAGCATTCGCCCCATAAGACGCAGGGGCACTTATCCCCCACTTTTGAGGGGAAAAGGTGCGTCTTATGGGGCGAAAAATATGGTATATCAGAAGTATGTATGTATATATATATTAGGGCTGTCGAATATAATCGATGCAGCGATGCATCGCGATTCGACCCCCGGCGATTCTGCATCGATGCGGTTGCTTTAAATAATCGATGCATGTTAATGACGTTAGCGACGCGTCCGCCGTGCAGCCGAGTCGGAAAAAAGTTTTTGGGCGCCTTCTTTCCCGCCTCCCGCTGACGTGTCAGAGGGGGTGGCCACAACATTGAGTGAGCCGGGTCTGACTGAGTGAGGAGGAGCCGGAGGCGTGGTTTCCGCGCATCTCCGGCTCCCAGTCAGACACTCAGAAGCAGGCGGCAGTGCGGACGTGCGGTGGCTGGCGGCGAGGTGAGTTATCTACCTCCAAAGCGCCTGCCACCTACACAGCATATACACCTACCGCCTGCCACCTACACAGCTCATATTGCCGCTTCTCATACCTTTGCCGCCCGCGCCATGTTTCTTCTTTATTTTTCCGGTTGTGTATCTTCTTATTCTTCCCCTCCGTCTACAGTGGACGGAACTTTAGGTTCCGGGTCTATGAAAGGCGGTCAAACAGCGGCCCCTAGTGGCCAGTCTGGGAATGTCTACATTTATCTCACACTATTCAGGAGATTGCTCCCAGCAGGAGGTGATCCACACTGACAACTCTCAGCTAAGGGCAGGGATCTGAAACTGCTGGGGTGTCAGATTTACTGACAGTTACTGATCCTGCACCATCAGAGCCCCTTCACACGTGTATCAGTCCCTACTGAGAGGATGGTGATTGTGGATACACAGGATCTATCAACCTGAAACCTCCAGGACTAAGGCTACTTTCACACTAGCGCTTGATCGGATCCGTTCTGAACGGATCCGATCATATTAATGCAGACGGAGGCTCCGTTCAGTACGGTTCCGTCTGCATTAATAACTTAGAAAATTTTCTAAGTGCGCAAGATGCCTGAGCGGATCCGTCCAGACTTTCAATGTAAAGTCAATGGGGGACGGATCCGCTTGAAGATTGAGCCATATGGTGACATCTTCAAGCGGATCCGTTCCCATTGACTTACATTGTAAGTCTGGACGGATCCGCTCGCCTCCGCACGGCCAGGCGGACACCCGAACGCTGCAAGCAGCGTTCAGCTGTCCGCCTGTCCGTGCGGAGGCGAGCGGAGCGGAGGCTGAACGCCGCCAGACTGATGCAGTCTGAGCGGATCCGCTCCATTCAGACTGCATCAGGGCTGGACGGAGGCGTTCGGGTCCGCTCGTGAGCCCCTTCAAACGGAGCTCACGAACGGACCGACGAACGCTAGTGTGAAACTAGCCTAATACTGATGGTCTCTCAGGTTCTTTCACACTTGCGTTTTTCTTTTCCGGCGCTGAGTTCCGTCCTAGGAGCTCAATACCGGAAAAGAACTGACCAGTTTTATCCTAATGCATTCTGAATGGAGAGCAATCCGTTCAGGAGGCATCAGTTCAGTCCCTCTTACGTTTTTTGACCGGAGAGAATACCGCAGCATGCAGCAGTTTTCTCTCCGGCCAAAAATCCTGAACACTTGCCGGATCCAGCTTTAAACTTATATTGAAATGTATTAGTGCCAGATCCGGCATTAAAATTGCTGCATTGACGGATCCGTTCTTCCGATCTGCGCAGACCTTTAAATCTGTGAAAAAAATAAACACCGGATCCGTTTTTCCAGATGACACCGGAGAGACAGATCCGGTATTTCAATGCATTTGTCAGACGGATCCGCCTGACAATAGATACAAATAAATATTTTTGTGCAATTTCTGACTGATTGAATTAATTTTTTGATGTAAAATTGAAAAACAAGGGGACTTGGGTAATAATCTTGATGCATCGTGATGCATCGCCGAATCGAATCGAATCGTGGACTTGATAATCGTAATCGCATTGAATCGTGAGACGAGTGAAGATGCGCAGCCCTAATATATATATATATATATATATATATATCTACGTATGAAATCGGACAGCACTCCAAGACTTGAAAAGACTGGTGCTGCCGAATCTCTTCACCTTCTATATATATTTTTTTTATTTTTTTTGTAATTACACATTTATTTTGTGCCATACATTTTTTTACAATTACAAAAAGAAAAACGTATAAAATTATACTTCTGCTTTATAGGAATACCTAATACATGAGGAACTACTATGTGGTTTTTCTAGCACGTTTAGCATTGAGCTTTATAGCTCAGTCGTTAGGGTTTCTGCATCTAATGTAGAAGGTTGTGAGTTCAAATCCTGGCAGAAACCTTTTAGAAATAGAGGCTAAAAATACTGATAATGCTTGGTGATACCGCCTTCATGTTCATAGCACTGACTCCATATATGGACATAGCCATATATGGAGTCAGAGCAGGGACTCCTGAGCTGGGAACTAGAGTCCTGACTGTTCAGTAACAGTGGGGGATTCCCCATACAGCGATCTTCAGCATAGCCCTAAGTGGGCCCCCTAGGAGCAGTGGACCCTGGGTTTGCCAATGCTGTCTGGGATGTATCAGTGGGAGAGGCACAGGGATTTGATCACGGGGTTCAACACAAACCTTGTTTGCCTAAACATGTGTTTATAGAGCAAGATGTCCCCGTGTGCAAAGGTGTAGGAGATTAAATACAAATTTAGCAAAGAAAGAGTGCTCTTGGATCTGCATCTATAGCGGGTTTCAGATGTCCTCAGATTGAGAATTTAAAGGAAATAGGATTTACCAATCATGCTTTAAAATTTGGATCAATTTGTAAATACATGACATTACTTAACCTGTACTGATCCCAAGTTACATTCTGTATTATACTCCAGAGCTGTACTCACTATTCTGCTGGTGGAATCACTGTGTACATACATTACATTACTTATCCTGCATTCCATGCTGTATTATTCTCTGGAGCTTCCCTCACTATTCTTCTGGTGGAGTCACTGTGTACATACATTACTTGTCCTATACTGACCTTGAGTTACATCCTGTATTATACTCCAGAGCTACACTTACTATTCTTCTGGTGGAGTCACTGTGTTCATATATTACTTATTCTGTACTGATCGTGAGTTACATCTTGTATTATACTCCATAGCTACACTCACTATTTTGCTGGTGGAGTTACTATGTCCATATATTACTTATCTAAGTTACTTCTTGTATTATACACATTACTTATGTTTGTATGCGGTACTGATCCTGAGTTACATCCTGTATTATACTCCAGAGTTGCACTCCCTATTCTGCTGGTGAAGTCACTGTGTACACACCATACATTACATTACTTATCCTGTACTGATCCTGAGTTACATCTTGTATTATACTCCAGAGTTGCACTCCCTATTCTGCTGGTGCAGGCACTGTGTACATACATTACATTACTTATCCTGCATTCCATGCTGTATTATTCTCTGGAGCTTCCCTCACTATTCTTCTGGTGGAGTCACTGTGTACATACATTACTTGTCCTATACTGACCTTGAGTTACATCCTGTATTATACTCCAGAGCTACACTTACTATTCTTCTGGTGGAGTCACTGTGTTCATATATTACTTATTCTGTACTGATCGTGAGTTACATCTTGTATTATACTCCATAGCTACACTCACTATTTTGCTGGTGGAGTTACTATGTCCATATATTACTTATCTAAGTTACTTCTTGTATTATACACATTACTTATGTTTGTATGCGGTACTGATCCTGAGTTACATCCTGTATTATACTCCAGAGTTGCACTCCCTATTCTGCTGGTGAAGTCACTGTGTACACACCATACATTACATTACTTATCCTGTACTGATCCTGAGTTACATCTTGTATTATACTCCAGAGTTGCACTCCCTATTCTGCTGGTGGAGTCACTGTGTACTGTGGGGATTTGCTCTGGTAGACAGGACAAGCGGACACAGTATAGAGGCAAAGACCAGTTTGTAACTCAAAAGCTTCAGTGTTTTATTCACACTTCTGGCAACAAAACTGTACCACTGTCCATTTGCAGTTTTAGGGTTCGTTCACACCTAGACAGTTCATACAGCAAAACAGTCACCTGTTATCCTAGGTGTTAGTTCACAACCGATCGTCATTGCTCAGGACAGAGCAGACCTCCCAAACTCAGGCCTCCAGCCTAGCACACGGCTCAGATCCCAACCCAGCAATTGCTAGAGCTCCTCTGTCAGAGAGAGAGGTAATTACCATCAGATGACACTGCTGGCTGGGTTTTATATAGGCCAGTCAAGACTCGGCCTGAAACGTGGGGAGTAGTCACCCACCCAGGACTTTGACTACTCCCAGTAAGAGCTGTCCCGGATCAGCTATTACAGCTATACTAAATAGCAAGGGTTCAAACAGCTGCTGACACATGAAAACTTGATCTAACTCAACCAAGGCCAGGAACCTCGGTGACACATACCTTCCGTGAACGACGGTCCCTTACGCCTTCCTACAGTACATACATTACTTACCCTGTACTTATCCTGAGTTACATACTTTATTATACCCCAGAGCTCCACTCACTATTCTGCTGGTGGAGTCACTGTTTACATACATTACTTATTCTGTCATGATCCTAAATTATATTCTGTTTTATACTCCAGAGCTGCACTCACTATTCTGCTGGTGGCGTCACTGTGTCTATACATGACATTACTTATCCTGTACTAATCCTGAGTTACATCCTGTATTATACTCCAAAGCTGTACTCACTATTCTGCTGGTGGAGTCACTGTGTACATACATTACTTATCCTGTACTGATCCTGAGTTACATCCTGTATTATACTCCAGAGCTGCACTCACTATTCTGCTGGTGGAGTCACTGTGTCCATACGTTACATTACTTACCCTGTACTGATCCTGAGTTACATCCTGTATTATACTCCAGAGCTGTAGTCACTATTCTGCTAGTGGAGTCACTGTGTACATACATTGCTAATCCTGTACTGATCCTGAGTTACATCCTGTATTATACTCCAGAGCTGCACTCACTATTCTGCTGGTACAGTTACTGTGTACATACATTACTGATCCTGAGTAACATCCTCGATTCATAGAACATTGTAGTGGACAGGGCTCGTCACTGCAGCAGTTCCCATATTAACAGTACTGTGTAGCGCTGGTGCCAGAGTTACACAGAACAGCTTATTAGCTGGGGTTCAGGTTGTCAGTGCCCCCTCCCCCAATAGACACTCCCCATAACAGCTTAACTGAGCCCCTGTAATGTGTGATCTGTACATCAGATTAGTGTACTGTGCAATGCTTGGAATAAAAGATACTACATCCCAGAGTGCAAATCACTAAAAGAAGCAGGGAATTCTGGGAAATGTAGTTCTGACGTTGCATATACAAGTAAAGTGATGTTTATAAATTGGACATACAAACTGATGCTGTGATTGGGCATAGCATTACACAACCTAGCCAATCACAGGCCACGTTATTACCCCCTTGGCAAACAGTTCCAGCAGCTTGTGACAGTTGACAGTTGGCACGATGGCGAGAGGATCTGGACAACGTCACAGAAGGAGGCCCAGGCAGATGCCTTCGTCTACGTCAGATCACCGCCCTGCTTCATTCAACTCCTACATTATAAAAATCCTGAGGGAAGTGCAGCCCAGCAGTCAGATATCCACGCAGGCCGTGGACGCCATTTCCTCCCTCGTCAACGTTCTCCTGGACAGGATCGCAACCGAAGCAGGGCAGCTGGTGCACAGAGGCCGGAGACGCACTCTATCCCAGAGAGACATCCAGACCGCAACCCGCCTGCTGCTTCCAGACAGCCTGTCCACCTTTGCAATGTCCGCCGCTGACCAAGCCGTGGCCACGTACAATTTACGAAGTCGCCGCCAGTGAATGGCTGGACTGTGTTAGAATTCTTCGTTGCTGGCGTTCACGCAGCCATTTCTTGAGCAAAACTCAAGTAAAAGTGTTAAAAATAAATAAAATCATCATCGCATTGACGTCTTAAGTGGTTTATGTGAAAAACCTAGAAAACATGGTGGAAAACCAGGGTTATGCTGCCACAGACATTACCGGGGGATCAGCACTATAGTGAAAGGGTATCACCCATAGGCTGGTATCATGTGCAATTTATAAATGCTGATTCAATTCTGGGGGGTGGGGGATGATATAAGAAAACGCCCTCCAATGCCATTGGTGCCCGGGATAAGGTGTATCTAACGTGGCTGTGCCCAGCCTGACTCCAGTCTATGGGGCGCTGGCATTATTCTGCGCTGCTCTTTGAATTCTGCTGTTATCTGTGATCATTCCTTAATCCCCATTTTCAAAGACGACCCAATTAGATCTGAGGGACAATGAAAGGAAGTCTGTCTGGAGGACCTGGCACATCACACTGGGCACCTTACTGATTATAATGGGGGCACTGCAGGGAAAGGGGCCAAGTGATTACAGGTTTCCATTTGAATGCCTCATAGTTTTCAATATCTGTGCTTGCTGTCAGTGAATGGGAACTTTCTTGTTTACATCCACAGGCTCAACTAATACTTCTCACAGCTGTACCCAGTCTAAACAATCCTCTGAGAAACAAACCCAAATGTCTTACCTGTCCTTAGTCAGTTTTCTTGATTGTGTGATTTCCCACCAGAAACCTCAGAAATATTTGTTTAAAGCTTGCCGCCGAGTGCCATTGAAGTACGCTCTTTTCGTTTCTGCCTGGTCAATGGAGGGTCTTATGAGAAGACCCTTCCTTACATTGTTGCAACTATGTTTATTGTGTGCGGATAATTAAAGGGGTTTTCTAGAGCTTGAGTATTGTTGACCTACTCTCCAGATGAATCATCAATATTTCTGGGCTCTGACTCCTGGCATGCCTGACAATAAGCTGTTGGAAGTGGCTGTGGCACTTGGGTGGTCGCTGTGTCCTCCCCGTCAGCCTGTGATATCATGTCTGTCAGGTGGCCTTTCTGCGGCTCAGTCCCATTCAGGTGAATAGGAATGAGCTGCAGTACCAAGCACAGCCATGATACAATGTGCGGCGCTGTGGTTGGTATAGTAAGAGAGCGCAGCTCTCACCGGAGCACTGTGTCACCTTTAAAGAGCTGAGGTAATCGGACCACCGCCAATCTGATATTGATGACCTCTCCTGTGGATAGCTCATTAATATTTAAAGGGGTTATCTCACTTCACCAAAGATATACATTGATCATGTAGAGAAAGTTTATTCAAGGCACTTACTAATGTATTGTGATTGTCCATATTGCCTCCCTTGCTGGCTGGATTCAGTTTTCCATCACGTTATACACTGCTTGCACACTATAGGAAAAATCTCTGGTGGCCAGAACCGTGGGAGCTCACATAAGGGCTCATTGACACAACTGTGGTTTGGTTCCGCATCCCAGTCGCATTTTTTTTTTTTGCGGCTCGGGTGTGGACCCATTCACTTCAATGGGGCCGCAAAAGATGTGCACCTGTTGCTCCGTTCTGTGGCCCCGCAAAAATTATAAATTATATCCTATTCTTGTCCTTCCGCAAGCTGCAGATCCACAATTTGAGGACCCCCCCAAAAAAAACGGCACGGTCATGTTGCAACACGCCAGACCTGCAGGGTATGACGAAGTGAGGTCACAGTTATGGGCAATCAAGGGTACTCACTATATTTGAAGAACCCTGGGCAGGCGCGTGGCAGTGAAGGAGAGGTAGACACAGTTCCTCTAGGGCACGCTCTGTAGATAGGGACCAGGCCTGATGGTAGTTGAGGTGCCCTGGATGTTACAGGTATTTTGTGTGCCTGGGGCAAGGTCCCTGTGGTATTCGTGATGCCAGTGCCTTTGGACGGTGGCACGCCGGTTGATGGTTGGAATGATGAAGGTACACAAGTATATAGTGAACCAAACGTAAACTTTACTGGACAATCCAACTTTGTACAGCAGGTGTAGCACAGTCTTTATCTTACAGTTCCACAAAGGGGCTTATTCACAATATGGCAGGCAATAGTCATGCAAGATACGCTGAGGGTAAATTCCACAAGCACTCAGCAGCAGGTTGTACCTTTCTCAGAATCAATGTACAGTGTCCCTTCTAGAACTCCTGCTCTGGCTTTATATCTCCCAAGGCCCGGATGCCTAAATGGGTGGCTTAAATCCTTGGTTACTTCCTTCCTCAGGTATTATACTTCTTGCTGCACTGTCTAAAGGTTCTCTGCCCATCAGGGTCACTTTGCTTACCCTGGGTCGCCTCCTCCTATCAGGTGGATCACTGTAGGTTTCTCCCAGGAGGTTGGATCCTGCAACTGGGGTATCTCTACTGAGCTGTTCCTAGCTTCAGGTGGACGAGGTGACTCCTCCAGTCCCCTGGAATGAACTAACTCTTCCCCGTCTGGGCCTTCCTATATGTAACTAGGGTTCTCCAGCTCCCTCTAACGTCTGGGAGGCTAAACTACACCCTGACAGGCCTGACACCCAGATAATACAGGGAAACACATGCACATGACATTTAATGCAATGCAACACATTAACCTGTGCAGTGCCCACCTTTACCTAGTGGGACACTACAATGTGAACAAGCCCTAAGCCGGAGCTTTTTCTTATAGTGTTCAAGCACGACCACCACTGTTGGATTGCACGGTGGTCGTAACCATGGAAACGAGCAGTGTATAATGTGATGGAAAAATGAATCCAGCCAGCAAAGGAAGCAATATGGACAATCACAATACACAATACTTGTGCTGCCCCACCTTTGTCAATTTGGAATCGCCTGCAACATTGTACAACTTTTAGATTTCCAGGGCCACTTTAAGGTCCGGCCTTGCAGGAGTCCCAACATACCATAATTCATCCCTGGTTGTCACCAGACTTTCCTAGACTCCTCAGAGTCAGATTAGTGACAGATCCTAGGCTCTGGTATGGTTGCATACATTTTGCCATTTAGGAACTTCTGAAAGTTGGGCCGTCATGTAACTAGGGTTCTCCAGCTCCCTCTAACGTCTGGGAGGCTAAACTACACCCTGACAGGCCTGACACCCAGATAATACAGGGAAACACATGCACATGACATTTAATGCAATGCAACACATTAACCTGTGCAGTTCCCACCTTTACCTAGTGGGACACTACATACCCCCACGCTATAACGTTGCCCGTCCTCGGCGCAACATGGAGGGTCCGCCCATCTGGAAGCGGCCACCTGAAAGATAACAGAGAACATACATATGCAATATTCACCACATTAACAAGGTAACAGTTACTAAATGCACGGAAAGGAGTGATGACAAGGGGCGTCGTTCTCTTCTCTCAGGATAACACAATGGGAACAGGGGCGCTGACCTGGCACAGCGTAACAATAAATACCAGGATAGTCCATAATAAAATGTAGATAAGCAAAAGTCCTTGGAGGCTCAAAGAACAACATGAGTCCGTACCCAGGCTTGCAATGATTAAACAGGGGTTTCCCGTGAGGGGCTACCTGGGCCCATAATGTAGTCCACAAACCTCACAGGTCGATGCCCCCTGGTAGAACGGGTAGACCTCCTTACTGGCAGGGATTCTTCCTGCCTGACTTCAGGAATGTCAGAGGAGCCCATTGCCTCTGGAGCTTCTTCAGGAGGCTGAGGGCTAACAGGAACAGGAGCAGGAACCAATAAATTCAACCAAGGCGTGAGGGCCCAGTGGAGCGGCTCTTTATCGTGGATTAAGTTCTCCACAGCCTGCATAGGGTCCATAGGTGGAGCCGGCAACTCTTCTTCAGTAGGCTCCGGTTCCATCTCCTCCGCCGCTGGTTCTCCTTCTATACAGGGCTTGAGGCGGTTCCTGTGAACAACTTGGGGACCCTTTCCTTCCCTGGAGATCTGGTAAATGTGGGCCGCAGCATTAGGTATGGCAGTGATAAAATAGGGAATCCTTTCCCATTTGCTGTCCAACTTGCTGGTCCGGTGGTTGTTTTTCAACCATACCTTGTCTCCTAGAGCCAGGGGTCCCGCATGGGCAGTCTGGTCAAAGTCCTTCTGCTGCCTTTCTCGAACAATCTCCATCCGTTCCTGGACAATCTCCTTAGCATTAAGAAGACGCCTTTGGTGTTCCACTACCCAATCAGTCTTGGGCAGTGGGTTGATCTCATCCGGCACCTGTACCCCTAGGGAGTGGTCCGCAGGCAATCTCCCTTGTCGGCCGAACATCAAATAGAACGGGGTGTAACCGGTGGAACAATGGATGGTGTTGTTGTAAGTGTACATAAGCTGCGGCAACAAAGTAGGCCAATCTCCCCTCGTCTCAGGGGGTACTGCTCTCAGCATTTCAATGAGAGTCTTATTCATTTTTTCACAGAGTCCGTTACCTTGCGGATGATAGGCGGTGGTCCGACCTTCTGGCAGTTGTGTAGCAGGCACATCTCATGGAACAGCTGTGACTCAAATGCGGACCCTTGATCGGTGAGGATCCTTTCTGGGCAACCGTAGGGCAGCAGGAAATGCTTCCAGAACGCCTCCGCTGTGGTCTTTGCTGTCAGGTCTTTCACAGGCACTGCTACGACAAACTTAGTGAAGTGATCAATTATAGTCATGGCATATGTATATGTATACCCTGAGCGACTCGGCTCTAACTTTACATGATCAATGGCAACAAGTTCTAAAGGAGCCTTACTTACGATGGGATGGAGAGGCGCCCTCTGGTCATGGCGTTCAGTTCGCCCCACAGCACAGGCAGTGCATTCTCGGCACCATTTCTCGATATCTTCTCTCATCCCGATCCAATAGAATTTTCTGCGAATGGTGGCCTCAGTCTTTTGCACACCGAAGTGTCTAGACTGGTTGTGGTACATATCCAGTACCAGGCTGGCATCCCGACGTGGCAGGAGAATTTGATACACTCTATCATAGGACACTGGATCCAGACTCCTTCTGAGCAGCAGGCCCTTTTGAAGGAATAGTTGATGGCGATGTCTCCACAGTCTCACTAGCTCTGGGTCTGCACTCTTCCTGCGGATCCTCTCAGGGATTTTTCCACTAGTATGGAAGTCAAGCAGTTCACCGAGGACTCTACTTTCGGACTGGAGCTTAATCCATCTTTCTTGATCGCCTCTGGACTCAGGACCATCTGATGAGGAAGGATCAGCAGCAGGGGGATCTTCAGTACGTATATTATCCTGCTGGGTAAATTTATTATAGAACGCTGGCATCTCCACCTCTTCCCAGGCATCTTTCGGTTCATCTGGGGCTTCTGTAGTGGGGAGTCGTGACAGAGCATCAGCGTTATCATTGGAGCGGCCTGCCCGGTACTTCACAGTGAAATCATAGTTGGCCAGGCGGGAGGCCCATCTTTGCTCCAGTGCCCCTAATTTGGCTGTATTCAGATGCGCCAGGGGATTATTATCTGTGAAGGCAACAAACGGTGTGGCAGCGAGATAGTCCTTAAACTTTTCGGTCACAGCCCAAACTAAGGCAAGAAACTCCAGCTTGAAAGAACTGTAATTCTGGTCGTTCTTCTCAGCTCCCTTCAGGGATCTGCTGGCGTAGGCAATCACCCTTTCTTTGTTATCTTGCACTTGAGCCAACACGGCCCCCAGGCCTCTCTTACTGGCATCTGTGTAGAGGTGGAATGGCTTCTGATAATCTGGGTAACCCAGAACAGGGGGTTCAGTCAACTTCTTCTTTAGGAGTTGGAAGGCAATTTCCCGCTCTTCATTCCACTCAACAGGAATAGGAGTCTTTGGGCTCTTTTTTGGATGCCCCCTCAAGAGTTCCTGGATGGGATCCGCAATTTGTGCGAAATGCGGGATGAATCGCCTATAATACCCTGCAAAACTGAGAAAGCTTCTCACCTCTTTCACAGTCGTGGGAGTAGGCCAGTTACGGACAGCAGCGAGTTTGTCAGGGTCAGGCTGTACTCCTTCGGCACTGACAATGTGCCCGAGATATCTGACGGCTGGTTTTAGCAGGTGGCACTTGGATGGCTTGATTTTGAGGCCATATTTAGTAAGAACTTGAAACACCTCACCCAGGTGCTTTAGATGGTCCTCATACGTCTTGGAGTATATAATGACGTCATCCAGGTATAATAGCACCGTCTCAAAATTCCTATGGCCTAAACAACGTTCCATCAGCCTCTGGAACGTTCCTGGAGCATTACAATGTCCAAATGGCATATAATTAAATTCAAACAGGCCCATAGGTGTAGTGAAAGCAGTCTTTTCTCGATCTTCTGGGGCCATGGGTACCTGCCAGTACCCACTGGTTAAGTCCAAGGTGGAGAAATAGGCTGATGACCCCAGGGCAGTCAAGGACTCCTCAATGCGTGGCAATGGATATGCATCTTTGTGGGTGATTTGATTAATTTTCCTGTAATCCACGCAGAACCTTATGCTGCCATCTTTTTTTCGAACAAGTACTAGGGGCGCAGCCCAGGGACTATGGCTGTCCCGGATTATATTAGAGTCTTTCATCTCTTGTATCATTTCTTTCACAGACTGATAGGTAGTAGGTGGTATGGGTCTGTATCTCTCCTTAATAGGAGGGTGAGAGCCAGTGGGTATGGTGTGTTTGATCACACTGACCTCTCCATAGTCTGTGGGATGTTTGCTGAACGCCTGGTGGTGCTCCTTCACCAGCTTCGGGACTCCCTCTAGTTGCTCCTTTGGGGTGGATTCGTTCCCCACATGTAGTTCTTCCCACCAGGATGCCGTTGGGGTGCTGCTGTTCTGCGCGGTCTGGAACGCTTCCGCGGCAGGCAGACGGATCACATCCTGGAAAGACACCTGGAAAAGCTGAGCAACGGGGTAGTGTTTAAAGAGAGTAACGGGATGATCACCAAAGTTGATTAAACGAACAGGCACTTTACCTTGAGACACGGTCACCATGCTCTTGGCTGTCCGTACGAAAGGATGATCCTTAATAGGAATAGGTTCCACTAGGGCTTGGTAGTCCTGGCCCTGGATCCCTAATACAGCACGGCACCACAGTATAATCTGGGAATTTGGAGGCAAAATCACCGGCCGGTTATCCCGGATCCGGACAGTGCAAATTTCTCCTTTCTTGTTGGCGAACCTTTGTTGAGCGCACAGCACGCTAATAGTTTTCTGAATAACTCTTCTGGAAGCAGGTGAGGCGGATGATATGGTTTGGTTCAATGCTTCAAGCACTTCGGAGTAACAATTTTTAAGAACATTAGTCCCTAAGATCACGGGGTGTCCTCCTTTACCTCCGGCTTGTACCACAATCACGCCTTGCTGTGGCAGGGTGGCTTCTCCCACCTGAAGAATAGGTTCCCAATACCCATGCACTTTCACTAGATTACCGTTGCTAGCGATAATATATAGCCAGGACTCTGGTGGCTGGGTGAGGAGACTTGGATCCCAGAACTTGTCAAAGGCAGGCCGTTGAATGGTGGTGACCTGTGACCCGGTGTCCAACAAGGCTTCAAAGGATATCCCGTTGATACATATATTAATTTTCGGACGGGACCCGACATACTTAGGCATCCAGTTTGGATCCTTTGGACCTTCTGTTCTACCTCCCGAGGGGCGGTCCTCTGCCTCAGGGGTTACTCGTTTAACTGCCAGCACATGGATTCGGTATGTCCATATTTCTTGCAATGATGGCAGACAGGCTGTTTTCTACTTCTGGGCCGGTACTTCAGTCGCCCATCAGGCTCTTTTGGATACACATCTCCATATGCAGGTGGGAGCCTGGGAGGAAGAGGATCCTTATCTTCTAGTAACAATGGTCTCTCCCACTCCTATCTTTTTGCACACCTTCTCTAGACTTAGAGTAAGATAGTTCACTTGCTCCATTAATGCTGCCACTACATCCGTGACTGGAGCTTGGGTGGCTTGACTGACTCCTGCAGACCCCACATTAATAGTCTTTGGCTGACAAGCCTGGGGTTCAGGGAAGGTCGCTGGCCCTGGAGCAGGGTTCTGGCCCAGTATGCTGATGGCCAATTCTTTAAAATCCAAGAATGTACAGTGAGGGTGTTGAGCTGACAACATCCGTAGCTGGCCCTTTAAATGTTCAGTACTTATGCCTGCAATGAATTGCTCTCTAAGAGTCCGGTCCTGGTCCTCAGCTTCTTTAGGATCCACTTGGACTACAGCTCTCAGCGTCTCCTGTAAGGAAAGGGCAAAATCACGGAGCGACTCTCAAGGCTGCTGCTTTCTGCTGAAGAAACGCATTTTAACTTCTGACACCGTTCTGGCTTCAAATGTGGTGCCCAAACGTTCAAAGATCTGTTCCAGGCTATTTTTCTCAGAACGGGGCCATGACATTACTTCCCTGCGGGCGGCCCCTTCTAACTGAGCTAAGAGGATCTCCATTTGCTGCTCAGCATTTATGGGATAAAGCCGGAACAAGGCCAGTAACTGTTCCCTGAAGTCTTTTAACTTGTGGGCATCCCCTGAATAACGTGGGAACCAGGGGGCCCCGAAATAGTACGGCATGGTTAGCGGCATCAGGCTTGGCGGTGCCGCGGCGGCAGGGGGCCCAGAGTCAGCTGCGGGTACTTCAGCAGGCACGACTAGGGCTGCCTGTGCGATTTCCTCGACCGCGGACATGGCGTTGCTAGGTGGGTATGGCCCTTTAAATGTAGCGGAGCGGACCGGAGCGGCTATGGCAGTAACTTTAACTTTTTTTTTCAGACAAGTCTTTCACTACTAGCGGGGATCCCTCCGGTGCCTTGGCAGGGGTCGGGGAGCTTCCGGACAGGTAAGCGGAGAAGCCGGTAAAAGTTTTTAAAGTTGGTACTCACTCCGGTGGTGCTCGCTCCAAGTCTCGCGAGATGCGCAGCTCCGGGTGTCGGGACGTCCTGTGTACCGCGTCAGCAGGTGGGCGCGGCCTCTCGTAGCTCCGGGACTCAGGTAGGCGGGGTTCTTCTTCCTGGTTGGTTGGGCGATGGCTCCGCCTGATTCTTTTCGCGCCAAAGTCCTCTTTTTCGCGCCAAACAGTTCCACGAGGCGCACTTGTAATCCAATCAGGTTAAATGGGCAATATGGCTGTCTATTCACTGACAGCAAGCGGTGACTCGAATAAGCAGAAAACAGTCTATATATCACAATCTTCACACCGCAATTATTACAGTTCACTTTGGCCCCGCAATTTTCAATAAAACAATTGGGGCATGTCACTTTAAGACAATTTTCAGCACACAGTTTTTAAATCCGCTATGGCGCAGGAATATTCGGATCCTGTTCGTGACACCAATTTATGCAACACGCCAGACCTGCAGGGTATGACGAAGTGAGGTCACAGTTATGGGCAATCGAGGGTACTCACTATATTTGAAGAACCCTGGGCAGGCGCGTGGCAGTGAAGGAGAGGTAGACACAGTTCCTCTGGGGCACGCTCTGTAGATAGGGACCAGGCCTGATGGTAGTTGAGGTGCCCTGGATGTTACAGGTATTTTGTGTGCCTGGGGCAAGGTCCCTGTGGTATTCGTGACACCAGTGCCTTTGGACGGTGGCACGCCGGTTGATGGTTGGAATGATGAAGGTACACAAGTATGCAGTGAACCAAACGTAAACTTTACTGGACAATCCAACTTTGTACAGCAGGTGTAGCACAGTCTTTATCTTACAGTTCCACAAAGGGGCTTATTCACAATATGGCAGGCAATAGTCATGCAAGATACGCTGAGGGTAAATTCCACAAGCACTCAGCAGCAGGTTGTACCTTTCTCAGAATCAATGTACAGTGTCCCTTCTAGAACTCCTGCTCTGGCTTTATATCTCCCAAGGCCCGGATGCCTAAATGGGTGGCTTAAATCCTTGGTTACTTCCTTCCTCAGGTATTATACTTCTTGCTGCACTGTCTAAAGGTTCTCTGCCCATCAGGGTCACTTTGCTTACCCTGGGTCGCCTCCTCCTATCAGGTGGATCACTGTAGGTTTCTCCCAGGAGGTTGGATCCTGCAACTGGGGTGTCTCTACTGAGCTGTTCCTAGCTTCAGGAGCTTCAGGTGGACGAGGTGACTCCTCCAGTCCCCTGGAATGAACAAACTCTTCCCCGTCTGGGCCTTCCTATATGTAACTAGGGTTCTCCAGCTCCCTCTAACGTCTGGGAGGCTAAACTACACCCTGACAGGCCTGACACCCAGATAATACAGGGAAACACATGCACATGACATTTAATGCAATGCAACACATTAACCTGTGCAGTGCCCACCTTTACCTAGTGGGACACTACAATGTGAACAAGCCCTAAGCCGGAGCTTTTTCTTATAGTGTTCAAGCACGACCACCACTGTTGGATTGCACGGTGGTCGTAACCATGGAAACGAGCAGTGTATAATGTGATGGAAAAATGAATCCAGCCAGCAAAGGAAGCAATATGGACAATCACAATACACAATACTTGTGCTGCCCCACCTTTGTCAATTTGGAATCGCCTGCAACATTGTACAACTTTTAGATTTCCAGGGCCACTTTAAGGTCCGGCCTTGCAGGAGTCCCAACATACCATAATTCATCCCTGGTTGTCACCAGACTTTCCTAGACTCCTCAGAGTCAGATTAGTGACAGATCCTAGGCTCTGGTATGGTTGCATACATTTTGCCATTTAGGAACTTCTGAAAGTTGGGCCGTCACCTGGATTGCCACCCAGCTTTCCCGATTTGGGGGAGGGGTGACAGAGTTGTCTTTAGTCACTGCTGATACGTACATGACCAGTGCAGTAATAAACCTAAGCTTCTGTACATAGTACTGATATATGAGCTGCCAAATTATCTGAGCATCTATGTCCGGCTATAGTTAATACTCACATTAAACAGCGGATACAGACGCCGATCCTGCCTGTTGCTAGGCAACCACACTTAAACCAGTGAAAAGAAAATGCATAGCAACAAGGTAGCTAAATGACAAGTAAATGAGTGGAAGTGACTGGAAAAGGGGGGGGGGGGGTCAGTTGTGAAAATAAAAAATTTGCAACTATACTATTTTTTCTCTTAAAGAAGAAAAAAAAAGCCCTTGAAATGGACGGTGGCGAGTTAACTGTTACACATCCTTCCTGCAGTGGAAGTACAGAGATAGCACAGGTATCCCCATGTGGAGAGACAGATGATATCGAGACACCAGGGGGAAGTGAACCACAGGAAAGAATCCCAGAAATTATTCCTTTAGGCCTCATACACATGGATCCGCAAAACATGGATGGTGTCTGTGTGCGTTCCGCAATTTGCGGAACGTCACGGACAGCCATTAATATAACTGCCTATTCTTGTCCGCAAAACAGACAAGAATAGGACAGGTTATATTTTTGGGACGGACCACGTAACGGAGCAACGGATGCGGACAGCACACGGAGTGCTGTCCGCACTTTTGCGGCCCTATTGAAGTGAATGGGTCTGCATCCAAGCCGCAAAAACTGCGGCTCGGATGCGGACCAAATCAACGGTCATGTGAATGAGGCCTTAACAAGAGGAAATATGTTATATTAATTAACGGACACCCCCCTCCCACCCTTCCCCCCAGACCATATCGCCCAAATATCACAGGACATGTATATTAACATATAAATGAAATACATACAGCCATGAGAAACCATGCATATTTTCATACACAAGATGCAGTACTCGGGTACATCCACATGGGGCGTACATGCTGCAGATTTTCCACTATGTAACTGAAGCAGGAACAGCAAAGTGGATGAGATTAAGGGCTCATGCCCACGAACGTAAGGGCTCCGTGCCCGTGCTGCTGACCGCATATGGTCTGCAATATATGTGTCACCAGCCGTGTGCATTCCGCATCACGGATGCTGACCCATTCACTTTAATGGGTCCTCAAATCTGGAGATGCTCTGCAAAAACACGGATTGGAACCCCACGGAAGCACTACGGAGTGCTTCCGTGGTGTTTCTGGCCGTGTCTCCGCACTGCACTAATTTTTTGTGGTGCGGACTGTCAGATGCGGATCGCGGACCCCATTCAAGTGAATGGGTCCACGATCCGCATGCGTCTGCCCCGCTGTCGGTGCCCATGCAATTTGCAGTCCACAGCACGGGCACGGAGCCCTCACGGTCATGGCCATGAGCCCTTAAAGGGGTTGTCTGCTTTTTTCTTTATATTGTTGACCCATCCTCCAGATAGGCCATCAATATCGGATTGGGGAGCAGACTCCTGGTACGAGCGCTACAGACTCTTTAAATAGCTGATCGGCTCTCCGCTGAGCTGGATGGTCTATCCTGAGGATAGGTTATCGATATTTAAAAAAAGTGGACAACCCCTTTACATTTCCTCCACATGCTATGTAAGAAATCTGCAAGGAAATGCAGCGTGGATTTGAAATCTACAGCATGTCAATCTAGGCTGCAGATTTCTGCCACGGATCTTTTGCAATGCATAGGGTGAAATTTGCAGCAAATTCAAAGCCAAATCTAAATCTAAATGTAAAGGTGCTTTTACACAGACCAATGTTTTAGGCCTCATGCACATAACTGTTCCGTTTTTTGCGGTCCGCAAATCCGCAAAAAACGGAAGCCGCCTGTGTGCCTTCCACAATTTGCGGAACGGAATGGACGGCCCATTGTAGAAATGCCTATTCTTGTCCGCAAAATGGACAAGAATAGGACATATCATTTTTTTTTTTTGCGGGGCTACGGAACGGAGCAACGGATGCTGTCCGCATCTTTTGCGGCCCCATTGAAGTGAATGGGTCCGCATCCGAGCCGCAAAAACTGCAGTTCGGATGCAGACCAAAACAACGGTCGTGTGCATGAGGCCTTAAGCAATTATTGGGAATGAACCAGACGTTCCTATTACTTCCGCTGTATGAGGACAAGAGATCTCTACTACTACTACAACAGTGATCACTCACCCCCAAAGAGAATCACTGGGGGTCATTTATCAAACTGGTATAAAGTAGAGCTGGCTTAGTTGTCCATAGCAACCAATGAGATTCCAACTTTTATTTTTCATAGCACCTTTGGAAAATGAAAGGAGGAATCTGATTGGTTGTTATGGGCAACTAAGCCAGTTCTACTTGACACCAGTTCTGGGCAGCAGATCGCCGTTTAGAGAGCACAATCTGCTGCCCAGAAATGATGATTTTTTTGTTTCAGAAGAACAACATGATCACCCGATGAATGAGCATTTGTGTTTCCACAAATGTTCGTTCCCAATAATTGGTCTGATTATTTATCTGTGTAAAAGGGGAATAATGACATTCTAGCAAGTGCCAGCAGCCTACCTCTCTGACCAGAAGATTCTTACTTACCTGCTCCCCGGTTCTCCGCACTGGCTCCGGATTGTCCCGCTTGGTGCTACGTCACTGCTGAAGCCAGTCATTGGTTGCAGCAGTCATGTGACCATGCCCATGCAACGCTGGATGTAAACGCTCTGGGGGGGGGGGGGGGGGGGGGACATGGACACGCAGGAGTCAGCTCCAAGGGCTGGAGTGGCGGGAAGCAGTTAAGTATTAATCTTCTGGTCAGAGAGGCAGTTGCTAAAATGTCCCAGAGAACCCGTAAGTCCTTTTATATGGGCCAATAATCAGGACAATTATTGAGAATGTTTGCTGAAACGCTCGTTTCCAAGCCTTGGCCTGAGGTAATGGTGCCAGAGATGACTTGATGAATGAGCAAACTCTCGTTCATCGGGTGATCATGCCGTTCACTTGGCACCTAAGGCTACCTTCACACTGGCGTTTTAGCTTTCCATTTGTGAGATCTGTCATGGGCTCTCACAAGTGGTCCAAAACGGATCAGTTTTGCCCTAATGCATTCTGAATGGTAAAGGATCTTCTCAGAATTAGTGTTGAGCGCAAATATTCAAATATCAAATTATTTTTTTTTTTTTATTGTTATATTTTTTTTTTTCCCACTTCCCTAAAGTTGTTCTTACCTGTCCTTTGGATTCCTGGCTTCCTGGCTGCTCCAGTCAGTGGCCGTTGCCGCTTCGGCTGACGTCCGTGCTCATGGAGCGTCCCCATCACCATGGGAACGTCTCCATATACTAGAATGTACTGTCGGATTTGAGAATTACGTTGAAATCGCAATTCGATTATTTCAAGTTATAATAATCGAATTTCGATTTTAACTTAAAGGCTACTCTCCTATTGAAATAGCAATGCGATTAATTCAAGTTATAATAATCGAATTTCGATTTTAACTTAGCACTGCTATATTCCATATTCGTTAATTCTAGCCTAATATGGAATATAGCAGTGCTAAGTTAAAATTGAAATTCGATTATTATAACAAATTAATCTAATTTGCGATTTCAACTTGGACCTGGTTTACTATGGTTGGCTTGGTAGAATTAGCGAATATGACGAATGTATTCGTCATATTCCACAAAACGAAGATAACGAAGTATTCTGCATCTTCGTTTTAGCTACCTATTCGTCAACTTCCCTAATTCTAGCAATCATATAGGAAAGTGTACTATAGAGACAGCTAAGTTTAATTCGCTATGCACTTATATTACTTAGCTTTTTTTTTATAAATAGAATAATTATAATAATTATCAGGTATTATAATTATTCTATATTTTTTTTTTTAAAGCAGTCATATAATCGCATAGCGAAAATCGAATATGGCACCTGCCGCTCATCACTACTCAGAATGCATCAGTTTGCCTCCGTTCAGTCACCGTTCCGCTCTGGAGGCGGACACCAAAACACTGCCTGACACAACAGAAAACGGATCCGTCCCCCATTGACTTTCAATGGTGTTCATGACGGATCCGTCATGGCTATAGAAGACATAATACAACCGGATCAGTTCATGACGGATGCATGCGGTTGTACTATTGTAACGGAAGCGTTTTTGCAGATCCATGACGGATCCGCAAAAAAACGCTAGTGTGAAAGTGGATCTTAAAAGGAGGCAAAATATAAAGGACAGATATGATGGGGCGCCTTTTTTAGGAGTAGGCGCCTTTTTTAGCCTCCTTCTGTCATCTGTAATCCACGGATGTTGCTTGAAAATGAATATCCAGACCATCCCCAATTAGGCTCCATTCACACGTCCGCAATTTCGTTTTGCATTTTGCGGAACGGAATTGCGGACCCATTCATTTCTATGGGGCCGCACAATGTGCTGCCCGGACACGGAATTGTGGATCCGCACTTCCGGGCCTGCACTTCCGTTCCACAAAAAAATAGAACATGTCCTATTCTTGTCCGCAATTGCAGACAAGAACAGGCATATTCTATTAGGGCCGGCGATGTGCGGTCTGCAAAATGCGGAACGCACATTGCCGCTGTCCGTGTTTTGCGGATCCATGCATCCGCAAAACCCGTTGCGGACGTGTGAATGTAGCCTTAGTCTTCAGTGAAAAACACACCACGGACGCCATTCTGTCACATTTTTTGTGATGTGTTTTCTGGCTTGTAAAAAAAAAAAGAAGCTAAATTTCAATTTATTTATTTTTTTACATTTTTCTTTTGCTACTATAGAAAAGTGCCTGACAAATGCTATAAACAGCATATGCTCTGTTTTTTTTTTAAATGCCACTGACCCAAAAATCTGCACCAGAAGAAAGTAGTAATACCACAAAGTTTTTTTTGTAGTGCATTTCATTTCACTATTGTCTTACAGCTAAAATCTGGCTGCAGTAAGTGTTGAAATAATATAAAAAAAATAAAATAAAATGAAATGCCACAGAAAAAAAACCCACACAAAAAAAAATCTATGGAGGAATTTATCAAGCAGCCCCCTGCTCTAGAAAAGTGATGCCAAAAATATTAAAATTTTTATGCAAGGCTCCTTTTGTGCAAAATATTTGTGATTTTTTTTGATGCTGTGATCATGCACTTATCACTTTGCTAAAAACTGGAGTAAGGCCTCATGCACACGACCGTTCCGTTTTTTGCGGTCCACAAATTGCGGATACGCAAAACACGGGGCCACGTAACGGAGCAATGGATGCAGACAGCACACAGAGTGCTGTCCGCATCTTTTGAGGCCCCTTTGAAGTGAATGGGTCCGCACCCGAGCCGCAAAAACTGCGGCTCGGATGCGGACCAGAACAATGGTCCTGTGCATAAGGCCTATAAAACATCAGCAGTCCATGCTATCTCCTAGAAACTCCAGTCTAAGGGCTTGTTCACACGAACGTAGACAGTGCCTTGTAAAAGTATTCACCCCCCTTGACTTTTTTAGTATTTTGGTGCCTCACAGCCTGGAATTAACATGGATTGTTTGAGGATTTGGATCATGTAATTTACAGAACATGCCGACAACTCTGAAGATGTTTGTTTTTATTGTGAAGCAAACAACAAATAGGACAAAATAACAGAAAAAGTGAATGTGCATAACTATTCACCCCCCTAAAGTCAGTACTTTGTAGAGCCACCTTTTGTGGCAATCACAGCTCCAAGTCGCTTTGGATAAGTCTCTATGAGCTTGCCACATCTTACCACTGGCATTTGTGCCCATTCCTCCTTGCAAAACTGCTCCAGCTCCTTCAGGTTGGATGTTTGTGCTTGTGAACAGCAATCTTTAAGTCTGACCACAGATTTTCTATTGGATTGAGATCTGGGCTTTGACTTGGCCATTCCAACACATTTACATGTTTCCTCTTAAACCACTCAGGTGTTGCTTTAGGCTGCTTTCACACTAGCGTTCTGCTGTCCGCTCGTGAGCTCCGTTTGAAGGGGCTCACGAGCGGACCCGAACGCAGCCGTCCAGCCCTGATGCAGTCTGAATGCATCAGTCTGGCGGCGTTCAGCCTCCGCTCCGCTCGCCTCCGCACGGACAGGCGGACAGCTGAACGCTGCTTGCAGCGTTCGGGTGTCCGCCTGGCCGTGCGGAGGCGTGCGGATCCGTCCAGACTTACAATGTAAGTCAATGGGGACGGATCCGTTTGAAGATGCCACAATATGGCTCAATCTTCAGGCGGATCCGTCCCCCATTGACTTTACATTGAAAGTCTGGACGGATCCGTCCGAGGCTATTTTCACACTTAGCTTTTTTTTGCCATTTTAATGCAGACGGATCCGTTCTGAACGGAGCCTCCGTCTGCATTAATATGATCGGATCCGTTCAGAACGGATCCGATCGAACGCTAGTGTGAAAGTAGCCTTAGCCGTGTGTTTGGGGTCATTGTCCTGCTGGAAGGTGAACCTCCGTCCTAGCCTCACATCACGCACAGAGTGGGACAGGTTTTGCTCAAGAATATCCTTGTATTTAGCACCATCCATCTTACCCTCAACTCTGACCAATTTCCCAGTCCCATCCCCACAGCATGATGCTGCCACCACCATGATTTACTGTGGGGATGGTGTTCTTTGGGTGATGTGATATGTTGGGTTTGCGTCAAAGTGTTTGTTTATGGCTGAAAAGTTAAATTTTAGACTCATCAGACCAGAGCACCTTCCTCCATACATTTTGGGAGTCTCCCACATGCCTTTTCGCAAACTCACAACGTGCCTTTTTGTATTCAGCTGAAAGTAATGGCTTTCTTCTGGCCACTCTGCCATAAAGCCCAACTCTGTGGAGCGTACGGCTTATTGTCGTCCTATGTACAGATACTCCAGTCTCTGCTGTGGAACTCTGCAGCTCCTCCAGGGTAACCTTAGGTGTCACCACCAGACATCTGAGAAGTTCTGACAGACGTCCTTCAGAACCTCCTCCTTGAGGTTCCTTTTGTTTTGCTTTCATTTTCTCATCTCGTTACCCTCTCTCAGCTGTCATGTAGTTGCACTGATTGCATCCCTTTAAATCCCTCCCCATACTGCATCACTTTGCGGTTTATATTACTTCCTGGAGTGTGTGCATGCTGATCCTACTACTGAGTCTTCTACAGATAAGTTTTGTTCGTTCATTTGTGTTTTCCTGTTTGCTGGATCCCAGGTGACCCTGACTCCCTCCGTATCAAGTGTAGGGAGCCGGTGGTCGTGTCCCCTCACTATTATAGGGTGTTCAGGTGTTATACAGTCGAGGTACGAGGATATGCGATCATCTACCATTGGGATTTTCGCATAGGCTGAGCAGTTAGGGAGAGAGCCAAGTCTGATGCAGGGCTCTCCCTTTTGTTCCTTAGTTTTGGATCCAGTCAGTCGGATCTTCATTTTGTCTTCTAGTTTTCTGTACACCTTCCGTGACATTAGGTCTCTGTGCTGCCTCTCGGATTAATGCCCTCCTTGCCCGTTCCGTGAGTTTTGGTGGGCGACCGTCTCTTGGCAGGTTTGCTGTTGTGCCATGTTCTTTCCATTTGGTTATGATAGATTTGATTGTGCTCCTGGGGATCAACAAAGATTTGGATATTTTTTTATAGCCTAACCCTGACTTGTACTTCTCAACAACATTGTCCCTTACTTGTTTGGAGAGTTCCTTGTTCTTCATGGCAGTGTTTGGTTAGTGATGCCTCTTGCTTAGGTGTTGCAGCCTCTGGGGCCTTTCAAAAAAAGGTGTGTATATGTAATAACAGATCATGTGAAGGTAATCATTTCACTAATTATGTGACTTCTGAAGGTAATTGGTTGCACCAGAGCTTTTTATGGTCTTGTATCTGCACAGACGGATCCGAATTGATAATGCAAACGCTTGTATCCGTTCATAACGGATCCCTTTGCATTATTCATTCCAAAAAAGTCTAAGTGAAAACGGATCCGTCTTGACTTACATTGAAAGTCAATGGGGGACGGATCCTTTTTCAATTGCACCATATTGTGTCAGTGAAAACGGATCCGTCCCTATTGACTTACATTGTAAGTCAGGACGGATCCGTTTGGCTCCGCATCATCAGGCGGAAAACCAAAACGCTGCAAGCTGCGTTTTAGTGTCCGCCTCAAAAGCGCAACGGAGGCCAAACGCAGCCAAATTGATGCATTCTGAACGGATCCTTATCCATTCAGAATGCATTGGGGCTGAACTGATCCGTTTTGGGACGCTTGTGAGAGCCCTGAAACGGATCTCACGGGCGGACCCAGAAACGCCAGTGTGAAAGTAGCCTTACACACATTATTTGGCACATATCTGTGCCAGAAACCTTGAACTGAAAATGCAGATTTGTATTGAACACCCATTGGTTAAAAAAAAATATGTAAAAAAAAAAACTACCTCAAAACTATGAAAAATCCCCCCCCCCCCCAAAAAAACACAAAAAAAACAGATTTTTTTTTTTCAAATGTATTTTTTCAAAATCAGTTATGTGAACATCACCTAATAGTTAAAATATTTTCATATGTAGAAGGCAGTTGTCACTAGTTAAGGGGAATGGAAAACACCAAATACACACCACAACAAATAGACAACTATCTAGGCCTCAAAAGCTAAAGAAGAGGGATGGTGACCTCCTGGTACTCCCTAGGCCTTTCCCTAACTCCTGCCAGTATCAGCAGATCCTGATGGTGGAAATACTCATATACTGGATACCTAAAGCCCTGATAAAACTGACGAGCCCTAGGATAGGTAGCAGGGGATGAGACCGCTGGTTCCTTCCAGAATGAAGGAACCTGCATCTCCCTGAGGCCTAGAAACAACACACACCAGATAATAAGAAACAGCGAAGGCAACAAGTACTTAGCTTAGAGATGTATGGAGAAGCAGGAGATCCAAGACAAACCAGCGCTAGCAACTCCAAGCAGAAACTATCAACTAGCAGTGTGAGGCGGATGTAAATAGAGCCTCATCACTGATAACGAGTGGAACCAGAGGAGAGGTGAGATCCTGCCAAACAACAACATGCATAGAGGAAAACAGAAAGATCTGTCAGATAGCCTCACGTGCAGCAAGTCTATCCGATCTTCTCACCTCTCTCACAGGAGGGACCGTGACAGCAGTATTATAGTAGCTATATTCTTTGTCAATTGTCTTTTTATTGAAAAGCATCAAGAAAAGCATAACATACAATGATGTATACATCCAGATTCTTGCAAACGATCATATCCGCAAATGACAAATGCATAGACATTATGCTTAAGACATATGAAAAGCATCAAGAAAAGCACAGCATACAGTGATGTATATGTCAAGATTGTTGCGAACAATCGTATCCGCAATTGACATATGCAAAGACATATAAAAGGTGCATTTTCCATGTCAAGGTCAGGAAATATTGGCAATTGACAATCAAAGTATAACCTGAGGTAGGTAAGGTCAACATAAACTAATAAGGGGGGGGGGGGGATACAAAATGTCCCTAGAACTGGACAGATACGGTCCAGGCAGTTGAGGTGCATGTGATGGATCCAAAGAGAGGAAGATGGTTGGCTTCTTCCTTTCCTGCTAATGTGTCTGTCACGACTATGAGGCTATCATAAGGTTGTTATCTGCTAAAAAACCCTAAGATGCTGAAGTACCATTCACTCGCCTATACTCAACCCATGGGGCCCATAACTTCTTATGTTTCTCGTGTGTCCTAAGTTCCCACCCTGCCAGTTCTTCCATACGGTGTATATGATCTAGTTTGTTTAACCATTGAGAGACTGTAGGGGGGTCTTCACTCAGCCACTTTTGGGGGATGAGTAAGCGTGCAGCTTGAATCAGGTGTGTAGGAAGCTTGTTCTTTGATGGCAAAAGGTCCTTTGTTGGGAGCCATAAAAGGACCAGTTGAGGGGATAATGTCAGTTTAATGTTTAGAATTTCGTTAATGATCCGGGAGACGTTATCCCAGTATCCTCTTATTTTAGGACAGGACCAGAAAATGTGAAGAAGAGTGCCACCCTCCTCTCCACATCTCCAGCACCTGTCGTGGTCACTCAAGCCACTAAGAAATAGTTGTTTGGGGGTAAGGTACCACTGCGTGAGAACCTTATATGAATGTTCCTGGATCTTCACACAGCGGGAGAAGCCATGCGAGTGAGCGTGCATGCGGAGAATATCCGTCTCTGAGAAAGTGGTCTGAAGGTCGTTGGCCCAGGTGTGAACATATTGTGGGGTTATGCGGCGCTGAGGCGTATTCAAGGCCGTATATATGTTAGATATCAATTTGCGTTGAGGGGAGGGGGGGCTCGCTAACTTCTCGAACCATGTCGAGGTCAGTACACATGGTTTCTGGGTGAGTAGCTGTTTCCCAGCAGCTGTTATAGATATGAGGTCTAGGAAGTTAGCTGCCTTCCAAATCAGACTGAGTGGGTGTTGTTCCGGTAGGGTGCCGCGTACTTTCCCTATAAAATCGGCTGCGGAAAAACTTCTGAATCTGTGCCAGATCTGTGAGACCTGAGTACCTGAAGATTGGATAGTGTGTGGTATAAGGTCTGCTGGCATCGCACCGGGAGGGTTCTGTAGGAGCCCGTGAGCCTTATTGAGCTGTTTAATGACCAAACTGGTGCCCTTTAGGAGCACGTAGGAGTGCAGTGATGCATTGGATTGACCCCATAAAGCTGCTTTTTGCTGTTGGGTAAGCTGCACTAGTTCCAATTCCGTGCCCAATGTGTGATAGGCAGGGGAGTGGAGCTGCAACCACCTCTTCAGGTGTATGGCCCTGTAGTATGTTTGGACATCTGGCAGTGCTATACCTCCATGACCACGCCCCAGTACAAGCCTCTGGTGAGGAGCCCTAGCCTTCTTCCCACCCCACAAGTAAGTCGCAAATAGCCTACGGAGCTTTGTAAAGTACGAGTTAGGTAGGAATATTGGCAACATCTGTAGTATATACATAATTTTTGGAAGGACAAACGCTTTTAAGATATTTTTCCTTCCCATCCAAGAGGAATAGGGGAGGCGTAGTGATTGAAGCAGTTTTTGGACCTCTGTTAATAGGGGAGCATAATTGAGCCGAAATAGATCGTCCGTGGACGCGGAGATCTTAACCCCCAGATAGGAAACACATGTGGGTTGCCATTTGAAGGGCGTAGTGGTTTTTAAAATGGCTATAGAGCTCGCCGGGGCAGTAATATTTAAAGCTTCTGACTTGGAATAATTCATTTTGTAGTTCGAAAGCCTACCATACTCCTCAAATAGCTTCAGAAGATGCGGGAAGGCCTCGACCGGGTTGGAGACCATGATCAGTAAATCGTCGGCATAAGCCACATTAATATATTCTGCACCGTTATCTCCTGTTTTCACCCCCCGAATATCCACATGCTCCCTAATAGCCTGAAGGAGAGTCTCCATGACCAGTATATACAAGGCGGGAGATAGGGGGCAGCCCTGACGCGTCCCATTACAGATGGGGAAGGACGGAGACAATGTACCGTTGACCCTGATTTTTGCGCTCGGGCCTTTATATAGGGACATGACAGCTTCCTGAAATCTTGTCGGGATTCCAAACCTCGACATTGTCCTTCTCATGAAATCCCAGCTCACCCGGTCGAAGGCCTTCTCCGCATCAACACTAAGAAGCGCTAAAGGGAGATTTTTCTTCTTGGCCCACTGTATTGCAGTGATCAGTCTACAGGAATTGTGGTTCCCTTCCCTCCCAGGAACAAAGCCAGATTGGTCGGGGTGAATGAGTTTGGGGAGCAGGCGACTCAGCCGTGTTGCTAGTAGTTTGGCCCAAATTTTTATATCTACGTTAAGTAGTGAGATTGGCCTATAGCTACCGCAGAGAAGGGGATCTTTCCCAGGCTTTGGGAGTATGGTGACTGTGGCCTCCAGAGATTGCTTATGTAGGGTTTCCCCGTTCAGGAGTGCATTGCACCACGTTACTAGATGTGGGATCAATATATCTGGGAATTTTTTATAATAGCCCACCGGGAATCCATCCGGGCCGGGGCATTTGCCCATGGGCATAGAGGTTAGCAGGGTTTTTACTTCGAGTTCAGTGACCGGCTCTAATAAGGTATCACCTTCTTGTGGAGATATCTGGGGTAAACTAAGGCCTCTCAGAAACAAGTCTGTTGCTTCTTGTAATGAAGGGTCTGGGTGGTCTGGGTCCGATAGGCCATAAAGTTGTTTGTAGAATTCCTGGAATTCCTCTGCAATATCAGCTGTTTTATGCAGCATACTACCATTTCTGGATTTGATGTTGGGAATAAACATGGAATCTCTCTTTTGTTTCGTGAGGGAAGATGTTAACTTAGATCCCTTGTCCCCATGGGAATAATGTTTATATTGGGCGTATTGGTAGGCTTTAGCGTTTTGGATGTTTAAATGGTCTTTTAGCTGCGATCGCAGCTTGTTCAGTTCTGTCTGAACTTTTATTGCTTTAGACCGTTTATGGACCGCTTCTTTGTCTGCTATCTGAACCAAGAGATCATGAATGATCTTTTGCTTCTCTTTCTTGACTCTGCTGCCTAAGGCTATTAATTCTCCCCGGATAACCACCTTATGTGTCTCCCAAAGTGTCGTCTGGGGCATGCCGGGTGTTGCATTTACTACAAAGAAGTCCCTTAATTTTTGTCCTAGGATCAAGGTATCTGCTTGTCTATCCAATAACGTCTCGTTTAGACGCCACTGTCTGACTGAGGCTGGTAAGCTGGAGAATCTAAGGGCAGCGGAGACTGGGGCGTGGTCAGAGACGGTCACAACACCTATGTCTGCCGAGTCCACCATATCTACAGCGTTGCTGGACAATAATATGTAATCTAACCGCTTATGCGATTTATGCGGTGCAGAGAAAAAAGTAAAATCCCTAGTATCTGGGTGGGCCAGTCGCCAGACATCTAGCAGGTTCATATCTGAAATGTATCTGTTTATACATCCTAAAGCTGACTGGGTTAACTGGGAGGAACCATCAGAGGCATCAATGATGGGATTCAACGTAACATTGAGGTCTCCCCCAATCAACCTAATCCCCTCAGCGAATAGCTCCAGTTTACTCAGAGTGATCTTGATCCAGCGTTTCTGACCACGGTTAGGGCTGTATAAACTGGCAAGCGTAACCTTTTGTGTACCAATGAGGCCCTTCACGAATATGAAGCGGCCCTCAGGGTCCGTCAGCTTAGATATCAATGTAAATGGTACTCTCTTAGAAATAGCAATACCCACCCCTCTCTTTGCCTTTTCAAAAGCACTAAAATACCAGTGCTGGAAGTATGGGTTTTGAATTTTGGGTATATGAGACTCTTTAAAATGCAGCTCCTGAAAGAAGCAGATATCTGTGTTATTCTTTTTTAGCAGACGGATGACCTGAGAGCGCTTTTGTGGGGTGTTAAAGCCCCTAACATTGTACGTTGTACATTTAATGGACGACATCATTGCAAGAATAGGGCAACTTTGGAACCGAAAATTCCAGACATGCACATTTGACCGTATCTAGGGGGTGAACAGAAAACTTCACAACTAAATACTCTGTCAACATGACAAATAGTACTGTGTAATGGCCCCCATGCCAGCAACACTGCAGCAGGTCACTTAGCTGCAGTGAAGCGGGCGTGAGCAGCCATGCAATTAGGCACATGTACCAGGTTTGTGCCAAGATAACCCTGGTAGGTGGGGGGGGTACAAAGTGGAACCATTTACTCATGATGGTATCCAAATTGCGTCACCCGCTGAACTGGTGCGAAATAGCACCGTGTACATTTGGTCCAAACAGTTCTGCATAAAAGTAACATTGACAAGGCAGAATATCTACCCTGCCGGCACTAACAAGAACAGGAGCAATACAATTCAAGTGGTATACAGGTATACTTGCGGAATTATGGCGAGCAAAAAACAAGTGGAAACCTTCCCCTCTCTGGAGATTGCGTAGAGACGCAGTAAAGAGTCAGCAAGGACTTCAACATAGTCTCTAGGACTTCAAGTGTCTCTAGACCTGTGCTGGTTCCTCTTCTTCTGTGGGGCTGGAAGCCATCCTGAAGCCTCTGGAAGTTCTGGCAGCTGTGTCCCAATCTCTGCAGACGGCAGCCATGATGGCACATCTAGTGGATCTGTTTGCAGCAGCTCCCAGGCTGCCTGGAGATCTTGTGGCAGGCGAATGGTGCAGCGCTTCCCATCTATGGTGAAGGTGAGGCCAAAGGGGAATAGCCATTTATATGGCACTTTGTGGTGGCGCAGGTGGTCAGTGAGGGGCCGCAGCGCCCTCCGTTTATTCAGTGTGGAGGATGCCAGATCCTGATAGATGGAGATCTTAGCACCTTCATGCAGGATTTCTTTCTGATTTCTGGCAGCTTGCATTAAGGCAGCGGTATCCACATACCTCAGGAGACCGCACACCACGTCTCTGGGGTTCTCCTTCTCTTTCGGTTTCGGCCTGAGCGCCCTGTGGATGCGTTCTATTTGAATATCGGCCGCACTGGAACTTCCCAGGAGTGAAGAGAAAATGGCGCCGGCAGCTTCTGGTAGGCTTTCATGAGGGATGCTTTCAGGTAAGCCGCGGATCCGGAGGTTTTTCCTCCGATTCCTGTTCTCTTGATCTTCAATGAGGGAGTATGCGGTATCTAGCGAGGCTGCCAGAGCCATGGTATTATCGCCGGCCGCTCTGATGTAATTCGTGATGACCGTCTGGTCATGTTCCAGCGTTTCCACCCTCCCGCCGATGTGTTTTAGATCTGCCTTTATTTCTTGCAGGTCCTGTACGATTGGGGTAAGGGCCGCTGTCAATGCCTGTTGTATAAATCTTCTGGACACCGGAGCGGTGCTTAGAGGTTCAGGGCTTGTCTCGAGGCTTGTATCCTCCTCTCCCTCCGATTCCCTGCTCCATTCATCTGCTTCCGGCGGCGCCATCTTAGGACCGGCCGGTGCAGGAGCTGACGGTTTTTTGTTGAGGTATTTCTCCATGTTGGAGGTTCTGCGCTCCGGTTTGCAGGCTTCTGGTTTCTCTCCGGGCATATATCTGCCAGCTTTCCGCATTCTGGGGTGGTTTGGACCGCTAAATTTACCAGTTAGCAAGGTGGTATGAAGGAGAGCTCTCCTACATGCGTCCGGCCAGATCTGCAGCCAGGCTCCGCCCCCATAGTAGCTATATTCTTGTACATAGTGGCAGTATTATAGTACAAACCGGATTCCAAAAAAGTTGGGACACTAAACAAATTGTGAATAAAAACTGAATGCAATGATGTGGAGATGGCAAATGTCAATATTTTATTTGTAATAGAACGTAGATGACAGATCAAACGTTTAATCCGAGTAAATGTATCATTTTAAAGGAAAAATACGTTGATTCAAATTTTCACGGTGTCAACAAATCCCCAAAAAGTTGGGACAAGTAGCAATAAGAGGCTGGAAAATATAAATTTGATAACGAAGAGCTGGAAGACCAATTAACACTAATTAGGTCAATTGGCAACATGATTGGGTATAAAAAGAGCTTCTCAGAGTGGCAGTGTCTCTCAGAAGCCAAGATGGGTAGAGGATCACCAATTCCCACAATATTGCGCAGAAAGATAGTGGAGCGATATCAGAAAGGTGTTACCCAGTGAAAAATTGCAAAGACTTTGCATCAATCATCATCAACTGTGCATAACATCATCCGAAGATTCAGAGAATCTGGAACAATCTCTGTGCGTAAGGGTCAAGGCCGTAAAACCATACTGGATGCCCGTGATCTCCGGGCCCTTAAACGACACTGCACCACAAACAGGAATGCTACTGTAAAGGAAATCACAGAATGGGCTCAGGAATACTTCCAGAAACCATTGTCAGTGAACACAATCCACCGTGCCATCTGCCGTTGCCAGCTGAAACTCTACAGTGCAAAGAAGAAGCCATTTCTAAGCAAGATCCACAAGCTCAGGCGTTTTCACTGGGCCAGGGATCATTTAAAATGGAGTGTGGCAAAATGGAAGACTGTTCTGTGGTCAGACGAGTCACGATTCAAAGTTATTTTTGGAAATCTGGGACGCCATGTCATCCGGACCAAAGAGGACAAGGACAACCCAAGTTGTTATCAACGCTCAGTTCAGAAGCCTGCATCTATGATGGTATGGGGTTGCACGAGTGCGTGTGACATGGGCAGCTTGCATGTCTGGAAAGGCACCATCAATGCAGAAAAATATATTCAGCTTCTAGAACAACATATGTTCCTATCCAGACGTCATCTCTTTCAGGGAAGACCCTGCATTTTTCAACAAGATAATGCCAGACCACATTCTGCATCAATCACAACATCATGGCTGCGTAGGAGAAGGATCCGGGTACTGAAATGGCCAGTCTGCAGTCCAGATCTTTCAGCTATAGAGAACATTTGGCGCATCATAAAGAGGAAGGTGCAACAAAAAAGGCCCAAGACGATTGAACAGTTAGAGGCCTGTATTAGATAAGAATGGGAGAGCATTCCTATTTCTAAACTTGAGAAACTGGTCTCCTCATCCCCAGACGTCTGTTGAGTGTTGTAAGAAGAAGGGGAGATGCCACACAGTGGTGAAAATGGCCTTGTCCCAACTTTTGGGGGATTTGTTAACACCATGAAATTCAGATTCAACATATTTTTCCCTTAAAATTGTACATTTTCTCAGTTTAAACTTTTGTTCTGTGATTTATGTTCTATTCTGAATAAAATATTAGAAGTTGGCACCTCCACATGATTGCATTCAGTTTTTATTCACGATTTGTATAGTGTCCCAACTTTTTGGGAATCCGGTTTGTAGTTATAGTCTTGTACATAGGGACCAGTATTATAGTAGTTATATTCTTATACATAGGAGGCGGAATTATAGTAGTTATATTCTTGTACATAGGAGACAGTATTATAGTAGTTATATTCTTGTACATAGGAGGCAGTATTATAGTAGTTATATTCTTGTACATAGGAGGCAGTATTATAGTAGTTATATTCTTGTACATAGGGGCCAGTATTATAGAAGTTATATTCTTGTACATAAGAGGCAGTACTATAGTAGTTATATTCTTGTACATAGGAGGCAATATTATAGTAGTTATATTCTGGTACATAGGAGGCAGTACTATTTTAGCTATATTCTTATACATAGGAGGCAGTATTATAGTAGATATATTCTTGTACATAGGAGCAGCATTACACTAGTTATAATCTTGTACATAGGGGCAGGATTATAGTAGTTATATTCTTGAACATAGGATACAGTATTTATAGTAGTTATATCCTCGTACCTAGGTGTAGTATTATAGTAGTTATATTCTTAAATAGTAGTTATATTTGTGTACATAGCAGGTAGTCTTAAATTAGTTGTATTATTGTACATAGTGGGCAGTATTATAATAATTTTAGACTTAATATATGGGCAGTATTACAGTTGTTATATTCTTGTATTTAGGATACCGTTTTATAGTAGTTACAGTGTTGATTGAAAGTTTGTGAACCCTTCAGTACTTTCTATATATCTGCATATAATTGATCTAAAATGTCATCAGATTTTCATATAAGTCCTAAACGTAAATAAAGATAACCCATTCAAATAAATCAGTCAAAAATATTATTCTTGGCCAATTACTTTATTGAGGAAAATGATCCAATATCACGTCTGTGAGTATACCTTTAAGATTGTCTGATAATTTTGAAGGGACACTGACAGGCCTTCTGAGCATAATTAGCTCTTTATATGCCCCCCTAGGTCTTATAATAAGTTCCCATTCAGTATTATCCCTGTGCGTATTATAAAACGTTAAAAATAATCTTTATAATCACCTGTCCTTTCTGCCCAAGGGGCGTTCTTCGTGCCGCATTTGTGCCCAGCCGCGTCCCAACTGCCGGATCCTTAGGCACGCCCATCTCATTAGTATTCACTTCGCTGGGCGGTATTTTCCAGTCCCCGACATTCGGAGATCCTGCGCATGCGCCCGGCACCCTTGCTCGCCGGGATCACATTGCGCCAAGTGAATACTAATGAGATGGGCGTGTCTAAGGATCCGGCAGTTGGGACGCGGCTGGGCACAAATGCGGCACAAAGAACGCCCCTTGGGCTGAAAGGACAGGTGATTATAAAGATTATTTTTAACGTTTTATAATGCGCACAGGGATAATACTTATATGAATTGAGAACTTATTATAAGACTTAGGGGGGCATATAAAGAGCTAATTATGCTCAGAAGGCCTGTCAGTGTCCCTTTAAAGTGAAATTAGAATCAGGTGGGATGACAATCAGGTGTGAGTGGGTTACCTGTTTTATTTAAAGAACAGGGCTCTATGGAAGTCGGATCTTCACAACACTGGTGGTTGTGTATCATGGCACAAAGAAAGGAAATTAAAGGAAAGACCTCTGAAGAATTATTGATGCTTACGAGGCTGGAAAAGTTTACAAAACCATCTCTTAAGAATTTAGAATCCACAAATCCACAGTCAGACTGTACTCAGATTGTGTACAAATGGACGAAATTCAAGATCATTACTATCCTCCCCAGGATCGGTCAACCAACAAAGATCATGCCAACAGCAAGGCATGTAATAGTCTGTGAGGTAACAAAAGAACCGAAGGTAACACCTAAGCAACTAAAGGTCTTTCTAACATTAGCTAATGTTAATGTTCATGAGTCCACCAACAGGAGGACAATGAACAACAATGTTGTGCATGGCAGGATTGGAGAAAGCTGCTGTTCTTCAAGAAGAGCATTGCTGTCTGTCTGCAGTTTGCTCATGATCACCTGGACAAGCCAGGAGACCATTGGAACAAGCTTTGAGGACCAATGAGACCAAAATAGAACTTTTTGGTTTAACTGAGAAGTGTTATGTTTGGAGAAAAGAAAACACTGCATTCCAGCATAAAAACCTTATTTTATCTGTGAAACATGGTGGTGGCAGTAGTTCCATGGTTTGCCCCTGTTTTGCTGCATCATGGCCAGGACAGCTTGCCTTTATTTATGAAACTAAGATCAGAATTATACCAACAAATGTCAGGACTTTTTGTCCATGTGGCTATGTCTATGGTCTTGTACAAAATCAGCAGTATTATGATATTAATATTTTTATACGTAGAAGGCAGGATTATAGTTGTTATATTCTTGTACATAGAAGGCAGCATTATAGTAATTAAATTCTTGTACATAGAAGGCAGTATTATAGTAGTTATATTATTGTGCATAGGAGGCAGTATTATAGTAGATATATTCTTGTACATAGGAGGCAGTATTATAGTAGTTATATTATTGTACATAGGAGGCAGTATTATAGTAGCTATATTCTTGTACATAGGAGGCAGTATTATAGTAGTTATATTCTTGAACATAAGAGGCAGTATTATAGTAGTTATATTTTTGTACATGGGGCAGTATTATAGAAGTTATATTCTTTTATGTAGGAAACAGTATTATAACAGTTACATTCTTGTACATATTTATTTATTTATTTTATGCACTTATATAGCGCTACTGTATTCTGCAGCGCTTATACATATGGGGCATTATTACAGTAGTTACAGCATATTTGTATGTGCGGTACAGTATTATAATAGAAATACTATATTCTTGTACATAAAGGGTAGTATTATAGTAGTTAGATTTATGTACAAAGGTGGCAGTACACAGGAGGCAATCACACCCAGTAAGGCAGGGATATCACTATATGTATTAAATACATATACTTTCATATAGTCATACAGGAAACATTTTCCACTAGGAAAGCTGCATTATTGTACTTGCATTTTTTTGGACTATAGGGGGCACTTTTTAGGAAGAATTAATCTTGTTAAAATGTTCTTGTTTCTTATATTCCAAAGTCAGGGAGTCCAAGTAGATACTAACACTTCTATCTAAGTATGTATAACAGTTAGAAATGTCAGAACTAGGTCTTAGGCTACTTTCACACTAGCGTTTTTGCTGGATCCGGCAGGGCTCAGCTGAAACGCTTGTGTTATCAACGGATCCGGTTGTTTTATCTTTAACATAGCAAGGACAATCAGTCATGAACACCATTGAAATTCAATGGGGGACGGATCCGTTTTCTATTGTGTCAGATTGTGTCAGAGCTAAACGGATCCGTCATGACCCACAATGCAAGTCAATGGGGTCTTGCTCTGCATCCTGTAACAGAAAGAAAAACGCAGCTTTCTGCTGGTTTGCTCTCCGGTATGGGGACGCAACCAAGCGGAACAGAATGCTTTTTGAAGCATTCTGTTCTGTTCAGTTACGTTTTGTCCCCATTGGCAATGAAGGGGGATTAAACTGAAGTATTTTTCTTCGGCATTAAGATCCTAATACCAGAAAATAGAAACGCTAGTGTGAAAGTAGCCTTATGTTAAACCTGGTTGGTCCCTACGGTCAGGTACATTTTATAGTCTGAAAACAAAGACTATCATTGTACACAGCATGGAAATGGAGGTCTATCCTCTTACGTAATGAGACCTGCTTTTGTCTTGAATGATAGCCAGAGATTGGTCTGGAGACCACATGAAGAGGCCTTCAGAAGTAAACATCTGTCACGATCAGTGTGGGGGACAAACTCCACACTAAACACTGGTCTGGAAACTAGGGAAGGAACAGGTAACCTCCTAAACAACCCTAACCTGGGCCCTAACTACCTATCAATATTAATAGACCTTGAAGGTAGGAATATTCATATGCTGGATACCTAGGCCCTTATATCCCTATAAGGCCCAGGAATGAGGTTAGGACCATAGACAACCCATTCCTCCCCAGATAGACGAATTGAAGTCTCTGTCTCAGGCCCAGATACAAACAAGAGGGAATATAACAAACACAAAACAATAAGAACAGACAAGACGTATCTGAAAGTATAAAACTGTGAACTCCAGAAGCACCACAAAGTACAACTGACCAGCTAGTAAGAAGGCAGGAAGAAAATCTAGAAACCGCACCTCCAAGAGTGAGAAGCTGCTACTTATGGGAAAGATAACAAGAAACACCTGAAGCAAGGGGTTTGGCATTCACCAAAACACAGACACAACAAGATCCACAGAGAACTTGTCAATTTAACCCACAAGTCTCTCAGATCTCCTGGTACCTATGAAAGGCATCAGATGCCGGCACCCAAATCCTCTCCTCCGGTCCATAACCTCTAAAGTGGACAAGATATTGAAGGGATCCACGGAGAACTTGAGAGTCAACTATTTTCACGATCTCGAATCCCAAATTACCATCCACCATGACCAGAGCTGGTGGCAAGGAAGATGGCTGTAAACGTTCCACAAATTTTTTTAACAAAGACCTATGGAACACATTATCAATTTTCAGGGCCTGAGGAATCTCAAGACAAAAAGCTACAGGATTAATAATGGCCGTGATCTTATATGGGCCGATAAACCTTGGACCCAACTTCTAGGGAGGTACCTTCAACTTAATGTTTCTTGTGGACAGCCACACAGAATCACCCACACTTAGGTCCGGACCATTCATACGTTTCCTGTCAGCCACACTTTTATATTTGTTGCCCCTATTTTTCAAGTTATTTAGAATTTTTCGCCATATTGATGACAATGATGACGAAAAACGTTCTTCCTCAGGGATACCAGATGTATTAGAACCAGAAAATGTGTCAAAATGTGGGTACAATCCATAGGCCCCAAAAAACTGTGACTCAACAGTGGACTCCTGACTACGATTGTTTATGGCAAACTCTGCCAAAGACAAAAAGGAAGACTACTCCTCCTGGTTCTCAGATACAAAACATCTCAAGTAAGTCTCCAGACTCTGATTAGTGCGCTCCGTCTGTCGACTGAGGATGAAAAGCCCAGTTGAATTCCCAGACGAGTTCAGAACGCCTTCCAGAATCTGGAAACAAACTGAGTCCCACGATCTGAGACCACGTCAGAGGGAATGCCATGAAGTTTCACAATGTTGTCAACAAATACCTGTGCAAGGTTTTTAGCACTAGGTAGGCCTGATAATGCAATAAAATGTACCATTTTACTAAAGCGATCAACTACCACCAGAATAACTGTCTTTCCTGAAGAATTAGGTAGATCAGTGATAAAGTCCATGGATACATGAGTCCTTGGTCTGGACGGAATGGGTAACGGAAGTAAAGATCCAGAAGGTCGAGTATGTGTCACCTTGGCCCGTGCACACCCCGGCCACCAGAATCTACGAGATATGAGGTTGGCAGTGGACATACTCCCAGGATGTCCTGTAAGAACCATACAATGATGTTCCTCCAACACCTTGTGACGCAATTCCGGTGGCACAAATAGTTTGCCAGAAGGACATGAGTCCAGTACGTCTCCCTTAGCCTCTAACACCTTCACCTCGGTAGAGGGCGGATATCACCACCCCTTTAGACAGTATAGGACTCGGGTTTTCAAAATCACCGCCTCCAGGGAAACTACGTGACAAGGCGTCTGCCCTGACATTCTTAATCCCAGGACGATAGGTGACAGTGAAATTGAATCTGGTGAAAAACAGGGCCCATTTGGCTTGTCTTGGGTTCAGTCGTTTCGCCGACTCCAGATAAGCCATATTTTTGTGACCAGTGAATACCGTGATCGGATGAATCGACCCTTCCAACCAATGACACCATTCCTCAAAATCCAATTTAATGGCCAGCAACCTTTCTGTTACCCACATCATAATTTTTCTCAGCGGGGGATAGTTTTTTCAAGAAAAATGCACATGGTTGCCATTTAACAGGTGATGGACCCTGTGACAAAACTGTTCCTACCCCCACTTTGGATGCGTCCACTTAATTCTTAATACATTTTCGGTAATAGTTGGCGAATCCTAAAAACCGCATAAGAGCCTTCAGATTTTTGGGTCGATCCCAGTCCAATACAGTACAGACTTTCTCAGGATCCATTTGAAAACCCGAAGATGACAGCAGGTATCCCAAGGTATCCCACCTCTTGTACCGCAAAAACACATTTCTCTAATTTTGCAAACAATTTATTATTCCTTAGAATTTGTAACACCTGTCTCACATGATTCTGACGTGTTTCCATGTCAGGAGAATAAATAAGAATGTCATCCAAATACACAATCACAAACCTTCCCACCAGGCGAAGAAAGATGTCATTCACAAAATGTTGGAAGACCTCTGGGGCATTGGTCAACCCGAAAGGCATGACCAGGTTCTCAAAGTGCCCTTCAGGAGTATTAAAAGCAGTCTTCCATTTATCCCCTTTCTTGATCCTAACCAGATTATATGCCCCCCTTAAGTCCAACTTGAGGAACACCTTGGCACCAATAATCTGGTTAAATAAATTGGGAATCAAAGGAAGAGGGTAAGGATCACGGATAGTAATCTGATTGAGTTCATGAAAATCCAGACATGGCCAAAGACCTTTTTTTTTTTTACAAAAAAAAACCCTGCAGCCACTGGAGACTTGGAAGGTCTTATGTGCCCTTTCTTCAAACTCTCGGCAACATATTCTATCATGGCCTGCCTTTCAGGTTCAGAAAGATTATACAACCTAGATTTAGGCAATTTAGCCCCAGGAATAAAATTGACAGGGCAATCATATTCCCGATGGAAAGGTAAATCTTGACATCCACTATCAGAAAACACATCAGCAAACTTGGATATAAAAGAGGGTACAGCCTTAGTAGTAACCACAGAAAAGGATGTATTGAGACGATTATCAAGGCAATAGTCCCCCCAATGCAGAATCTGCCTAGCTTGCCAATCGATAGTTGGATTATGCTTGGCAAGCCACGGAAAACCCAGAACCATAGGTGCAGGGAGAACTTCCAAGACAAAACATGAGATAACTTCTTGATCTCAATCTGATATCAGGCAAAACTTGTGACAAGCACCTCTGAGTAAGAGGGGCAGAATCAATAGCAAATACAGGAATGTATTTTCTTAATGTACTTGGTGATAACCCGTGCATGCGGACAAACTGAGCATCAATCTGGCCCTGTCGATAAATATTTCAATTTCCACAGTTTTGTACTCTAGCGCCACCTCGGCAGTCAGGAGAAATTGGGTACTACCAGCAAAGGACAAATGCACAATCTCTGACTCCTCACTCACACCTCCGATAGTCAGATGGACCGATAGACGCCCCTTTTTGTTTCTCTTTTTGCCGCTGAATGCTTGGACATATATTGACAAAATGTCCCCTTTGACCGCAGAAAAAAACATACTCCCTGCTTGCAAATCCTACTTTTGCAAGCAGATCCTGGAGTCGCTTCCCCTAATTGCATGGGTTCATCCTCAGATATAAGCTCAGGAGTCTCTTCACCCAAAGAGTCAAAGGAATACGGTACGTTATGTAATAGAACGTCCTGAGAGAGTAGGCCCTTAGGCATCTATCAATACATACAGCCAAAGACATAGCGGCTTCCAAAGACTCAGGATTCTCATGAAAGGCCAAAGCGTCCTTCAGCCTCTCAGATAATCCCTGACAAAACTGGCTAAGGAGAGCTGTATCGTTCCACTCAGTAGAGCTGTATCGTTCCACTCAGTATCCATAGCCCACCTTCTAAATTCGGAACAATAGATCTTCGCCGAACGCTCTCCCTGACACAGGCCGCGTAATTTAGTCTCGGCCAGGGAGATTCGGTCCGGGTCATCATAGATGAGACCTAAAGCTCCGGAAAATGCATCTACTGATCGGAGAGACTGTGATCCGGTCAGCAGAGAAAAAGCCCAAGACTGGGAGTCCCCTTTAAGCAATGAAATAATCACACCCACTCTCTGGCTCTCATCCCCAGATGAGTGTGGACGCAACATAAAGTACCATTTGCACGCTTCCCTGAACCGAATAAAATTATCACTCCCTCCCAAGAATCTATCCGGGAGAGCAACTTTAGGTTCAAGACAGGTCAGGTAACCACTACTAGGATCAACCAACAGGGGTCTCTGCATCTGTGAGACGGTCGTGCGGAGGTCATCCACCTCCAGAGACAGCCGCTGTAGCTGTCCGGTCAGTGCAGCGATAACATCCATGGCTGAACTGATACAGACAACAAAATGACGGTTATTCAGTGGTTTATAATGTCACGATCAGTGTGGGGGGAAAAAACTCCATACTAAACACAGGAGGGAAGGGGAACAGTAACTGGGCCTGGAAACTAGGGAAGGAACAGGTCCCCTCCTAAACAACCCTAATCCAGGCCCTGACTACCTATCAATATGAATAGACCTTGAAGGTAGGAATATTCATATGCTGGATACCTAGGCCCTTATATCCCTATAAGGCCCTGGAATGAAGTTAGGACCAGAGACAACCCATTCCTCCCCAGATGGACGAATGGAAGTCACTGTCTCAGGCCCAGATACAAAAAACAGAGAATATAACAAACACAAAACAATAAGAACAGACAAGACTATCTGAAAGTAGAAAACTGGCAACTCCAGAAGCACCACAGAGTACAACCGACCAGCTAGTTAGAAGACAGGAAGAAACTCTATAAACCGCACCCCCAAGAGTGAGAAGAAGCAACACCTTTAAGCAAGGGGTGTGGTGTTCACCAAAATACAGACACAATAAGATCCACAGTGAACTTGTCAATTTAACCCACGAGTTGCCAGTCTCTCCCATCTCCTGGTACCTGCTACGGGAACGTCCGTGACAACATCACTCTGGTCCTACTCCAGGAATAATTGTGTGGCAGGGGCAAGTAAGTGGCTGCCATATAGGTTAAATATCGTACAGAGACAATTTTCCTAACTGTATATGTTTGGACTGTCGGAGGAAACCAGAGTACCCGGAGGGGAGAACATACAAACCCCATGCAGATGTTGTCCCTGGCCAGATTTAAACCCATTTCGGCTGGGCACCAGTGTTAACCACTGTGCCACCCTGCTTCCTCTATTGTATGTATCATATTACCTTCAAAGGTTCCCGCACTAGTTGTTTATTACAAACAATGATTGGTGTCACTCTTTATGTTGGATGTGTGTTTACTCTTGTTTTTACTCTTATATTCATTTCTGTTCTGGCAGGAATGGAGACATAAAGGCCTGTGCTACAGAAAGCTAAAAATACTGACCAATATGTGCACAGGATATGGCTGCTATCAAGGTAGCAAAAAAAAGAAAGAAGAAACCCTTGAAGCGCGTAGCTTAAAGCACAGAATATCAAGCAGCAATTCTCCCCCAGGCGCCGCTTCATAGCGAGTAATTCTATTTACATTACTGAACATGGTGGCCGATCAAATGTCAGAAGTGACAGAGGTATCATTAGCGAGCAGCCTTCCATGTAACTGCCTGTGCGGCACTATTTACGGTCACACAGGAGGGAGGCTGTCCCATTATTCCTCCATGCACTATTCCTATGCATCCCCAGTTGTGAAACCTGCCATCCAGGAGCGTAACTAGAATCGCCAAAGCAAATTTTCGACCTGCCCCCACCACTGCATGCATGTTGTTCAGATGTGCGAGGCCGAGTGGTGTTGATATGGTCTACAAAGATAAATGCTTCCCCCCAATAAACGTAATAAAATTTTCTATATATGATAACACACCTCTAAATAATACAGACTTACAGTTACCAAATAATACCATTATACGAGTAACAAATATTATCATACTACAAATAAAAAGACATTAAACCAATAAGAACACTAGCCAAATAATATCAGATCATGAACACAATTACTACCACATAGTGACTTAAAATGTCCATACTGACACTGAATAGAAACCACGGTACTATGACCAAACTTACCACCATACCGTGACAGTATAGTGGTAGATACAAAATGGACACATGCACTGTTATAAAGGTGAATACAGTACAGTTATATCCAGTGACTTACGGGTGATGTCCTTTCAGATTTTCATATTCAATTTTCTTAACCATCCACTTCAGAGCACCATGAAGACTTCCTCCAGCATATGACTCTGAAGGGTGTCACATCTTTGACCCCTTGTCTTTTCCAGCACTCTTAGGCCTCCTGCACACTTCCTGCTGCGGCCCGCAAATCGGCCGTGGGGCAGCCGCAGCGGATTGCGGACCCATTCACTTTAATGGGTCTGCGTTTCAGCCATTCTGCAAAACGATAGGACATGTTCTATCTTTTTGCAGAATGGAAGTACGGGACGAAACCCCACGGAAGCACTCCGTAGTGCTTCCGTAGGGTTCCGTTCCGTGCTTCCGTTCGGCACGATTCCGCATCTCCAGATTTGCGGACCCATTGAAGTGAACGGATCCGCACCCGTGATGCGGAATGCACGCGGAATGGTGCCCGTGTATTGCGGATCGCAATGTCCCTATTTGTGTTCCATAAAGTAGGAATGTCCCCATAATGTCCCCCTTTGTATCCCATACAAAATTAATATCTGCCATTATTAATGCTGTGCCGTTATATAGTGAGAATGTTGTGCCTCCATACAGTGGTAATATCTTTGTTTCTGCCCTATACAGTAGTAATGTCCGCCTTTGTGCCCAAACAGTATTATTTGCCTTTCTATTCTTTAGAATATTAATATCCCTCACTGAGCCCATTAGAATAGTAATGTCTCTCACTGCACAGCAATGTCTCCCCCAGTGCCCCCATCATACATTAAAACTGCAACACCAAAATGGACAAGCTGTAAGGTTATTCAAATCAAGAAAGCAGCAGGTGTCGCTAATATCTGCAAATGAATATATTTTCAAGCACCTAGCTCCAATCTGTGGCATGTGGGAGGGGCATAAAAGCCAGATTGAAAGCAAAGATTTTTAGCTACATTAAACTTTAAAATTCAGATCAAGTCGTGTGGGATGATTGTGCGATGCCTTCTACTCGTACACATGGCGGTTATTTACACTTGTCACAAACAGAGGGACATAATCCTTGAACTCAAGAGACCTAGGTTTATTAGCAGATCACTATGCATCTAGGCAGAGATGTCAGCACTGTTCAATGTTACGGGTCCCAGTGGTTGGGAGAACCACTTAGATCAGGCGCCAAGTATCGGTACTGGAGATACTCTAACAGGCGGGGGTGATGGACACCCACCGATCAGATATTGATGGCCTATCCTGAGGATAGGCCATTTGTTTTAAAAAAAACTGGATGAACCTTTTAAATGTACATATAATATGTACATTCTCTTTCATCTACCTTTTCCTGACTGTGTGTTACATCATGTTACTTCTGAAATCAGGCTGCCTAATACTTTTCCTACAACAGCAGATGACTAGTATAGACACTGAACCATCAGGAGCAGCAATGTGGCGTTAGGTCTTGCAGCCTGAGAGCTAATCAGACAGGGGCCGAGAGTGAGGTAAAGTTTTGCAGTCTGACAGCTAACCGAAAAACGACTGAGGTCAGCAGGGAGTAGTCTAGCAATCTGAGAGCTAACTGGAAACTAGCGGGGGCAACAGTGAGATGTGAGGTCCTGTAGTCTGAAATATAACAGGAAGCCAGCAGGGGGCAACAGTGAGATGTGAGGTCCTGTAGTCTGAAATATAACAGGAAGCCAGCAGGGGCAACAGTGAGATGTGAGGTCCTGTAGTCTGAATTATATATAACAGGAAGCCAGCAGGGGGCAACAGTGAGACGTGAGGTCCTGTAGTCTGAAATATAACAGGAAGCCAGCAGGGGGCAACAGTGAGATGTGAGATCCTGTAGTCTGAAATATAACAGGAAGCTAGCAGGGGGCGACAGTGAGATGTGAGGTCCTGTAGTCTGAAATATACCAGGAAACTATCAGGGGGCAACAGTGAGATGTGAGGTCCTGTAGTCTGAAATATCCCAATAAACTAGCGGGGGCAACAGTGAGACGTGAGCTCCTGTAGTCTGAAATATAACAGGAAGCCAGCAGGGGGCAACAGTGAGACGTGAGGTCCTGTAGTCTGAAATATAACAGGAAGCCAGCAGGGGGCAACAGTGAGACGTGAGGTCCTGTAGTCTGAAATATACCAGGAAACTAGCGGGGGCAACAGTGAGACGTGAGGTCCTGTAGTCTGAAATATAACAGGAAACCAGCAGGGGGCAACAGTGAGATGTGAGGTCCTGTAGTCTGAAATATCCCAGAAAACTAGCGGGGGCAACAGTGAGACGTGAGGTCCTGTAGTCTAAAATATACCAGGAAACTAGCGGGGGCAACAGTGAGACGTGAGGTCCTGTAGTCTGAAATATAACAGGAAGCCAGCAGGGGGCAACAGTGAGACGTGAGGTCCTGTAGTCTGAAATATACCAGGAAACTAGCGGGGGCAACAGTGAGACGTGAGGTCCTGTAGTCTGAAATATAACAGGAAACCAGCAGGGGGCAACAGTGAGATGTGAGGTCCTGTAGTCTGAAATATAACAGGAAACCAGCAGGGGGCAACAGTGAGATGTGAGGTCCTGGAGTCTGAAATATAACAGGAAACTAGCAGGGGGCGACAGTGAGATGTGAGGTCCTGTAGTCTGAAATATAACATGAAGCCAGCAGGGGGCAACCGTGAGATGTGAGGTCCTGTAGTCTGAAATATACCAGGAAACTAGTGGGGGCAACAGTGAGATGTGAGTTCCTGTAGTCTGAAATATAACAGGAAGCCAGCAGGGGGCAACAGTGAGATGTGAGGTCCTGTAGTCTGAAATATAACAGGAAACCAGCAGGGGGCAACAGTGAGATGTGAGGTCCTGGAGTCTGAAATATACCAGGAAACTAGTGGGGGCAACAGTGAGATGTGAGTTCCTGTAGTCTGAAATATAACAGGAAGCCAGCAGGGGGCAACAGTGAGACGTGAGGTCCTGTAGTCTGAAATATACCAGGAAACTAGCGGGGGCAACAGTGAGACGTGAGGTCCTGTAGTCTGAAATATAACAGGAAACCAGCAGGGGGCAACAGTGAGATGTGAGGTCCTGTAGTCTGAAATATCCCAGAAAACTAGCGGGGGCAACAGTGAGACGTGAGGTCCTGTAGTCTGAAATATACCAGGAAACTAGCGGGGGCAACAGTGAGACGTGAGGTCCTGTAGTCTGAAATATAACAGGAACCCAGCAGGGGGCAACAGTGAGACGTGAGGTCCTGTAGTCTGAAATATACCAGGAAACTAGCGGGGGCAACAGTGAGACGTGAGGTCCTGTAGTCTGAAATATACCAGGAAACCAGCAGGGGGCAACAGTGAGATGTGAGGTCCTGTAGTCTGAAATATCCCAGGAAACTAGCGGGGGAAACAGTGAGATGTGAGGTCCTGGAGTCTGAAATATAACAGGAAACTAGCAGGGGGCGACAGTGAGATGTGAGGTCCTGTAGTCTGAAATATAACATGAAGCCAGCAGGGGGCAACAGTGAGATGTGAGGTCCTGTAGTCTGAAATATACCAGGAAACTAGCAGGGGGCAACAGTGAGATGTGAGGTCCTGTAGTCTGAAATATACCAGGAAACTAGTGGGGCCAACAGTGAGATGTGAGGTCCTGTAGTCTGAGAACTAACAGGAAACAGCATCATTTTGAATGCTGCTCTGAAGTCCTGTGCCCACCTCCCCAGGACTCCTAGGCATTCTTCTATATGTCTGTGGGGAATGAAGAATAAGACGAATCTCTTTGAACTAGTGCACACCATTGTGGTACATGGTTAATAGCTGACCAGCTCTGACTTCATTAACCTGCCGTACTTACTCACGTTCATACATTGATAAGTGATCTGTCAGATGCCCGTGCAGCCTCCAAGACACATAGAAGTTCTGTCGCCACACAGGTCCATGGAAGCAAAAGATTTTATTGCGGATGGTGCTCCTGCCCCGGTCCGAACACATTTAGGATCTAAAGCAGGAAGAGTTGCACATCATCACATGTAGACAGCAACATCCATCACTACAGAGTCACATGTGGAACGAGACAAATATGTTTAAGGACCTCTGTGATTGCACTACATTAACTCCCAAATGATGCAGAACCCGAAGAAGAGCCAAAGTATCCTGGCGATGATACTGAGACTGGTACACACTAGAGCGTCTGCTCACGCCCTGAGTCACAGGAGCTCATTTACTAAAGAACTGTGATTCACATGCTAGTCTTAGTAAAAGCCCTGCTGGAGGAAGATCTGACCAACTTATTAGGAGGAGCATGTCTCATAATAAATGTATTGCATCTTCGTCTGTCCGTGCGCCAGAGACTGAAATCTACTCCAGCTCCTAGCGACTAGCGGGAATTATTTCTGGCTTATTCCATACAACTCCAAACTTTTTTTTTTTGTCTCAAGATTAGTGTAAAACATAAAAAGTCACCAACTTTTTACGCAAAATGTCATTTGTTCCAAATTACAAGCCTTTGTAAATGATCCTTACTTATACTTATCCAACCTGTATTATACTCCAGAGCTGCACTCACTATTCTGCTGTGTACATACATTACTTATCCTGAGTTACATCTTGTATTATACTCCAGAGCTGTACTCCCTATTCTGCTGTTGCAGACACTGTGTACATATATTACTTATCCTCTACTGATCCAGAGTTACATCCTGTATTATACTCCAGAGCTGGATTAACTATTCTGCTGGTGGAATCACTGTGTACATACATGACATTACTTATCCTATACTGATCCTGAGTTACATCCTGTATTTCTTTTATTAAAATTTTAAAACAAACAGATAAATAAATATATAAAACAGAGACCAAACCAACCATACAGGACATGATGCTCCTCAGCGCGGCGCAGACAGCACCGGTCCAGCCCACTCGCCACAGAACACCAGCTATGTACAATATTTACAATATCTATGTACATGTACTAACCTTCCTGATCCGGTTGCACCTACCTACACTTAACAAATACAGAAGTTAAACTTACAAAAAGCCCACCCACCACCACCCCAATGCAACACACAATTTTTTTTTTTTTTTATATTATATATATATATATATATATATATATTTTTTTTTTTTTTATTTTTTTTTTGGGTCCCTGAGCTGGTCCCGCATCCCATGCCCCCAGTACATGATAATAGACGTCCATGAACCAGCCCAGGATTTTCTTATATGTCCCAAAGTCCCCAATGTTCCATGGAACCCTCCCCCCATTTACCCACCACCCAACCTAACACTACACCCGACAACTCAACCTATACAAATATACAAATATATATAGACATAAAGACATATAAACTACATTACTTAGTACATAGTACATTACATAGTAGACCTTAACCTCACCACCCACCGTGAGGCTTTTCAGCCACACACAACCCATTAAAGCCCAAGTTTGGCGCCTGCAAGCCCTATGTCCTCATACAGCCACTAAAACAAAACAAAAATCTACAGTGTCAGCTTCAGCCCACCACCGGGAGGGGAGACAACAGGCTAGGGTACCCTAAAGGCAAAACCCCTCCAGAGGAGAGAGGCTCTACCCGCCCCCAACCTCTCGTACTCCAGAGAGCGCACCTTCACCAGGTCTCCGAGAATGTTCCTAACCACCTCATCCTCGGGGAGGATTTTGCGTTGCGTCGAAACTAAACACCGTGCATGCCACGTGTAGTACCTGACCACTGAGCTGACTAGGAATAAAGTGCAAAGGTCCCTACCACCCAGGTGTCTGAATGCTCCATAGGCCCATTCCGCATAGGAGAGAGTGACCAGCCTAGGCCAGCCAATGGAGGTCCCCACCCTGGTGTAAACCTCTGTGTTAAAGGGACAATGAAGCAGGAAGTGGTCCATGCTTTCCAGCACACCACCGCACTCCTCACGGGGACACCCCCTGTCCTCAGAGCTCCTACACTTCAGATTGTCCCTCACACACAGTTTCCCATGGAAGCAGCGCCAAGTCAAGTCAAAGAACTTCAAGGGGATCCTATTGGAATTTAAAAGCCGTAACCCAACCCTCAGATCCCGACCTGGGCAGTCCCTGAGGGCCAGAGGTTTCTGGAAATGGGTCAACAGAACCCTCTGGTCAAGGAGTCTCCTTGACTGAGTCCTGATTTCCCACATCCCCAGACCCCACCGACGTAATACCTTCAGAACCAGGGCAGCATAAGCCGGGAGATGCCCATGTGGTGTGCGGAGATCCTTCACTTGCCCCCCTGTCTCCCATTCCTGGAAGAAAGGCCGAAACCATCCCCGACAGGAGGCTACCCACAGAGGAGCCCTCTCTTGCCAGAGGTTCGAGAGATTAATCTTAATAAAGGTGTTCACCAGGAACACCACAGGGTTGACCATACCCAACCCTCCTAGTCTCCTCGTACGGTAAGTAACCTCCCTCTTGACAAGGTTCAGTCTGTTTCCCCATAACATCTGGAAGAACAGACTGTAGACCCGAGTCCAGAAAGGTTCCGGCAAGACGCACACACTGCCCAGATATAACAGCAAAGGGATCAGGTAGGTTTTGATAATGTTCACCCTTTCCCTGAGGGTTAAAGACCAACCCTTCCACTGGTCCACCTTCTGAGCGGCAATCTTAAGCCTGCTATCCCAATTTTGATGGGGGTAATCCCCCTGGCCAAATTCAATGCCGAGGACTTTTGTAGATTCCTGGGGCTCTGGAAGGGTGTCCGGGAAATCAAAACCAGGATCTCCACCTCCCAGCCAGAGACTCTCACACTTATCTCGGTTGATCTTGGACCCAGATGACTCCGAGTAGCGCTCTACCTCAGACAGTACCCACTCTGCCTCCCCTCTCGAAGACACAAAGATAGTTACGTCATCAGCATACGCCACCACCCTCAGTGTAGTCTCCGGAGCCGCCCGGTCCATCCCGATGCCCGCCAACGGCCCACGATCAACCCCTCTAAGGAAGGGATCGATCGCGAACACGTACAAAAGCGGGCTCAGAGGACAACCCTGGCGAACCCCAGATCCCACCCCAAAAGGACGCCCAATCCAACCATTCACAAGCGGGAAACTCTCTGCCCCTGCATACAAGGTCTTAAGCCAATCAACAAACCCCCCGGGCAGGCCATATCTCAGAAGGACAGACCAGAGGTACTCGTGGTTAACACGATCAAATGCTTTTGCCTGATCCAAGGACAGCATGTACCCCTTCCAGTGACCTGCCCTGCCCTGCTCCACGGCCTCCCGGACACTGAGCACAGCACTAAAAGTACTGTGGCCGGGAACAGAGCAATGCTGGGCCCCAGAAAGGAGCTGGGGTGCAAACTTCACCAGCCGATTAAATAGCACCTTTGCCAAAATCTTTCTGTCCACACCGAGGAGCGCTATGGGACGCCAATTCTCAATGTGGAAAGGATCTTTACCCTTTGACAGGATGATCAGGGCCGACCTCCTCATTGACTTTGGTAGAGTACCCGAGGAGAGACACTCATTTAATACCTCAGTCAAGAGGGGAACTAAGGTGTCCTTAAAGGTCTTGTAAAACTCAGATGTTAAGCCATCCGGACCAGGTGATTTTTTGGGAGCAAGCCCCTCAATCACCAGACTGACTTCCTCTTCACTGATCATTTCCGTCAAACCGTCAAGAGAGGGGTCTACCCCTGGTTCAGGGACAGTTTCAGTCAGGAAAGCCGATATCTTATCACGATCAAGATCCCTCCTTGCCATGAGATGTGAGTAAAAGGATCTGACAACCTCCAGGATCCCTGATCTGGACCTTCTCAGAGAACCCGTACTATCAATCAGTCCTGACACAATCTTACTACTCACTGACATCCTGCAGTTTTTGTAAGGGTCGGGCGAGCGGTATTTCCCGTAATCCCTCTCAAAAACCAAAGATGCGTGCCTATCGTACTGACACCTCATAAGCAAAGACTTCACTCTGGAGATCTCCTCACGGCTACCCCCAGTCGAGACAAGACGTTCGAGTTTCCTCCTCAGGCCCTGATACAGGCGATACTTACTCAGACTCCTGAGGCTCGAGAGCTGGCGGAAGAATCTCCCCACCCTTTCCTTGAAGATCTCCCACCACTCAGACTTACTGCCGCAGAGATCCAGCAATGGTACCTGGCTCTGAACGAAATCCTCAAAGGACTGTCTTATCTCCGCTTCTTCCAAGAGAGACGAATTGAGCCTCCAGTAGCCCCTTCCCATTCGGGGGGTCTCTGCAACATTCAGAGAAAACAAAATCATACAGTGGTCGGAGAACTCCACCTCCACAGCGGACACGGCTGAAGAGACGGCTTCCTCCTTTAAATAAAACCTGTCTATTCTAGACCTACAACTAGCCCTATGATAGGTGAACCCCGGGTGGCCTGGGGTGTGCCGGATGTGGACATCCACCAGACGAGCCTCACTAGCTATTTTATTAAGCGCAATGCTGTCGTAAGTCAGCTTGTCCCTGGAACCTCCCCTATCCTGGGGCCTCGTGACAGTATTGAAGTCCCCTCCAAAGACCACCTGCCGACTTGTAAAAAGATAGGGCTTGATCCTCATGAAGAGACACTTACGGTCCCACTTGGACTGGGGACCATAGATGTTAATTAGACGAAGTTCTTGTCCCCTCATGAGGACATCCAGGATCAGGCACCTCCCCATTTCTAATTCAATAACCCGTCGGCATTCTACCGGTGCAGTAAAAAGGACTGCCACCCCGCTATACGGCTCGGCCGCAAGAGACCAGTAGGAGGATCCGCGTCGCCACTCCCTTTTAGCTTTAAATACAGATGCCAAATCTGGCAGCCTGGTCTCCTGCAAAAACAAAATGTCAGCTTCAACCCGGCTGAAAAAATCAAAGGCCGCAAATCTAGCCGTATCTGACTTAATGCTGGCGACATTAATGGACGCCAGCGTCAACGGAGTGAGTGCCGCCATCATGGGTGATTGAATTAGATGGCTTTCTTTTCCCACTGCCCCCACCAACTTTTTCATCAGATGATGGCTTACCCCTCTTCAAACAAACAGATGTGTCCATTTCACCTCTGCCCTTGTGCTCTGACTCCAAGCCAGCCCCCACCCCTGAGGACATGTTTTCCCCAGTAGAAGGAGGCTCGGCGTCCCCCGCAGGCCCAGGTGTCACCGCGACTCCCGAAACCTCCCCACCGGCTCCCTCCCCTGAGGAGGGGGAGGTGTCACCAATGGCTTGGAACCGGTTTGAGAGACTAATCAGAGGGGGGTTGGTTGTACCTTCCTTTGGCATCTGGCGGGTGGGAGAAGATCTTAAATCTCCCTTTTTCCCTGTACGTTTATTACCCTGCTTTTGCCATCCCCCACTTCCCCCGTCATGGGGGGATAATGAGGAGATGGCACCTTCCTCTTCCTGGATCCTCCTAATTTCCTCATCCAGCTCACTGTCCCTTTGGGCCTCAGCAGTAGCAGCAGTCTCAGGGGTGAGATCAGGGGTCATCCCAGCTTCCCCAGTTGCCTGAGGTTCCCGGGATTCACCCATCTCCCTCTCCCTTCGGCGATTTTCCTGACGCCTCAGTTGGGCAGGCGTCTTTTGCTTACTTTTCTTCCCTGGCCCCTCTGTTCCTTCACTTCTGCCAGCCCCTGCCCCAGTAGAATTGGCCTCACGGCTTCCTCCCGCCGGGGCATTGACCGCATTGGCAAAGGAATGAGGGCAGCGACTGAATGGGTGACCTAAGTCACCACACAGGTGACACCTAATCTCTGCACATGATGCAGCGAGGTGGCCAATCTCCCCACACAGCGCGCACTTCTGTACAGTGCAGTTAGCACTGAAGTGTGTGGGGCTGCCGCATCTGTGACAGAGCTTCGGCTGACCCTGGTAGAAAATCTGGATGCGATCCCTTCCAAGGAAGGTGGCAGATGGTATGTGAGTAACTGTGTTTCCTAAAAGCCTAAGTTTTACCATGAACGTCCAGGCCCCAGACCAGATGCCATGTTCATCCCTGTTCTTCTTGGGAACCTCCACCACCTCCCCATATCGGCCGAGCCACGTCATGATGTCAATACACGAGAGTGACTCGTTACGGGTTAGAACGGTCACCCTCTTCACATTGTTCTGACGAGACACTGCCTGGACGGCAAAATCTCGCCAGCTGGGCTCGTCCTTTGCCATCTCATAGTTCGACCAGAAGAGCTCAAGTCCCTCCGGCCGAACAAAGCTGACATCGAACTCAGGGGTCCCATAGGGATGTATCAAGGCGTAGATGTCTGTCGCCTTGAAGCCCATCTTTAGAAGGAGCTCAACAACTTCTGATCTTGAAGGACATGTATCACTGCCCCTCCACCTCAGACGGACCACATTCCTACGCAGAGCACCCTGCCCAGCTGTCGGGAGGGACCACGTGGTCTCCCCGCTCCTTTGCTCTCGGAAGGCTGAGAGGCCATGCCTATCTATCCAAAAGGATAGATCAACCTCCCTCCCCTCTACATTGATTGTGCTCTCCCCTCTCTTTAGAGCCTCCAGAAGACGCCGCTGCAAAACGCCGTCCCCAGAGCCAGAGGACAAGGAGGGTCCCCTACTCACCCCGGCTGTGACAGTAGCAAAACTGCGCACAGGGGCTGCCACAGCCGGGGGGGGCAACCGGACCAGGTTCCACACCCTCCCCGCTTACCAAAGACCCTCCACCACCCACTTCCATATCTTCCATCCCCAAACCAGCCTTACTTACAACAGATTCTGCGACCTCCCTTCCTTCCCTCCTAACACCATTCACTCCACCATCCAAACCCCCAGACATATTTTTATTAAAAATAATTTTCTGCCCCCCACCTGCTCCCTCACTCATACTGGCTGAACCGGTGTGTTTTGGTGTAATTATTGGTACCTCAGCATCACTGGGCCCTGGGGTCGGAGCTGCCCCCAAAAGACAGACCACAGCCCCAACCCCACTTTTATCATTGCCCTCCGCTTCCTCAGTACTACCATTTACAACTTTTGGGCGCCGCTGATCCATTACCGGGCGCCGCTGATCCAAACGCTGCTGATCTGTTCTTTCATGGCGCCGCTCATCTGGACCAGCAGCGCCAATACAAAACAAAGGCTTTGGCCTCAGTTCTTGACCTTCATTGGGAGGCGTAACCGTCATAGCTCCGACAGCTCCTTCATGCCTCTGCTGGCCCGAGGGAACAGCGTCATCAGCGGTTGGAGCCATCGGAGCTCCTGCAGCCATCTGTGGCGTGGAGCCACCCCCTCCTCCCATCAGGGAGCAAACTCCAGCGCCAGAGATTTTTCTCTCATCCTCCGCAGTAACCTTCCTGTCCGGCTTTTCAGCAGGTGTCGCACCAGCTCCATCCCCGTTACTGCAAACAGAGACGGAGCTCACCACCATATCGGATACCTCGCTCTCCCCTCTCTCCTGCACCGAGTCCACTGCAGGACACGGGCTGGGCTGAGAAGAGGGGCTAATACAGTGAGCCGGCCCTGCGGTCGACCCGGGGGTCCCAGGGAGGGGGGTGTATACATATCTTACCTGCTCCTGGAGCTTGGTCTTCTTAGCCTTTTTCTTTCCTTCCCCAGGCGTCTCCGGTGGCAACTCATCACCAAAGCATAAGTCCTGGAAACGCACTGGGGACTCCAGGAGCTGGATCTCCTCCACTAGGGCCCCTCCCGGGCCGCAGGTCTCATACTCATCCCCCGAGCCGCAGCTGGGTGACCTTGCTATTTGGCGTGCAGGGGGCCCACTGTACGGAATCTGCTCCTGCAGGCTGCCAGGTGGATCTTGCTGGTCATCATCATCATCCTCCTCCTGCACGACTGGTTCCTTCTCCACCTGGCTGTCAGGCTGCTGCCCCATCTGCCCCTTCTCCTCCGCCATCTTCCGAAAACGTTCCTCGTTTAGGAGTTTTTCCTTAAACGGGCCGCTTTTATCTCGGAGTACAGTCCGCCTTTGCTCAATCTCGCCAATGTCAGCTTGTAGCTGCTTTATTTGGCTCTCCAGCCCCTGCTTCTTCCTCTTTGGGGCCACTCCAACACAAGACCTCAAGCCGCGCAGCTCCTCCTGGAGCCTCCTCAGGGTCTTAGTCGCGTCTTCGTACTCACGGAGGTGGCTCATGACCCGGGATCCGTAGGTGGAAATGGACTCCCGGGCCCTCAGTACGCCCCAGCCTTCCTCCTCAAGATCTGCTTCACCTCCGTGAACACTCGGCTTTTGCTGGGCCCCGGAAGGGCCACTCTCACCCATGCTGGCATTCGGGTCCTCCTTAGCGGATCCAGCCTTGCGGCTCTTCCTACTACCCTCAGACTCAGGGGAGACAGAAGCCACATTACTGCGACTCCTGCCAGATCTTCTTACCCCTGAGTCCTCCATGCAGGCCAAACGCTGGCTTCTCCTGTCCCCTGAAGGCCTGCCGCTGGGAACAGGAGCCTGGGGCTTGCTTCCCTCGCTCATGCCTGAGAACCCACTCTCCCCCTGGGGAGGAGAGAGCCGGCCTCAGGTGGATAGATTTTCCTCCAAACGCTCAGGAGCAGCAGCAGCAGCTACACACAGCCACAGGCGACCACACCCACAGGTAATCACAGCTCAGGAACAGCTGGTCCAGAGCTGCACTCACTATTCTGCTGGTGGAGTCACTGTGTACATACATTACTTATCCTGTACTGATCCTGAGTTACATCTTGTATTATACTCCAGAGCTGCACTCACTATTCTGCTGGTGGAGTCACTGTGTACCTACATTACTTATCCTGTACTGATCCTGTGGAATGACATTTGGCTCTACCTCGCCATTTCCACTATATACTTGCAGGAGTCGTCTTCTGTTCCTGCATATGGAGCTTGCACTCACCTCCTGCAGCAGGCTTGTTTCATCACTCACCCCCAGCTGGGCTTTCTTAAGTTTGAGTGCACGCCATTTGGCTCTTGGCTGCGCTCACCGTAATGAAACCTGGCCGGCGGTTTTATTGGGTCCTCCTTTTCCAAGTGGGTGATGCGTCACACAGGGGCCTTTCCCAATGCCTCTCCTGGCACCATTTCTCGCCTTGTCACCAGGGCGGCAGCACCACTCGTGTCCTTAAGGGGACAGTACTTCAGATAGCGGCGGCACCGTTCTTATCTTGGTGGGTGAAGAATGGTGTTCTTAAGGTGGGTTACCGTTCCCCCACTTTACGAAGTCATGCAATTGGTATCGTATGAGAGGGCATATAAGTCCATGTTCCTTTTTATGCAGAACCCGCTGCGCCCTCCTGTACCATTAAGACCATGTCTTATCTTGCCGCAAGTGTGGAGTGGGCTCTGTAACTGGTGTCCTGTGGCTGAGAGCTTTGCTGATATCATAGTAGGTGAGAGGCACACGGTGCCAGCTGGCAGAGGACGCCAATCTGCAGCACTCAGCTTACAGTGCTCCGGCCATCGCTGGTTGTGTCATTTTTCTTCTTCTCTTAATTGCAGACTGCAGTTATATTCCTTAATCAATACGAGAAGAATCACTGGGAGCCAGAGGCTGATGAATAATATATCTGAGGAGAACCTGTAGATGGCGGCTTGTACCTCAGCTATCGTATCACCCACCATGAGGGGTCCATATCAGTACCGACTGAAAGCCCACTGCTCCCCCTTTATCTGCATATAGACCCCCTTCCTAAGGCTTTTATTAGATTCCTTTCTTTTTGTTTTAGTGATGATACATCAAGCCTTATACTCTAATCACATCCAGAGCTGCATCCGCAATTCTGTTATCTGGAGTCTGAGCATGAGACTACATCTGACTAAACAGCACCGGGCTTTAGGGGCGGGCTGGGAACTTAAAGTGGCTCCAGAAAAAAACATAAAAGTGGCCCCATGTAGTAGGCGGGTTCAAATTAACAGAATGTGGGGCAACATAAGCGGGCAGGACAAAAATACTGTAGTGCAAAATAAAATACCTCCCCAGCAGAACAAATACCACAGTGCAGTACAATATACTGCCCCAGCAGAACAAATACCACAGTGCAGTACAATATACTGCCCCAGCAGAACAAATACCACAGTGCAGCACAATATACTGCCCCAGCAGAACCAAATACCACAGTGCAGCACAATATACTGCCTCAGCAGAACCAAATACCACAGTGCAGCACAACATACTGCCCCAGCAGAACAAATACCACAGTGCAGCACAATATACTGCCCCAGCAGAACAAATACCACAGTGCAGCACAATATACTGCCCCAGCAGAACCAAATACCACAGTGCAGCACAATATACTGCCTCAGCAGAACAAATACCACAGTGCAGCACAATATACTGCCCCAGCAGAACCAAATACCACAGTGCAGCACAATATACTGCCCCAGCAGAACAAATACCACAGTGCAGCACAATATACTGCCCCAGCAGAACCAAATACCACAGTGCAGTACAATATACTGCCCCAGCAGAACCAAAAACCACAGTGCAGCACAATATACTGCCTCAGCAGAACAAATACCACAGTGCAGCACAATATACTGCCCCAGCAGAACCAAATACCACAGTGCAGCACAATATACTGCCTCAGCAGAACAAATACCACAGTGCAGCACAATATACTGCCCCAGCAGAACCAAATACCATAGTGCAGCACAATATACTGCCCCAGCAGAACAAATACCACAGTGCAGCACAATATACTGCCCCAGCAGAACAAATACCACAGTGCAGCACAATATACTGCCCCAGCAGAACAAATACCACAGTGCAGCACAATATACTGCCCCAGCAGAACCAAATACCACAGTGCAGTACAATATACTGCCCCAGCAGAACCAAATACCACAGTGCAGCACAATATACTGCCCCAGCAGAACAAATACCACAGTGCAGCACAATATACTGCCCCAGCAGAACCAAATACCACAGTGCAGTACAATATACTGCCCCAGCAGAACAAAATACCACAGTGCAGCACAATATACTGCCCCAGCAGAACCAAATACCACAGTGCAGCACAATATACTGCCCCAGCAGAACCAAATACCACAGTGCAGCACAATATACTGCCTCAGCAGAACAAATACCACAGTGCAGCACAATATACTGCCCCAGCAGAACCAAATACCACAGTGCAGCACAATATACTGCCCCAGCAGAACAAATACCACAGTGCAGCACAATATACTGCCCCAGCAGAACCAAATACCACAGTGCAGTACAATATACTGCCCCAGCAGAACCAAAAACCACAGTGCAGCACAATATACTGCCTCAGCAGAACAAATACCACAGTGCAGCACAATATACTGCCCCAGCAGAACCAAATACCACAGTGCAGCACAATATACTGCCTCAGCAGAACAAATACCACAGTGCAGCACAATATACTGCCCCAGCAGAACCAAATACCATAGTGCAGCACAATATACTGCCCCAGCAGAACAAATACCACAGTGCAGCACAATATACTGCCCCAGCAGAACAAATACCACAGTGCAGCACAATATACTGCCCCAGCAGAACAAATACCACAGTGCAGCACAATATACTGCCCCAGCAGAACCAAATACCACAGTGCAGTACAATATACTGCCCCAGCAGAACCAAATACCACAGTGCAGCACAATATACTGCCCCAGCAGAACAAATACCACAGTGCAGCACAATATACTGCCCCAGCAGAACCAAATACCACAGTGCAGTACAATATACTGCCCCAGCAGAACAAATACCACAGTGCAGCACAATATACTGCCCCAGCAGAACCAAATACCATAGTGCAGCACAATATACTGCCCCAGCAGAACCAAATACCACAGCATAGCACAATATACTGCCCCAGCAGAACCAAATACCATAGTGCAGCACAATATACTGCCCCAGCAGAACCAAATACCACAGTGCAGCACAATATACCGCCCCAGCAGAACCAAATACCACAGTGCAGCACAATATACTGCCCCAGCAGAACCAAATACCATAGTGCAGCACAATATACTGCCCCAGCAGAACCAAATACCATAGTGCAGCTCAATATACTGCCCCAGCAGAACCAAATACCACAGTGCAGCACAATATACTGCTCCAGCAGAACCAAATACCATAGTGCAGCACAATATACTGCCCCAGCAGAACCAAATACCATAGTGCAGCTCAATATACTGCCCCAGCAGAACAAAATACCACAGTGCAGCACAATATACTGCCTCAGCAGAACCAAATACCACAGTGCAGCACAATATACTGCCCCAGCAGGACTAAATACCACAGTGCAGCACAATATACTGCCCCAGCAGAACCAAATACCATAGTGCAGCACAATATACTGCCCCAGCAGAACAAAATACCACAGTGCAGCACAATATACTGCCTCAGCAGAACCAAATACCACAGTGCAGCACAATATACTGCCCCAGCAGAACTAAATACCACAGTGCAGCACAATATACTGCCTCAGCAGAACCAAATACCACAGTGCAGCACAATATACTGCCCCAGCAGAACCAAATACCACAGTGCAGCACAATATACTGCCCCAGGTGACCAAAATACCACAGCATAGTACAATATACTGCCTCAGGTGACCCAAATACCATAGTGCAGCTCAATATACTGCCCCAGCAGAACCAAATACCACAGTGCAGCACAATATACTGCCCCAGCGGAACCAAATACCATAGTGCAGCACAATATACTGCCCCAGCAGAACCAAATACCACAGTGCAGCACAATACACTGCACCAGCAGAACCAAATACCACAGTGCAGCACAATATACTGCCCCAGCAGAACCAAATACCACAGTGCAGCACAATATACTGCCCCAGCAGAACAAAATACCACACTGCAGCACAATATACTTCCCCAGCAGAACCTAATACCATAGTGCAGCACAATATACTGCCCCAGCAGAACCAAATACCACAGTGCAGTGCAATATACTGCGTCAGAAGAATCAAATACCACAGTGCAGCACAATACACTGCACCAGCAGAACCAAATACCACAGTGCAGCACATTATACTGCCCCAGCAGAACCAAATACCACAGTGCAGCACAATTTACTGCCCCAGCAGAACTAAATACCACAGTGCAGCACAATATACTGCCCCAGCAGAACCAAATACCATAGTGCAGCACAATATACTGCCCCAGCAGAACAAAATACCACAGTGCAGCACAATATACTGCCTCAGCAGAACCAAATACCACAGTGCAGCACAATATACTGCCCCAGCAGAACTAAATACCACAGTGCAGCACAATATACTGCCTCAGCAGAACCAAATACCATAGTGCAGCACAATATACTGCCCCAGCAGAACCAAATACCACAGTGCAGCACAATATACTGCCCCAGGTGACCAAAATACCACAGCATAGTACAATATACTGCCTCAGGTGACCCAAATACCATAGTGCAGCTCAATATACTGCCCCAGCAGAACCAAATACCACAGTGCAGCACAATATACTGCCCCAGCGGAACCAAATACCATAGTGCAGCACAATATACTGCCCCAGCAGAACCAAATACAGTGCAGCACAATATACTGCCCCAGCAGAACCAAATACCACAGTGCAGCACAATATACTGCCTCAGCAGAACCAAATACCACAGTGCAGCACAATATACTGCCTCAGCAGAACCAAATACCACAGTGCAGCACAATATACTGCACCAGCAGAACCAAATACCACAGTGCAGCACAATATACTGCCCCAGCAGAACCAAATACCACAGTGCAGCACAATATACTGCACCAGCAGAACCAAATACCACAGTGCAGCGCAATATACTGCGTCAGAAGAATCAAATACCACAGTGCAGCACATTATACTGCCCCAGCAGAACAAATACCACAGTGCAGCACAATATACTGCCCCAGCAGAACAAATACCACAGTGCAGCACATTATACTGCCCCAGCAGAACCAAATACCACAGTGCAGCACAATTTACCTGTAGGATCGATGGTGAGTCCGTCCATGCAGAGCTTGTTAAAAAGGCTACATCTCCCACATGCAGGACAGCAGAGTATTCAGGACATTCAGAGAGTGAAACAGTAGAGGGCAGTAGTGAGACAAAGGAAGACAGAAGAATTGTTTAAGCATCTCTGGATGAGACTAGAGTATAATGTATTTCCACAAAGGCTGCAAAGCAACAGACTTGTTGTAAAGGTATGACCTATAATACATATATAGGGAAGGGGTACTGTAACCAGTAATTAGTGTAAAGAGGGCTGCCGTGACCTAGAATATGTATAGGGGGAATGTAACCTATAACCAGTGTATGGGGATTCTGTAAGGCCAGGTTCACATTTGCATTGGCGGCTCAGTTAGGGATCTTAGCTACAGATTCCATAAAGAAATCTGGTACTTTGAAGGGCCCTGTTCATTTCTAGAATATGGAAACAGAAGAGAAAAACTCGCACAGATGTAAACATATCTGAACCTGTAATAAAAGAAGGGGGGCCTGTACCTACAATGAGTTTAGGGGTGCTGAAATCTATAATCAGCGTAGGAGGTGCTGTAACCTATAATACTGCAGGGGCGCTATAAACTAAAATAGTGCAGGGTGTGTTATAACTTATAATCAGCGTAGGAGGGTCTGTAACCTATAATAGTGGAGGGGCGCTATAACCTATAATAGTGCAGGGGGTGTTATAACTTATAATCAGTGTAGGAGGTGCTGTAACCTATAATAGTGCAGGGTGTGTTATAACTTATAATCAGCGTAGGAGGTTCTGTAACCTATAATAGTGGAGGGGCGCTATAACCTATAATAGTGCAGGGGGTGTTATAACTTATAATCAGCGTAGGAGGTTCTGTAACCTATAATAGTGGAGGGGCGCTATAACCTATAATAGTGCAGGGGGTGTTATAACTTATAATCAGCGTAGGAGGTTCTGTAACCTATAATAGTGGAGGGGCGCTATAACCTATAATAGTGCAGGGGGTGTTATAACTTATAATCAGTGTAGGAGGTGCTATAACCTATAATAGTGGAGGGGCGCTATAACCTATAATAGTGCAGGGGGTGTTATAACTTATAATCAGTGTAGGAGGTTCTGTAACCTATAATAGTGCAGGGGGTGTTATAACTTATAATTAGCGTAGGAGGTGCTGTAACCTATAATAGTGCAGGGTGTGTTATAACTTATAATCAGCGTAGGAGGTTCTGTAACCTATAATAGTGCAGGGGCGCTATAACCTATAATAGTGCAGGGGGTGTTATAACTTATAATCAGCGTAGGAGGTGCTGTAACCTATAATAGTGCAGGGGGTGTTATAACTTATAATCAGTGCAGAAGGTGGTGTAACCTATAATAGTGCAGGGGCGCTATAACCTATAATAGTGCAGGGGGTGTTATAACTTATAATCTGCGTAGGAGGTTCTGTAACCTATAATAGTGCAGGGGCGCTATAACCTATAATAGTGCAGGGGGTGTTAAAACTTATAATCAGTGTAGGAGGTGCTATAACCTATAATAGTGCAGGGCGTGTTATAACTTATAATCAGCGTAGGAGGTTCTGTAACCTATAATAGTGCAGGGGCGCTATAACCTATAATAGTGCAGGGGGTGTTATAACTTATAATCAGCGTAGGAGGTGGTGTAACCTATAATAGTGTAGGAGGTGCGGTAACCTATAATAATTCAGGGGGTTTTATAACTTATAATCAGTGGAGGGGCACTATAACCTATAATAGTGCAGGGGGTGGTGTAACCTATAATAGTGCAGGGGGTGCTATAACTTATATTCAGCATAGGAGGTGCTGTAACCTATAATAGTGTAGGAGGTGGTGTAACCTATAATAGTGCAGGGGGTGTTATAACTTATATTCATTGTAGGAGGTGCTGTAACCTATAATAATTCAGGGGGTGTTATAACTTATATTCAGCGTAGGAGGTGCTGTAACCTATAATAATTCAGGGGGTGTTATAACCTATAATAGTGCAGGGGGTGTTATAACCTATAATAGTGCAGGGGGTGGTGTAACCTATAATAGTGCAGGGGGTGGTGTAACCTATAATAGTGCAGGGGGTGCTGTAACTTATAATAGTGCAGGGGGTGCTGCAACTTATAATAGTCCAGGGGGTGCTGTAACCTATAATAAGTATAGGGGGATTGTAATAATTACATTCAAGGGGACGCTATAGCCTTAGCCTAGATTAAGGGCATGGGGGCGCTGTAACCTACACATGGAGAGGGGGGGTCTGTAACATATAATAAGTATAGCGGGTGATAACCTATAATGCATACAGGAGGACACTATAACCTAAACGTTTAGGTGGTTGGCTTTCTTGGGTCCCCTTGTTGACTGCACATTTCAGGAGATCTGTACTCGATACATTGTATTGCCAGATCTTCTTCCACTGTTCCTGAATGCTTTCATGTTTTATCCTCTAGTCACCTCCAAAGCTGCATTCACAACTGTGCAAGCAACTTCTCAACAGATGCAGAATGCCTGTCTTCCTGAATTATAGGCACTTTAGTTCCGCCATACTGGGAACACAGTTGGGTACCAGACAGCATGCCAAGTGGTATTCGGCCGATCATGCCATACACATGTTGTTATAATAACACTCTGCCCCCCAATAGATAAATAAAAATCCAGCCTGGATGACGTGTTTGTGAGAGGCAGTAGTCAGTCGTCAGCTATGGTGAACGATCGTTCTCAATTGACGGTCATCCCTGCGGCAGGATCACGGTAGAGGAAGGGGTTCCCTCTGATGCTACACCTCAAAGGGGCAGATAGTGATGTCATGCCATGGAAAGGGGCGCTATAACGGGCACCCCACTGAAGGAAGGGGTCTGTAGCTTCAGGGTACAAGTCACACTGTGCGGTATGGGGGACACCTTTGTGCTGAGGGGTCCAATATGTTTGGGGGTCTCTCAGGGATGGTATTCATCCTTATGTAGTAGAAGAGGAGACAGCTCGGGCCCCCGGGGCCCCTCGGACCTGTGGCAGCGGTGGGGGAGTAGCCGCTGCTGGCTGGGGGAGGAGGTGGAGGAGGAGGCGAGCGCTCAGCCTCTCTCCCCCTCTCTCTTCCTCTGCAGAAACGGCTGCTGCCAACAGAGAGCACTCGGTGCGGCTTCAGCATGTCTCCCCCCGGCTCCACCGCCGCCGCTCCAGCCTGGGGGGCCCAGAGCCAGGGATGCCAGACACTCGCCTAGGGGCTTTGCCACAATAATGGGGATCAGGTAATATAGCCCCCCAACAGCAGCGAGGACCAGGGGGAGGTTACAGAGACCCCCACCACTGGAGAGAGACCCACAACTCCTTCATCTCTGGAGAAATAGGAGACTACACCTCATCATTGGACACAAAGCCCCCCATCATTCCTGGAGACAACCCCTCCAATCGCAGGACATCCTCACAACCTGTGGAGAAGAGCCCCCCTTAACTCATTTGGCACCCCTCCATCCTTACTGGTCACATACGGCCCCTAGTACAGGGGACACCCCCTCCCACAATCATACTTGTAAGCACCCCCCCAATTATCACTGAACAAAGACCCCCCCCCCCAATCCCTGAGGAGAGACCCCCTAGTTTTATCAGGAAGGCACCCCACCCATTGAGGTAGAATCCCCCTCAATCACTGCAGACAGCCCATTTGACAGCCCCCACTTTACTTGAGACAGTCCAAGACCTGCACTATAGAGAGAACCCTGAAATTACTAGAGATACCCCCTCCCCCCAGACACCCCTCCTTGCCCTCCCTAACTAATAAGACTTATTCCTTCATCTGGGCTCCCAGCCCATAGCTGGACACGGCCCCCCTGTCTGCGGACCACCCTGGACAGAGCTCTACGTCTCGGTAAGGACTCCCCATCTCTGGTGGACGAGGCCTTCTTTAAAGGATTAACCTGGAACCTTTATTTCTGGTCGTAAATGGTCAATGAAAGCCGAAGGATGTATATCCCTGAGGGAGACCACCAAGGTGAGAAGTCCAAGACCATCTTGATTTATCACCAGTCCTAGAGGTGCCCATCATCATCATCATCTCATGTGTGGTCCTAGAGGTACTGGTCATGTCTTCTGAGCTCCACGGGTCATTGTAAATAGAGGTGGCTGCTTGGGTCCAAGTGGTTGTCATTGTCATCATTATCATCACCCACTGGTGGGTGACTGTCCTCTATGTTGGATCCACAGGTCCTCAGTGACGTGATCTCTGTTGGGAATGCGTGGGGGGGGGGGGGGGGGGTTGTTAAGATTTAGGGTGTTGTTTGTGTTCTGCAGCCCCCACCCATACAGTGGTTAGGAGGCTACCTTTTCTGAGGGCCTGCTAGAGGATAGTGGTTGTGGTTTAGGCCTGGGCAGGTTAGCTGAGGTGGTCACACTTATAATGTCCTATATTACGTGGATAATTATGTGGCCGCTGATTTGTCACTTCCCAGTGATGGACACTATGGACATGTTGAGTGTGACTAATGGACATGACCCTTTGGTAAAAGACCTTGCACGTCAGATCCCTCATCCATACCCTCCATGGTCCACCCCACTGCCCCTGAAACACCTCCAGAGTAATACCCAGGACTGAGGTTGGGCGCATAGGGAGGGAAGTGACTGATTTGTGAAGGATAACGCTCATCATATTCTCAGATCTTCATCCTGTTACTGCATTGACATAAACCTCATTGCTTTCATCAGCTGACGGTGGGCAGAGTAACCCCTTAGTGCCAGCAGCAGCTCCCCCCCTTCCTTGGCGTACATAGGGAGTGTGCAGGATAGTGTTTGGGGGGGGGGGGTGTTACAGATAACATTATCCAGAGACACCTGGGTGATTTCCAGATTTGGAAATACTCACTGCCCCTCAGCTATGAAGACACAGAGCAGGGCCTGCAGATTTAACCCATCCTGTGCTGCATTCCCCTCATCCCACCATTCCCCTACATTATCGGGTTAGTTACCATGTGACAGGAGATCAGTTTGCCCCCTCATTAGGGTATAATTCACAGCAATTGGTACGTGTACCCCCACTTCCTATGATATTCTATAGGTGTAGCTATATTTTAAAGCTTTGTTGCGTTTTTGTATCTGGAATCATTGTCTCGGGGGTGGGGGTCATTACTTTGCTTTCTAATCTCTCCTGAATGAGGACCACACGTGGCAGGGTGAAGGTTTCGTGTAGGGTTGTTTGCTGGGGTCAGTGACCTCATGTCTGTTTTGCAGGCAGCTCATAATTCGGAGAGGAGGAAACAAATGTGTGAATATTGCAGTCTGAGCTAAACACTCAGAAGGGGGTTGTCATCCATGTGTGGTAGGGTAAAATATGGCGGCGCAAAACATACACCATTTTTACAGGCGTGACAGCGGCAGTCACAAAGGTCGTGTGGCCCGTAAGGGCAATACTGCAGCGTACTTAGATTATATGTAAAATGCCGGATGCTTTTTACAGGCCACGACTAGCGCTCAGGCGTCTCTATATAACGCTTCAACAGGTGCCATGTATGTCACACTGTGCCACGAATGGCGCCAAGATCTTACGTGCCATAGAAACAGTTCCCAATGTGTCCGTATCTGGAGAAATCAATGATTTCTTCTACAATTAGAATTTATCTTACGTCGAAGAAGGAGCCGCCGCCGCTTCCAGTGCGGGAATTTATAACCTTAATTTTAGATCTTGCAGCTGAAAATTCTGGCCTTTAAGTCTGCATGCATCTTATTAATCCAGCACCAGAGGAGGGCGGCCCAGCACTTCTACATATTAGGACACTTTATTGAGGTCTTTAGAGGTTTATTATTCTATTTATTTATTTTTTGTCTGATGTTTCCAAACAGAAAAAAATATTTAATCAAAATGTAAAAAAAAAATAAATAAACAAGTACAAAATATTAATTTGTTACTTTTATGAGCAAAAGCATAACAAGTCCACCTTGTCCTCAGTGGACGTTGTGAGGATTACAGTCAGGCGAACCGTATTCTTTATTTTTTTGCGGTTCGCAAACCACAGGTCCTCAAGATGGATATACCGGCTGTTCGCAGCCACAAAACGGAGAAGAATAGTACGTGCTCTATAATTTGCGGCATGGCCACACAGATGCAGACAGCACACGGATGGCATCTGCGTGCTGTCTGCATTTTTGAGGCGGGTCGGACACGGACCGAAAATACGGTTGTGTGAATGAGGCCCAAATTGGGTACTTATTAATTTGCTGGCTTGTATTCAGATACAGTACAACATTTGTTGATAGGACCTTACTAATAACCAACTCAATTCTGGGTGTAAGGACTCATGCACACGACCGTATGCAGGATCCGCATCCAATTCGTATTCTTTTCTATAGGTCTGCAAAAAAAAAAAAAAAGGGACACGCGGATGTCATTTGTGGGCTGTATCCCTCTCGGTATGTCCGTTCCGTGAATTATAGCACACTCTGTTTTGCGGTTGTGATGGGAGTAAAATGCATCCGTATTTTGTGGATCCATGGTTTGTGGACCGCAATACGGACGTGGTCATGTGCACGAGGACTTAGTTACATATTGCTTGTCCCTGATCTGGTGTGATTCACATCTATGTAAAAATAATAAGAACATCTACATCCCTTCGTGTTAAAAAATGTCATTACACATTGTTCTAGTTTCTTCTGCAGTGTAATGAGGATTTCGGATAGATATGACAGTTTTTTATTCTCCGTCGTTAGCCGTATAGGATGCTGAAACTTTTTTGACTCTAATGAGTGAGCGTTACCTTGGTAACTGATATGGTTAATATCTCACGGTTAAGATGACGTAACCTTAAACTGTGCTTAGGACTGCGGAAAAAGTGATGAGAAGAGATTAAAAAAATGGGAAATATCCATCTGGGCCTTGAAAAAAATCTGAAAAAAAGAAAAATATGAAATGTTGGTATTTACATTTGTAAAAGCCATCACCATTGCTCGCACTGTAATGCTTTGCGTGCTGCCATCCACCTGTTAACAGTACCCGCTCGTGCCCAGGAGGGGTCATTTATCATGTTCTTTTTTTTTCCACAATAAAAAGATAGCCTCAGGAGCGAGAGTCAGCCCCATCCCGGAAACCTATAAAAAAACATACAATGTGTCTGCCAGAATATTTATCATGTCAAACCTGAAGGGAATTTATTTATTTTGAGGGTTATGCACAGATCCTATAGATACTATGGAAGACATCAACCTCGGTAAGATTTCCTTTCCATTTGGAAATTCTACTTTTTTTCACACCCCCGGTGTTGCCTGGATACACAGATCCCTTAGAGCAGGAATAGAATCGCATTGAAACAAAAAGTTCTAGACGGATTTCAATCCTATATGGTATGGAGTTGCGTAACCACAAACCAATCTCCGTCGTAATGGCAGGGTTACATTTCTTGATGGCCTGAAAAGCGCGGGATATGGGGCTGTGGCAGGCGTATTATCGAAATGAAATGGTTGTACTTCTCATAAAATTTGCAGTTTACACATGGTCACATGGGCTCTTTTGGAGCCGCTGAACAGAGCCCAGAGGGGTCACTTCTCATGGTCTTTGACAAATTCCTTTAAAGAGTAACCCCACCCGGAATTATTGTTGCCCTCATTACTTTGGCCAGTAAAATCCAACATTGTCCTTGCAATTTTCTCTCATAATTGGATGCCTTAAAGGGGTCATCCAATTTCAAGAAACCTCCCCCCACATGTGCCGGGGCCCCTCACCGGTAATATACTTAGGCTACTTTCACACTAGCGTTCGATCGGATCCGTTCTGAACGGATCCGATCATAATAATGCAGACGGAGGCTCCGTTCAGAACGCATTATATTGGCAAAAAAAAGCTAAGTGTGAAATTAGCCTGAGCGGATCCGTCCAGACTTTTACATTGAAAGTCAATGGGGGACGGATCCGCTTGAAGATTGAGCCATATTGTGGCATCTTCAAACGGATCCGTCCCCATTGACTTACATTGTAAGTCTGGATGGATCCGCACGCCTCCGCACGGCCAGGCGGACACCCGAACGCTGCAAGCAGCGTTCAGGTGTCCGCCTACTGAGCGGAGCGGAGGCTGAACGCCGCCAGACTGATGCAGTCTGAGCGGATCCGCATCCATTCAGACTGCATCAGGGCTGGACGGAAGCATTCGGGTCCGCTCGTGAGCCCCTTCAAACGGAGCTCACGAGCGGACAGCCGAACGCTAGTGTGAAACGAGCCTTACCCCGCTCCCGGTGCCGCTCTGGTTCCCCTCACTGCTGCTTCTCCCTGTACATGGATGAAAACATCCGGTGTCGGGGGGAGCAGCCAATGGCAGGCGGGGACGGGGATGAGCCTCCCTAGCATTACCCATGATGCTAGGGAGGCTCGTCCCCGTCTGCCATTGGCTGCTCCCCCGACACCGGATGTTTTCATCCGTGTACAGGGAGAAACAGCAGCGGTGGTGCGGGGACCAGGGAGCTGCGCGGGGAGCGGGGTAAGTATATCACTGGTGAGGGGCCCGACATGTGGGGGGTAGGGGGGTTCTTGAAATTGGATAACCCCTTTAAGCCTCATTCACACATCAGTGTTCAACGGACGCATGCTGTCCATGTTCTCCATGGACAGCACATGTTCCCATTCATTTTAATGTGTGTATTCAGACATCAGTGTTTTAGCACGGTCCGTGTTTTTGGCACGGATGCATGCTCTGTTTCATCCATGTTCACGGATCCATCACGCCTATTATAGTCTAAGGGCCCGTAAAAGCCAATTATGCAAAACGGATGCCATCCGTGTTGCATCAGTGTTTTACAGATCATTAGGAGGGAGATGCTTTGAAAATTATTTTTCAGTTGTTCAGTGTCAGTGAAAGACGAATGACACACGGAAAGCAAAAAACGGAAACACGGACCCAACACTGGATCCTTCGCGGCCAGCTTCACCGGATGCATCACTGACCACCTGCTCACAGATTTGAGCCCTGACACGGACATGTGAATGAGGCTTTAGGGTGAGGCCAATCAGTGCTGCGGATGGGCGTGGCTTGTCGATTACAACCAGCTGCGCCGTCTGGTCTCACCCTCACTATGATTTTCCACCTCTTTACATCAGGTGGTTTTTTAGGTCCAAGATTCTGTGCTGACTTATTGCCTAATATATCATTATAGCATTTGTGGCTTCATTTTTACTCATACAGAGCGTAGACATGCTAAAATTCATCTTCCTGCAACCACCACTAGGTGGAGCCCACTGTGTATGTGTGTGTGTGTATATATATATATATATATATATATATATATATATACAGATCACTTTAGTCCTCTGTGCTGCCTCCGGTGTCTCCATGTTCTGGTCCCTGCAATGTGGCTTCATGAGCGATGTCACCGCTGTGCCCACTTCACCACTGAAGCCAGTTATTGGCTGCAGTGGGACAGGAGACTGTGCCCATGCTGCGCTGATTATAAGCACTGTAGGGACTGGAACATGGAGACACTGGAGGCAGTGGGAGCACTATATGCAAGACTTGCAGAAATATGCATCTCTCTCAGACAATAGATGTGCCACAGGAGTTAAACACCCCATTAAATCCCGTTGCGGCACAACACATTCGATATATGTCATTACCTGTAAGCAATGTAGAAAACAAGTTGTTTCCACTACTCGATCATTACACAAACGGATATCAGAACGTGTGAATGATATAACTAGTATTACAACTAGAAGCATATAACGTCATTTTTATGAGCAACATGAAGGTGATATGACCCACTTCTGTGTTCAGGGATAAAAACAAATGGAAAGAGATTCCTCAGTGGTTGATACCTTTTAATGTGTTCAGGGATGTGAGCGTGTGTTCAGACCACAAAGGGGGGGATTGGACACCACCTCCCCCCAAAGTCTGCAAAAGGGAATTGTATTATTTAAAACACGTCCTTCAAGTGGACTGAATGTATTTCAATTACTATGAAATCATATATACATTTATGTGCACAGGTTGTTTTTGTTTCAGTACTATGAGACTATGTTACCTGAATGGGTTAACTTAGTATGGCCTAATTCCCAATTAGGTGTAACCAAAAAATGGAGATCATCTTATTCCCCCCCCCCCCCCCTTTAAACAAGTGTATGTCAGTTTTTGTTTTATGCCACGGCTAAGGATAGCATGCGTCTGTCAGAAACGCGTAGGCCATGATGTAATACTTGGATGCTAATGTGATCTAATAAAGGATAAGATTTTATGGACGTGCTGCTGGATTTCCTCTGTTTGCTATGCTGTATCCATAGCTGAAGCAGCCTCCTGTGCACCGTCCCATACGCATGGTCAGATACATTGAACCTACAGGCTCGGTGAGCTGGACTGGCTTTCCTGGCACCAGAGGCAGCGCAGAGGACCGGAGCGGTGGGGAGCAGGTAAGTATAAATCCTTAGCTTAGTGGGGCAGGCTGCTGGCACTTTATAAAATGTCATTATTGCTAGAGAACCCCTTTAAAGTGGATAATAAATCTGTCTTTAGAAAACATGTAAGCTCCCTCTAGTGGTGGCTGGATGCAGGCAGAATTTAAAGTGGCATTCTAGTAGCAAGTTGTCTCCTAACCACTGTATAGGGAATAACTGTTACATTTGTGAGGTTCTGACTGATGGAAACCAACCCTCTGCTATTTCATTCTAACTCTATGGGACTGTCAGAAATAACTGTACTTGGCAGTCCCATAGATTGAGTGTACCTGAATCCAGATGAGGAGCACGGGATATTCTCACGGCAGTGGACAGAGGATAACTTGTTACTGGAATACCTTTTTATCATGTATCTATGACTATCAGTGGGTAAGGCCACATTTGATGTATACGCTGCAGATTTGACACAGTGGACACACCAGAATTCTGCAGCAGCAGTTAATTCTAAATTGTCTGGATTTTGGCAAGGAAATCTTCACAGAAATGCTGCATATTTCGCCTTCTGCATTGCAAATCGGTGGCAGAAATTAACATATGACGATTTAATATCATCTCCACGTGTCAACTTACCTGGATTTTTCAGCGGAAATTTTCAGCAGCGTGTGTATTCACTTCGGATTTTCTGCACACAGTACCACTGTGGAAAACCTGCAACATATAAGCCACATGCCGTACCCTAATAAGAAACAGGGGATTTGGTGCACCATATCAGAAATTCGGAGCTCTGTCCTCCCCATATCCTCACCTATCAGACAATGGGGGCATATCCTAGCAATATGCCCCCATTGTCTCAGATGAGACATCCCCTTTAACGCTGGGGCTTCATGGCGATCTTGGCTGCGATGTCTGATCGCTGTGTAGCCAGTGATCTGAATAGGTTTTCAGGTTGATTTCCCAGTTTCTGCGACCCCAGAATGACAAAAAATCCAACGCTGCTGGATTTTGGGGTCGCAGCAAGTCGTGCTGCAACCCCATTCAGTTTAGGGGTGGTTGTACAATGAATGTTGCAGCTAAGATCGCTGCTGTGTAGCCCCAGCCTTCAGTGCATCACCCCATCAAAGCTTCTACCACTAAATTGCCCTTCCCCCATTGGCCGCCCAGGACCATATTCACATTAATGAAGAATGGCTGAAAAATCTAAATTGTCTATTTTGATTATTCTATACGGGGTAAATGTTCAGAAGTTTAATAAGACCTTTCCGTTTTATTCCCCCTCTTATAACACAAGGTCATCTGACCATACTTGGCATTGCGTGATCACTATGCACAGATGCCCCTTCAGTTATGGTTGACGTCTCCATTTTTTGGCAAATTTCCTGTATGAGACGCAGGAGGGGGAGATCAGCGGCTCAGTGATGATTACAGGTTCGGCTGTGATTAATTAGGGATATTTACTAAACATGACATATTGGAGGACACAGATAAGGATGTGCTCTATTAGCGTGCACAGGGACGGGCCTATCGAACAAGCAGATGTTTTCTGTGAAGCATGAAAATAATCGTGTCCAAAGTATTACTCGTATCATAGGGATGGTGGAGTCTGTATATCCTATATGTGCAGGGGCATACACAGATCTCATGGCAGTACTTAGTAATGGGACTCCCTTGCCCCGCCAAGTTCCCCAGTGCACGTGCATCAAACATTCCTAGCCAATGCATAAAGCAAAGTGAAGAGACCCAACTTTTTCACCAATTTACACTTTTTTTTATTCACTAGAGGAAATTTTAATGAAAAGAAAAATTTTTTTTTTTAAAGTAACCCTCCGTCTCAACCACTTGTGTCAGAGAAAGTGGAACAGGTGTTTCATTAATATGGCGCTCATTGTGAACATCATATTTCTCAATGTATTTACAGTCAACCCTCCATAAAGCTCTATGTCTGCAGTTATTATAAAACTGTAGGGGGGAAGGGGAGCACTGCATAGTAATTTATACAGTAACCATTGACTGCAATGGAAGCTGTAAACATCTATTTGCACTGATCTACCCATAGTGGTGGCTGCATGAAAACGCAATGTTTTCATGTCAGAAACAAAGGAGTTCAGCTCTAGACCCCTTTCCCCCTTAATGTCGGAGCAGTCCCGTGGTCTGCATTCATGGAAGGTATGCCACTGTATATGTGCCATGGTAGAAGTCAATGGAACAGCATTTACTGATATCAGCCACTTTAGACTTTGTTGGCCCCTTAAAGTAGACCACAGGATTGGTGATAAATGTACGATCAGTAGGATTGCCAAAGGTCACAAGAATGGGGGTCTCCAGGGGTTGACTAGCGCGGTAGTGTGCTATGGGACTGACGGAGATAACTGAGCACTATACTGGACTATGTCTAAAAGTCCCATAGACTGGGAATGGAGTGGTGGTAACACGTGCACTTTCACTCCTTTCACGCAGGGGATTCACTGACCCCTGTTCTTGTGATTGGTGGGCCCCCATCAATTACACATTTATCACCTATCCTGTTGATAGGAATAAATGTTGTTTCTTGTAAAATCCCTCGTATACTCTTTGACAAAAAATTCTAAAATAACGCACCAAGAAGGAGATGTTGGAATGGAAAGAAACTTTCTATGTGTGAATGTAAGAGATTACAATACTAGAGTGAAAGGATACGTTAATTGGAAGGAGGCTCTAGTGTCCTGCGGGACCTCCTCTAGCCTGGATACAAGATGAGATATGGGTTGGACATGGAGGCATACAGGTTCTGTTTGGTATCTTGTGGCACATTTGCCCACAGATGTTGCAGCCGGGCCTGTAGATCCTGCAAAACTCATAGGTTGTCAAAGCTGGCGTCCCTGCTGGTCCCATAAATGCTCAATTGGCGATAAATCTGGCCACCAAACAGGCCAAGAAAGTGTTGTAATCTGGTGGAGACATTTCTGAGAAACCCTAGCTGTGTGTGGGCGAGCATTATCCTGCCGAAAAATGGAAGCCCTGCCATGAGAGGCAACACATGTGGCCACAGGATGTCCTGCACATATCGCTAAGCTGTTAATGTCCCTCGTATCACTACTAGGGGTGAACCAGCATTTGGGGCAGTTTATCGTTCCACAGCAAAGATCGGATTGAAGTGCTTACCATGAGGCCTCCATACTCAAAACCGACCGCCAAAGAGGACATAGTTACAGTCCATAGCAGTCCAGGTTTCACGTACACTCCCAACTTCCAACACCACCTCAGTCAAAACGGCCTTGATGGCAGGTAATTTGTCGATCCAACCATCCTGCTTCTCCAAAGTTGTGCCTTCTCACAAAGTCTGATAGTTGGGCAAAATGTCTTCGGTTGCATCATAGAGGCATGTCTACCAGGTAACAATCTCTTACCAAGAGGTACACTACCCACAAGTAGCCTCTGAGAGACTTTTTTTTTCTACTGGGCAGTAAGGGAAACTGTTTTTTATGCCCTTTTGTGGCAAGACCCGTGTCTAATCAGACCTCACCTGTAATCTTTTACATATCTGCCTGAGATATAACTGCATGCTGAGTTTTGCAGCAATCTGACATTTTAGATGGGGGATACTCATGTTTGGGCGCTGTCCCAGTGTAGAATAGATAGCACCTTGATGAACAGTGACCTATTATAATCAGTGGCCCAACTGACATGGTTCATTTTCTTCATAGACCATTGCAGCCATTGTGGTACTTACGTTTTTGGTGTAGTTTTGCCGCAGAGTCTGCACAACAGGTCAATTTCGGCGTGGAATGAAAAAGCAAAGTGTACATGAGATTTGTCTAGTCTCATACACTTTGCTGGTACTATATTATACTGCGGTTTTTGCGCACGAGAATCCGTGCAGAAAAAACGTGCTTAATCCACAACATGTACAGGTAGCCTAGGGGGGCGGGGGGCTGTTTTTGTCTCGACTCCTAACTGACGATGTAGGTTAGTCAATTTAGGGCTCATTCAGGCGATTGTATGTTTGTGTTCGTATTCCGGAACTTACGCAGACCCATGCAATTGCGGACAAGAATAGGCATTTCTGTCATAGGGCTGCCCTTTCTGTTTTGCAAAATGCGGAATGCACACAGCCAGTATCCATGTTTTGCGGATGCGGTCGTCTGAATGAGCCCTTAGTGGAGACATTTGAACTTGCTTGTTTAGCTTTGGTAGAGCTACACAATAGAGAGAACATGGCTGCAACGGGGGAGGGGAACCAAGTGTGAGGAAAGTTTATGTTTTATATTGTTTATATCCTCAGATTCCTTTCTGTAGAGCAGTGGCTTCCAACCTGTGGTGCTACAGCTTTTTATAAGACTACAACTCCCAGCATGCCCTGACAGCAGCAAGCTAGTTGATGGACAGCTGAATGGGAAGTGACAAGCACTTTAGTGGGCTGGAAATGTATTAAGCGCCAGTTGTCACTTTCTTTCTCCTGTTCCCCTTGGCAGCTCATGCGCCTCTTTATTCAACTCCTCCCGAGGCGTGATGGGAAGGAAATAAAAGGGATTTGGTAAAAACTATGCAACAAGTTGGCGTTGCCCTTTAAGGCGGCAGTCATTTACATGTCATGCCATAAAATGGAATCCAGACATCAATATTATCAAACCTCAGAAGGTCGTCGCTGTAGAAACCGTCAGTCGTCATCTGGTCAGTACATATGGCGGCCTACAGTGTGTTTACAGAAGCCAGGCCTTCTCTCGACTCAGTGTCAGGAAGATGTACAGCAAAGTGACAGACCACAGCTGTGTGCCAGATGGGGTACTCCATTATGGCTGGTCGGATCCTATAGACTTTTCTGCAGGTAGGTCATCTCTGCTGGCGTCTTGTTGCTAGGCAACAGCATAGACATAGGCAACATGGCTGCACTGGTGACTACCACACTGGAATAATTACTGTGTTTCCCCGAAAATAAGACCTAGCCCTATTTTGCAGGGTTTTGGGAGTAGGGCTTAAATATAAGCCCTACTCCAAAAATAAGCCCTAGATGAATTTTATATTCATGGATTCAGCAGCTCAGGAGCGCTCACTTATGGCTCCTGAGCTGCCAGAGCGGGCGGGCAGGACCTTGGCACTCTCCCAGCTGATCGAAGGCGGGCAGGAGTTACGGTACAGCAGCGCAGGCTGCCAACACTTAGCCTTCAGTGAAGTCGCTAGCCCGCACATACATCGCGGCTGGTGGCTTCACTCGGCAGCCGCGCTTCCATCTACGGTACCGAACGGGTACATTGCTGGGCGGCTTCTCTACCCTGTACTGTCGCCAGCCCGCACGTTCTAACTTACCCCTACCGTAGCTGAATGAGGCAGCAGAAGGATGTCCTTCTCCTCTCTGCTGCCTGGAGCTGGAGGTGCTGATTGGTGGTGAGCGCGTCCTGCTCCCTCCCCCGCCTCCATAGGGTGACCACATTTCCTAACTGTCATTCAGGGACACTTACATTCACAAGTGCATTTCGTCAAACTTATACTTGAGACTGGCAAAAACATATCTGCCTGTGCATTTTTCAGTATTTCTGCACATTAACTGGCTACTTTGCTGCCCTGAACCCAAAGAAGAGGCAGACATCATTATTCATTGCAAAGTTAAACTTACATTTCGCCCTCTTTAATGCCGATAACGGCCACACAGTTACAGGCACAGTAGAGATCCCGGCCAGGCCGACGTCACGTGAGTCTAAGGCCTCGTTCACACTTCAGTGTTTGGTCAGTGATTTCCATCAGTGATTTGTGAGCCAAAACCAGGTGCAACTCTAAACACAGAACAGGAGCAGATCTTTCCCTTCTACCTCATGTCTGTGGAGGCTCCACTTCTGGTTTTGGCTCACAAATCACTGATGGAAATCACTGACCAAACACTGAAGTGTGAACGAGGCCTAAGATCACACGGTCGCGGTCACGCTACTCGGCCACGCAGCAAGGCAGTGGAGGAGCCACACACACATCGGCATCGCATAGTACTGTCCTATCTGATTCGGCGATCGCATAGTATAAAGAAGTGACTGTCACCAGGGCCGGTTCTAGGTGAAAAGGGGCCCTGGGGCGAAAAACAATAAGGGCCCCCCCATGACACTTGACTTTTACAGAAGAAACTGTACATTGTGTGGCAAAGTGTATGCTATATGTGTATAACAAACATATTTCATATGAAAACTTACAGTTACTTGGCTTGGCCCTTGGGGATCTCGGACGCCACTTCCACACTTGGCCGGGGGCTCGGTGGAGCTGATGTTGTGTTTTATCCTAATGAGAAAGATTTCATAATAAGGATTTGTAGAATGGGCAGAGGGATAGCAGAGCTGGGAGAGGCTGGTGCTGCTACTAGGGGGTCATACCATGGGGGAGTAATAAAGCCCACCATAATGCCCCCCAGTAGAAATAATTCTCCTTATAATGTGACAGTGCAGAAAATGCCCCCAGTTGAGCTAATGTCCCTATAATGTGCCAGTATAAAATACCCCTATATAGTGCCCCCAGTAAATGCCCCCATAGTGCTCCTCTCCCCCTCCCTCCTAGTGCCCCCCATAATGTACCAGTATAAAATGCCCCATATATAGTGCCCCAGTAGATGCCCTCAGTGTCCCCCATAATTTGTAAGTATAAAATACCCCTTCTCAGTGCCCCCATAGATGACCCCATAGTACTCCTCTCCCACCTTCCCCATAGTACCCACCATAACGTGTCCCAGTATAAAATGCCCCTATACAGAGCCCCCATATAAATAACCGTTCTTTGTGGCCTCAATAGATGCCCCTATAGTGCCCACCAATAATGTGCCAGTAAGAAGTGCCCCCATAGATGTCCCCCAATAATGTGCCAGTAGCCAGAGCCCCCCCACCATTATGTGCCAGTAGCCATAGGCCCCCCCTATAATGTGCCAGTAGCCATAGACCCCCCTATAATGTGCCAGTAGCCTGAGCCCCCCCCATCAACATGTGCCAATAGCCATAGGCCCCCCTATCATGTGCCAGTAGCCATAGGGCCCCCTTATAATGTGCCAGTAGCCATAGACCCCCCTATAATGTGCCAGTAGCCATAAGGCCCCCCCTATCATGTCCCAGTAGCCATAGCCCCCCCCCCCCCCCCCCCCATCATGTGCCAGTAGCCACCAGTATTAACAAAACAAAAAAACACTTATACTTACCTCCTTGGCAGCTATGTGATGCAGGCCGCTTCTGGCCTGTGTCCCGCGCTGTACAGCCCAGGGCTCAGGCAACGCGATGACGTCATCGCGACGCCTGCGCTGGCCTCTGATAGGCTGCAGGCACTAGGCCGGCAGCCTATCAGAAGAAGGGGAAGAGACACACCTTTCCCTCCCCTGCTCCACAGCCATCTGTATCGCTGTCCTGAGGACGGCGATACAGATGACTGGAGATGATCGCTTCCACAATGGAAGCGCTCATCTCCGGCACCTTGCCTCTATGGAAGCGCCAGCCCTGACTGTCACAACAGCAGCGGTCGGCGGCTCAGGTCATTCCGGGACACTGCATTGTCCCGGAATGAGGGTGACCGGGACCCGGGACAGACTCTCCAAATGCGGGACTGTCCCGGGCGATCCGGGACACGTGGTCACCCTACGCCTCCACCAATCAGCACCCTGTCATCTCTTGCGCCGGATCTCCCTGGTAATGTACCGTACACATTGCTGCCTAGGGGCTAAGGGGCAGTGTACGTACGGTACCAGAAAGAAGTGTGGCATTGCCTGCCAGAGTACTGTACCGATATCATACCGTAGTACTGTGCCACCCACTGTGATTATACTGTATTTGAATAAATAAGCCCTACCCTGATAATAAGCCCTAACCCTATTTTTTTTTATTTTTTATATAAGACCCTGTCTTATTTTCGGAGAAACACGGTATAAGCCACAATGGAAGCTTTACGTATCTGGTTCGCTAACGTATAACATCTGGCCTAATCCTCTGCTTGGCGTCGCCATAACTGCGGCATGTGGTGTTTAGTTGCTGTGTCTTTTTCAACAGGTTGCTATGCAGTCATTTGCATAGCAACCATCGCAAATGTGGCATCATTTCTGAGGGCCTGATGCAGGAAGGTGTCCGTGTTGCCAGTAGCAACAATCAGAGCATTTCAAACAATTTGTCACCCAGTTGGCTGTCGTGGGTGATGCAAACACTTGTTGCTATGGGCAACAGGCTGTTTTCTTCCCCTATGCTTGTATGTTGATTCGTATACATCAAGTTCCTATTTTTGGGCAGCACGGTCTTTATTTGTGCCTTGCTGGCCCTTTAATACTTAGGAAGTATGCCGAGCTATTGATTGACACTGTGCAGATGCTGCAGAAGCTCTTAGCAATGATTAACCGCTACGCCAGGGATGATGGACAGCTCTGTTTGCCCCAGATATTTCCGAGCTCGGGGTTTGATGGATCTGTGTGATTATCAGCCTCACCATTGTGTGTATAGGAGACTTGCCGAGACATCTGTGCAGGCTAGAATTAATTGCCTAGCAGTGGGAAGCATTGAAAATTCACACGCTGCAGTGCAGCCGGCGAGGAGAACATGTGTCCGGAGTGAAGTGGGTCACGCTCCCAGCTCTGCATGTTCTATGGCTGCATTGCAGTGATCTACTCTGGCGGCACACAGCTGTATGTAACCCAGTGCCCACCTTCCATGCTAATTACACGCCCCCTATAAATAATTGCTCCATTATCTCTTTTCCTGTCGCTGTCAGGGGTAAATATTATTGATGCTGCACGGCACATTACCGCTCTGGCCCTTTAAATGTGCACGCTGTGAAATATTGGAGCATCCGACGTGGCGCTCATCGATAGTAACATCCAAGCTCTGAGGTAACCGGGAGTCTGTGCCTCCTCTCGATCTGCAGTGGTTATATAACTCCCATGCTCGGGATAAATACAGTGCATCAGGGCAGCGTTGCAATCAGCGCCTGGAAATGTCCCCTCATTCTGGAATCCTTAGGGATAATTTCCATAAATTCCTTCATATTATATATTTTTTTTATTGTGTTTTCGTTTCTGTTCCGTTTTTCCGTATGGTATATACAGTAATTTCATAGAAAAAATTGGGCTGGGCATAACATTTACAATAGATGGCTCCGCAAAAAACGGAACGGATACGGAAGACATACGGATGCATTTCCGTATGTGTTCAGTTTTTTTTGCGGACCCATTGACTTGAATAGAGCCACGGAACGTGATTTGCGGGCAATAATAGGACATGTTCTATCTTTTAACAGAACGGAAATACAGAAACGGAATCATATGGAGTACATTCCGTTTTTATTTTTGCGGAACCATTGAAATAAATGGTTCCATATACGGACCGTATACGGAACGCAAAAAACGGCCCGCAAAACAGAAAAAAAAAACGGTCGTGTGAAAGAGGCCTTATTAGAACTATGGGGGTCATTTATAAACAGAAAAGCCACTTTTGTGGCGTATATCTGGCGCAGATTCTGTTGCACGCCCTGTTGCGGCATAATCTATGACTTCTCTGCTTATGCCAGGTCTAAAAAAGGGGCAACCGGCAGGCCCATCTCATTCATCATTTTCTATGCCTGGTTTATGCGTATAAAATGGTCTAAATGTAAGACAGCTAGCAAGCGGTCTTACATTTAGGGTCCATTCACACGTCCGCAAAAGGGTCCGCCCCCGTTCCGCAATTTTGCGGAACGGGTGCGGACCTATTCATTCTCTATGGGCCCGGACGTGAAGCGGAGAGCACACTATGTGCTCTCCGCTTCCGCATTTGCGGAGCGCGGCCCCGAACTTCCGGGTTTCGACCCCGAACTTCCGGTCCGCAGCTCCGCAAAAGATAGAACATGTCCTATTCTTGTCCGCAGCTGTGGACAAGAATAGGCATTTCTATAGCGGATGCCGGCTGGGTGTGTTGCGGATCCGCAATTTGCGGGTCCGCAACACACCACGGACGTGTGAATGGACCCTTATAAGTGGCGGTGAAAACGCCGAAGTTATGTAGTGCCCGGCGCCTCTTCATAACTTCGCAATCCAGCGCAAAGGCTTATTAAGACCGGTGTCTAAAACACTGATCTTAATAAATGTGCCCGTGTGTGTTTTGCCGTTACTCTATTATTCCTCCTAGGAATATTTAAATAAATTAACTAGTTGTGGGTGGGTCTTTGTACAACTTGCCACTGTCCAGTCAGTGCTGACTGTGCCAGATTGTGTAGGGTCACAAACCTTTGACAAGGGGGAATAGTCAGGGCACAGTCACACGGTGCCACCTTATGGCCGAGTCCAGAGAATCATATTTACTAATTAGAACAGTATTGTTTATTCAGTATTCATTGATAATGGCCGTATGGTAACCCACAAAACCGTGCATCCATTGACAATGAATACAGAAGAAGCAGAGGAACGCACAACATAGAGTTAAGAGAGAAGATCCTCCAGCATTGTTATTGCAAGGGGAATACAAGAAGTTGCTAAAACAGCATGTTAGTGGAGGTGACAGGCCTCTTAAAGGCCTCTTTCACATGAAGAATACGGATTGGCTCCGGATGCCTTCAGTGAAACTCGCACTATTTTGCAAGCAAGTTCAGTCAGTTTTATCTGCGATTGTGTTCAATTGTTCAGTTTTTTCCACGTGGGTGCAATTAATTTTTTCACGTGCGTGATGAAAAACTGAAGGTCTACAAACAACATCTCTTAGCAATTTTATCAGTAAAAAACGTACTGCATCCGCACTTGCTTCCGGATACAATGCGTTTTTACTGAAGCCCCATTCACTTCTATGGGGCCAGGGCTGCGTGAAAAACGTAGAATATAGAACATAGGCTACATGCACACAACCGTATGTGTTTTGCGGCCAGCAAATTGCATATCCGCAAAAAAAAACGTATTACATATGTAGGCCGTCCTTTTTTTTTGCGGATCCATTGTAACAATGCCTAAAACGGACAAGAATAGGACATTTTATATATTTTTTGCTGGGCTAAGGAACGGACATACGGATGCGGATAGCACATGGTGTGCTGTCCGCATTTTTTGCTGACCTATTGAAATCAATGGTTCTGCATCCTATCCGCAAAAATATCGGAACAGACACGGAAACAAAACACGTTCGTGTGCATGAGGCCATACTGTGATTCCCACACAACGCAGAACTGATGTGTGAAAAAAAAACTCGCTTGTGTGAAGGGGGCCTAAAGGTTCTTTTACACGGGCTGATTTAGCAGGCAATTACCAAGAATGAAAAACGTTTCTGATAAGACTGGGGCTACACGGAAATCTTGATCGCAACATTGGGCGACCAAAGATCACTGTGTAGCGCTGCAGCCGCTGAGCTGAATGGCATGGCAGTGACTTGCAAGTTGCCCCAAACACGACCCCAGACTCGCAAAAAAAGCTATATTTATTTTCCCAAATTCTCAAATTTGCTTAGTTGTAGAGCTCCGCCTATATCTTTCCATAGATTTGCCATTCAGGAGTCCGGTAAAGATGGATGAGAAGTCCTGAGGGATAGTAATCATATTAGGTATTAGTCACAACTGGCCATTCATTAGTAATAATCCATCCTCCAGCCAGTGTTCTATTTGGGAGCCTGGGAAAGCTGGGTGGCAGCAGTCATGAACGCTACAATGGTGGCCATCTTGATTGACATTGAGCTTCCCCAAATCCATGATATAATGGCTCATGAACACCACTGTATGTATTTTGCAGCAAAACATGGATCCGCAAAAAATACGGATGACCTCCGTGTGCATTTCGCATTTTGCGGAAAGGAACAGCTGGCCACTAATCCCCTAATAGAAAAGTACTATCCTTGTCTGTTATGCGGACAATATTAGGACATGTTCTATTTTTTTTAGGAAAGGACATGCGGACATATGGAAACGGAATGCACACAAAGTCATTTCCTTTTTTTGTGGCCCTATTGAAATGAATGGTTCCGCATACAGGCTCAAAAAGAAAAACGGAACGGACACGGAAACAAAATTCATTTGTGTGCATGAGCCCTAAGGCTGATTATAAATAACCTTAAAGGGGTTCTCCAGGAATTAAGAAGATGAAAATACAAAAATATCACTATTATAAATATATTCTCAAATACCTTTCATTAGTTATAATGGCTCGTTTTGTCTGGGGAGCAATGAATAGGAGAAACAAAATGGCCGCTGTCCTATTAGTACACACAGAACCTGTTCTAATCACACAGCAGGACAAGTTACTTCACAGCTGCCTCATCCTCCTCTCTGCTCTACCTGTCCGGGATTATGATCCTGAATACAGTTTAATATGATCTTCAGCTGAATCTCTGTAGGAATGGAGTTCATGAGGAGACATGAAGTACAGAGAGGAGGTGGGGATGTGGCTGTGTCCTGCTATGTGATTAAGGCCCCATGCACACGGCCGTGTTTCACGGCCGTGTGCGGGCCGTGGAACAGCGGCCTGGATCCCTCCTGAGAGCAGGAGCGCACGGCGTCACTGGTTGCTATGACGCCATGCGCTCCCTGCTGCCGCCGCAATACAGTAATACACTGGTATGATCTATACCAGTGTATTACTGTACTGTGCCGGCAGCAGGGAGCGCATGGCATCATAGCAACCAGTGACGCTGTGCGCTCCTGCTCTCAGGAGGGATCCAGGCCGCGGTTCCACGGCCCGCACACGGCTGTGAAACACGGCCGTGTGCATGGGGCCTAAGACTAAGGTTTTGTGTGTACTAATAGGACGGCGGCCATTTTAATTCTCCCAATGATTGCTCCCCGGACAAAACAAGGCATTATAACTAATGAAAGATATTTGGGAATATATTTATAATAAAGTAATATTTAGGTATTTTCTTAATTCGCGGAGAACCCCTTTAATCATCATATAATACGATCTGCATAAGTCTAATAGAATTTGTGTTGCAGTTCCTTACCATTTTCAAGACCTCTGATGTTGTCTCCCATCTGATTTTGTGACAGGAAAAATGCTGGAAACTTCGGGGGAGATTTATCAAACTAGTGTAAAGGGAAACTGGCTTAGGCTACTTTCACACTAGCGTTTACATTTTTCGGTATTGAGATCCGTCATAGGGTCTCAATACCGGAAAAAAACGCTTCCGTTTTGTCCCCATTCATTGTCAATGTACAGAACAGAATGCTCCAAAATGCATTCTGTTCCGTTTGGTTGTGTTCCCATACCGGAGAGCAGACCACAGCAAGCTGCGGTTTTCTTTCCTTCATGGGATGCGGAGCAAGATGGATCCGTCATAACCCACAATGCATGTCAATAGGGACGGATCAGTTTTCTCTGACACAATAGAAAAACGGATCCGTCCCCCATTAACTTTCAATGGAGTTCATGACGGATCCGTCTTGGCTATGTTACAGATAATACAACCGGATCCGTTCATAACTGATGCAGATTGTTGTAACGGAAGCGTTTTTGCTGAACCCTGACAAATCCAGCAAAAACACTAGTGTGAAAGTAGCCTTAGTTGCCGATGACAACCAGTCAGATTCCCCCTTTCATTTTCCAAAGGAGCTGTAAAAAATGAAAGGCGGAATCTGATTGGCTTTACACCAGTTTGATAAATCTGTCCCTTTATCCCCTGCAGGGATCATCTCTACTGGTTTGTGATGTAGCAATAAGCAACATGGCAGCACTGGTGACCACCATGCAAAAAGAATTAGCTGTGAGCCACCGTGGGAGATGGTAGAACATCCAGCTCTGTGGTAAGATGAACATGGCTCATCCTCGGAAGTAGGATGTACCTATAGGTCAGCTTTGTATTGCATTATGACCTCAGGCTTGTGGTGGTGTCAAGTTACTGACTTGCTTGGATTTTTTTTTATTTAGCAGGGTGCCATGTAGTCATTTGCATAACCACCATATCAAATGTATCATAAAATATCTCCCATCTGATTTTGCGACAGGGAAGACATTGGAAATGTCATCCCCTGCACTTCCACTTCCTTATAGGATTTTACCTGCTCATATAGGAAATAATTCTAAATGTAATACATATGTAGATATCTATAAGTTCTCAGACTTTGGTCCTGGTGCATTGGACAATATGGCGATCACTGTGTGCAGTAGATTAAATATAATAACAGTTTATCTCACCGGGGGCAGCCATGTGCTAGTAATAAAGTAGATTGTTTCAGATCTGCCACTTGGTGTAGATAAGACCCCATAGTACAGGCAATTATCCTGTACTGATCCTGATTTGAATCATGTATTATACTCCAGAGCTGCACTCACTATTCTGCTGATGGAGTCATTGTGTACCTACATTACTTATCCTGTACTAATGCTGAGTTACATCCAGCATTATACTCCAGAGCTGTACTCACTATTCTGCTGGTGGTGTGTCACTGTGTACAGTACATACATTACTTACGCTGTACTAATTCTGACGTACATCCTGTATTATACACCAAAGCTGTACTCACTATTCTGCTGGTGGAGTCACTGTGTACATACATTACTTATCCTGTACTGATCATGAGTTACATCCTGTATTATACTCCGGAGCTGCACTCACTATTCTGCTGGTGGAGTCACTGTGTACATATATTACTTATCCTGTACTGATCATGCGTTACATCCTGTATTATACTCCAGAGCTGCAATCACTATTCTGCTGGTGGAGTCATTGCGTACATACATTACTTATACTGTACTGATCCTGAGTTACATCCTGTATTATACTCCAGAGCTGCACTCACTATTCTGCTGGTAGAATCACTGTGTACATACATTACTTATCCTGTACTGATCCTGAATTACATCCTGTATTTTACTCCAGAGCTGCAATCACTATTCTGCTGGTGGAGTCACTGCGTACATACATTACATATCCTGTACTGATCCTGAGTTACAGCCTGTATTATACCCCGGAGCTGCACTCACTATTCTGCTGGTGGAGTCACTGTGTACATATGTTACTTATCCTGTACTGATCATGAGTTACACCCTGTATTATACTCCAGAGCTGCAATCACTATTCTGCTGGTGGAGTCCCTGCGTACATACATTACTTATACTGGACTGATCCTGAGTTACATCCTGTATTATACTCCAGAGATGGATTCACTATTCTGCTGGTGGAATCACTGTGTACACACATTACTTATACTTTGTTCTCTGTCTTGACCCTTTTGACAATTGGTCCTTAAATAATTTCCTGTCTATAAGGCCTCATGCACACGGCCGTTGTTTGGGTCCGCATCTGAGCCGCCGTTTTGGCGGCATGCATGCGGACCCATTCATTTCAATGGAGCCGCAAAAGATGCAGACAGCACTCCGTGTGCTGTCCGCATCCATGGCTCCGTTCTGCGGCCCCGCAAAAAAAATATAACATGTCCTATTCTTGTCCGCGACTTGCGGACAAAATAGGCATTTATGATGCCGGCGCCCGTTTCGTTCCGCAAATTGCGGAAGGCAACACGGGCGCCTTCCGTTTTTTGCGGGTCTGCGGTTTGTGGACCGCAAAAAACGGTATGGTCGTGTGCATAAGGGCTCATGCACACAGCCATTGGCTGTTTTGTGGTCCGCAAATTGCGAATCGCCAAAACACGGGTACCCGCCTAGTGCATTCCGCAATTTTTCAGAACGGCTGGCCCCTAAAAGAACATCCGTATCCTTGTCTGTAGTGCAGATGGCATGAAATAGACGTACGGATGCGGACCCAAACCATGGTCACGTGTATGAGTCCTAATGCAGATATGTTTGGTGAATTTACGTTGTTTGCTGGAGAATGTCTGTAATGTAGTTTTATAATGTATTATGGTTCAATTCCACAACGTTTTTAAGAAGTCTGATTGCTGCTAATGAATGGAAACATCCCTGTTTAAGTACAATCCTGATACTGAGATAATACAGCTGAGGGGTTGTTACAGTTGTATCCAGTCCAGATATTCCTCCCTTTGTGAAGTCTCTGGATGTAAACAAGAATGTTACCATTCACTGACCACAAGAAGAGATCTTGAAAATTGTGAGGAATCCATACACCATTGGTTCAATAGAAAGTAGCAGATATGAGCAATCATTTACGGAGAATTTCCCAGAAATCTTTAGTAAAAGAGATGAAGAAGTCATTATCCTGGAAGACAGGACCGTCTCACTCCCAGAATCTCCTGCTCTGGTAAACATGGCGGCCTGAGGAGCTTCTCTTTCACGACCTGTCAGCCCGACTCTGCCACTGCTTCCCATGACTCCCATCTACCAGGCTCTCGTTGCTCTGAGAAAGCTCCAAATTCTCAAAACTGAGAACCGTCCATCGCCTCAGGGGTTAATTCCCAGGCTCCGCTCTAGACCTGTGGGAACGGCCGAGACGTTTCCATATTATAAACAGCTCAGAGACCAGCGTCTGGGGTACGGGTGCGTCTGTGAGAGGAAAATGGCGCAAGGATGTGACAATGTATGACTCTGGGAAAGCTGGGTGATGGCATGTGTATGTCCTAATGGTGGCCATATTGGTAGTCACCCAGCTCTTCTAGAAGAATTTGACAGACGTTTCACGTTGAAGATATGACCCACACACTATATATATATATATATATATATATATATATATATACATATATAGTGGGCATTCCTCCCTGGGTCATCAGCCAGGAGACGGCAGCAGTGCCCGGCAGAGCTCTTATCATGCCGGGCGCCTGTCTGCAGCAATACCATGAGCATTCAGCGAGGATAACCCTATTTGGTAAAGTGAACAAGAGGCCAAGAGAGACAGTTCCCAGCTGTATACACACGTCCCCAGAGAACGCCAGACAGCGAGTGGCATGGGAACATCCATTCCGGGGCCAGGAGACCAATGGGCTGTATGGTTAACCCTATACGTGCCACCACTAGGCAGGTCGTTGCTGTTTACAGACCTTGCTTTTGCAGCCAGATGTTCTGTGTAAAAGCAATGACGGCCAACGCGTTCCGATTCTCGCAGTGTCTTATGACCCAGTGCTCCTTAGCGGGTATCTCTATGGCGAAAAGGACCTTAAACATATCAGCACTTACATTTTAATTTTAATTGTGGCACCGCTTTGCCATGAAATGCGTAGTTATGGCATCTTTTCTTTTTTGCGGGCGAGAGGGGAATTCGCTTCTCAGCCGGACATAATTTTCCTGTATGAACCAACCCCCCTTAGTCTTGGCAGTGCCCAGTGCCAGCTCACACTGTTCCTACAGTTCTCCAGATGTTGCCTTCCTCCCTTCCCCCATCTGGAGATTTATCCGTAAGATGCTAGAGGGGCAGATGGCGGAGGCAGGAGAGTTGTGATTCTTTCCCGTCCTCCGAGCCTGATCCTGCACCGTGGTCGCCGCATCTCGTACACACGTTTTCTGTGTCATTCATATGTCTCAGCGTGGTCTCCATTCTGTGCAGCAGGAGTGTGGGCTGCTATGTAAGAGATTTAACAAACTACTACACAGCGCGGTTTAGACTTCATGAGATCGTTGCCGACCTGGGATTCACAACGCGTTTCACTTCGTGCGCTTGTAGCTCTTTAACCCTTGCAGCTGCAGAATACTTGCGACCTTTGTGGATTTTTTTACTTAAGTAGTTAGGGAGAGGCTAGGGTCACATAATGCAAGTTTTTGCAATTTGAGTAACGCCATTTTTCCTTACACGACAGAGGTCCCCCCCCCCCAATATTTTTCTTTATCGTCACACAGTCCAACATATGGCAGAACATAGCTGTGTTCAACCAGGTCTACTTGGATTATGAATAGAATGCTAGCAATACAGTGAGTCAAAACAAATAGAAATAGGCGATTCCTATGCCCTGCAGGGTTTTTGGAAAGCTGGGTCACCGCCTTTAGGAGGAATGCTGTAAGCGCGGTTGTAGGATTAGATTGAAATGCAGAGCAGCATAAGAAATCACCAGGGAAGAAGGTTCCTGGATCCGTCATGTTAGATTTTGTCGCTGCAGAAAGTGATTGGAAATCACAGAGTGATAATTCCTGACATCTCCTGCCAGCTCCATCCAAGACGTGATGGAGATTGCAGATCAGCCGCAGCTCAGCACATGGATAAAGACGACTCTCATCTTGTCCTATGCACATAGACGTGGAGGAATCCTACACGTTACTGCAGCCACCTCTGCCCAGTTTTACCAGGGGAAACGCGGTATAAGAATAACATTTCTATAAACAGTAAACGGCTCTGGTTTATCCTTGCTTATATTACACATCAGCTCCGTTTACATCTATACAGTATATATAAAGAAGGACGTATATATGTGTGTATGTATGTATGTTCAAAAACGCAACCATCGATTTCAACGAAACCTGGCATACTCATCCCTTGCTACCTGGAAAGAAATCTTGTGGGGGTCTCCGCTCTCTAGGACGTACCGTTCCTGAGATATTCCCCAAAAATGACCTGCATTAGCCAATACAAGTCCCCAACTATCATACACACGGTCACATGTCCCTCATCAGCCAATAGAAGCTCGCAGGCCCTTAGTCTACACATACACACAGTTTTACTCCAGGTTTACATAACAACCCAGCCATTTTTCTTCACTGCTGTAGGTCAGCTTTAGGCTGGGGCTAAACGACGATAAGTCGCACGACACGTAGGGCACAACTACACTGCTACATGTGTCGCGCGACATTGATGTTGCACCAATGTCTTGCGACAATTTTTATAATGATAGTCTATGGTGTTGCGCTGCGACGCGACAGTCGCAGAAAAATCCATCTTGGATGGATTTTTTGCGACTGTCGTGTCGCAGTATGTCACGTCGCAGTGCGACACCATAGCCTATCATTATAATGTTGCACGACACATGTCGTCGTGTAGCCCTAGCATTAAAGGGGCAGGGCGCTGTGGAGGTCACTGTTAAAGGGGCGGGAACTGTGGAGGTCACTGTTAAAGAGGCGCTTACTGTGGATGTTACAGTTAAGGGAGCAGGCCGCTATGGAGGTCACTGTTAAAGGGGCGGACATTTTGGAGGTCGCTGTTAAGTGGGCAGGGGCCACTATTAAAGGGGCAACTGCTGTGGAGGTCACTGTTAAGGAAGCAGGGTACTGTGAGGTCACTGTTAAGGCAGCGGGGTACTGTGGAGGTCACTGTGAAGCGGGCAGGACCATGGAGAGGTCACTGTCAAGGGAGTGGGGTGCTGTGAAACTCACTGTTAAAGGGGAAGGCTGCTGTGAAGGTCAAAGTTAAGGGGGTGGGCTGCTGTGGAGGTCCAATTTAAAGTGGAGGGGCACTGTGGGGGGTCAGTGTTAAGGCTTTGGGGACTGTGAAGTTCACTGTTAAAGGGGCGGGGTACTGTAGATGTCACTGTTATGGGGGATACTGTCGATATCTTTTAAAAAAAACACAGAAACATTAAATTAAATGAAATTAAATATACCCCGTGCGAAGCCGGCTCCTTCTGCTAGTATGAAATAATTCAAAGCCAGCAAGATGTCTGATAAAATTATTGCAGATATTTACATTACTTAAAGTGAAACCCCAGTGATACAAGAATATAATTTAACACTCCCCCCTATGTATATAACACTATAACTGCTATAATCCTGCCCCCTATGTATATGGATATAACTACTGTAATAGTGCCTCTTATGTGCAAGATTATATCTGCTATAATACTAACTCTTCTAGATAAGAATATAACTACTATAATATTGCCTCCTATGTACAACAATATAACTACTATAATACTGCCTCCTTTGTACAAGAATATAACTACCATTATACTGCCTGCTATCTACAACAATATAACTACTATAATACTGCCCATATGTTTAAGGATATAACTACAATAATACTGCCTCCTATGGACAAAAATATAATTACTATAATACCGCCTCCTAGGTACAAGAATATAACTACTATAATACTGCCTCCTATGTACAAGAATATAACTACCATGATACTGCCTCGTATGTACAAGAAAATAACTACTATAATACCGCTACAATAGCAAACATCAGCTTGCTCAGACCTCCGGGGTACGAATAGTGCAGGACTACACTCAACAACGACAAATGTAAACGATTTCCAGCCACCGATATTGGTAAAATCCATTTTGTTTTATTTCTTATCCTTTAAAAGCAGTTACAAAATGGTAGGTACAAACCAGGCCTTATATCTCTCTAGCGTGTTTCGGGTGCGTTTTTTAAGCACCCTTAATCATAGAGTCATTAGATTACTGTCTCCGATATACAAGAATATAACTGCTATAATACTGTCTCTTATGCACAAGAATATAATTACTATAATACTTCCCCTATGTACAAAATATTACTATAATACTGCCTCCTATGTATAAGAATATAACTACAATAATACTGCCTCCTATGTACAAGAATTTAACTACTATAATACTTCCCCTATGTACAAAATATTACTATAATACTGCCTCCTATGTGCAAGAATATAACTACTATAATACTGCCCCCTATGTACAAGAATATAACTACTATAATACTGCCCCCTATGTACAAGAATATACTGTAAGAATATATTTTTGTACAAGAATATAAGTACTGTAATACTGTCTTCTGTATACTACACTATTACTATAAATTCTGCCCCCTTTGGAGGGAGGTTTGATGTTGCGGTATTAGCGTCTCCTCAGGGCTGAGCTACTGCTTTTGTATTCATTCCTAGAATATTGGCTCAGTTGTGAGTCTCCACCATGGATTCCTGCTCAGATAATACTCCTCTCAGTTGGTAACCATGGAAAAATAAATTCCCATCTCCTTGATGCTCCATGTTACATGTAAGCTGTGTATAACGAGTGGATTAGCGGCTGCTGCCTGCTCTGTAGCTGCTTATCTGTCAATGTTATTGATTGTAGCGTTGAGCTGCGGTCTTGAGAATGGCGATCATACGGAGAAGTATACGACAATGGAGATAACCGTATGTTAATAGGAGAAACGCGTTAAGCCCATGTTTTATAAGGCAGATGCTCGAGTACATTGCTGGGCGTATATCAATGACTCTATCCCATGGGGTAAGTGCACACAGCAGTGTAGTTTGTGCAGATTCTCCTCATGCATTCTCATACGTTTCCGCACCAAATCCACACCACAATCTGCGTGTGTTGTTTGTGGATTTGCCACAGATCTCACCCTAGGTTCACACGAGGGCTTTACATCAAATTACGCCGTGTATACCAGGTCAGGAAGGAACTGCTGTGTTTTTTGCCGTGGGTTTTTCATTTTGAACACTGCGGTCCCCTTTTGGTTTCGCCGCACTGAATGAAGCTAAACTGCGAGCCGACTCCCGCTGCGGCATCCCCATGGTAAGTGCACCAAGAATGGATGTGTACAGTATACATTCTTGGTGCGGTCTGGCAAACCACACAGGAAATATCCCCGGCCGCATGGACTGTGGCGTGGCCTCCCACTGAAAATAAATTTGAGGCCATGGGGAAAAAACACTCGTAATACGCATTTAGGGACACTTACTAAGCCCCTATGCCACTATTGTGGCATAAAGAAAAGTCGCAGGTCATGGCGCACGCCATTTGTGCACCATCATTTTCAACTTCTTAGGCATTCCCAAAAAGAAAAGAAAAGGGGCGAGTCTTAACAGGAGCGGTGGGGCTTTGTGCGGCCCGCTGGATTGACTATAACTTACACCAGGAACTTCCGTTTCTGGTTTACGGCATTGAATAGATGCGCTTATTTATTATTTATATCCTGATATGGCCTTATTCACACGTCAGTGTTTACTAGTGATTTCCATCAGTGATTGGAGCCTCCACAGACATAAAGTAATCACTGATGGAAATCACTGACCGAACACTGACACGTGAATAAGGCCTTTATTAGGTGAATCGCATTCCAGCACAGTCTGGGTACGCCAGTCTTGATAAATCTCTCCCATTGTGTGCTTATCCTCTTTAGGGCTCATGCACACAGCCATTGCCGTTTTTGCAATCCGCAAATTGCAGATTCTCAAAAAAACACGGTTACCGGCCGTGTGTGTTCTGCATTTTGCAGAACGGAACGTCCTGCCCTCTATGAACAAGAATAGGACATGTTAAAAAAAATTGCGGGGCCGCGGAACGGAAATACGGATGCGGACAGCACTTGGGTGTGCTGTCCGCATCTTTTGCAGTCCCATTGAAGTGAATGGGTCCGCAATCATTACCTTTCCACAGGATAGATTAGAAATATCAGATCATGGGGAAAGGGGCGGTCTGACCACTGAGATCCCCAGCAATCCCAAAAAAGAAGGGTCCACACTTGCACTCCACTTAAAGAGCGCACCCGTGGCCTCCTCTTTCTTAGGATAACTGGAGGTCATAGCGGTCAGACACCCGTGATCCAGTATTTTTTACTTATCCAATAGTTAGGTGAGAAATACTTTTCATGGCATAGCCCCTTTTAAAGGGGTTTTTCCATTAGGACAGCTTGTCCACAGTATAGGGGAGAAGTGTCTGATCGGTTGGGGATCCCCCACTGTGGCCCCCGCTGGTCACGAGAATGGGGGCCTGTATTCCCCGTTTGACCGTCTACTGCTCAATTCAACTCAATGGTATGGCTGGAGATAGCCGAGCGCAGAGCTAAACAGAGCTGATTGGGGGCCCCAGAGGTTGTAACCCTTTGGATTAAACAGTTATCCCTCGTCCTGTTGATAGAGGATACTCTGTCTTCATGGGACGATTAATCAAGCCTAAATTGGTCTTTTTCTGTTGATTAGTTATATAATATGTCACTGTAGAAGGCAGAGCTCCTTATCTCTGCCACTAAAGGGAACATCAAAGTTTATTGTATACCGCTTCTACAACTCAATAACAGCGCCACCTAGTGGTGGCTGGAGACAGAGAATTTACCTCTATGGCTTTGCAGTGCAGATTCATTTTAATGGGAATTTAGTAAATCCCTTTAGGCTGACAAGCCTGATTATTTAGCATTCTTATAATCTGAGATTATCCAAGCATCTGGAATTATGATTTCCATAAATATTGTAGGGATTACTGGAAAATCATAATTATGGGGAATAGGAATGTGTAAACCCCTTTAAACATTTTATTTTCCTTGCATACCAATCCAGTAATAAGAAAAACCCAGTATTCTTACACTTGCAATATCCTAGATGCCCTATTGAAGTTGAACCATTGGGTCAATTGTGCTTAGTAAATGGTCCTGGAGAAAGGACCTCAACTCCCTGTCTTTTTAGAAACAGGGTAACTCCTATGAGCTGAGTTTGTCATATGGCATCTCTTTTATTTAAGGGGTTTTCCAGGATTTTCAAATTGATGGTCTACTTTCAGTTGTGTGGGATCCAACACCCTGCACTCCCACCAATCGGTTCGTTCAGAGTAGTTCCACATTGAAAGTCGATGGCGGAACTACAGAGCTACAGATATTGGTGGCCTATCCTGAGGATTGAATTTTGCCAGTATGGTCTCAGCTTGAGAAAGACCATACTGGTCGAAACATCGCATTGTGTTGGTGATTAAATTGTGAAGAACTGAAGACAAGTGAGTGCTGCGGTTTTCTGGCAAAATTAATGTGATGTAGGGGGAGCTTCAGACTGGCGCCCAACACTACTGGCACCACCACTAAAAAGGACTTTTTTCTTTGTGTTGTGCTGCTACAAACCTATCTATCTTTATGGCTATCCTGACGATTGGCCATCAATATTAAAATCACTGAAAAGCCCCTTTAAGGGGATAAAAAAAACGTGGAGTTGTCTTTCTTGTTCCCCAAAATGAACCATCTCAGGTGTGAGACAGAAGTTCCCCCGTGATCACTGTCTGATGCTGAGAACTTCCAGAGACATGGAGGATGTTCACACATAGCGGTTAAGGTGCGGTTAAAACTGCATCATAAATGTCTTTTTCCATCTGAAATAAAGGATCTCAGACGGAAATGGCAAAATGTGCATAACTGAGCATAACGTCGGGGGGGGGGGGGGGCAAGTGAGCACGAGGACAAGCCTCCTTAGTGTGTCACCCGCTATGCTAGGGAGGTTCGTTCCCGTCACCGCCTACCATTGGCTGCTCCCCCCCACCCCACCCCGACACCGGATGTTTTCATCCGTGCACGGGGAGAAGCAGCTGCGGCGGTGTGGAGACCAAGAGCGGCGCAGGGAGCCAGGTAAGTATATTCAATGTGAGGGGCCCGGCATATGATCCGTTTTTTGTTTCTTTTTCGGTTCTTCTGATGGATCAGAAGAACGGAAAACTAATCGGTAATGAAAACCCAGCTTTACAGGGGTTTTCTGAGATTTCATTGAGTATCTGATCGGTGCACCTGTGCAGATCAGCTGTTTGAGAAGGGAATGGGGCTGATTGCAATACCAAGCATAGCTTCTATACAGTGTAAGGCACTGTGCTTGGTAAGCTGCGAGAAGGCCACTGAGCCTCCCACCGATCAAATACTGATGACCTATCCTTAGCTCCGCCCAGGCAGTGATAGTAATTGTGACATCACTGGTCCTGAGGAAAACAGAGAGAAGGTGCGCCTCCTGGAGCGCCAATGCCTTCTCAAACAGCTGATCGTCGGGGGTCCCAAGTGTCGGACCCCTGCCAATCAGTAAAAAAGAACTGCAGAACCCCTTTAATTATCAATTACAAAGTACAATAACAGGGGGCGGGGCTGTGACAACCTCTCAGACATGATATAGAGGCTGGTTGTCAGCAGTAATAGATGGAATAGCAGTTACTGTAGTATAAGGTGTGTGGATCTCATGTCTGATCACAATGTAATTATATTACTATTATATTCAGTGATGTCAGTAACAGGGGGCGGGGCTGTGACAACCTCTCAGACATGGTATAGAGGCTGGTTGTCAGCAGTAATAGATGGAATAGCTGTTACTGTAGTATAAGGTGTGTGGATCTCATGTCTGATCACAGTGTAATTATATTACTATTATATTCAGTGATGTCAGTAACAGGAGGCGGGGCTGTGACAACCTCTCAGACATGATATAGAGGCTGTTTGTCAGCAGTAATAGATGGAATAGCAGTTACTGTAGTATAAGGTGTGTGGATCTCATGTCTGATCACAATGTAATTATATTACTATTATATTCAGTGATGTCAGTAACAGGGGGCGGGGCTGTGACAACCTCTCAGACATGGTATAGAGGCTGGTTGTCAGCAGTAATAGATGGAATAGCTGTTACTGTAGTATAAGGTGTGTGGATCTCATGTCTGATCACAGTGTAATTATATTACTATTATATTCAGTGATGTCAGTAACAGGGGGCGGGGCTGTGACAACCTCTCAGACATGATATAGAGGCTGGTTGTCAGCAGTAATAGATGGAATAGCTGTTACTGTAGTATAAGGTGTGTGGATCTCATGTCTGATCACAGTGTAATTATATTACTATTATATTCAGTGATGTCAGTAACAGGGGGCGGGGCTGTGACAACCTCTCAGACATGATATAGAGGCTGGTTGTCAGCAGTAACAGATGTAGTAGCAGTGGCTGTAGATTAAAGTGTGGGGCTCTCATGTCAGATCTGTATAATTGCTACACATGTGACAGCATTAATGAGCCGTTGCCGTTATATACCTATTCTTTAGCGGTGTATTTCTCTGGCACTAGTGAGCACAGCATCTGCAGATAATGCTACTTTTTCTGCTATAAGTGAAAAGCCTCCTCTCTCTAGTAACCGTCATAGGCAGCTTCATAATGTTGCTTTTCAGGATTGAGCTGAATCTCTACAACTAAACCATTATAATCTGCTAATACCTGCACATACAGTGACTCATCCCCGCACCAGTCATCTAAGGAAAGCCTGAAGGACAAGTACAGACTGCTGAGCAACAAAGGCAAATACAGCACCACATACAGTTGGGTCCATAAATATTGGGACATCGACACAATTCTAACATTTTTGGCTCTATACACCACCACAATGGATTTGAAATGAAACGAACAAGATGTGCTTTAACTGCAGACTGTCAGCTTTATTTGAGGGTATTTACATCCAAATCAGGTGAACGGTGTAGGAATTACAACAGTTTGCATATGTGTCTCCTACTTGTTAATGGACCAAAAGTAATGGGACAGAATAATAATCATAAATCAAACTTTCACTTTTTAAATACTTGGTTGCAAATCCTTTGCAGTCAATTACAGCCTGAAGTCTGGAAGGCATAGACATCACCAGACGCTGGGTTTCATCCCTGGTAATGCTCTGCCAGGCCTCTACTGCAACTGTCTTCAGTTCCTGCTTGTTCTTGGGGCATTTTCCCTTCAGTTTTGTCTTCAGCAAGTGAAATGCATGCTCAATCGGATTCAGGTCAGGTGATTGACTTAGCCATTGCATAACATTCCACTTCTTTCCCTTAAAAACTCTTTGGTTGCTTTTGCAGTATGCTTTGGGTCATTGTCCATCTGCACTGTGAAGCGCCATCCAATGAGTTCTGAAGCATTTGGCTGAATATGAGCAGATAATATTGCCCGAAACACTTCAGAATTCATCCTGCTGCTTTTGTCAGCAGTCACATCATCAATAAACACAAGATAACCAGTTCCATTGGCAGCTATACATGCCCACGCCATGACACTACCACCACCATGCTTCACTGATGAGGCGGTATGCTTAGGATCATGAGCAGTTCCTTTCCTTCTCCATACTCTTCTCTTCCCATCACTCTGGTACAAGTTGATCTTGGTCTCATCTGTCCATAGGATGTTGTTCCATAACTGTGAAGGCTTTTTTAAATGTTGTTTGGCAAACTCTAATCTGGCCTTCCTGTTTTTGAGGCTCGCCAATGGTTTACATCTTGTGGTGAACCCTCTGTATTCACTCTGGTGAAGTCTTCTCTTGATTATTGACTTTGACACGCATACACCTACCTCCTGGAGAGTGTTCTTGATCTGGCCAACTGTTGTGAAAGGTGTTTTCTTCACCAGGGAAAGAATTCTTCGGTCATCCACCACAGTTGCTTTCCGTGGTCTTCCGGGTCTTTTGGTGTTGCTGAGCTCACCGATGCGTTCCTTTTTTTAGCAATGTTCCAAACAGTTGTTTTGGCCACGCCTAATGTTTTTGCTATCTCTCTGATGGGTTTGTTTTGTTTCTTCAGCCTAATGATGGCTTGCTTCACTGATAGTGACAGCTCTTTGGATCTCATCTTGAGAATTGACAGCAACAGATTCCAAATGCAAATAGCACACTTGAAATGAACTCTGGACCTTTTATCTGCTCATTGTAATTGGGATAATGAGGGAATAACACACGGCTGGCCATGGAACAGCTGAGAAGCCAATTGTCCCATTACTTTTGGTTCCTTAACAAGTAGGAGGCATATATGCAAACTGTCGTAATTCCTACACTGTTCACCTGATGGAAGTAAATACCCTCAAATTAAAGCTAACAGTCTGCAGGTAAAGCACATCTTGTTAGTTTCTTTTCGAATACATTGTGGCGGTGTATAGAGACAAAAATGTTAGAATTGTGTCAATGTCCCAATATTTATGGACCTGACTGTATAATATCAGGCCATAGTAGCTATAGTATTGAACATAATAAAGAGTACTATAGGAGATACTGTATATTCTTACACCTAGAAGGCAGTATCAGGGGCGTAGCTAGAACTGACTGGGCCCCACAGCAAATTTTTGTACAGGGACCCACTCAACACATACATGGACTCACTCATACACGCACTCACCACATACATGGACGCACTCACCACATACATGGACTCACTCATACACGCACTCATTACATACATGGTCTCACTCACACACACACTCACCACATATATGGACATATATACTGTGTGTGTGTGTATATATATATATATATATATATATATATATATATATATTTTATATATATATACACACACATGAACATACAAGTAGTTCTACACCTATTTCTACACACAGACACTTACCTTTCCTGTAGACAGCTGATGTCTGGTCCTCACAGGCAGCCTGGAGAAGTAGGTGCCATCACCCCTCTGACAGCAGTGGAGGGGTTAATCAGTAACCTATTATGGGGGGTCAGAGAACAGGACACATGGGGGGGGGAGGCATTGTAGAGCTCTGTGTGCTGGAGCAGCCAACCTGCTCTACAGTAACTTCACACTGGTGGGTGGGGCTTGATCCCATAAAGTTCTGCAATTGGCTGGCAGCTGATGTCATAGTAAGCTGCCAGCCAATAGAAAGCAGTACTGGCAAGTGGTGTGCCAGTACTGAGGATCCCAGCCTGAGAACGGCGATAGGAGGAAGAGTAAGGACCTTCAGTTGGAGGAGCTCTAGCGCTGCTGATGTAAGTGGCATCTGCTATTATAAAGTGCAGCAGTTGTGGGTAGGGGCAGCCCTAGTTCTAATGAAAACATTCAGTACTGCTCTGGGGCCCCTTCTGAGCTCAGGGCCCCGAAGCAGTTGCTTCCCCTGCTTCCCTGATAGTTATGCCACTGGGCAGTATTATGGTACTTATGTTCTTATACATAGGAGGCAGTGTTATAGTACTTATATTCTTGTACATAGGAGGCAGTGTTATAGTACTTATATTCTTGTACATAGGAGGCAGTGTAATAGTACTTATATTCTTGTACATAGGGGCAGTATTATGGTACTTATATTCTTGTACATAGGATGCAGTGTTATAGTACTTATATTCTTGTACATAGGAGGCAGTGTTATAGTACTTATATTCTTGTACATAGGAGGCAGTGTAATAGTACTTATATTCTTGTACATAGGGGCAGTATTATGGTACTTATATTCTTGTACATAGGAGGCATTGTGATAGTACTTATATTCTTGTACATAGGAGGCAGTTTTATAGTGCTTATATTCTTGTACATAGGCGGCAGTGTTATAATAGTTATATTCAGGCACATATGTTAGGAGGCAGTATTATTGTAGTAATATTCTTGTACATAGGAGGCAGTATTATAGTAGTTATATTATTATACATAGGAGGCAGTATTATAGTAGTTATATTTTTGTACATAGGAGGGAGTATTATAGTAGTTATATTCTTGTACATAGGAGGCAGTATTATAGTAGTTATATTCTTGTACATAGGAGGCAGTATTATAGTAGTCCCGCCGCCTACCAGGATATCGCCGCTTTGTCATAGCACCGTGCTGCGCCCTTTTGTCAGAGTAGGTCCCACTCAATAGAGGCTTCCTTGACGTGGTGAGTGGGCTTATGCCTTTTGATCAAAATGTACACTAATGCCTCTTGTACAGCATGCAATACGGGGGGCTGTACACTTTTTAGGTCAAAGCCAAGCACTGTGGATGTGCGACCCAGTTCTTTTTTCTCCCCCATATAATTGTTATTTGAATCTTCCTTCTTTATTACTGGTGTCAGCACTCCTCCCATTCGGCACAGGTGGTTTTAATCACACAGGATTGCATATAGTGGTCATTGACCTGTAGCTCCTGATAGTAATGGACATGCTGTGTTAGACAGCTGTTCACATGGTGCAGTACTGTGCGGTGGCCTTTGTTTTTGTGGTGCTGTTCTGGTGGGTTGGTGGGACCCAGTGCCATGGGTGGCATCGTCAGACAGCATGGTTGCTGCTTTGACTCCTGGGTCCCGCCGCCTACCAGGATATCGCCGCTTTGTCATCGCACCGTGCTGCGCCCTTTTGTCAGAGTAGGTCCCACTCAATAGAGGCTTCCTTGACGTGGTGAGTGGGCTTATGCCTTTTGATCAAAATGTACACTAATGCCTCTTGTACAGCATGCAATACGGGGGGCTGTACACTTTTTAGGTCAAAGCCAAGCACTGTGGATGTGCGACCCAGTTCTTTTTTCTCCCCCATATAATTATAGTACTTATATTCTTGTACATAGGAGGCAGTGTAATAGTACTTATATTCTTGTACATAGGGGCAGTATTATGGTACTTATATTCTTGTACATAGGAGGCATTGTGATAGTACTTATATTCTTGTACATAGGAGGCAGTTTTATAGTGCTTATATTCTTGTACATAGGCGGCAGTGTTATAATAGTTATATTCAGGCACATATGTTAGGAGGCAGTATTATTGTAGTAATATTCTTGTACATAGGAGGCAGTATTATAGTAGTTATATTATTATACATAGGAGGCAGTATTATAGTAGTTATATTCTTGTACATAGGAGGGAGTATTATAGTAGTTATATTCTTGTACATAGGAGGCAGTATTATAGTAGTTATATTCTTGTACATAGGAGGCAGTATTATAGTAGTTATTTACTTGTACATAGGAGGCAGTATTATAGTAGTTATATTCTTGTACATAGGAGGCAGTATTATAGTAGTTATTTACTTGTACATAGGAGGCAGTATTATAGTAGTTATTTACTTGTACATAGGAGGCAGTATTATAGTAGTTATATTCTTGTACATAGGAGGCAGTATTATAGTAGTTATTTACTTGTACATAGGAGGCAGTATTATAGTAGTTATATTCTTGTACATAGGAGGCAGTATTATAGTAGTTATTTACTTGTACATAGGAGGCAGTAGTATTGTTATATTCCTGTAAATAGGAGACAGTATTGTAGTAATTACATTCTATATAAGGCAAGTATTATAGTAGTTACTGTATATGCATCTATATATGGGGCAAGTATTATAGTAGTTATCCATATACGAGTCTCAGTAAAGCACTCTTATTACATGCATCTCAGGTCCTGTATCTCTCTTGAAGGTAGAAAAAACATTCTTCTGGCTCCAGGACATATCTACATTGGTATATTTGAAAAATATGTTCAACGCCATTTTCTAAGCCAATAAATACTTTATCTACCAAGTTCATATTGAAAGTGTCCATGCTGCTAACCGCTTACCTGTTTCAAGCATTACTGCTTCTACTTATAGCTGAAAATACACAGGGACACAATCTGTTGCCATCAGAGGTGTTCACATTCAAATATCAACCCACTGATAATCATAATGTATACACAATGTCATACCTAAAATAGCTTAGAAAGGCAATATATACTATAATGCATTCATAATGAAAGAGAGAAACACAAAATACAGTTTTTGAATTCCATTTATTGGCAATAAAGATTTATTTAAACTCAAAAGTATTGACCCAACTAAGGCTACTTTCACACTAACATCAATATTTTCTGGTATTGAGATCTGTCATACGGTCTCAATACTGGAAAAAAATGCTTCAGTTTTTCCCCCATTCATTGTCAATGGGAGCAAAACGTAGCTTATCAGAAAGGAATGCTCCAAAATGCATTCCGCTCCGTTCTCATACCGGAGAGCAAACCGCAGCATGCTGGAGTTTGATTTCCGTCCTGGGATGTGGAGCAAGACGGATCCGTCATGACCCACAATGCAAGTTAATAAGGACGGGTCAGTTTTCTCCGTCACAATCTCACACAATAGAAAACGTTCATGACGGATCCGTCTTGGCAATGTTAGAGATAAGACTATCACTGTAGTAATTATGAGATTTGAAAAGTAACAGTTCAGAATATCACAGAAAAAAAAGACTTTTCATATGAAACTTAACTTTTACTATCGATTGTTAAAATAATACCCCATATATATGTAAATAATAATAAACAATGTCAGATATACGCAACTGACAATACTAGCTAATTCCTCAAGCCGTTGTTAAAAGCTTTGCCAATATCCTCCAGTCAGGAACATTTTGGAGCCCCTCATGCACCACGTCACGGTGTCTCAGCAAGCACGGGGTCCTACCACTCAACTACCCGTGGTGTGTGAACAGGGTCTGAACAGTGCTAGGAACCAACTCACAGCCAGACTCTCACATGCCTCCATAGTGGTATCACCAATGCACTGTGAGGTGCCTGAGGGGCTCCAATATGTTCCTGACTGGAGGATATTGGCAAAGTTCTCAGCTTTTAACATTGGCCTGAGGAATTAGCTAGTATTGTCAGTTGTGTATCATTTTGGTGCATTTTTTGCAGTGATTTTTGTATTTATACATTTTTTCATCTGCACATTGTATCATTTTATGTAAGATGTCCTTGTGGTGCATGCGGTCCGCCCCGGCATCCTCCATTGTACGCATTTTTTGCTAAGGATTGCCGTTCTGCGGACCGCATGCAGAGGAATTGCTCCCCCAGTTATAGACACATAGAAACATAGAATGTGTCGGCAGATAAGAACCATTTGGCCCATCTAGTCTGCCCAGTATACTGAATACTATGAATAGTCCCTGGCCCTATCTTATATGAAGGATGGCCTTATGCCTATCCCATGCATGCTTAAACTCCTCCACTGTATTTGCAGCTGCCACTTCTGCAGGAAGGCTATTCCATGCATCCACTACTCTCTCAGTAAAGTAATACTTCCTGATATTACTTTTAAACCTTTGCCCCTCTAATTTAAAACTGTGTCCTCTTGTGGTAGTTTTTCTTCTTATAAATATGCTCTCTTCCTTTACCGAGTTGATTCCCTTTATGTATTTAAAAGTTTCTATCATATCCCCTCTGTCTCTTCTTTCTTCCAAGCTATACATATTAAGGTCTTTTAACCTTTCCTGGTAAGTTTTATCCTGCAATCCATGTACTAGTTTAGTAGCTCTTCTCTGAACTCTCTCTAGAGTATCTATATCCTTCTGGAGATATGGTCTCCAGTACTGAGCACAATACTCCAAGTGAGGTCTCACCAGTGTTCTGTACAGCGGCATAAGCACTTCACTCTTTCTACTGCTTATACCTCTCCCTATACATCCAAGCATTCTGCTGGCATTTCGTGCTGCTTTATTACATTGTCTTCCCACCTTTAAGTCTTCTGAAATAATTACTCCCAAATCCCTTTCCTCAGATACTGAGGTCAGGACTGTGTCAAATATTCTATATTCTGCCCTTGGTTTTTTACGCCCCAGGTGCATTATCTTGCACTTATCCACATTAAATTTGAGTTGCCAGAGTTCTGACCATTCTTCTAGTTTTCCTAAATCCTTTTCCATTTGGCGTTTCCCTCCAGGAACATCAACCCTGTTACATATCTTTGTGTCATCAGCAAAAAGACAAACCTTACCATCGAGGCCTTTTGCAATATCACTTATGAAGATATTAAACAAAATTGGTCCCAGTACAGATCCCTGTGGAACCCCACTGGTAACATGACACGCTACAGTGTCTGGGTTTGGAGCATTTCCACCCATTTAGGCCACTTTTTTCAGTGAGTTTTTATCAGTATGGATAGTTGCATATCCGATGTTCTTGAGCCAAAAACTATAGTGGTTATATCAAAGACATTCTGGTAAGGTAAGGTTTAGCCACCGAGAGGTAAGGTAAGGTTTAGCCACCGAGAGGTGGGGTTGCCCCTTTCGGGGCGGGTGCTCTGCCTGTAGGCAGGGGTATATTGAGGGACATATTAGGGATTCCCCCCCATCCTGACTTCACCTCTCATTTATCCTCTGGCCAGGTCTACGGTCTCCAAACTGTAAGTTGCCGCAATTTTCTTTATCGGATTGTTCTATCCTGGATACATCCAAAGTAAGGCTTTGTCAAAATATCTGACATAGTTTATTATTAATAACATTTATATGGGGAATTATTTTAACAATCGATAGTAAAAGTTACGTTTTATAACTTTTGATGAGTCTTTTACATCTCTGTTGAAGAAGCTTCTTTGTAGAATTGTTTTGGGGTACGACTACACGGTCAGGTTTTCTGATGCAGTTTAAAAAGCCCAAATCAGTAATAAATCGTAAAAAAAAGAGCGAAAGTATAAAGGACAGATACAACTTATCCTGTTTTAGAATTCACTCCTGGTTTTGGCTTCCAAAACTGCACCAAGAAACCTGGTCATGTGGCTGTACCCTTAGTTTGGATGGGTTTTTGAGCATGTACTGCCTGCCTGTCTAAGGTCTTGCCACAGCATTTCAGTGGGATTCAAGTCAGGACTTTGGCTTGGCCATTTCTTAATTCTATTTAATCTGAGCCATTCAGAGGTATACTTGCTTTGTTCTTCAGATCATCGTCCTGCTGCAAAACCCAACTATGCTTGATGTGGTCACAAACTGATGGACAGACATTCTCCTTCAGGAGATTCTGAAAGAGGGCAGAGTTCATAGTTCCACTAATGACAAGTCATCCAGGTCATGCAGAAGCAAAGCAGCCCCCAGTCCATCACGCGAACACCACCACATTTTATTGTTATGATGTTCTTGTGATAGATTGTCATAAACATACCTTTGACCCATCAGCCCGAGGGGAGTATTATCCTAAAAGTCTTGGGAGTCTTCTAAAGGTTTTCTGGCAAATGCAAGGTAAGCTTGTGTTCTTTTTGATCAGCAGTGGTTTGCGTCTTTCAACTCTCTCCTGGGTGCCATTTTGCCCTGTGTCTTTCTTCTTGTGGAATCGTGTCTGAGGCGGTTGCTTGCACTTCTTTAGATGTTGGCCTGGGTTCTTTCGTCTCCTCCTATATGAGTATTGGATTCGCTTTTGGTGATATTTGGGAATGTTGGGTACTCCTGAGAAGGTTCACCGCTTTCCAGGTTTTCTCCATGTGTGGATAATTGCCCTCATTGTGGTTCACTGTATTCATAAAGCCTTTAACCCTGTAACCCTTTCCAGGCTGGTCGATTTCAATAAATTTGTTTCACATCTGTAATGTATTTAAAGCTCTTCAGAACGTGTTGATTCAATTAATCTGAAGCGCGCTTTGTAGTGAGGGTAAGGAGATTTTACAATCCTTACCCCTGAGAACGCACGCACGGTGTCCGTGCGCGCGTCCATGAGTCAACGCTCACTGTAATTTTACCTTACCCATGCCCTGGTACTGAGCTTGCGCGGAGGTGCCCCGCCGTGGTACAGCACTTGCCCGGAGGCGCACACCCCTGACACACCGCCAGAAGTCATATGGGGTAAGGGAATCTGACAAGGTAAGGTTTTCTGACAGAACACCGGGAGTAGATGCTGTTTACACTGCACCATCTGCTGCCGGCAAACAATCATTTTTGTGTGCGCACAAATGATCGAATTACCTAATGAATGAGCTTTTTGCTCGTTCATTGAGTAATCAGCGGTACATTTACATCACCGTCTGTGTAAAGGGCCCTTTAGAGCTCATGCACAAAAATGTATTTTCTTTCCCTGTCCGTTCCATTTTTTTGCGGACCATATATGGAACCATTCATTTCAATGGGTCCACAAAAAAACGGAAGTTACTCTGTGTGCATTCCGTTTCCTTATGTCCGTTCCGCAAAAATATATGACATGTCCTATTATTGTCCGCATTATGGACAACGATAGGACTGTTCTATTAGGGGCCAGCTAAAATAAGGAATGCACACTGACATCATCAGTGTTTTTTGCGGACCACAAAATACATACGGTCATGTGCATGAGCCCTTAGAGACAGTAATCGTGTCTGGGTGTGGCTAGTGACACTGTACCCAATTGTCAAGGCAATTTGGTTAACAGATTGATTTGGTAGCTAAGGGGGACGTTACTTATTCAGATAGGGCTAGGCAACAGCTTTTTTTCTTCAATAAATTAAATCATCATAAAAAAAAAACATTTTGTGTTTACTGAGGTTATCTAATCTTTGTCTAATCTTAGAAGTAGTTTGCTGATGCGAAACAATCAAGTGTTCTATATATACAGAAATAGATGAAATTGGGAAGAAGCAAATATTTTTCAGAGTACTGTGGTTGGCAGTGTTATAGTAGTGTCGTATGAAATGATTTCATTCATTTTATGTTATAGAATGTCGTTATTCTATGACAGGGATTGTGCTAGTATTGAGAAAAATTTGCAGCCCCCCCCCCCCCTCCTTCCATATAAATATATACATAGAGGATTAATGGCTGGAAATATCGGTTCTGTATGAAATATTTATTGCTCTCATTAATTATAGACATGTCTCACTGTTGGAAATATTTTATTGTGAACTCAGGAGAAGAAATAGATCTTCAGACTCTGGGAGGTGATTGTTGGTATCTGGTGGTGATCTGTACCCATCAGTGTAGACCACAGAATGGGAGAAGGGGGGGAGCAAGTGGTCATTTGTCTCTTGAAATCGAGTTAGAGGTTGTGGAAAATTCATATTCTAGGGCTCATGTAGAATCTATCAGTCGCGTGCCTCTTCCTAAGAGCCATCGTTATGTATTTGTTATGGAGCCGGAGATCGATGAACGGTAATTGAATGGAACATTTGACATTTAGCTCGGAAACACTCAGATCCTCGCGTTTCACAATTGTCTTTGAGAAAAAGCAGCCTTGTTACCAGAACAATCAGCTTTACATACACAGCACAATTCCCTATACCCTCCTCCATCTCTAAGTACTCGAGTGGCCATGTACTGGGATGTGCTCTATAGATATGCCTTCTATTTCTGCCAACAACCAGCCTCTATATCGAGGTTGTCACAGCCCCACCCACAGGCTCACTAAGTATAATATGTATGTAAAATTTAGTGCTCGTTCTTGGATTACGGTTTTAGTCTATGGGGGAATCTTTACTTACATTGAGTGTCACCTTTACAGAAGTTCTATTCGTTGCTTAGCCATCAATATCAAAAGCTGCTCTCAATTGCCTCCTTTAGTAACTTAGTCAGGGACGTACTGGGAAATTAAAGTGGCCCTGGAAAAAAAACGTAGTGGGACAACACAAGTAGGCGGGGCATCAATACCATAGTGCAGCACAAAATACCACCCCAGCAGAACCAAAATACCACAGTGCACCACAAAATACTGCCGCTCTCGCTGCAGTTATCAACTGTGTTACTGTAGACGACAATACAGTTGAATTCAGGAGGGGACCTGCGGCCAGCAGCCAGGACCATAAGTATCTGATGCTCCTAGCATTAATTATTGCTGAGAGCATCTGATCATTATGTACCCAGCAGCCATGAGGAGGGCTCAGGCGGCCCACTGGACATCAGCCCACCAGGAAATTTTGCTCTAGGGTTTATGGCCGGTCCGCCCTTGATCATAGATGAATGGTGGCTTACTGTCACAATCAGTGTGGGGGGGACTCCACACTGAACACAGGAGGGAAGAGGTATAGTAACTGGGCCTGGAAACTAGGGAAGGAACAGGTCCCCTCCTAAACAACCCCAATCCGGGCCCTAACTACCTATCAATATGAATAGACCTAGAAGGTAGGAATATTCATATGCTGTATACCTAGGCCCTTATATCCCTATAAGGCCCTGGCATGAGGTTAGTACCAGAGACAACCCATTCCTCCCCAGATGGACGAATAGAAGTCACTGTCTCAGGCCCAGATACAAACAACAGGGAATAAAATAAACACCAAACAATAAGAAAAGACGAGGCTATCTGAAAGTAGAAAACTGGCAACTCCAAAAGCACCACAGAGTACAACCGTCCAGCTAGTTAGAAGACAGGAAGAAACTCTAAAAACCGCACCTCCAAGAGTGAGAAGCTGCTACTTATGGGAAAGGTAAATTATCAAAAGCAACACCTGAAGCAAGAGGTGTGTCGTTCACCAAAACATAGACACAATAGGATCCACAGTGAACTTGTCAATTTAACCCACGAGTTGCCAGTCTCTCCGATCTCCTGGTACCTGCCACGGGAACGTCCGTGACACTTATTCAGCTAGATATATGTTTAGCCCATTTTGTACAGACACTTTCTGTTTATTTACTGACCACATCAGAAGTTTATTCAAAGCATCTGCTACACTTTCAGTAAAATAATTTTTATGACATTGCTTCTGATCTTCCTTCAAAATCATTTCAGATTGTGTCCCCTTGTCTTTTGTTATTAAAAACACTTCCCTCCTGAACTTAACTTAAAGAGGACCCTTCCCCTCCCCTGACATCTGACATGTCTGTTTTAAAAACTACCTGCATCCTCCTTGTAATAGCAATTCTGGGGCATCTATTCTTATGACTCTATGTTGTGCCGTTCTTTTATTATTCCTGCTGAAATTTTTGAATGAATTACTAGCCGTTTGCAATAAATGACCAGCTGTATGTTACACGTTGGATGTGTGCCCCCCCCCCCCCCCCACACACACACACAGGACAGAAGGGTTTCTTTTTAATGATCCTTGATTTTTCCACTTCTTCATTTACTAAAAGTTGTTCCTTTAGAGGGTAGAGTCTTGACCAAGTTTTCACCTCCAGTAGAAGAGGAGATAATCCCACCTAAGACTGGGCCCCCTCTTGCCCTGGACCCCATAGCAGTCGCATGGTCTGCCGCTATGGTAGTTACGCCCCTGGGGACACCCCTCACAACTGGTAATATACAGTTGAACCTTCATTGCAAGCTGCTAGTAATTTATTTATAAACTGTAATAAAACAGAAATAATAAAGGAATGGCATATCACAAAGTCAAAAATAGATTCTCTAGAATTGTTATTACATGGGGAATGAAAGTAGTTACTAAAACAGACATGTCAGGAGAGGGGACAGGTCCTCTTCAGGCGGAGAACACTTCTATCAGACATTCATGGCATATCCCATTAATATGTGACAACCTCTTTAATTCTTTAACATTTTAAGGACTTAATCACTCTGTCTCTTCTTCCTCAAGAGTGTATAAATTAATTATTTAACCCCTTCAGGACCAGTCTAGTTTACCTTTATTCATTCTTGTTTTTTCCTCTTCCCCTTCCAAGAGCCATACCTTTTTTTTATTTTCCGTTAACATACAGTCAGGTCCATAAATATTGGGACATCGACACAATTCTAACATTTTTGGCTCTATACACCACCACAATGGATTTGAAAAGAAACGAACAAGATGTACTTTAACTGCAGACTGTCAGCTTTAATTTGAGGATATTTACATCCAAATCAGGTGAACGGTGTTGGAATTACCACAGTTTGCATTTGTGCCTCCCACTTGTTAAGGGACCAAAAGTAATGGGACAGAATAATAATCATAAATCAAACTTTCACTTTTTAATACTTGGTTGCAAATCCTTTGCAGTCAATTACAGCCTGAAGTCTGGAAGGCATAGACATCACCAGACGCTGGGTTTCATCCCTGGTGATGCTCTGCCAGGCCTCTACTGCAACTGTCTTCAGTTCCTGCTTGTTATTGGGGAATTGTGAAGGATTTTTTAGATGTCGTTTGGCAAACTCTAATCTGGCCTTCCTGTTTTTGAGGCTCGCCAATGGTTTACATCTTGTGGTGAACCCTCTGTATTCACTCTGGTGAAGTCTTCTCTTGATTGTTGACTTTGACACACATACACCTACCTCCTGGAGAGTGTTCTTGATCTGGCCAACTGTTGTGAAGGGTGTTTTCTTCACCAGGGAAAGAATTCTTCGGTCATCCACCACAGTTGTTTCCCTGGTCTTCGAGGTCTTTAGGTGTTGCTGAGCTCACCGGTGCGTTCCTTCTTTTTAAGAATGTTCCAAACAGTTGTTTTGGCCACGCCTTATGTTTTTGCTATCTCTCTGATGGGTTTGTTGTGTTTTTCAGCCTAATGATTGCTTGCTTCACTGATATTGACAGCTCTTTGGATCTCATCTTGAGAATTGACAGCAACAGATTCCAAATGCAAATAGCAGACTGGAAATGAACTCTGGACCTTTTATCTGTTCATTGTAATTGGGATAATAGGGGAATAACACACACCTGGCCATGGAACAGCTGAGAAGACAATTGTCCCATTACTTTTGGTCCCTTAACAAGTGGGAGGCACATATGCAAACTGTTGTAATTCCTGCACCGTTCACCTGATTTAGATGTAAATACCCTCAAATTAAAGCTGACAGTCTGCAGTTAAAGCACATCTTGTTCTCTTCATTTCAAATCCATTGTGGTGGTGTATAGAGCCAAAAATGTTAGAATTGTGTTGATGTCCCAATATTTATGGACCTGACTGTAGCAGTGTGAGGGCTAGTTTTTTGCATGATAAGTTGTGTCTTTTAATAGCACCATTCACCTACTGTATCATTCTCCCATCCCTTGTAGATTGTAAGCCTTCGCAGGCAGGGTCCTCTCTCCTTCTGTACCAGTTTGTAACACATCTTGTTCATGCTTATTGGACTTGTTTTTTTATTATGTATGTATACCCTTTTTCATATGTACAGAGCCATGGAATGAATGGCAGTTTAATAATAATTATAATTCAGCTTATCATATCTTGTATTAGAAAATGGTAAAAGAAAATCTTTGTGGGTTGAAAAAAACCAAAACGCAATTCTGCAATGTTTTTTTGGGTTCTGTTTTTACAGTTCACTGTGCGCCAAAAATGACACGACGGCCTTATTCTGTGGGTTAGTACTGTTACAGCTATACCAAATTTATTTAGTTTTTATTATGTTTTACTACTTATTAAAAAATATTTAAAAAAATAAAAAAAGGTTTTTGCATCGCCATTTTCAGACACCTTTTTATATTTCAGTCTACCGAGGTATATCAGGTCATATTTTTTTTTCGGGGTGAGATGTAGTTTTATTAGTACCATTTGGGGTACATATAACTTTTTGATTTTTTTTTTTTTTCCCCATTACGACTTTCACTGTATGGGATAAAATCTTTTATATTTCAATTAATAGATATTTTTGAATGTTATTTTTTATTGTTTATTTTTATATGTTAAATTGGCAAAGGTGTGATTTTAATTTTGTATTTTTTCTAATTTTCTGTATCTACTTTTAAATCCATTTTTTAGTCATAGGGGACTTCAACATACAATCATGTGATCACTTATACCATAGACTGCAGTAGCATACTTCTGCAGCCTATAGGATTTTGAGAGGCTTCCTATTAAACCCTGCTGCAGGCATTTTCCATGACAGGACTGGAAGCCCTCACAAGTCCTTTTCCTGCCATATCAATCTATCGGCATCTCCGCCATTTTGCTGCAGGGATTTTGGGAGAGGGCTGGATTTCTTTCCTAATATATATATACTATCTGCCTAGAGTGGGTCTCATTTACTTCTCAGGATTGCGAGAAGTTATCAGCTGTATTTCACTACCAGCACCTTGTGTGGCGCAGGCTCAGCTCATGAATCCGCTCCATACAGTACACGTCTCACTTATATTTACCTGGAGCGGTTGGGAAGAGGTTGAGCCTTTCTTGATGAGTTCTGTGCTTTATGTCCTCCACTATATTTGTAGCTTTCTTTGAACCTATTCACACAGTACTCCTTGTGGTCTGTATGGTAGTGTTGATAGGAATATCTTTTCCTAGAATACGTCTCTACACATTCCTGCATACGTTGCTGAAGATGTATACTGCGTCAAGACTGTGACGGGAGCTGGTGAACTCACATGACTTGTTTGTGAGGGGAGTAGTGTCTGACACCTTGTTCCCGATGTCCTTAAGCGACCTCACTCTCTCGTCATCTGCGGGGGCCACACAGGCTGCAGAAATCACATCTGTATACGCTGCGTCTTGGGTCTATGGTGTATATATCATAAGAGACACATTTGATCATTACAAGTGTAATACACAGTTCTTATTGCATCCTTATTAATGGCAGAAGCTGCCAGGAGATCAGAGCTACTGGAATATACATGGAAATCTCTACAGATGAAGTCTGTCATGTGTGATACTGTCTGCTGAGCTGCTGTATCTAAGTTTATCATGTGTAATACTGTAAGGCTACTTTCACACTGCCGTTTCTGGGTCCGCTTGTGAGATTCGTTTCAGGGCTCTCACAAGCGGCCCAAAATGGATCAGTTTAGCCCCAAAGCATTCTGAATGGATAAGGATACGTTCAGAATGCATCAGTTTGGCTCCGTTCCGCCTCCATTCCGCTCTGGAGGCGGACACCAAAACGCTGCTTGCAGCGTTTTGGTGTCCGCCTGGTGATGCAGAGCCAAACGGATCCGTCCTGACTTACAATGTAAGTCAATGGGGACGGGTACGTTTTCATTGACACAATATGGTGCAATTGTAAACGGATCCGTCCCCCATTGACTTTCAATATAAGTCAGGACGGATCAGTTTGATATACACTTAGACTTAGATTATTTTTTTTACAGAGTAATGCAGACGGATCCGTTGTGCATTATAGGTGCGGATCCGTCTGTGCAGATACCAGACAGATCCGCACCTGAACGCAGGTATGAAAGTAGCCTTACATAGTTAATACAGTTGAAAAAAGACTTAAGCCCATCAAGTTCAACCAAGGGATAGGTGGGGATGTGAATCCCAGAAGGAAGTGAGACTCAGATTTCTACACATTTTCATAAGCATTAATGTCATTTACTTTTAAGAAGTTATCTAAACCCTTTGTAAAACTGTCCACTATTCCTGCTCTGATCACGTCCTGAGGAAGTCTATTCCACAGATTCACATGATGCCGGTATTGGTTAGACCGCTCAGGTCTCATCAACTCCCACCTACTTACAGTCAGGTCCATAAATATTGGGACATCGACACAATTCTAACATTTTTGGCTCTATACACTACCAAAGTGGATTTGAAATGAAACAAACAAAATGTGCTTTAACTACAGACTGTCAGCTTTAATTTGAGGGTATTTACATCCAAATCAGGTGAACGGTGTAGGAATTACAACAGTTTGCATATGTGCTTCCCACTTGTTAAGGGACCAAAAGTAATGGGACAGAATAATAATCCTAAATCAAACTTTCACTTTTTAATACTTGGTTGGAAATCCTTTGCAGTCAATTACAGCCTGAATTCTGAAATGCATAGACATCACCAGACGCTGGGTTTCATCTCTGGTGATGCCCTGCCAGGCCTCTACTGCAACTGTCTTCAGTTCCTGCTTGTTTTTGGGGCATTTTCCCTTCAGTTTTGTCTTCAGCAAGTGAAATGCATGCTCAATCGGATTCAGGTCAGGTGATTGACTTGGCCATTGCATAACATTCCACTTCTTTCCCTTAAAAAACTCTTTGGATGCTTTTGCAGTATGCTTTGGGTCATTGTCCATCTGCATTGTGAAGCGCCGTCCAATGAGTTCTGAAGCATTTGGCTGAATATGAGCAGATAATATTGCCCAAAACACTTTAGAATTCATCCTGCTGCTTTTGTCAGCAGTCACATCATCAATAAATACAAGAGAACCAGTTCCATTGGCAGCCATACATGCCCACGTCATGACACTACCACCACCATGCTTCACTGATGAGGTGGTATGCTTAGAATCATGAGCAGTTCCTTTCCTTCTCCATACTCTTCTCTTCCCATCACTCTGGTACAAGTTGATCTTGGTCTCATCTGTCCATAGGATGTTGTTCCAGAACTGTGAAGGCTTTTTTAGATTCGTTTGGCAAACTCTAATCTGGCCTTCCTGTTTTTGAGGCTCACCAATGGTTTACATCTTGTGGTGAACCCTCTGTATTCACTCTGGTGAAGTCTTCTCTTCATTGTTGACTTTGACACACATACACCTACCTCCTAGAGAGTGTTCTTGATCTGGCCAACTGTTGTGAAGGGTGTTTTCTTCACCAGGGAAAGAATTCTTCGGTCATTCACCACAGTTGTTTTCCATGGTCTTCCGGGTCTTTTGGTGTTGCTGAGCTCCCTGGTGCGTTCCTTCTTTTTAAGAATATTCCAAACAGTTGTTTTGGCCACGCCTAATGTTTTTGCTATCTCCCTGATGTTTTTAGTTTTTTTTTTCAGCCTAATGATGGATTGCTTCACTGATAGTGACAACTCTTTGGATCTCACCTTGAGAGTTGACAGCAACAGATTCCAAATGCAAATATCACATTTGAAATGAATTCTGGACCTTTTGTCTTCGCATTGTAATTGGGATAATGAGGGAATAACACACACCTGGCCATGGAACAGCTGAGAAGACAATTGTCCCATTACTTTTGGTCCCGCAACAAGTGGGAGGCACATATGCAAACTGTTGTAATTCCTACACCGTTCACCTGATTTGGATGTAAATACCCTCAAATTAAAGCTGACAGTCTGCAGGTAAAGCACATCTTGTTTGTTTCATTTCAAATCCATTGTGGTGGTGTATAGAGCCAAAAAAATTATTATTGTGTCAATGTGCCAATATTTATGGACCTGACTGTATACCTCCCAATAAATAACAGCCAGACAACAGTTCGGATTGAATCGGCCACAGCAGCCATTTTTATTAAATAACAAATAAATATCCAACATAAATAACAACCTTAATCCGCAGAAACCTGAGTAAATGAAGAGGGAGGTCCTAGAAGCCCCCAAAGACACAATTGCACCCCAATAAACTGGCAACTCCATCTTGCCTCCAGCCGATGAACGCCAGCTCGGAGGCACCAACTGATGGACGCCTTAATTCCTCCACTCCAGTTCAACCATCAGAGTCCAGCCCCACCAGTGGGTGCCCTCCCATTCTTATCTACCACTATATTTACCAGCTTCAAGGACCTCCCACTGCCACGACTGCCGCAACAAATAACCGTGACTTAAAACCCGCTTTTTTGACCACATCCATTGCCTCCTATTAACTTGCTTAACCCCATTTTATTTATTTTTTTTAATATAAAAAGACTCCCAAACCTGCTTCCCATTTAAAGGGTGGGAGGGAGTTTGCCTAATTAACCAAAAGGGCTCCTCTTTCCCCTTAACTCCCTCTTTATAAAGCCTCCGTACCACTCCCCCGTTGCCCTATTAACCTCCTCCCCCTGGCTGCCTCTGGCCAATTAACCCTTTAATTTCCGCAACTCACTTAACCAAACGAGCGTCATGCTGGCATCCCCTTAGCTTTCGCCCTAGTCCGGCCCCACTGTTCTTACAGTAAAGAAGCTTTGACACTTCTGAAGACAGAACTTTTTCTTCTCCAATCGGAGGCAGTGCCCCCTTGTCTTTTGAGGGCATTTGACATAGAACCGTTTTTCATATTTTTTGTATAGCCCATTTATATATTTATACAGGTTAATCATGTTCCCCCTTAGACGTCTCTTCTCAAGATTAAATACATGTAATTATTGTAATCTTTCCTCATAACTAAGACCCTCCATGCCCCTTATCAGTTTAGTCGCTCTCCTCTGTACTTTTCCAGCTCCAGGGCATCCTTTCTATGGATTGGTGTCCAGAACTGAACTGCATATTCCAGATGAGGCCACACCGAGGCTTTGAATGAATACATGACAATATCCTGTTAGCCTTAGAAGCAGCTGTTATCTAATCTACCATCTACAAGGACACCCAAATCCTTCCCTATAAGTGACTCTCCTAGTGTTACATATCCTAGACATTATGGTAAACTCTGCCAAAGTTAGGTGAAACTTGATGGAATTCGGCACATTTTTGGCTCATCTAAGTTTAGAGAAATCCTCTGCGTCTAGCTCACTGAGAGGGTGGGGGTGACTTAACAGAAAATAGACGCGGCTTAGCAGGAAAGGAGCATGGCCTAAGATACAATATAGCTGATAACACAAAGCATTATACATGACAGGCTTAGGGTAGGTTCACAAATGCACTGCTGATCCACCCAATCTGCCAGAGGAACAGGCTATAGATTTCACCATATCATATAGGTGGATACTGCCTTTCACCCCCGGGCCCCATTGACTATAATGGTATCTGGCTGCATTCAGACACAAATGTCGGCTTTCGGCCCAACAAAATGTCCTGCATGTACGACTTTTTTGACTGGCTGAAAGTATGTGGCTAGATCCTCACCAGATCCCATTATAGTCAATGGGTATCTGGTGGCGAACGGCAGTACCCAGCTATGCTGGATATGGTGAAATCTGGTAGACTGTTCCTCTGCCAGACCAGTCTACCGGATTTCTGAAGGCATATGTGAACCTACCCTAAGACACGGCTGCTCAGCAAACAGTATCACTCATTATAGGCTTACTAAAGATACAGTGGCTATGCAGACAGGATCACACATGATGGGCTTAGATACAGGAGCTCAGCAGACAGTATCACAGTAAGTGGTTCAGCAGACAGTATGAAACGTGATAGGCTTAGATACAATGGCTCAGTAAACAGTGTCACTGATAGGCTGTGATATAGATATTTAACAGAAGGTATCACACATGAAATGCTTAGATACAGCGACTCAGCAGAGTATCACACAAGATAAACTTAGATACAGCAGCTCAGCAAACAGTATCACACAAGACAGGATTGGACACAGTGGCTCAACAGCGTTTGATACTGTCCCTCATAGACGTTTAATAGGTAAAATAAGGTCTATAGCAGTGATGGGGAACCTTTCAGAGACCGAGTGCCCAAACTGCAACCCAAAACCCACTTATTTATTGGAAAGTGCCAACACGGCAATGTAACCTGAATACTACAGTCCTATACAGTATATCGTCCATGTACTTTATCCTTTAGCTATAATAGCTTGCCTACATTCACTACGCTGCCTGTGCCGTCGATATTGTGCCCTGCACTTATGAATGGCGCGGAAAGTCTGACTCTAAGGCATATTGGTACGCCAGAGATTTTTCCAGGGGGTGGGTGCCCACAGAGAGGGTTCTGAGTGCCGCCTCTGACACCCGTGCCACAGGTTCGCCACCACTGGCCTAGGTGCACTCAAATTATAAATATGGGCCATTTTATGTGCCATCTTCATGATTGATCGTGAGCTCATTGTTATTGTGTGCATCATGATTTAGAGACATCTCCTCCATTCTAGGCTCTTGTTCACACCAGTCAGTTGACTAGTTTTATGTCATCACGTATCCGAGATCACTATAACTCCCAGTGCCATCATAGAGGGTTGAAATAGTGGATGTAGCTACATAGCATAGTTTATTGACTTGGCAGTGGTTATCAAGTACTGTAGGACGTTTAAGGGCATTCTAATATGGTATTATTTGAGCAAGGTATGACCCTACATAGGCACTATGTAACTGTATTTCTTGAGCACTGTATGACTATATATGAGCAGTATATGACTGTATTATATGAGCGCTGTTTATTCCTGTATGGGCACATATCACTGCATTACATCAGCACTACATCTGTGTATGTGACCCAGTATTAGCACTATATGACTATATTGCTTGAGCACTGTATGGCTGTGTGTAGGCAATACATAAGGATATTACTTGAGCACTGTATGACTGTATGGAAGCAGTGTCTGTTTTACTTGAGTATTGTATGAATAACCCTGTATGAGTATTTTGTGACTTTTTTATTTCAGCACTTTATAAGGCCTCTTTCATACATTAATGTCTGGTCAGTGTTTGATCAGTGATTTCCATCAGTGATTTTGGGTCTTAAACAGGAGTTGAGGCTACTGAGAGATAAGGTATATGGGAAAGATCTGCACCTGGTTTTGGCTCACAATAACTGATGAAAATAACTGACCAAACTCTGATCAATACACTGTGTGAAAGAGGCCTAACCCTGTACTGGCAATGTATGACTGCATCACATAACGGGACACTTCCATCAGAAATGAGTATTTTTAGCTCAATTTTAATTGGACACACATTTTTTATCATTTGGGGAATTTTCTTTTTCATCTGCGCAATACTATGCCATTAAAAATGAAATACAAAGTGTTGTCCTTCTATAGCAGTCACCACAAATTATAAGACCAGATCTCCTATATACACTCACCTAAAGTACTATTAGGAACACCATACTAATACGGTGTTGGACCCCCTTTTGCCTTCAGAACTGCATTGATTCTATGTGGCATTGATTCAACAAGGTGCTGATAGCATTCTTTAGACATGTTGGCCCATATTGATAGGATAGCATCTTGTAGTTGATGGAGATTTGAGGGATGCACATCCAGGGCACGAAGCTCCCGTTCCACCACATCCCAAAGATGCTCTATTGGGTTGAGATCTGGTGACTGTGGGGCCATTTTAGTACAGTGAACTAATTGTCATGTTCAAGAAACCAGTTTGAAATGATTCAAGCTTTGTGACATGGTGCATTATCCTGCTGGAAGTAGCCATCAGAGGATGGGTACATGGTTGTCATAAAGGGATGGACATGGTCAGAAACAATGCTCAGGTAGCCCGTGGCATTTAAACAATGGCCAATTGGCACTAAGGGGCCTAAAGTGTGCCCAGAAAACATCCCCCACACCATTACACCACCACCACCAGCCTGCACAGTGGTAACAAGGCATGATGGATATACGTTTTCATTCTGTTTGCGCCAAATTCGGACTCTACCATTTGAATGTCTCAACAGAAATCGAGACTCATGAGACCAGGCAACATTTTTCCAGTCTTCAACAGTCCAATTTTGGTGAGCTCGTGCAAATTGTAGCCTCTTTTTCCTATTTGAGTGGTACCCGGTGGGGTCTTCTGCTGTTGTAGCCCATCCGCCTCAAGGTTGTGCGTGTTGTGGCTTCACAAATGCTTTGCTGCATACCTCGGTTGTAACAAGTGGTTATTTCAGTCAACGTTGCTCTTCTATCAGCTTGAATCAGTCGGCCCATTCTCCTCTGACCTCTAGCATCAACAAGGCATTTTCGCCCACAGGACTGCCGCATACTGGATGTTTTTCCCTTTTCACACCATTCTTTGTAAACCCTAGAAATGGTTGTGCGTGAAAATCCCAGTAACAGCAGATTGTGAAATACTCAGACCTGCTCGTCTGGCACCATCAACCATGCTACGCTCAAAATTCCTTAAATCACCTTTCTTTCCCATTCTGACATTGTCAGGACTGGAATAGTGGATCAGGTATGGAATCCTTTGGCAGGGACGAAATAAACCCCAAAAATTAGCGTGGTACAAAAAAGGTCAATCCAATCGGGTAGTCGGTTCCAGTTCCGGGTCGTGGCAGGCAGCAGAAATCGTAATCGAGGAAACAGGCAAGGAGTCGGTAGCTGGGAAGTCAGATTAAACAACAGGTTCACAGGAGGGAGCTGGGTGTTCACCATAAGGTTGAATAACTCAGCAATGAGTCAAGGCTCTGACTGGCTTTAAAGGGAACCTGTCACCCAAAAATCGCCTATTAAGCTGTTTACAGTACCTTATAGTGCTGTATAGTCGTTTCCTGATGCACTTTTTGTTAGTTTTGCAGCATGTATGCTCAGTCAGAAATCGATGTTATATTCAGCTGCTGCCCCGTGCTTCAAGTCAGGCTTGAAGTCACGGGGGCAGCGGCCTCGGCGTCTTACATGGCCCTCTCCCCGCCCCCTGCCTCTGTGACTGACAGCCGAAATCCGATTCCGGGACCGCGCTCAACGGCCGCATGCGCAGTAAAGGGCGGCAGGAGCGCGGTCCCGGCTGCCGCGCGTACTACGCGCCGTCTTACTTTCGCCGCACTGCGCATGCGCCCGACATCCTGTATCAAACGCGCCCGCGCCCGGCATCTGGGCGCGGGCGCGTTTGATACAGGATGTCGGGCGCATGCGCAGTGCGGCGAAAGTAAGACGGCGCGTAGTACGCGCGGCAGCCGGGACCGCGCTCCTGCCGCCCTTTACTGCGCATGCGGCCGTTGAGCGCGGTCCCGGAATCGGATTTCGGCTGTCAGTCACAGAGGCAGGGGGCGGGGAGAGGGCCATGTAAGACGCCGAGGCCGCTGCCCCCGTGACTTCAAGCCTGACTTGAAGCACGGGGCAGCAGCTGAATATAACATCGATTTCTGACTGAGCATACATGCTGCAAAACTAACAAAAAGTGCATCAGGAAACGACTATACAGCACTATAAGGTACTGTAAACAGCTTAATAGGCGATTTTTGGGTGACAGGTTCCCTTTAAGTACACAGCGAACCCAGGACCGCCCCCCCTGGTTGCCGGGCAACCAGGAGGCTTCCTTAGTCAGAAGCCAATCATAAGGCTGAGGGCGGTGACGGAGGCTGGAGCCCTCCCCCAGCCTGAATAGCACCTGTGGTCTGGAATGGAGCATGTGCACTACGCTCGTATCCCCGCGCACGCGGCTTGTGTACCGCGCACCCGGCTTTCGACTCGCGCAGGCGCACTGGCCACATCGACGTCAGGTGTCCTGTCAGGAGGAGCTATCTGCGCCCGCCACCCGCGCCTGCGAACCTGATGCGAAACGGCCCCCCTGGTTCGCTGACAGAGCCCCCCACCAAGGAGCGGCCGCCGGACGCGAACCTGGGATGGCCGATCAGGATGAGCCCTGTGGAATGCGCGGACCTTGGCGTCTGCATGAAGGTTACCTGCCGGGTCCCAGGAACGCTCCTCTGGCCCATATCCCTTCCAGTGGACAAGGTATTCCAAGACTCCACGGCGTCTGCGGGAGTCCAAGATCCCCTGGACTTCATACTCATCATTGTTATCCACCTGAATGGGAGCGGGTGGCACCGGCATTCTGCCCACAAGGGTGTTGGCATGGTAGGGTTTCAGTAGTGATACATGAAACACCGGATGGATGTTAAATGAAGTGGGCAGGTTTAGTCTCGCCGCAACGTCGTTGACCATTGAGGCGATGGTGAATGGTCCCAAATAGCGAGGGCCCAATTTCTTGGACGGGCAGGTCAGTTTAAGGTGCTGAGAAGATAGCCATACCCTATCCCCACTTCTGTACTTGGGGCTCTCGGTGCGTCTCCGATCGGCCTGAGTCTTTTGTTGTTGCTGGGTAGTGCGGAGCTTCCGCACTAGGGTACGTAGCAAACCCCGGAGACGACGGAGGCGCTGGGCCACTTCAGGTACAGGAATGTCCACCGGAAGGTCTGGAAGCGTCAAGGGATGGTACCCGTAATTCGCATAAAAGGGCGAGAGTCCTGTAGAGGTATGCTGCTGTTGATTGTATGCATATTCTGCCAGAGGGAGAAGGTCCACCCAGTCGTCTTGTAGGTATGACGAATAGCAGCGGAGATACTGCTCCAAAGTTTGGTTCGTCCTCTCCGTCTGGCCGTTGGACTGGGGATGATAAGCAGAGGACAGTTTGCGGGTGATGTGGAGGCAGCGGCAAAATTGGCTCCAGAAACGGGAGGTGAACTGCGAACCCCGATCAGATACAATAGAGGAGGGGAGTCCATGTATGCGGAACACGTGCTGTAGAAACAATTTTGAGGTATGTTGGGCTGTTGGAAGGCCGGTAGTTGGAATAAAGTGGGCCATCTTGGTGCATCTATCTACTACAACCAAGATCGTAGTGTGGCCCTGTGAAGGAGGTAAGTCCACCACAAAATCCATGGCGAGGTCCCTCCAGGGCACCGTTGCCACGGGTAGAGGTTGTAGTGGGCCGACTGGCCGGGTGTGGGGTCTCTTGTGTATGGCACAGATAGTGCATGAGCCCACAAAGGACCGTACATCCGCCGCTAGGGAAGGCCACCAGAACTGCCTCTGCACGTACTCTAAGGTATTGCGTATTCCCCTGTGACCTGCGGTTGGGTGGTCGTGATGATGTTGTAGGATCGGCACCCGATGGGAAGTAGGCACGTAGATCTTTCCCTGATGGTAACGTAGACCCTGCCTTTGTGGCAGGTGTGCTGCTTCTGACGGTACGGTCATGCTGGCTTGTCGGATCTCTTCGAGTAATGAATGTTGTGTGGCCAAAAAGTAGGTGCTTGGAAGGATGGTTTCTGGAGGTGAAAACACTGCATCGGTGTCGTGAAGACGGGAGAGGGTATCGGCCTTCCCGTTCTTTGATCCAGGACGATATGTTATCTGGAGGGTGAAGCGGGAAAAGAAGAGGGCCCATCTGGCTTGCCGGGGCCGTAACCTCTTAGCAGTACGAAGGTATTCTAGATTACGGTGATCAGTATAGACAGTTACTGGGTGCTTGGCTCCTTCCAGCAGATGCCGCCACTCCTCCAGCGCATTTTTTATGGCCAGTAGTTCCCTCTCGCCCACATCGTAGTTTCGTTCCGCCTTGGTTAACTTGCGGGAGTAGAACGCCACTGGGTGTAGGAGTTGTTTCTCCCCTTGTCTTTGGGAGAGAACTGCCCCAACTGCTTTCTCTGAGGCATCTGTCTCCAGGTAGAAGGGGAGAGCAGTGTCAGGCTGTGCCAGTACCGGAGCTTGTGTGAAGAGTCTTTGGAGGGTTTGGAAGGCCTTATGAGCGGCAGGGGTCCATACAAACGGAACGTTGTTCCCGGTTAGGACCGTAATAGGAGCGCATATGGCCGAGAAATTCCGGATGAAGCGACGGTAGAAATTTGCGAAACCGATAAACTGTTGGACCATTCGTCGATTTCGTGGGATAGGCCATTCTAGGACGGCCTGAACCTTCTTGGGGTCCATCTCCACTTTCCCGGGGGACAGTATGTATCCCAAGAATTCAATAGAAGGAACCTCAAAGATGCTCTTCTCCAGCTTCCCATAGAGTCGGTGTGTCCGAAGGCGCTGGAGGACTACCTTCACATGTCTCTCATGCTGCTGGAGTGTGTGGGAAAAAATAAGGATGTCATCCAGATACACTACCACATATGTGTCCAGAAGATCGCGGAAGACATCGTTGATAAAGCTTTGGAAGGTAGCTGGGGCGTTACAAAGCCCGAAGGGCATCACCAGATACTCATAATGACCGAATCTGGAACGAAAAGCCGTCTTCCACTCATCGCCCTCACGGATCCGCACAAGATTATAGGCCCCCCGGAGGTCGATCTTGGAGAACACTTTGGCATCCTTCACTCGGTCCAGGAGATCAGGGATGAGAGGGAGAGGGTATTTATTTTTCCTGGTGATGTTGTTAAGGCCCCGGTAGTCCACACAGGGCCGAAGACCCCCGTCCTTCTTCCCCACAAAAAATATACCTGCACCGACTGGGGAGGTGGACGGGCGGATGAAGCCCTTTGCCAGGCTTTCCTCAATGTAATCCCTCAGCGCCTGGGTCTCAGGCTCAGACAAGTTGTATAACCGTCCGTACGGTAGCGGGGCCCCGGGAAGTAGATCAATGGGGCAGTCATAAGGTCTGTGGGGAGGTAAGGTGTCTGCCCCTGCTTTCTCAAAGACATCCGCGTATTCTTCGTATTTAGCAGGTAATACCCGAGGAGATGAGGCCAGGACCAGCAGAGAGCCAGGAACGGAGGAGATGCAGTGGGAGATGCAATAAGAGGACTGAAATGTGACAAGTCCCAGGGCCCAGTCTATTTGGGGGTTGTGTTTTCTAAGCCATGGGATGCCCAAGATAACAGGAAATAAAGGAGAGGGTACGATGTCCCACACGATCTCTTCACGGTGGTGGCGACCAATGGAAAGGGTAAGAGGGTGTGATTCCAAAGAGACAGGTCCGGTTTTTAATGTACTGCCATCCACCATGTGGAGTCGGGATGGGTGTTCCTTGGGGCGCAAGGATATTCCTAGCTGCGTGGCAAGTTTGGAATAAAAAAAACAGCTGCTTGCGCCCGAATCAATTAAGGCCGTGAGTTCATGGCCAGTTCCGTTCAGCTGCAGAGAAACACACAGAGTTAGATGGGAAGAACCGTGGTATACAGGTATGTTCAAAAACACAGCGGAACTGACAGTCCTACCTGTAGGTGGTTTGACAGGACAGTCTCTCAATATATGCCCGAATTTGGCACAGTAGAGGCAGAGATTGAGAGTCCGCCTTCTGGACCTCTCAACTGCTGAGAGTGGACCCCTGACTACTCCGACCTGCATTGGTTCGTCCGGGGTGAGGTCTCCCACTGTGGAGGATTGCCCAAGGACTGAAACGGGAAGGGGATTGGATCGCCGTGCAGGAGGAGGCAAAGCGTGCTGTCTCTCCGTCCTTCGTTCCCGGAAACGGCGGTCCAGTTGGGTAACCGTGCTCATCAGCCCTTCCAGGACCTCTGGAACCCCGATACGGGCGAGTTCGTCTTTTAATTGGTCCGACAGTCCGATCCGGAACTGGTCGATAAGGGCCACTTCATTGAGTCCGGTATCTGGTGCGATCTCCCGGAACTCCGTAATGTAGTCCTCCACTGGACGCCTTCCTTGTCGCAGGGAACGGAGAGTGTCCCTAGAGGTGGAAGCACGCAGGGGGTCGTCAAAGAGTGCCTGCATGGCGGAAACAAAAGAGCCCCAAGAGGACAGCACTGGGCTATCAGTTTGCAGGAGCTGATGGGCCCAGGTCTGTGGGGGTCCCGTGAGCAGGGAGATAGCTGTCCGTACTTTGACATAGTCTGAGGAGTAAGTGCGGGGTTTCAAGGAGAATAGTAGCTCGCAGGAAATAATAAATGAACGGCATTTCTTCCTGTCTCCAGAAAAGCGTTCTGGTAGGGCTACTGCGGGTTCACTGTTCACCACTTCTAGTGAGGTGCGTGGAGCGGGAGGAGGTGAGGGTGGTAGTGCAGTGAACTGGGCCTGGCGCAGCTCCTGGGCACGCATTCTCCCTAATAGGTGTGCATGGCTGGCCTGCATGTCCTGAAGGGCTTGCGCCATCATCGTCAGTTGTTCGGACAAAGAAGGGGCACCGTCTGCAGGTCCCGCGGATTCCATGGTATGGCTGAGTTATTCTGTCAGGACTGGAATAGTGGATCAGGTATGGAATCCTTTGGCAGGGACGAAATAAACCCCAAAAATTAGCGTGGTACAAAAAAGGTCAATCCAATCGGGTAGTCGGTTCCAGTTCCGGGTCGTGGCAGGCAGCAGAAATCGTAATCGAGGAAACAGGCAAGGAGTCGGTAGCTGGGAAGTCAGATTAAACAACAGGTTCACAGGAGGGAGCTGGGTGTTCACCATAAGGTTGAATAACTCAGCAATGAGTCAAGGCTCTGACTGGCTTTAAGTACACAGCGAACCCAGGACCGCCCCCCCCTGGTTGCCGGGCAACCAGGAGGCTTCCTTAGTCAGAAGCCAATCATAAGGCTGAGGGCGGTGACGGAGGCTGGAGCCCTCCCCCAGCCTGAATAGCACCTGTGGTCTGGAATGGAGCATGTGCACTACGCTCGTATCCCCGCGCACGCGGCTTGTGTACCGCGCACCCGGCTTCCGACTCGCGCAGGCGCACTGGCCACATCGACGTCAGGTGTCCTGTCAGGAGGAGCTATCTGCGCCCGCCACCCGCGCCTGCGAACCTGATGCGAAACGGCCCCCCTGGTTCGCTGACAGACATTCAGTTTGGAGTTCAGGAGATTGTCAGGACCACAACCCTACATGCATTGAAGCAACTGCCATGTGATTGGTTGACTAGATAATCGCATTAATGAGAAATAGAACAGGTGTTCCTAATAATTCTTTAGGTGAGTGTATATAGATAATTCATTGTCAGTTTACTGCTTCTGTGAGGGGAAGATGTTATCTACATGATAATCCTCATTATAATTGTAGGTGTAGAATTAGGAGAACAGTATGACGGCTCTATTGGTAGACCTAAATAAAGATGCCCACAGAAGAGCACTACACTTATTAGTGCGATGTGTAAAATCAGTCAGTGATGGTCTGACTGCATAAGATAAGCGAGACTCTGTGACATGCTAAAACGCCAAACAAAGGAGGAAGTTAAAGAACCAGGACAGGAAGTAGAATACATGGGATGACTTCAACAAATTTTATCCAGAAAACCATTTTTATGAAAAAAGAAAAAATACATAGAATATTCACATATAAGTATCCCTTATCCAATTCTAAAAACGCCCTCCACAATGCCCAGGCCCCTCCTATAGATCATATTTACCCCGCTTTCTGGCACCCGCGCCACTCCCTGCACGGTTGCTGCTGATCAAAACCTCCGGCCACGGGAGGGGGCTCCTTTCGGCGGTGCAGCCAATAGCAGGATGCAACGGTGAGCAGCCTCCCTAGCATCACTGGTGACATTGCGGGGGACATTCAGAATTGGATAACCCCTTGAAGCACTGTTATTTGTGCATTGTATAACATTGTATGGGAACTATACTACTTTACTACTTGAGCGCTGTATTGTCATTATATCGCCGGATGACCCTGTATGGCATTTTACAGTATGTATTGTTACTATATAACTATTATTTTAAGCTCTTTTGGGGCATTATATGACTGTATTTCTTGAGTTCTGGATGAACTTCTATGGGTTTTTATGACTGCTATACGATGATGCTGTATTGACACTTTATAACTGTATTATTGAAGCTCTATATGGTCACTGTGATTCGAGCATGTCATGACCCTGTATGGCCATTATATGACTGCATTACTTGAGTACTGTATGATCCTGTACTGGTACTATATGTGCACAGTGGTACTGTCTGGTGCCTGGCAGATCTGTTTCTACCCACAATTAATATTTTACCCGTTAAATTCCCCTGAATTCATTGTTATCGTGTTCATCCTGATTTAGAGACATGGCCTCTATTCTAGGCTTTTGTTTACATGAGTCAGTCGACAAGTATGATGTCACCGCATACCAGAGGTCACTACAACACCCAGCGGAGTAATAGATCTTTAATATAATGAATGCAGCAACATTTCCTAGTCTATTGATTAGACAGAGTTCATTGAGTACTGCGTGACCCTTTATGGCACTATCATACTGCAGTATTTGAACATGGTATGACCCTATGTTGGCAGTGTATGGCTGTATTAGTTGAGCTGTGTATGATATTGTATGGGCACTATATTACATCCATTTTATGCTGCCTGAACCACAGATATGACTGTATTATTTGATTGTTCATGGGCACTATTTGAATGTATTGTTTGAGAATTATAGCATACCTATATGGGTACTATATGACTGAATTATTTCAACATTGTATAACCCTGTATGGCTGCATTATTTCGACACTGACTGTTATATGAGCACTGTATGGAACTATATGGGAACTAGATATTTGTATTATATGAACACTGTATGATCCTATACAGGCACTACATGGCTATTAGTTGAGCACTGTATTACCCTTTTATGTGCTCTGTATAACTAGTTTTTGAGCACTGTTGGGCACTGTATATCTGTATTGGTTAAACACTTTATGAACCAGTATGGATGTTATATGACTTTTATTTGAGCATTGTATGACCCTGTATGGGCACATTTATAAAGACCGGCGCTTTAGACGCCGGTCTTAATAAACCCCTGGGCTGGCGATGGATCCGCCAGAGTTATGAAGAGGGGTCGGCCTCTTCATAACTTTGGCGGATCCACCGCCACTTCTAAATGTAAGACAGCTTCCTTGCTGTCTTACATTTAGACCTGTTTCTACACCTGAAACAGGCCTGCACACTTTTTGGGCGTGTGTGGGCAAAGTCACAGACTGCGGTGCAACTAGCTGTTGCGCCGCAATCTGCTCCTGCAATACGACTAATATAGGCGTATTTCAGCTTAATAAATTACCCACTATATATCTGTATTATATGAACACATTGTGGCCCTATATGTACACTATGGGGGTCATTTATCATGCTGAAAAACGCCTAAATCAGATCAACAAAAGTCAAAATCGCCCCTTCCCTTGGGTAATCCTGCAGTTCAAAATGACACCCAACTTGTGAAAATCGGTTGTAGCATTGGTGGCCATAGTGTTGAGCAAATCGACCTTCAGATCCAAGATTCGATTCTGGCTTCACCCCAGAAAGGCATCCCTCACCAGCCACGCCCCCAAATGGGTAGGCCACGCCTCAGCTCTGCACTCACTATTTCGTTGGTGGAGTCACCGTGTACATACAGGTCCTTCTCAAAAAATTAGCATATTGTGATAAAGTTCATTATTTTCTGTAATGTACTGATAAACATTAGACTTTCATATATTTTAGATTCATTACACACCAACTGAAGTAGTTCAAGCCTTTTATTGTTTTAATATTGATGATTTTGGCATACAGCTCATGAAAACCCAAATTTCCTATCTCAAAAAATTAGCATATTTCATCCGACCAATAAAAGAAAAGTGTTTTTAATACAAAAAAAGTCAACCTTCAAATAATTATGTTCAGTTATGCACTCAATACTTGGTCGGGAATCCTTTTGCAGAAATAACTGCTTCAATGCGGCGTGGCATGGAGGCAATCAGCCTGTGGCACTGCTGAGGTGTTATGGAGGCGCAGGATGCTTTGATAGCGGCCTTAAGCTCATCCAGAGTGTTGGGTCTTGCGTCTCTCAACTTTCTCTTCCCAATATCCCACAGATTCTCTATGGGGTTCAGGTCAGGAGAGTTGGCAGGCCAATTGAGCACAGTAATACCATGGTCAGTAAACCATTTACCAGTGGTTTTGGCACTGTGAGCAGGTTCTAGGTCGTGCTGAAAAATGAAATCTTCATCTCCATAAAGCTTTTCAGCAGATGGAAGCATGAAGTGCTCCAAAATCTCCTGATAGCTAGCTGCATTGACCCTGCCCTTGATAAAACACAGTGGACCAACACCAGCAGCTGACTGGCACCCCAGACCATCACTGACTGTGGGTACTTGACACTGGACTTCAGGCATTTTGGCATTTCCCTCTCCCCAGTCTTCCTCCAGACTCTGGCACCTTGATTTCCAAATGACATGCAAAATTTGCTTTCATCCGAAAAAAGAACTTTGGACCACTGAGCAACAGTCCAGTGCTGCTTCTCTGTAGCCCAGGTCAGGCGCTTCTGCCGCTGTTTCTGGTTCAAAAGTGGCTTGACCTGGGGAATGTGGCACCTGTAGCCCATTTCCTGCACACGCCTGTACACGGTGGCTCTGGATGTTTCTACTCCAGACTCAGTCCACTGCTTCCGCAGGTCCCCCAAGGTCTGGAATCGGTCCTTCTCCACAATCTTCCTCAGGGTCCGGTCACCTCTTCTCGTTGTGCAGCGTTTTCTGTCCACACTTTTTCCTTCCCACAGACTTCCCACTGAGGTGCCTTGATGCAGCACTCTGGGAACAGCCTATTCGTTCAGAAATTTCTTTCTGTGTCTTACCCTCTTGCTTGAGGGTGTCAATGATGGCCTTCTGGACAGCAGTCAGGTCGGCAGTCTTACCCATGATTGCGGTTTTGAGTAATGAACCAGGCTGGGAGTTTTTAAAAGCCTCAGGAATCTTTTGCAGGTGTTTAGAGTTAATTAGTTGATTCAGATGATTAGGTTAATAGCTCGTTTAGAGAACCTTTTCATGATATGCTAATTTTTTGAGATAGGAAATTTGGGTTTTCATGAGCTGTATGCCAAAATCATCAATATTAAAACAATATAAGGCTTGAACTACTTCAGTTGTGTGTAATGAATCTAAAATATATGAAAGTCTAATGTTTATCAGTACATTACAGAAAATAATGAACTTTATCACAATATGCTAATTTTTCGAGAAGGACCTGTATATTACTTTACTTATCCTGTACTGATCCTGAGTTAAATCCTGCATTATACTCCAGAGCTGCACTCACTATTCTGCTGGTGGAGTCACTGTGTACATACATTACATTACTTATCCTGTACTGAGCCTGAGTTAAATCCTGTATTATACTCCAGAGCTGCACTCACTATTCTGCTGGTGGAGTCACTGTGTACATACATTACTTATCCTGTACTGATCCTGAGTTACATCTTGTATTAGACTCCAGAGCTGTACTCACTATTCTGCTGGTGGAGTCATTGGGCCAGATTTATCACGACTCTGACAGCTCACTCCACTTTAACATATGGCTAAAGTCAGTTTTAGCCAAGTCAGATTTATGATCGGCCCTTTAAGACTGTAATAAATGTGGTTTGACGGTAGCAGTTTATCCGTCAGTAAGCAGCTTTACAAAAGTCGCACATCTTTACGAAAAAGTTGCATGTTTTTATGAAAAAGTCGCATGTTCTATTAAAAAGTCTCATAAGATAAGCATGGTCCTCACTGGAGTGAAATTGCGACTTTTTTGCGAAATTTTTGCGACTTTTTAGCGACTTTTTAAATAGTCCCAATAGTAAATCTGTCTAGAGATTTATTTACATAAGAAAACACGCCCACTTTCAGAAAACTGGCGAGCATAGTGCAGAGCAGAAAAAAGTCGCAAATTTTTGCGCAGTTTAAGCGATTGCGCAAAAATGTGCGACTTTTTCACTCCATTATTCTGACTTGAGCTAATGATAAATCTGGCCCATTGTGTCTATACTCCCTTCCAAGTCCTGTTTGAAAAAGGGCTCATGCACACTTATTTTTTGTCCTTGACTTTGTGTGCATTCCGTGTCCGTATGTCCGAAAGTTCGTTCCGTCTTGCAGACAGGAACAGGCAGAGGTACAATGGATCTGCAAAAAAACGGATGTAACACGGACGTCACACGAATGTCATCCTTTTTTTTTGCAGATCTGTGTTTTGCAGACCGCAAAATTCATACGGTCATGTGCATGAGCCCAAAGGGTTTCTGCTGGTATAGCCCACTTACAGCTGGATCAATAATTGTATTAAGAAAGGTGATCAGTGTGATTTCTTCTATTGGCTCCCTGTTGTATGTTGGCCTGAAGGTGGAACAGGCTGAAGATGAGCACCTGACAAAGACATTCTGGTTCCGTGCTGCTTCTCGATGCAAAGAAACCGCCCCCTAAAAACACGCTTAGTAGGGAGTGCAATTCATACTGCACTACAGTCTATAAAGTAGCAGCTGGCCACCCTAAAAGAAAAATCACAAAAATAAGGCATAAATGGCAAAAAACTATGCAACCACCCTGATGGTTAGATTGATTCCTGTGATGTTTGCATTGAGCCGCGACTCCCCAGGTTGTACCACTCATCTTAATCTGATGTGGGTGCCGCACTTCCCGCTGTTACCTCCGTGCGCCGTAAATTTCTAATCTACAGAAACATCACTTTATTGTTCCATCGACATTATGACGGATCTCTCCGCTCATCTTTCAGCCGCAGATTTGTGTGGGTTTCCAGACTGACGAGAGTCAATCCACTTTACAGAGTATCAAGTATTTTGTGCACTCGGCGGGCGGCATGTGTCTGTCACTTACATCTCACGTCTCGTACTGTATTGGGGAGATTTATTAAAACCGCGGAGCAGTTGCCAATAGCAACCAATCAGATAATTAATTTACTGTAATGGGGTAGCGGGCCGGAGGTCCAGCCACAGCACATCAGACATGTCGAGAGGCAGCCGGAATAAAACTACAGCACGTTTTTTTGTCCGCCTGCCTCTCGGCATGTTTGCCGTGCTGCGTATGGACCTCCAGCCCGCCACCAATATAGTGAATGGGGCCGGAGCGGACTTCCGGCGGCACGGTGGACTTGCGGTAGCACGGATCTGGCAGGCTGTTCCCCCACCGGAACAGCCTGCTGGAAAAGGCTACCACAAGTGTGAAAGTAGACTAACACCTCCCACCTTCGTCCCTCCTGCGATACCTCTCTCAATACACTACATCATTGTGCCTTATACAGTTGTGGTAAATTGTTAGGCGTGTGCAAGCATAGTGGTGATGATTTCCAGAAGACTGTTGAGTGCAGCTTTGAATGTAACTAGAGTAGAACAGGTGATGACACCAGTTAACCACCATATTTATTTAGTTTTTTCCACTGGGGGAATGAATACTCTGTCTTTGCGCTGACCTCATGGTAGAAGCGCCAGACCCATCAGTGAAGACTAAGATCACTGCCCAGCGTTGGGTAGTCCATATTCCTGGACAGTGGTTTTATATAATTAATGGCAATCATAGTGCAGCCTATACACCAGAGCTGAAATCTCCCAGCATTCCTCACTTGTTCAGTGTCTGCACAGAGCTTGCTTTGGTGATTTTCATTTTGGGAAGTGTTGTCTTTATACCAGACCCTGTACAATAGTCATCTGCCAGTAATTAAAAACCAGATTTTAGGAGCTAAATTGGGGGAACTTGTCCACAAACTTGCTGATTGTTTCTATTAACAACCAGTAGAATTGCCAATGCAGCTCTGGAGTAAAACGCAGGCTGTGGTCATGTTTATAACTGTGCCCCTGCTGGGTGCTTATTAGTGCAGGACGTAGGACGGATGCCCTGTGTACTCTGTATTATAGTTTCCCTCTCCTCCATGTGGTGGCACATGAACAACAGATGCCGTTTGTAGGAAAGTTCAAAGTCTCCATTGCGACGTCACAGTTCTGTGGTTGTTTTTAGCCTTGGAAAATCAATTTCAGATGTGATTAACTCTGGGTATGGATGCTGCTGCGGAACCTCGTCATAGTAAATGTTCCAACATCTGTTGTACAGGGACTTGCTGCTTCTTCTGGTTATAATACTGAGAGCAAACATAAAGGGATGGTAACCCTATTGACTGCAGTTTATAAGGGTATGGCCACGCGGCGCCGGTCGTAGTGCCATCTTGATGCCGTTAGGGACTGCAGCATCTCATTTTCCAACAGAAGTCAACGGGAAAATAGGTTTCTGAGAGAGACCTGGAACTTTGACCGTGCCTGATTGACGGCACATAAGACATGTCCTGCTGCTTGCGGCTGCTGACTGCATCAGATATACAGCTGAGTAGCCTCTTGCTGGATACCCTAACGCCCGACGCATAAACAAGTTCTTGAGCTTTTTTTGGGGCGTTTGTCGCGCGTTTTGGCCCATAGACTCATTGGACAACACTGCAGTCAATCACACAAACGCGTGTTTTACTATTGCAAAAAACGTGCATAAAAACGTGCGACAAATACGCGCGTAAAACGCGCGTCTCAGAAACGCTTAGGTGTGAACCCAGGGTAAAGAGTAGTGTGGGCAGTATACAGCGTGCGTTATCTTGTTGGAACACCATGGGGGATATTTATCAAAGTTGATGTAAAGGTAAAACTGGCTTAGTTGCCCATTGCAACCAATTAGACTCCTTCTTTCATTAGTTAGAGCTCCTTTGGAAAATGAAAGGTGGAATATGATTGGTTGCTATGGGCAACTGAGCCAGTTTTACTTTACACCAGTTTTGAAAAAGGCAGCAGTACTGGTTCCTTAATGTCCTGGGCACACTGAAAGCTGGTCAATGTTCCCCCCACATATACTAGACGGGATTGGCCATGGTAGCTAATGGCGCCCCACATTATGAAACTTGGGGGAGATTTATCCATTTTGGCGCAATTTGCACCATAACTAACATGTAGGGCTGGAGACAGAGCATAATAAATGAGACATAGTGGAGATTTGCGACATTACGACATGCAACATTTTTACTCCGGTTTGTGTGAGAAGAGCCAGAAGGACTGACTATGGCCAGCTCTGCAGGAACTTTCGATTTTCAACATGGTTTCCGCTTGTCTGGAGTATGCTTACAACATCACCTACATTTCCGCCTTTATCGGTCCTAATTATTATGAATTATTATTAGCCATGCCCACTTCTCTCAGCAGATTTCTGTTTTGGCATGAATCCTTCATTGTGGAGTGAGTGCTAATGTAGGCATGTGATAAATTTGGCGCAATTTAGTTAGCATGTCATTTTGGTGCATTTTGCATTACTTTTTTGGTGCAGATTGATAAATCTTCCCCCTGGTGTTGGTCCTGTGTGTCGCCGCACTATACATGATGACAGTAGGCACTTTCCGTCCTCCTGTGATGTGGCCATCATTAGTACCCAGGCAGAACCTGCTTTCATCATTGAACACTATTGTTTGCCATAGATGGCCACATAAGAATTTGCAGGAGTGCCAGCTCGATCGCCAGATCTCTCCCCCATCAGGAATGTCTGGGACTGGATGGGGCGACAGATCTCCCATTTACAGCAGCCAACAACCACCTTTGTTGAACTACAGGTCCAAGTAGAAAGAGCTTGGAATGACATACCGCAGGAGGATATCCTGCATCTGTATGACCGTTACCATACCTGAGTGGCAGCCTGTATCGTAGGAAGGGGAGATGCCACCCAGTATTGACCCTGCCTCAATGTATACCCTGCTGCAGAACCCAAAATGATAGGTGCTCCACCTTCATTGACCAAGCACCACTAGCAGTTTATACTTGGTCAGTCTCAGCTCAGTTAGATTAGGTTTTCCAGGGGTTCTATTTTCATATTCCGGTAGTTGTATGTTTATGGAGGTTCTCGGCACTGGAAGTATGAAAAAACTGGATCTCCTAAAATTAGAGAATTCTAGGATGTTAGTTATAGTAGGTCCACATACAGCGGACTTTTCAGGCTCAAAACTAACTGCAGCTTTGGCAGCATCCATAATCTGCAGCAGTTGTTGCGGTTGTTCACTGCATATTTTAGCACCAGAGTGAAATCCTCTGTGAACATCCACAACAGAAATCTACACCTCAGGTCTATTTTCATACGGAAAATTCCACAGCAAGTGAAGGAGAGTTGTTAATGGGCCTCTATCAGCAGATTTGTACCTATGACACTGGCTGACCTGCTACATGTGCGCTTGGCAACTGAAGGCATCTGTGTTGGACCCATGTTCATATGTGCCCGCATTGCTGAGAAAAATGATACTTTAATATGTGCAAATGGGCCTCTAGGAGCAATGGGGGCGTTGCCATTACACCTAGAGGCTCTTCTCTCTCTACAACTCCCACATAGTCTGCACTTTGATTGACAGTGCCAGGCTGTGTAAACATCATCACACCTGTCTGGCCTTCTCAATCAAAGTGAAGAGGTCACAGCAGCTGCAGAGAGAGAAGAGCCTCTAGGTGTAACGGCTACGCCCCTGTTGCTCCTAGAGACTAATTTGCATATATTAAAACTTTATTTTTCTCAGCAATGCAGGCAGATATGAACATGAGACCAACACAGATGCCTTCAGTTGCCAAGCGTATGTGCAAAAGGGAAACCAGTTTCATAGGTACTGTACAAATCTGCTGACAGGTGCCCTTTAAAGTTTCAGACACATGCCTGGTACTGTAATCCACTTCATAAATCTGCAAGTAAAATCTGCATCATTTCCATCCCAGGTAGACCTACCCTAAAGGATATGAACACCTTCAGGACAATTTTTTTTTTAAATCATTGCATTTGACTAATTTTGGGCAAAAAATCTTTTTTTTCCAATCGGACTTTATTAAAAAACTATTTTCAGCAGTTTTTGTGATACAGGGGTTAAATTTAAGTCTGTCACTTTCTATTTACCCTGAGTCCCAGATGACTTCTCATGTTGAACTCTTATCTTTGATCTCCTGACCTCATAAACAATATACCCACATTGCTAGCAAACTGATAAGAGTATGGCTTATTAGATGGGTAATTATAAGGGCAGGAGATCAGATATAAGAGCTATACATATCTGACAGGACTCAGAGTATACAGAAAGAGACAGATTGAAATGTAACAAACTGCTTAATTTTTTTTATAAAGACCAATTGCAAAAATGCTTTTGATCCCAAAATGAGTAGAATGCAATAATAATAATAAAGAAAATTGCCCGTGAAGGTGTTCATAGCCTTTAACCCTTTAAGGACAGGACTCATTTTCACCTTAAGGATGTGAATAACTTTAAAACGCTTTGACTTATCCAGGCCATTCTGAGATAGTTTTTTCGTCACATATTGTACTTCATGACACTGGTAAAATTGAGTAAAAAAAAATTCATTTTTATTTTAAAAAATATATAAAATTTACCCTAAATTTGGAAAAATTTGCAAACTTTCAAGTTTCAATTTCTTTCCTTCTTTAATACATAGTAATACCTCCAAAAATAGTTATTACTTTACATTCCCCAATTGTCTACTTCATGTTTGGATCATTCTGGGAATGTCATTTTATTTTTTGGGGATGTTACAAGGCTTAGAAGTTTAGAAGCAAATCTTGACATTTTTCAGAAATTTTCCAAAGGACCAGCTCAGGTCTGAAGTCACTTTGTGAGGCTTACATAATAAGAAACCACCAACAAATGACCCCATTCTAGAAACTACACCCCTCAAGGTATTCAAAACAGATTTTACAAACTTTGTTAACCCTTTGGGTGTTCCACAATAGTTAATGGCAAATGGAGATAAAATTTTAGAATTTCAGTTATTTGTTGTGTAAAAAAACAAAACGATTTTATACATATGCAAATTAACCTGAGATGTGTCCTGTCCCTGAGATGAGTCCAGCGTGAAAGAGCCCAGCACCGCCCCACATCCCCCGAATCTCCTTCTTGCTCCCCGATGTCAGAAAGCTAGAGTGCCGTAATCTCACGATGCAGTGTCGTCATAGTGTTCCTTCCCTGTGCTGGCATCAGCCTCAGGGAAGAAACTGCGCATGCGCTAGCTTGCGCATCGCGACATTACGGCGCTCTTTTTTTTACACAATAAAAGCACACAGAGCTATGCGGACTGGGTATTGCGGATGTGCTAGCGGCCATCTAGCAACCCATGTCCTCAGCTCTATACACAAAATCCCGGTGACAGGTTCCCTTTAAATTATGACCATCAGAACAATGTGCCCTGTTTCCATGTGCCAGCTAGCAGAATTGTTAATGTAGCTTCATATGTGACTGGCTTAGTTGCCCATAGCAACCAAGCAGAATCCACCTTTCATTTTTGACAACTCCTTTGGAAAATGAAAGGTGGAATCTGATTGGTTGCTATGGGCAGCTAAGTCAGTTCTACTTTAAATCAGTTTGATAAATGACCTCCTATATATAATAACAATAAAATGTATTTATATAGCGCCACCATAGTCCGCAGCGCTTTACAAATTCATAGGGTTCGTGTACAAAACAAAAGTAACTGGCTAATATACAACTGAAACACTAGGAGTCAGGGCCCTGCTCGCAAGAGCTTACAATCTATGAGGAACTGGGGGTGACACATAAGGTAGACCGTAGTTGATTGTGATAAGTAGGATTTGAGACTATTGAAGATTATTGAACTGACAGGAGTGGTGCCAGCCCATCTCCTTCGGCTTTGGGACTGTTAGGCCCCTTTCACACCGGCGAGTTTTCTGTGCGGGTGCAATGCGTGACGTAAACGCACAGCACCCGCACTGAATCCTGACCCATTCATTTCAATGGGTCTGTGTACATGAGCATGAGTTCTGCGTTGTGTGAAAAATGCAGCATGTTCTATATTCTCCGTTTTTCACGCAGCCCTGGCCCCATAGAAGTGAATGGTGCTTCAGTGAAAAACGCATTGCATCCGGAAGGAAGTGCGGATGCGATGCGCTTTTCAATGATGGTTGCTAAGAGATGTTTGTAAATCTTCAGTTTTTTATCACAACAACGGACTGAACTTGCTTGAAAAATGGTGCAAATTTAACTGAACGCACCCTGAACGCATCCGGAGCCAATACATCATGCTCGTGTGAAAGAGGCTTTAGAGGATCGAGTTTAGGCCAGAGGAGTTGGTGGGGGTAGTTTTAGGTCCCTTTCACACGGGCGAGTATTCCGCGCGGATGCGATGCGTGAGTTGAACGCATTGCACCCACACTGAATCCCGACCCATTCATTTCTATGGGGCTGTTCACATGAGCGGTGATTTTCACGCATCATTTGTGCGTTGCGTGAAAATCGCAGCATGCTCTATATTCAGCGTTTTTCATGTAATGCAGCCCTCATAGAAATGAATGGGGTTGCGTGAAAATCGCAAGCATCCGCAAGCAAGTGCGGATGCGGTGCGATTTTCACGCATGGTTGCTAGGACACGATCGGGATGGAGACCCGATCATTATTATTTTCCCTTATAACATGGTTATAAGCGAAAATAATAGCATTCTGAATACAGAATGCATAGTAAAATAGCGCTGGAGGGGTTAAAAAAATAAAATAAAAATTTAACTCACCTTAATCCACTTGATCGCGCAGCCGGCATCTCCTTCTGTCTTCATCTTAGCTGTGTGCAGTAACAGGACCTGTGGTGACGTCACTCCGGTAATCACATGATCCATCACCATGGTAAAAAATCATGTGATGACCGGAGTGACGTCACCACAGCTCCTTTTCCTCCACATAGCTAAGATGAAGACAGAAGGAGATGCCGACTGTGCGATCAAGTGGATTAAGGTGAGTTAAATTATTTTTATTTTTTTTTAACCCCTCCAGCGCTATTTTACTATGCATTCTGTATTCAGAATGCTATTATTTTCCCTTATAACCATGTTATAAGGGAAAATAATACAATCTACAGAACACCGATCCCAAGCCCGAACTTCTGTGAAGAAGTTCTGGTTTGGGTACCAAACATGCGCGATTTTTCTCACGCGAGTGCAAAACGCATTACAATGTTTTGCACTTGCGCTGAAAAAATCACGCGTGTTCCCGCAATGCACACGCACATTTTCCCGCAACGCCTGTGTGAAAGAGGCCTTAGTCGGGGAATAGTCAGTTTAGGTAGCCTGATAAGCCTGCCTGAAAAGATGTGTTTTTAAGGCTTGTTTGAAGGTGGAGAAGTTGTGAATTGACCTAATATTCCGGGGCAGAGTATTCCAGAGAGTAGGTGCAGCTCGAGAGAAGTCTTAAAGACGGGAGCTATATATCTACAGATACAGTGTTACAAGTATAAGTAGGTGTGCTGCTATGCACCATTACTGGTGTCATCCTGAAGTGACAGGGGTCTGGAAGTTATCTGGAGATCACCAGGATAAATAAGTGCCCCCCTCTTCTGCAGTCAGATGCCGCACATTCCTTTAATTACCACAACAAGGAGATATTTTTAGCCTACAATACGAATGCGAACAAAGAGTGAGGTCCCCCAATGATTGGCTGCAGACTGCGGCCGGCTAGAGACAAAACAGCCGCTGCCTTTTACCTTCTTAGGAGCGACATGAGCTGGATCAAGAGGGATGAAGGAATGGGACAAGGAGGGGAGGAAAGTCATATATTGTCTGTGCACCTGGAAGTAGCACAAAAATACCAAACCAGGATTTACTCACATCTCACTCCATAAAAAGTAGCCCCCCCCCCGTAACTGCAGCTGGACCCCAATATCCACAAACAATAGAACGTATAAGTATTAAGTAATTATAAATCCTTGAAGGTCAGGGTATGTTCACACAGGACGGATATGCTGCAGTAGATTTGCGTGCAGCTTCCAACCACTGTGAAAAAAATCGGTGTGAAATCCACCCCATGTGGCCGCAGGCTTCAAACATATCTTAGTTATATCCTTTTCTGGGAAAGCTGAGTGACAACTAATATGAATAATAGTAAAAGTCCAGCTCACCTGCATCAACAGTTTTAAGAGTGCACGGATGGGATGAGACAACTAATATGGTTGCCATTATATCTTTCACAGAGGTTTTATGCTCCAGTCCCATCCAGAGCTGCAATAACAATTCTGTTTGTCACCTGGAAGCTGTGCTGAGAGACTTTGGGGGTCATTTATCAAACTGGTGTAAAGTAGAACTGGCTGAGTTGCACATAGCAACTAATCAGATTCCACCTTTCATTTTGGACAACTCCTTTATAAAATGAAAGTTGGAATCTGATTGGTTGCTATGGGCAACTAAGCCAGTTGTACTTTATACCAGTTTGATAAATGACCCCCTTAGTATCCCTAGTGCACACTTAGCAATGGCCACAAACAGCATCCGCATGACATTCCACATAACTGCGAACGTGGTATTCGGCCACATGCGGTCACCCCTAAGTGTATCCCTGCCTTTTATCCTTAACCATTGAAATAATTTCCTGGGATCTGCTGCGTTGCACTCTGGGAGATGTAGTTTGTCAACTAGAAATCTAAGAATTCCCTACGAGAAGAGGATAGTGTGACAATGCCATCTGATAATACGGAAAAGGGCTTGTTCACACGACCGTTGTGTGCCCGTGGCCGTATTGCGGCCCGCATACGGCGGTTCCGCAACACACGGGCACTGGCCCGTGTACACTCTGCATCACGGATGCGGACCCATTCACTTGAGTAGGTCCGCAATCAAGGAGATGCGGAACGTGGTGTTTCTGTCCGTGCCTCCGCACCGCATAAAAATAGAACTTGTTCTATTTTTTTGCGGTCTGGACAGATCACGAACCCATTCAAGTTGAATGGGTCTGGATCCGTCTCGGCTGCCGCACGGACGTTGCCCGTGCATTGGGGACCGCAAATTGTGGTCCCCAATACACGGAACAGCCATGTGAACAAGCCCTAATTCTTCTGAAGAGATACTGGGGCACATTTATCAATAATGGTGTAATTTGCACCAAAAAAGTACTAACGTTACAAATCAAAAGTGGTGATTTGTTTCACCTCATATATCAAAAGGTGCACGCTACTTGTAAAATGTGACTTTTTTTAAATATCAACTTGATTATCCGCCTATTTCTCTTGATTTGTGACATTTTAACAATAATAGCACTAAACAGACTTTTTTAAACGGAAATGCGCCATATTAGCCAGCCCTGTCCAGACCACACTTGCGATTTTTTTAGACATATTTGCGACATTTCCAGTGGTAGATTGCGACTTTTGTCCCAGACTCGGGACGCTTTTGTCATTGTTTTGTTCATCCTGTTTTATTATTTACCTTACACATCTAATCCATATATATCTAAGCAGCAAAATATAAGCTAGTGCTCTCCGTTATCAGCCAGTACCTGCAGCTGCTGACCAGTGTACTGCCATGACTTTTGGGAAATTTTTTCTTGAAGTTCCGAGAATATTATTGTATGAGGGTATAGGGTTATGGTGGGTTCACACGCGGTGAGGAGCAGCGAATATTGGGAAGGAAGCTTGTTTACATGCAGCGATGAGTGATGGCTATTGCGATCGCTTGTCCTCATACGGCTGCATTGTTTCTGGGCAGCAGATCGCTGTTTAGACACCACGATCTGCTGCCCAGGAACCATAATTTAGTTGCCCGCACTAACGAGTGTTTAACCCGATGAACAAGGGTTTTGCTCGTTCATTGGGTGATTGTCGGCACCTTTACACGTGTAGATTATATTCCTCCCCAATATTCTGCCCAACAACTGGGCCGTGTAAACCCGCCAATAGACTCTGTGTACTCTGCGGTATGGTTTCCATAAAAAAGGGAAATAATAACACATAGCCGTAACCATCATATAACAGATGCCAAGGCGCCCGATGGACAGTCTTTCACTATCAGCTTCGCTGGTGACAGTGTCTTCACGTGCAGTCTCCTGTAAAGGATTCCTGAGGGTGGCATAGTGTGCTGTCTCATACGTATGACACCTGGTATAATAATATACATACTGGACTGGTGCTGCTGTCTCATACGTATGACACCTGGTATAATAATATACATACTGGACTCGTGCTGCTGTCTCATATGTATGACACCTGGTATAATAATATACATACTGGACTCGTGCTGCTGTCTCATACGTATGACACCTGGTATAATAATATACATACTGGACTTGTGCTGCTGTCTCATATGTATGACATCTGGTATAATAATATACATACTAGACTCGTGCTGCTGTCTCATATGTATGACACCTGGTATAATAATATATATACTGGACTGGTGCTGTTGTCTCATACGTATGACACCTGGTATAATAATATACATACTGGACTCGTGCTGCTGTCTCATATGTATGACACCTGGTATAATAATATACATACTGGACTCGTGCTGCTGTCTCATATGTATGACATCTGGTATAATAATATACATACTAGACTCGTGCTGTTGTCTCATATGTATGACACCTGGTGTAATAATATACATACTGGACTTGTGCTGTTGTCTCATACGTATGACACCTGGTATAATAATATACATACTGGACTGGTGCTGCTGTCTCATACGTATGACACCTGGTATAATAATATACATACTGGACTCGTACTGCTGTCTCATATGTATGACACCTGGTATAATAATATACATACTGGACTCGTGCTGCTGTCTCATATGTATGACATCTGGTATAATAATATACATACTAGACTCGTGCTGCTGTCTCATATGTATGATACCTGGTATAATAATATACATACTGGATTCGTGCCGCTGTCTCATATGTATGACACCTGGTGTAATAATATACATACTGGACTCGTGCTGTTATCTCATATGTATGACACCTGGTATAATAATATACATACTGGACTTGTGCTGTTGTCTCATACGTATGACACCTGGTATAATAATATACATACTGGACTGGTGCTGTTGTCTCATATGTATGACACCTGGTATAATAATATACATACTGGACTCGTGCTGCTGTCTCATATGTATGATACCTGGTATAATAATATACATACTGGACTTGTGCTGTTGTCTTATACGTATGACACCTGGTATAATAATATACATACTGGACTTGTGCTGTTGTCTCATATGTATGACACCTGGTATAATAATATACATACTGGACTCGTGCTGCTGTCTCATACGTATGACACCTGGTATAATAATATATATACTGGACTCGTGCTGTTGTCTCATACGTATGACACCTGGTATAATAATATACATACTAGACTCGTGCTGCTGTCTCATATGTATGACACCTGGTGTAATAATATACATACTGGACTCGTGCTGCTGTCTCATACGTATGACACCTGGTGTAATAATATACATACTGGACTTGTGCTGTTGTCTCATATGTATGACACCTGGTATAATAATATACATACTGGACTCGTGCTGTTGTCTCATACGTATGACACCTGGTGTAATAATATATATACTGGACTCGTGCTGTTGTCTCATACGTATGACACCTGGTAAAATAATATACATACTGGACTCGTGCTGCTGTCTCATACGTATGACACCTGGTATAATAATATATATACTGGACTCGTGCTGTTGTCTCATACGTATGACACCTGGTATAATAATATACATACTAGACTCGTGCTGCTGTCTCATATGTATGACACCTGGTGTAATAATATACATACTGGAATCGTGCTGCTGTCTCATACGCATGACACCTGGTGTAATAATATACATACTGGACTCGTGCTGTTGTCTCATACGTATGACACCTGGTATAATAATATACATACTGGACGTGTGCTGCTGTCTCATACGTATGACACCTGGTATAATAATATACATACTGGACTCGTGCTGCTGTCTCATATGTATGACACCTGGTGTAATAATATACATACTGGACTCGTGCTGCTGTCTCATACGTATGACACCTGGTGTAATAATATATATACTGGACTGGTGCTGCTGTCTCATACGTATGACACCTGGTGTAATAATATATATACTGGACTCGTGCTGTTGTCTCATACGTATAACACCTGGTAAAATAATATACATACTGGAATCGTGCTGCTGTCTCATACGCATGACACCTGGTGTAATAATATACATACTGGACTCGTGCTGTTGTCTCATACGTATGACACCTGGTAAAATAATATACATACTGGAATCGTGCTGTTGTCTCATACATATGACACCTGGTATAATAATATACATACTGGACTGGTGCTGCTGTCTTATACGTATGACACCTGGTGTAATAATATACATACTGGACTCGTGCTGTTGTCTTATATGTATGACACCTGACATAATAATATACATACTGGACTTGTGCTGCTGTCTTATACGTATGACACCTGGTATAATAATATACATACTGGACTTGTGCTGTTGTCTTATACATATGACACCTGGTGTAATAATATACATACTGGACTTGTGCTGTTGTCTTATACGTATGACACCTGGTATAATAATATACATACTGGACTTGTGCTGCTGTCTCATATGTATGACACCTGGTATAATAATATACATACTGGACATGTGCTGCTGTCTCATATGTATGACGACTGGTATAATAATATACATACTGGACTTGTGCTGTTGTCTCATACGTATGACACCTGGTATAATAATATATATACTGGACTGGTGCTGTTGTCTCATATGTATGACACCTGGTATAATAATATACATACTGGACTCGTGCTGCTGTCTCATATGTATGACACCTGGTATAATAATATACATACTGGACTTGTGCTGTTGTCTCATACGTATGACACCTGGTATAATAATATACATACTGGACTGGTGCTGTTGTCTCATATGTATGACACCTGGTATAATAATATACATACTGGACTTGTGCTATTATCTCATATGTATGACACCTGGTATAATAATATACATACTGGACTTGTGCTGCTGTCTCATATGTATGACACCTGGTGTAATAATATATATACTGGACTCGTGCTGTTGTCTTATACGTATGACACCTGGTATAATAATATACATACTGGACTCGTGCTGCTGTCTTATACGTATGACACCTGGTGTAATAATATATATACTAGACTTGTGCTGTTGTCTCATACGTATGACACCTGGTATAATAATATACATACTGGACATGTGTTGCTGTCTCATATGTATGATACCTGGTATAATAATATACATACTGGACTTGTGCTGTTGTCTCATATGTATGACACCTGGTATAATAATATACATACTAGACTTGTGCTGTTGTCTCATACATATGACACCTGGTATAATAATATACATACTGGACTTGTGCTGCTGTCTCATATGTATGACACCTGGTATAATAATATACATACTGGAATCGTGCTGCTGTTTCATACGTATGACACCTAGTATAATAATATACATACTGGACTCGTGCTGCTGTCTCATACGTATGACACCTGGTATAATAATATACATACTGGACTCGTGCTGCTGTCTTATACGTATGACACCTGGTATAATAATATACATACTGGACTCGTGCTGCTGTCTCATATGTATGACACCTGGTATAATAATATACATACTGGACTCGTGCTGCTGTCTCATATGTATGACACCTGGTATAATAATATACATACTGGACTCGTGCTGCTGTCTCATACGTATGACACCTGGTATAATAATATACATACTGGACTCGTGCTGCTGTCTCATATGTATGACACCTGGTATAATAATATACATACTGGACTCGTGCTGCTGTCTCATACGTATGACACCTGGTATAATAATATACATACTGGACTCGTGCTGCTGTCTTATACGTATGACACCTGGTATAATAATATACATACTGGACTCGTGCTGCTGTCTCATATGTATGACACCTGGTATAATAATATACATACTGGACTCGTGCTGCTGTCTCATATGTATGACACCTGGTATAATAATATACATACTGGACTCGTGCTGCTGTCTCATACGTATGACACCTGGTATAATAATATACATACTGGACTCGTGCTGCTGTCTCATACGTATGACACCTGGTATAATAATATACATACTGGACTCGTGCTGTTGTCTCATATGTATGACACCTGGTATAATAATATACATACTGGACTCGTGCTGCTGTCTCATATGTATGACACCTGGTATAATAATATACATACTGGACTCGTGCTGCTGTCTCATACGTATGACACCTGGTATAATAATATACATACTGGACTGGTGCTGCTGTCTCATACGTATGACACCTGGTATAATAATATACATACTGGACTCGTGCTGCTGTCTCATATGTATGACACCTGGTATAATAATATACATACTGGACTCGTGCTGCTGTCTCATACGTATGACACCTGGTATAATAATATACATACTGGACTCGTGCTGCTGTCTCATATGTATGACACCTGGTATAATAATATACATACTGGACTCGTGCTGCTGTCTCATACGTATGACACCTGGTATAATAATATACATACTGGACTGGTGCTGCTGTCTCATACGTATGACACCTGGTATAATAATATACATACTGGACTGGTGCTGCTGTCTCATACGTATGACACCTGGTATAATAATATATATACTGGACTTGTGCTGCTGTCTCATATGTATGACACCTGGTATAATAATATATATACTGGACTTGTGCTGCTGTCTCATACGTATGACACCTGTGCTGTTATAATAATATACATACATGTGCAGATGTCTCATATGTATCACACACGTGTTATGTCAGTATCCCAGGAGGCATTGTGTCCCCATTTTATTCTCCTCCTTATTGCCTGGTAAACATGTTTGTATATCACATGATAATTATAACGGCCAAACACTGTTACATCATCGTGGAGAAAAGAAAGGCAGGAACAACTGTTCCATAATACAGTACAAAAACGACCCCCTCAGACATAAGAGGACTGTGCCTTATATAATGTACAGGACAGTGCACTATAATGAATAAGGCACACTAAATTATTATGTACAGCACACTGCACTATAATGTCCAGGACACTGCACTATAATGTACAGGACACTGCATTCCAATGTACTGGACGCTGAACTATAATGTACAAAACATTGCACTATAATGTACTAGACACTGCACTATAATGTACTAGACACTGCACTATAATGTACTAGACACTGCACTATAATGTACAGGACACTGCACTATAAAGTACATAGGACACTGTACTGTAGAAGACAATGCACAATAATATGCAGTATGTTTGTGTATCCTATACATTATATACTGCAGCAGTGACTCCCAGTGACAGTGTGTTGTATATTTTAAAATGATGTGTCCTCCCTTTGACAGTGTTCTGTATATTTATATAATGCAGTGTCCTCCCAGTGATAGTGTTCTGTATGTTGTATTCTGTAATGTTCTCTGAGTCCGACAGCATCCTGTACATTATATAATGCAGTGTACTCACAGTGGCAGTGTCCTGAATATTATATAATGCAGTGTCCTCCCAGTGACAAAGCCTTGTATATTATATAATGCAGTGTCCTGTACATTATATAATGCAGTGTACTCACAGTGACAGCGTCCTGTACATTATATAATGCAGTGTTCTCCCAGTGACAGTTAAATAGAAAATTGCGGCACACGACTCCGTTCATTTGCAATTTAAGGCATTTTATTCATATCGTATCACATAGAATTCATGATCCAGTAGTATCTCTGAAGCGCAATTGATTATGGGTATTAGATTATGTGACCAGTCAAGGCCTTCCTCGGTGGTCTATTATATCAGAGCTTTTCCCAGGAGCTTTTCTCTGCATTATATTATGATCAGGATACAGTCAATGGGAGAACACTGCATTATATAACTGTACAGGTCACTGTCGGTGTAAGTAACACTGTATTACATAATGTACAGGACATTGTCAGTAAGGACACTGCATTGTATTATGATCACAATACATTCACTGGGAGAACACTGTATCATATAATGTACAGGACACGGTCAGTGTAAGGACACTGCATTATATTATGATCAGGATACAGTCACTGGGAGAACACTGTATCATATAATGTACAGGACACTGCCAGTGTGAGGACACTGCATTATATTATGATCAGGATACAGTCACTGGGAGAACACTGTATTATATAATGTACAGGACACTGTCAGTGTGAGGACACTGCATTATATTATGATCAGGATACATTCACTGGGAGAACACTATTATATAATGTACAGGACACTGTCAGTGTAAGGACACTGCATTATATTATGATCAGGATACAGTCACTGGGAGAACACTGTATTATATAATGTACAGGACACTGTCAGTGTGAGGACACTGCATTATATTATCATCAGGATACAGTCACTGGGAGAACACTGTATTATATAATGTACAGGACACGGTCAGTGTGAGGACACTGCATTTTATTATGATCAGGATACAGTCACTGGGAGAACACTGTATCATATAATGTACAGGACACGGTCAGTGTAAGGACACTGCATTATATTATGATCAGGATACAGTCACTGGGAGAACACTGTATCATATAATGTACAGGACACGGTCAGTGTAAGGACACTGCATTATATTATCATCAGGATACAGTCACTGGGAAAACACTGTATTATATAATGTACAGGACACGGTCAGTGTCAGGACACTGCATTTTATTATGATCAGGATACAGTCACTGGGAGAACACTGTATTATATAATGTACAGGACACGGTCAGTGTAAGGACACTGCATTATATTATCATCAGGATACAGTCACTGGGAGAACACTGTATTATATAATGTACAGGATACGGTCAGTGTAAGGACACTGCCTACGGGCAGTGGTTAAATGCGAGGTTTCTGTCTGAAAATGTTCTTAATGGAAACCTGAGGCAGACAATACAGCTGCAGTGTGAAAAGAGCCTAGGATGTAGTTTTCTCACTAGAGACTCTGAACCAGCAGGGGTCAGCAGTGAGGTGTGATTTTCTGATGCCTGAGAGCTAACAGGAAACAAGCAGAATTATGAATTCAGCTGTGAATGTGATTTAACGTATTAGCTCCATGATAGCTTAATGAACATAACCTGTAATATTTCATCGTGTAACAGGTTTCCTTTTCTTCTTCCTTTTTAGGCTCGAATTATACGAACCCACTCCCTGCGTTGGGCACCATGAATTCTACCCCTGGCCTGGCGACAGAGCACATTGCATCTCCAGGTGCTGCCCTCTCCTGGCAGGCTGCCATTGATGCTGCTCGTCAGGCTAAGTTAATGGGCAGTACGGCCAATGCCACCATATCCACGGTCAGTTCCACACAGAGGAAAAGACAACAATACAGCAAGCAGAAAAAGCAAGGAGCCACAACGTCGACGAGACCGCCACGAGCATTACTCTGTCTCACGCTGAAAAACCCCATCCGCAGGGCTTGTATCAGCATCGTGGAGTGGAAGTATCCTTCCTGTAATCACTGTTCTCGGGGAAGGGTTTCAGGATTTTTTTTAATTGTTTTTTTAGGCCACACCCCTGACTAACTCAGATTACACCCCTGAATAGCTAAGTTATGGTGTAGAGTATAATGTATAGGGTCCAAAGTTCTTGTACTTTCCTCCAGCAAATCTGCTGAATTATGGAACAGTATAGCGGTAAGGAATATATGAGTGCATTAAACATTTGCCATTCTGGAGTCTGGGAAAGCTGGATAATAATCAATGTTACTCCCAATGCAGCGAACAGTAAACCTGCTAAGGCTTGCTTCACGCCTGTGTTTGTCGATTTGGCAGCCTGTTCTGGCCGGGAACAACCTGCCGGATCCGGCATTGTGGGATGCATGCTGGAATGCCTTCCTTCCCCATTAACTATAATGGGGTCTGGCAGTGATCCACCGGTGATCCAGCGAATATGCAGAGAAACGGCTGGAGGGACAAATACCGCTACAGAGGTTTTTGTCCGGCCGATTCCCTGCGTTGTATACCAGAATAGCCTGCCGGCAGTGCGAAACAGGCCTTAGTTAGTTTGTTAGGAAAGCTGGGTGCTAGAATGGCTGTTGCATTATAAATGGCTTAATATTTTGCACTGATCTTGAGAGACGCCATGTTATATGCTCCAGTCACATCCAAAACGGCATTCAGACTTGCCATTTTGAATCCGTCAACACTGCGCTGGCATACACACCACTTACACCTACCCACCTGAGATTCCATAATGCCCTTCACTCTGCTGCATCTCATATAGGAAATGTATAATTCTATCCTGGAAAAGGGAAAAATCCCAGTGGGAACTGTAATAGTGGCCATATTGGTTCCCATCCAGCTTTCCCAAAGACAGATATAACTAAGAACCAGGTGGGGAAAAAAAACACTATGCGGTTTTCCATAAAAGCAGATTGTGTCTATCAATATCGATTTTTTTTTGCCTTTGTTCTTAGAAGTAGAATCGGCATGGCGCCCTGTAGCAGCATGTGAACATGGCCTTATATGTACTAGGAAATGCACGACGGCACAGGCGGCCAAATGTAAGAGAGAACAGTTTAATCAGAGGGCCCGGAGATGCCGGACTTAGCATAGATCATGTGTTTATTCTGGCACACGCGTGCTGACACCATTTGACTTGTGCAGGGGGATCTTGGCGTGTACGGGCAGATCACAGAGGCAGATGTTCTGTGTCAGGGCACAGGAGCCAAGTATTAACTCGCTGCTGTCTACACAAGAAGACGTCCGGCGCCCGCTGCTGCTGCCAGAGAACATACTGGGCCTCATATATCTTCCTGCCTATAGCAATCAATCACAGTGCAGCTTACATTCTTCCAGAGCAGTGAGAGAAATGAGAGCTGCACACTCATTGGTTGCAAGGGGCAACAAGGACGGTTTTACCCAAAAGACATTTTGAATGTATAGGGACCAGTATTTTCCTTAAAATTGTGCGATTTTGGTGATTGTAGGCATTGCGGTTTATAGAAATTTGTGTGGTTTTTGTCATACAGTAGCACTGAGGTCTCATGCACACGACCATTGTTCTGGTCCGCATCTGAGCCGCAGCTTTTGCGGCTCGGGTGCGGAACCATTCACTTTAATGGGGCCGCAAAAGATGCGGACAGCACACCGTGTGCTGTCCGCATCCGTTGCTCCGTTCCGTAGCCCCGTAAAAAAAATAATATAACATGTCCTATTCTTGTCCGTTTTGCGGACAAGAATAGACATTTCTACAATGGGCCGCCCATTCCGTTCCGGCACACGGACGGCTTCCGTGTTTTGCGCAAAAAACAGCACGGTCGTGTACATGAGGCCTAAGAGTAGGAGTTTTTTTTTTTAAATGTAGGTAAAATATAGATTGTACGTAGATTTCCGTAGTGCGCATTGGTTTACAACCAACTTATCATGAGAAAGTGACAAGCGACCATAGATAACATTCCAACTGTGTCTTTCTTACAAGGAAAAACATAGTAACAAAAGAATAAGGCAAAGTAAAATTATACAAAATACTGTAGATTCAGCTGCTTTTTAGTCATATCTATTTCTGGGAAAGTTGGGTGACAACTCATGTGCAATCCTTAATGGCAGCTATAGTAGTGTCACTCCAGCTTGGGTATAGATGGTCAGACCTGCCCAGATCCGCAGCAATGTGGGATAAGGTTACATGTTGCCTTCTGCTTCTGGAATGTGGGAAATCTGGAAGTAACTGTAAGGCCCCATTCACATATTCCGTGGTACAAACCTCCGTGGTTTTTGTTTTTAGTTTTTCAATTGGACTGCTGAGAACCCACTTGTGGTTTAGCCCCACTGAATGAAGATAAAACACCCTCCATATCACCTGAGCCCATACCCATTAATCCGTATATACGTTCCGCAATCCTGCAAAAGAGATAGCACATGTCCGTTTTGGGATAAGAATAGGCCTTGTTACAATGGTTCAGCAAAAAAACTGATTCAACACGGACGTCACTCAGGCGTCATCCTTATTTTTTGCGGATCAAAAAATACATGCAGTTGTGTGAATACACCATTATTGGTGATTGATTCTCTTTTAATTTCTTGAGGGAAAGGTTCATTGATAGAAGAACACTCAACAGGTAACAAACACAGACCTAGGGCACGGCCACACGATCCAGTTTCCTAATGCAGTTTTGGAATCTAATATCAGAAGTGGATCATAAAAGGAGAGAAAGTATAAAAGACAGATACAATTTTTCCTCTTTTTTTCAATTCGCTCCTGATTTTGCCATCTAAAACTGCATGCAGAAACCTGACTGTGTGTCCGTACCCTTACATAGAGAGGACATAGTAACATAGTATATAAGGCTGAAAAAAGACATCTGTCCATCCAGTTCGGCCTGTCATCCTGCAAGCTGATCCAGAGGAAGGCAAAACAATGCTTATGAGGTACTGTAGAAGCCAATTTTCCTCACTTTAAGAGAAGAAAACTATTTCCCGACTCCAATCGGGCAATCACAATAAATCCCTGGATCAACGACCCCTCTCTAGTAGCTATAGCCTGTAATATTATTACACCCCAGAAATACATCCAGGCCCCTCTTGAATTCCTTTATTGTACTCGCCATCACCACCTCCTCAGGCAGAGAGTTCCATAGTCTCACTGCTCTTACCGTAAAGAATCCTCTTCTATGTTTGTGTACAAACCTTCTTTCCTCCAGACGCAGAGGATGTCCCCTCGTCACAGTCCTGGGGATAAATAGATGATGGGATAGATCTCTGTACTGACCCCTGATATATTTATACATATTAATTAGATCTCCTCTCAGTCGTCTTTTTTCTAAAGTGAATAACCCTAATTTTGATTATCTTTCAGGGTACTGTAGTCCACCCATTCCAGTTATTACTTTAGTTGCCCTCCTCTGAACCCTCTCCAGCTCTGCTATGTCTGCCTGTTCACAGGAGCCAAGAACTGTACACAGAGCTCCATGTGTGGTCTGACTAGTGATTTGTAAGGTGATAGAACTATGTTCTCATCACGGGCATCTATGCCCGCTTTTGATGCAACCCATTATCTGATTGGCCTTGGCAGCAGCTGCCTGACACTGGTTTTTACAGCGTAGTTTGCTGTTCACTAAAATTCATAAGTCTTTTTCCATGTCAGTGTTACCCCATATGTCTACTTTATTTTGGCATAATTTTGTAAATGTCATTTTATTATTTTAGGACGTTAGAAGGCTTAGAATTTTAAAAGCAATTCTTAAAATTTTAAGAAAATTTCCAAAACCCACTTTTTAAGAACAGTTCAGTTCTGAAGTCACTTTGTGGAGCTTATATAATAGAACCAACCCATAAATTACCCCATTTTTTAAGTGACACTCCTCATAATATTCGAAAATGTTTTTGAGAAATGTTGTTAACCCTTTAGGTATTCCACAGGAAAAAAGGTCACTTTTTTTTGCAGATTTTCCATTTTAATAAAAAATTTCCTGGAACACATCAAGGGTTAACAACATAACAAAACTTAATATTTATTACCTCGATTCTGCAGTTTGCAGAAACACACCATATGTGGTCGTATACCGCTGTTTGGGCACACGACAGGGCACAGAAGGCAAGGAGCGCCATATGGTTTTTGGAGGGGAGATTTTGCTGGAATGGTCTTTGGGCACCATGTTGCATTTGAAGAGGCCTGGGGTAACTCCACAGTGAAAACCCCCAAAAAGTGATCACATTTTGTAAACTACACCACCCAAGGAATTTTTAAGGGGTGTAGCGAGCACTTCACTTTTAAATAATTTGTAATACTTGGGTGTGAAAATGAAATGGGTGCTTTAGGCCCAAACTTTCTTTTTCACAAAAGATAACAGGAGAATATCCTCTCTAGTAGCTATATCCTGTAATATTACACCCCAGAAATACATCCAGGCCCCTCTTGAATTCCTTTATTGTACTCACCATCACCACCTCCTCAGGCAGAGAGTTCCATAGTCTCACTGCTCTTACCGTAAAGAATCCTCTTCTATGTTTGTGTACAAACCTTCTTTCCTCCAGACGCAGAGGATGTCCCCTCGTCACAGTCCTGGGGATAAATAGATGATGGGATAGATCTCTGTACTGACCCCTGATATATTTATACATATTAATTAGATCTCCTCTCAGTCGTCTTTTTTCTAAAGTGAATAACCCTAATTTTGATTATCTTTCAGGGTACTGTAGTCCACCCATTCCAGTTATTACTTTAGTTGCCCTCCTCTGAACCCTCTCCAGCTCTGCTATGTCTGCCTGTTCACAGGAGCCAAGAACTGTACACAGAGCTCCATGGAATTTTTAAGGGGTGTAGCGAGCACTTCACTTTTAAATAATTTGTAATACTTGGGTGTGAAAATGAAATGGGTGCTTTAGGCCCAAACTTTCTTTTTCACAAAAGATAACAGGAGAATATCCCCCCCCCCACCCAATTTGCTACCCACTTTCTCCTAAATACAGTAACACCCTAATTGTGGTCGGAAACTGTTATTTAGGGATACATCAGGGCTCAGAAGGGAAGGAGCGGCATCTGGACTTTCTAACATGGAATTTTCTGTCATGGTTTTCAAGAGCAATAACTTTTTTTATTTTTTGTTGAATGAGCTGCGTGAGGGATTATTTTGTGCGAGACAAGCTGTAGTTTTTAGTGGCACCCTTTTGGGGTACGTTTGGCTTTCTGGTTGCTTTTTATCTAATTTTTGGGAGGTGAAGTTACAAAAAAAGCAGTTTGGTGTCATTTTTCAATATATATTTTTTTTTTACACCGTTCACTTGATGGGGTAGATCATGTGATATTTTTATAGATCCAATCATTACAGATGTAACTATACCAAATATGTCAATTTTTTTAATTTTTTTATGTTTTACACAATAAATACATTTTTAGAAAAAAAAAATCATGTTTTTGTGTTGCCATTTTCTTAGAGCCATATATTTTTCCAGAATGTCCATTCAAGAGATAAACCGACCGCCCAAGGACATTTATAGTCAATAGGGGGTCAGGGAGTGGTTAAACAAATGATATGAGATCTATTTCCACCTTCTTTGTGACCCATAATCTGTTCAGTTCCATTGAAAAGCAAACTGAAATCATTTAGAGGGGGAAATAAAAATAGCTAAAGTAAACTAATATGGTTGCATAAGTGTGAACACTTCTTATAAATGGGGATGTGTTCGTGTTTAGAATTAGTCAATCAAATTCAAGCTCATGTTAAATAATAGTCAGTACATAGCTACCATGATTTAAAGTGATTCTGATTAATCCCATTTAAAGTTCAGCTGTTCTGGTAGGATTTTCTTGACATTTTCTTAGTTGCATTTTACAGCGAAAACCAAAGAAATCCTATTGTTGAAAAAAGTATCAGGCAAAGGGTACAAAAAAAAATTCCAAGGCATTAGATATACCATGGAACTCAGTGAAGATGGTCATCAAGCTGTGGATACAATTTGGCATAACAGTGACATTACCAAGAACTGGATGTCTCTCAAACTTTGATGAAAACACACAAAGAAAATTGTCCTGGGAAGCTGCCAAGAGGCCTACAGCAACATTAGAGAAGCTGCAAGAGTTTCTGGAAAGTACTAGTTGTATACTACATATGACAACAATCTCATGTTTGGACTGTGGGATAGGGTGGCAAGATGGAAGCCTTTTCTTACAAAGGAAAACATCCAGGCCTGGCTATGTTTTGCCAAAACCTACATGAAGTCTGCTAAAAGCATGTGGGAAAACATGTTATGGTCTGATGAGACCAAGGTTGAACTTTTTGGCCATAATTCCAAAAGCTATGTTTGGCGCAAAGCCAACACTGCGCATTACCAAAACAACACCATACCCACAGTGAAGGCAGCATTATGCTTTGGAGCTGTTTTTCTGCAGCTGGAACTGGAGCTTTAGTCAAGGTGGATGGAATTATGAACTGTTCCAAATATCAGTTTTGGCACAAAATCTTCAGGCCTCTGCTAAAAAGCAGAATTTTACTTTTCAGCACAGCAAACACCCAAAGCATACCTCAACATCAACAAAAGAATGGCTTCGCCAGAAGGAGATTAAGGGTTTGGAATGGCCCAGGAGATGCCCTCACAATCTAACAGATTTGGAGCGAATGGGCAAAGATTGCCAAGTCAAGATGTGCCATGCTGATAGACTGAATGCTGTCATAAATTCAAAGAGTACATAAAGTATTAGTGTAAGGGTATACATATTTATGCAACCACATTATTTTAATTCTTTATTTTTCGACCCTAAAAGAGCTCAGTTTGTATTTAAATTGAATTGTGCAGATTATCTGTGACATTAAAGGGAACCTGTCACCTGGATTTTGGGTATAGAGCTGTATCCGCAATATCCAGTCCCCATAGCTCTCTGTGCTTTTTTTGTGTAAAAAAACTACGAATTTATAGATATGTAAATGAACCGTAGATGAGTCCTGTCTCCTCCATGCTTGAGAGATGAGTCCAGCATTCTCTGACTCTGAGCCCAGCCACCCCCATTGAGAAGGAGCCCAGCACCGCCTTGCATTCTCAAAATCTCCTCCTTGCTCCCCGACGTCACAAAGCTGGAACGCCATAATCTCGCGATGCGCAAGCTAGCGCATGCGCAGTTCGTTCCCTGAGGCTGATGCCAGCGCAGGAAAGGAACAGTATGCTGACACTGTGCATGCGCTAGCTCACGCATTGCTAAATTACAGCGCTCTAGCTTTGTGACATCAGGGAGCAAGGAGGAGATTCGGAGTATTCGGGGCGGTGCTTGGGCTCCTTCACAGTGGGCGTGGCTGGGCTCCGGAAACGTTAGTAGCCTCATTTACATATATATAAAATCATTCTTTTGACACAATAAAAGCACAGAGAGCTATGGGGACTGGATATTGCGGATGTGCTAGCGGAGATCTAGCAGCCCATGTCCTCAGCTCAATACCTAAAATCCAGGTGACAGGTTCCCTTTAACCCCTTAAGGACCAGGCAATTTTTTGCAAATCTGACCAGTGTCACTTTATGTGTGAATAACTTTAAAACTCTTTTACTTATTTAGGCCATTCTGAGATTTTTCATCACATATTGTACTTCATGACACTGGTAAAATGGAGTAAAAAAAAATCATTTTTATCTATAAAAAAATACCAAATTTACCAACATTTTTGAAAAATTAGCAAATTTCCAAGTTTCAATTTCTCTACTTTCATAATACATAGTAATACCTCCAAAAATTGTTATTAATTTATATTCCCCATATGTCTACTTCATGTTTGGATCATTTTGGGAATGCCATTTTATTTTTGGAGACGTTACAAGGCTTAGAAATTTAGAAGCAAATCTTGAAATTTTTAAGAAATTTTCCAAAACCTACTTTTTAAGGACCAGTTCAGGTCTGAAGTCACTTTGTGAGGCTTAAATAATAGCAACCACCCTATTCTAGAAACTACACCCCTCAAGGTATTCAAAACTAATTTTACAAACTTTGTTAACCCTTTAGGTATTCCACAAGAGTTAATGGCAAATGGAGATAACATTTCTGAATTTCTATTATTTGACACATTTTCCATTTTAATTCTTTTTTTCAGTAACAAAGCAAGGTTTAACAGCCAAACAAAACTCAATATTTATTGCCCTGATTCTGTAGTTTGCAGAAACACCCCATATGTGGTCGTAAACTGCTGTACGGGCACACGGCAGGGCACAGAAGGAAGGGAACGCCATATGGTTTTTGGAAGGCAGATTTTGCTGGACTGGTTTATTTACACCATGTCCCATTTGAAGCCCCCCCCGTATGCACCCCTAGAGTAGAAACTCCCAAAAAGTGACCCCATTTTGGAAACTACCGGATAAGGTGGCAGTTTTGTTGGTACTATTTTAGGGTAAATATGATTTTTGGTTGTTCTATATTACACTTTTTTTGGCAAGGTAACAAAAAATAGAAATTCTGAAATTTCATCTCCATTTGCCAATAACTCTTGTGGAACACCTAAAGGGTTAACAAAGTTTGTAAAATCAGTTTTGAATACCTTGAGGGGTGTAGTTTCTTAATTGTAGTTACTTTTTTGGAGTTTCAAAGTTTTTTTTGTGTCTCCATATTCTGAAAGCCATATTTTTATTTTTGTTCTTTGGGTGACTATCTTATGTAGGGGCTCATTTTTTGCGGGATGAGATGTCGGTTTTATTGGCACTATCTTGGGATGCATATTTTGGTCGCTTGCTATTACACTTTTTGTGATGTAAGGTGACAAAAATGGCTTTTGACACCGTATTTATATATATATATATTTTTTGCTGTGTTCACCTGAAGGGTTAGGTCATGTGTTATTTTTATAGAGCAGGTTTTTACAGACACGGCGATACCTAATATGTATACTTTTTTTTTATTATTTAAGTTTTACACAATAAAATCATTTTTGAAACGTCTCAATAGTCTGAGAGCCATATTTTTTTATTTTTTTGGACGATTGTCCTATTTAGAGGCTCATTTTTTCCGGGATGAGTGGCAGTTTGATTGGTACTATTTTGGGAGGCATATAACTTTTTAATTGCTTGCTATTACACTTTTGGTAACGTGAGGTGACAAAAATGGCATTTTTGACACTGTTATACTTAACATTTTTTTACGGTATTTACCTGAGGGGTTAGGTCATGTGATATTTTTATAGAGCAGGTTCTTACGGACGCAGCGATACCTAATATGTATCTTTTTATTTTATTTTACTGTAACACAATAACAGCATTTTAGAAAAAAAAATCATGTTTTAGTGTCTCCATAGTGTGAGAGCCATATTCTTTTTACTTTTTGGGCGAATGTCTCATGTAGGGGCTCATTTTTGCGGGATGAGGTGCAGATTTGATTGGTACCATTTTGGCGTACATATGACTTTTTTGATCATTTTCATTACCTTTTTTGGGAAGTAAGGTGGGCAAAATTTCAATTACATCATAGTTCTTAATTTTTATGGCGTTCACCATGCGGGGAAAGTAACATGACAATTTTATAGATCAGGTCATTATGGATGCGGTGATAAAAAATCATGTATAGTGCATTTATTTTTATTTTTTTTAATCAGTGATAAATATGTTTTTTTATTTTTACTTTTTTTCCCAATTTTTTTGTCGTGTCCAGTGGGTCTGATGTCTGTATAATACAATACAGTACTCTATATAGTGTACTGTACTGTGTTTTCACTTTACACTTAGTCTGATGATCTGTGATCCCGTCAAGAATCTGGATGAAATGGCACAGCAGCCCCCGATGGGAGAGGGAGGGAGCTCCCTCCCTGTTAACCCCTTCCATACAACGGTTCCTATGGACCGCGGCATGGAAGGGGTTAAATGGCTGACATCACAGCAAAGATGTCAGCCGTTTCAAGCAGAGTGTCAGCAATGACAGTCTGCAAAAACGGCTCGGCCATCCTGGAAATGAGAGGGCGTGGGCTGGATGATCGCACCCCCAACATACGGCCAAATACCGTAAAAGGACTGAACTGAAGACATCCTGATGCACACTGCACAGATTGCTTTCTATTCAGAATGCATTGAGATAAAACTGATGCGTTTTTTTCCGGTATTGAGCCCCTATGACGGAACTCAATACCAGCTAGTGTGAAAGTACCCTTAGATAAAAATGGACACATAATTAGACACAGTAAAGTACTTCATTAACACATTGAAATATATACATACAATTGGACACTGTGGTAACATGTCTAGCTGCCTTGTTAGCAAATTTACAAGCAGAAACAAAACTATACTTATAATGCAAGGTCTAGCACCTGCAAAATTGAAAGGGGTTTCCCTAGATATTTTACGTGATGACCTATCCTCATCAGTATCTAATCGGTGGCGGTCCAACACCCGTGGCCCTCGCCGAATAGCTATTGGAGAAGGCACTGGTGCATGTAGTAGCGCTCAACCTTCTCTCAGCTCACTGAGCTGCTGTGCTTTATGTCACAGCTCAGCTTAATTCATTTCAATGGGGTTGAGCTGCGTCTAGACCATGTCACTTGGCCGAGGCAAAGCTGCGAGAAGGCCACGGCGCTACTGCGAGCACTGGTGCTGATCGCCGGAGGTCACAGTGTCAGAACCCACCTATCAGATACCGATGACCTATCCAGGGAATAGATCATCAGTTAAATATCTGGGAAAACCCCTTTAATGAATCAGGGAGTATTTCCCAGAAAACTTTATTTAACTTCTACATCTGTGAAATAATCGGTATTTGGCCTTGAGTTAATAGAAACATGTATCTTGTACTAAGCTTCTAAATATATTTGTTAAAGGGAATCCGTCATCAGGTTTTAGCATATTAAGCTGTTGCTATTGCAATTTTATATAAACTACCTTCTTTCCAGCAAGGGTCTTCTTTCTTTTTTTCATGTTGTTATTTAGATTTAAAAAAAGTGATTTTTCAGTTATGCTAATGAACCTTCAAGGTGCCCAGAGGGGCGTTATTCCTCTCCTCTAGAGCCCAGTAACGCCCCCCTGCAGTGTCCAGCCAGCCTTTATTACAAGCCCAGCACGCCTCCTCATAAATAAATTTCCTCCCACAGCCGAGCCGAATGGCGCCCCCCCCCCCCTCCGCTTCGTCATATAATTTATTCAACAGACGAACCTTGCTTCATCCTTTCTTGCGCATGAAATCTCGCGCAGCTGCAGTATCACCGACTGCCTGGGCCTGTCTGATCCTATGGCTCCTGAGGGCAACAGCCTCAATAGTGTCACTGGGCATGCACCGAGCCCAGTGACGTAATCAGAGCGCTGTTGCCTCAGGAGCCGTAGGATCGGACAGGCGCAGGCAGTCAGCGATACTGCGGCTGCGCGAGATTTCATGTGCAAGAAAGGATGAAGCTAGATTCGTATGTTCAATAAATTATAAGACGTAGCGGAGGGGGCGGCGCCGTTCAGCTCGGCTGTGAGAGGAAATTTATTTATGAGAAGGCGTGCTTGGGCTTGAAACTAAGGCGGGCTGGGCACTGCAGGGGGGCGTTACTGGGCTCTAGAGGAGAGGAATAACGCCCCCCTGGGCACCTTGAAGGTTCATTAGCATAACCGAAAAATCACTTTTTTATCTAAATGACAACATGAAAAAAAGAAAGAAGACCCTTGCTGGAAAGAAGGTAGTTTATTGAACATTGCAATGGTAACAGCTTAATATGCTAAAACCTGATGACCGATTCCCTTTAAAGGGGTTATCCCATGACTAATGTGAAAAAGGACATCATATACGGTACTACATGGTAATCTCTTTCTAACAACCCTAGAACCAGCCCTGTACCTCACATGGATCCAGAGATCTCCCCATTCATTGCTCTTCTAGATTTATATCCAACTGACAGTAGAAGGGGAGTGTCTTTTCTGCTGCAGCTCAGGGGGCGTGTCCATAGTCTACCTATCACAGCTCAGGAGGCAGTTCAAGGATGAAACTGAGCATGTGCGGCCATCTCAGTGAGCAGGACAAAGAACTAATTAACAAAAAACAAACAGCAGGTGGCGCTATACAGATAATACATTTTTTATTACATGCAATTACAAAAGTATTCAGATCCATTTGCTGGTTTTAAAACTGTAGAACATTTTTCGTGGGACAACCCCTTTAAGTACACATGACTGAAACCATACAATATGGAGGAAAGACAAAATGGCAGGCAAAGATGGCTTTATCAGGGATAACTTGACACAACCATTATACCCCTTTAAACGGCAAGTGCCTTGGCTGCAGTCTCCTAGGAAAGAAAATGGCTGTCCGTTTACAGCGTCCTCACTCATAGGCTGAATATATCTACATCAAAGGTTAGATTCCATTCAGCAATAACATCCAGAGCCGCTTTTAAAATTCTGCTGGTTGCCCTGGGAAACAGACTGCAGTTTGGCTCCACCCCCTGTAACCTCACTCACTTCTGTCATCTCACCCCTCACAAGGCACTGCTACCTGACGGAATTCTTCATTTAGCTTTAAATGTGAGCAGAAAAGAACAAAGAAATCATGTGACTCAAGTGAAGTATTTATACAGTTGCTGATGATTTCATGTAGGTTTTAACTACGGAATGCTCCTTTAAAATCTGACTTCCACTCTGTTTCCTTAACCCTTAACCTCCAGACCCTTTGAAATCATAATTTTACTCACTATCTTTGCCAACTGCGTGGCCTTAGCTGTGTATATTCCCTTCCCGGAGGATGACTCCAATGCCACCAACTCCAACTTGGTAAGTGCCACTGAGGTTTTTTATTTCTTGCTTCCATGGCTGAAATGTACTGGCATTTTTAAGGAGCGCGGATCATATGATAACGGCATATGTTCAGATTTCCCAATTTTGTATTAATCTCTTGTCACAATGGGACCGATGTATGCCATCTTTCCATGTGAAGTTCATTTAAATACGATGTATTTCTATCAGTTATTTCAGTCTTCGGTAGAGTTCTGACTAGTAACAGGAAGTCCCCGGCCCGACAATCTCTACAGACATTTACATCTATATGTGTGACCGATATCAGCCGCTGCTCTTATAATGTTTCTGTACTTATGTAAGCTCCAGACTGTCTCATGTTTCATATAAATGAAGTGTAATCATTGCATAGTTGATCTAAATCTTCTTGTATATAGTGATATGGAGCATGCTGGTATAACCTGGGCATCTTCTGTATATAATTATATATGTACAGCTGGTATAAGTTATACATCTTCTTGTATATAGTGATATGGAGCATGCTGGTATAACCTGGGCATCTCCTGTATACGTGTATAATTATATATGTACAGCTGGTATAAGTTATACATCTTCTTGTATATAGTGATATGGACCATGCTGGTATAACCTGGGCATCTTCTGTATATAATTATATATGTACAGCTGGTATAAGTTATACATCTTCTTGTATATAGTGATATGGAGCATGCTGGTATAACCTGGGCATCTTCTGTATATAATTATATATGTACAGCTGGTATAAGTTATACATCTTCTTGTATATAGTGATATGGACCATGCTGGTATAACCTGGGCATCTCCTGTATACGTGTATAATTATATATGTACAGCTGGTATAAGTTATACATCTTCTTGTATATAGTTATATGGAGCATGCTGGTATAACCTGGGCATCTCCTGTATACGTGTATAATTATATATGTACAGCTGGTATACGTTATACATCTTCTTGTATATAGTGATATGGACCATGCTGGTATAACCTGTGCATCTTCTGTATATAATTATATATTATGTATAGATTATATAAATTATACATCTACTTGTATATAGTGATATGGACCATGCTGGTATAACCTTGGCATCTCCTGTATAATATATATATATATATATATATATATACAGCTGGTATAAGTTATACATCTTCTAGTATATAGTGATATGGAGCATGCTGGTATAACCTGGGCATCTTCTGTATATAATAATATATGTACAGCTGGTATAAGTTATACATCTTCTAGTATATAGTGATATGGAGCATGCTGGTATAACATGGGCATCTTCTGTATATCATTATATATGTACAGCTGGTATAAGTTATACATCTTCTTGTATATAGTGATATGGAGCATGCTGGTATAACCTGAGCATCTTCTGTATATCATTATATATGTACAGCTGGTATAAGTTATACATCTTCTAGTATATAGTTATATGGACCATGCTGGTATAACCTGGGTATCATCTGTATATAATTGTATATGTACAGCTGGTATAAGTTATACATCTTCTAGTATATAGTGATATGAAGCATGCTGGTATAACCTGGGCATCTTCTGTATATAATTATATATGTACAGCTGGTATAAGTTATATATATTTTTGTATATAGTGATATGGAGCATACTGGTATAACCTGGGTATCATCTGTATATAATTGTATATGTACAGCTGGTATAAGTTATACATCTTCTAGTATATAGTGATATGAAGCATGCTGGTATAACCTGGGCATCTTCTGTATATAATTATATATGTACAGCTGGTATAAGTTATATATATTTTTGTATATAGTGATATGGAGCATACTGGTATAACCTGGGTATCATCTGTATATAATTGTATATGTACAGCTGGTATAAGTTATACATCTTCTTGTATATAGTGATATGGAGCATGCTGGTATAACCTGGGCATCTGCTGTATATAATTATATATGCACAGCTGGTATAAGTTATACATCTTCTTGTATATAGTGATATGGAGCATGCTGGTATAACCTGGGCATCTACTGTATGTAATTATATATGTACAGCTGGTATAAGTTATACATCTTCTAGTATATAGTGATATGGACCATGCTGGTATAACCTGGGCATCTCCTGTATACGTGTATAATTATATATGTACAGCTGGTATAAGTTATACATCTTCTTGTATATAGTGATATGGACCATGCTGGTATAACCTGGGCATCTTCTGTATATAATTATATATGTACAACTGGTATAAGTTATATATCTTCTTGTATATAGTGACATGGGGCATGCTGGTATAACCTGGGCATCTTCTGTATATAATTATATATGTACAACTGGTATAAGTTATATATCTTCTTGTATATAGTGACATGGGGCATGCTGGTATAACCTGGGTATCTTCTGTATATAATTATATGTAGAGCTGGTATAAGTGATATATCTTCTTGTATATAGCGTTATGGAGCATGCTGGTATAACATGGTATATGATCATTATATGTTCACCAGGTACAATATATTCCGTTTTATACGCTGTGTACAGTGATATAGAAATAGGTGCCGGAACTAGACAGCATTCCAGGGGTGCACTACCCGCGGCCCGTAGATCCGCGGTTTGTGGCTCCCATCCTGCTGCTGGTCGAAAAAAACCAGCATGTTCTCGTTTCACCCATTCTCAATGGTTGCCCTACCAGGGATCTAGGGAGGCCTCTCTGATTTCTGCGCACTGTGCCGCAATCCACATTACCTCTGGCAGTTAGGGACATGAATAGGGGTATGCTGGTATAATAGTTATCCACATAGAGGTGATAACCCTTATCCAGCAGTGGGTGCAGTAAGTCCCACACAATCTTCCTACTAACTCCTAGGATGGGGGGGGGGCATTCTGGGGGTTCTATCCGGAAATCCTTCCCTTCGTAAATGCAGAACTTGTGGGTGTACCCGGAGCTATTCTCACAAAGTTTGGATATCTTTATGCCACACCTTTCCCGTTTGCTAGGCAGGTACTGGCGGAATCTAATACTCCCTTTGAAGAGTAAAAGGGACTCATCTGACATTTTTATCGGGGTTGAACACCTCAGCAAACTTGGTGTTAAAGTGGTCAATGACAGATCTAATCTTGAACAGATGGTCAAATGTCGGGTCATTTTGGGGTGGGCACTGTGAATTGTCATTGTAGTGTAGGAATTTCTTAATTGACTCAAATCGCTTCCAGGTCATGGTCTTACTGTAAATTGGAGTCTGGTAGAAAATGTCCGAACTCCAATATTGTCTAACGTTTGGCTTTTTTCCAATGCCCATATGCGGCACAAGTCCCCAAAACTTCATCATCTCTGCTGCACTTACTGGGGTCCAACCTAGGGGTCTAGCGTATGGCGATGTAGGGTTCTGATCAATGAATTGTTGGGTGTATAAGGGTACTTTCACATTTGCGTTGTTTGATTCCGGCAGGCAGTTCCGTTGCCTGAACTGCCTGCCTGATCAGGCAAACTGTATGCATCAGTCAAAATGACAGAACTGTAGAAATCCTGATGCATCCTGAACGGATTACTCTCCATTCAGAATGCATGGGGATATGCCTGATCAGTTCTTTTCCGGTATAGAGCCCCTGTGATGGAAATCTATGCCGGAAAAGAAAAACGCTAATGTGAAAGTACCCTTAATTGGTTTGGGCCACCATTAAATTTACAAAATATTCAGAGAAAAAGATTTAGAAAAAATCTGCATTCTGGAGCTGCCCTCAAAATCCGGAATTTAGGGGTGATAATCGTCAGGGGGTGGGCTCCATATGGGCTCACTCTGGGGGGCTACTTCCGCTGCTACCCTGGGGCGCCTTCTAGAGGGTCCCTCATCAGCGGATAATGATGATGAGGTGGTAGAGGAGTAGAGGAAAGTGGCATCCTCTTCTCCTTCACTGGCAGACTCAGTATCGGTGTATGCCTCTTCAGCTAAGTTTACTCGTTGGGATGGACGGGACGATTTTATTTTATTGGGGTGTGACGTGTGAAATGTGGAAACCTTTATTTAGTGTGAGGGGTGTGTATGTAGTGTTTTCACACGTGAAGGGGCTTGTAATAAATTTGAAATATAGAGAAAAGGAGTAGAGAAAAAAAGGTAAAAAAATTAAAAAATTGCAGGATGCACACACGCACAAAGATGTTGCATGTGTGCAAAAATCTACACTAACACTACCTAACTAAAATTGAATTCTATATACATACACTCTATGTATATGGAGATTTATATAGTGTACATATATATATATATATATATATATATATATATAATTTTTTTTTTTTTTTAACTAACTACACGAAAAAATAAAAAATAAAATCTGCACTCTAAACTGAGCAGACCGTTTAGAAAAATGGATGTTTCTGATCAGCGCTCAGTAGGTGCAGGACGCACACATGCACAGATATTATATGCGTGAAAAAAATCTACACTAACACTAACTCAAATTAATTGAGCACAAAAGCGACCAGTAAAAAAACTGGGACATACTCTTTATATCAGCTAAATTTTCCTAACCTGATATCCAAAATCCTGAAGGATTTAGACAGGTGACAAAGTCGGGATGATGTCACTTAATTAGAATGATGTGTATATCCAAATTATTATACCCCCTCCAGACTGTCCCACTGGTCTTATGTCATGCAGACATACAATTGTTGGAGAGTAGATTTATTAGATTCATTTGGAACGGCAAAAGATCAAGAATTTAACTGGAGAAGCTAACGTTTCCCGACGTATGGGGTTATAACTTAACATGTATTAATCGTCATATCCTTGACTGGATTAACAATACCTCATATTATTCAAATCTAAAACTGGAACAACAACTGGCCAGACCAGAAAATTTAGTGGCCCTACTACACACCAAAATATCGGGACTCCTGCCCCCTATTAAGAGATCCTTAGTTCTCAGAGATACCATAATTACATGGAAAGTAATTAGGAAGCATTTTTGCCTACCATATCAATTCTCTAAGCAACTCCCCTTGACAAACAATCCAGCCTTTGAGCCTGGAAGAAATAGTAAGATCTTCAGCCATTGGGTGAGCAAAGGAGTTAGAAAAATGGGAGACTTATTTCATGATAAAGAACCATGATGGGCAACATTGCCCGAGGTAGAAAAGAAAAGAGTGGTCCCAACTATTTCCCCTACTTACAGGTTAGGAATTACGGTAGAAGCTTAGTCAGAGACATGACTCGGGAGCGGTCTCCTAATGATTATATAAAGCAATAATAAATGAGAACTGGAGGGAAACTCATATTAAAAAATTACACCACACAATTTATGCATTTGACCTCCCCAGGTCTCCTGGGAAACCAGATAGGCTAATAGCATGTCCCAGATGTACACTATCAAATTCTGACTTGTATCACGGCCTATGGAGCTGCCCAAAAGTGTAGTATTGGATGCAAGTGGGACACATACTAAATAAAGTCATCAGATTCCAAGGAGTTATTACACCATCCTTAGCTATCCTACGTGTAGAGGAGGATGTGAATGAGGATGGAAATAGGGGCAGGGGGAATAGGGGTCTTCCCCCAATAGGACACAAGTTGCTGATGATAGCTAAAAGATCTCTGATGGCACAGTGGCTGACCTCGGTTATTCCGGACATGGATGTAGGTAGTGGTTGGGCAACTCAGGCATATCTTTCATCTCGAATGGCTTGACTCTCTCAAACAACCAGAGATACTTGGAAAAACATGGAAACAATTTATGTTAGAATACGTCTTGTGTTCGGAATACCCGAGGCTTTTGGGACCCTTTAAACTTTTGACCTGGTACTTGTTAGAAGATCTGAAAGGCACCCTGGGGAAACTAAAGGTTAGTTAGTCCCTTGGTGCTGAGAAAAACGATCGTATAGGGAAAATCAATAGAAACGTAATAGGATGATATCTTTGAAAAGAGATAGGCTTGTGGGGTGGCCTATGAGGGGTAATTTTGAGGGGTGAGGGGTAATTCTGGATTTGTTATACCCAAATGAAGAGCACACATTGTGTTGACTATTGGATCACTTTATTTGTGTATTAATGTACATCTATTTGGAATTAAAAAGAAATAAAAAGATGTTTAGAAAAAAAGGTACTTATTGGTGCTCAGGGCTGCAAAACGCATGCAAGCTGACGTTTGATGCGTCCGTGCAGACACTGCAGTATAAAAATGTATTGCAGATACAGAAAAAAGAACACTATCTAAAAATCAACTTACTGTATATATATACAATGAACAAAAATATGAACGCAACACTTTCGGTTTTGCTCCCATTTTTCATGCGCTAAACTCAAAGATCTGAAACATTTTCTACATACACAAAAGACCCATCACTCTCAAATATCGTTCACAAATCTGTCTAAATCTGTGTAAGTCAGCACTTCTCCTTTGCCGAGATAATCCATACCACCTCACAGGTGTGGCATATCAAGGTGCTAATTAGACAGCATGAATATTGCACAGGTGTGCCTTAGACTGCCCACAATAAAAGGCCACTCTGAAATGTGCAGTTTGATCAAACAGCACAATGCCACAGATGTCGCAACGTTTGAGGGAGCATGACTGCAGGAATGTCTACCAGAGCTGTTGCCCGTGCAATGAATGTCCATTTCTCTACCATAAGCCGTCTCCAAAGGCGTTTCAGATAATTTAGCAGTACATCCAACCGACCTCACAACCGCAGACTACGTGTTACCATACCAGCCCAGCTGGCCCCTGATAGAACAGTACTATCCTTGTCATTTTAATGGATCTGCAAAAAGAATGGAAGGTACTCTGTATGGCCCCTTTCACACGAGCGAGTTTTCCGCGCGGGTGCAATGCGTGACGTGAACGCATAGCACCCGCACTGAATCCTGACCCATTCATTTCAATGGGTCTGTGTACATGAGCGGTGATTTTCACGCATCAATTCTGCGTTGTGTAAAAATCGCAGCATGTTCTATATTCTGCGTTTTTCACGCAGACCTGGCCCTATAGAAGTGAATGGGGCTGCGTGAAAAACGCATTGCATCCGCAAGCAAGTGCGGGTGCGATGCGTTTTTCACTGATGGTTGCTAAGAGATGTTGTTTGTAAACCTTCAGTTTTTTATCACGCTCGTGAAAAACGCATCAAAACGCATTGCACCCGCGCGGAAAAAACTGAACAACTGAACGCAATCACAGATAAAACTGACTGAACTTGCTTGCAAAATAGTGCGAGTTTCACTGAACGCACCCTGAACGCATCCGGACCTAATCCGTCACGCTCGTGTGAAAGGGGCCAATGCCTTTCCGTATTTTTGTTCCGTTCAAAGATAGAACATTTCCTATTATTGTCCGCATAACGGACAAGGCTAGTACTGTTCTATCAAGGGCCAGCTGTTCCGTTCCGCAAAAAACGGAATGCACATGGATGTCATCCTGAAAAAGCCATACGGTTGTGTGCAAGAGGCCTTATGGAGCACTCAATGAGCACTATGCAGTGAATAGTGGAAGCTGCTACGCTGCTTCCTCCATTGGACTTGGCTATCACGTGATTGTTGGGTGTCTTGTGGGCGGAGCAGAGCTGGGCTGCAGGATCAGCTCGGGCTTGTACAAAGCCCCCACAAGAAGCTGTTTTCCTGTGTTACTGGGGCTCCTTTATATGTACCAGTTACAGAGGAAATACAGTAGTGCAAAATACAAAATAAAGTGTCAGTGTTTCCAGAAGAGTTTCAATTAACTCTTGGGGGGACATATTAAACAAGAATAAATAATAATAATTTAAATAAACAAATAATAGAAAAAAATTTAATGAAAAGGTGCACAATAAAAGTGTCAGTGTCCCCCAGAGTTGTTTTTTTATGATCTCATGGGGACATATTATGTAGCAAAAATATATAAAAAATAAATAAATAAATGATAAAAAATTATAAACTACTGTACATGTAAAAGAAAAAAGATAAAATTGCCCATACCAACCAAAACCATCAGCATGAAACTATAAATATTATATATCAAAATGACCGACACAAAACAGGAAACTTATTTTAATACAATTAATTTTGGTGTCAATTTGCATATTTTAAGAATAAGAGGCCATAGTTTAAAAAAAACAACAACTTTTTAACAATGTTTTGCACAGTTTTCCTCAAATAAAGCTAAAAAATATATGAAAATATATTTGTTACGTAAAAAAATAAGTTGCAAAAGTTATTTCGGTAGTCCAACAAATAAAAAAGTTACAGCCACTAAACCATGACATGAGTTAAATCTCAAAAAAGTGTCTGATTGTTAAGGCCTGATCATTAAAGGTTAACCAGTGAGCGCTTTCCCTGCTAGTAAGGGAAAGTGCTTACTGGTTATTGCAAGGCACCGGTAACATAGATATAACTTATAATTGGGGGCAGGAGGTGGTGATAACCAATGAGCACTGTCCTCTGCAGTGAAGGAAAGCGCTCATTTATGTATAGGAGGCAGGATGGATGGAAATGTACACTGATAACTGGCCCGTATAATTGTGCTGCCGGTCAGCTGATAAACAGTAATCACTCTTTTGTCGGCTGATTTGCATCTTTCATCATAATGAAAGATGTGCGATTGTCGTAAGCACATCTCGCTGTGTAATCAGGAATGGACTGCTCATAAGGGAGGAATGACTGTGGTAGCAATCATTCCTCCCCATTCACTTTGCACCAGCCTGTGTAATAGGCCAATGCAAATGAAAGTCGACTTTTTTTTTTGTGGCCCCTTGAAATGGAGCAATGTGTTAATGTTCCCCCAGACCAAAAAACATTGTGTACCCCTGGTCTATTCTGTAGTCAACGCAGCTAGTTACTGCAGTGCTGTTTCCATTGAAGTGAATGGGGGCAGCACTGTATTAACCAGTTGTGACCACTGCTTTGTAGTTCCAGTGTCTATCTATCTATCTGGTGTCGAAGCTACTCCCATACAGCTGGGTGTGAAAGGTCTTGAACACTCTCCGAAGTAATATTAATGGCCTATCCGGAGGATAGCTCAACAGTTGTTAAGTCCTGAAAAAACCCTTTAACTCCTTCCTTGTGCAGTACCCCAGAGCAGAGGGTATCTGCAAATGGTTTGTAATTTAATGTATTGTATTGTTATGTATTGCTATGTAATGTGTACCCAGTACAGCTGTGTATGGATGGCACAGCCAGGGTTAACAATCTTGGCTTAGCACTTGTAGGAGGTTAGGTGTGGACTGGTTCAGAGAGAGAGGAAGCTGTTCCTTATGCTGCCTCCCAGGGGCGTTGCTAGGGTCTGAAAACATCCGGGGCACAAGCCCATTGTATCACGCCCCTGTGAAGCCACGCCCCCATAACCCCTTTCAGCAGTCCTCCCTTCACAGTAGTTATTAAGCCCTTTCAGCAGTCCCCCCTTCAGTGAATGGAGGACTGCTGAAAGTGGTTAATAACTACTGTGAAGGGCCTAGCCGTCTGGGCAACCCAACAGATCATCCCCTCAGTAATCCGTATCCTGCAGTAACTTAACTTTAAATCAGCGCATATCTCATTACTATCTTGACTTAGACACTCAGCTCCAGTAACAGGCAGTGCGGGCGGCGTTCACTCACTGACGTCACGGCCTGCACCGCCTAGTGGGAGGAGCAGGCGCGTGACGTCAGTGAGCGAGCGCCGCCAGCACTGCATGTTTCTGGAGCTGAGTGTGTAAGATAGTAATGAGATCATAAGCGTTGTTTTAAAGTTCAGTTACTGCAGGATACGGATTAGGATGGCGGGGCTGCGCAGCGCAGGAGAGTCAGAGCGGCCGACCCTGACAGCCAGGGGCATAGCTAGAACTGACTGGGCCCCACAGCAAAATTTTGTATGGGGCCCCCCCTCCATGACTATCCTGGCATCCTATATGTGCATATGTAAGGGAGAGTTCACATGACATTTTTGCCATCCGTTTAATGTTTACGTTGGAAAATGGGATACAAAAGTGCAGCACATTACGCTTTGTATCCTGCAAAGTCTGTTAAAAATTTTTTTATACATTAACGTAATATTTTTTTTTGATGGTGTCAGTCTGAGTCACCTGTTAACATATACATTTTATGTATACATTACCAGGGGTCAGCAACCTTCGGCACTCCAGCCTTTGCGAAACCACAATTCCCAGCATGTTCCATTAATTTCTATGGGAGTTATGCGAAGAGCAGAGCAATAATGCATGCTGGGAGTTGTAGTTTCACAACAGCTGGAGTGCCGTAGGTTGCCTACCCTGCATTAGACGAATGGCAAAACGTGATGTAAAACGTGATGGCCTTAGTGTGCCATGATAGTGCCAAGTGGCAAGCACTAGAGACAGAGAAGGGAGGTTGCATTGTACAGGGCACAGTATAGTATAGGGGGTACAGTACAGGGCACGGGGGGACGCACAGTGCAACATAGGGGTACAATGCAGCATAGGGGGCACACTAAAGGGCAGGGGTGACAGTACAGGGCAAGGGGGGACGCACAGTGCAGCATAGGGGTACAATGCAGCATAGGGGGCACACTAAAGAGCAGGGGGTACAGTACAGCATAGCAGGCGCAATACAGGGGGCACACACAGTGCAGCATAGGGGGCACAGTGCATTATAGGGGGTACAGTATAAGGCAGGAGGCACACACAGTGCAGCATAGGGGGCACAGTGCATTATAGGGGGTACAGTATAAGGCAGGGGGCACACACAGTGCAGCATAGGGGGGCACAGTGCATTTTAGGGGGTACAGTATAAGGCAGGGGGCACACACAGTGCAGCATAGGGGGCACAGTGCATTATAGGGGGTACAGTATAAGGCAGGGGTCACACAGTGCAGCATAGGGGGCACAGTGCATTATAGGGTGCACAGTACAGGGCAGGAGGCAAAATACAGCATATGTGGTATAGTACAGGGCAGGGGGTATACACAGTGCAGCATGGGGGGTACAGGGCAGGGGGCAGAATACAGCCACAACATGCACCTAGAAATGCTCCATTCACATGTCCTACCTCAGGAGTTGATAGTTCCTAGTGGGCAGAAGGACCTTTCATGATGTCAGGAGCACATGATCAGTCACATGAGTGGGCGGAGTCAGGCTCCGGGCTGTGCAGGAGATTGTGTGGAAATGACTGCCAGCATAACATTCGGGGCACTGGTCAAAACATCCGGGGCTCAAGCCCCGAATGTTTTGACCTAACAACGCCCCTGCTGCCTCCTCTCCGGGCTAAAGGAGAAAAGGAGAAAGACAAAGGAGAGAAGAGGAGAACTTAGAGTCCGCATGGCTGAACATTGGCATCAGTTAGGTAATCTGCTAGCAAAAGCTTTTCAGACCTTACTGCAGTGAAGGACACTGTTAAGACACCCTTCACACCTGGACATGACCTGTCCAGTCGTATCACTAAAACCCTGTATCCCTCAGTGGACACTACAGCCACCGTTGTACGCCATAGGTTCTGTTGGAAGAGACTTCAGACAGATAGAGAGGGCCATAACTCCTGTCCTTCCCTAATTCCATAGATCGCTATCTTGGAGATCAAGGGGAGTGTCTTTTCTGCTGCAGCTAAGGGGTGTGTCTATGCTCTCCCTATCACAGCTCAGGAGGCAGTTGAAGGATGAAACTGAGCATGTGCGGCCTTCTCAGTGAGCAGGACAAAGAAATAAGAAGAAAAAAACAGCAGGTGGCGCTATACAGATACATTTTATTGAATAACTCAGTGGCTATGCTAAATTTTTAATTACATGCAATTACAAAAGAATTCAGATCCAGATGCTGGTTTGACAACTGTAGAATGTTTTTCATCAGACAATCCCTTTAAGTAAAGACATTTATTCTTCTACCTATGGCCTGGTTTTCTGACTCCTGCACTATACGCTGGCCATTGTACTCTACACACCCTGCCTTGCACCCATACAAACACTTAACACCAAGGGTACCCGACTACCATCAGGCAAGAGCCCCAGAATCAGGGTGTGCCCAGAGGAAAAAATGGGTGCACCCGCCTTTCACTGCATTGGCCCTAGGGAGCATCGGTGTGAGGAAAGCCACTATGATTGACTGTACAGCCAGAGCCACTACCACTCCCATTCTCTGCTCCGGCTCCTCCTGGGCTCTTTGCATTTGCTGGTAAACATAGTGGCATCAGCTCTTTGAATGTGTCTGGTCACTGCTGGCGTAGCATTCACCTGTGGTAGAGATTATGTCAAATGTAGGAAAACAGCGTTTGAATTGAATCCATCGGAGCCGGATAATATTTCCAGTCACGCTCAGCGCTGATCAGAGGAGCTTAATACATTCAAAGGTGGCTGCCAGCGTCTGGAGATGAGTCACATGTTGTTATTCTGGGCTGAAAAGCTGAAATTCAAGCAAAATTCCAAATTATCCCAGTCAGAGATGGACGTGACAGTGACAAATTAGTGTCAGGTTAACCGTGTCTGCGCTGGATGAGACAGGGCAGCAGCCCTCCTGGCACTGTAAAGGTTAATCCTCCGATAACCTCACCCCTGGAGCATTGTGTCATTGTATCAGCGATCGATGCTGACAGGCTGGAGACGTTTCTGTGCGTGCGCTCCGGCAGGATACGGGCATCACGATGAACAAATATGTTTTCCACCCACGTTTCACATTTCTCAAATTAAACCCCCCTTTCCTGTATATTGTCCTTGGCCTCACAATGCCTGAGAGGTCATAGATATATAGCACATACTGTATATTACTTAGTTAGAGTGGTTTCACGCACAGCGTTGAGGAATAGTCACCCCCTAAATCAGGGGTGCACAACCTTTTCTGGTTGGGGGCCACATTGTCAACCTGAACAAATTCCAAGGGCCGAAAATAAACTTTAAAGGGGTATTATCAAGTGAAATACTATATTTATGGCATATTGAACATACAGTATATATTATATATGTCTAGTTACACTTCTAGTACTCCCATCTAATGGGACAATACATAAAAGAATCATGTGAGCAGCCACAAGACATAGACATACATGTCTGTTACCAGATGGCTGGGGGCCGCATAGAATGGTATTGAGGGCTGCATATGGCCCCCGGGCCGCAGGTTGTGCACCCCTGCCCTAAATGCTGTCTTCATGGTGGTAATATTCTGGTCCATAATACATTTCTAATCTCTCTTAAGATAAGTGGGCCCTAGAAGAGTTTGTTTACTGCATTGACAACTGCTCAAGGTGTTATATTTGTAGCCTTTCCGGTTCTCGTCTGATGGGACTTTCTTAAAGGGGTAATCCACTTTGCGATCTCCCTGATCTGTACGGGTTGAGCCACAAATAACTTTCCTGTTGATTGCTTCCTCTCTTGACTTGAGGTGCCTGGCTTGACACAGAGACAAGATCCTAGGGGTAATCCTATGGCTCTTCCTGTGGATATTTGCAGTCATGATCTGTGTGCTCTAAGACATGAGTTGGTCACATCAGGGCATCAGCCTTTGGCACTGCCTCTGGCCTTGTCTGCCAGGAAGCTATTTTCCTCCCCAGTTATCAAGACATTAAGGCTCAGATAAGCAAACTGCAATGACCTTTAATGGACTTCTGACAGCAGCAACAACAGAGATAGCAGCAGGCTTTTGTATTAGTGTCAACAAACATTTCTGCTTAACCCCCTCCCGACCAGCGCCGTAATAGTACGGCGCAGCGGGACGTGACTTGCCGCCCAGCGCCGTACTATTATGGCCCACTGTTCGGGCGGGTGCAGGAGCTGCGCCCGCCTGATCAGCTTTAGGGGACCGGCTGTTCCCTTTAGCCGGACCCCTGCTGTATGCGCTGGCATCGGTGAAAACACAGATGCCGACACATTAACCCCTTCTATGCCGCTGTCAGCACTGACCGCGACATAGAATGGGTTTGCTGCGGGTGAGGGAGCCGATCGAGTCCCCACGCTGCTGTGGCGGGAATCCGATGGGTTAGAAGGCAGCCCGGCATAGCTGCCCAATGCCTTGAACGGCATTGGGACCTGCCTTCTACGGGTGCCCAGGAGATTCAGCCTCAGGCCTGGTCTCCTAGGCAACCTCTTAGTGTATTACTCAGTGTCATACACTAACAGGCAATGCATTACAATACAGATGTATTGTAACGCATTGCAGAGGAAATCAGACCCCCCAAAGTTAAAGTCAGAAATAAAGTAAAAAAAAAGGTAAAAAACAGTGTTTTTAATAAAAAATAAAGTTTCAAGTAGAAAAAATAAAAAAATGCACCTTTTCCCCTGATTTTATAATAAAAAATTGAAAAAAAAAAACAAAAAAAACACATATTAGGTATCGCCACGTCCGTAACGACCGACTCTATAAATATATCACATGATCCACCCCGTCTGATAAACACCCCAAAAATTTAAAATGTAAACTGTGTCAATAAAAGCTATTTTTGTCACCTTACATTACAAAAAGTGCAACACCAAGCGATCAAAAAGGCGTATGTCCCACAAAATGACACCAATTAAACCGTCACCTTATCCTGCAAAAAATTAGCCCCTAAGAAAATCACAATTTATTTTTAACCTATAGCTCTCAGAGAATGGACACACTGAAATATGATTTTTTTTTTTTTTTTTTTGCTTCAAAACTGATATTATTGTGTGCTAAAGTGAAATAAATAAAAAAAAGTTGACATATTAGGTATTGCCGCATCCAGAACAACCTGCTCTATAAAAATACCACATAACCTAACCCTTCAGGTGAACACCGTAAAAAAAAAAAAATTGTCACCTTACATCACAAAAATTGCAACACCAAGCGATCAAAGCATATGCCCCCCAAAATAGCACTAATCAAACTGTCACCTGATCACGCAAAAAAGGAGACCCTAACTAAGACAATCAGTCAAAAAATAATAAAGCTATAGCTCTCATACTATGGAGACACTAAAACATAATTTTTTTGGTTTAAAAAATGCTATTATTGTGTAAAACTTAAATAAGAAAAAGTATACATATTAGGTATTGCCACGTCCATAACGATCTGCTCTATAACAATCGCATGACCTAACCCCTCAGGTGAACGCTGTAAAAATAAATAAAAACCGTGCCAAAAGTACACATTTTTTGGTCACCTTCCCCCATAAAGTGTAATAATGAATGATCAAAAAAATCATATGTACCCAAAAATTGTACCAATAAAAATGACAACTCTTCCTGCAAAAAACGAGCCCCTGCACAAGACGATTGGCAGAAAAATTTAATAAAATAAGGCGTTCAGAAAATGGAGACATAATAGAAACATAATTATTTTTTTCAAAAATGCTTTATTATGTAAAATTGAAACAAACAAAAAAAGTAGACATATTTGATATCATTGCGATATCATACAGCAATTAAAAATCATATGTACCCCAAAATAGTACCAATAAAACTGGCACCTTATCCCCTAGTTTCCAAAATGGGGTCACTTTTTGGGAGTTTCTACTGTAAGGGTGCATCAAGGGGGCTTAAAATGGGACATGGCATCTAAAAACCAAAATCTGCCTTCCAAAAACTATATGGCGTTCCTTTCCTACTGTGCCCTGCCATGTGCCCTTACATCAGTTTACGACAGAGGTGCACAACCTGCGGCCTGGGGGCCACATGCGGCCCTTGATGCCATTCTGTGTGGCCCCCAACCATCTGGTAACAGACATGTATGCCTATGTCTTGTGGCTGCTCACATGTATTTTTCATGTATTTCTCCCATTAGATGGGAGTCCTGGAAGTTTAACTAGACATTAATGGTATATAATGTGTGTTCAATATGCCATAAGTACAATATTTCAGTTGTTAATACACATTTAAATTTTTATTTCGGCCCTGGTCATTGGTTAAGTCTGGCAATGTGGCCCCCAACCAAGAAACGTTGTGCACCCCTGGTTTACGACCACATGTGGGGTGTTTCTGTAAATCGCAGAATCAGGTTAATAAATATTGTTTGGCTGTTAACCCTCTGTGTTAAAGAAAAAAATTGATTAAAATGGAAAATCTGCCAAAAAGTGAAATTTCGAAATTTCATCTCCATTTTCCTGTGATACAAACCGGATTCCAAAAAAGTAAAAAAGTTGGGAAACTATACAAATCGTGAATAAAAACTGAATGCAATGATGTGGAGGTGCCAACTTCTAATATTTTATTCAGAATAGAACATAAATCACGGAACAAAAGTTTAAACTGAGAAAATGTACCATTTTAAGGGAAAAATATGTTGAATCAGAATTTCATGGTGTCAACAAATCCACAAAAAGTTGGGACAAGGCCAACTGTGTGGCATCTCCCCTTCTTCTTACAACACTCAACAGACGTCTGGGGACCGAGGAGACCAGTTTCTCAAGTTTAGAAATAGGAATGCTCTCCCATTCTTGTCTAATACAGGCCTCTAACTGTTCAATCGTCTTGGGCCTTCTTTGTTGCCCCTTCCTCTTTATGATGCGCCAAATGTTCTCTATAGGTGATAGATCTGGACTGCAGACCGGCCATTTCAGTACCCGGATCCTTCTCCTACGCAGCCATGATGTTGTGATTGATGCAGAATGTGGTCTGGCATTATCTTGTTGAAAAATGCAGGGTCTTCCCTGAAAGAGATGACGTCTGGATGGGAGCATATGTTGTTCTAGAACCTGAATATATTTTTCTGCATTGATGGTGCCTTTCCAGACATGCAAGCTGCCCATGCCACACGCACTCATGCAACCCCATACCATCAGAGATGCAGGCTTCTGAACTGAGCGTTGATAACAACTTGGGTTGTCCTTGTCCACTTTGGTCCGGATGACATGGCGTCCCAGATTTCCAAAAAGAACTTCGAATCGTGACTCGTCTGACCCCAGAACAGTCTTCCATTTTGCCACACTCCATTTTAAATGATCCCTGGCCCAGTGAGAACGCCTGAGTTTGTGGATCTTGCTTAGAAATGGCTTCTTCTTTGCACTGTAGAGTTTCAGCTGGCAACGGCGGATGGCACGGTGGATTGTGTTCACTGACAATGGTTTCTGGAAGTATTCCTGAGCCCATTCTGTGATTTCCTTTACAGTAGCATTCCTGGTCGTGGTCCAGTGTCGTTTAAGGGCCCGGAGATCACGGGCATCCAGTATGGTTTTACGGCCTTGACCCTTACGCACAGAGATTGTTCCAGATTCTCTGAATCTTCGGATGATGTTATGCACAGTTGATGATGATAGATGCAAAGTCTTTGCAATTTTTCGCTGGGTAACACCTTTCTGATATTGCTCCACTATCTTTCTGCGCAACATTGTGGGAATTGGTGATCCTCTACCCATCTTGGCTTCTGAGAGACACTGCCACTCTGAGAAGCTCTTTTTATACCCAATCATGTTGCCAATTGACCTAATTAGTGTTAATTGGTCTTCCAGCTCTTCGTTATGCTCAAATTTACTTTTTCCAACCTCTTATTGCTACTTGTCCCAACTTTTTGGGGATTTGTTGACACTGTGAAAATTTGAATCAACGTATTTTTCCTTTAAAATGATACATTTACTTGGATTAAACGTTTGATCTGTCATCTACGTTCTATTACAAATAAAATATTGACATTTGCCATCTCCACATCATTGCATTCAGTTTTTATTCACAATTTGTTTAGTGTCCCAACTTTTTTGGAATCCGGTTTGTACTTGAGGAATACCTAAAGGGTTAACAAAGTTTGTAAAATCAGTTTTGAGTAACTTGAGGGGTGTAGTTTCTACAATAGGGTCATTTATGGGGGGTTTCCACTATGTAGGCCCCACAAAGTGACTTCAGACCTGAACTGGTCCTTAAAAAGTGGGTTTTGGAAATTTTCTTAAAAATTTAAAGAATTACTTCTAAAATTCTAAGCCCTCTAACGTCCTAAAAAAATAAAATGACATTTACAAAGTGATGCCAACATAAAGTAGACATATGGGAAATGTTAAGTAATAAATATTTTATGAGGTATCCCTTTCTGTTTTAAAAGCAGAGAAATAAGAATTTTACAAAATTTTGGGTAAATTTGGGAATTTTTCATAAATAAAGGTGAAATATAATAATTCAAATTTATGACTATCATGAAGTACAATGTGTCATGAGAAAACCGTCTCATAATGGCCTGGATAAATGAAAGTGTTCCAAAGTTATTACCACATAAAGTGACACATGTCGGATTTGCAAAAAATGGCCTGGGCAGGAAGGTAAAAACTGGCCCGGGGTAGAAAGGGATAAAGGGGACCTGTCACCAGTTTTATGCTGCCTGTAATGCTAAAAGCCCCCATATACATCACATGTGTTGTCAGCCGACAGTCTAATGTGTATGGATGCAGGGCTGGTGCAAGGATTTTTGCCGCCCTAGGCAAGATAAAAATTTACGCCCCCCCCCTTATCAGATCTGGAATTGCGGACCCGGATCCGCAATTCCGATCCTGAAAAAAATAGTACATGTCCTATTCTTGTCCCCAATAGCGGACAAGAATAGGCATATTCTCTTAGTGCTGGCAATGTGCGGTCCGCAAAATGCGGAACGCACATTGCCGCTGTCCGTGTTTTGTGGATCTGCAAAACACACACGGATGTGTGAATGGACCCTAAATGTGAGGTAAATTAGTTTCCAATGTAGTATTAATAATTAAACAATTAAATAATAAACATATTGCATTGTCTACTTACCACAGGACAATAAGATGATCTGGTCTCTGGCTACAGTCTGGCTCTTGGTCTGGCTCTGGGGACTCCCTTGTCACTCTCTCCCCCCTCCCTTGTCACTCTCTCCCCCCCTCCCTTGTCACGACCCCCCCCCCCCCTCCATTGTCACTCTCTTCTCCCCCCTCCCTTGTCACTCTCTCCCCCCCTCCCTTGTCACTCTCTCCCCCCTCTCTTGTCACTCTCTTCTCCCTCCCTCCCTTGTCACTGTCTTCTCCCTCCCTCCCTTGTCACTGTCTTCTCCCTCCCTCCCTCCCTTGTCACTCTCTTCTCCCCCCTCCCTTGTCACTCTCTTCTCCCTCCCTCCCTTGTCACTCTCTTCTCCCTCCCTCCCTTGTCACTCTCTTCTCCCTCCCGCCCTTGTCACTCTCTTCTCCCTCCCTCCTTTGTCACTCTCTTCTCCCTCCCATTCTCCCCCCCCTCCTTTGTCACTCTTTTCTCCCTCCCTCCCTTGTCACTCTCTTCTCCCCCCTCCCTTGTCACTCTCTTCTCCCTCCCTCCCTTGTCACTCTCTTCTCCCTCCCTCCCATTCTCCCCCCCTCCTTTGTCACTTTCTTCTCCCTTCCTTGTCACTCTCTTCTCCCCCCTCCCTTGTCACTCTCTTCTCCCTCCCTCCCTTGTCACTCTCTTCTCCCTCCCTCCCTTGTCACTCTCTTCTCCCCCCTCCCTTGTCACTCTCTTCTCCCTCCCTCCCTTGTCACTCTCTTCTCCCCCCTCCCTTGTCACTCTCTTCTCCCTCCCTCCCTTGTCACTCTCTTCTCCCTCCCTCCCTTGTCACTCTCATTCTCCCCCCTCCTTTGTCACTCTCTTCTCCCTCCCTCCCTTGTCACTCTCATTCTCCCCCCTCCTTTGTCACTCTCTTCTCCCCCCTCCCTTGTCACTCTCTTCTCCCCCCTCCCTTGTCACTCTCCTTCTACTCTACTCCCCCCCCCCCTTGTCACTCTCATTCTACTCCCCCCCTTGTCACTCTCATTCTACTCCCCCCCCTTGTCACTCTCATTCTACTCCCCCCCCTTGTCACTCTCATTCTACTCCCCCCTTGTCACTCTCATTCTACTCCCCCCCTTGTCACTCTCATTCTACTCCCCCCCTTGTCACTCTCATTCTACTCCCCCCCTTGTCACTCTCATTCTACTCCCCCCTTGTCACTCTCATTCTACTCCCCCCCCTTTTCACTCTCATTCTACTCCCCCCCTTGTCACTCTCATTCTACTCCCCCCTTGTCACTCTCATTCTACTCCCCCCCTTGTCACTATCATTCTACTCCCCCCCTTGTCACTCTCATTCTACTCCCCCCTTGTCACTCTCATTCTACTCCCCCCCTTGTCACTCTCATTCTACTCCCCCCCTTGTCACTCTCATTCTACTCCCCCCTCCCTTGTCACTCTCATTCTACTCCCCCCCCTGTCACTCTCATTCTACTCCCCCCCCCTCCTGTCACTCTCATTTCCTCCCCCTTGTCACCTCTAATGGAGCGTGGCGCGGTACAGGAGCTTTTGTTTCCTGTACCCGGCCGGACTGACAGGAAGTGCTCACTTAGTGTGCACTTCCTTTCAGTCCGGCCGGGTACAGGAAACAAATGCTCCTGTACCCCGGACCGAACAGAGCTCAGCCACGCTACATTAACAACACAGCAGTCAGCAGGCGCAGGCAGGCTGCGCAGCACTGAGCCGGCCGCTCAGGCGGCGCAGCATGTGGGGCGCCGCCGGCCGGCCGCCCGAACCTACATAACCAATTTTTTTTTTACCTCGACAGGCGCCCCCTGCTAAATGGCGCCCTAGGCGACTGCCTAAGTCGCCTTACTGGTGGCGCCGGCCCTGTATGGATGAAATCGGGGGACACAAGGATTGGGCAAACTGAATATTTGGTGCCCTATCCTTTTGTTCTCCTCTCTCCCCATTGATACAGCGGCAGCTGTAGTAAACGTATATGTCTATGGGGGAGGTGGGCGTTATTGAATGTGTACGCCACAGGCTGATGAGTCCTGATATTCATGAGCTCCTGGCCCTCCCCGCCTATCTGCCACTGATTGACAGATTTTTTCCTGCTGAAATCAGTGCAGGTGGGCAGGGAGAGGCTGGAGCTGATGAATATCAGGACTCATTGGCAAGTGTTGAAGCTGTTCATAACAAGTTTTTAGCAAAAAGTAAGCCGGGTTATTGTTAAGGCAATCCGTCACTAGTTTATGATACCCTTAGTTAGGACACCATAAAACATGTGACAGATTCCCTTTAATGATCTGATTTTCTACTGGTGAATTTTGTCAGAGAATATTTTAAGGATCTGATTGGCAGCTGGTTGGTTCATTCCTTAGAATATGTTAAAGGGGTTTTCCAGGACTAACATATTGATGAGCTATCCATAGGATAGGTCATCAATATCAGATAGGTGGGTGTTGTGGCACCCTCACAATCAGATGTTAGCAGCAGCTGCTGTTCAGAAAGTAAGCAGTATATAGTGCGGGAGCACCACAGCTCCATACACTGCGTATTGGTAGTTCGCGGGTACTGCAGCATAGCTCCTATTTCAGTGAATGGGAGCTAAGTTGCAGTACCGCAGAATGGCCACACAGTGTACGGATGCTAGGTGGCGGATCCCCACTGATCTGACATTGATAACCAGTCCTATGGATGGATCATCAATATGTTGGTTCTGGAAAACTCCTTTAACCACTTGCTGACCAACCATTAACTATACGGTATATATCCAGATTAGCATATATCTCTGCATGGGGTTTTAAAACATAAATGCAGAGATCACAGGTGCATGCTAACCATACAGTTGCGGGAGGCGGGAACCCACCGTCAGTGACAGAAGGGCAGGAAATTTTTTAACATGCCTGACTTCCCCATCGATCGATACACTGTGCTCAACTAGCTTTGTGTATAGAGATCAGGAAGTGGCCAAGCCATTTCCGGCCCCGGTCCCAGCAGCCATGTAATCACGGGGGGGGGGGGGGGGGGGGGTCTGTGAGAGCTGCTGAGGGGGGCCAGCAATACCACAGTGCAGCACAAAATACCACAGCCATGGCGCAGTATTCAATTGTATCACTGTTCTTAGGATGGTGATGTTCCCCATGTAACTGGGGTTACTACAGTATATCATCCCCTGTTACAGGAAAAATCTGCAATAAAAAAAGTAAAGTTAAATGTCCTGTAAAGGTCTTGTATGACCTTATGGGGGGGACAAAGTGTAAAAATAAATAAAGATAAAAAAATAAAATAAAACGCTGTTGCACGCTTCAAGTCCCACTACCAATAACCCATACAACCCATATATCGACTGTTATGGAAAGGGAACATAAGAAAAAGTTGCACGTTGTGCTGTTAAACAAAAATGTAAAAACCTGAAAAAGTTTGGAATCTAATTGACTGTTGGCAAATGCCTTTCAGACTGAGGAAGCTACCTTGTTCTGTAGTGGTTACAGCTTATAGAACCCTGCAGTTACTTTTAGAAACATCAGTACAGATAGTGCCCTATATTATAATAGTACCCCAATTTCGCCTAAGACGATAATAGTGCCTAAATGGTGCTCCACACAGTAGAAGTGCCCTTCTTTGTGCTCCACACAGGAATATTGCCCTCTTTTGGAAACCTCCTGACCTACACACTAAATGTGTTCATAGGGTTACACAGCCCATAAGAGGCCAAAAAAGTGTCCCTGTGCCCTCCATCTGTAGCAACTGCCATCTGTAGGAAATGAACATGAAATAAATAGAGACTCAGACCAGACCCCAAAATACGTACAGACACGAACTCTGAAATAAATAGACCCCAATAGACCCCAAACCAGACCCCTGGCTACAGACCCCAGGCCAGACTCCCTAAATAAATGCAGACCCAAAACCTCCAAATAAATACAAACCTTAAGGGTCCATTCACACGTCTGTGTGTGTTTTGCGGATCCGCAAAACACGGACATCGGCGATGTGCGTTCTGCATTTTGCAGACCGCACATCGCCGGCACTTAATAGAAAATGCCTAATCTTGTCCACAATTGCGGACAAGAATAGGACATGTTCTATTTTTTTCGGGAACGGAATTGCGGAAAGATAACTACAGACCCCACCTCCTAAATACAGTTGAAACCAGAAGTTTACATACACTACCGTATATAAAAAGACACACATGCATGTTTTTCTCAATATCTGACATGAAATCAGAATAAACCTTTCCTATTTTTGGTCAATTAGGATTACCATAATTATTATTATTTGCCAAATGCCAGAGTAATGAGAGAGAGAGAGAATGTTTTAAGGCATTTTTATTACTTTCTGCAAAGTCAAAAGTTTGCATACATTTCATTAATATTTTGTACCATTGCCCTTAAACTGTATGACTTGGGTCAAACTTTTTGGATATCCTTCCACAAGCTTCTCACAATAGTTGGCCGGAATTTGCGTCCATTCCTCCTGACAACACTGGTCTAACTAAGCCATGTTTGTTGGTCGCCTTGTTCGCACCTGCCTTTTCAGCTTTGCCCATACATAGGATTGAGATCAGGACTTTGTGATGGCCACTCCAAAACATGGACTTTGTTATCCTTAAGCCACTTTGTAACCAGTTTGGCAGTATGCTTCGGAATATTGTCCATTTGGAAGACCCATTTCCACCCAAGCTTTAACTTCCTGGCTGATGTCTTGAGATGTTGCTTTAGTATTTCCACATAATCTTCTTTCCTCATGATGCCATCTATTTTGTGAGGTCCTCCTGCAGCAAAACAACCCCACAACATGATGCTAACACCCCCGTGTTTCACAGTTGGGATGGTGTTCTTAGGCTTCCAAGCTTCTCCCATTTTCTTCCAAACGTAACGATGGTCATCATGGCCCAAAAGTTCAATTTTAGTTTCGGCAGACGACAGGACATGTCTCCAAAAATGTAGGTCTTTGTTCCTGTGTGCGTTTTCAAACATTAGTCTGGCTTTTTTATGTTTCTTTTGGAGTAATGGCTTCTTCCTGGCAGAGTGTCCTTTCAGCCCTTGTTGATACAGTACTTGTTTCACTGTGGATATTGACACAATCTTACCAGCTTCCTCCATCATCTTCACAAGGTCTTTTGCTTTTGATCTTGGGTTGATATACACATGTCGGACCAAACCACGTTCATCTCTGGGACACAGAACCCGTCTCCTTCCTGAGTGGTATGATGTCTGGACATTCCCATCTTGTTTGTATTTGCGTATAATTGTTTGTACAGATGAACGAGGCACCTTTCAGGTATCTTGAAATTGCACCCAAGATTGATCCAGACTTGTGCAAGCAATGAATATAGTGGTATCAAAGTGGATTTTTTATATTTTTTCATATGCAAGGCAACTTAAGGTGAAAGTGTGACGTTTTGGTCATTTCTGAGCTTTTTCAAACACTATGAAAAGAACCTAAATTACAAAAGAGTTCATACATAAACGTACAACAGTACAGTCAGGTTTCTGAGATATTACATAAACATTAAATAAGGAAGATACATTCATTCCGCTTTTCGGAATGAAGCCGTCTATCGATTGGAATCATAGAAGAAAATAATACAGGTATCACCTAGTACACATTTCCCATGCAGGTAAGTATTCATTTATGGAATCTTCATCTTTATATCTATGACCGTCGTTACGTGTAAATGGTATGCCGCATTCTCAGCAGAATAGCTTAAATCTAAATCTGAGTATAAATGGCTTAGAGTAACTAAAACGGACTCACTAAGATGGGATGTGATAGACCCAAAGTCAACTCTGTAACACTGATAGAGAGCATAGAGTGGAAGATAGAGAGCATAGTGAAACTCCTGGAGCTTATGGTCACCAACAAAGAAATAGAACCGGGTCCCCTAGGAAGTTTCGGCACAACTTACCAAGTTGCCAATGGAAGATAAGGAACAGTCTTAAAAATTAGAGCAGTGGAATGGTGTGCTTACACCAGTGAGTTTGCTAGGGAATGTGGGTCTGCATCTTATAGCGTAAAACCGGACGTAAGTCTCCGAAACTTGACTGTACTGTTTTACATTCTTATAAATTTACTGTATGTATGTACTAATTTTTTGTAATTTATGTTCTTTTCATAGTGTTTGAGAAAGGTCAGAAATGACCAAAATGTCACACTTTCACCTTAAGTTGCCTTGCATATGAAAAAATAAAAAATCCACATTGATACCACTATATTCATTGGAGTGCTAAAGTTTCTATTTTCTGGCCTAGGCCCATAGCTATCTGTTGAAGTGATAAACCAAGGTTTGACTTTGCGCTATTTCTAAGGACGTTGGCCTGCCGATCCCCCGGTTTTCACTCTTTATCACCAATACAGGGATCTGGTCTTTGCTGCAGGGGAGCTACCAGACTGCTAACTCCTGGAATAGTCCCAGTGTTGTTAGCAGCTGACCCACGAAGGTCAGAGACACCAGTGCAAAGCACTAGAGGAACAGGCAAAGCACAAAGACAGAACCAAGCTGAGGTCAGGCATAGTACAGTTGTGGCCAAAAGTTTAGAGAATTACATAAATATTGGAAATTGGAAAAGTTGCTGCTTAAGTTTTTATAATAGCAATTTGCATATACTCCAGAATGGTATGAAGAGTGATCAGATGAATTGCATAGTCCTTCTTTGCCATGAAAATTAACTTAATCCCCAAAAAAACTTTCCACTCCATTTCATTGCTGTCATTAAAGGACCTGCTGAGATCATTTCAGTAATCGTCTTGTTAACTCAGGTGAGAATGTTGACGAGCACAAGGCTGGAGATCATTATGTCAGGCTGATTGGGTTAAAATGGCAGACTTGACCTGTTAAAAGGAGGGTGATGCTTGAAATCATTGTTCTTCCATTGTTAACCATGTGACCTGCAAAGAAACGCGTGCAGCCATCATTGCGTTGCATAAAAATTGCTTCACAGGCAAGGATATTGTGGCTACTAAGATTGCACCTCAATCAACAACTTATAGGATCATCAAGAACTTCAAGGAAAGAGGTTCAATTCTTGTTAAGAAGGCTTCAGGGCGTCCAAGAAAGTCCAGCAAGCGCCAGGATTGTCTCCTAAAGAGGATTCAGCTGCGGGATCGGAGTGCCACCAGTGCAGAGCTTGCTCAGGAATGGCAGCAGGCAGGTGTGAGCGCATCTGCACGCACAGTGAGGCGAAGACTTTTGGAAGATGGCCTGGTGTCAAGAAGGGCAGCAAAGAAGCCAGTTCTCTCCCAAAAAAAACCCATCAGGGACAGATTGATCTTCTGCAGAAAATATGGTGAATGGACTGCTGAGGACTGGGGCAAAGTCATATTCTCCGATGAAGCCTCTTTCCGATTGTTTGAGGCATCAGGAAAAAGGCTTGTCCGGAGAAGAAAAGGTGAGCGCTACCATCAGTCCTGTGTCATGCCAACAGTAAAGCATCCTGAGACCATTCATGTATGGAGTTGCTTCTCATCCATGGGAGTGGGCTCACTCACAATTTTGCCCCAAAACACAGCCATGACTAAAGAATGGTACCAAAACACCCTCCAACAGCAACTTCTTCCAACAATCCAACAACAGTTTGGTGAAGAACAATGCATTTTCCAGCACGATGGAGCACCGTGCCATAAGGCAAAAGTGATAACTAAGTGGCTCGGGGACCAAAACGTTGACATTTGGGGTCCATGGCCTGGAAACTCCCCAGATCTTAATCCCATTGAGAACTTGTGGTCAATCCTCAAGAGGCGGGTGGACAAACAAAAACACACTAATTCTGACAAACTCCAAGACGTGATTATGAAAGAATGGGTTGCTATCAGTCAGGAATTGGCCCAGAAGTTGATTCAGAGCATGCCCAGTCGAATTGCAGAGGTCCTGAAAAAGATGGGCCAACACTGCAAATACTGACTCTGCAAGAATGTCATGTAATTGTCAATAAAAGCCTTTGAAACGTATGAAGTGCGTGTAATTATATTTCACTACATCACAGAAACAACTGAAACAAAGATCTAAAAGCAGTTTAGCATCAAACTTTGTGAAAACTAATATTTGTGTCATTCTCAAAACGTGTGGCCACGACTGGATATGCAAATCCAAGGGCAGTCCAGGGCCAGGGCAAAAAGAACTAGGTCAGAATACAAGCCGACAAACAGATCAAGGTCACAGGCATCAGTTAGATCAGATGACAGATAGACTGGGTACAGAGACAAACGGATTATAGCTCTAGTACATGCTCCAGCAGGCAGAGTGACCTGGCAGATCTATTGAGACCTATTGCACAGGCCAGGGGTAGAGAGGTGGGACAATGTATCTACTGAGGACGCAAACACAGTTGAAAATGGAACCGCCCTGGGGTGGAGGGGGCATGTAGAGTACCGCTAAGGGTCCTATGGTTAAAGTATCAGTAGCAGAAGGTGAAATGCCTATATTTGAATAAATATATATTTGTAAATTTTTTCTGCAAGAGCAGCTATTATTGCAACCCAACCAACCAGTCAACCTTTCCCAGCTCTTCCTTCCTGTGCACAGATCCGTCCTGTCCTGAGCAGAGCCCAAATTCTCAATAACAAAAACTTGATGTATTTGCAGCTTTTCCTGCAGGAGTAATCAATAATGTTATTATAGTGGATCTCTCTGCTGTCACGGGTCTACAGCTTAATTACATGTTAATTAACCTTCTCCGTGAAGATTAAAGAGCGGCATGCTTCAGTACAATACATTACATGCGCTATCAATGCACGCCACCACCGCCTGCATGCCGCTGCCATTATAAAGAGACAGGTTGCTATAGGATCCTATCTACAGACATCTTACTGTATTATGAGGAGTGGGATGAAGGAGAAGGGTTTTCAGAGACTGTAATATTCGGAGTCCGACTCCCGTCACCTGCACCATCAACTGAATTGCTGCACTTCTGTTATAGTCCGGTTTCTACATTGAAGCAGTTTGTGCACTTACCTCCATGACACCAATTATATACATCAACATATAAGTGAAAGACTCCCCCCCCCCCCCCCATATGTTTTATTCCACTCTTAACACTTTAAAGGAGTTTTCTCACTTCTGCAAATGGCATTTATCATGTAGAGAAAGTTATTACAAGCCACTTACTAATGTATTGTGATTGTCCATATTGCCTCCTTTGCTGGCTTGATTAATTTTTCCATCACATTTTACACTGCAGGGTGCAAGGCCAATGCTGCAGCGCATATACAAGGTGGCCGGGATGGGAGCAGCTGCGTATTTGTGCGTACAGTACGTGTGCTCCCACAGTCCCAGCCACCAGGGAGGCCAGTGCCTTTTCCTATAGTTTGCAACTTTGTCTACATGATAAATGGCATTTGCTCAAGTGAGACAACCCATAAAGAACCAAGCCACTTTTGGGGAACACATTTTCATTTTTTCATCCCTATCCATAAGGCATAACTTTTTTATTTTTCCTTTAGCACAGCCGTATGAGAGCTTTTTTTGTGGGCCGAGATGTATTTTTTAATGGCACCATATAATGTTCCATGTAATGTATTGAGAAACTGTAAAAAAAAAAACTAAAAACTTATTTGTAGGGTGGAATAAAAAATTCTATTCTAGGGGATTGTTCTTTTGCATCTTTCACTGTTAACTTTATTCTGCCGGTCAGTGCGATAGCCTATCTATCTCATATCTATCTATCTATTTATCTAGTAAAGAGCCTTCTTAGCAAAGCTCTAACTGAGCGTTACACCCAGTATACAGGACAAGAGAAGTGGTACTGTGCAGTGTCCATATATACAGAATAAGAGCAGATACTGAGAATTACATCCAGTATACAGGACAAGAGAAGTGGTACTGTGCAGTGTCCATATATACAGAATAAGAGCAGATACTGAGAATTACACCCAGTATACAGGACAAGAGAAGTGGTACTGTGCAGTGTCCATATATACAGAATAAGGGCAGATACTGAGAATTACACCCAGTATACAGGACAGGAGAAGTGGTACTGTGCAGTGTCCATATATACAGAATAAGAGCAGATACTGAGAACTACACCCAGTATACAGGACAAGAGAAGTGGTACTGTGCAGTGTCCATATATACAGAATAAGAGCAGATACTGAGAATTACATCCAGTATACAGGACAAGAGAAGTGGTACTGTGCAGTGTCCATATATACAGAATAAGAGCAGATACTGAGAATTACACCCAGTATACAGGACAAGAGAAGTGGTACTGTGCAGTGTCCATATATACAGAATAAGGGCAGATACTGAGAATTACACCCAGTATACAGGACAGGAGAAGTGGTACTGTGCAGTGTCCATATATACAGAATAAGAGCAGATACTGAGAACTACACCCAGTATACAGGACAAGAGAAGTGGTACTGTGCAGTGTCCATATATACAGAATAAGAGCAGATACTGAGAATTACACTCAGTATACAGGACAGGAGAAGTGGTACTGTGCAGTGTCCATATGTACAGAATAAGAGCAGATACTGAGAATTACACCCAGTATATAGGACAGGAGAAGTGGTACTGTGCAGTGTCCATATATACAGAATAAGAGCAGATACTGAGAATTACACCCAGTATACAGGACAAGAGAAGTGGTACTGTGCAGTGTCCATACATAGAATAAGAGCAGATACTGATAATTACACCCAGCATATAGGACAGAAGAAGTAGTACTGTGCAGTGTCCATATATACAGAATAAGAGCAGATACTGAGAATTACACCCAGTATACAGGACAGGAGAAGTGGTACTGTGCAGTGTCCATATATACAGAATAAGAGCAGATACTGAGAATTACACCCAGTATACAGGACAGGAGAAGTGGTACTGTGCAGTGTCCATATATACAGAATAAGAGCAGATAGTGAGAATTACACCCAGTATACAGGACAGGATAAGTGGTACTGTGCAGTGTCCATATATACAGAATAAGAGCAGATAGTGAGAATTACACCCAGTATACAGGACAGGAGAAGTGGTACTGTGCAGTGTCCATATATACAGAATAAGAGCAGATACTGAGAATTACACCCAGTATACAGGACAAGAGAAGTGGTACTGTGCAGTGTCCATATATACAGAATAAGAGCAGATACTGAGAATTACACCCAGTATACAGGACAGGAGAAGTGGTACTGTGCAGTGTCCATATATACAGAATAAGAGCAGGTACTGAGAATTACACCCAGTATACAGGACAAGAGAAGTGGTACTGTGCAGTATCCATATATACAGAATAAGAGCAGGTACTGAGAATTACACCCAGTATACAGGACAAGAGAAGTGGTACTGTGCAGTGTCCATATATACAGAATAAGAGCAGATACTGAGAATTACACCCAGTATACAGGACAGGAGAAGTGGTACTGTGCAGTGAGAATGACAACCAGACACACATACACATATACTGTACACACACTTCATCCCACACAATGAGGTATATTGGAGGGACCAATATCTGTGTTTTTCCTCATCTCCCTGGTTCATGAACTGCACAATAGAACTGCAGTAAAGACTGACATGTACTCTAGCTGTGTAAGAATGAAGCTAGGATAATGCAAATAAATGATGGAAGTAGCAGCTCTGGCTTATTTATGGTTACTTGACCTACATTTTTTTTTATACTCTTTAAGATTGTAATCACTTTCCTTCAGACGCCAATCAATGTAGAAGCTCCGCCATTGATCTGCCACCTGTGTACTCATAACACTGTATATTAAGTGATCATTATTGCTTACCTCACGGATCAATACACCGCGTGATGCGGCTCAGTCAGGAAGCAGCACAACAGTCCACAAGAAGAGCATGCTACAGTAATCCAGATTACAGGACACAGATGCCATAGGCCACAGTGGGAATACCCCTGGCATCCTATAGGTACGTAGAGAGTCTCTACACCCTTAAAGAGGACCTGTCACCACAAAATGCACCAAGTTATATAGCAGAAGTAACTAAATAATGGGGTAAGGTTTTTTTTTTTTTTTTTTTTACTGCCTAATGCTCTGTGCCCATTTATTTTTTTTAAATCTCGGAAAACCCCTTTAAATGTGCCTTACAGCATTAGGGTTCTTGAGTCATAAGGTTCACAATTCGAGCCATATCTATATTGTTTGCGGTTCACTTGGTTGATCCCAGCTTTTAAATAAATCTGCCAAGTCATATGCCTGCATCCATATTGCTAGTTTAGGTGCCTAGGAAGCTAAGTGAAAGTTCCTGTGACAATGGCCTGGTTTTTTTTTTTAATTAAATTGAGATCTAAAAGTGAATTCTGCAGGCTTCAGAGCTGTCATCTCCTAGCATTTGCTGCTTGTGCTGATTATTAGCATTCTGGGAAATGTCATCTTTACTTCAGTCTCTGTAGAGCGATATGATGTAATAAAAACTGTGAGGGTCATTTATTATACTGAAGTACGCCTATATTAGGCATATTTCAGGCGTTGCGCCGCTAGCTGCGATTTTTCCCTTTCACACCAGGTCTAAAATTTTGGGTGGGGAAGGGCTGGTAGGCCCATTTCATTCATCATTTTCTACTCCTGTTTCAGGTGTAGAAAAAGGTCTAAATGTAAGACAGCTCAGAAGCTGGACGCGCCAAAGTTATGGAGAGGCCACCACCTCTTCATAATTCCGGCAGAATTACATCCTGTATTATACTCCAGAGCTACACTCACTATTCTGCTGGGGGAGTCACTGTGTACATACATTACATTACTTATCTTCTACTGACCCTGAGTTACATCCTGTATTATACTCCAGAGCTACACTCACTATTCTGCTGGGGGAGTCACTGTGTACATACATTACATTACTTATCTTCTACTGATCCTCAGTTACATCCTGTATTATACTCCGGAGCTGCACTCACTAGTCTTCTGGTGGAGTCACTGTGTATATACATTACTTATATTGTACTGATCCTAAGCTACATCCTGTATTATACTCCAGAGCTGCACTCACTATTCTGCTGGTGGAGTCACTGTGTACACACATTACATTACTTATCTTCTACTGATCCTTAGTTACAGTCTGTATTATACAACAGAGCTACACTCACTATTTGGCTGGTGGAGTCACTGTGTACATACATTACATTACTTATCTTCTACTGATCCTTAGTTTCTCATTACAGTAGGTGGCCTATGGGGCTTTATTAAGACCGTGTCTAAAATGCCAGTCTTAATAAACGTGGCCCTATAACTGCCAATTGTACAAGCTAAGCTATGCTTTTATGGGTGACTGTAATGATAAATTGGCTGATTGTTTCCAGTGACAACAAGCATTATATTAAGTGCAGCTCCGGAGTATAATACAGACTGTAACTGAGGATCAGTAGAAGATAAGTAATGTAATGTATGTACACAGTGAATCTGCAACTTTTCCCCACTCATGCCAGGTCTAAAAAAGGTGGTGTGGGCAGGGAAGGGGATACAGTTATTGCCATACAGTTATAGGATAACACCACCATACACAGAGCACAGTACATAGAATGACGAGGGGCACTGTACAGGGTATGGTAAGAGGGCACAATGCAGGGTATAAGGGGGCGGCACAGTACGGGGTACGGGGTACGGGGCACAGTGATGTGACCCTGTGACGTTAGAAGGTGCTTATGGTGCATGTGGTTTAAACACCACCATAATAAGAGGCAGAGGAGTGAGGCAGGTGACCCGGGCCCTGGATGGACAGGAGCGGTGGACACAGCAAGTAGGTGGAAGGAGCAGGAGTAGGGGCAGCGATAGGAGGATGAGACAGGAGCTCTGGATACATAAGGGAGGAAAAGAGACAGCAGGGGCTCCATGAGGATGAGAGAGGACAGGATATGGGGGGGGGGGGGGGGGCAGGTGTCAAGGTGTCATGGAAGCCAACTGCTTAATAAAACAGTAAAACAACTAATTAGCATGAAGCTGCTGGTCTACTACAGCATCCAGCAGCAGCTTGAAGAGTTCCCTGGCCTCCTCCCACCCCTCCTGTCCCACAGAGAAGAGACAGTCACAGTGCAGACTCACTCACAGACTTGTCTGCATCCCTTCACACTTCTGCTCTAGCCCTGCGGTCTCTCTCCTCCTCAGGCAGCATGTCTTGTGTAGAGGGGGCATGTCTGAAGCTTGTCAGGCAAGATATCCCGCTCCTCTGAATGGAGTGAAGAGGGGGCGTGTCTAGGGTGGCCACTTGCAGAACCTAAAAAGGAGGACACCACACCCCGAAAAGGAGGACATCGTACCGGGGACAGTGGCGCACAGTAGTTCAATACTACCTAGTGGGGTCGCTGGCTGGCTCAGGCTGAAATTGCTGCTGCTGAATCGACTTGGCAAAGTTGGCCAGTGTGGCACTGTCTGGCACACAACCTGTCCTGAACGCTGAGGCTGGCTGGGCTCACTGTGGGCGGCGCGCTCTGGGTGAGTGACTGGCTTCAGTCGTCAGAGGCCATGATGCCCACTGCTTGTGCGAGCGGGCACCATGTTTGCCCATCGCCGTACATGTATGGTGCTGGTAGCAAAGTGGTTAAGTCACACACTTAATATAAACACAGACTGGAAATCAAACACTCGAATGCTTGCACACTCACATTGTGTGCTTCTATAGGTGCTGCTACCAAACAACTTCAAACCAGACTGCTTTTCTTTTTCCTCTGGATTCAAAATGACCATTGATAAGAAAGGAGATCCCGAAGTGTCCCAGGCCATGAGTGGCTGGCTATGTGCAAGTGACCACTACGCCATTCACACAAAACGTATTCAGTACGAGAAGTACGCTCCATACAGCAAAGGTATTACCCAACCTGAATGCTGCTCCTATGACACAGATCCACAACATTATAAAGGATTTACAATGCTGTGTGTTTCTGCCCGACTTCAGCTGAAATGAGTTGTACTCACATAATGCCGTCAGTACAGTTCAGTACAGTTGAGGTCGGGCAAGAATACACAGCATCATAATGCTGTGGATCTGTGTCACACAAGCAACTTGTTCAGGTCAGGAAATGCCTTTGACGTATGCAACGTATTTTTCACGGCGAATACATTTCTTAATTTCCAAAGTTTTTATTATTTTCCAGAAAAGCAGTTACAAGTAAACATCATTACAGGGGCGTAACTATAGGGGAAGCAGGGGAAGCGGCTGCTTTGGGGCCCTGACCTAGAAGGGGCCCACCCAGGAGGAGGAGGCCTAAAAGATTTTGTCAGGGCCCCCTCAACAGTATTACACAATGAAATTATATACAGTGGCAGTATAGATCGTGTAGAAAACGGATGGAACAGCTGCCGGCCCTGGTCTGAGAGAGCGATTTTTACTAGCCACAGGAATGGGGGCAGCATGAAAGGAAGGGGTTGCGAAAAAATTACTGGGGGAGGGGGGCCCAATTCAAAAAATCTCTGTGGGGCCCAGTCATTTCTAGCTACACCACTGATTACATCTATAGATTGTTCCAGCATACATAGGTGGTACATTACAAGGTGGGAGTACATTGATATCTGTATTCCAATATCAGTTACCAATTCAAACTGAAGTAGTGGATAAATCTGATCCACTAAGTGGGTTTTAATGGGTCAGCGAATATGAGCTAAACAGGAGCATAACTAATTACCTAAGCAGATAGGAAAAACAAGCAAAAACAAACAAAACCAAGTAAAAGGTGTCTAGGAGAATATGTTCAGCTTTTTACTGAAATAGACCATCTGTGAATAAGCTCGTGTGGAGAGTCGATTAGGAGGCCTACAAGGATTTGTTCTCACATGTGGAGATGTGCTATACTACATACCAGCAGCTAGATAGCCATACTGACCACATGGTATAACATTTTTCCATAGAAGGATGTTGGGTGTAAAACATCTTTTCATACATACAGGTGAAATTAACTAGGGCAATTACTTCTGATAGAGCTGGAGGCTGAGGATTCTTGCAGTGCCTGGTGATAACCAATTTGGTTTCTATAAGTATGTGAGCGATTACTGTTCTATATGGGCAAGCTAAAGTATTGATATCTATAAAGAGAAGTGATTTCTCTGAGGTTAACACCAGGCCGTTACGGATACAATCAGTTATCAAGGTTTGAACACTGCTCCATAGCGGAGAAATCTTGGGACATGACCAGAGAGTGTGAAAGAGAGATGGCCTGTGGCCGCAGTTTCTCCAGCAATAGGGCGATGATGTGGGAAACATGATGTTAAGTCTAGTAGGTGTGTGATACCATCTCAAGCTGGTTTTGAATATTGCTTCTTGATGGGTCGCACACCTGAAAGCAGTGCAGAAGGCTTCCTGCCATTGTTCCTCAGAGAAGGATCGTTGGGGATCGTTCTCCCACTTTATCAAGAGAGGTGGTTTGTTCCACCCTGGTTTAGAAGGTCGTAAAAGAGGGATATGCCTCCTTTTTTGGGGAATTTCCCATGTAGGTATCTTAACGTTGCTTTTGGAATAAGTAGTGAGGTTCCCTCTGTTTTCCTCAATAGGGATCTAATTTGAAGGAATTTGTAGCATTCTCTATGTGGAATATGATATGTGTCCTGTATGTGGGAGAAGGACATCACATTGTCTTGGTCCATCATGTTCTGTACAGTTTTTATCCCTTGGGTGATCCATGTCTTAAGGTCTAGGTCTGGGATGTGATCTGCAAGGTAGGGGACCGATATAGTAGGGGCAGGTATAGTTCCCTGGTCGTTTGATAATTTGATAATTGTAAGTAGTTCTTCCAAGCTCTGATGGAAGTCTGGACTGCAGATACATATGGACCCAGTCTCCATGCCGTTTCCACCAGTTGGGGGCGGAGGGTGGGGAGCTTAAGGGAAGTTCTTTCCATAGATATCCAGTGTTTGTCTTTACTGTCATTCCACCAATGTACTAGTTGGTCTAATAGGCATGCTGTGTGGTAATGTTTCAAATTTGGAATTCCCAGTCCTCCTTTGTTTTTAGGCATCGTCAGGATCGAATATTCTACCCGTGGATGCTTTGAGTTCCAGATGAAATTCATCATCTGCTTTTGGGCCTTTCCAAAGAAAGATTCTGAGATTGCTATAGGGAGGGTTCTAAAGAGGTAAAGAAGCCGCCACTCTGCCAAACCAGGAGATCAAATAGGATTTCATGTTTGCGATATCTTTTTGCTGTTCGTTTAGTAAAGGGGAAAAGTTGGTATGGAACGTCTTTGCTGTAGGATAGGTTAGTTGGATGCCTAGGTATGTCACGCTTTCCTTTTGCCAGTATAGGGGGAATAGGTTTTTGAGGTGTAGTAGTTTGTCAGGTGGGATGTTTATAGGTAGGCTCTGGGATTTCTCTATGCTTAATTTGTAGTATGAAATTTGGCCAAATATTTTTAGTATGTGAAATATTTTTTGAAGGGAGGTCTTGGGATTAGTACAAATTACTATAATATCGTCCGCAAAAATCGCAAGTTTGTGCTCCATGGGTCCCATTGTGAGGCCAGATATGTCTGGGTCCTGACGGATCAGCTCTGCTAGGGGTTCGATAGACAATACAAAAAATAGGGGGGACAGCGGACACCCCTGTCTACTGCCGTTCGTCAGGTGGAAAGCAGTAGACAGAGCTCCATTGGCAAAGACTTTGGCACAGGAGTTTGAGTAGAGAGCGGCAATGGCTGAGTATATTGGGCCAGTAAATCCAAACTTTTTCAGTACCGAGAAGGCATATGGCCAATTGATGCGGTCAAACGCCTTCTCGGCGTCGAGTGTCAGAAATGTAGTCGGGGTGCCCCTTGACTCTGCCACTTGTAGTAGGGACAGAAGTCTCTTGGTATTATCTGGAGCTTTGTCTTCCTGACACAAATCCCATCTGATCTATTGAAAATAAAGAAGGGATGATGGATAGGAGTCGATTGGCCAATATCTTGGCATAAATCTTTACATCACAATTCAGTAGTGAGATCGGTCGATAGCTAGTAGTTTGCGAGGGCGATTTCCCTGCTTTCGGAATAGTTATTATAAGAGCCTCTAGCATTTCTGGCGGGAAGGAACCGGTGTCCATTGCTGAGGTGTACACTAGAAGTAGGTGTTTAATGAGAAGAGGGCTGTATTTTTTACAATACAAGGAGGAGAATCTGTCAGGGCCCGGAGCTTTACTAAGAGGGAGGGAACGAATCACTGCATTTATCTCATCAGGGGATATTGGTTTGTTGAGGGTCTCCAATTGTTTCGAATTTAGTTTTGGGAGGCTGACCTTTTCTAAAAAAGAGTTAATGTCCGGTTGGGTAGGCTGGGCAGTTACCATATCTTGCTTTAAGTTATACACGCGGGAGTAATAGTTTTGAAAGGCATTAGCTATGTCTCTAGGAGCGGAAACAGAATTGCCCATTATAAAGTGTGAAAGCAGTGTATTCTCGATTTTGATGTTAGGGATTTAAGTCGTTTTGCCAGAAGTGCTCCTGATTTATTGGGCGTAATATTGAAACTTGAGATGTCTTAGGGATTTGTCATAGGCATACACAAGGAGGTTCCACAGGTGCAGTCTAGCCTTAGAGAGTTCGGCTATATGAGTTTCGGAAAGAGTTTGTTCAGTGTCTCAAGTTTTTGGATTACTTGCATCGTGTTTTGGATATCTTTGTCTCTTTGTTTGCGCCTTTGCTGCTCTGCTTAGTAAAGATTCCCCTCATATATGCCTTGTGGCAACTCCATATGGTGGGAGGACGGACCTCTGGGGTGTCATTTGTGGCTAAAAATTATTTGAGAGATGATTCCACTATCTCACTGATTGATCGTATGGACAGGAGGTAAGTGTTAAACCTCCAAACATAGCCTGAAACTTTAGAAGGTGCTTCTGATAGGGACAGCAATACCGGGGCATGATCTGACCATTGGATAGGGCAGTGATGGCTAACCTTGGCACTCCAGCTGTGGTGAAACTACGACTCCCAGCATGCTCCATTTATTTCTACAGAGTTCTGAGAGCAGCCAAACAAGGGGGGCATCTTGGGAGTTGTAGTTTTACCACAGCTGGAGTGCCAAGGTTAGCCATCACTGGGATAGGGCCTATTTTGACAGCAGCACATTTATCTATGAGGGATCTACCTATCCAGAACATGCCAATTCGAGAGTAGGTTTTATGGACTCCAGAATAGTCAGTGTAGTCTTTTTAATTGACATGCAGGAGATGCAATATATCATACATGTCATGCGTCCAAGCCAATTTTGCAAATAAGATTTTGCAGGATGAAGGGTTTGTAGTTGTGTCCAGAGATGGATTGCAGATGGCATTAAAGTCACCACATATCACAACATTACCCTTCTGCACTTTCTGTAATTTTCCCAGCAGGCGCCTGAAGAAGCGCTCTGTGTGCAAGTTGGGTGCATAGACATTCAATATAGTGTATTCTACCTCATTGAGAAGACAGTAGACTATAATGTATCTGCTATGTGGGTCAATCCAGGTTTGTTGTATTTGGACTGCCACAGTTGTTTTAAAGGCTATGAGTACCCCTCTTTTTTTGGGGGGGAGGGGGGGAAAGGATGTATGGATAATGTTTGGGTAGTCTTTGTGGTGGATTTTGGGTGGGTTGGAAGATGAGACATGCAAGCAAGCGATATCACATTTTTGAGATCTAAGCTCTCTCCAAATTACTGACCTCTTATATAGTATTGAGCGCGAATATTCGAATTGCAAATTTTAATCGTGAATATCGCCACTTCGAGAATTCATGAATATTTAGAATATAGTGCTATATATTCGTATTAGTGAGTAGTGTTGAATATTCTAATTGCAAATTTATTGCGAATATATTACATTGCTGATTTTCGCAATCAAGTAAACAATGACTGGAGATCACAAATTCTCGAATTTGCGAATGTATAGTGAATATTCGGCCAAAAATTTGCAAAATGTCGCAAATTCGAATATTCCTATTCCGCTCATCACTACTCTTAAAGGGTCTGTTCAGCCCCCTTACGTTCAGAGACAAGATCTTAAGTACCATCTTGGGTGACGTAAAAAGATAGACACTTCTTCTGTGTTGATCAGCACCGTATGCTCCCTGAAGATTTTATTTATGAACGAATAAAGCATCGTTTTATCAACACCGGTGAGTGCCGCCTTTTCTACTGTTCTCGATATGGTAAAAAGATAGCTGCCAAGTTAGGGTTGTTCCTCCGAAGTCGAGGGGGCCGGCCAGCCTCCTCCCCGAGTCCCCAAGGACAGCATGCGAGAAAAGAAAAAAAGGTAATTTCCTGGACACTGGACAAGTAAACATGCTATTAAATTTAAGTAACATAGAACAACAAGTTATTATTGAATAACAAGTGTACCCCGACCGTCACGTACACGGTGCCTCGGGTACTGCCTGAACTGGGGGTGAAAGCATTAAGCATGTTAGTTCAGGTCAAAAAGGATTCTACCATCTTCCTTGCCTAAAAGTGTAAAGCTATAAGGAAGGGAAGAGAAAAGGAAGATAAGTTAGAGGAGGAGAGACAGTCACAGAAGGGCGATATCTCAGGGTGCAGGCACCACGTGCCATTCCGCATACATTTTTGCTGGTGGGGTCTTCTTGATTGACGGGAGGTCTTCTTCTACAGGTACACGCCATTTGGTCAGGAGAGCTTTGCCTTCTTCAACTGATGCAGCTGCGTGGAATGTCCCTTTTCTGTTGATAAGGATTTTTGTAGGGAAGCCCCATCTATATGGCATAGCATGGTGCCTTAGGATAGACGTGAGAGGTGCAAGATGCCTGCGAGCTTGTAGAGTAGCAGCTGATAGGTCAGTAAATACCTTCAAGGAAGTATATGGCTCAGGTAGTGGCTGCTGTTTTCTCGCAAGTTCCATAAGCTTTTCTTTGTTCTAGCTAGCATGTCCGATCATTACATAATTCGTATTCAGCACAGGTTAGAATTAGTGTTTTGGTGTTGCAGGTATACTCAGAGCTCTGAACCTGGAATGGATTCCGGAAAGTATTGGAACTTCTGCAACACGCCAGACCTGCAGGGTATGACGAAGTGAGGTCACAGTTATGGGCAATCGAGGGTACTCACTATATTTGAAGAACCCTGGGCAGGCGCGTGGCAGTGAAGGAGAGGTAGACACAGTTCCTCTGGGGCACGCTCTGTAGATAGGGACCAGGCCTGATGGTAGTTGAGGTGCCCTGGATGTTACAGGTATTTTGTGTGCCTGGGGCAAGGTCCCTGTGGTATTCGTGACGCCAGTGCCTTTGGACGGTGGCACGCCGGTTGGTGGTTGGAATGATGAAGGTACACAAGTATGCAGTGAACCAAACGTAAACTTTACTGGACAATCCAACTTTGTACAGCAGGTGTAGTACAGTCTTTCAATCACAGTTCCACAAGGAGGCTTATTCACAAAATGGCAGGCAATATTTATGCAAGATACGCAGAGGGTAAATTGACAAGCACTCAGCAGCAGGTTGTACCTTTCCTCAGAATCAATGTACACTGTCCTTTCTAGAACTCCTGCGCTGGCTTTGTATCCCAAGGCCCGGATGCCTAAAGGGTGGCTTAAATCCTTGGTTACTTTCTTCCTCAGGTATTAGATTCTTGCTGCACTTTCTAGTTTCATCTGCCAATCAGGGTCACTTAGCTTACCCTGGATCGCCCTCTCTTGTAAAGTGGATGACTGTGGGTTTCTCCCAGGAGGTTGGGTCCTGCAACTGGGGTGTCTTCAGAGCTAACTAAGGCTCTCTTGTTCTCAGGCAGGCTGGAGCTTCTCACTAGCCTCCTGGACATCACTAGCAGCCAGGGCTATCCAGCTGCATGTCAGGAGCAGGCTCTCTGGCCTCTGTCTTCTCAGACTCCTGATTCTGCACACACTGCACTGCACTAACTCTCCCTGTCTGGGCCTGGACATTTATACTAGGGGCTCCCTATCTCCCTCTAGTGTCCGGGATGTCTAACTACACCCAACTAGGCCTGCTGTTGCATCATACAGGGGTACATTTCATGTAAAAACACATTAAAACATACATTAAATGCAGAATTAAATATGACATTTCTGTTCCTTGTGAGTAGGAGTAACGCGCACACCAATTGACCCTTGTGTAGTGCCCACCCCTACCTAGTGGGACACTACACTTCGGAACTTTATGTTATTCCTGCGATTGCGATCCTCATAATCTACCATCTTTGCTTGCAAAGTATGCACTTTATCATCCATGGCGTTGTGGGAGTCTACTAGTTCGTTGTGAGCCTCAGCAAAGCACGCCATCTTGGTTTCCACATGGGATACTCTGTCCCCTAGATCGCTGAGTACATTGTGGAGAGGTGACAGGAGTTTTGAAAAGTCCTTATGTAAGGAGGACTATAAGGCTAGCAGCATCTCTTTTAATGTATGCTGAGAGGCTGCCTTATCTGATGTTTGGAACTTGGAAAATCTGTTCGAGTCTTCCAAGGAGCTACGAGATAGTAGTGGTGACTGCCTCTGCTTCTTAGGGCTTGTTTGTGCCGCGTCATGCTCTCCTATAGAGTGGAGGTCTGGCCACCATTTTCCCCATGTGCCGAAGCACGCCAAGGCCCCAGAGGATATAGTCGAGACCCACTCGCTATTCAGCGAGAATTGTTGTGCATCAGGAGGGATTGAGGTTTGGGCTGCATCGGGGGTAGGTAGCTATAGCGTGGGATCAGCTTGTGCCGTTCTGTGAGTCCGCTGTCCCCCGGCCCCGCCATCTTTGCTCACCTCGTTGCAGTAAAAAAAGTGCTCCGGAGGCATCGAGCCTTTAGTTTTCGGCACCTTCCTCCTCCCCATTTACTTCGCTGCCATAGCGGATCTTGTAGGTATGCTGCGGGTAGCTGAGAGAGTCGCTAGGCGAGAGAAAGTGGCTGTAAGATCCGGAGCTCATACACTAAGCGGCCATCTCAGGTGCCGGCCAGGCCACGCCCCCGCAGTGAATACATTTCTATGACATTAGCCTTGTACGAAAGCCCTGAGTACCGCCCCCACAGCGGCACCATAGATGCGAATAGTAGAAGTCTCACACCACACCATTCTCATGATAGTTGGGGGCCCCAGGCCAGGACCCAGCAGCAGGTCTGCTCAAACCCCCCCGAAATGGTGAACAACCCGTTCAAAGCTCGATAGACAAGGTCTTTTCTGCCACTGATGTAAGGCTATATGGACGTCAGTGATTTCACCAGTCCTTGCACTATTTGGTTTTTGGACCAGTGATGGAAAGGCATTCAGCCAGAGGGCAGCACAGAGCCCACACGCCAGATTCTCAGGCGGCAGAGATGACTAAACAACTTTCCTCTACACACAGTAAGTGTCCCACAGGTGCTGTTGGCTCCAATGAGGGACCAGGTCCCGGCGCTCCTCTGTTCCGGCCTGCGCAAGCCTGCAGCGATATAATTACGTCACGTAAGCACGCAGATCCAAACGTGCTGCCGCCGGGCCCTGCCTCCTTAAAGTAACCATGCCTGAGCAGACCCACCGTCACCCGGTAACAACAAAAAAGGAGGACTTCTGGCCGTGCGTCCTGGCCTTGTGCCTGATGGAGGATCAGGAGTCTAAAAACCGGACTGTCCGGCCTAAAACTAGACGTGTGGCCACCCTAGGCGTGTCTGAAGCTCTGCAGCACAGGAGCTTGTAAGGGGGACAGATCCAATCGGCCTCTGTATGCTGTTGATCAGTGGCGTAGGGATCGCCATAGCAACTATAGCAGTGGCTATGGGACCCTACGCCACTGGGGGCCCGCCCGGACCGCATTCATTATTATTTTTAATTAAAAGTTACAGTCACAGTAAAAAGACACAGGCAGCCAGGCCCGACCGCCCGCCCAGTGTAGTGGGCGGTCCGAGGTTCGGGCCTAGCTGGGGGGGAAGGCAAGGAGGAGGAGTAGTACTAGTCAGGACTGGAGTGGTGGAGGGCCTGGAGACTGAAGCAGGCGGGCCCGGCCGGGGCGCACTGCCGCACGAGCAGAAGAAGAGGTAGGTATTGTAACTAGAGGGAGGAGGAGGAGGCGGACTTGGGCGGGGCCGGACCGTGGAGGGGCGGGGCCGGACCATGGAGGGGGCGGGGCCGGGCCAGACCGTGGAGGGGGGGGGGGGGGGGGGGTTAGGTTACCTGTTGGCCGTTGTGGAGGGACTAGGGAGGGAGAGGGAGTGCTGCCTGCTGCCATACCTCTCTAAAACCAGTCTGAGGCAGAGCAGGCGCAGCTCAGATTCAGAGTGAGAGAGAGAGGAGGAACCTTACCGAGTCACAGACAGTCACTAGTCCAGACCAGTCCTCAGTCAGTGGTCTCCAGAGTCCAGAAGAGACGTCACTCCAGTCTCCGTCCAGTCCAGTGACAGTCCTGCCGTGCCAGTGCCACTCCAGTCTGTGCCTGCTGTCTGTGTGACTACAGTGACTGTAAAAGTAAGTGATGTGATTCACTTGAAATGAGATTATTGAGATGGCATTTATGATGTCTGAGATAATCTAAATTCTTAAGTGAAAAAGAGCTGCCTGCAGACTCAGAGTGGGGCCCCCAAGTCCTCAGGATTCAAGTTGGGGCCCAAGAGAAGCAAGGGGCGCCCTCCTTATCCTTGCAGGTCTGCAGGCAGCTCTTTTTAACTTCAGAATTCAGATCATCAGACTCACACTAATTACAGCACACACCCTGCGCCCTGGCCTGTAGTGTCCACCATCAGACAGGGGACGGAAGAAACCCCAGAACTAGAGTGTGGCCCCCAACACATTGGGGGGCACACTGACACTCTATTTCTGGGGTTTATTTTCTTCCCTCCCCTGTCTGATGGTGGACACTACAGGAGTGTGTGCTGTAATTAGTAAGTGAGAGTCTGATGATCTGATGTTAAAAAGAGATGCCAGCTGTGATAAAGGTACTTTTACACTTGCGGCAGGACGGATCCGGCAGGCTGTTCAGCCTGTCGGATCCGTCCGGCTGCTATTTTGCTGGAACGCTGCTCCGTCCCCATTGACTCTAATAGGGATGGGGCGGTCCTGCGCAGCACGGCACTGCACGGTGAGAGGCCACCGGACGAAAAAGTCGGACTTGCAGTACTTTTCGGCCGCCAGCCTTTCACCGCACACTGACACACTGCACCGGAGCTCCGTCCCCGTTCCCATTATAGTCAATGGGGATGGAGTGGCAGCAAGGCGAAATAGCGGCAGGACGGATCCAACAGGCTGAACAGCCTGTCGGATCCGTCCTGCCGCAAGTGTGAAACTGCTCATGGCGGTGGGAGATCTAGGATGGGTGTTTGGGTGGGAGCTCTGGAAGGGGTGGTGGGAGGCCCGATAGATATGTGGGGGCTGCGGGGGGGCCCATACATTTTGTTTGCTATTGGGCCCATGCATTTCTAGCTACGCCCCTGCTGTTGATGCTCCTTGCTCCACTCTGACGCTGCGGCCCGCTACTGCTCCCGGGCCCCTTCTGCCCTCAGGACCCGAAGCAGTAGCTTCCACAATAGCTACACCCCTGGAGCTGCAGTTAGTGAATGAAATGACCGCAGCTCCCTGCGCTCCAGCAATGAGCATGTCCATCATCATGCCGTTTTTGGTAGACTCTTTTCTGTATCTAAAGCAGCTGGCACATGCTGCGCCTGCCATGAATATCCAGCGTATCGACTGGGACCTGCACTTCTATTATCAGTCTCACAGGCCATGTTATAGAGTTGCTCTGACTTCTCTCACTTCTATTTTGCTGTTTGTGCAAAATGGGTTGGAGTTAAACTCTTGAAAGTTCAGAATAATTTGTGCAGTTGTGGAACCACACATGACTTTTGTTCTGAATCTCAGAATCCTTGTGTCTGGTCTCCACCTCTTGGTGGTGGAGCATTGGTGGGGGAGGGTAAATGATGTGAACTGATAGGCGTTCAGTTACTCCATCATATAACTTTGTATGTACTCCTTGTAGACAGTGGCGGATTGGGAACTTAAAGTGGCCCTGGAAAAAAAACAAAAGTGGCCCCATGATGTAGGAGTATGTATATTGACAAGAGGAGGGGTAACAAGAGTAGGGGATCAGCAATAACATAGCACAAAATAGCATATACCAGGGGTCAGCAACCTTCGGCACTCCAGCGGTTGTGAAACTACAATTCCTTCAATGCGCCATTAATTTCTATGGGAGTTCTGAGAATTGCAGAGCATGTATGCATGCTAGGAGTTGTAGTTTCACAACATCTGGAGTGCCGGAGGTTGCCTACTCATATACCATAGTGCAGCACAATATATTGCCCAAAAAGCTGTCCCTCTGTGTTAGCTATCAATAGCTACAATTTTCTGTCCTCCTCCTCCAGTGGTCTCTGATTAAGATATGGAGCAGGGGGGCTTAGGAGGTGAGTTGCTGAATTCAGGAGGGTATTTGTGGTCAATCGCTGGGTACATGAGTACCTGATTCTCACAGCGTTGATTACCACTGAGAGCTCATTATGTACCCAGCCAGCGGCAGAGAGGAGCACTTGGGCGGTTGGGCGGCCCCCTGGGAATTGGCCCACCGGGAAATTTCCCTGTAAGGTCTATGGCTAATCTGCCCCTGCATGTAAAGGTGGCAAACGTCTATTTATTATGTATGTAACAGCCTCACAGGGTAGCCGTATCTTCCATCCTGACTCAGTATGTAGGGTGACAGTATTATATTAGTTATATTCTTGTACATTAGGGGGCAGTATTATAGTAGTTATGTTCTTATACATAGTGGACAGTATTAGTATATAGTAGTCATAGTCTTCCACATTTGTGGTATTATAGTAGTTATATTCTTGTAAATAGGGGATAGTATTATAGTAATTATATTCCTGTACATGTGTGGCATTATTTTAGTAGATTTATTCTTGTACATAGGAGGCAGTATTATAGTAGTTAAATTCCTGTACATTGGAAGCAGTATTATAGTAGTTATATTCTTGTACATAGGAGACAGTATTATAGTAGTTATATTCTTGTACATAGGAGGCAGTATTATAGTAGTTATATTCCTGTACATTAGAAGCAGTATTATAGTAGTTATATTCTTGTACATAGGCGGCAGTATTATAGTAGTTATATTCTTGTACATAGGAGGCAGTATTATAGTAGTTATATTCTTGTACATAGGAGGCAGTATTATAGTAGTTATATTCTTGTACATAGGGGGCAGTATTATAGTAGTTATATTCTTGTACATAGAGGGCAGTCTTATAGTAGATATATTGTTGTCCATAGGTGACAGTATTATACTAGTTATATTCTTATATATAGGGGGCAGCTTTTTAGTAAGTATATTATACATAAGCAGAGCATTATTGTAGTTTTATTCTTGTACATAGGAGAAGAGTTATTAGTTATATTCTTATATATAGTGCAGTATTATTGTAGTTATACTCTTGTACATAGAGGGGCAGTATAATAGTAGGGTGGTAATGTGGACAGTGCGGGAAGGCGTGTGTATCCCACCCAGAAACCTCAGCTGGGTGAGAAAACAAAAATCCAGAAAGCTGCAGTGGTCTCAGCAAAGTATAGTTTGCTGAGACAGTTTTGTATACATTTTCTTCTGGGCTGGATTTTACTTGGACTGGTGGATAGGTTTGGTAGTGGAATCTGCCAGTCCACACCTTTCTGGCACAGGTATTCCCTTCCCTTTCACCTGAGGTGATCAGAGGTGAGGCCTGCTCTAATCAAGGACACATAAAACCAACCCTTTGTGTGTTAGTCAGGGGGAGGGAAAGTCTGAAGAGGCCTGAGTCAGGCGGACTTCTGGTCCACAATCCCACGAAGGTACTGATGTTGTATTCACAGCCTGGAGGTTGCTCGACTGTTTGGGCTGAGAAAGCCGCATCTGATCACGTGTGTGAACTGTGTTCTTTAGAGGTGAGTCAGGAATGAATTACGTATTAGGTAGTGCCTAGACGGGCCAGAGTTATTTTGGTTGCTGTATTGTGCTAATGTGCTTAAAAATAAAGCATCGTTTGGACTTCAATCCGGTTGTCTGCGAGAAATCTGTGATTGTACATAGGGGCAGTATTATAGTAGTTATTATTTTGTACATAGGAGACAGTATTATAGTAGTTATATTCTTGTACACGGGGAAGTATTATAATAGTTATATTCATTTACATATGGTAGCATTATGTTGAATATATTAGTAAATGTTTTATACTTAGTTTGCCAACAATTTTCTGGTGCAGAAATATGCTTGATTGTCACTTCTCTTCCCCGTTCTGGGTCATGACTTATCAGGGGATGACATTGGGTACGGGAGAAAGCACAGAATTCTAGATCTTTTTGATTTTAAACCACAGTTTACACTTTCTCTCTGAGAATATTTAGAAGCTCGAAATGGTAGTGTGTTATTCTGTGTGCTGTTAGGTTTTGCCGCCTCTCGGTAGCAGTGGGTGTGTCTAGTTACAGGAACATTAACATATAATTCTATTGTTGAAGCTTTGGGACTGTAGCTGGAGACAAATGTTCTCAGGAGACACTGATGTTCCAGGATTTCGTTTTCAAGTAAACAACAAAATAATAACAGTCATTAATTGCAGCATAAATCCATCATTGCTGTGTGGTAAAGGGGAACTCCTCCACCACTTATCCTCCTTTATAGTATAGAGACATATAAGAAGGTAACATTGGGGAGGGAGATCTTTGCCCTCACATCCTCACTATTGTCAAGAAAATAGGACCACGGTGTCAAAATATTATATTGGCTGTCCCAAGTGATGTGCCCTTACATTTTGGAAATCAGTGGGGTACCTCTGCTTTCCTATCTAGGAGGATTGTACAGGTCTGGTTCTAACCTTCCTGGATAATGAATACAATTCTGGAACAACAGTAAATACTGATTTAGCAAAAGAGCAATTAAAGGAAAGGAGCAGGGCAAATGTATCTCTCTGTCAGTGCAGTGTCTGTGGGAAGCTGGGCTCCATCCGTGATGTGTCTTTCATGGCCACTGATATTGTTTTTAACTCCACATATCATTTTTCCAATGCTCTGATGAAATTTCCAATCCATTGACGGCACCCACTGAAATTAAAATCTGTTACAAGGATATGACACTACTGATGCCTTATTCTGTCAATCAAGAGGATAGGGGAGTACACAATGAGGCTGAGCGGAGGAGCTAAAATCCACCAAGGTGCTGAGGCCCACCCTTAGTTGCCCTTAAAGGGATTATCCAATAATTAAAGGGGTTCTCCGAGCTTTTTAGAAAATCCATCCTTTCCCCTGTCTTGTGGAATACAAATAGTTTTATTAATACTCGGCCCTCCGTCATGCCACCAATCCTGCCGTCTCTGTAGCACTCATATTGGCTGTGGGCTCTTCCCCTCTGGCCCTGGCTGAGCAGTTCTATCCCTTGTATTGCCTCAGGAATTTGTGTTGTATCAGAAAAACTATGCCGATAATTACCTGTACTTCACACGGATCCAGAGCTTCCCCCATTCGTTGCTTTGCTAAATCTTCTTTAGGTTGGGAGCCCAGGGTGTGTGTCCGTTCTTAGGAGACTTGTCTTTTCTGGTGCAGCTCAGAAGATGCGTCTTTCTCAGGGAGCATATCCTTTGTCAGGTGGTGTGTCCATTTTGCTGTAGCTCTCTGCCTATCTGTCACAGCTTCCAACTGTTGATATGGCTGGTGGCAGTTGAAGGTTGGAAGTAAGCATGTGCGTCCACCTCTGTAGATGGACAGAGAAAATATGGAAAAGAACAAACAGCAGGTGGCGCTATACAGTTACATTTTCTTGAATTAGTCAGTGGTTATACAAAATTTTTAATTACATGCAATTACAAAATTATTCAGATCTAGGAGCTGCTTTGAAAAAATGTTGAATAATTTTTGTTGGACAACCCCTTTAAGCCCTCACTTGTATATTTGCTAAAAGTTGACTTTTTCCCTAGAGAAACAACAAAAGTTATGCTGTTACTCATCAAGATCATCCTTAGCAGCATTATACCTGATATAAGAGGGTTGATCCTGCTGACAGATGCACAGGAGTTTATGAAGTTTTCCAACATGTCTAAATAGGTTGGTGCCAGGAGCTTGGAAAAGCTGAATTGAATGGTGCTCGTATTGGTTGTCACCCAGCTTTCTCATCAACCTCAAAATAATTTGTGTGACTTTTTGTTTTGGCATTTTGGTGGGCAGATGCCCTTTAATGTCCCAGGGCATTTCCCAGAGACCTTTGCTGCGTCTTCTCCTGTGATGGCTGCCCCTGTCAAAGCAAGGAGGAGATAAGAGGCATAACAGCTTTATTTTTAGGCCTGCAGATTCTCACTCCGGCTACCTGGCAACAGCCTATTGTCATGGCAACGCCTCTGATAATGAGCTCACTCCCGGTTTGCGTGTTACACGGTTATGTTTGGGGCATCTTTAACTAGAATTCTTATCTCTGTTACCTATTAACCAGCGGACATTTTTTCTCTTGTATTAAGACCGCTGTCGCCTATTACGCAGTGGCGCGTAACATGCCGGTGACCGCGTCGTTATGTCACCCCTCCCACTCTGGCTTATATTAACCCATACAGTTCTACACAATAGTAAAACATGTTATGAAAAAAGGGGATTTTCCTGTTCCTGTTCTGTGCGTAATGAAATAATAAATGGCGCGCGGTGTAATTGCGGATCTGTTGGCGGCTCCTTTGTTGTGTCTGTGACATAACCTGCGTGTGTAAAATGACAGGAATAGTTAAGTGTAGTAAGAAGCATAACGCAGAGCAGCGGGAATGCCGGCATTACATGTATAATTATGTACTTGATGGAAATAAGCTGCGCAGTCAGGGCGCCGCTCTAACAATGCTGCATATTAATTCCAATTTCAGCAAGCAACAGGCGACTTAACACAGATTTTTGGGCAATCAATAATTTTGTGATGTGCGGAGTTTATGGCCTCATGGCTTGTGAAGTATCCAGAGAGAAGGGAGGGGATCTGCAGCTAGAACGCCCCTACATTTCCCGTGACGCCTTCTAATGTGGTGGACATTATGGAAATCAATGCACGTTGAGGAAACATTCAAAGTAACTTCCTAAACTCCATTACATCCCGGCTATGCTCCTTCTAAATGAATTTCTGGCACAAATTTCAAATCACACTAATATTTAGAAAGAGTCTGTGTGCCCCATCCTGCATATTCAGTATATATGGACACTGCACAGTACCACTTCTCCTGTCCTGTATACTGGGTGTAATTCTCAGTATCTGCTCTTATTCTGTATATATGGACACTGCACAGTACCACTTCTCTTGTCCTGTATACTGGGTGTAATTCTCAGTATCTGCTCTTATTCTGTATATATATAGACATTGCACAGTACCACTTCTCCTGTCCTGGATACTGGGTGTAATTCTCAGTATCTGCTCTTATTCTGTATATAGGGACACTGCACAGTACCCCTTCTCTTGTCCTGTATACTGGGTGTAATTCTCAGTATCTGCTCTTATTCTGTATATATGGACACTGCACAGTACCACTTCTCTTGTCCTGTATACTTGGTGTAATTCTCAGTATCTGCTCTTATTCTGTATATATATAGACATTGCACAGTACCACTTCTCCTGTCCTGGATACTGGGTGTAATTCTCAGTATCTGCTCTTATTCTGTATATATGGACACTGCACAGTACCACTTCTCCTGTCCTGTGTACTATGTGTAATTCTCAGTATCTGCTCTTATTCTGTATATATGGACTCTTTTAATTTGAAAAATAAATAAATAACAAAAGGCCATAACAATATCTATACACAGAAACAAAATACATTACTAAACCCACCCCGACCAGTCCACCACCCCACTAGAACCTACAATACTATTCACACTTAAAACACTTTCGTAACCCCATACTATACATATTTACATCTTACATGTATATATAAAATCCATAAAATATATACACAATATACATAAACTATACACAAATTATATATAAATTATATACAACTTATAGAACTAAATCTAACTAACCCACCACCAGTCCACAGCAAATATGCAAACTGATAACCCCCAAAGTTCCAAGGGGATAAACCCCGAGCTTTGAGAAGCCCTAGTCTTTCCCCAGTCGGACTGGGGTCAGTCAGTTTGCAACAAACAAAAACACCCTTTTTTTTTATTTTTATAATTTTATATATATATTTTTTTATTTTTTTATATATATATGTATATAATATATAATAGAAAAGAAAGATATATACACTCCCTCCTCCCTCCCAGCCCCCCTCCCAACCTAACTAAACCCCACTATAAACTTAACAATACTAATATAATACTAATATAATAATATATTATCACAATACTAACATAATACAAAACATACCTATATAATACACTATAAATACAATATAGACACCGTAATACTATTACACCTAAACCAGCTATGGTTCGGTACCCGTAAGCCTTTCCATACTTGCATTACTACAAAACAAAACAAAAACCTATAAGTGTGCTATATCTGCCCACCACCAGGAAAAGAGTACTACTCAGCTAAGGAACCCCAAAACAGAAGCCCCTCCACAGACGAGAGGCCTTGGGGTCCCCCCACCTTTCGTACTCAAGAGAGCGTACCTTCACCAGGTCACCCATGATGTTCCTATATACCATCTCCACCGGGAGGATTTTGTGACTCTTCGTTAACACTAGACACCGTGCACACCAGATGTGGTGCCTAACCACTGCACTAACTACGAATAAAGTGCGACGGTCCCTCCCACCAAGGTCTTTGAAAGCCCCATAGGCCCACTCCGCATAGGACAGGACGGCCAGCCTAGGCCAACCGATGGAAGCTCCCACCCTTTTGTATACCTCTATATTAAAGAGACAATGAAGTAAGAAGTGGTCCATGGTTTCCAGCAGGTTACCACACTCCTCCCGGGGACAACCCCTTTCCTCGGAGTTTCTACACTTCACATTGTCCCTTACATATAGCTTACCGTGGAAGCAGCGCCAAGTCACATCCCAAACTTTCTTAGGGATCCTTTCTGAATTCAACAAAGACAGCCCACCCTCCAGATCCTGACTTGGGCAGTCCCTCAAGGCCAGTGGGGCCTGAAAAAGGTAAGATAGAACCTTCCTGTCAAGGGAAAACCTCGACATGGTCTCCACCTCTCCCTTCCCCAGACCCCACCGTCTCAGGATTCTCAGAACCGGGGCAACATAAGCCGGGAGATATCCATGTGACGCACGTAGGTCTTTCACTCGCCCTCCTGTCTCCCATTCCTGGAAGAAAGGCCGAAACCACTCCCTACAGGAAATTACCCACAAAGGAGCCCTCTCTTTCCAGAGGTTTGCAATATTAATTTTCAAAAAGGTATTTGTTAAGAATACCACCGGGTTGACCATATCCAACCCGCCTAGTCTCCTTGTGCGGTAAGTAACCTCTCTCCTGATTAGGTTCAGCCTGTTTCCCTACAACATCTGGAAAAAGAGGCTGTAGACCATACCCCAGAGAGACCCTGGCAAAACACAAACACTGCTTAGATACAAAAGCACGGGAATCAGGTAGGCTTTGCACAGGTGAACCCTTTCCCTGAGGGATAAAGACCATCCCTTCCAACGGTCCACCTTTTGGGCGACATCTTTTAGTCTACTCTCCCAATTTTGCTGATGATAATCTCCATCCTGGCCAAAATCGATGCCTAAGATCTTTACAGACTTCTGAGGTTCTGGAAGAGTGCCCTGGAGATCGAAGACAGGATCCCCTTCCCCCAGCCAGAGAGTCTCACATTTGTCCAGGTTGATCTGAGACCCAGAAACCTCTGAATAGCGGTCCACCTCCGACATCACCCAGCTCACCTCCTCTTCCGAAGAGGCAAGAATGGAGACATCATCGGCGTACGCCACCACCTTCAGAGATGGCCCCCGCACCGCCAGTTCCATCCCCACCCCCGCCAATGGTCCACGATCTACCCTTCTAATGAAGGGATCAATCGCAAACACATACAGCAAAGGGCTTAAAGGACATCCCTGGCGGACACCAGAAGCCACCTCAAAAGGTCGACCCGACCAACCGTTAATCAACGGGAAACTCTCCGCCCCTTTGTACAAAGTTTTTAACCAGTCTACAAATCTCCCGGGTAGACCATACCACAAGAGAACGGACCACAGGTACTCATGGTTCACCCGGTCAAAAGCCTTCGCCTGGTCGAAAGATAACAGAAACCCGTTCCAAAGGCCCGCCCTGCCCCGCTCCACGGCTTCTCGGACACCGAGAACGGCGCTAAAAGCGCTCCGACCGGGAACAGAACAGTGCTGAGCCTCAGAAAGAAGTCTCGATGCAAACTTCACCAATCTGCAGAAAAGTATTTTTGCCAGAATCTTCCTGTCCACATTGAGAAGCGATATGGGTCTCCAGTTCTCAATGTGGGATGGATCTTTACCCTTTGACAGAATAATCAGGGGTGACTTACCCATTGACTTTGGCAGAGTGCCCGAGGAAAGACACTCGTTAAACACCTCGGTCAAGAGAGGAACTAATTGTTCCTTGAAAGCCTTGTACCACTCGGATGTTAAGCCATCCGGACCTGGCGATTTCTTGGGCCTAAGCCCATCAATGGCCAGTCCCACTTCCTCTTGCCTGATAGGTTCTGCCAAAACATCAAGAGAGGGGTCTATTCCTGCCTTGGGAATAGCTTCAGCCAAGAAAGCTGAAAAACTGTCCCGATTTAGTTCTTTCCTACCCAAGAGGTGAGAGTAGAAAGACCTGACGACCTCCAGGATCCCTGATTTGGACCTATTCAGGGAACCCGTACTGTCGACCAGGCCTACCACAAATTAGCTTTTTACTGCCATCTTACAGTTTCCAAAGGGGTCGGGTGAGCGGTACTTCCCGAAATCCCTTTCAGCTACCAAAGAGGCGTATCTATCGTACTGACACCTCTTGAGCAAGGATTTCACATGAGAGATATCCTCACGGCTACCCCCGTCGAAACCAGTCTTTCAAGTTTCTTCCTCAGTTCCTGGTACAGACAGTATCTGTCCCAGCTCCTGAGGTTAGAAAGCTCACGGAAAAACCTCGCCGTCCTTTTTTTGAATATCTCCCACCACTCCGACTTACTGTTGCAGAGGTCCACCAAGGGTTCCTGGCTCTGAAGGAAATCCTCAAAGGACTGTCTTATTGTCACTTCTTCCAGGAGAGATGAATTCAGCTTCCACATACCTCTGCCCATACAGGGAGTCTCTGCAACATTCAAAGAGAAAATAATCAAACAGTGGTCGGAGAATTCCACTTCCACGGCTTCTAAAGCCGAGAAAACGGCCTCCTCCTTTAAATAAAACCTATCTATTCTAGACCTACGATTTCCCTGATGAAAGGTGAAATCCACGTGGTCTGGCTTATGCCGTAAATGGGCGTCCACCAGACGAGTATCCTCAACTATCCTAGACAACACAACGCTATCAGCATCCAGCCCATCTTTGGAGCCTCCCCTATCACAGGCCCTCGTCACCCCGCTACGTGGCTCGGCTGCAAGAGACCAGAAAGACGGACCTAGCCGCCATTCTCGCTTGGCTTTTGCCAGCAGAGTTGTACTTGTTAACCGGGTCTCTTGCAAAAACAAAATATCAGCTTCAATACGGCTGAAAAAATCAAAGGCCAGGAAACAAGCTGCATCTGACTTAATACTGGCAACGTTATTGCTTGCCAGTGTCAACGGGGTGAGTTCTGCCATCCTTGATGATTGAGTTAGATAGCCTTCTTTTTCCCCATCCCACCACCATCAGCATTTTCATCTGAACCATCACACTCCTTCTGTCTTTTCAAACATACAGAGACATCCATACCATCCTTTTTGCCCAAGGTTCCAGGCTTGGCCCCCCCCTCCAGAAGGTAATTTACCCCCCGAAGGACAGGGCCCGGCAGCCTGCGAGGAGGCCCCCACGCCTTCTGGCACCACACCCTCCTCCCCCGCAGCTGAAGCAGTTGGGGGATCCTCGTCAAGGGCCTGGTACCGATTAGAGACTTCCACCAGAGGGGACCCAGTTGATCCTTCCTTAGGCCTCTGGTCAAGGATGAGTGGGACAGATGGGTCCCACTCCAGAGAGGGCTTACGACCCTCTCCTTTCTTCTTCTTCTTACTCCGCTTGTTCCTCCTACCCTCCAACCACGCTCTGCCACCCTCGTCCAAGCTTTCGCCATACGAGGAGACAGGGTTGGCGGATGGGTTAGCCTCCACAGGTTGGGCCTCTGGTTCCCCATCATCGCTATACCCCGGGTCACTACAACCGGGATCCTCAGCCAGACCAGCCGAAAGACCAGCTGAAGGGTCAGCTGCCACCTGTTCCCTATCCTTGCGGCGTTGTTCTAGCCGCCTGATCTTGGACGGCCTTTGCTTCTTCGGATCCTGCCTGCTTCTTCCAGCGCTAGTAGTTCCAGCGCTTGTCCCCTCACCAACTGATTCAGTCCCGGCAGCAGGCTCCTCCCCAACCACAGACCCAGCCTCGCGGCTAGTGCCTGCCTGATCTTGAGCCCGGCCCTGAACCCTGTTGGCGAAGGCAAGCGGACAGCGACTAAACGGGTGACCTAGGTCCCCACAGAGGTTGCACCGATCCGCGTACAAGATGCGGCAAGATGACCAGTGTCCCCACACTTCACACACATGCGAACATCGCATTGTGCGCTGAAGTGGGTGGGACTGCCGCACTTGTGACAGACCTTTGGCTGGCCTCTATAGAACACCATAATCCTATCCCTTCCTATGAAGGCAAAGGAGGGAATATGAGCAACAGAATTGCCCCGATCAAACAGCTCCACGCTGAAGGTCCAGGCACCTGACCAGATGCCATGCTCATCGAGCACCTTGGCGGGGAACTGCCCCACCCTACCATATCGACTAAGCCAAGTCATGATGTCTACACTAGACAGTGATTCATTACTAGTGTTGAGCGCGAATATTCGAAAAGCGAATTTTTTTCACGAATATCGCAACTTCGCGATTTTGCGAATATTTCGAATATAGTGCTATATATTCGTAAAAACGAATATTCGTTTTTTTTTTGTTTTTTTTTTTCACAAAATTACAGTACACATATAATTGATTGTTTCCCAAAGGTCCAACAGCTCAGATCTTACTCACATTGCCTAGAAAGTGATTGAGGCGCGAATCTTCGTAAGGCGATTTTATTAGCGCACATGCGAATATCGGCACGTCCCAGAACAGAGGCAAAGGGCTTTGCATTCATACATTAGTGAATTGAGTTGCGAATCTTCGTAAGGCGATTTTATTAGCGCACATGCGAATATCTACACTTGTCCCAGAACAGAGGCACAGGGCTTTGCATTACATTAGTGATTGAATTGAGCTGCGAATCTTCGTGAGGCGATTTTATTAACGCAAATGCGAATATCTACACTTGTCCCCAGAACAGAGGCAAAGGCCTGTGCATTCATATAGTATAGCACCATATTCGCGAATACGTAGAACTTCGTAAAATTCGATTTACGAATATTCGTATTTTTTATTTTACTTTCCACCTTACAGATGACATTGATCTGTACTCTGTCAACTACTGTCATCACCCCCCACTGTATCTCGATTGATTCCCAAAAGTCCAAAAGCTCAGATCTTACTCACATTGCCTAGAAAGTGATTGAGGCGCGAATATTCGTAAGGCGATTTTATTAGCGCACATGCGAATATCTACACTTGTCCCAGAACAGAGGCAAAGGGCTTTGCATTCTTACATTAGTGATTGAATTGAGCTGCGAATCTTCGTGAGGCGATTTTATTAACGCAAATGCGAATATCTACACTTGTCCCCAGAACAGAGAGGCAAAGGCCTGTGCATTCATATAGTATAGCACCATATTCGCGAATACGTAGAACTTCGTAAAATTCGATTTACGAATATTCGTATTTTTTATTTTACTTTCCACCTTACAGATGACATTGATCTGTACTCTGTCAACTACTGTCATCACCCCCCACTGTATCTCGATTGATTCCCAAAAGTCCAAAAGCTCAGATCTTACTCACATTGCCTAGAAAGTGATTGAGGCGCGAATATTCGTAAGGCGATTTTATTAGCGCACATGCGAATATCTACACTTGTCCCAGAACAGAGGCAAAGGGCTTTGCATTCTTACATTAGTGATTGAATTGAGTTGCGAATCTTCGTGAGGCGATTTTATTAACGCCCATGCGAATATCTACACTTGTCCCCAGAACAGAGAGGCAAAGGCCTGTGCATTCATATAGTATAGCACCATATTCGCGAATACGTAGAACTTCGTAAAATTCGATTTACGAATATTCGTATTTTTTATTTTAGTTTCCACCTTACAGATTACATTGATCTGTACTCTGTCAACTACTGTCATCACCCCCCACTGTATCTCGATTGATTCACAAAAGTCCAAAAGCTCAGATCTTACTCACATTGCCTAGAAAGTGATTGAGGCGCGAATCTTTGTAAGGCGATTTTATTAGCGCACAGGCGAATATCGGCACTTGTCCCAGAACAGAGGCAAAGGGCTTTGCATTCTTACATTAGTGATTGAATTGAGTTGCGAATCTTCGTAAGGCGATTTCATTAGCGTACATGCGAATTTTGCATCTCATAATATGTATTATGCGATGCGAAAATTCGAATTATCGCATATGCGAAATAATAACGAATTCGAATATTCGCGAATATTTTACGAATATTCTTTCGAATATTCGCGAAATTTCGCGAATTCGAATATGGGACATGCCGCTCAACACTATTCATTACAGGTCAAAACGGTCACTGTCTTCACAGTCGATTGGCGGGTGATGGCCTCGACGGCAAAACCCCGCCACTCCGGGGTGTTCTTCATCAGCTCATATTTAGACCAGAAGAGCTCCAAACCCTCCGGCCTAACAAAGCTGACGTTGAACATAGCGGTGCCGTAGGGATGTATGAGCGCAAAGATGTCATTCGCGACAAACCCCGCCCCCAGAAGTTCCACAACAGTCTTCCTAGAAGGAACTGCTGCTTCCTTACTCCTCCAATAGAGACGGGCCACATTCCTACGGTCCCTCCCCGGTGTGGGGTGAGTCCATACGATCTCACCCCTCCTTTGTTCTCGGAAGGCCCTAAAACCATGCCTTTCTGTCCAAAAAGCTAGGTCAACCGACCCTCCCTCTACCTGTATGGAAGTCCCCGGTCCTTTTTTTAGGGCCTCCAGGAGGCGCCGTTGCAAGTCACCCCCGCCTGAAACCTTGGGCAAAGAGTCACCTGAAACAACACCCGCATACGTCTTTGTTTTTGCCATCCTCTCTCTCACATCCTTCCTCATTGCTTCCTTCCGCATAACTTCCTCCTCTTCATCCACTTCCGTATCCGCATTATACTCCTCAATCAAAGCTTCCTCATCCACCATCTCAATTTCTTCCTCATCCACAATCCCATTCACCAGTTCATTTGTATCCTCATTTATAACCTCATTTACGTTCTCATTCACCCCCACAGCCACCTGCACATCATTACCCACAATCCCATTATCAACCATGTTTGCATCCATATTTGTTTTTGCATCACCTTTCACTCCCCCTGGACTGGTCGGGTTCCCTAAAGAGACCGGAGAATCACTGGGGGCGGGCCCTGAGGAGCCCCCCGCAAAACCCGCAGGGGACTCCTCACCTCCCACACCCCCCATGGCCCGAACAGTCCTGGGATAATCAACAATAGTGTTCTCCCCAGGTTCCAAAGTCTTTACACCTTCCACGGATTTTAATGGTCTTTTCACAATATCAACAGTTTTATCAGTTTCTAATGCTTTCTTCTCCTCTTTCTCAGCACCACCACCTTGAACCTTGTCCACAATCATCACATCCTTGTCCGCCACACTGTTTGGGGTTTTACCCCCTGCGCTTCATGTGACCACCCTACCACTACAGGAAGGGGGGGCACCTCCCGTCACCATCTTAGAATTAATCTCCCGCACTGTTTGACTCGATTCCACTACAGGAACCGGGCTGGGCACAGCAGCGGATTCAAAAGGCACAAATCGAAGCACTTCTTCCTTTACAGTTTTATTTTTCTCCTTTGTGATTTTCACCATCTCATCCTCAGGGACCTCCTCATCCCCAAAATACAGTCTGCCCACCGGGGACTCCAGCTGCCTGACTTCCAGCATTAGCCTTCCCCCAGACCCGCTTTCATCCCCGGAGGCGGCCGCAATCAGGTCTGAGGGGTCCCCCTGGCCACAAGGCAGAGAATCCGCCTCTGAATCCTGTGTTCCAGGAACCACCTTCCCCTGGCTCCCAGCCTGCTGCCCTGACAGACTGGGGCCAGGCGTACCGGACAGTCCAGACATGCCCTCAAACCTGCAGTCATTCCTGAATTTCTCCAAGAAAGGGCCGCCATTTTCCTCAATGGCGGCCCTCTTCTCCTCCAAAACCGCGATTGCCTTCTTTGTTTTAGGCGCCATTTTAACTTGCATTTGTACATTTTTATATTCCACATTTAGTCTTTTTAATTCCCTCTTGACCTCCTCATGCATGTTCAAAAAATATGCTACCCGGGAGGAAAAGGTTTTTGAAGACTCCTTAGGGCCCAAAGTACCCCAATTGTGCAGTCTCTCAACCGCTGGGCAGGAAGAACCCCCGACACCAGGCTTCTTTACAGTAACTTTGTTGCCGGGCTGAGGCACCGACACAGACACACCACATGCTGAATCACCTACCTCAGCCTCTGGCCTCGTCACCTTCTCCATGGCCTTCCTTGTATCCCGTCCCACAGTCCGGCCGGCAGCTTGTCCAGCCACTGTACCTTTCATGTGTTCACCCGCTGCTTGTGCAGCAGCGGGCCTTTCCACAGCATCCTGCTTTCTCGTGTGCTGACTCAAATTGTCCAGAGAGGATCCCAAGCTGGCTGCTCTCCTGGGACCCCTCCGGACCCCACCTGGTACTCCTTTGGGCTCACTGCAGGGATCACAGCCGCTCCCAGCAGCAGGGCCCCTCCTGCCCACGGCACTTGCGGGGCTGCCCTCCATAGCCTGCGACCTTGCGGCCGCTTGCTGCGGAGTCTTCATATCTGCATCGTCGCCCACCTCCAGTAGCGCCGACGTATCCAAGCCCAGGTCTCCAGTCCTGGAGGCCCTCCTCTCCACTCGCGCATCTCCGCCGCGGCTGCCGACACGTGGTGATGAACGCCAGCAGCCGGAGGCCCGGGGATCCATACCAGGAGAAACTGCCACCCCCTGGGGAAAGGGTAGCAATTCCCCCGGCAAACAAAGTGCTGGTAAGCCTCCCGGACCTCACACACCCACAAACAGGGAACAGCAACTCCTCCCACCACTTCTCCTGTCCTGGATACTGGGTGTAATTCTCAGTATCTGCTCTTATTCTGTATATATGGATACTGCACAGTACCACTTCTCTTGTCCTGTATACTGGGTGTAATTCTCAGTACCTGCTCTTATTCTGTATATATGGACACTGCACAGTACCACTTCTCTTGTCCTGTATACTGGGTGTAATTCTCAGTATCTGCTCTTATTCTGTATATATAGACACTGCACAGTACCACTTCTCCTGTCCTGTATACTGGGTGTAATTCTCAGTATCTGCTCTTATTCTCTATATATTATATAATATATATTCTGTTGTATATTGGGTGTAATTCGCAGTGTCTTCTCTTACACTTTTCACTATCTGCTTGTTGTAGTTTGAGGGTGCCCACCTATGGTCAGGTTATTTATTATGGTTGCAGCGATGATGGTGATAGTTATAATAGCTCAGTTTCATAAACATAATTTCTTTCAGTTATTTGCACAGAACTTTGCTTTGCGGTTAAGATGTTCTTATTGTAAGTGATGGACTGTGGTGTTGTCTTTAGTCATTCTCTGCTCTGTTCCATTATCTTTCTGCAGTATTACCGGATATCTAATTGATGAACATTAACCCTTTAAAGTGGCACTGTACTTTTAGTAAACTTTGTTGGATCTCAAAAATGGAAATCAATGCTCAAATGTGAAAGTAGCCTTATGTTAGTGAGTTTCCTCCCATGAACTGCTTGCTTCTGGTCCTTCCACAACATTTCTATTGGATTAAGGCCAGGATTTTGACTTTGCCATTTCAAAACTTTAACTTTGTTCTTCTTTAACCATTCTTTGGTATAACAACTTGTGTGCCTAGGGTCGCTCTCTTGCTGTATGACCCATGTTCTTTTAAGATGCAGCTCACAGACAGATGTCCTGACATATTCCTTTAGAATTTTCTGGTATAATTCAGAATTCTTTGTTCTATCAATGATGGCAAGCCGTCCTGGCCCAGATGCAGCAAAACAGGGCCAAACCATGATACTACCACCACCAGATGGGACGAGGTTTTTATGCTGGAATACAGTTTTTTTCCTTTATCCAAACATAACGCTTCTCATTTAAACCAAAAAGTTCTATTTTGGTCTCATCTGTCCACAAAACATTGTTCCAATAGCCTTCTGGCTTGTCCAGTTGATCTTTAGTAAACAGCAGATGGGCAGCAGTGTTCTTTTTGGAGAGCAGCGGCTTTCTCATTGCAATCCTGCTTTTTACATCATTGTTGTTCTCCTGATGGTGGACTTATGAACATTAGCATTAGTCAATGTGTGAAAGGCTTTAGTTGCTTAGTGGTGAGTGAGCGATATGGAATTAGTCTATTCAGGGAAAAACTGATGATTTTGCATTCAAGAGTAATCAGTTATTTTTTCTGTGATTACGTTCAGTGTTTCAGTTTTTTGGGGGGACGGAAGGCAATTAGATTTTGAAGCGTTTTTTACATGTCGGAAGAAAAATTGAAGAATAACACTCAGCATCTGGGTCAGGATTCAGTCCAGTTGCTATCCGTTTGCAACACGTATTGCATTCGGACAGAAAAGTCGCTCGTGTGAAAGAGGCCTTACATGCTTTGTTTTTGGATTGATTTTTGTTGGTGAACCGACCCTGGGGAATGTAATAATGGACTTTAAATTTCCTCCATTTGTACACAATTTGTCCGACTGTGGATTTGTAGACTCCAAACTCTTTAGAGATTGTTTTATAATCTTTTTCAGTCTAATGAGCATCAACAACTCTTCTTCTGCATTTGTAACACCTGTAGGTAGGGACAGACATGGATAGTGAGCCCTGATCTTGAACCCAGCTCTCTTTTGCCACCTACAAGCAGTACAAGCCCTATGTAGCAAGACTGCAACTTGTTGAAAGCTCCTGCAATACAAATACAGTGTCATACGTATGCAGTACCAAATGAGAGACAGAGAGTTGTCAGAAGACAAGCCGAGATCAGAACCAGATGGACAGCGCAGTACCAAACGAGACAGAGTTGTCAGAAGAAAAGCCAGAGCAACAAGCAATCACAGGAACCAGAATACAGCTAGTGAGTCAGAGACTATCATTGGCACTGGTGTATAGCCAGGAAGGGTTTTCAATAGAGCACCGAGTTCCAGTATCAGAAACTGATAGGTCATGACCCGGCGCTCCATTTGTCAGAAACACTAGCACATAGGAATAGATCAGCTGAGCAATCAGCCCACTGCTAATCTGCTCCAGCAAACACCCACTGTGGGGAGAAACAGTAACATTGCATCCTGTTGCTAAGGATGCTGTTGCGTCACCAGAGGGCTTAGCTTAGCAGCGCATCTCTCCCGAGATGCACCAAAGCCAGCAATTGTGCCGCTGGAGTCCAGACAGGGGAGTTTGTGACATTAATCCCGCCTCTTAAGAGTGGCCACGAGACCCTCAACCTGGGGAGCGGGATTGAGGGAAATTTGAGATGAAACGTTCTTATAGGTCCCTATCAGTATGTCTTTGAATTGTGGGAGGAAATCCACGTAAACACGGGGAGAACTACATGCAGATGTTGTCCTCTGTCAGATTCGAACCTAGGACTGCAAAGCCCTGGTGCTAACCACTGAGCCACGGTGCTGCCCTTCTCATACGCAACCTCGCCTACAATTACCACTGGTTTCAAGAGATTTGGGTGTAGGAATCACAGGAGGAATGTACTTTTTAAACAATAATTTATGAAAAATATGATGTATCTTCAACGAGGATGGTAATTGTAGGCAAAAAGATATCGGGTTTATAATAGAAGTGTTTTACATGGTCCAATAAACTTAGGAGTAAGTTTACAGATGGTACTTTGAGATGCAATTTTTTTTATAGAAAGCCAGACTACTTCTCCGAACACGGACCAAAAGAATGCTTTTTATTAGCTTGTTTAAATTGGATGCTTTGAGCTTTTTCCAGGCTCTTGCGAGCCTGGACCAAAACTGTGCACAGATCATTAACAATAGTATCCACTGCAGGATTCACAGAATTTGACCCAGAGACTGAAGAAAAGCGTGGATTAAAAAAAATTATAATAAAAAGATGAGATGCCACCAGAGGAGCTGACATGGTTGTTAATGGCAAACTCTGCTAGGGGCAAAAAGCTCTTCCACTCGTTCTGACAGTCACAAACAAAACATCTAAGGGTACTTTCACACTAGCGTTTTTGCTGGCAAAAACGCTTTCCTTACTGATAATACAACCAGCTGCATCCGTTATGAATGGATCCGGTTGTATTATCCTTAACATTTCTTTAACATTGCCAAGACGGATCCATCATGAACTCTATTGAAAGTCAATGGGGGATCGATCCGTTTTCTATTGTAGCAGTTTGTGGCAGAGAACACGGATCCGTCCCCATTGACTTGCATTGGAGGCAATGCTGGATCCGTCTTGCTCCACATCCCAGGACGGAAAGCAAAATACAACATGTTGCGGTTTGCTCTCTAGTCTGGGAACGCAACTAAACAGAAGGGAATACATTTTGGAGCATTCTGTTCTGTTCAGTTTTGTCCAAATTGACAATGAATGGGGACAAAACTGAAGTGTTTTTTTCCGGTATTGAGCCCCTATGACGGAACTCAATACTGGAAAACTTAAACACTAGTGTGAAAGTACCCTTAAAAGCTGCTCCAAAACCTGGTTGACCCTTTTAGTTTGCCCATTTGCCTCAGGATGGAGGAGAGTTTGCTAAATTGTTGCTAAATTCTCTCCAGAATCTTGAGACGAACTGGACACCTCTATCTGAGACAATGGACTCGTGTATCTCATGTAATAAAGCAGCAAATTCTTTGGCATCAGGAAGTTTCTTTAACGGAATCAGATGACACATTTTAGAGAACCTATCAATGACCACTCAGACAACCATCTTTTCCAGGCCAGGTGGAAGGTCTGTAATGAAATATATTGAGATGTGGGACCAAGGTCTCTGTGTAATGGGTAAGGGGCAAAGTAAACCTGAAGGATGTCTCCTGAGTGCCTTGGCCAAATATGCCCTTTTTCAGGCTATCATATCCCAGAAACTTAAAAAATTCAGCCTAGGGAAGTTTCACACCAGGGACAAGTCAATGGCATAATCGTAGTTGCGATGAGGGGGCAACACTTCCGAGGCCTCTTTGGAAAACACATCCTGAAAATCCTTGATGAACTCAGGAGTGGTCCATCCTCCAGTTCCAGACCAGAGAGTTGGATAGAAAGACAAAGATTAGAGCACTGCGGACCCCATTTAGCTAAATCCCCAGAACTCCACTTAAAGACTGGACTATGTGCTCTCAACTAGGGAAATCCCAAAATGACATCCGTAGATACATTTTTCATGACCTATAATGAACATTTTTAAGAATGAATAGACCCAATGTTCATTAAATCAAGGGTTTTATTTTCAATAAACCCTCCGGCTAAATGAGTAGTATCCACCCAGACACCGGAATGGGTTTAGGTAGTCTACATACCACAAGACCCAAGCCAAACACAAAATAAAAATTAACGAAATTTTCTAAAGCCCCCAACTCTACAAAGGCTAAACCAGAAACAGACCTCCATAGGGAGGACAGAGTATCAGGCAATAGAACCCTGTCAGTTTCATCGGGAAATACCTATGCCTCTGAGTGACCTCCCTGATCATCACTCGGACAGACAAGTTTTCCGCCATTAGCCTAGTAGTACAGGATCGCAGTAGATGTGCCAGACTGCTGCAGTAGAAGCAAAGGCCATTCCTCAAATGATGTTTCTTCCTTTGCTGGGGAGTCAAGGTACCCATTTGCATGCATAAGCTCCTCAAACTCCACTGGTGCCTTAACCGCAGAAGACTGAGAGACAGAAAAAAATTAAGAAGGACAAACTAAGACAGCATATTCACGTTCTCTAAGTTGTCGGCCCAGTCGGATAGCCAGAGACATGGCCTCATGTAAAGAACCTGGTGTAGAGTGGCTAACTGGAAGGTCCTTCAGAGCATCTGAAAGGCCTAATATGAATTGTGACCTAAGTGCCGGATCATTCCAACCTCAAGCAGTACACCACCTACGGAACTGGTCACCTGCCTTGATGCAGAGAGAGAAGCTGACTCAGCATAAGCAGCTCTGTAAGGCTCATCATAAAAGACCAAGAGCAGAAAAATGGTCTACGGAATACAGCTCAGGGGAATTAGGTGGTAAAGAGCATACACACTCCTGCAGGTTGCCTTGCAATAGCGACATGATGATGCTGACTCTCTGTGCCTTGGTACCTGAGGAATGAAGTCTCAGGTGAAAGTTAAGTTTACAACTCTCCCTAAGGGTACTTTCACACTTGCGGCAGAGTGATACGGCAAGCAGTTCCGTCGCTGGAACTGCCTGCCGGATCCGGCAAAACGTATGCCAACTGGTGGCATTTGCAAGGCTGATCAGAATCCTGATCAGTCTTAAAAATGCCTTATCAGTCAGAAAAATGCATTGAAATGGCGGATCCGTCTTTCCGGTGTCATCCGGCAAAACGGATCCGGCATTTTTTTTTTCAGTCTGTGCATGTGCAGACCGGAAGGACGGATCCAGCACTCCGGTATTTTGAATGCCGGATCCGGCACTAATACATTCCTATGGGAAAAAAATGCTGGATCCGGCATTCAGGCAAGTCTTCAGGTTTTTTTTAGCCGGAGATAAAACCGTAGCATGCAGCGGTTTTATCTTTTGCCTGATCAGTCAAAATGACTGAACTGAAGACATCCTGATGCATCCTGAACGGATTACTCTGCATTCAGAATGCATGGGGATATGCCTAATCAGTTATTTTCCAGCATTGAGCCCTTTTGATGTAACTCAGTGCCGGAAAAGAAAACCGCTAGTGTGAAAGTACCCTAAAAGTAGCAAAACCCTTGCAGTCAGGAACCTTAATCTTAGGCTGTATTGGTGACTGGGTTGTGGATGCAGTGGGATTGGTCTGGCGGGATTCCTGCTGCTGGACCCTCTCCACTAAATCCTGCACCAACAGTGCAATGCCCTACATTTGTGAGGCTAAGGCTGCCATGGTGTCCATAATAGTGCAGGTACTAGTATTTTTTAGGTAAATGATAATGTAACGCCTGTAGGTAGGGACCAACATGGACAGTGAGCCCTGAACTAGAACCAAGCCCGCTTTTCCTATCTACTTGCAATTCAAGCCCTTGGTAGAAGACTACAACTGGTCGACAGCCCCTATGCTACTTACCTGCAGAGACAGACGAACACCAAGAGACTCAACACAAAAATAGGGTCGGATGTAAATAGGTTAGAATCAGACTGGCTATGCAGTACCGAAACAGAGACAGAGAGTGATTACATGGGGGTCAGGGCAAACGAGCACTCCAACAAGCACAGGAACCAGGAACACAGCTAGTGAGTCACAGACTATCACTGGCACTGGTGTATGGCCAGGAAGAGGTTTAAATAGAGCAGGATCAGAACCTGATAAGTCATGACTCGATGCTCCATTAGTCAGAAACACTAGCACATAGGGATAGAGCAGCTGAGCAATCAGCCCACTTCTAATCTCCCCCAGCACACGCCTACCGTGGGAAGAAATAGAGCATTGCATCCTATTGCTAAGGATGCTGTTGCGTCACCAGGGGGCTAAGCAGCTCATCTTTTCTGGCACGCCGCAACACTGGAGTGCGGACAGGTCAGATTGTGACAGGGGACTTCAGAAATCTTCCTTCGTGCCATGGTACATTTCCACAAACATGTTTGTTTTGAAGATCAGGTGGTTTACTCACATCTGATCATCCCATTGATTGAAATCACTTGACTTTAATTTCATTTTCTGATTATCTGGTAATTATAACGGTTCATATACTTTTGTCACTCACCGAAAACAAGAAACCCATTGGCTAATATTTTAAAGGTCTTATTGTAAGCCAATTGGCTGAAAATTTAAATGTCTTGTTCTGTAAACTGATTGGCTAAAAATTCAAATGCCTTGCTCAGAGCTGATTGGCCAACAATTTAAATGTCTGGCAGTGGAATTTATTATGAATAATTGTGCTTGATTATTTTATTTTCTGTATCTCTGTATTCTATTACTTAATGGATTTTTTATTATATGCATATTTGACCAAAGTATGCAATGTGTTTGGGTATTTATGGAGACTATTGGAAGGGTTGTCTATGCCCTGTAAGAAGCATTTGTGGATCTCGAGTTGGACTGTTGGCTTGCTGTGATTTTATGCTTGTTTTTATATACTTTTGTGAGTATAGTAAATTGCCCTTCGGTTTTTCCTATTCTCTGCAGTGCTTCAGTATCTGGGTTGCCCTCTTCCTTTCCATGTATAGGGATTGTGGTAACACAAGCCCAGAGAAAGAAGCCTTATGGTGTTGACTGCAGCGCAGATGAAGCGTTCAAGACTAACATTGTTTGAAGTCTTGCGACTGTGAACATCTTAATCACCAGTGAGGTGTAGTATTTCTAATTCCTGCTGAGCCTTAAAAGATTGGAGAAGCGTGGATCATTGTTTTTCTTTTTATGACTTTATTTGAGACTTAACCCTTTCAGGACCCTGCCATATTTCACTTTAAGGACCAAGCCGTTTTCGGAAATCTGACATGTGTCACTCACTTTATGTGGTAATATCTTTGGAACTCTTTTACTTATCCAAGCCATTCTGTGACACATTGTACTTCATGATAGTAGTAAATTTCAGTCAATATTTTTCATTTTTATTTAACAAAAAATCCCAAATTTACACAAAATAAAAATCACAGCTTTCCAAGTTTCAATTTCTTCAATTGCTTCAAACAGATAGTCATACCTCATAAAATAGTTATTACTTTACCTTTCCCATATGTCTACTTTTTTATTGGGGACGTTAGAAGGCTTAGAAGTTTAGAAGCAAATCTTAAAATATTTCAGAACATTTCCAAAACTTACTTTTTTAAGGACCAGTTGAGTTATGAAGTCACTGTTGGGCGTACATAAGAGAAACCACCCAAAAATGGCCCCATTTTAGAAACTACACCCCTCAAGGTATTCAAAACTGATTTTATAAACTTTGTTAACCCTTTAGGTGTTCCACAAGAATTAAAGGAAAATGTAGATGAAATTTCCGAATTTCACTTTTTGGGCAGATTTTCCATTTTATCTATTTTTTTCCAGTAACAAAGCAAGGGTTAACAGCCAAACAAAACTCAATATTTATTACCCAGATTCTGTAGTTTACAGAAACACCCCATTTGTGATCGTAAACCGCTGTATGGGCACCGTTGTTGGTACTATTTTAGGGTACATATGATTTTTGGTTGCTCTATATTACACTTTTTGTGAGGCAAGGTAACAAAAAATAGTTTTTATTTTTTGTTCATCTTCATCTGACAGGTTAGATTATATGCTATTTTTACAGAGCAGGTTGTTACGGACGCGAAAATACCAAATATGATTATTTAGTCTCTCCATATTCTTTTTTTGGTTGTTTGTTTGTTTTACATAATTAAGCATTTTTTTAAGTGTCTCCATATTATGAAAGCCATATTTTTTTAATTTTTCGTCAATCCCTAGATTCCCTAAGTGTGGGTAAAAGTTTTATTTTTTTTACTTTTTTCTAGTCCCTTTAGGGTACTGTACACTGTAATACTCCTGTATTACGGTGCATAGTCACTCTAACAGACAAGCTAAAAACTCCTGCCGGAGACTAGGGTCCTTCAAAAAGCCCTTGGTTGCCATGGCAGGTATTGCCACATGGAAGTTCTTGGCACTCTGCAAATTAGTAAAACAACAGCAAAACAGTGCAGCTCTGGAGTATAATATAGGATGTAGCTCAGGATCGGTAGAGGATAAGTAACGTATGTACACAGTGTCTCCACCAGCAGAATAGTGAGTGCAGCTCTGGAGTATAATATAGGATGTAACTAAATGATTTTCCTATTTCATGACGTAAAGTCATAGTTTTATTAAAGACACGGAGGCGAGTATTGCTTTCTCCTTCTTTACTGAACCACCAATAGCAGCAAAGAGAAAAAATTTGCATACAAGGAACCATAGCAACCAAGGTCCCTCCCCACTGGCCCCTATAATAGGCCGCTCCTCCTCTGTAACTTCCTCTTTCTTTGAAACTCTGGTGCTGACATCCCGAACATCCCAACGATAACACCGAACTTGAACTGGAACGGAAAGTCCAACGCCCATGAAGCGCAATCAACTAGCCAACCTGGCTGAACTCGTAGAACACCGGTAATACGGCATCCTGTCACGAAAAACCTTCACCCTGGAAAAGAAAACAGACCATAGGCCTAGGTGAAACAAACATACCAGGACAGAACGTCCGGACGCCATGTATGCCACTAACTCAATAGGCGACAATGGACAGAAAACAATAAGAATTGCAATAAATAACATAGAACACACTGGCAATGAAATAAACAGTAGGACAATAAAAACCTAAATACAACAACATAACAGGTCAATAATACCTAGAAACAATGATACCTGACCCCTGTAGCAAAACCCCAAGGGAGGGAATAGGGTGGGCAATACTCGCCTCCGTGTCTTTAATAAAACTATGACTTTACGTCATGAAATAGGAAAATCATTTAGTTTTACAGCAAGACACGGAGGCTTCGTATTGCAAGTTCAAAGCCCGTCAATGATAGAAGAAAAAAAATTAGGTGGAGGACGGAAATAGAACTCCCTGAACGTGGTAACATTGGACCAATCAGCCAGACGCATAACATCCTCCAATCTGGCCCCCGAAACTGCCAAGGCGGTGGCAGTGGGCCGTGAAGACAGAAACGTCAACCCCCGCTAACGACATGACCCATTTAAGCCAACGTGCTAGCGTAGGGCTAGAAACCGGACCAAAAGGATGACGCAGAGAAATGAACAACTGAGGACTGGCCGGGGACCGATGCGCCAGAGTCCTGGACTCATATTCATTAAGGCACGCCACGGGACATAAGACTGGAGAGGAAGGAAAACTGGGGTAGGACACGAAACGGATGCTCGTCTTGGTGCAATGGTGCGTCTTGGTGCGGTGAGATGTTAAAGGTAACCCCCTCCGGGGTAAAGGAACGTGCATCATGATCAAGCGCCCGCACATCCGAGACCCTTTTGCAGGAAATAAGGCAAAATAACGCCAACAACTTCGCCGACAACTGCCGAAGTATGAGGTCGGAGTTCCCGGGCCAAGAGGCCAAGAAGGAAAGGACCAGGGAGACGTCCCATGTAGTGGAAAAACGAGGCCGCGGGGGACGAGACAAGCGAGCCCCCCGTAAGAGGCAGGACACCGAAGGATGCTGGCCAGCCGCGACGCCCTCGAAGCCCGCGTGGGTAGACGAAATAGCGGACCTGAAAAGGTTGATGGTCCGATATGCCTTCCCCGCCTCAAAGAGAGAGGTGAGAAATTCCAGCAAGTGGCCTACAGGAGCCGAAACGGGATCCAAGTCCCGTCCCATGCACCAGTTAGCCCAAGTTCTCCAGGCTGCCCGGTACGATTTTCTGGTGCCGGGAGCCCATGCACTGTCCAATAGCTGTCGAGTTGCTGCCGAAACTCCCTCGAACGATCCAGGTGTCCGGAGATCCGGCGGCACGCCAGCAGCTGCAGGGACCCGTCCAGAAGAAGGGGGTGTTGTAGACCCAGAGGGTTGCGGAGGAGATCCGACCGGGTCGGGAGAAGCACAGGAATCTCCACTAGAATCCTCAGCAACGAGGGGAACCAGACCTGAGACCCCCAGAACGGGACCACCAGAACCAGGTCCGCCTGATGACTAATCACCTGCAAGAGCGTCCTCGGAATCATCGAGAACGGAGGAAACGCGTACAGGCGGGACACCGACCAATCTTGAAGAAACGCGTCCACCGCCAATGCCTCGGGATCCGGACGCCAGCTGAAGAACCTGGCGAGTTGTCTGTTCAGACGTGATGCGAACAGATCGATAGACATCGGACCCCACAACCCCGAAATCGCTGAGAAGACCCGAGGATCCAACTGCCAATCGCTGCCATCCGATAGGTAACGCGAATTCCAATCCGCCTGGACGTTGTTCAGCCCCGGCAAGTACTCCGCCTGCACCATAATGTCCCTGGAGAGGCAAAAGGACCAAAAATCTTTGGCCAAACGAGCTAAAGTTGCCGAGCGGGTACCCCCCAAACGGTTGACATACTGGACCGCCGATATATTGTCCATCCGTAGCTTGATGCATGCGTTGGCGATCCCGTTGGAGAAACTCCGCACCGCAAAAGATCCCGCCAGGAGTTCCAAGGCATTGATGTGCAAGAGGGACTCCTCCGCCGACCAGGGGCCCCCCGTGGAAACGCCATTGCAGTGGGCACCCCAACCCTGGAGGCTCGCATCTGATTCTATCGTCAGCTCCGGCAAGAACCCGAAGATCGCTCTGCCGTTCCACGCCTCCAGATTGGCAATCCACCAACGCAACTCCTCCCGGGCCTCCGCGTCCAGAAGCACCGCATCCGCAAAAGAAGCACCGGTCCGAAGATGGGCGATCTTCGGTCGTTGGAGCGCCCGGTAATGTAACGGGGCTGAAAATACCGCCTGAATGGACGAGGCCAAAAGCCCGATGATGCGGGCCAGGTGGCGTAATGAGAGATGGGGCAAGAGGAGCGCATGTCTCAATTCCCTGCGGATCGTCCGCAACTTCGCCGTCGGCAGACTGAGGGACTCCGAGAGCGAGTCCACCGTGAATCCCAGGAACTCCATCCTCTGAGCCGGGATGAGGCAGGACTTCTCTACGTTGAGGAGGAATCCGAGATCCAACAGCAAATCTGACGTCCACTGGAGATGTTCCAGTAACCCCATCCTGGATTCGTGCATCAGAAGGATGTCGTCCAGGTAAATGATGAGGCGGACGCCCCGAGTCCTCAACCAGGACACGACCGGACGCAGCAACTTGGTGAAGCACCAAGGAGCTGACGACATACCGAATGGCAGACAAGTGAACCTCCAGACCTCGCCATTCCACCTGAACTGGAGCAAGTCCCTGGAACAATTGGCCACTGGGACCGTCAGGTAAGCATCCTTCAGGTCGAGCTTTACCATCCAGTCCCCGGGCACTAGCAAGTCCCGTAGGAGATGGATCCCCTCCATCTTGAAATGACGGTAGCGAACTACCGCATTCAGCGCGCGAAGATTGATGACTGGCCTCATCTGCCCGCCTTTCTTTTGAACGAGAAATATATTGCTGATCACAGCCCCCTGCGCAGGGGACGCTCATTCGATTGCCCGCTTTTGTCTGAGGGAGCGCAGCTCCGTGTCCACAAGGGCGCAATCCGGGCGCGACAGGGGGACTAGCGGGGGGGAGGGAACAAGGTAGGGAGACCCCGTGAGCTCTATGCGAAACCCCCTGACCGTGGTCAGCACCCACGGATCTGAGGTGATGAGACTCCAAGCATGAAAAAAGAGTCGGAGTCGGCCCCCTACACAAGGTACCGTAGAATCCCTGATCCGGGGAAGACTTACCCAAGGGTCTGCGATGGCTTGGGTTGCCCCGGAAGGAGCGAGAACGCCACTGATGTCCTCTGGAAGCGAAGAAGGGAGACGGATTACGTTGGTCCTGGAAAAGTGGCCTTTGTCCACCGGCACCTCTATTTGCTCCGCGGGCCTGGAAACTAGCACGGCCGGACAGGCGGCCCCTACCACTGCCGGCCCGATGAGAGACCCATCCGTGAAACACCCTGCGCATCGAACTTTGGGCCTTGTCAAGCGCAGTAAAGGTTCCCACAAAACGGCCCATGTCCTTAATGAAGGACTCGCCGAAAAGGAGGCCCTTGGCTTCCTTTCCCGCCTCAGTGAGCACCAAGTTAGCTAACTTAGGGTCTATCTTGAATAGGATAGACTTGCGCCTCTCAATCGCCACTGATGTATTGGCGTTACCGGTAAGGCAAATGGTCCTCTGGGCCCAGCCCCGTAATTCCTCGTGGTCTATTGGGGATCCCTCACTCCTAGCTGATTCGGCCATCTCCAATATCTTGGTCAGTGGGCCGAGGACATCTAGAATCTTGTCCTGGCAGCTGCGAAGCGCTGAATCCAGTCCCTTTTTTGAGTTCCAGCCAGTTTTGGCTAGAAATTGAGCCATCTTGGGATCCACTATTGGGGTCTCGCACACCTTATTGGGAACCAATGGCCTGGGACACTCAGCCCTGAGTTTGTTGCGTGATTCGCGGGAAAGCGAGTGACGCACCCAGTGCTCCAAATAAGCCCCTACATGAGGGGAGGGGAGCCATTCCGCCGAACGCGGGTGGTGCAAAGATTCAGGGTCGAACATAGGTTCTCCCGAGTCATCCAGAACCGCCACAGATTGGGAAGCGGTACAAGGGGACACCACATCCCTGGCAGAGGAGGTAGCTGCAACGGCAGCCGAGGGGCCCTGAACTGGGGGGGTGACATCCTCCTCCGCCTCATAATCCATATCCGCAAATGCCTCCTCGTCTGAAGCTCTGTCAGAGCCAGACAATTCCGGAGATTGCGCTCTGGCGCTTTTCCATGTCCGCGCCCGTTCTGCCCGGCGGGAATAGGCCCTTTTCCGTGATCTAAGCACGGTCTCTGGGGTGGCAATATGCGCACCAGTCAAAACCTCCTCTGTAATAGGAGAGTCATTTGAGGTAGGCTGCGGTGTGGCAATGGGGTCCTGTAAAGGTACATTGGAAGGTGGGACGGACAGGGCCTGGGTAATGGTCTGAGAAAGGATGGATGACATGGAGCCCATGGCTGCCATGATCGCATCCGACACTGATCGCTGCAGAGCCAGCGCCTGAGCATCCACATGAGAGGGGCCGGATCCCTCAGGGGGGGAGGGGGGCCTATCGGCAGACTGAGGGGAAGTAGGTACAGACATTACCGCAACTGGCCTGGCTAAAGTGCTAACCGGACGAATAAGTAACTCACTGACAAGAGCAGAGATGCCTGGGAGAAGCGCTGGATGCTAGCTGGCAGAGGGAGCAGCAGGAGCCGCCGACCGTGCTGTATGCAGGAAGCGAATGGCCGGAAGGAACAGGAGACGCTGTAGCTCCGCCCCCCAAAAGCCCGCGAATCGCGGCAGCCAATCCCAAGATGGCCGCCGAGATATCGCGAGATCTCGCTGCCCCACAGCTCAGGAAGCGCCAGGAACGATGCCGTCGTTAGAAGGGACGGAGGATCCGCCCACCAAATGCCGGGGACCTAAGCGACCAAACGGTAGGACCATCCAAGTGCAAAAACCACTGGCTGGGGTAGCGAACCCTCCCTGAGATAAGGGAGAAGGGAAATGAAGGGGGGGAGACGCGAGGAAGCGGCAACAGAAGCAATCCAGCGCGGTGATAAGCGCAATGCAAATAACCAATCCGCCCCAGCAATAAGCAGAACGCATAAGGCAAAGGGGAGCGCTGCGAGCAAGCAGGGTTAGTCACCCTGGGGTAGACAGCGCAAAAGACACCAAACATCAATGACACAAGCATAGAAGAAGATGTACTTAACTTGGTGGCAGCAGCAAAGAAAGAGGAGGTTACAGAGGAGGAGCGGCCTATTATAGGGGCCAGTGGGGAGGGACCTTGGTTGCTATGGTTCCTTGTATGTAAATGTTTTCTCTTTGCTGCTATTGGTGGTTCAGTAAAGAAGGAGAAAGCAATACGAAGCCTCTGTGTCTTGCTGTAAAACTCAGGATAAGTCCAGGATAAGTAATATATGTACTCAGTGACTCCACCAGCAGAATAATAAGCGCAACTCAGAATCAGTATAGGATAAGAAATGCAAAACAGTGGCTCTGCTGTTTGTAGAGTACTGTGTGACAGGGGGGACGCTTATTTTAAGAATACCTTATCCCTCTGTGATGTTTTTTGTCACCTGCAGATGACACTGTTGGCATCTTGCATCGGTTTTTGACAGCTGCTTGACTCCTGCCATCTCCAGCTGTAGAATTCTTAACAAAAGGATTATTCATTATCTTACCCATAATGACATTAACCCTCAAAAGGGAAGCTTGGCCTTATAGATGTTCATGGCTATGATGTCATCCGAATCTGTATGTTTTATGTTTATTCATATTTTTCCATTGGTCTTTGATACTACTTGGTTCTACTCTGCTCATACATTGTAATTGGAACATGGGATCCCATGTGTAAGTGATAGGAAGAACTGAATGCTCATACATTTGCACCAGCGACAGCAATTGCACCATTTTGCTGCAATCTATGGTTGTGTGAGTCTTGGCACTCAGCTGCTCAGTTTGGCCACAGTTCCTGGCTTTGTCAGAGTTATTGATTGATTTTGTTGCCGTGTGTCTTATGAGGTCAGAGAGTTTACATGTAAATGTTCCCGGGAGTATTAAGTAGATTAAATGAAGGTTGGGAAGAAGAGGATGGGCAAGGAGGGGGATTAACTCTTGTGGGGTTGGGAGGAACTCTGTGCTGATCTCTCGTGGTGTGTCACTCATCGTGACCGCTGAAGACCTTCACCAGTCTGAATAAATGACTATTTTGTTTTACATAATACATCAGGCCGAGGCTTATCTTAGCAAAGTAAGAACTGGCAAGGACTTACTGTAGGGCCTGGCTGGGTCCACAAAACCTGCATGAGAGGAGAGCCGTTGTTGCACATTTATAAAAGAAACATATGAACCTGTCCTTACACCTCACTTGAAATGTTGCCCCCTCACTAGTCAGAGTAGAGCTCTTCTTGCCCATTTTTCCCCTTTCAGAATTTTTTTTTTTCTATCCACTGTTCAATCTTTTCCACCAGAAGTCATACAGCCCCCAGCACTAATCCTGAGTTGTTACACCAGCCCACCTCTCTTTTCCAAATAGTCACAGCATCTCCCCCTTACCACCCCAGTAGTCATTGCAGCTTCCCCTGTTTCCCTATTAATTACAGCAGCTCCTCTCTCACTTCTGCATTAGTCATAGCAGCTCGCCCCTACTTCTTCACTATTCACAGCAGCTGCTACCTTAGTAGCCTAATATCCCCATTCCCATTTCCCTGAATAATCACAGAAGTCCTCTTACTTCACCAGTAGTTAGATCAAAACAGTCTCTCTCACTTTGTTGGGGACTATAGCAGATCATCCAGTGCAAGAGACGATCTTTGCTGAGGAACCCCCACCCTACTATTTCCACATGCTATATGCAGAAGTTGGGAAAAGTAGATGACCCCTTTAAGGATCTTTAAGCTGTGAGAATGAATGTCACTTGAAGATGCAGTGAAGAATTCCTTATTCTGTGCAGTGGAGCAGTAATTAGGACAAACCAACGACAGACAGGGGGAATGTCAGCCTGATCCAAGCACTGCAGCAAAGTAAATTGTCAGTTCTGGCGTGGATAGGGGCGTTATCTCTTGCACCTTCACTAAACAATTTCAAGATCATGTAATTTTATAAGCTCCATGTATATCCAAAGCGGGATCATATGAAAGCTGCTGTGGGGAAGATGAGTTTGGAGTACACGGATATTGAGAACTAGTTATAATAACACCAGAGTTTATGCTCGAGTCACATTATTATGACCACCACCTAGTATTCAGAGTAACCACCGTGTGCGGCACGGACAGCAGCTAGACGGGCTGGGAGTGACTCAGTAAGGTCCTAATAGGTTGTCACAGGTGTCTGGAGCCATGCTGACTGCATTCACAGCTGCTGGAGGGTGCGTGGGGGAGGATCCATAGAGCAAACACAACGATCAAGGTGGTCCCACAGACATTCAATTGGGCTCAAGTCTGGGGAATTAGGGGGCCAGGAATGATGTCAAGAGCTTTCCTAGTAGTGAGAACAGTGGGATGAGAGAGGTATTGTGGCACTGGTGTCCCATGCCTGCCCTGCCTTGCATGTCTGTGTGGGCACAAGTACCACGCTACTTACACAGCTGGTCCCTGCATGTTGTCCGTATCTCGCTGCTCCTCTTTTAGCCATTAGCACTCCTGCTAATTAGAATTGACAGTGTCTTCTGCAGGCAGCGGCCTGCATGCTCTTCTGAAGGTCTCCAGGCCTGTCCAGGTGCTCACTCTCAGGTTCTTAATGGGCCAGTGCACGTCCAAATTCTTCCACTGGCTATCGCTGGATTCCCTAGGGTATTTATGGCACGTTCTCTAGTGGGAGGGTGCCTGAGCTTGAGGTTTCCTAGTCTCTATTGACCAGCAAAGGTGTATTCTCTTCCTACCCGTGTACCATTCTCCAGCCTGACTACTGACTCTGACTTCTAGCCGCCTGGCCTGCCCTTTGCCTGTTTCCTGGATTGCTCAAACGCTGCTGCTCTGACTTCAGACTTGTCGTACAGATATGCTTGTACGCTACCTGCCCTAACCTTGGTCCATCTCTTGACTGTGCATATTGCTTGATCCTTTGGTGCTTCGAACTGGTGTCTCTGATCTTGGGTCAGCCGCCAACCACACTGGAATTATCTCAAGAGTTAGCAGTCTGGTACGCTTCTCAACCGAAAAGTCCAGATCCCTGTATTGGTGTTAAAGGGTGAATACTGGGGGACTGCCAGGATAACTCCCTTAGAGTTCGCTATAAGCCAGACCAATTGGTTGGTACAGTGGTTCAACACCCTCTGGCCATAACAATTATTACTAGTTTTATGTGGCATTCCAATCAGTTTTCAAAACAGTTTTCACATGGCCGGACAACACCTTCTTAATACAGACCCCAGATAAGACCCTAATGTTAATATGGACCCCCAAATTTATGTGCAACGGGCGCCTCCCCCCAGGGCCCTTTCGATCGCATCCCAGGTGTAGGAAATGCTGAGTGGTATGTTGCAGCCTAAATTGTCTCTTTATGTGTGTCACGGTGCTCTTACCTGGATACGGCTGGACCCCAGACTTTAGCTCTGAAGCAATAAATAGGGGGAATAATTGAGGGATTTGAAGAAAAAACTTGAGTCTAGACCTTGAGATTAATTTCAATGGCAGCTTTACTTGAATAAATGTTTCTCCAAACAGTTTCAGGCTTTATCTTGGTTCCAGCAGGCTTTAGCATTAAACTGGCAGGTAAACTCAACTCTGCTATATCTTTCTCTCACTCTGCTGTATTGACAAGCTAACTTGGTGTCTTTGTTTCCTCTTTATGCTGCACTTCACACTTGTAGTCGGATTTATGTTCAACCGAAAAGTAGGTTAGAATCCTGGCAGCTCCAACATGGAGTCTCAACCAGAACTGCCCCATCTCCTTCTGATAGCAAGCAGGACTGTCCCACTTCTCTCCAGAGAGGGGTTAGAATGGAATTGAGAGTTCCATTCTATCTAAGGATAGCTCTGCCATTTTGGCTGCCACCTGCTGGTGAACCAGGCACATTACATGTAATAAACAGTTACATAACAAGATTATGAATGCACATTGTGGAGGACCTGGAAAGACATACATAAGATGATATTATATTAGCCCATTAGAGATATTAGCCCATTAGAGATAGTAGCCCATTAGAGATTAGCCCACATTTCTATTGGAGTTCCGGAAATAGCTGAGTACAGCGCTGCGCTATCTCCAGAATTCCCGTAGAAATGAATGGAACGGCCGCACGCATGCCCAACCAGCCACCCCTTTGATTTTTGGGAAGCTACAGGGCGTACAGGGCCAACGTTCTTGTGATCTGTGGGTCTTCCAGCAGTGGGATAGGGGATAATTTAATCAGAAATGGCATACCCCTTTAATAGCGAACCCCTTCCCATTGAGGTATCGCAAGCCATAGAAAATTATCTTTCATTGACATAAGTATTCATCCCTTTTACTCAAAACTTAGTTGAATCACTTTCAGCAGTGATTACTATCTCCAGTCTTCTTGAGTTAGGTGCCACAAGGTTGGCACACCTGGATTTGGGGATTTTCTGCCATTCTTCTCTGGAGATTCTCTCAAGCTTTGTTAGGTTGGATGGGGACCAATGGTGGACAGTCATTTTCAGGTCTCCAGAGATGTTCTATTGGGTTCAAGTCAGGGCTCTGGTTGGGCCACTCAGCAACATTCACAGAGTTGTTCCTAAGTCACGCCTGTGTTGTCTTGGCTGTGTGCTTTGTGTCATTGCCTTGGCCCAGTCCAGAGCACTCTGGACCAGGTTTTTTATTAAGAATATCTCTGTACTTTGCTCCACTCAGCTTCCCTTCAACCAGTCTTTCTGTCCCACACGTTGAAAAGCACCCCCATATCATGATGCTGCCACCACTAAGCTTTACTGTAGGGATGGTATTGTGCAGTGTCTGGTTTCCGCCGAATATCACGCTTAGAACTGAGGACAAAAAGTTCAATCTTGTTTGAGAGTCCTGTAGGTTGCTTTTTTTGGAAACTTTCACATGGCTTATACTGAGGAGAGGCTTCTATCTGTCCACTCTTCCATAAAGCCCAGATTGGTAGAATGCTGAAGTTATAGTTGACCTTTTGGAGGTTTCTCCCATCTCCACACAGGATCTATGTAGCTCAGCCAGAGTGATCATTGGGTTCTTGGTCAGCTCTCTATCCAAGGCTCTTCTCCATGATCAAGAGAAATGGGAGGCCCTCAGTGCTAAATTTCAGGTGTTATAGCAAACGGTCTAAATACTCGCGCACAAATTTAGGGGCACATTTATTAAGATGTCTACGTCTAAAACATTGGTCTTAATAAATCCCTGCACTATTGGTGGATCTACAGCAGTTATAAAGAGGCACCAGCCTCTAAATAACTTCGAGGGATCCACCGCCGCTTCTAAATGTAAAACAACTTCCTAGCTGTCTTACATTTTGACCATTTTCTATGTCTAAAACAGGCGTAGAAAATGTCAAATAGGATGGGCCGATTCCCCGCCCACACCACGCCCCACGTTTTACATCTGGTGCGAGATGGGAAGAAGCTTTGCATCGCAATCTGCGCCAGAAATAAGTCTAATTTAGATGTATTTCTGTTTATTAAATGACCCCTTTAGTTTTTTCTTTTTAATAAATTTGCAGATATTTCTAAAATTCTGTTTTTACTTTGTCATTATGGAGTATTGGGTGGTGCTGATTGATGGAAGAAAACATGTTTTTTTTTATTTTAGCGCAAAATGTAAAAAAGTGAAAATATCTGAAGACTTTTCGAATGCTCTGTATTCTACTGGCTAAGATTCTGAGAACCTGACATTTGTGAAAAGGTTTCTGGTGCTCCTGAGACGGCTTATTATCCTCATAGCCTCATAAGGAAAAATGAACCTATCGTTATCATTTCCTTTCGTAATATGTGGCCAGTTTGTGGATGTCAAGAAACCACTAGACCGGCATCACTTCCGCTCATTTCCCAAAGGTTTGGAGTTGTCTCCTGCAGAACACGACCTCTCTCTGTCTGGCACCGTTCTCCTGTGAAATATTTACTTGTCTATAAATACTTAGCAAATCACAAACAGATGAAGCCAGGACCCAAGAAATTCTGAGAACATCTTCAGATCTATTCTTGCCATAGGGTTTGGTATTATAGTAGCTATATTCTTGTAAATAGGGGTGGTAAATTATAGTAGTTATATTCCTGTAAATAGTTTACAGTATTATAGCAGTTATATTCTTGTACATTGGGGGTAGTATTATAGTAGTTATATTCTTGTACATAGGAGGCAGTATTATAATAGTTATATTCTTGTACATAGGAGGCAGTATTATAGTACTTATATTCTTGTACATAAGAGGCATCTTGTACATAAGAGGCAGTATTATAGTAGTTATATTCTTGTACATAAGAGGCAGTATTATAGTAGGTATATTCTTGTACATAGGAGGCAGTATTATAGCAGTTATATTCTTGTACATAGGAGGCAGTATTATAGTAGGTATATTCTTGTACATAAGAGGCAGTATTATAGTAGGTATATTCTTGTACATAGGAGGCAGTATTATAGCAGTTATATTCTTTTACATAAGAGGCAGTATTATACTAGTTATATTCTTGTACATATTAGGAAGTATTATAGTAGTTATATTCTTGAACAGTTGGGATGGTATTATAGTAGCTGTATCTTGTACATATGGTGTGGTAGTATTATAATAATTATATTTTTCAACATATGAACAGTATTATAGCAGTTATATACTAGTACATATGAGGCAGTATTATAGTAGTTATATTCTTGTACATAGGAAACATTATTATGATAGTTATATTCTTATATATCTAGGAGGCAGTATTATAGTACTTATATTCTTAAATGTAGGAGGCAGTATTATAGCTGTTATGTTCTTGTACATAGGAGGCAGTATTAAAATAGTCATATTCTTGTACATAGGAGGCAGTATTATAGTAGTTATATTCTTGTACATAGGAAGCAGTGTTATAGTTGTTATATTCTTGTTCAAAGGTGACAGTATTATAGTAGTTATATTCTTGTACATAGGATGAAGTAGTATAGTAGTCATAATCTTGTAAATAATACAGTATTATATTAGTTGTATTCTTGTACATTAGATACAGTATATTATAATAGTTTTCTGGCATGGAAAATGATAAATGAGCAGGGCCTGATAGCCCAACCACCTCCCCACCCATGCCGCTCCCCCTTTTCTCACTACTCTGCAAATTTTACAGAACAAACCTGTAGTTCATCTTTATTCTGCTGGTCAAGCATGCTCAATTCCAGCACTAGGAGTTATAGGAGGCTGTAAATAGGAACTAAAGTGAGAGTCTCAGCATTGAGGGAGCACAATATTAGATGCACCAGCGGAGGGATACTTGATTCTCGGCAGCTAGGAGTATACAGGAGGAGGAGTACAGTCTGGACTAGATATCAGCTACGTAATGTGGGAACTGTAGTCTGCTACCCACACAAGCAGCTGCTGAAGCCAAGCTGCACCAGTTTGGAGCACAGTGTGACAAAAAGGGAATTATTACATTGCTCTGTGTGTAATGACCTTGCAGCGTTTTTTGCAACTTTATCATCCAAATGTTACAACACCCCTTTAAGTTACAGTAAAGAAAATATTTTGGTACTTCGGTCGTTGTGGGCAAGAGGAGGGCGGGGGGAGTGGAGGGCAATGCTGGCGCCAGTCACCATCCTGCTGATCTCAGCACCATTAATGTGACGCCAGTCTGCAGGTGCTCAGCCATCTTTTTTCCACGCTATGGTAATGGAGAGAAGCAGAATGATCACAAAGAGAACATGTTCTTCTAAAATGTCTATTTATAAATGATCACAAGGCATCATGGAGAGCAGTGCACAGGAGGGAACTGGATTTAAAGAACCCTCACACTCTATGGACCAATGTCAAGATGGGGTTCTGTAGTCTTTGTACATCATCACTCTTGTTGTCTCCAACATGACACTCCCCAGATCATGTCTATAGCTCTGGAAGTGACTAAACATGGCGGCATGTTGGTTTATACTATGCAATAGATGTTTAAAATTATACCGCAGACCCGGACGTCTAGGGCCACACATCCAAGGTCGCGCTAGCTTTTTCACAGGTCACATAGCAAGCGTATTTGCTCAGCCACGTGGAAATGGTTAAAAAGACGTCGCCAGTTACTCGAGTAAGGACGGGAGGTGGATGTAGGTTACTAGGACGAGGGGTCCCCCAGCATAACCAGACTGTCCCAGATCTCAAATCAATTGTTGTAGGCGGTTAAGAACTTGGCATCAGAAGATTACATGGTAACGTGAACAGGGACTGAAAGGACGGGACCCTAGGTCTTGAAAGCCTGCAGAACATTGCTCTTCCCCCTCTGTCTCCTACCATACACAGTGATATACTCGGCAGATAGTTACGCTACTGACATCTGAGAACCTTGCTGTGTCCTCTCTACCACCTGACAGATCCCTAGTGATATAGTCTGCAAATTATTACACCGCTGACCTCTCCAGGGATCTACGGAACATTGCTCTGTCCCCTTTACCTCTGGAAAGATACATAGTGATATGTTCTGCAGATTATTACATCTCTGACCTCTACAGATCCACAGAGCCTTGCTCTGTCCTTTCTACCGCCTAGCAGATATACAGTATATTGATATGTTTAGCAGGGAGGGGGTTAAATGTCCCCAGTCCCAGATATGATTGCTGCTCATGTGAGCAGGATGGACTAACAAAGTGTTGACAATTATTCAGTCCAAATATTGGAGATTTATTATTTCTGTCTTTCTTTTATTCTGTGACTAGTTGATTTTAAGTTAGTGGGATTTATTAATATGGGGGCACAGCAGTATGACTCTATGTTGTGCCATTCCTTTATTATTCCTGCTGGAAGTTATGAATAAATTGCTTAAAGGAGTTGTCCAGGATTTACATATTGATGAAGAGGCCTCAGGGCTCGGTTAGCGCCTAGGCCATTCCTTACGTCACTTGGCCTAGGCTCAGCTCAGTCCCAATAAAGTGAATGGGGCTGAGCTGTAATACCAAGTACAACGCACGCAATGTACGACGCTGTGCTTGGTAAGCTGCTCACAGGAGTGCTGCAGCCTCCCCAAACAGCTGATCGGCGGGGTCCTGGGAGTCGGACCCCTGCTGATCTCATATTAATGACCATCAATATATAAATCCTGAGAACCCCTTCAAAGTTTGCAATGAAGGCCCAGATGGATATTACCAGTTGGGGGGGGGGGGGGGGTGTCCCTACACAGTTTGACATTGGCAGCACTGATTAGATAGTGTCAGATTGTACAGGGACACGCTCCCCCAACTGGTGTTTTTTTTCTTGTTTAAAAGTTGCACATTTTGGGACGTTTTGTGATTTTACTGCCTTAGCACATTTGAAAAGCGGATATGGGGGTTATTATGGTTAGCTCTGCGAGTAGGTGTATGCCACTACAAACTGCAGTAAAGATTAGATTCACATATTCAAAAGTGCGCCAAATTTATCAAATGTGATGTTTCATATATTTAGCACAAATAACACAGACAGCAAAAAAATTATTTAATGAGAAATCTACCCCAGAAAGCTAGACTTTACCTTTTATGATGTTTTTAGAGACCACACAGCATGACTAGGCCTGGGGTGGTGATCATACTTACCTGATCTCCGCCGCTAGGTTCCATCATTACCCTGTCGGCTCTGCAGGTTCCAGGTCTCCCTGCATTAACATCTGATTTCCTGTGGGTTACAGGGCCACTGCAGCCAATGACTGGTGGCAGCAATGGTGTGTCACCCATGTGTCAAATCAGATGTTGAGGCAGGGAGCTCTAACTCCAGAGGGGAACAGAAACCCAGTGACGGGGATCTGATGAATATGATCACCACCCAGGGTCCAGCCACCCCTTTAACCACAGCTGTTTTTTTAATTAAAGGGATTGTCAGACTTTTTTTTTTTTTTTTACGGATGATCTATCCTTTGGACAGCAGATCAGCTGTTTGAGAAGGCAGCAGCCCTTGGTGCTTCGACAGGCCAGTGACATCACAACTGTAGGTCACACGGCCTAGGCGCAGCTTAGCCCCATTCACTTTACTGCAAACACTGCTGTCTTCTCAAACAGCTGATCCGCGGGGGTGGGACCCTTGTTGTTCAGATGCTGTTGACAGATAGATCATCAGTATTAAAAAAACAAAACAAAAAAAAAAGGCTTACAATCCCTTTAAGACTCAAAAGAAAAATCTGTTCTTTTGGCCACAAACCCACAAACAATAAGGCTTGGTTCACAAGTGAATAGCTGCAAATTTGCCGTAGTGGAATTTTACGCAGCGTTGTACATTACCAGCATTACCAGTGGATAAAATTTTTAAATAACATTCTGTGTAAAAAAAAAAAATTAGGAAATTGAAAATTGCGGAATTGAAATCTATATCTAAGGTTTTTGTTCGCATTTCATCCTTTTCGATGCAAGGGTGAGATCTGTGGAATAACCTAATCAAATATGCACCAAAAAACGAATGCAGTTTTTGGTGAGGAAACGCACAGAAGAAACGGGTGGATTTTCTGCTTTGAAACCCGCACCCTTGTGCAGGTTGCCTAAGGCCGGGTTCAAACGTTACTGAAAATCCAGCTGAAAAATCCGCAGTGATTTTTGGTACATTTTCACAGTAAAAACTGCATGAAAAACCACAACTAAACTGCTTGTATAACATGTGGTGTTTGTAGAGGAAAAACCAGCAGATTTCACCCTCCTCATTGCAAAGGGTGAAATCTGCAGTATAAATTGACATGCTGCGTTTCAATTCCACAATGCCACGCCCTTTTATTACACAGCGTGTGGATGAGAATTCAGAAATTCTCATCCACTTTGCTGGTACTGTAGAAAAATCTGCGACAGAAAATCTGTAGCTAATCAGTCACGTGTGACTCCGACCTTAATGTCAGGCCACAGAGATGCACCAAAAGGTGGCTGCAATTTTATAAATCTGGGGGCTGACAACCCAGGCAGGCCCATTACTTTAGATAGCTGAGGGTTTGTTACAGTTGTATCTAATCTACATAATCCTCTGGGAGGTAAAGACATAGGCACAGGGATTTCGGGATGGTATTGTAACCTGTATTTAGATTGTACTGTAACTCACCATCTGCACTAGTCAGGTAATAATAAAGCTGTGCGCTCTCCGTGTCCTCAGCTCAGGGTGCCAGTCACTGCTCGATTTATCATGTTGCTGCCAAGGTCATGTCTAGTAGCAGAAGTTTTACCATCAGCTCCAGTTCATGGGCACGTGCATTTCCCCTCTCACCCTGCCCTGTACATAATTCTCTATTATCCTGTACTAAGTGCTCATATGTAAAACTATGTTATATTCAGTGATGTTAGTAACAGGGGGCGGGGCTGTGACAACCTCTCAGACATTATATAGAGGCTGGTTGTCAGCAGTAATAGATGGAATAGCTGTTACTGTAGTATAAGATGTGTGATCTCCTGTCTGATCACAGTGTAACTATATTACTATTATATTCAGTGATGTCAGTAACAGGGGGCGGGGCTGTGACAACCTCTCAGACATTATATAGAGGCTGGTTGTCAGCAGTAATAGATGGAATAGCTGTTACTGTAGTATAAGGTGTGTGGATCTCATGCCTGATCACAGTGTAATTATATTACTATTATAGTCAGTGATGTCAGTAACAGGGGGCGGGGCTGTGACAACCTCTCAGACATGATATAGAGGCTGGTTGTCAGCAGTAATAGATGGAATAGCTGTTACTGTAGTATAAGGTGTGTGGATCTCATGTCTGATCACTATGTAATTATATTACTGTTTTATTATGCTTAAGTATATACCCATTGCCTGGGTGTACTGTACATCTGTCTATGTAAATACTTTCTAGAAATACTCAGTGTGTTTGGTCCAATTAGAGGGGAAGAAAACATTCACCATATTTTAAAGAATGTATTTATTTTCTTTCTTTGTAGGCCCCATACACATTGGTGTATTGTTGGCTGAAACTGCTGTTCTTGAGAGGTTAGGGAACAGTTTAATGTGTATAGGGAGCTCCCAACTCTCCCTCAACAGATGATGTCGAGGGAGAGAAGGATCAAGCGAAATGAATATTTTTGCCTGATCCTTTTGTTCTCCTGGGTGATAAGCCGCCACGAGAAGTCTCTGGCAGCGGCATTTTCCTCTCCCCCAATAAATTCACATGTACAGTTCATTGGGCTGAGCTGATGAGTATGGAGGGCTCGAAGGGAGTTAGGAGAGATAGCTGATCATTAAGGTAACAGCTATTGAATAGGTATGGCCACCCTAACATTGCAAAGCTACTGCCCCAGGGGCCAATTGATGCACCAGTTTTGTGTCCCTTTGTGTGGAGTCTGTTGGCTCTTACATCTCACCTGCATTTCAGTCTGCCTCTCATCTCCCTGCACGTGCTGTCTGAAAGACAAACTATTTGTTGCCCGTTACCGCACAGCTTTCACGTTTGCCCATATCAGCCAATCACAGCACAGATTTTTATTTTACTACAGTAAATGTCCCAGTCGTCCTGGATCTGGCGGAACAGTCCCGGATTTTGCCGGCCGCCATGGGGACGCTTCACCATTCCAGCCTGTGCTGTCCCCCACCTTACGTGCTATGCAGGAACACATCGTGCCTGCTGGGCTGTGTAGGAGGAGCATGCAGGCGGGCAATCAGTATCAGTGCTCCTCATACAAAGACCAATAGACATCTGCTGTACAGTGTTTTACTATGTATTGTTATACCTTCATCCCTGCAGCAAACGTATTGTTGGCAATGGTCAGCAGGAACAGGACTAACCACCCTGTTCCTCCCCTCTTGGTAGGGGTGGGCAAGTTGTACATCCTGGAATGGGCAGTTCCAGTTCAGATAGCAAAGGGAGAGGAAGCACATTCCCGAGCTCATACTCCTAGGAACCCTATCAAGTTCTCTTGTGAGACCATCTCTCCAGAGAGACCATCAGAATCCAGAACACTGCTTCCACAAAGCATCAGTGTATCAAGACAACAGAGTGATCAGGGAAATTACAGCTTTACAAACATTGCTGCAAGGTGTGGGACTACTGCTCGGACACCCATCACCTAAACAACCACTAGGCCAGACTAACATGAAGTATTACAGTGGACACCTATATCCACAGCTGCCTCCAAGTGCCTTTGTACTTAAAGGGCTTCTGTCACCCCCCAAAAGTCTTTTTTATTTTTTTTAGGCCGTTAAAAATCCTTATACTGCGATTTTTCTATATATAGGGCTCTTACACTTTTCTGTTGGCTAGTTTCTTTAAAAACGGCACTTTTTTAATATGTAAATTACCTCTCTACCAGCAAGTAGGGCGGTTACTTGCTGGTAGCCGCCGCATCCTCCTTTCAAAAAAAGCCCTCTCCTCCTGCTGATTGACAGGGCCAGGGAGCGCTCTCGTCCTCTGGCTGGCCATGTCTGCAATTCAAATCCCGCACCTGCACCTCATTCGGCGCAAGCGCTCTGTGAGAAGGACTCTCGCTTCCTCAGCACTTCCTCAGTGCGCCTGTGCTGATGACGTCTTCTCTTTCGGGTTTAGAGGTGACATCATCGGCGCAGGCGCACTGAGGGAGTGCTGAGGAAGCGAGCGTCCTTCTCACAGAGCGCCTGCGCCGAATGAGGTGCAGGCACGGGATTTGAATTGCAGACAGGGCCAGCCGGAGAAGGAGAGCGCTCCCTGGCACTGTCAATCAGCAGGAGGAGGGGGCGTTTTTTTGAAAGGAGGATGCGGCTGCTACCAGCAAGTAACCGCCCTACTTGCTGGTAGAGAGGTAATTTACATATTATAAAAGTCTGTTTTTAAAGAAACTAGCCAACAGAAAAGGGTAAGAGCCCTATATATTGTAAAATCGCAGTATAAGGATTTTAATTAGCCAAAAAAAATAAAAAAAATACTTTTGGGGGGTGACAGAAGCCCTTTAATACTGCTGGATATGCCACAAGTCATATTTTGTCCTAAAGCAAACTTTTATACGTTTACTTCTGACCTGATTCTTCAAACCACTATTGCACTGCACCGAACCCCTAGAAAGCAACAGCTTGAGGGAGTACACTGTGACACAACACCTCATCAGGGCCACTACTACTTCCATCCTCCGCACCGGCTCTTCACGCCTTTTGGGAAGCGCAGGATGTCCGGTAATTGGGGGAATGGGGCTAGGTATTAGGCATCAATACTGTGTTTGTTTGTTTTTTTATAAATGAGGCCATTTGTGATACATATCAGCCATGAGTAAAAGCATCAAAGTGCTGGACATCTACAGTTTTTCTTGTGGACAACGGTGGGCTTGGCTTTGTGGGAAAGCGGAGTTGTTTAACAGGAAAGTGTATGTGGCTTTAAGATGCACAATTTTGCAACAACATTTTGCCTCAGAATTCTGTTTTAAAGTAAGCTGTAGTTGGTATTGTCTGGGCATGCACCATATTTATCATCTAACCTGAGCCACTGTGATAGCTTTGGCAAATCTTTTAAATGCGTAACTTTGTGCTGCCTAGATTTTAGACAGGATTAATAAATCAGCTGCAGTGCCTCTTTCTCCACTTATCAGCCACTTCTTCTTCTCTGCTCACCCACTCTCAATTCACTGCTAAAATCTATTTTCGGTCAAGACCCATTGTAGAGATGATGTAATCAAACCTGTAGGACACGTTCTGTAATTAGCCGGAGCATCAAGTTGCGTGATTCTTTGTGCCTGAAGTTATAATTCACAGTCCCTATGTGCAGGCGGAACAAGGCGAAAATAATCAAGGAGGAACTTAACCCTTTATAAAATCTAAGAACAAAAAATTATCAAGACTTGTATGCCCGTTTTTCTGGCTTAAAAAAATGTGGCAAATATTGATGCACTCCATTTTTGCATTACAATTTGTGACTTTTTGGGATTTTACACCACTCTTGCTACTTTTGAAAAGGGGGCGGGAAAGTAGGCATGGTTAGCTTGGCGAGTAGGTTTTCGGCAGATATATTAAATGTGATTTTTCAAAAATCACAAAAATGTCCCATTCTCACCCCAGTAGGTTATGTACCAACATCTATAGACATAAGCGCGATTTTTAGAGATGTGTCAAATTTATCAAACAGCGTGCGTATTTTGTACATTTTTTGAAAATTAAGCTGACGCAGAATCCAGAAAATCTCAATTAATCGATTTCTCTTATGAAAGAGTTTTTTTTTTAAATCTGCGAGAGGCTGTTTCCGCTGCGAAAAAAGCTCTCACTTCAATCCCCTCTGTCTCCCTTCCATACCCCACTGCCCCCATCCAGACCTGTCTCTCCAATCCCCTCTGTCTCCTCCACTGCTGTAAAAGATATACAACATGCCTGATCCTTCTTCCCCCAGCCCTTGTAATTGGGGAAGATTTAGGACACCCGCATATACGGTACATTCAGTAGTCAGCTGATCTCACTGAATTTGGCAGGCTAGCACAACTTGTATATGAGTACCTTTTGCCTCCCCTGTGTGATACTGCCTGCTGAAGTTGGTATTTCTTATGCCTATCATGCGTGATATCATCCGATGAGCTGCTGTATCTAATCCAATACCTCCCAACTGTCACGGATCCGGCATAACAGTCCCAAAATTCGGGCAGCTGTCCCACGGTCCTGGACAGTTTTGGCATGTCCTGATTTTAGGTGCATTGGCGTCCTGAGGCTCTAACATTCACCGACGTGTGCGCTCAACAGTAGGTGCAATGGAGTGACATCATTGCTCCTGCTGAGCTGAATGGGAGAGAGCACAAGCCGTGGATCGTTCGGCCTGCGTGATCTCCTGCTCAGGAGGTGCGATGACATCATTGCATCACACCTGCTGCTGGGGAGAGCATCATATTATTATTTTATTAACAAAACAGGGGCTTCTCTACTGTATGGGGCACTAAGGGGGCACACTACTGTAAGGGGAGCACTAAGGGTGATTACCTACTGTGTAGGCAGACCTAAGGGGACTGGGTGGGATTGGGCGTGAAAAATTCTCATGGCACGCTAAACGCGCTACTGCTGTTGTCCTTTCTTGGGAGGTATGTCAAATCATACCTGATATTGTTTTGTACAACGAGACAGCACTACCTTCCTCGTCATGTGGTGAGCACTGCAGAGGGAATTTACCCTGAGAGTAATATTTGAAGGTTTTTGATTGGCGTACTTTTGCTCCACATGAATCAAGCAGCACATTTTGCTTGTAACATTTGGCACATTTTTCAAACTAACACTTTTGTCTAGAAATGTTGCTCCCTTTTTTTTTTTATGCCACCCACCTACTGCAGTAAGTTTGCAACTTTTAAAAAAAGTCACAGTGATAAACCTGGAATGAAGCAAATTAAAGGGGTCTTTAGTCATTTGATATTGATTGCCGGGGGTCCAACACCCTGCAGTAGCTCCATGTATGAGAGCAGTTCTGCATTAACCAGCTCCATCTGCTACACACAGTGGACGGAGCTGTAGACTCAGCAGAGCTACTGCAGAACAGCTGATTTGGGGGAGTGCAGGGTGTCAGACCCCGGCCGAGACACTGATGGCCTATTTTGACAATAGGCCATTAGTAAAAGAAAAAAAGAGGACCGGAACACCCCTTTAACATAGCCACAGTCAATTTTTTATTTTTGTAGTGAGTGGAATAAAAATTCTAAAAGTTGGACATTTTTGCACAAATAAGCCCCAAAAAGTTGTAATGCTCTAGTTTGCAACTTTTTAAAGCTAGAGTACAAGGTGTCATAAATTCCGCCTTCCATGTTTGATACTACTCAGATTGCTATTCTTGATGTTTTTCATGAAAACATGTTGAGTTTCAGCAGTGGGAGAGAGTCTTGATTTCCGCTGACCCTCCCCTCCCTTTTTATTCCCATGGTGGCCGTTCTCACTGGGTCATCACATTCAGTAAAGGTCTCAGCTCCTGGCTGGTTCTCTCATGTGAATTGTTTAATATTCTGTTACTCCTGTAGGTGATGCCACCCAGATTTTTAGTTACACACCCTGAACGAATCTGCACTATTTTGCACTTGCACTCCAAACCCAATCTCTCTACCTTCTATTGCTCTGCCTTTTATGTTTCAGTCTTCACAGTAGATTTAACTCATGAACTAGGAAACTCAGGATGAACAGAGCTATAGGTCCCATGGTGACGAGTCAGGGAATAGACAGTAATTTATACTTCAGCCTTCGCAGAATGGGTTACAAGATTGGTGAACATACCACACTGGTATTATAGGTCATCTCCTATGTATGACGGTCCCTGGCCACGATGTTATTGTACTAGAGTTCAGGGACCACCCGCTGCGCTGCTTCCTCCCGCATGTCAGAAAAACGGCCGCCCGCCTCATCAGCCCTTGCACCGAGGGTGAACCCTGCAGAAATGGAGAACTCCCCTGTGTGCAGATTACAAATAACTAACACAGGGTTATACAAGCAGAAGCCACGTCACATGCAGCGGCAGGTGTGGTCTATCGGACTCTGCGTGGACCAGAAGACATGAGACAAATCACCAATTTGGGGATAAGTACTACAGCCATTGGGATACACTGTATGCGTCAATGGACGAGGGGGGATTCTGATCCGTCTTCAAAATGCTTTCAGTGTTACTATGGCACCCAGGACGCTATTAAAGTCCTGGTTGCCATAGTAGTAGTGGGGAGCGGGGGAGCAGTATACTTACCACCCGTGCGGCTCCCGGGACGCTCCAGAATGATGTCAGAGCGCCCCATGAGCATGGATGACGTGATCCATGCGATCACGTCATCCATGCACGTGGGGCGCCCTGACGTCACTCTGAAGCGCCCCGGGAGACGCACGGACGGTAAGTATACTGCTCCCCCGCTCCCCATTACACTTTACCATGGCAAACAGGACTTTAGCATCCTGGCAGCCATGGTAACCATTCAGAAAAAGCTAAACGTCGGATCCGGTAATGCGCCGAAACGACGTTTAGCTTAAGGCCGGATCCGGATTAATGCCTTTCAATGGGCATTAATTCCGGATCCGGCCTTGCGGCAAGGTGTTCAGGATTTTTGGCCGGAGCAAAAAGCGCAGCATGCTGCGGTATTTTCTCCGGCCAAAAAACGTTCCGGTCCTGAACTGAAGACGTCCTGATGCATCCTTGTCATGGTCTTACCTTCTTGCTGTTCTCCTTCGTTTGACATGTGCTGGCGGCCATCTTGGTTTCTGGGTTTCTTGTAGCCTCCCACCCTGCGGCTTCTCCTTCCCACTGGGAGGAGCTGGATGCCTAGCTCATATATATAGGAGGTCTGTGGCTTCAGTTCCTTGCTTGGTCCTCCTGTGTTCACATGCTTCTAAGACTGCTGCTGCTTCTGGTTCCTGATCCTGGCTTCGTCTGACTACCCTGCTGGTTCCTGATCCAGGCTTCGTCTGACTACCCTGCTGGTTCCTGATCCAGGCTTCGTCTGACTACCCTGCTGGTTCCTGATCCAGGCTTCGTCTGACTACCCTGCTGGTTCCTGACCTCTGGCTTCGCAAGACCCTGCTTCGGTTTAGCCATCCGTTTGGACTTTTGCCTTACAGCTTGATTTTCAATAAAGCCTTCTTATTTACATTTATCTCTTGTTGTACGTCTGGTTCATGGTTCCATGACATTAGGACCAAGCCATGAATTCTGACGGTACAGGGCCATCCTCGCTACCTACGCTGGTTGCCAGACTTGATCAGCAGGATCACCTGTTGGGTCGGTTCGCTGTGGCGTTGCAAACCCTGCTTGAACGCACGGCTCATTTAGCTTCCGTTGCCGATGGGTCGGTTGTCGCTCCTGGGCCCGCTCCTACTGCCGCTCCGGTTGTTGCGCCAGAGTCTACCCCGACACCTGTTGCTGCGCCTGTGGTGTTTCGGGGTATGACCGGTTCTGCCCCCCTTCCACAGCGCTTTGGGGGAGAGCCAACTCAGTGCCGAGGTTTCCTTAACCAGGTGGGCATTTATTTTGAGTTGCTGCCACATGCCTTTCCTACTGAGAGATCAAAGGTGGGCTTCTTGATCTCGCTGCTCTCGGACAAGGCCTTGGCCTGGGCCAGCCCTTTATGGGAGAACAACAATCCGGTGGTTGCCGAGTTTTCCGGTTTTGTTGCTTCTCTTCGGAAGGTATTCGATGTGCCGGCTCGTGCTGCCTCTGCTGCGAAGCTCCTTATGTCCATCAGACAGGGTTCACGATCCGTAGCTGAATACGCCATTGAGTTTCGTACCCTGGCAGCAGAGGTGGGCTGGAATAATGAGGCTCTGGTCGCTGCTTTCTCTCATGGTCTCTCGGATGCCTTGAAGGATGAGGTTGCAGCTAAGGACCTACCAGTGGAGCTCGAGTCCCTTATTTCTTTCCTGATTTTGATTGACACCAGACTCAGGGAGAGACCTTCCTTTAAGGAGAGCCTGCGGAGGTCTTCTAACAGATTGGCGCCTACGTTTGCTGTCCCACCCGTGCCTCCCTCTCCTCCCACGCCTCCTGGGGATGACTTGTCTGGGGGTGAACCCATGCAGCTGGGGTTTGCTCGCCTGTCCGAGGGGGAGAGGGTACTCCGGAGACGCGAGGGCCGATGCATGTACTGTGGTCTCGGTGGGCATTTTCGGTTGGCATGCCCGAACCGTCCGGGAAACGCTCGCACCTGAGATCCTGTCGGGGGCAGATCTTGGGTGGAGTCTCCTCGTCCCCGGTTTCCCGTGTTGACAAACCACTGATTACTGTTGTCCTCTCCTGGGTCGGGGGCTCGGTGACGACCCAGGCGTTGGTGGACTCTGGTGCTGGTGGTTTGTTCATTGATAGTGTGTTCGCTGCCGCCAATTCCATTCCTCTGCAGCCTCGAGGTTCCCCACTGGCTCTTGAGGCGATAGACGGCAGACCCCTTCTGCCGCCACACGTGACTCAGGAGACCCTTCCAGTGGGGATGGCCATTGGTGCCGTTCACAGAGAGTCGATCTGTCTCCAGGTTATTTCGTCTCCACACTACTCGGTGGTCTTGGGGTACCCCTGGCTCCAGAAGCATAATCCGACTTTCGATTGGAGATCGGCCGAGATCCTCTCGTGGTCACCGCAGTGTGGGGCTAGTTGCATCCATGGGCCTGTCAAGTTGCTCTGTACTTCCTCGGACTCTCTGTTGCCTCCTGAATACGAGGAGTACCGGGATGTATTCGATAAGGTGCGTGCGGTTGCCCTACCTCCGCACCGCCCATACGATTGTGCCATAGAGTTACAATCTGGTGCCGTTCCTCCTCGTGGCAAAGTCTATCCACTGTCGGTAGCGGAGAATGAGGCCATGGAGGAGTACGTGAGGGAGGCGCTTTCACGCGGACACATTCGCAAATCCTCGTCCCCGGCAGGGGCTGGATTTTTCTTTGTGAAAAAGAAGGGCGGTGAGTTGAGGCCTTGCATCGATTACAGGGGTCTCAATCGCATCACGATCAAGAACGCTTACCCGATACCCTTGATTTCCGAGCTGTTCGATCGCCTCAAAGGGGCCACGGTCTTTACCAAACTCGACCTGAGGGCGGCATATAACCTGGTAAGGATCAAGGCGGGCGATGAGTGGAAGACCGCGTTTAACACCAGGACCGGTCATTATGAATCCTTGGTTATGCCCTTTGGGTTGTGCAATGCGCCCGCAGTCTTCCAGGAATTCATCAACGATGTTTTCCGTGACCTGTTGCAGCAGTGTGTGGTGGTCTATTTGGATGACATCTTGGTATATTCTGAATCCATGGAGGCCCACATTCTGGATGTCAGACGAGTGTTGCAACGGTTACGAGAGAACAAGCTGTTCGGTAAGCTTGAGAAATGCGAATTTCACCGATCCCAGGTAACCTTCTTAGGTTACATCATTTCCGCTGAGGGGTTCTCCATGGATCCTGAGAAGGTTTCGGCTGTCTTACAGTGGCCCCAGCCCAGTGGTCTTCATGCCCTGCAGCGCTTTTTGGGCTTCGCCAATTATTATCGGAAGTTCATCAGGGACTTTTCCATGCTAGCCAAGCCTCTCACGGATCTGACCAGGAAGGGCAGTAATCCCCAGGTCTGGCCGCTCGAGGCCATCTGAGCTTTTGAGGCTCTAAAGTCCGCCTTTGTGTCGGCTCCGATTCTGTCGCATCCCAACCCTGGGTTGCCTTTTGTCCTCGAGGTGGACGCGTCTGAGACGGGAGTAGGCGCCCTTCTGTCTCAGTGTAGAACACCAGAGGGTCCTCTGCTTCCTTGTGGGTTTTACTCCCAGAAACTGTCTTCCGCGGAGTGCAACTATCAGATTGGTGACAGGGAGTTATTGGCCATCGTGCAGGCCCTTAAAGAATGGAGGCACTTGCTCGAGGGCTCGGTGGTTCCGGTTCTCATCCTGACGGACCACAAGAATCTGACCTACCTCTCTGAGGCCAAGAGATTGACACCACGTCAGGCCAGATGGGCTCTGTTCTTGTCACGTTTTAATTACGTGGTCTCCTACCTACCCGGTTCCAAGAACATCAGAGCGGATGCCTTATCACGGCAGTACTCCGAGCTGTCCGGGGAGGAGTCGATTCCGACTTCGGTCATACCTCCGAATCAGATCCTGGCCGCTATTCGCACCAGCCTGACCTCTCCCCTGGGTGAGCAGATTTTGGCGGCTCAATCTGGTGCTCCCTCTGGGAGACCCAACGGCAGATGTTTTGTGCCTGAGGAGTTGCGCACTCGGTTGTTGCGAACCTACCATAACTCCAAGGCCGCGGGGCATCCTGGAAAGAATCAGCTGTCCTGGGCTGTTTCACGTCTGTTCTGGTGGCCTTCTCTACGTTCCGACATCGCCGCATATGTAGCGGCATGCTCCGTTTGTGCCCAGAGTAAGTCCCCTCGGCACCTTCCGTTGGGCCTTTTGCAACCCATAGCCACCGGGGAGCGTCCATGGTCACACCTGGGGATGGATTTCATTGTGGACCTCCCTGCATCCCGAGGCCATACGGTCATTCTCATGATTGTGGATCGGTTTTCCAAAATGTGCCACTGTGTTCCTCTCAAGAAGTTACCCTCTGCACAAGAGTTGGCCTCGATTTTTGCCAGGGAGGTCTTCCGGTTGCACGGTTTGCCCAAGGAGATTGTGTCGGATCGGGGGAGTCAGTTTGTGTCCAGGTTCTGGCGCGCCTTTTGCTCCCAGTTGGGGATTCATCTCTCTTTCTCCTCGGCCTACCATCCTCAGTCCAATGGGGCCGCAGAACGATCCAATCAGGCCTTGGAGCAATTCCTTCGTTGCTATGTCTCCGATCACCAAGACAATTGGGTTGACCTCCTGCCTTGGGCTGAGTTTGCCAGGAACACGGCGGTGAACTCTTCCTCTGGGACGTCTCCCTTCATGGCCAATTATGGGTTCCAACCTGCCGTGTTACCGGAGGTATTCTCTCCCCAGGATATTCCGGCTGTGGAGGATCACCTTTCCGTCCTACGTGCTTCTTGGGTACAGATCCAGAGGTCCCTTGAGGTCTCTGCGCAGCGCCAGAGACTCCAGGCTGATCGCAGACGAGCGCCCGCTCCTTCCTACCAGGTCGGAGACCGCGTATGGTTGTCCACCCGCAACCTCAACCTTCGAGTGCCCACTCCCAAGCTGGCGCCTCGCTTTGTTGGTCCCTTCCGAGTGCTTCGCAGGGTAAACCCGGTAGCCTATGCCCTTGCGCTTCCTCCTGGCATGTGGATCTCCAACGTGTTTCATGTCTCCCTGTTGAAGCCACTGGTGTGTAATCGTTTCACTTCCTCGGTTCCTCGGCCTCGTCCGGTCCAAGTGGGCAATCGTGAGGAGTATGAGGTGAGCAATATCCTGGACTCACGCCTGGTCCGCGGTCGGGTGCAGTTTTTGGTCCATTGGCGTGGTTATGGTCCAGAGGAGCGTTCCTGGGTTCCCTCCGCAGATGTCCATGCTCCTGCCTTGCTCCGAGCCTTCCACGCACGCTTCCCTCAGAAACCGTTCTTTACTCCGTGGAGGAGGGGCCCTTGAGGGGGAGGTACTGTCATGGTCTTACCTTCTTGCTGTTCTCCTTCGTTTGACATGTGCTGGCGGCCATCTTGGTTTCTGGGTTTCTTGTAGCCTCCCACCCTGCGGCTTCTCCTTCCCACTGGGAGGAGCTGGATGCCTAGCTCATATATATAGGAGGTCTGTGGCTTCAGTTCCTTGCTTGGTCCTCCTGTGTTCACATGCTTCTAAGACTGCTGCTGCTTCTGGTTCCTGATCCTGGCTTCTCTGACTACCCTGCTGGTTCCTGAGCCAGGCTTCGTCTGACTACCCTGCTGGTTCCTGATCCAGGCTTCGTCTGACTACCCTGCTGGTTCCTGATCCAGGCTTCGTCTGACTACCCTTCTGGTTCCTGACCTCTGGCTTCGCAAGACCCTGCTTCGGTTTAGCCATCCGTTTGGACTTTTGCCTTACAGCTTGATTTTCAATAAAGCCTTCTTATTTCCATTTATCTCTTGTTGTACGTCTGGTTCATGGTTCCATGACAATCCTGAACGGATTTCACTCAATTCAGAATGCATGGGGATGATCCTGATCAGGATTCTTCCGGCATAGAGCCCCGACGACGGAACTCTATGCCGGAAAAGAACAACGCAAGTGTGAAAGAGCCCTTAGATAACGCGCAAAGACTTAGGAAGCACCTGATTTTGTACTTTTCACTTTGGGTGTGAATGGTATCAACTGTGTATAATTGTAAAATTTTACTGTACATTGCAGTTTTATGTTTCCGGAATTTCTGGGGGGTTTTAACAGATATAATCATGTAGTTGCTTACCTCATGTACATCTTCCTCATAATTTTTTCAGTATGGACTCCCCTGACCCATTTTTACCATGTAAACAAATCACTCTGTTTTATTACATCCTGTACATCGCACTTCCTGGTGCTGTATCCAACCAAACCCATGATGCACTTCTCTTTTCTCTGTCACAGGTGCAGCACCAACTCTAAATCACCCAGCTAGTTTATAGCTCCTCCCACCCAGGAAGTTATATATAGACACTCCCCTAACAACGCCCAGCTGGTTTATAGCTCCTCCCACCCAGCTAGTTAGACACTCCCCTATCACTGCCCCCGTTACTGCTTTGACACACACGTGGACATAACGCAGGAAATAAGAAAGAGCTGCATGGACATGGTCGTGTGACCACAGCCCAGAATGGAAGATAGAAGCAATAAAGGAAGAAAAATACATTACAAAATTGCAGCTAAATTTAAAAGATGTTGATGCAAACTGGAAACACCTTTAAGAAATGATGCATGTAGTGCTGAAAGGGAAGCACAGTGTCTACACTTCTTATCCTAAAATGAATATAGTTGATCTTGTGACAGCAGCAAATTGTTATTTAATTTCCAAGGTCCATCATCCATCTCTGAGGTATCTCCTACACCCTTAACAAATGAGGTTAGGGCAGGTTTTGGCCTCTGCATGTAATCACTGTATATTCCCATTTGCTCACAACAACTAGGGTTCTTGAAAATGTTGAAGAGAAATCTATTAAAAAGTACCAGAACTGTCAAATCTTTACTGGACTGGTCTTTAATAAATCTTGCCCCCTTCCCCCTGACTTGGGACCTCCTGTCCCCTATGGATCTTGTTTTTCATATCTCATCCTGACGTTGGCCCCAGACATCTCCCGAGCACAAGTTTTCTCTCTCTTCTCTGTCATCTCCTTGTACCTCCGCTGCCCTTCCTTCCCATTCTCTTCATTACGTATTCTGCCCATCACCGCTCTGTAAATAAAAATTCATTCTGGTAATGGAAATCAATGGCTTCTGGCTTCTTATTTAAGGTTCTGAGCGGGCACTCTGCCTCTGTTCTGTGGTCTGCAGAGGGAGTTTTCCTGCACAGCCAAGTCTTGTGATGTCATCAATAAAGTCTTATAATTAATAAACTGATAAGAGATGGAACATGATGCTGATCAATGACAAGACACGTAACACTCATCCCCTGCAAGACAAAAGGATACATCATATTACAAATGACAAAAGCTTATTATTCTAGTAAGATGAAAAGATGAATGACCTACATTAAAGGGACACTCCACCCATGGGAAAGAATTTTCCTATTACCTTTGCCTCACAAGGGTAAAATGTTACCATGTTGCCGCACAGATGATTTAGAAATAAAAAATGATTCTCATAGCTCCACCTTACAGGGTACATGTATGACCTATTCACTGCCTCCTATATGCAAGAATAGAACTACTTTAAGGCCCCTTGCAGACGAGCGTGTACGGATTTGTTGCGGATGCGCTCAGTGAAAACTGCGGATTTCGCAAACAAAGCCATTCAGTTTTGTTTGCGATCGCGTTCAGTTTTTATAGCGCGGGTGCAATGCGATTTATTGCGTTTTTTACACGCGTGATAAAAAAACGGAATATTTACAAACAACATCTCTTAGCAACCATCACTTGCTTGCGGATGCGATGCAATTTTTACGCAGCCTCATTCACTTCTATAGGGCCAGCGTTGCTTGAAAATCGCAGAATTTAGAACATGCTGCGATTTTCACACAACGCAAAAGTGATGTGTGAAAACCACTGCTCATCTACACAGACCCATTTAAATGAATGGGTCCGGATTCCGTGCGGACGCAATGCGTTCGCATCATGCATTGCACCCACGCAGAATTTTTGCTCATGTGAAAGAGGCCTAATACAGCCCCCTAGGTGTAAAAATATAATTAGTGCAATACTGACACCTATGTATAAAAATATAGCTACTATAATACTGTCTCCTATGTACAAGAATATAACTACCATGATACTGCCTCCTATGTACAAGAATATAACTACTATAATACTGCCTCCTATGTACAAGAATATAACTACTGTAATACTGCCACCTATGTACAAGAATATAACTACTATAATACTGCCTCCTATGTACAATAATATAACTAGTATAATGCTGTCTCCTGTGTACAAGAATATAACTACTATAATACTACCTATAATACTACCTCCTATGTACAGGAATATAACTGCGATGATACTGCCTCCTATATACAAGTATACACTCACCTAAAGAATTATTAGGAACACCATACTAAAACGGTGTTGGACCCCTTTTTGCCTTCAGAACTGCCTTAATTCTACGTGGCATTGATTCAACAAGGTGCTGATAGCATTCTTTAGAAATGTTGGCCCATATTGATAGGATAGCATCTTGCAGTTGATGGAGATTTGAGGGATGCACATCCAGGGCACGAAGCTCCCGTTCCACCACATCCCAAAGATGCTCTATTTGGTTGAGATCTGGTGACTGTGGGGGCCATTTTAGTACAGTGAACTCATTGTCATGTTCAAGAAACCAATTTGAAATGATTCAAGCTTTGTGACATGGTGCATTATCCTGCTGGAGATAGCCATCAGAGGATGGGTACATGGTGGTCATGAAGGGATGAACATGGTCAGAAACAATGCTCAGGTAGCCCGTGGCATTTAAACGATGGCCAATTGGCACTAAGGGGCCTAAAGTGTGCCCAGAAAACATCCCCCACACCATTACACCACCACCACCAGCCTGCACAGTGGTATCAAGGCATGATGGATACATGTTCTCATTCTGTTTACGACAAATTCGGACTCTACCATTTGAATGTCTCAACAGAAATCGAGACTCATCAGACCAGGCAACATTTTTCCAGTCTTCAACAGTCCAAATTTGGTGAGCTCGTGCAAATTGTAGCCTCTTTTTCCTATTTGTAGTGGAGATGAGTGGTACCCGGTGGGGTCTTCTGCTGTTGTAGCCCACCTTTCTTTCCCATTCTGACATTCAGTTTGGAGTTCAGGAGATTGTCTTGACCAGGACCACAACCCTACATGCATTGAAGCAACTGCCATGTGATTGGTTGACTAGATAATCGCATTAATGAGAAATAGAACAGGTGTTCCTAATAATTCTTTAGGTGAGTGTATATCTTCTATAATACAACCTCCTATGTACAAGAATATAACTACTATTGTGGCCGCGGCCACGGTCAGTGAGGTGACAGGAGGGGGTCCTAACGGTGGCTGGTGTGTGCCTGGAGCCACGGGACGTGGGCCTGCCTAAAAGAGGGCCAACCCTAGGGAGAGTAGAAGAAAGGGGTGGGAACAAGGGGGGGAAACACACGGAGGAGCGAACGCGGCAATGAGGGTTGTGAGCAGGGGGTTTAAGAAGGGTACCTGGCCCCTCCCACAATTACAGGCTGCATGCAGCCTTAACTATTTGTGGCCGCGGCCACGGTCAGTGAGGTGACAGGAGGGGGTCCTAACGGTGGCTGGTGTGTGCCTGGAGCCACGGGACGTGGGCCTGCCTAAAAGAGGGCCAAAAGACACAGGGTAGGGAAGGTGCTGTTTAATGCGTGAGAAACAGATTACAAAACCAAGGAACGGAATACCTGGCGGGTTTCAGTCAGCGGATCCGGAATGTACCGGGAAAAGCAGGCAGATCTCCACCTACCCATGTGGCGAATGACGTGCGGAGGTGTCTCGTGCTTGGAGGCTGCGGAGGCCGCCCCGATGCGGAAGGAATGACCCAATATGGTTTTGGGGTCCACCCCTAACCCAGCGACCAGGGAACGGATGTATGAGACAAACTGTGGCGTGGATAGGGGTTTCCCTTGGCACGGGAGCAACAGAGCCTCTGGATTCGGAGAAGGCGTGGAATCAAGGAGACCTTGGAGTACCACCACTGGGCACCAGGCGTTTTCGGACTTGAAGAAGCGGATCTGTATGGGAGGACCGGTTTGCGACGTCTTGGTGGATGGAAGACTTAACACCAGATGGTCCTGATTCCAGGACAGCTGTTTTCTCTTCAGGAAGGTCGACTTCTGGGAAGAGACTGAGAATTCTCCTGGGCGCAGGAATCCGTAGAAGCTCAGGTACATCGCGGCCTTGATGACCAGGCTAACGGAAGGGCCAAAAGGGTTGCCATCTAGGGATGCGGAAAGTTGCCTGAAAAGTTCGCCGGAGACCGGCCGACGGGAAGGACTTGAATCCTTGCTGCTTTTTTCAATACCCCTGAGAGTGGCCTTGACGGCTTGGGAAGCGAAAGCTGTGCGAACTTCGGGATTCTGTATAACCAAGAAATGTTGAGCCCCGGCCAGATACAAACGGATGGTGCTGGGTGCCAGCTTGAGATTGACATGGCAATGGGCCATGAAAGCCATGATGTATGACACGAAGGCTGTATCTTGCTGAGGATGATCTTTGGAAAATTTTTGGAACAGGTTCCAACCTGTGTTATAATTCCGGGCCATGTTGACCGAGAGGGACTGGTGCATGAGGTCCTTGGCGGTAGCCAGCAGGGACCTCAATCCAACATCAGGTCGTAGAAACCGGGAATCCGGGCCCCGGTCTGGTCTGCTTCGGGACACACCTGAAAGAAGGTTTGAAAGTTGAACCTGGACAAGGCATCGGCCGCCGTGTTGCTGGCACCTGGGATATGGGCACAAGTGAAATGGAAATTATTGACCATGGCCAGCCAGACTAGTTTGCGCAACAAGGACATGACCCTGGCAGATTTGGCTCGGCCTTTGGAAATGATATCCACCAGGTCCTGACTGTCGGTGATGAACATTACGCTGGCATTGGCCCAGAGGTGACCCCAGACAGATGCGGCTGCCACGATGGGGTAACATTCCAGAAACGGGGATGAACTGAGGGACTGTGGGTCAGCACTGACCTGAGGAGGCCATGGCCCAGCCAACCACCGGGATCCGCAGATGGCCGCGAAACCCTGGGATGTCGCGGCATCAGAGAACACCCTGGCGGATGACTGGGACCACGGGGACACAAACAGGCTGACCCCGTTCCAGGTGGAGAGAAAGCTGTCCCACATGCGCAAATCTGCCATGGCAGCTCTGTCCAGGTGGATGATGCTGCTGGGTTCGGAGGCCGTCGGAAGGAGTGAGAGCAGGCGGGAGATGAAGGCCCTGCCCTGGGGCATCACCCTCAAGGCAAAGTTCAGCCGGCCCAGGATGGACTGGAGCTCGACCTTGGTTACCTGGGACGAGGTGATGGCCCCTGCCACGACTTCCCGGATCTGGGACAGCTTTGCCTCTGGAAGCCTGGCCTCCATCCGGTCGGAGTCCAGGACAATGCCCAGGAAGGTGATGGACGTAACTGGCCCCGAGGTTTTCCCCTGCGAGATGGGGATGCAAAGGCCGGAAAAAAGCTCCAGGAGGGAGCGCAGCCCGGCTGGCTGACATAGCGGAGGTTCTATAAGGAGGAAGTCGTCCAGGTAGTGGATGACCGCTGGGGTGCTGCCGTGGTGGAGCAGGATCCAATGTAAGACCTGCGCCAACTGGTCAAATAACCACGGGCTGCTTTTGGAGCCAAAGGAAAACCGGTTGGCAAAGTAGGACCTGCCCTCCCACTGGCTACCATAAAACTGCCATAGGTGTGGGGCGATGGGCAGCAGTTTAAAAGCGTCCGCTATGTCAGCTTTGGACAGCCAGGCGCCTTTCCCAGCGCCGAGGATGAGGGCGATGGCCTCGTCAATGGAGGCATATGACATGGTAAACTCCTCAGAAGGAATCAGCGAGTTGATGCTGGGGATGACAGAACCATGGGGGGCGGAGAGGTCGTAAATTAGACGTTTTTTATTTGAGTCCTTTTTGGACACAATGCCTATGGGGCTGATCCGCCAGCGAGAGAAGGGAACTTGGCTGAAAGGGTCCAGGAGGAACCCCTTCTCTACCTCCGAGTTCAGGAGTTCCTGAACAGCGGCAGGATCTGCTCTGGCCGACTGCAGATTGTCGCACTCCCAGTTGGAATGGGGGAGCGCCACCAACCCTGTGTCGAAGCCAAAGCAGAGGCCCGTGACCAGGAAATCCGCAAAACCCGGCACCGGATGCTCCCGTAACAGGAGGGCCAGGAGGTCGATGTTGCAGTCGGCCAGTCATAGGCGCTTGGATGCCTTCTTGGGACATGTGGACCTGGGATGAGCCCTGAAGCAGATAGGAGCAGATGTGCAGGGCCCTGCACCCGCTGAACAGACATGACCCGAAATTGAAATTGTTGCACACTTGACTGTTGCCAAGGTACACGATGGGTCTGCCCAGTTTATCGGTGGAGGAGGGGCTGCGGGATACCCCGGAGGGGCCTGGGATGACCCTGTCTGGCTGGGCCAGTAGCAGTTTGGGGACACCACTCGGTGGCATGGAATATCGACTGACACGTCGAACATGCGGGGGCCCGGAGACCGGCGAAGTGCCGGCAGAACAATTCCATGTCCAGGGTGGCCCAACTGACAGAAAACTGAAACTGGGTCAGCGCGGCGGCGGCCTTGGCTGAAAAGGAGCGATGATAGTCATAAAAAGCCGTGCCGCCGTACTTGTGCCCCAGATCAGTGACCCTGTATAGGTATGTGTCCAGCTCCTCCCGGCGAGCTGGGTAGGCGGAGCAGATCACATCCCTATACAGGCTGAAGGCCAAGACAAACTCAGGCACCGTGAGTTTGCGATTGAGGCGGCCATCTTTGGCCCGAAGGACCACCGAGATCTCCCCGCAGTCAAAGGTCTTATTATCAGCCGCATCGTGGGACGCGATCAGGATGGACGCGAGATTCACGTCCTTGCCCGCCAAGATGTCCTTCCTGATGTTGTCCGGCACGAAGTGTGCCGGAGCCACCACGGGAGCGGCAGGGGTCGTACCTGGAGCTGGTAGCTGATACAGAGGGGGATCGCTGAGAGGGACCACCGCCTGGGATGGAGCCGGTGCCCTGGCCTCCAAGTCCACCACCCTGGACCTGATGTCGGCCACGGACGAGACCAGTGAATCCATTGAGGCCTGCAATTGTACCAAGGACTGCTGGATGGACGGGGTCGGATCTTCTCTCTCAGGAGGACCGGATTCCGTCATCAACAGCCTGTACAGCTCCGCCTTTCTGGCTGAGGCTGGGTGCCTGATGACCCTTCTGGTCAACTCTGCCACCAGCCTCGGTACGGTCCATCTTCGGAGGGACTCGGGCCCGCCTTGGCCAGAGACCGAAGTACCCGGGAGGGACAACGCGTCGTCCATATCTGAGACCTGAGACATGGTTCCGCCGCTGGTCGAGACTTAAGCGAGACCTGGAATTAGAGACAACAATATGGCAGCTGGAACGGACATGGGGACCGTGTACCGTGGCTGCTGCGGACGTGGGTGAATGTATGGATGACGTACCTGAAAGCTGGGATTCGACACCCTTGCCTTACCGTCTTAGGATCAACGAGAACGACCCGGCTGGCCCTGAGGACTGGAAAAGTTAGGAGCGACGTGAGAAAATAACGGAGTGGACCCGGAAAACAATGCAGATGCGGACGGACCCGCCACTGTGCTAGCTCAAGGATGGACACAGCGGGGTGAGGAAGAACACAGAACGAAGAACAGAGGCATATCGGGCGAGCCCGGAGACGGAGTTGAAGACTGCGGAGAGGAGGAGGCCTGAAGGTACCGGGGTGGGTGGTGAGGAGTGACCTGAAGGTTTCAGGATGGGAACGCCAGCAGGGTTGCCTGGGTGCCGCCAGGTACGTGGAACTGGAAGATACCTGACGTGTTGGTTGCGACCGACACGGGGGCTGTGTGCAGTAGGCAGAAGCAACCAAGACGAGACCCTGGTGCTGTTGGCAACGGGGGACGGAGGAGACCCTTGGGCCCCGGGGTACCTGGCCAGAGAAGACCCCTGAACGTTTCAGGGTAGATGGACAGAGAAGACACCTGCACGCTGCAGGAACCTGGACAGAGAAAACACCTGAACGCCTCAGGCTAGGGTGGACAGAGAAGACACCTGAACGCTTCAGGGTACCTGGACAGAGAGGAAGCCTGAACGCCTCAGGCTAAGATGGACAGAGAAGACACCTGAACGTTACAGGCTAGGGTGGACAGAGAAGACACCTGAACGCTTCAGGGTATCTGGACAGATAGACGCCTGGACGTCTCAGGCTGAGATGGACAGAGAAGACCCCTGAACGCTTCACGGTACCTGGACAGGGAGGACACCTGAACGTACCAGGTTGAGTAGGGGATGCCGAACGGAGGAACTGCCGCATTAACTTACCAGAAAAACCCTCGAACTAACGAAATCCCGCGAGTGGTTGGTAGCAACCTTCTGCAACCTGTGAGAAAGATAAATCCCTTTTTTTTTTTTGTGAGACCGTAATACCCCCGCCCAATACCTAAACCTGATGTCAGATTGCTGCGACAAGACACGGCGGGGACCACGCATGCTACTGGCACCTAGAAAATAAATAAAAATGTGAGGATGGGGGCGGCGATGACCGGGGGTCCCGTGAGGCCCGGCTGGAAGGTCGTGGGATGAAGGGATGGAGCGAGGCCGGCTGGGGCGTGGAAGGCCTGGGGGGCCATGGGCCGGACCCGGGAGGCGTGGCGGTGTGTGGGGGCCGCTTGCCTGGCAGGTACAGGAGGCACGGATGGGTGGACGCCAGCCGCGGACTGGCGGAGCAGTGGCCCGTGGAGAAGTGCCGGCCTGCATCCCACGGATGGGGGAATGCGACCTCCAGGCACTGGCGATCCATGGTGTGATGTGCCCGCACCGGTGGCTTTGCTTGCAAGCCGCCCCCTGCATGGCACATGACCCTGTGCGCACATGCAACCTGCATAGGGATGCCTGGTGCAGTGCTGCGGCTCTGTACTGCCCAGGACACTATTGCCTGGAGGGCCGGCCGGACAGGGGGGACGGTGGGTGGCCCAGGAGGGACCCTGACCCCGATTGGTAATGTATTGGTCGGAGCGGGGGAGGCGTGGGCGGCTGGCGTGCCGCCCGGCTGTGTGAGGGAGCCATGGCAGCGGTCGGGGCTCCTCCTCCTCCGCTCCCCCCCCCCCAGCTCCCAGCAGCCAGGCGCAGCGCACGGCAGCCGGCCGCTGCGATCGGGACCCGTCCGCGGCAGGCCCGACCTCTCGCGAGAGTACGGGTGGCCGGAGCCCGCGGGGATCGGGGCGGTGAGCGAGACTGCGGCGCCGACGAGACCCCGAGACAGCGAGCCTGAGGAGGAGGGGGAGCGGGATGACCGGGGACACGCGGTGTGAGGCGGGTGGCACAACTTACCTGACGGCGATACCTACCGGAAGTGACGTGAGTCACCAAAACACACGGAGGAGCGAACGCGGCAATGAGGGTTGTGAGCAGGGGGTTTAAGAAGGGGACCTGGCCCCTCCCACAATTACAGGCTGCATGCAGCCTTAACTATTAGTACTGCCTCCTATGTACAAGAATATAACTACTATAATACGGCTCCCTATGTACAAGAATATAACTACTATAATACTGCCTCCTATGTACAAGAATATAACTACTATAATACTGCCTCTTATGCACAAGAATATATCTTCTATAATACTGCCTTCTATGTACAAGAATATAACTACTATAATACTGCCTCCTATGTAGAAGGATATAACTACTATAATACTGCCTCCTATGTACAAGAATATAACTACTATATTACTGCCTTTTATGTACAAGAATATAACTACTATAATACTGCCTCCTATGCACAAGAATGTAACTACTATAATACTGCATCCTATGTACAAGAATATAACTACTATAATACTACCTCCTATGTATAAGGATATAACTACTATAACACTGCCTCCTATGCACAAGAATATAACTACTATAATACTGCCCCCTTATCTACAATATTGTAACTACTATAATTTTGCCCATGTATAAGAATATAACTACTATAACACTGCCTCCTATGCACAAGAATATAACTACTATAATACTGCCCCCCTTATCTACAATATTGTAACTACTATAATTTTGCCCATGTATAAGAATATAACTACTATAATAATATCTCTTATATTCCAGAATATTAATTGCTCAGTGTTAGCAGAGTAGAGTTTGCCTGTGAGCTGTGTGTAATATCAGACACTGCAAGCAGTGCATAGTACATAGGATAGAACTTGGCTCGTTCCCGGGTGTAGTTGATGCCATTGATAGACGTCATGCACATTGGCTTTGTAGGCTGAGCAGACAGTTGACGCCCCCTGAGGACTGCAGTAAGTAGGTTATCCTTACTCTGGGGACGATGGGTTTTAGGATCTGTGGATCAGTAGGAATGTGGAGCATCCTGTGAAGGTGTCAGGAGTCTGAATGTTTCTGGTGTCTCTCTCGGTTTCAGCCATGTAGCCAAATTATTACTATTTTTCTTTTACACCTATAGGACGGTCATATGACACAATATTGTGGTGACACTCATTATCAGAGGCTTTGACAATATGCTTTTGCATGTCTCTTTGAAATCAATGGGATGGTAATGTTTTTGACTTCTTGGTTTGTACAGTTGTACATGCTATTGTCTACTCAGCCCCCACCCCTAAATGGCCTTTTATAGGACTAGAATGTTCGCCGTTTAATTATAAGTACACCCCTTTTTCATTTATGGCTCCTAAGGTGGTTGGCACTCAACTTTGCCAGTCTCTGAGCAGAGAATCTTCTTAGTTATCACCTTGTATAGCAGTGTGTATCATTAGATAGAATTTCTACTCAGTAGCCACATGGTAGCCATACTGTTTTCCCAAGGACAGATTATAAATAGGAAATCCATGCGTAATCTGCTCATCTGTCTCCCATAGTTTTCAATGGGAAATCCCTGCTGTAGTTTATAAGAAACAGCGACATATCCTTTCTTAATGCGGCTTCCATGCTGAAACTGCAGAACATGGTGCCTGCACGTCCATTAGTCCCACTGAATGGTGCAAATCCGCTATCGGATCCACAAATCTGTGGCAGGAATCTGAAAGTCATCCGAGAGACCACCTCGAGTTCAAGTCCGTGGCAAATATATGTTGTATCGTGTATTAAAACCGTGCGAATGAAAGAAGACCGAAACCAACTGTGAATTTAACACAGCCTAACAATAGGTAAGTGTCTGTCTCTTTAAACCAGACTTCTCTATTTATAATCCACAGGTAAATGATGTCTGTCCCTTTGAATGCAGCGTTAATCCTTATTCCAGCTCCCAGCATATAACACACTATGAGCAGCCAGTGAGATAAGAAGGTATCAGCTTATGAGTCCCTTAGGGCAATACTTGCAGCCCGTACACCGCAATGCAACTGTGTTTGGAGCGTATATGCCTGTCCAAATGCCATTTTACTAGTGTGGTGCAATGTGATGCGGCAGAGCCGCACTTACAGTTCCTTGAGCAGGTTCTTGGTGCTTTAACTTATTTCCTGGTCCACTCCAGAACTGGATCCTCCAGACTAAGACACTCCTGGGGTCGTTGCTGCAAACCTCCCCTTCGTGCACTCGGCAGTCTTCACTGTGAGCCGGTCCAGTCCCTTCCAGAATTTTCAGAGAAGATCTCTCCTGGTCTGCTAGGGCACCAAGCACAACCTCCGTCTGTTCACTTCCTGCTCCTCTCGGCCCCTCCCCTTACACAGGGAAGTGTGATGCAATAAGTGATTTGCTCAGTGCAGTGTCAAACCTGCATATAGAACCTACTATCACAGCTATATGGGTCAAACACAGATTAGCTAATTACCAACTTTGTAAAGAAAACAGGTTATTCATATTACTCTGATAGGCAGCTAATTGTAGACCTTTGCTGCCATCTACTGACCAAAGTGAGACATTGCAGAAATTATGCAATTTACAAATGCAGAGAAATACATTTAAGGTCTCTTGCCTCACTAGGGTGGCCACTGGCTTCACCCAAGAAAGCCGGACCTCACCGACCATGCCTCCAAGCCACACCTACTTGATTAAGCCACGCCCACATCCATGAAGCCATTCCCCATCACTGCCCGGGGGGGGGGGGGGGGGGTTTAGAAGGGAGGGGGTGCTTCTCTCCCCCTCAGTCAGCCACAGGGAGCCATGTCTGCTGTTCTAGTGACTGGGGGTAAAAGAAGCCTCAGTCAGTTGCTGAAGCTCACACAGCGCAATGATGCTGTCTGAGCGTGAGCTACTGAAAGGGTGGACATCCCTGTGTCCGTCCAGGCTCTGCGCCGGAAGGAGGACAGGGAGCCTGAAAACCGGACTGTCCGGCCTAAAACCGGATGTCTGGCCATCCTATGCCTCACATCCTTACATGAATATTGTCTTAGAGCAGGGGCGTATCTACCATTGCGGCAGACCATGCAACTGCTATGGGGCCCAGGGCAAGAGGGGGCCCAGTCTTAGTTGGGATTATCCCCTCTTCTACTACAACTTTTAGCAAATGAGGCAGTGGAAAAATGGCCCAAGGGTCACTGAAAAGGGTTTAGGCAGCAACCCTTTTGTCCTGTGTGGGGGGCCCGAAAAAAGCAAGAGCGGTGCGCTCACCTGGCTATGATATGAGAGGAGGCACGGACAACGCCGGGAGCCTTGGCGTGAAGGTAAGCATCCAAATAAAGCAGAAGAAAAATTTCAGCTTCCAAACAATCGTTCCAAACTTTATTGTTTAAGTGCGTTAAAAACCAGAAAAACAGTCCATGTCTACGCGTTTTGGATCTAGTGATGTTGATTCTTATTCATGTGTGGGGGGCCTGGTTTGATCCTTGCTATGGGGCCCTTACTTCTCTATGTACGTCACTGTCTTAGAGTCTTATTTTTCAAGTCAGTGCTTTTTGATGTGTTGCTCTGAGACGTGTGGTCTCCTGCTCGCCTCTTTTCCCCCTGCAGTTCTCTCCAAGCCTCACTTCCTTTCTGCAAGTGCTAAATAACTTCTCTGGCGTGTGCTGGGTGGGCGAATATTTCTCTTCTGTGCATCGTCCCTCTTTGTCTTGTTATTGAGCTTTGTTCCAGAACCGCATTCTTGAAGACTCCTCAAATCAATCAACGTTTAAAAAGCCTTCAAAACTTTCTGTTGTACCTGATACGCATGAGGAATTTATCATAGCCGACTGTTATAGGTTCCATACACTTTATATAAAGGGCATCGGTCAGCAGATTTGTACCTATGACACTGGCTGACCTGTTACATGTGCGCTTGGCAGCTGAAGACATCTGTGTTGGTCCCATGTTCATATGTGCCCACATTGCTGAGAAAAATGATGTTTTAATATATGCAAATGAGCCTGTAGGTGCAATGGGGGCATTGCCGTTACACCTAGACGCTCTGTTCTCTGCAAGTGCTGCGTCCCCACACTTTGAAAGGGCCAGGCAGTGTAGACGTCATATTGCCTGGCCCTCTCAATCAAAGTGCAGGGGGTGCGGCAGTTGCAGAGAGAGCAGAGCCTCTAGGAGTGACACCATTGCTCCTAGAAGCTCATTTGCATATACTAAAACATGATTCTTCTCAGCAATGTGGGCACATGTGAACATGGGACCAACACAGATGCCGTCAGCTGCCAAGCGCACAAGTACAGTTACAGGTCAGGCGGTTTCATAGGTACAAATCTGCTGACAGATGTCCTTTAAAGGGTGAGTCTGGTCATTACGCATAGTAACAGAACTGCTGAGTGTCTCGGAGGGAGCACAGTTTTCAAATTCTCCTAAGAGTGGGAGAGGTTTTCTCTAGAGTTTTATGTCAGTTCCTACTAGTGGTCTTGTAGTCCATGCTATGTTCCTCTGGGAAAAGGGTATGCAAATTGGACCTTTTTCCAAAAAGAAAAGAAAGCTATGCCTCTAGTGCCACCAGATGTCAATCTTATAAGTCAAGACCTTGAGGCATAAAGAGAATTTGCATAACTTTTTCTCAGAGAACTGCGTGGCCTATAAGACTTCTTACACCTACTAGGCTGTCTACACAAGGAGAAATAGTACCCTGGCTCCTGATAAAGATCTCTCACACTTTTAAAGGGGTATTTCCATCTCAGACATTAGTGGCATAATGCTATGATATGCCACCAATGCCAGATAGGTGTCCCACATTTGGGACCTGCTTCCTACCTCCAGAACAGACCCCCCCAAATGAAGGAAAATGCACCACACAAACAAGGCCACACTCTATTCACCACTATGGGAGTTCTGAAAATGGCTGAACACCAGCTGGTCTATATACGACAGTCCTATAGCGGTGCATGCAGAGGTGGCCATGCATGTGTGGTCCGCTCTTCATTAATTTCTATGGGATTTCCAAAAATAGCCAAACTCGCTTGCTCGCATATGTTCGTAACTCCTATAGAATGTACTGCAAATGGAGAGCAGATGCGCATTCGAGTTGTAATCTCCTTCGCTTTTAGGGGCTTCTTCTGGAGATCGGTGCGGGTTACACCTTTGGGACCTGGTTCTATCTGACATTGGTGGCATAAGGATATGTGACTGTTCTTGCTCTTAAGCAGGGAACCCCGTCCGTGGCATTCAAATGGCCTAATAAGAGTGTCCCCGTGACCCCCACATTGTGTCACGCTAAACAACCAACAGTGACCAAGACGAGCAGAAGAAGGAAAGATCAAATCAAGTGCCTGCACAGCTCTCTTGATCAAGGTCTGGGGACTTATGGTCAGAAAACCGCTTTAAAGTTGAGTTTCAGGTGAAGTAACTCTTGAAATCAGGAAAACCAAAGAAAGGAATTCATAGGGATCATTCATGGCCCCCAGCTGAATACACTTCCATTGCTGTTCCTATCTGTGGGACCAGCAGATCCATTTTTTCGCTCACAGACTGGTTGGTTTTGGAGGCTTTTCTTTATATTTCTTGAATACTCTACTTGGGAAAGGCTTTTGGTAATTGTCCCATTAGGCAGCGTAAGAGGTGCCTCTGATTAATGATATTTATTTTTTATAAGGACAAGGCTGAAATATCATTGTAAGGAACGGAGCAGCGGGTGATGGGGTACATAACTTGAGGGTGGGGGAATATACATGGGAGCCGGCGCTTCTATCACCTGTAGAATCCAACACTGCCATAAACAGATGCAAGTAACATCAGACCTAATGAGCCGCACCTCGTCTGAGCTGCGAATAAGATGCCTCATAAGACAGATGAGACTTTGGTGCCCCAGTAAATCGCTCCTCATTCTTCTCTGTCACATTACACAAGTCAGACACGCCAGAAAGATTTCCTATTCTCGGAGACTGTCTTTATACTTAACCCTTCTGGAGTGCAAGCTGAAAGGGGATGCCCACTTTGAAGGACCTCTATTTTGTTAGAAGTGTCTGCTATTGATAAGATGATAACTAAGGGTCCTACTGTTGGGTCCCCCAGGGATCAGCTGTAATCTGGGAAGAAACATGCAGCAAGTGTTCGATTCCCTGCAGCGCCATCACAGGCTAAATAAAGCATTGCACAATGTCCATTTAAATCAGTGGTGTGACAATGCATGGACATGCCAGGTCCTCCAGAGTGACAGAAACTCTTTGCAGCTGCTCTCATTGACTAATGGATGAGGGTCCTGAATTAGAGACCACAACCCTATGATCACCAATAGGATTTTGTTGATTCAGACATGCACTCAGTCAGTCCCCAACAAAATGCTTGCCGATAAAGGAGTCATCTGCCTTGCAGGTTCCTAGAAACAAGTGCCAGAACCAAGAGTTGCCCGGAACATGGAGGTAGGGTAGGGATGTTATAGGGGGTCTCCTGGGTGAGCAGCCTTTATGACCGCAATGTGCCCAGATATAGCTGATTGAAATGGGCCATCTAAACTAGTCATCCCCTAGAAGATGTCCTAATAGAGGTGAATTAATGGGGGCATCCACTTCACTGGAATAAAGTCTGCACAGACAGGTTGTGATTCCTCTTGACGGCAGCTCATGAAAAATTGTTAGTTGCTGCAGTACATGATTTTCCAAATCGGTATGTCTGTCCTCACTCATCTACTGCAGCTTTAGATAAAAGGGGGAAATTCTTTAATAAAATGATCGGAAAGATTTGGTATACTTGGGTGACAGAGAGGGCAGCATAGGGGCCAGCAGCAATGTCCTGTAGCACTGGGGTCTGGAGTTTGAAACAATCCAGTGGTCACAACTTAATGGAGTGAATCTTCCATGAGTTGCCTCCAACATTACCAAAGAAACAGCGGGTGAGCCAACTGGATTCTTCTGAAATTGGCCATAGTGTGTGTGTGAGAGTGGGAGAATGGAATTTGAACTTCTGGGGATAGGGTTGATTAGAGTGTGTGAATTACAAGAAGTACGGTTGCAAAAAAAAGTATGTGAACCCTTTGGAATGATATGGATTTCTGCACAAATTGGTCATAAAATGTGATCTAATCTTCATCTAAGTCACAACAATAGACAATCACAGTCTGCTTAAACTAATAACACACAAAGAATTAAATGTTAACATGTTTTTATTGAACACACCATGTAAACATTCACAGTGCAGGTGGAAAAAGTATGTGAACACTTGGATTTAATAACTGGTTGAACCTCCTTTGGCAGCAATAACTTCAACCAAACGTTTCCTGTAGTTGCAGATCAGACGTGCACAACGTTCAGGAGTAATTCTTGACCATTCCTCTTTACAGAACTGTTTCAGTTCAGAAATATTCTTGGGATGTCTGGTGTGAATCGCTTTCTTGAGGTCATGCCACAGTATCTCAATCGGGTTGAGGTCAGGACTCTGACTGGGCCACTCCAGAAGGTGTATTTTCTTCTGTTTAAGCCATTCTGTTGTTGATTTACTTCTATGCTTTGGGTCGCTGTCCTGTTGCAACACCCATCTTCTGTTGAGCTTCAGCTGGTTGACAGATGGCCTTAAGTTCTCCTGCAAAATGTCTTGATAAACTTGGGAATTCATTTTTCCTTCGATGATAGCAATCCATCCAGGCCCTGACGCAGCAAAGCAGCCCCAAACCATGATGCCCCCACCACCATACTTCTCAGTTTGGATGAGATTTTGATGTTGGTGTGCTGTGCTTCTTTTTCTCCACACATAGTTTTGTGTGTTTCTTCCAAACAACTCAACTTTGGTTTTATCTGTCCACAGAATATTTTGCTAGTTCTGCTGTGGAACATCCAAGTGCTCTTGTGCAAACTGTAAACGTGCAGCAATATTTTTTTGGACAGCAGTGGCTTCCTCTGTGGTATCCTCCCATGAAATCCATTCTTGTTTAGGGTTTTACGTATCGTAGATTCGCTAACAGGAATGTTAGCATATGCCAGAGACTTTTGTAAGTCTAAAGCTGAAACTCTAGGATTCTTCTCCACCTCATTGAGCAGTCTGCGCTGTTCTCTTGCAGTCATCTTTAGAGGACGGCCACTCCTATGGAGAGTAGCAGGAGTTCTGAACTTTCTCCATTTATAGACAATTTGTCTTACCGTAGACTGATGAACAGCAAGGCTTTTGGAGATACTTTTATAACCCTTTCCAGCTTTATGCAAGTCAACAATTCTTAATCATAGGTCATCTGAGAGGTCTTTTGTGCGAGGCATTATTCACATCAGGCAATGCTTCTCGTGAAAAGCAAACCCAGAACTGGTGTGTGTTTTTTATAGGGCAGCTGTAACCAACACCTCCAATCTCATCTCATTGATTGGACTCCAGTTGGCTGACACCTCAATCCAATTAGCTCTTGGAGATGTCATTAGTCTAGGGGGTTCACATACTTTTTCCACCTGCACTGTAAATGTTTACATGGTATGTTCAATAAAAACGTGGTAACATTTAATTATTTGTGTGTTATTAGTTTAAGCAGACTGTGATTGTCTATTGTTGTGACTTAGATGAAGATCAGATCACATTTTATGACCAATTTGTACAGAAATCCATATCATTCCAAAGGGTTCACATACTTTTTCTTGCAACTGTAGTTTGTAAACCCCTGGGGACAAGGATGATGGGAGTGATACATGAGAGATAAGGAGATAATATTGTGAGCTCCTAGGGATAGATTAAAAATGTATACAGGTTGTGTGCAACCTGATGTCGGCTATCCCTGCCCCTTCTTCCTCATGTGTATGTCTAGCAGTCTCCTCACTAACCTCTCAATTTCTCCTACAGTAAAGAGGCGCATTGTAATGTTGCAGCGCCTCCTCAGGCATGCAGTCCTTGGGACCGGTGCCTGGTACCAAACGTTAGTCATCTGAGGATAGTTTCACACTAGCATTTACAGCCTGCAGGTTCCGTCACTGCTGCAATGCTGTCCGGCCCCATTAACTGTAATGGAGTCTGAAGCTGATTCAGCCAAAACCCTGCAAAGATCATAAGGGGAGATTTATCAAAACTGGTGTAAAGGAAAACTGGCTTAGTTGCCATAGCAACCAGTCAGATTCTACCTTTCATTTTACAAAGGAGCTCTGAAAAATGAAAAGTGAACTCTAATTGGTTGCTATGGGCAACTAAACCAGTTTTCATTTATTACGGTTTTGATAAATCTCCCCCTTTGACTCCCCGTCCCAGCTTCTGGGCTTCATTGCGAGCACCCTGTCCCCCAGAAGGGATTTTTGCCTGTAGCATTTACTTACTAAGGAAGTAAACATAAAGAAAGAAAACCTATTATAATATAAAATATCCATGGTACACATTAGGGGCCTGCACCACATATTCTGATCAGATGTTTGGGCCCAGGGGGAATCTGAGGCCATACAATGTGCTTAAACTGTGAAATAGTTTGGCGGTGTGAAGGAATTGGCTCGAAGGACCTGACGCCCCGGGAGATTTGACTCAATCGCTGCATCTGTTTGATGCTGATGTCATAGCCAACGGTATAAGGGAGAGAGACTGAAGGAGGGAGGTGGACGTGCTGGTCTCTGAAGTGGTGCGAGCTGCCCACATTGCTGGTGGTAGAAACGACAGAAGCTCCCGTGTACTTGGGAGAGACTGCAAAAGTCGAAGGACGTTTACAGGTCTCTTAAGTGACTGCACAAGGGTATAAATTTCGTACCATACATCGAAATGGGATAGGGGATAACTAACTGATCAGTGGGGACTGACCACTGAAACCCCACAATCCTGAGAATAGGAGTCCGCTGTCCTGATAGAGCAGCAGGTCGAGCATGCTCCCTGCCGCTCCATTAATTCTCTATGAGACTTCTGGAATTAGCTAGGAACAGCGCTCAACTATTTCCAGCAGTCCTGTGAAGAATGAATGGAGCGGCAGGGAGAATGCTCGACCATCAGTACATTGAAACATGACTCCTTTCCTCAGGATCGCGGGTTTGAGTTGCTGTGGACAGGGGATAACTTTGAAACCTGGCACAGACCCCCAGTTCCCTCCTGCCATTCTTATAAATAACTATTCATTGCACAGGTTGGTAACAGGTATTGAGCCTCCCTTTCTCCAGTGGTGTCATCCTATTCCCACCCTCCAACAGAGCCATCTTATTCCCATCGTCTAGCAGAGCCATCTTATTCCAACCCTCCAGCGGAGCCATCTTATTCCAACCCTCCAGCACAGCCATCTTATTCCCACCCTCCAGCACAGCCATCTTATTCCCACCCTCCAGCACAGCCATCTTATGCTCACCCTCCAGCACAGCCATCTTATTCCCACCCTCCAGCACAGCCATCTTATTACCACCCTCCAGCACAGCCATCTTATTCCCACCCTCCAGCACAGCCATCTTATGCTCACCCTCCAGCACAGCCATCTTATTCCCACCCTCCAGCACAGCCATCTTATTACCACCCTCCCGCACAGCCATCTTATTCCCACCCTCCAGTACAGCCATCTTATTCCCACCGTCCAGCAGAGCCATTTTATTCCCACCCACCAGCGGAGCCATCTTATTCCAACCCTCCAGCGGAGCCATCTTATTCCAACCCTCCAGCAGAGCCATCTTATTCCAACCCTCCACCACAGCCATCTTATTCCCACCCTCCAGCACAGCCATCTTATTCCCACCCTCCAGCACAGCCATCTTATTCCCACCCTCCAGCACAGCCATCTTATTCCCACCCTCCAGCACAGCCATCTTATTTCCACCCTCCAGTACAGCCATCTTATTCCCACCCTCCAGTACAGCCATCCTATTCCCACCGTCCAGCAGAGCCATTTTATTCCCACCCACCAGCGGAGCCATCTTATTCCAACCCTCCAGCAGAGCCATCTTATTCCAACCCTCCACCACAGCCATCTTATTCCCACCCTCCAGCACAGCCTTCTTATTCCCACCCTCCAGCACAGCCATCTTATTCCCACCCTCCAGCACAGCCATCTTATTCCCACCCTCCAGCACAGCCATCTTATTCCCACCCACCAGCACAGCCATCTTATTCCCACCCACCAGCACAGCCATCTTATGCCCACCCTCCAGCACAGCCATCTTATTCCCACCCTCCAGCACAGCCATCTTATTCCCACCGTCCAGCAGAGCCATTTTATTCCCACCCACCAGCGGAGCCATCTTATTCCCACCCACCAGCGGAGCCATCTTATTCCCACCCTCCAGCACAGCCATCTTATTACCACCCTCCAGCACAGCCATCTTATTACCACCCTCCAGCACAGCCATCTTATTCCCACCCTCCAGGGGAGCCATCTTATTCCCACCCTCCAGCAAAGCCATCTTATTACCACCCTCCAGTACAGCCATCTTATTCCCACCGTCCAGCAGAGCCATTTTATTCCCACCCTCCAGCACAGCCATCTTATTACCACCCTCCAGCACAGCCATCTTATTACCACCCTCCAGCACAGCCATCTTATTCCCACCCTCCAGGGGAGCCATCTTATTCCCACCCTCCAGCAAAGCCATCTTATTCCCACCCTCCAGCAAAGCCATCTTATTACCACCCTCCAGCACAGCCATCTTATTACCACTCTCCAGGGGAGCCATCTTATTTTTACCGTCCAGGGGAGCCATCTTATTTCCACCCTCCAGCATAGCCATCTTATTCCCACCCACCAGCGGAGCCATCTTATTCCCACCCACCAGCGGAGCCATCTTATTCCCACCCTCCAGCACAGCCATCTTATTCCCACCCTCCAGCACAGCCATCTTATTCCCACCCTCCAGCACAGCCATCTTATTCCCACCCTCCAACAGAGCCATCTTATTCCCACCCTCCAACAGAGCCATCTTATTCCCACCCTCCAGCAGAGCCATTTTATTCCCACCCTCCAGCAGAGCCATCTTATTCCCACCCACCAGCAGAGCCATCTTATTCCAACCCTCCAGTACAGCCATCTTATTACCACCCTCCAGCAGAGCCATCTTATTCCAACCCTCCAGTACAGCCATCTTATTCCCACCCTCCAGGGGAGCCATCTTATTTACACCTTCCAGCACAGCCATCTTATTCCCACCCTCCAGCTGAGCCATCTTATTCCCATGCTCCATTGGAGCCATCTTATTCCCACCCTCCAACAGAGCCATCTTATTCCCACCGTCCAGCAGAGCCATTTTATTCCCACGGTCCCACCCTCCAGCGGAGCCATCGTATGCCCACCCTCCAGCAAAGCCATCATATGCCCACCCTCCAGCAAAGCCATCGTATGCCCACCCTCCAGCAAAGCCATCGTATGCCCACCCTCCAGCAGAGCCATCTTATGCCCACCCTCCAGCAGAGCCATCTTATGCCCACTCTCCAGCAGAGCCATCTTTTGCCCACCCTCCAGAAGAGCCATCTTATGCCCACCCTCCAGAAGAGACATCTTATGCCCACCCTCCAGCAAAGCCATCTTATTCCCACCCTCCAGCACAGCCATCTTATGCCCACCCTCCAGTGGAGCCATCTTATTCCAACCCTCCAGTGGAGCCATCTTATTCCCATGCTTCATTGGAGCCATTTTATTCCCACCCTCCAGCGGACCCATCTTATGCCCACCCTCCAGCAAAGCCATCTTATTCCCACCCTCCAACAAAGCCATCTTATGCCCACCCTCCAGCAAAGCCATCTTATGCCCACCCTCCAGCAGAGCCATCTTATGCCCACCCTCCAGCAAAGCCATCTTATGCCCACCCTCCAGCAAAGCCATCTTATTCCCCCCTCCAGCAGAGCCATCTTATGCCCACCCTCCAGCTCAGCCATCTTATGCCCACCCTCCAGCAGAGCCCTCTTATTCCCACCCTCCAGCAGAGCCCTCTTATTCCCACCCTCCAGTGTCATCCTGTACATTGACAGCCGCAGCGCTTTGTGGGATTGCTGACATTGGAACGCAGCATGCTCTTTTAACAAGTTGGCTGTGACTTTCTGCCTCGGCTCAGCCCCGGATTGTGCTGCCTGTTATTAAACTACAAGCTGATTCCCCTCCCAGCTCCACCAGGAGCATCTCTCCCCACACTCATCCGATCAGAGGCAGTTACCAGAGCAACGGGAAAGATTCCGGTCTCCATGGTGACGGCGGGTCATCTTATCTCACCTGGCATTCTCTGAGCTGAGAGAGACACATGGATGGCCGTTCTCTTGCTGTCCATCATTCCAGAGTGTCCACCCCCGCTACCTGCCGGCTGCCTGACTCCACATTATTATAAAGCCCCAAGATCTGATATTAAGCTCTCATTAACCCTTGCTCCTGCCACATCTGGTCTTGTTTTTTTTTGCTGTACAATTGAGAAATATCCAGTCAGCAGCTTCCTCGTGGACTGAGCGACAGGGGTGAAGCAGTCCTCAGGCCCGTTTTATTTGTTTTTTCAGAGAGGACAAGGTGAAAAAGGTACAGTTGTAGGGAGGTGCTAGGGTCTCTGTGGCTGGTGACCCTCAAAAAAATGGCCATACATAGCACAGACAATCACTTCTTAACCAATTGTATATGTATTCTAGGGTAGAAACCAAGCATCTAAACAAGTAACTTATGAATGATATCCCCAGGCCTAGTTCCTGTCTGAAGCCTCTGCTTTCTAGTTCCACTGTTTCAGGCTGGCTCAGTTATGGGGGCACTGTTACAGGTGGGCTCAGTTATGTGGTCACTGTTGCAGGCTGGACTTGTTTTGAGGACACTGTTGCAGGCTGGCTCCGTTATGGGGCACTGTTGCAGGCTGGCTGAGTTATGGGGCACTGTTTTAGGCTGGCTCTGTTATGGAGGCACCAATGCAGGCTGGCTCTGTTATGGGGCATCAGTGCAGGCTGGCTCTGTTATGGGGCACTGTTGGAGGCAGACTGTGTTAAGGAGAAATGTTGCAGGTTGGTTCCATAAGGAGGCACTTTTCCAGGCTGGCTTTTTTTTTATGGGGCCACTGTTGCAGGTTGGCTTGGTTATGAGGACCCTGTTGCAGACTGGCTCTGTTATGGCGGCTTTTGTGCTAGATATATGTTATGGAGGCACTTTTATTCTCTGTTATGGAGGCATTTTTGCTGTTTGGCTCTATAATGGGGGCAATGTTGCAGGCTGGCCCTGTAATGGGGACACCGTCATCAGGACAAGACTTGTGCAGTTTACAGCAGATTTATGCCTGTGCACCCCACACACCTCATTGTCCTCCATTGCTGTACCTATATCACCTGTCAGAAGTTACATTTTAAGCGGAGTTCCCCTTTAATATCAGTTCTGACTGGAATTGCTCTTTAAGCTTCGCTGTTGCTACCGCTTTGTAATTTGCCCATTTGTGAACAAGACAGTATCCCGTTGTCATGGAAACCGGTTTCATCTGACAAGGCTGCGTCTGTGACTACTCCACCCTGCATCCAGTAAAGAGCTCCCTGAGTATTAGGATGATACATCTCTCTATACTGTGGCTTTGTTACTCTTGCTCTCGTTATGGGGGGCCACCTTTGTATTTCCATAGAGGGTACCATTGTCTGTCTGCAGCAGGCATATCTTAAGGCTTTCTGCCCTGCATCAAACATGGCAGCCAGTGCCCCGGGCGCTGTGCCTTGGGCCTGCTGTTTTCAGGGGAAGCAGTCACGGATGGCAGGCTTTACAGGTTGCCAGGTAACCAACGTATTGGAAGAGTCATGTGACTGCTAATTTGGAGACATGCGGCTCCTTACTACGCCATTGAATCTGACATAATCTGAGAGGTAACGCAGTGCGGCCTGGAGTGTAACCACTCTGCAAATCACTAAATTATCCGTCCTGCGGTTCAACTTCTGACTGACATTGTGTACTGCTAAATACACCACACCGGTCACCACTGAGGCTGTTAAACGGATACGCCACCTTATGTCTCTGTGCAATGCAAGCTATTGTCTTCTGTTATCAGCCTTTTCAGGTTATGGCTGGGGCTGCACATATTGCATGACGACAAATCTCAGAAAGTCATTTCTGTGACTTGTCTACAACTTGCTGTCTTGCGAGGGTCATTTGTCTGTAATAAAAACAACCAAATCGCAGAAAAGTCACAGGTAACTTGCAGCTAAACGCGACTTACATTGTAGTAGCAAATATCATGGGAGGCAGAACTTGGTGTTTTAAAACTGTGAAAAAAATAAGTAGCGTGCTTTATCTTGGAGCGGAATCGTATGGGAAGTCAATTCCCACTGAAATGAATAGAAAGTAGGAAAAAAAAAAAAATGAGCCAAAAACCGTGTAGAAAAATGTAGAATGGATTCTACTCAGATTTTTTCATCGTGCTTTCAAAATCCGTTGTGTCTACATACGCTTAAAGGGGTTGTATCATCTCAGACGTTGGGGGCCCGTCGCTAGGATATGCCCCCCAATGTCTGATAGGTGCGGTTCCCACCTCTGGGACCTGCACCTATCTCTGGAATGGAGCCCACAAAGTGAAGCAGTGCAGCTTTAGATATGAGTAAAGTGAACGGCTTGGTGTAACTGAAGATCCCTAAGATAAAGTGTTTGTGAACTAGTTGTGGTTTTTAGCCGAATGATCGTTCGGCTATTACCTGTCATACACATACGCGTTCAGTTTGGAAAGATGTAGCAGAGCTAACCTTACCTGTGATGTTACACAGGACTGCTTGTAAAAGAATGATCTTGTCCTAAAGTAGAGACCTTACAAGCCCTAAGGTTATTTGAAAGAATGATGCTCACTAAATAACCCCAGGCCAGTGCGGAGCATCCGCTGTCCATGGTGCTAAAATACACACTGGCATGGATGCAAGAGTAACAAACCCGACAGCTGAGCTGCAGACAAGGTTCAGTGTCATGTACATAAAGCTTTGGACAGCTGAGGCATGATACAGTAGTACCCAGCACAGGCAATCCTCTGTGAGCTAAGCACATCAGCACTAAAAATCTCTCTCCTGTCCTGAAAGTTTGTTACAATGTATCAGTGCAGGTGTTGGTATTAGGCCTCGTTCACATCACCGTTTCTCCTTTCCGTTCTCCGGCTCCGTTGAAGAGCAGGAAAACGGAAAGGACGGGTTCTGCAGGTAACTAGGTCCTAACTGAGCGTAACGGAGCCTAAAGACCCCATAGACTAATGGGGTCCGTTCCGTGTCCGCTCAGAATATGATTTTTGAGCGGACTGGGAGTAAACGTCTGTATGTAGGTAAGTAAATGGCCCAGTGATAGAAAACAGAGGGTGGTAAATAACGGGGTTATCCGATTTCTGATACATCCCCCCCCATGTGCCGGGCCCCTCACAGGTAATATACTTACCCCACTCCCAGCACCGCTCCTGGTCCCCACACCACCGCTGCTGTTTTCATCCGTGTGCAGGGAGAAGCAGCAGCGGCGGTGCGAGGACCAAGAACGGTGCCGGGAGCGGGGTAAGCATATTACCTGTGAGGGGCCTGGCACATGGGTGGGGATGTTTCAGAAATCAAAAAAAAAATTTAATGGTACACACTCAGATTGGGTCACTGTCACTAGTGGGGTACCTCAGGGGTCAGTATTGGGTCCTATTCTCTTTAATATATTTATTAATGATCTTGTAGAAGGCTTGCACATTAAAATAGCAATTTTCGCAGATGACACTAAACTGTGTAAAGTAATTAACACTGAAGAGGATAGTATACTGCTACAGAGGGATCTGGATAGATTGCAGGCTTGGGCAGAGAAGTAGGCAAATGAGGTTTAAGGCTGGGATCACACCTGAGCGTTTTACAGCGCGTTCCTACGCGCTGTAAAACGCTCAACAGGCAAGAACCAATGATTCCCTATGGGAATGGTTCTCACCTGAGCGTTTTACAGTGCGTACGAACGCGCTGTAAAACGCCCTATGCCCCAAGAAGTACAGGATCTTCTTTGGGGCGTAGTGTCGCACGTTCACGTACATAGACTTTCGGGAATGCGCGACAATGGGCGTTCGCTTGCACAGGAGCCGCGTATGTGAGACGCCCGTAGAATCGCGCATACAGAGCGCTCCATCCAGTACACTCAGGTGTGAACCCAGCGTAACACTGACAAATGTAAGGTTATGCACATTTGAAGGAATAATGCAAGTCACCTGTACATACTAAGTGGTAAAACACTCGGTAACACTGACATGGAAAAGGATATAGGAATTTTAGTGAACAGCAAACTAAGCAGTAAAAACCAGTGTCAGGCAGCTGCTGCCAAGGCCAATAAGATAATGGGTTGTATCAAAAGGGGCATAGATGCCCGTGATTAGGACATAGTCCTACCACTTTACAAATCACTAGTCAGACCACACATGGAGTACTGTGTACAGTTCTGGGCTCCTGTGAACAGGGCAGATATAGCAGAGCTGGAGAGGGTCCAGAGGAGGGCAACTAAAGCAATAACTGGAATGGGGCAACTACAGTACCCTGAAAGATGATCAAAATTAGGGTTATTCACTTTAGAAAAAAGATGACTGAGGGGAGATCTAATTACTATGTATAAATATATCAGGGGTCAGTACAGAGATCTATCCCATCATCTATTTATCCCCAGGACTGTGACTGTGACGAGGGGACATCCTCTGCGTCTGGAGGAAAGAAACACAAACATAGAAGAGGATTCTTTACGGTAAGAGCAGTGAGACTATGGAACTCTCTGCCTGAGGAGGTGGTGATGGCGAGTTCACTAACCCTGGGTTCACACCTGAGCGTTTTACAGCGCGTTCAAACGCGCTGTAAAACGCTTAAGACATGAAAACCAATGCTTCCCTATGGGAAGGGTTCACACCTGGGCGTTTTACAGCACGTACGAACGCGCTGTAAAACGCCCGATGCTCAAACAAGTACTTGAGCTTCTTTGGGGCGTTTTGACGCGCGTTTGTGGCCATAGGACACTGCAGTCAATGACACAAACGCGCGTCAAACGCGCGTTTACTATTACAAAAAACGCGCGACAAAAACGCGCGTAAAACGCGCGTTTGAGGAACGCTTAGGTGTGAACCCAGGGTAAAGGAATTCAACAGGGGCCTATAAAGGAATTTACAGGCTATAGCTACCAGAGAGGGGTCGTTGATCCAGGGAGTTATTCTGATTGCCTGATTGGAGTCAGGAATTTTTTTCTCCCTAAAATGAGTGGCTAGTGGCCATTACACCAGGTAGGAGGGGGATCTGGGGACACCTGTTCTGGAGAGAAGTTCGCGACCAGAATCTGTCAGATATTTATGGCTTAGGCTGGTTCCACGTCACCCTCAGAAGAACAGAAAAATAAAAAATGGATCCTTGATCTTGAGTGTCACTTGTGCTTATTTTGCATCTGTTTCTGTCAGTTTTATCAGAGATCTGTTATTTTAGATGGAGAAAAAGTTCTGCATGGAGAATTTTTGTCTCCCGTCTAAAATAAACGGATTTCTGACTGAACTAAAAAACAGATGCAAAATGAGCAGAACTGATGCTCAAAATAAAGATCAGTTTTTTTTTTTCTGTTCTTCAGACGGTGATGTGCATGTGGCCTTATCCTGTGGTATGCAATGGAGGCCTAAGGTGGGAATACCCCTTTAAGCTTTATTTGCATCAGTTTTTCTGGTCTCATCCACAGGGCACTGCTTTCCACACATCCTGAGGGGCATAGAAATCTGCATTGGGCTCTCTTTCAGTCTTCACTGTAGCTTTGGATTTCTGCTCATGAACCAGGTGGTATAGGACGAATAGATCTGTCGGTCGCTTCGCTATGGTGGATTGTGCCCTGCATGGAATTATGGGAGGATGCAGGTGATTATCTCCAACTACACTGCTGCATCTGTGCAGCCCCTTTAATAGCGCTTTAAAGTTACTTTGGCTTCTCATTCCTCTTTTTGCTGTTTACTCGATCTCTGGCTTTCTGCCTTCACATTTAACAAAATGCTGATAATTGCACCTTGACTTCAAGCTGTCGGGGGTTAACCCTTTCAGCGCCCAGAAGATCGGTGATGCTTTCTACCAGCTAATAGGCGGCACAGTGTTTCAGAGATGAATGGATCTGGAGACCTGGAGAAGTTAAACAGCATTGTTTGATATGTATATATAGAAGGAGGCGAGGGAGCGGCAAGCTCCGGCTGGTACCTCTCACTCCACACAGAATAGGCTGCGTCTTACTGTACAATTTCCCTGCCCTATGACTGATGTGTAATTGAGTGTTGTCACCGGGCTGTGACTTGTCCTGTCCGTAGCGTATAATCACACAGCCCTTTATATAGCAGCACTGTTCGAGTCACAGGCCCACTCTATTGTCACCCTGTGCCCCGCAGTGCAGCAAACACCCCAACAGCCCCGCACATTGCTCCATCGCCCATCCTGTTTTATCAATTATCTTTTTAAAACAGTCATATCCAAGTGGAATACGTGCCCTACACTGCCTCTTAATTCCAGGATCCCAGGAAATTCTTATAAATATAAGTCCAATCATCCCCCCTCCAAATCAACCAGTCACCAGTATATGTACCTCCTGTTCAGCAGTTGTACCTGCCATTGTATCTGCAGATAGATAATAGATATTGGATGGATAGATAGACAGATAAATAGATAGATATCGGATAGATAGATAGATATTGGATGGATGGATAATAGATAGATAACAGTTAGATAGATGATAGATATTGGACAGAATAGAAAGATAGGGATATGAAAGATAGATATGAAATAGATAGATAATAGACAGATAAGATCGATGATGGATGGATACATACAAGATAGATTAATAGATAGATAGATAGATCTTTATACTGCATCATTAATCAGGGTGGTTATCAGCTTGAGGTTATGGATTTTATAAAACTGTTGGTAACTTAGTTTATGGTTGTGTATTCGATTCATAATTTATAGCAGAATTCCCCTGTTGTCTTCTGTATCTTGGGAAAGAAGCTGGATCACTTTAAGTTCTTACATTCACCAGCAGATACACAAAGATCCCATCATCCGCTCGAGAGGGTTCTACAGAACAGGAGCTAAAAGGGCAGGTCTAGCCATCACTGATGGGGAAAGTAGAGGTCTTAAAAATCCCTTTATTTTATCCTGAATGTTCTTTTCATGCCTCAAGATGCAGCATAGATTTTATATTCTGGGATAAGCGGTTTTTGTATGGTGTATGAGCTACAACAATCTGGTTGTCACATTTCAGCCCATTCAGCTGAAGAACAGAACTACTATAAAGCACCATGCGTATGGCCGTGTCTCTATTTCGGTCAGTAAAATAGGAATACATTTCGTGTGTATTCTGCTTTTTTTTTTTTTACTTAATAGAAATGACTCTTCTTGTCCATGGTGGGGACCAGAATAGGACATGGGTCAGTGTTTTATCTCCTAATAAACCAATGTAAAAGAAAATGGTCACGTACCTGAGGCCTATTGGTGCTACCACATATAGTTTTTTGGTGTGTGTTTAGTTTGTTAAGAAATATGTGTGCAAGATATGCACCTGACTTTTTGTGGTATTTCTGGTCAAATACAATGCTGCCTCCTATGTACAAGAATATAACTACTATAATACTGTCTCCTATGTACAAGAATATAACTACTATAATACTGCCTCCTATGTACAAGAATATAACTACTATAATACTGTCCCTATGTACAAGAATATAACTACTATAATACTGCCTCCTATGTACAAGAATATAACTACTATAATACTGTCCCTATGTACAAGAATATAACTACTATAACACTGCTCCCTATGTACAAGAATATAACTACTATAATACTGCTCCCTATGTACAAGAATATATAACTACTATAATACTACCTCCTATGTACAAGAATATAACTACTATAATACTGCCTCCTATGTACAAGAATATAACTACTATAATACTGTCCCTATGTACAAGAATATATAACTACTATAATACTGTCCCTATGTACAAGAATATATAACTACTATAATACTACCTCCTATGTACAAGAATATAACTACTATAATACTGCCTCCTATGTTCATGAATATAACTACTATAATACTGCAAACACACAAAATCCAAGCGTTCATCCAAAATACATCAGAGAAAGTTTGCTTTTTTGTGTCTTGTTTCATGTAGATTTTAAAATGAAGTTTCAATAAAGGATCTGAAACTCTTACCAGTGGCTTGGGAAATATTCCTTTGTTTTATTATAATACTATCCCCTGTGTACAAGAATATTACTACTATAATACAGTTTCCTAGGTACCAGAATATAAGGATTATAATACTATACTATAATGATTACTATACTATAGTACCTATGTCTAACAAAATAACTGCTTTAATACTGCTTTTTAATCACAGCTAAGACAATAACCCCCTCAGAGAGTGAATATGCCAAGGTAGTATAAATCAAATGTAAAGTATTCACAGAGTACCACCCTAATTAAAACATAGCCTTTATTTATAAACGCTAAAATTACCCAAAAACTAAGTATACAAAAAATACATATATATTATTGAATTAAAGATAGTGTAGACAGAACGGTCATAACTATTCCACAATACGGGATAGGGCAATATTGTAGGCAGGGTGGTCATGGTCTGATATGGGGCCTTTCTCTAATCCCCTATACTGTAAACCCCTGCCTATAAAACGGAACACCCCCCCCCCCCCCGAAAAAGGCGATCCCGTCTTCAGGAACCTCCTAAAGCCCTTGGATGGCCCTGAAGACAGATGTTAAAGACACCTAGGTAGGGTGTCCTGAAGCGGGTCTATTAGATAACCTACTCTTAGGCTGGGTTCACACCTCAGCGTTTTACAGCACGTTCCTACGCTCTGTAAAACGCTCAACAAGGAGAAACCAATGCTTCCCTATGGGAATGGTTCTCACCTGGGCGTTTTACAGCGCGTACGATCGCGCTGTAAAACGCCCGACGCCCCAAGAAGTACATGCTTGCAAACGCCGGTACAATCGCACATACAGAGCGCTCCTTTCAGAACGCTCAGGTGTGAACCCAGCATAAACACAAAAAATAATTAAGTGCTGAGTACATCAAAGTAACAAACAAATACTGAGTATATCAAAATAAACCCACGCTGAATACATAATGATAGAGAGGTATAATGCTGAGTACATCAGAATACAATAGTGCTGAGTCCATCAAGGTGAGTCATTGCTGAATACATAGTGATAGATGCTAAATGCTATTTCTGCAGTATCTGGTTATATATTAATTAACCAAAAGACACCTTCAGCTTCCAGAGATCATTACAAAGTATAGGTCCCTTTATTCCAACGCGTTTCGCCCAGTGCATGAAGTGGGCTCATCAGGGGACATCAATGCAGCATTTAAATAAGCATCAGAGGAATTATTGCATATATGACCCAACCTGGTGTCCACCACTTTTTTGTGACACCAGTTAGTTATAGATAAAGGGTAATAAGCGTTAATAAGACACTGATTCAGCAAAAAGATAGCAGCTCCTACTAGGTGACGCAGACTTTGTGTCACAGCAGCCCGTGTACCTTATGGAACAGCATCTAAATTGGCTGATAACCAACCTTGGTTTAACATATGGGGCACGCAAGTACCTGTTATCTGTGCAATCTTTGATGAAGCAGTTTTACATCTTATGCGAGGATGTACATACCGTAACCTATCTGTATGTAATGTGAGGGTGTCTTCAGGCCCACTGGTTCAACCTCTTCACTGCTTTCTTTTTGCTGAATCAGTGTCTTATCAACGCTTACCCTTTATCTATAACTAACTGGTGTCACAAAAAAGTGGTAACCAGGTACTGCAGAAATAGCATTTAGCATCTATCTATCACTATGTATTCAGCAATGACTCACCTTGATGGACTCAGCACTACTGTATTCTAGTGTACTCAGCATTATACCTCTCTATCATTATGTATTCAGCATGGGTTTATTTTGATATATTCAGTATTTGTTTGTTACTTTGATGTACTCAGCGCTTATTATTTATTATTTTTTAGTGTTTAGAGTAGGTTATCTAATAGACCCGCTTCAGGACACCCTGCCTAGGTGTCTTTAACATCTGTCTTCAGGGCCATCTAAGGACTTTTAGGAGGATCCTGAATATGAGATTGCCCTTATCGGGGCGGCTATTCCGTTTTATAGGCAGGGGTGAGGATTAGAGAAAGGTCCCGTATCAGACCATCACCACCCTGCCTACAATATTGCCCTATCCCGTATTGTGGAATAGTTATGACCGTTCTGTCTACACTATCTTTGATTAAATATATTTATTTATTTTTGTATCCTTTGTTTTTGGGTAATTTTTGCGTTTATGAATAAAGGCTATGTTTTAATTAGGGTGGTACTCTGTGAATACTTTGCTATAATACTGCTGTCTATCTAATGAAATGTACTGATTGCAGTATCACTCTCAGCGTACAAGAATATTTGTACTATAATACTGCCCCCAGGTACAAGAATATACCTACTATAATACTGCCTCCTATGTACAAGAATATAACTACTATAATACTGCCTCCTATGTTCTAGAAAATAACTGCTATAATGTTGCTCCCTATGTACAATAATATAACTACTATAATACTGCTCCTATATACAAGAATATAACTACTATAATACTGCCTCCTATGTACAAGAATATTTGTACTATAATACGACCTCCTATGTACAAGAATATAACTACTATAATACTGCCTCCTATGTACAAGAGTATACTACTATAATACTGCCTCCTATGTACAATAATATAACTACTATAATACTGCTCCTATATACAAGAATATAACTACTATAATACTGCCTCCTATGTACAAAAATATTTGTACTATAATACGACCTTCTATGTACAAGAATATAACTACTATAATACTGCCTCCTATGTACAAGAGTATTCCTACTATAATACTGCCTCCTATGTACAAGAATATAACTACTATAATACTGCCTCCTATGTACAAGAATATAACTACTATAATACTGCCCCTATGCAAAATAATATAACTACTATAATACTGCTCCTATATACAAGAATATAACTGCTATAATACTGACTCCTATGTGCAAGAACATAACTACTATAATACTGCCTCCTATGTACAAGAATATAATTACTATAATACTGCCTCCTATGTACAAGAATATAATTACTATAATACTGCCTCCTATGTACAAGAATATAATTAGTATAATACTGCCTCCTATGTACAAGAATATGACTGCTATGATACTGCTGTAAAGAAAAAAGGGGTCAGTCAGCACATCCTAATGCGCAGGTGCACGTTGCTATGGCTGAAAACACAAATACCTCTCCTGGTGCACCTGCACATTGTGATGTGCTGACTGACCCCTTTTTTTTCTTTGCAGTTTGTACCGGAGGTGTGGCTGACTCTTCAGTCTTGCACTCCTGACCAGCCTTTCTGCCCCATAGGGTGATTTTAATTAGTCTAAGTATAAAGCTGTAATCTGCTCTCCCTCACTCACTGGAAGCCTTTTGGCACTAGGAGAGGTATAGGGTGGACTCTCATTGCATTCGTTGGGGGGCCATCTGGCACCAGAAGAGGTGTGGAGTGGGCTCAGCATGCATGTTGGTACCTGCATTCCCTGGATTTAATGGAGGCCATTTTGGCACCAAAAATGACAAAAATTAAGGTGGGCCCAGTATATATGTGGAACCTACACTCCCTGAATTTTATGGTAACCGTCATGGCACATAACAGGTAGATTTTAGTCTTAGGGACGGACTCAAATAATTTTGTACAAAATGTATTTGCCAAAAATCACAAATTTACTTAATAAGCATAGCATTAGCATTAGAATACTTTTTTGTACTTTATTTAGTTTGCAGAGTGCTGTTGCATTGTATTTTCTTCTTACTATAATACTGCCTCCTATGTATAAGAATATAACTACTATAATACTGCCCCCTATGTACAAGTATATAACTACTATAATACTGCCTCCTATGTACAAGAATATAACTACTATAATACTGCCCCCTATGTACAAGAATATAACTACTATAATACTGCCTCCTATGTACAAGAATATAACTACTATAATACTGCCTCCTATGTACAAGAATATAACTATTATAATACTGCTCCTATGTACAAGAATATAACTACTATAATACTGCCTCCTATGTACAAGAATATAACTACTATAATACTGCCTCCTATGTACAAGAATATAACTACTATAATACTGCCTCCTATGTACAAGAATATAACTACTATAATACTGCTCCCTATGTACAAGAATATAACTACTATAATACTGCCTCCTATGTACATAGTTTTTTTTCCCGCATCCATGGTAGTAGAATCTAATTCTGGAAGCCATCAACAAGCAGCCGATGTCATAACCTGGATGTTCGCAGGTTGTTATTGGGTGTGTGGTTTATAATGGACAGGATGTGATTCTGGGTCTTCACATAATAATAAAACATAATACTAGTATTGGTTACCCTGCCCGCTGATAGTTTCCGGGACACACAGCTAAGAGTCCTTTCACACGCGCGGTAGAGGATTCCGGCAGGCAGTTCTGTCGCCGGAACTGCCTGCCAGATCCGGCAATCCTGATGCAAACGGATGCATTTGTGAGACGGATCCGGATCACAAACGCATTGCATTACCGGATCCGTCTTTCCGCTTGTCATCCAGAAAAACGGATCCGGTATTTATTTTTTTCTCATTTTTAAAGGTCTGCGCATGCGCAGTGCGCAAAACTGGATCCGCTTTTTCCGGGAACACTTGGGGCCGGATCCGGCATTAATGCATTTCAATGGAAAATAATGCCGGATCCGGCATTCCAGCAAGTGTTCAGGATTTTTGGCCGGAGAGAAAACTGCAGCATGCTGCGGTATTTTCTCCAGCCAAAAAATGTAAGGCCCCTTTCACACGGGCGAGTTTTCCGTGCGGGTGCGATGCGTGCGGTGAACGCACTGCACCCGCACTGAATCCTGACCCATTCATTTCTATGGGACAGTGCACACGAGCGGTGATTTTCACGCATCACTTGTGCGTTGCGTGAAAATCGCAGCATGCTCCTCTTTGTGCGTTTTTCACGTAATGCAGGCCCTATAGAAATGAATGGGGTTGCGTGAAAATCGCATGCATCCGCAAGCAAGTGCGGATGCGGTGCGATTTTCACGCATGGGTTCTAGGTGACAGTCTATTCACTGTATTATTTTCCCTTATAACATGGTTATAAGGGAAAATAATAGCATTCTGAATACAGAATGCTTAGTATAATAGTGCTGGAAGGGTTAAAAATAATAAAAAAGTTAACTCACCTTCTCCTCTTGTTAGCGTAGATCCCGGTCTGTTCTTTAGCTGTGGCTAAAGGACCTTTGATGACGTCAGATCACATGCTCCATCACCATGGTGATGGACCATGTGATTGGAGCATGTGATCTGACGTCACCTCAGGTCATTCAGTCCACAGCTAAAGAACAGACCGGGATCTACGCTAACAAGAGGAGAAGGTGAGTTAACTTTTTTATTATTTTTAACCCTTCCAGCACTATTATACTATGCATTCTGTATTCAGAATGCTATTATTTTCCCTTATAACCATGTTATAAGGGAAAATAATACAATCTACAGAACATCAATCCCAAGCCCGAACTTCTGTGAAGAAGTTCGGGTCTGGGTACCAAACATGCGCGACTTTTCTCACGCGAGTGCAAAACGCATGACAAAGTTTTGCACTCGCGCGGAAAAATCGTGCATTTTCCCGCAACGCACCCGCCTCTTATCCGGGCAAAAAACATGACGCCCGTGTGAAAGAGGCCTAAGAGAGACTGAACTGATGCTCTCCATTCAGAATGCATTAGGATAAAACTGATCAGTTTTTTTTCCGGTATTGAGCCCCTAGGACGAACTCAATACCGGAAAAGAAAAAACGCTAGTGTGAAAGTAGCCTTAAACAAGGTGAAAAATAAGTGACTTGTAGTTGTACAAGGGGTATGTCAGATAATAATCAGTCCAGCACCTCCATCGCTCAGTCTGGACCAGTGAGCCCATGCTTACCTTTCCTCCTGTTTCTATAGAAATGGGAGAACAGTTAGCATGAAGTTCCTGGACTTTGTTAGCCATATGTAAAAAATAATCTTCCTGGCATGGAAAGAAATTCTATTAATCAGAAGAAATGCAACCAGCGGGGTTTTTAACATAGATGAAAAAATGATCAAATTGATAGATTTCTTGATGTGAAGAAGGATTGTTCCGGCCCAGAAATGCATAATCTGTGGAAACTACGAATAAATAAAAGCTGTAACCTTACCTTTAAGCCTGGACCTTCCTGGTTGACCCGAATTTTCTTCTACAGATAGATAGATAGAGACAGATGAATGAATATTAGATAGATAGATAAAGATAAATAGATCGATAGATAGGACATACAGTAGATCGATAGATAATAGATTACTTCAGATTACTTCAGATTAGATAGATATGAAATAGATAGATAGATATCAGAAAGATAGAAATAACATAGATCGATAGATAATAGATTAGTTCAGATTACTTAGGCTACTTTAACAATCGTGCTTGGTGCGGATCCATCATGGATCTGCAAAGACGGATCCATTCAGAATGGATCCGTTGGACCGTTTGTATTATCTTTAACATAGCCAAGACAGATCCGTCTTGAACATCATTGTAAGTCAATGGAGGACAGATCCGTTTTCTATTGTGTCATAGAAAACGGATCCGTCCTCATTAACTTACATTGTGTGTCAGAACGGATCCATTTGGCTCAGTTTCGTCAGACGGACACCAAAACGCTGCAAGCAGCCTCCAGAGCGGAATGGAGACGGAACGGGTCAACGGAGCCAAACTGATGCATTCTGAGCGGATCCTAATCCATTCAGAATGCATTAGGGCCAAAGTGATCCGTTTTGGACCGCTTGTGAGAGCCATAAATGGATTTCACAGACGGAAAGCCAAAACGCCAGTGGTAAAAGTAGCCTTAGATAGATATATTGATAGATCAGATAGATATGAGATAGATAGACAATAAACAGATGATAGATTAGATAGATATATAGCGCTGTTAGTAAAAGTGGCATAAAACTGCTGAATTTATGTTGAAGCCTCGTAGCGGTCTCAGCAAGAGATAAACTCACTGAAAAAAAGCATCTAAAATAGACAAATTTTTCATCTTAGGCCTCTTTCACACTACCGTTTTTTTTTCCGTTTTGCGGGCCGTTTTTTGCGTTCCGTATACAGAACTATTCATTTCAATGGTTCCACAAAAAAAAAACAGAATGTACTCTGTATGCATTCCGTTTTCGTATTTCTGTTTTTCCGTTCCGTTGAAAGATAGAACATGTTCTATTATTGCCCGCAAATCACGTTCCGTGGCTCCATTCAAGTCAATGGGTCCGCCAAAAAAACGAAACACATACGGAAATGCATCTGTATGTCTTCCGTATCCGTTCCGTTTTTGTGGAACCATCTATTGAAAATGTTATGCCCAGCCCAATTTTTTCTATGTAATTAGTGTATACTGTATATGCCATACGGAAAAATGGAATGGAAACAACACAACGGAAACAAAAAAAACTTAACAACGGATCCGTGAAAATGGACCGCAAAACACTGAAATAGCCATACGGTAGTGTGAAGGAGGCCTTAAAGGGAGTCTGTCACCTCATTTTCACTAATATAACTAACAACACTGCCCCATAGAAGATTACATACACATCCCAAGCATACCTGGGTGCACTATGTGTCTGTATTCTATTTCCAGAAAAAGCACTTTTATTCTGCTGGAAAACAGCTCCCAGGTGCCCAGCTGAACAGCTTTTGCTCCTGACTCGATTTCTAACGGCTATATCTTCTGATCTAGTGGATATAATGCTTGTTGGAATGCCAGCTTTCAAACAAGGTCAGGCCTATAGTTCTAGCTGGTACCAATCCTTAGATATGAGCAGCTAAAGCAGCCCCCCTCTTCAGTCTGGTTTGCTTTGGGCACTTGGGAGCTGGACATGGAATACAGACACATAGTGCACCCAGGAAGGTTTGGAATGTGTTTGCAATCTTCTGTGGGGCACTGCTCTTAGATATATTGGGGAAAAAGAGGTGACAGACTCCCTTTAAAATTAAATATTCTCACTGCCTGTGCAAGATGGTTAAAAGCAAAAAGAAATAAAGTTTTATTCAAAAGCAAAATAATAAAAATATTGATTGCACCCCTGTCTCAATGTATCAACTGGCAGATGGGACCTATGGCCGAAGAGATACCAGTGGCATGCGTGCATATCCCCGAAATCCCATCAGCCTGTTGACATATTGAGACAGGGGTGCAATCAATATTTTTATTATTTTGCTTTTGAATAAAACTTTTATTTCTTTTTGTTTTTAACCGTCTTGCACAGGTGGTGAGAATGTCTCAGCAAGAGAGACTCTTTAGGAAGCCATACCCTAAACTCCCAGACAGTGTGGTAGAATACACCATCGTTCCTATACATTTAATCCACAAACAGTCCACACAAACACTGCAGCAGACCTGCCTCTTCAACCTACCCGCCTCTTTTAAATAGTCAGTTGGCACCAAAATATACATAGCACCTTGACACAGCAGAGATCAAGGAGATGCTTCACAACTTCCATAATAATGTGCATGAGCTAAGCCAAGGAAGAGTAAGTCTTGCAGTAAGAGACCTTAACAATAAACTTTATACCATGTCAGAAGTGTTCGACCTGAAAACATGCAATACCAAGAGGCCAAGTAAACAACATTTCAACAGTTGGTTTGACAGGGAGTATAAAGCCCTAAGAACAGCCTCCAATTAAAAACACAGAGACGCAGACAACCCCGATCTGAGGAAAGACTACTACACCATACAACGCTAATACAAAACTGTCCTCAGAAAGAAAAAGCAAGGCTACATCTCCACCAAACTCCTCCAACTCAAAGACACCCTCCAAGACAACTCCTTCTGGGAACTATGGAACCACATGGGCACAAACTGTAGGAACAACAACCTCCACATCCAAAATGACAACATCTGTCTCGACCTGTAAAAAGACATCCTGAAGGGGGACCAAAGCCTAATATATCAAGAAATATTAAAAATAATTGATGACTATGGAGGAAAAATCAAAGATTTCCAAAACCCTCTGGATACACCTGCTACACTGCAGGCAATAATAGAGAGGATCTCATTGATAAAGGGTAAAAAATCCAGTGACCCAGATGGGGTCTTCTAAGAAATAGTATACAGACCGCCAGGTATCCAGGCTGCAATAGCAAAACTTTTCAGTGTTGTACTAAGTGCCAGTCACTTCCCCCAGAGCTGAAACCAAGGCCTCATGACTCCATATATAAGAGCTGGAGCCAGTACTACCCAGTAGAATACTGAAGAAAATGTGTCAGAAGCAACCTAGGAAAGAAGATCCTCAGCTTCTTCACGCAGCATGACGTCCTCAGCAAAAGCCAAGCAGGCTTCCTGCCAAACCATCGCACTACAGACAACATCTACACCCTGCAAAACCTTATCAAGAACCACGTCTACAATACAAAGACAATTGACTCAGTGTGGCATCCAGTCCTATTCCTGAAACTACTGGAAATCAGAAAATGAATGAAAATCTCATGTCATCAAAAGCTCCTACACTGAGAATATATGCAGGGTGAGGGTAAATGAGAGCAGAACGGCTTTTTTCCTGAAGAGCTGAGGAGTCAGACAGGGCTGCAGCCTCTGTCCAACGCTCTTCAACATCTACATCAATGATCTGGCTACAGCTCTGGAGTCCTCCTCAGCTCCAGAAGTTACCCACCAATACACCGTGGTGAAATTTGTACTGTATGCAAACAACCTTCTGCTACTGTCACTAACTGAGAATGGTCTCCAAGACAACCTTCAAATCCTGGAGAAATTCAGCACCACATGGACTCTGCTCATCAATCCAAAGGAAATTCACATCATGGTGTTCCAGACGAGAAACCTTAAAACAGCCATCCTTCCTGCTAAACAACTGTCCGCTTACAGAAACTGACAGGTGTTCCTACCTGGGCCTAGAAATAAGCCAATCAGATGGAATTCAAGCCATAGAGATGCTAAAAGATGAGGCATTCAAAACCTTCTTTACTATCTGAAACCACTACTGACTGTCTGGCTTTGTAGCATCATCACCCCAATCCTCCTGCAGTCTACACACATACCCAGACTGTTGAAGGTGGGATTCTGGTCCAACAGTAATATCCAACCTGGATTTTTTCTGCAGTCACTCTCTCTAAGTCCACTGGAGCGACTCAAACAGAGCCTGTCAAGCAGGCCTAGGCAGAATTACTCTGCACTTTACAATCCAGAAGAAGGTGATATCATAGTTACATAGTTAATGCGGTTTAAGTCGATGAAGTTCAACCAAGGGATGGGTAGGAATGTGAATCTTAGAAAACAGGTGTGAGACCTAGACTTCTACACATTTTCATAAGCATTAATGTTATTTAATTTTAAGACTTCATCTAAGCCTTTTTTTTAACTCTTTCACTGTTCCTGACTATTTCACAGATTCACAGTTCTCACAGTGAAGAAGCTTTGTCACTTCTGGAGACCAAACTTTTTCTTCTCCAGACATAGGCAGTGCCCCTTGTCTTTTGAGGGGATTTTACATGGAACAGCTTTTCACCTCATTGTTTCTACGGCCATTTATATATTTATACAGGTTAATCATGTCTCCCCTTAAACGTCTCTTCTCAAGACTAAATACGTTTTTGTAATCATTCTTGTAATCATTCCTCCTAAGACCCTCCATGCCCCTTATCAGTTTAGTCGTTCTTCTTTGTACCTTTTACAGCTGCAGGGCATCCTTTCTATGGGCTGGTGCCCAGAACTGAGCTGCATATTCCAGATGAGGCCGCACCAAAGCTTTGTAAAGTGGTAATATTACATCCCTGTCCCACGATTCTATGCCTCGCTGAATACATGACAATATCCTGGTAGCCTTAGAAGCAGCTGATTGACATTGTATGCAGTTTTTAAGCTATGATCTACAAGTACACCCAAATCCTTCTCTACAAGTGAATCTCCCAGTATAACTCTCCCTAGGACATATGATGCAAGTAGATTATTACTACCAAGATGCAGAACTTTACATTTGATCCACATTGAACCTCATTCGCCAAGTTGATGCCCAAACACTCAGAGTGTCCAAGTCAGCTTGAAGTTTATGGACATCTTCCATAGATCGTACAGCACTACATAGTATGATGTCATCTGCGAAAATAGATATGGTGCTATTAATTCCCATCCTCAATATCATTAACAAATATATTAAATAATAGAGGACCCATCACTGAACCTTGGGGTACACCACTTATAACCAAGGACTATTCAGAATAGGAATCATTGACCACAACTCTCTGGACACGGTCCTTTACCCAGTTTTCATTCTAATTACAAACTATACTTTCTAAACCTATAGACCTTATTTTACCTACTAAACGTCTACAGTATGAGGGTCACGTAGGATATTATTAACAGTCATGCACACCTGTATATAGTCCCTTAAGTGTCCTTCAAACATTTTTCCTCAACAGAAGTTAAGCTTACTGGTCTATAGTTAGACCAACAGATCCTGAGCTCATCGAATCTGGGTGGCACCAACAGAACTACAAGCCCAGGGAGAGCAGACTCTGCCAGCAGTGCCAACAGGAGGCCATGGAGGATGAGGCCCACTTGCAGTAGTGCCCAAAATAGTCATCAGTGAGGGATATAGATAGATGACAGATAGATAGGGAGTAAGTGATGCACAGCATTGGGAAGACGAGAGCGTCACGTTCCTGTCTGCACAGTGGCGTTTTCAGACTTCTCTATCTCATCGCCCCTCTGCTGGACGCCGCTGTGTTAATGGCTTAACAGTGCGCTTAGGGACGCGTCTCCTGTCGCCTGCGTGTAAATCACTTTTCCTTATTGACGAAAGACAAGACGTTTGTCAGCATTCAGCTGACCTTCTTATGTGCACGTCACATCACTGTGGGTGGAGGGGGTCACATATAAAGCCGTATGCACTGTAGCATCAACAAGCAGCTGGTGGCAAGTGTGGAGTTGCATCATTTGCAGACTTTTTGAATGTTTGCAGGTTATTCTAGGGTCGGATAATTAATTATTGGGCAGGATGTGATACAGATCTGCACTTAGTCATATAAATAATGCTGTTATCAGCTGCCCCGCTTGCTGATAGGTTCCATGTAAGAAATAATTAAGCTGAAAAGTGTGGCATAGTTATAGGTGACAAAACCAAGTAGATAATTCTGAGCCAAAAATAAGGTCAGGACGGTGAAAAGTGCAACGAGGATACATAGCATATACTGTATAATGCCAGCCGTAGATGACCTCTCTTGGTGGGTGTAATTTTACAGTATTCGTGGTGTCAGGTTTCATAGGTTTCTAAGAATTAGGAAGCACGTTAGATCTAAAGCTGTGCCTCATACCTCGTACCTCTCGGGTTACAGTAGGTCATGGTGCCCTGATTGACTCATGAATTGATTCTGCTGGTAGTGAATGCGCTTGCAGGCGATGTGCGGGGTAATGTGGAAGTGGGAGGCCTGGCCGGACTTCGCTCTCATATTCCTATGTCTGATGACAAAAGGTCACTTTCTCATTTATACAGGAGATTCCAAGCGCAGCCTCTGATATTAATATCACGCTTATTCCGCGCCCATGTTATATGCTAATATCTGACATTTACACTCTCCTGCGCAGAGATCTGCAGGTGCCCTTGGTGCTAGACATTCAACCACCGTATGTGTCTTTATGGTAGCGCTCTATGTAGTGAATGCCAGGGGTGCATCCACCCTGGACAGATCTGCATGCGGTAAATCGTCAGTGTGTTACTGTAGCAGCAAATCTCATCTACACGCTGCGCGGGCTGGATTTTATACCGTTTTTTGGGGGTATTTTATACTGATGACCTGTCCACAGGATAGGTCATCAATACCTGATCTGTGGGGGTCTGACCCAGGCTGCAGTGCTCCTTTGAACGCTGCGACCTGCTCCCAACTTACCAAGCACAGCGCTGTACGTACATTTGATAGCAGCAGTGCTCGGTGTTGCAGTTCAGGCCCATTCAACCGATGAACGTGGAATCACTGGCCTAGAAAAGGACTTCTGCGGTCACGGAGCACCACGGCCTCTTCAAACTGCTGATTGGGGGGGTTTCGGGAGTCGGACCCTCACCTATCAGATATTGATGACCTATGCTGAGGATAGGCCATCTATATTAAACACCTGGAAAACCCCTTTAAATCACAGCAATTCTATTTATGCTTCGGCTTTCCATCGTGGATTTCATCCCTTTGCAGTGCAAATCCACTTTTAACTCCTGCAGATTTGTTGCAGATTTTTTAACCGCAAATTACATCTGGTGTGGACGTACCCTTAGGGCCCATTTAGACAACCATAAGGACTCCGGGCCCGTGCTGCGGTCCGCAATGCACGGGCACTGGTCGTGTGAATCCTGTACTGCAGTGCAGACCCATTGACTTAAATGTGTCAGTGATCCGCAAAATGCGACAAAAGATAGGACATGCCCTATCTTTCACGGTGCGGAGGCACAGACTCGAAAACCCACAGAAGCACTTCCGAGTGTTTTTGTGGACTTCTGACCTGTGCCTCCGCTCCGCAAAAGATAGAACATGTCCTATCCTGTATTTTGCGCATCACGGACCCATTCAAGTCAAAGGGCTTGCGGTACAGGCACGGAGCCCTTACGGTCGTGTGAATAGAGGGGTTACACAGCATGCAACCAGGGATCGCGGTGTAGCAGTGCAGCCATAAAAATAAATGGGGTTGTAGAACACCGCACCGGTCGGGCCCAAAATCGCCGTCTATCCCTGGCCTTAATCAGCCATACTACACAATAGCAAGACAAGCTCTGTACAGACACTACACCATGAGAGGGCAGCATTGGAGTTGGTTGTGAGGTCATGGAATTAGGTAGCTAGTAGAGATGTAAACGCAGCTCTGGATGTAACTGGAGTCTAAGGTAGTGTCAGATAGGATATAGCTTACATCTAGTATAAGTAGGCTCACTTAACATCACATATCGGTTGATGGCAGCCCCTATGGTGGGAATGTTACAGGGGTCTCCTGGAGGACTATAGTCCATTGAAATAGGCGAGTGAAGATTCTGTAATTGCTGGTGGATCTCTTAAAGGGAACCTGTCATGTTGAACATGATACCTGGGCTGTTATAGAGCAGGAGGAGCTGAGCAGATTGATGTATACTATAGTATAGAAAAGATTCAGTACAACTTGTATTTTACGTATTAAATCCCTCTGAAGTTGACAGTGACTCTATATAGAGATAGCTGTCAATCACTGATGGGACCGCCTCCTTCAGAATGAGCGAATTTAATGAATGAAGTACAAGTTTTACGAAGTCTTCTATGTATTCTTCTGCTCAGCTCCTCCTGCGCTGTTACATGCGGCATTTTCATGGTGACAGGTTCCCTCTCAAGCTGCAGGAGGAGCTGCTCATGCACAAGTGACCTGAAGGAGGAGAACGCACTTAACTCTTTCTGGTCCACTGTCCTCGTAGCCGGCGCAGGGCACTGGTACTTCTTGCGCTCTCATCCTTTGTTTCTTGCCATTGTGTTTTTTTCAGCAAGCCTTCTCTTTAATCTCCGGATTTGACCTTCAGATTTCTGACAAGGTCACCTGTTCCTTGACAAGCGGGAGCTGCAAATTACCCCTGTGTGTGACAGCCGATGTTCTTAGTAAACGCGCGCAATTCAGCGGCCTTCTGTGCATTAATAGTCACCGCCACTGACGGCCGGACGAGTCTCCCAGCTCTGCCGTATGGAGGGTGATGGGGTAATTGTGCATGAAATATGGCTGCATTCATTTTGGGTGAATAAAGCGCAAAATGACTGTTTAGCCGTTAACCTCTGTTGCGCTGGAGGAGCGCTCGTATGATGGATGGGATACGAATATATAACGGCTCTAATGAGGCCCGGAATGGTTGACTGTTTTAATTGTGATTTGCAGATTAGGAATCGCTCAGGGGTTTTCAAGCAATTACATAGCGGCGCAGTTCGCTGCCGGTTACAGTGCGCACATTACCATTAACTGGTTTCTGAATGAAAAATTATGTGCTGGGAAGTGTTGGCGCTGTGTACTGGAATAATGTCACTGGGATGTAATTGTCAACATGAAAAGGGGTGACATGGTAGAATGTGTATTTATGTCATGCCTGTGAGTAAGGACCTCGCCAGAAGAACGTCGCCAGAAATGGTGCCATCGGTGATTCTAGTCTGCGCAACGAAGAAAGATATTACAAGAATTAGTTGTATCAGGAAGAGTTCTGCAACTTTCTAATATAAATTGTGTTTAAATTCCTTACAATTTTCAAGATCTCTGCTTGCTGTCATTAAATGGAAACACTCTTCTCCCAGCTGAGGGCTTGTTACAGTTATATGCAGTCTGTGCAATCCACTGAGCAGCCCGGACTCCAAAGGTATGCTTTGTATAAGGGCTCCTGCACATGACAGTATGTATTTTGCGGTCTGCGCATTCGTGTTGCATCCGTTTATTTGCAGATCCATTGTAACAATGTCTGTCCTTGTCTGCAAAACAGACAAGGATAGGACATGTTCTATTTTTTTTGTGGAATGGACATGCAGACATACGGAATAATTTCCGTTTTTTCCAAGCCCCATTGAAATGAATGGCTCTGCATACAAACCTTTAAACGAAAACGGAACGGAAACGGAAGAAAAATACGGTCGTGTGTGTGAGCCGTAATAGAAAAGTTCCTTACAGAGTTAGGGTGGGTTTGCACTAGCGTTATGGCATTCCGTTATATTCCGTTTATAACGGAATGGCCAGACGGAATACAAAATGGAGGCCTTTTAGAGGCATTCAGTTTAGCTCCGTCCTAATAGAAGCCTGTGACGGATCCGTTATGCTTGCCCATAGACTTCTATTAGGACGGAGCAAAATGGCACACATTACGTGCAGCAAATCCGCAGCATCGTACAGTAACAGCAAAGTGGATGAGAGTTAGTTTCAGAATTCTCATCCACATGCTGCGTAAAAAAAAAAAAAAAAAAAGCGCAGCAGAAAAGCTGCAGTATTGCGGATTTGAAATCCAAAGCTTGCCAATTTATGCAGCAGATTTCACCCTTCTCAATGGAGAGGGCAAAATGTTCTGACTTTTCCGCAGTAAATACCGTATGTAATACATGCAGTTATATTGCAGTTTTTCATGCATTTTTTGCTGCCGAAACACGGGGGAAAAAAAATTCCACTGGATTTTCTGTGTGACCCTGGCCTAAAGGGGTTCTCTGGCTGGCTATGAGGATGGTCACATGCACCACTCCAGCCAATGACTGGCTTCAGCAGTGATGTCCTGTAACCGGAAGACGGACAGAGCCGGGACCAGAGCGGAGTGGAGCAGGTAACTATAAGGCCCCTTTCACACGAGCGAGTTTTCCGCGCGGGTGCAATGCGTGACGTGAGCGCATAGCACCCGCACTGAATCCTGACCCATTCATTACAATGGGTCTGTGTACATGAGCGTTTTTTTTCACGCATCAGTTCTGTGTTGCGTGAAAAACGCTGCATGTTCTATATTCTCCGTTTTTCACGCAAGTGCGGGTGTGATGCGTTTTTCACTGATGGTTGCTAAGAGATGTTGTTTGTAAACCTTCAGTTTTTTATCACGTGCGTGAAAAACGCATCAAAGCGCATTGAACTCGCGCGGAAAAGACTGAACAACTGAACGCAATCGCAGACAAAACTGACTGAACTTGCTTTCAAAATGGTGCGAGTTTCCCTGAACGCACCCTGAACGCATTCGGAGCCAATCCGTCACGCCCGTGTGAAAGGGGCCTAAATCTTTTGTTTAAGGGGCCATCCAGCGGGAACCTGTTAAAATATATTTTATACCAGAAAACCCTTTTAAAAGAAATCTGCCAGAAACTGGAAGGCCTGTTACATGTGCACTTGGCAGCTGAAGATCCATGTTGGACCCATATTCATATGTGTCTGCACTGCTTACAAGAATGATGTTTTAATATATGCAAATGAGCATCTAGGAGGCTCTGCTCTCTCTGCAACTGCTGCGCCCTCTGCGCGTTGCTTGACAGGGCCAGGTAGTGTAAAAGTGATCATACCTGCCTGGCCTTGTCTATCAAAGAGCAGTTGCAGAGAGAGCAGAGCCTCTAGGTGTAATGGCAACGCCCCCGTTGCTCCTAGATGCTCATTTGCATATATTAAAACATCATTCTTGTCAGCAATGTGGGCACATATGAACATGGGTCCAACATGGATCTTCAGCTGCCAAGTGCTCATGTAACAGGTCAGCCAGTGTCACAGGTACAAATCTGCTGACCGATGCCCTTTAATCCAGTTGAGTTATTATTAACACTGAAATGTCAGAAATGTGTCCCAAAGTAATCAGAAAGTTTTACAGCTTTTTATGGATTAGACTGGAACGCGGCTATAACGTGTTCTAATAACAGGTACAGTACATGTCCTGAACACATTGCCATCTCTGACATGGCTGCAATAAAACCTATCCAAAAAATAAGATCACAAGAGACAATTTATGAAGTGATGAGCTCTGAGCTGCGGAGCGGACATTTCACCTAGAGGTGACGTCTCCTCATTCACCGCATGCCACTGCTGATCTATCTGAGGGGTAGGACTGGTAATGGGCAGAATTACATTTCTAATGAGGGAGCGAATGAGGAACAAGAAAAGCAAAGGATGTCCTGCAGGACACAGGACACAATCCTAACAATCAAATCACTGCAGACATGAGAAATCCTGGAGGGATGTTGGATATCTGGGTCCATAATCTGCCTCAGTTCACAACATGGTCCATATCACTATATAGACAGGAAGATGAATCGCTTATACCGTCTGTACGTACATAACTATATACAGAAGATGCCCAGGTTGTACCAGCATGGTCCATCTCACTGTATACAAAAAGATGTATAACTTATACAGAAGATGCCCAGGTTATACTAGCATAGTCCATATCACTATATACAAGAAGTTGTATAACTTATACCAGCTGTACATACAGTACAGACCAAAAGTTTGGACACACCTTCTCATTCAAAGAGTTTTCTTTATTTTCATGACTATGAAAATTGTAGATTCACACTGAAGGCATCAAAACTATGAATTAACACATGTGGAATTATATACATAACAAACAAGTGTGAAACAACTGAAAATATGTCATATTCTAGGTTCTTCAAAGTAGCCACCTTTTGCTTTGATTACTGCTTTGCACACTCTTGGCATTCTCTTGATGAGCTTCAAGAGGTAGTCATCTGAAATGGTTTTCAATTCACAGGTGTGCCCTGTCAGGTTTAATAAGTGGGATTTCTTGCCTTATAGATGGGGTTGGGACCATCAGTGGCGTTGAGGAGAAGTCAGGTGGATACACAGCTGATAGTCCTACTGAATAGACTGTTAGAATTTGTATTATGGCAAGAAAAAAGCAGCCAAGTAAAGAAAAACGAGTGGCCATCATTACTTTAAGAAATGAAGGTCAGTCAGTCAGCCGAAAAATTGGGTAAACTTTGAAAGTAAGGGCTATTTGACCATGAAGGAGAGTGATGGGGTGCTGCGCCAGATGACCTGGCCTCCACAGTCACCGGACCTGAGCCCAATCGAGGTGGTTTGGGGTGAGCTGGACCGCAGAGTGAAGGCAAAAGGGCCGACAAGTGCTAAGCATCTCTGGAAACTCCTTCAAGACTGTTGGAAGACCATTTCAGGGGACTACCTCTTGAAGCTAATCAAGAGAATGCCAAGAGTGTGCAAAGCAGTAATCAAAGCAAAAGGTGGCTACTTTGAAGAACCTAGAATATGACATATTCTCAGTTGTTTCACACTTGTTTGTTATGTATATAATTCCACATGTGTTGATTCATAGTTTTGATGCCTTCATAGTCATGAAAATAAAGAAAACTCTTTGAATGAGAAGGTGTGTCCAAACTTTTGGTCTGTACTGTATATAATTATATACAGAAGATACCCAGGTTATACCAGCATGCTCCATATCACTATATACAAGAAGATGTATAACTTATACCAGCTGTACATATATAATTATATACAGAAGATACCCAGGTTATACCAGCATGTACCATATAACTATATACAAGAAGATGTATAACTTATACAGAAGATGCCCATGCTATACCAGCATGGTCCATATCACTATATACTAGAAGATGTATACCTTTTATCATCTGTACATATATAAATATATACATAAGATGCCCAGGTTATACCAGCATGGTCCATATCACTATATACAAGAAGTTGTGTAACTTATACCAGCTGTACATATATAATGATATACAGAAGATGCCCAGGTTATACCAGCATGCTCCATATCACTATATACAGGAAGATGTATAACTTATACCAGCTGTACATATATAATTATATACAGAAGATGCCCAGGTTAAACCAGCATGCTCCATATCACTATATACAAGAAGTTGTGTAACTTATACCAGCTGTACATATATAATGATATACAGAAGATGCCCAGGTTATACCAGCATGGTCCATATCACTATATACAAGAAGTTGTGTAACTTATACCAGCTGTACATATATAATGATATACAGAAGATGCCCAGGTTATACCAGCATGGTCCATATCACTATATACAAGAAGATGTATAACTTATACCAGCTGAATATATATAATTATATACAGGAGATGCCCAGGTTATACCAGCATGCTCCATATCACTATATACAAGAAGATGTATAACTTATACCAGCTGAATATATATAATTATATACAGAAGATGCCCAGGTTATACCAGCATGCTCCATAGCACTATATACAAGAAGATGTATAACTTATACCAGCTGTACATATATAATGATATACAGAAGATGCCCAGGTTATACCAGCATGGTCCATATCACTAGATACAAGAAGATGTATAACTTATAACAGCTGTACATATATAATTATATACAGAAGATGCCCAGGTTATACCAGCATGCTCCATATCACTATATACAAGAAGATGTATAACTTATACCAGCTGAATATATATAATTATATACAGAAGATGCCCAGGTTATACCAGCATGCTCCATATCACTATATACAAGAAGATGTATAACTTATACCAGCTGTACATATATAATGATATACAGAAGATGCCCATGTTATACCAGCATGCTCCATATCACTGTATACAAGAAGATGTATACCTTTTATCATCTGTACATATATAATTATATACAGAAGATGCCCAGGTTATACCAGCATGGTCCATATCACTCTCTGAGGTTTTATAATGACAATGTTGTGTTTCTTTGATCTGACTCTGATCTCCAGCCCTCAGTAACGTGGGTCTACCTATTATTTTTTATTTCTATATATTTTTGTCTTGGGGCGGTGTCATTCTTTTGGAACACTGTCACTAATTGCGCCCTTATTCCCTACTATCTCACTAAGATGTTTTCAATCGTTTCGGCATTCCAGTTTCCATGGAAACACGGAGTCAAAAAATTAACTTGATGATAATCCTACTAGTCTCATCATTCCATTAACCGGAGAGATGTTAGAGGGAGACGATGCGGTAGAACTCTCATGGAGTCACATAACTTGGGGGGGGGGGGGGGGGGTGTTCCTAATGTTTGGAGCTGGTATCATCTGGTGTTGGCGGGCTGGAGGTTCATTGTCTGTTTTCCTTGTCCCTGCCCCATGTGAAACCTCAGAGCTGACCACTAGCAGACACTTGGCATAAGGGTCCATTTACACGACCGTATCCCCTTTGCGGTCCGCAGATCGATTATCCTGAAAATACGGATGCAGTTTGTGCGCGTCACACACTTTTCACGAGCCCCATTGGAAAAATACCTATTCTGGCCCTCAAAACGCAGATGAATAGGGCATGCTCTATAATTTGCGTTTCGGCAGCACGGATTGCGGAGATCACGTAGATGCTGATCGGATACAGACCGAAAATGAAGTCGTGTGAATGCCTCCTATTTAGGCCTAGAAAATGGGGGTGATAAACTGTAGGGGCACTGTAACAGCAAGTGTATTGGTTGTCACCCAGTTATGGATTTGAACGGGACCTGATCTTCTTCTGGAGACCTCAAGCACTGATGTATTCCGATGCAATATGTCACAGCCGCGGCATAGACGCACTCCCGGCTTAGCAGTGATATTATAATTATTGATTGATACCTCCGCTACATAGATCTGTATTATCGCCGCCTGTGAGGGGAGGGGGGAGATTGGGTTTCTCAGACAGACTGTCCCTCAGCCTGAGAATGAGTCACAGGAAATTCCTCCACAGAATATTGATGAGACAGATCTTAGAGCATCAGGACCCTGGAGCTCATCTGCGCAAGAAACATGCCCTAGGGGGCAGTATATTATCTGGTGCACAGTTACCCTGTATGGGTATCATCATTCATTTATACACATGCCGTTATAATGTAGCCGTCAATGCCTTACAGCAGGGGTCTCCGATCTGTGGACCATCCTGCTGGGAGATGAAGTCTTGGAACAGCTGAAGAGCCAAAGGTTGAAGGCCACAGCTTTACAGCTTAGTCTACTTTCACACTCGCGTTTGGTGCGGATCCGTCATGGACCTGCACAGACGGATCCGTTCAGATAATACAACCGCATGCATCGTTCAGAACGGATCCGTTTGTATTATCTTTAACATAGCCAAGACGGATCCGTCTTGAACACCATTGAAAGTCAATGGAGGAAGGATCCGTTTTCTATTGTGCCAGATTGTGTCATAGAAAACGTATTCTTCCCCATTGACTTACATTGTGTGTCAGTTTCGTCAGACGGACACCAAAGCGGAACGGAGGCAAACTGAGGCATTCTGAGCGGATCCTTTTCCATTCAGAATGCATTAGGGCAAAACTGGTCCATTTTGGACCGCTTGTGAGAGCCCTGACCAGATCTCACGAACGGAAAGCTAAAACGCCAGTGTGGAGGTAGCCTTAAAAGTATATCTGTAACTATGATTGTTTTATAGGTGCAGCATTCTGTGTGGAGCGCTTTCATGATATAATATATTCCTGTATAGACAATGATTCACATGATAAAAACTGTCTATAGACAACCACCACTAGGGGGAGCTTATTGCATACTGTTGTATACATTTCCCATTCAATTCAATATTGCATCTGTTTCCAGGGAGCTCCCTCTAGTGGTAGTTGCAAGGCATACAGAATGTTATCTTGGAAACTCTATATCTATGCAGGGATATGGAGCGCTAATCATCACAGAATTTCAGCCCAGTGGGCCAAATGTTATAGTTGGACGTACATTTTAAGTTGACCTTTGCTCCAGTCTTTTCGTATCCAGTCCAACTAGGCGAGGAAGGATTTTTAGTCTTTGGCTATAACCAACAATGGAACAATTCACTGACAGCAAGTAGAAATCTAGAAAAAAACGTAATTTACATAAAATCCGAAAGAGTTATAATTAGGCCTCATGCACGCGACCGTTGTTTTAGTCCACATCCGAGCCGCAGTTTTTGCAGGTTGGATGCGGACCCATTCACCTCAATGGGGCTGCAAAAGATGCGGACAGCACTCTGTGTGCTGTCCGCACCCGTTGCTCCGTTCCGTGGTCTGTAAAAAAAATATAACCTGTCCAATTCTTGTCCTTTTTGCGGACAAGAATAGGCAGTTATATCAATGGCTGTCCATGCCGTTCCGCAAATCCGTGTTCCGCAAATTCCATGTTTTGCGGATCCGCAATGTGCAGACCGCAAAACACACAATGGTCGTGTGCATGAGGCCTTAGGCTGCATTCACACATTGCAGCCATGGTCTGGATTTTAAAAATCAGGGCAACCCGCAGCATTTTTGCAGCAAATTCGGAAATCTTGGCCTCTTTAGGCCTGACTATGTTTTGGTCAGGCTGATACCAGAGAGTCAGTGTATGGAGCATGATTCAGTCCTGCACTTACACTACTATAACCCCCATCATTGATAAATAGTGGGTACAAGTGATTGTTCAGTGACTTGCCAAGTGATGAACACCATCCTCTCCCACCGCCATTCTTGCTACACGTATCCGTGAATCTCCCAGGCCGAGACACTTCAGATTTTTCATGTAGCTGAATGACATTCATGGAGTTTTCATGTGTGCTGGTTAACTCTTTCCTGACCAGCTCGTCACTGTGTTGCGCTCCAGTGATAGGTTACTGCTGACTTCTTCAGCGTTCAGATCCCAGAAAACCAGCAGCTTTCTTCATAGACTAAAATAGAAAATCAGTGGGAGAGAGACAGATCCCAGCCATCTGCACTGCTGGAGAGATGGCAGGTTTAACCCTCTCACCACCAGCATCGAGGACCAACCATCACTCCACTGGGAAGAGACAACCATCTTAACATTTTATACTAACCCCTCCAAGTTAACAGGAAAGTATAATAAATAGCTGAGACTGAAACACACAAAGCCCAACTAACACCAAAATGAAAGCGGCTAATTCATGCAAATATGCACATTCCCATACACATGCAGATCCATATTCTCCATAGAAGGCAGTATTCTTGTATATACCGTAGGAGGCAGTATTATAGTAGTTATATTCTTCTACACAGGAGGGAGTATTATAGTAGTTATATTCTTGTATATACCGTAGGAGGCAGTATTATAGTAGTTATATTCTTGTACATAGGAGGCAGTATTATAGTAGTTATATTCTTGTACATAGGAGGCAGTATTTTAGTAGTGTATTCTTGTACATAGGAGGCAGTATTATAGTAGTTATATTCTTGTACATAGGGGGCAGTATTATAGTAGTTATATTCTTGTACATAGGAGGCAGTATTATAGTAGTTATATTCTTGTATATAGGAGGCAGTATTATAGTAGTTATATTCTTGTACATAGGAGGCAGTATTATAGTAGTTATATTCTTGTACATAGGAGGCAGTATTATAGTAGTTATATTCTTGTACATAGGAGGCAGTATTATAGTAGTGTATTCTTGTACATAGGAGCAGTATTATAGTAGTTATATTCTTGTACATAGGGGCAGTATTATAGTAGTTATATTCTTGTACATAGGGGCAGTATTATAGTAGTTATATTCTTGTACATAGGAGGCAGTATTATAGTAGTTATATTCTTGTACATAGGAGGCAGTATTATAGTAGTTATATTCTTGTACATAGGAGGCAGTATTTTAGTAGTGTATTCTTGTACATAGGAGGCAGTATTATAGTAGTTATATTCTTGTACATAGGGGGCAGTATTATAGTAGTTATATTCTTGTACATAGGAGGCAGTATTATAGTAGTTATATTCTTGTATATAGGAGGCAGTATTATAGTAGTTATATTCTTGTACATAGGAGGCAGTATTATAGTAGTTATATTCTTGTACATAGGAGGCAGTATTATAGTAGTTATATTCTTGTACATAGGAGGCAGTATTATAGTAGTGTATTCTTGTACACAGGTGCAGTATTATAGTAGTGTATTCTTGTACACAGGTGCAGTATTATAGTAGGGGGTGGGGGTCGCATCTGCTTAATAATGACAGCGGGGCCCGTGCAGTGACTGTATTCTACTACACGGGCCCCGCTCACTGTATAATCATATCTCTAATAGTTAATTGTTGTATGCATGTAATCGCATAATGAGCGATAATGAGCGCTGTGTATTACCGTACTTACAACTAGAAGCGCTCGCCGTTCGGAGCAGAGAGGAGGGAGGAGGCAGGCCGGGAGGATGGGCGCTGGCAGCGTGAGTCATACGTCATGCGCCCACGCCGCCTGCTTCATTCATAAAGTGGGCGGCGCAGGGCGCATGACGTATGACTCACGCTGCCAGCGCCCATCCTCCCGGCCTGCCTCCTCCCTCCTCTCTGCTCCGAACGGCGAGCGCTTCTAGTTGTAAGTACGGTAATACACAGCGCTCATTATCGCTCATTATGCGATTACATGCATACAACAATTAACTATTAGAGATATGATTATACAGTGAGCGGGGCCCGTGTAGTAGAATACAGTCACTGCACGGGCCCCGCTGTCATTATAAATGCAGATGCCGGCCCCCAGCCCCTCCTCCCTCACAGCTGATACACCCGCCGCGAGGCATCGCGGCGGGTGTATCATTGAAAACTGGGCTAAATCAGCTACATTCGCCATATAAGACGCACTGCTATTTTCCCCCCACTTTTGGGGGGGGAAAAAGTGCGTCTTATACGGCGAAAAATACGGTATATTCTTGTACATAGGAGCAGTATTATAGTACTTATATTCTTGTACATAGAAGGCAGCATTATAGTAGTTATATTCTTGTACATAGGAGGCAGTATTATAGTAGTTATATTCTTGTATATAGGAGGTAGTATTATAGTAGTTATATTTTTGTACATAGGTGGCAGTATAATTGTAGTTATATTCTTGTACATAAGAGGCAGTATTATAATGGGTTTTTTCCTGTGTATAGGGAGCAGTATTATAGCAGTTATATTATTGTACTTTGGGGCAGAATTATATTATAGGAGCAGTAGGTATATGTTTGTACATGAGTGGGAAGAATTATATAAGAAGTTTCTAGGAGCTGATAAGAGAGATCACTGCTAATGTTTGATTGGAGTTGTAGTTCCAAATATTCGCTCTTTCTGTCTTGCTGAGGAAAACTGTTATAATCTCTGCAGAATAAATATACTTTAGATTTTCTTCATACAGGTTTCCATTTCAATACAGATTCTTTTTGAACATATATGCTGGTTTGTTGGTCCTTTGAGCAGAGAACAGACCTATTGTTGCAGGTTAGATCCGAGAGCTTCCCTCTATTATATATTCCTGATCTGTCAGAGTGATGCTATTCTTTTCTTCCATGAATTCAGCAGACTCGGAGCCCCAGACTGGGAGGATAACACCTTTTTTTTATCCGAAATGTTATAAGTCGTGGTAAACATGGCACAGCGCAGCAGTCGGTATTTACAGAGAGCTGATACTTTGTGATCCTGAATCAGAAGCTTACAGTGACTACTATGCAGCTATATACACAGCATTTCTTTAAGGAGAAGTCCTCAGTCATTACGACCTGTGTCAGTGAATGGAGACTTTAGCAGAGGCTCTACTTTTCTAATCAATCCTGTTTAAATGTAGTCAAGAGGAGACAAGACTTGCAGTGCAGACAGTGACATAATACAATTCAAACTGAGCCACTGCTTCGACATGAGATTAAGTGGCTACAGTTGCCATCTTGGTTTGGCCTAAGCCATCATATTTGATGTATGTACGGTAGGCAATCTAACCATCTAGTGTGCACTGTGCTGGATTACAGGTTGACTCCAGACTCTAGATGCATTGATAGATAGATAGATAGATAGATAGATATCAGATAGATAGATAGACGGATACATAGATAGATAGATAGATAGATAGGTATATAGATACAGATGTGCCTCTGTAGATAGTGCCCCCATTCTGTGCCCACTGTAGATAATATCATACATTCTGTGCCCCCTGTACATTTTGCCATATGTTCTGTGCCCCCTGTAGATAGTGCCATATGTTATCTGCCCCTGTAGATAGTGCCATATGTTCTGTGCCCCTGTAGATAGTGCCATATGTTCTGTGCCCCTGTAGATAGTGCCTCCCATTCTGTGCCCACTGCAGATAATATCATACTTTCTGTGCCTCCTGAACATTGTGCCATATGTTCTGTGCCCCCTGTAGACAGTGCCATATGTTCTGTGCCCCTGTAGATAGTGCCATATGTTCTGTGCCCCTGTAGATAGTGGCGTATGTTCTGTGCACCCTGTAGATAGCGCCATATGTTATGTGCCCCTGTAGATAGTGCCCCCCATTCTGTGCCCCCTGTAGATAGTGCCCCCCATTCTGTGCCCGCTGTAGATAGTGCCCCCCATTCTGTGCCCACTGCAGATAATATCATACTTTCTGTGCCTCCGGAACATTGTTCCATATGTTCTGTGCCCCCTGTAGACAGTGCCATATGTTCTGTGCCCCCTGTAGATAATGCCCCCAATTCTGTGCTCACGGTGAATAATATCATACTTTCTGTGCCCCCTGTAGATAGCGCCATATGTTCTGTGCCCTCTGTAGTAAGTGCTATATGGTCTGTACCCCTGTAGATAGTGCCCCCCATTCTGTGCCCACTGCAGATAATATCATACTTTCTGTGTCTCCTGAACATTGTTCCATATGTTCTGTGCCCCCTGTAGACAGTGCCATATGTTCTGTGCCCCCTGTAGATCATGCCCCCTATTCTGTGCTCACTGTAAATAATATCATACTTTCTGTGCCCCCTGTAGATAGCGCCATATGTTCTGTGCCCTCTGTAGTAAGTGCTATATGGTCTGTGCCCCGCACAACTTCAAGAACTGACTGTTCACTTGCTGCCTTGACGGTTGTCATTGTCATAAGGTAATATTATTAGTTTCCAAATCAGTCTAGATGTCTGAGGCACTGTCAGTATACACAGTATGCAGATGTCTGAGAGATACAGGTGCTGTCAATGTATATTGATGTTCCCCGTAAAGACACAAGCAGTGTAGTCTATACAGTATATAGATTTTTCATAGACAGGGACTATCTCAGTGAGACAGGCACTGTCAGATTATATAAATGTCTCATAGAAAGACTGCCACTCATAGGTTCTTTATCAAACTGGTGTAAAGTAGAACTTTACTCCAGTAACATCCAGAGCTGCTTTCCTTCTAGCTTTCAGGCCTCCTGCTTCACCCTTGTTCTTCTGGGATCCATCACTGGAAGTATATTGTATAAACCATCACTCCTCAAAAACTCTGCTCCTCAAACTCTCTGTGTTGCTGTGAATTTCGCAGAGATGCCAGACATGGTGACTCGGTTGCCTCCGTCTTTCCCAGTTGTAAAGCTCTTACTAAATTATCAATAATTCAGGAAATGCTGCTATCTAATAGATACGACATGTTCTGAGATATCATCACTTAAATCACTGTACACGTTATTCACCGGATAAAATAATGCTTGGGGCCTTCATGTGACAAGAGCACCTTGTGCCGGTGGAAATGCTGCAGACGTTGTAATAGGGGAGCTATGGACTCGCTGTACCAGGGGCTAACGGCAACACGTGACCACCATCCGAGGTGTTCCAAGGAACAGGCCGGTTTTACATAAGGCTATCTTCTGTGATTTTCTAATAGATCCATTCCTTACTGTTTTCAATATCTCTGCTTTCTGTACATTGGGACAGATGTACTCTAAGCATCCTTACACGTATGAATTTGGCACTGGCATATATTTTACCACTGAGAAAATTGCCTGAATAATTCCAAGTGTTTTTTGGTGTTTTTTTTTTTTTTTGCCACCTGTGGTTTTTTCTTTTTTTGTTCACAGATACCCAGATTTACTAGCATGTCTGTGCCTAAGATCAAATCTGTCGAGTTCACAAGCCTGAATTGAATGCAATCATAGCAAAAAGTGAAGCGCCACTGCAAATAGCATCTCCACCTTTGAAGGACCCGACTCATTTTGATTTCAAGGGGCTCAGTGTAATACTAAAAAAAGAATCTCCTAGTGATCGTGCCTGAGGCATGGCATAAAGTCCTCAGAACCTTTGGTTTTTTTCACATTTTGTTATGTTGTGGCCTTGTGCTATATTTAAAAAAATGTCAAGTTTTTCCCATCATTCTGCATTCAGTACCCCATAATGAGAAAGTGAAAACAGAATGTTCAAAATCGTTGATACATTATTGAAAAGGAAAAACTTAAATCTTGCAGTGACATAAGATTTTAGACCCTTTACTCAGGACTTAGTCCAAGCACCTTTGACCGTGATTACAGCCTCCAGTCTTCTTGGGTATGGTGCCACAAGGTTTCCACACCTGGATTTGGGGATTTTATGACATTCTTCTCTGCAGATCCTCTCAAGCTCTGTCAGGTTATATGGGGACCGTTTGTGAACAGCCATTTTTCAGGTGTCTTCGGAGATGTTCGATTGGGTTTAAGTCAGTCAGGGCTCTAGCTGGGCCACTAAAGGACATTCACAGAGGTGTCCCTAAGCCACTCCTGTGTTATCCTGGCTGTGTGCTTGGGATCATTGTGTTGGAAGGTAAACTTTTGGCTCATTCTGTGGTCCAGATCACACTGGACCAGGTTTTCATTAAGAATATCCCTGTACTTTGCTGTATTCAGCTTTCAACTCTGACCAGTCTGCTTGTCCCAGCTGCCAAAAAATACCTTGCCCACCATGCTTCACTGTAAGGATGGTATTGGGAAGTGCCTGGTTTCCTCCAGACATGATGTCAGCTGTGAGGCCAAAAAGTTCAGTCATGGTTTCTGACCAGAGAGTCATGTTTCTCACAGTCTGAGAGTCCATTAGATGCTTTTTTTGCAAACTCCAGGCAAGCTTTCATGTGTATTTTACTGAGGATATGTTCAGCGATGTTCTACCTGGAAATATCTCCCATCTGTACACAGAATCTTTAGAACTCAAGAAAGGTGATCACTGGGTTCTTGGTCATCTTTCTTACCAAGGCCCCTCTCCCTTGATTACTTAGTTTGGTGAGATGGTCAGCTCTAGGAAGAGTCCTGGTTGTTCCCAACTCCTTCCAGAATTATGGAGGCCACTGTACTCCTGGGAACTTTTTAAGTGCAGCAGGACTATTTATTGCCTTTCTTCAGATCCGTGCTTCAACACAATCCTGTATCTAGGCCTTACAGGCAGGGCCGTCTTTACCAAGGGGCAAAAGGAGCAGCTGCCCTGGGCCCAGTTGCTCCTGGGGGGCCCAAGGCAGCTGCCTCTTGAGCCATGCTAGCTACTGCCCCGGGTGTCAGGCTGTCGGCTACACAGGCATCATGATCGTACTGTGTTAATGATCTTAATTCTAGGACCTAATGAGTTTTGCTCTAGGACCTTAATGACATCATTACCATGTGACCAGTAATCTAGCAATTACTGGTCACATGGCTATGAGGTCATCACAGGTCCTACTGAGTGTTGCAGAAGTTAACTGTGGAGCTTTTTTGTGTAAAGATTACATCAGAAAAAGGTGACAGGGGCTGTTATGTTAATATACTGTAAACTACTGTATAGTGGGGTGCTGTATACTGTGTGGTGGGCTGTATATTGTGTGGTGGGCTATATATTGTGTAATGGGCTGTATATTGTGTGGTGGGCTGTATACTGTGGGGGGGGGGTGGCCTGTATACTGTGTGGGGGCCTGTATACTGTGTGGTGGGCTGTATACTGTGTGGTGGGCTGTATACTGTGGGGGGCCTGTATAGTGTGGGGGGGCCTGTATAGTGGGGGGGAGTGCTATACTGCTGTACTGTATAGTGTGGGGGGCTGTATCGTGTATAGTTTGGGGTGCTGTATACAGTGAGGTGTTGTATACCGTGAGGTGCTGTATACTGTGGGCTGCTATACTGCTCTACTATATACTGTGGGGTACTGTATAGTGTGGGGTGCTAAACTGCATACTGTGTGGTGTTGTATACTATAGGGTGCTATACTGCATACTGTGGGGTGCTGGGGTGCACTGTAACACTAGGGTGAGCCGAGCCCTGGTCTCCTTCCTGCAGAGCGGTGCCCACTTCCAGCCTGAGCCCAGCTGCCCAGAGCACTGATCCTGAGCCGCTGGAGTCTTCAAAACTGGAAGTATTTGCAGTCATTCACTGTACTCTACCAGATGTGTGGATTTTTTGTGTGTGTGTTGTGGTGGAGGGCGTGATTGCATGCTAAGGTGTGGGAAGGCGGGATCCAGGGGGCCCAAGTAAATTTTTGCCCAGGGTCCAATCAATATTAAAGACGGCCCTGCCTACAGGCAGTTCTTTCCTTGGCATGGCTTGGTCTTTACTCTGATATGCATTGTCAGCTGTGAGACCCTATATAGGCAGGAGTTTGTCTTTCCAAATCATGTCCAGTCATCTGAATTTACCACAGGTGGACTCCAATCAAGATGTAGAAACATCTTAAAGATGATCAAGAGAAACAGGAGGCCTTCACAGCTAAACTTCAAGTGTCATAGTGAAGGGTCTGGATACTTACAGTATGTCCATGTGAAATTTTAGTTTTTTCTTTTTAGTAAATTTGCAGACATTTCTAAAATTCTGTTAGCACAAGGCCGCAACATAATAAAATGGGAAAAAAGTGAAGTGAAAGGATCTGAAGATTTTCCAAACGCATTGTATGTCATGTTCCACTGTCTCAGGCCATGCACTATACCCTAGGGCAGATTTACTAATCCTGTAGATGGTGTAACTATAGGCTGTCTAGACCTGCACCAAAATGTATCAGGCTCATGGTGGATGATACATTTGTGTCTGTGTCTAAATTTATACCAACTATGGATTGGCTTAGGCTTCTTTCACATGTCCGTTTCAGTGTTGATGTCCATGGCAAGAAGGTCAGGTTTTTTTATTGGTGAAGTCTTATTAACCGATGCTGGTGGCGCTTTTAGGATGCTTTCACACATACTGTAGGTTTTTTATGGCATTTTTCAGAAAAATAGCTGTCTGCCGAAGTGGCATAAAATCATGCAGTTTGGTGCATGGGGGGTTTCTATGCTTTTGTCCAACATGCTCGACAAGGAGGCGGGTATTAGTGGAAAAGGGGTGTAAGCTAAGATGCACCACTTTGCACCAGAATTGCTCCACAATTCTGTCGTAAAAATCTGTCTTAGGCCTCTTTCACACTACAGTTTTTTGCGTTCCGTATACGGTCCGTTTTTTGCGTTCCGTATACGGTCCGTATACGGAACCATTCATTTCAATGGTTCCGCAAAAAAACGGAATGTGTTCCGTATGCATTCCGTTTCCGTATTTCCGTTTTTCCGTTCCGTTGAAAAGATAGAACATGTCCTATATTTGGCTGAGAATCACAGTCCGTGGCTCCATTCAAGTCAATGGGGCCGCAAAAAAAACGGAACACATACGGAAATGCATCCGTATGTCTTCCGTATCCGTTCCGTTTTTTGCGGAACCATCAATTGAAAATGTTATGCCCAGCCCAATTTTTAATATGAAATTACTGTATACTGTATTTGCCATACGGAAAAACGGAACGGAACGGAAACGGAACCACAACGGAAGCAAAAAACGGAACAACGGATCCGTGAAAAACGGAACGCAAAACACTGAATGCAACATACTGTAGTGTGAAAGAGGCCTTAAAGTAAGCCAACCAGTTATGCCAATTCTGGTATTTTTTGCTGCTAAATAAACGCCTGTGTGTGGAGACCCTTAAAGGCGGTATTGCTGCTGTATACACTGATCGCTCTTACAGGGACCAAGTGTTTATCCCATTAAATGTCTTGATCTGTTTCCCTCTCTGCGGGACAAGCTGGAAAATGTCACCAGTGCCCCCCAGGCACCCGCGTCCTGATCCACACTCCTCTGCTCAGTGGCTAAATATGGCATTTTGCAGCACAATTAACCCCGTCCAGCCTGCAGCGGCTTCACTGAGCGGATGGAAGGGGTTAATGCATATAAGGAACAGAAAGTGTCTGATTTCCTGAGGCTGCACTAATGAGCTGCTCTTAATAGTCTTTATGAATAAATTATGGCCAGCTTATTAAGGAGCGCTCTGCGGATTGTCTGCTGTTTATTAGTGTCCGTGTGTAACAGTCATATCTGCGGATATAATGACTCACCTATGCAGATCACACAGACGGACACATAAATACGGTTACACCTTACTTACATTGGGACATTTCAGGTTACAGTGAACATGCATACCCCAGTATAAAGTATAAAGGGAAGTACATCTCCCAGAATGCTGTGGAATACAGCATATTGTGGGATAGGAGGTAAGTTGCCAGAGGTGTATCTAGTTGCCAGAGGTGAGAGATTGCTAGTGCAGCCATCAGGAATGCAGGTCTTGTGTGCGATTTGGTGTTTCTTCTAGTTAGATTGCAAACTCTTTGGCTCAGTGTCTTCTATGAAGCAGTGAATTCTGGGCAGGATTTTGTGGCAAGATGTAAATGAACGCATGTCGGTATTAATAATTAATATCGTATATTCATTAGCAGGAAATATTTCATAGAAAACCTGAAAACATTTCACAGCAGGAATGTCCTCCACAGACGATAAACCGCTGGAGAAGAGCTTGATGTAAAGTGCGGGCAAATATAATAGTGTAACATTATATTCTGAAATATTTAAAGGGGAACACGTTCTGTCCTACGTCTCCAGTTGCGTCAGGATGGTAATACACTTACATTTAGGAGTCAAGAAGACAAGTGCGGCCGCCGGCCAAGTACTTTAATACATCAATTAACTGCGGGACCATTACTTCTGACTGGTGGCCATGAGGATGGCTCAGGACGGGCCCCTGGGCATCGGCCCACCAGGGAGTTTCCCTGTACGTTCTATGGCCTGTCCGTCCCTTACTACACATAATATAAGAGAGGTTTAGATACAGTATCATACATAACAGGATTAGATACACAGCTAAGTAGACACTATCGCATATGATAGGATTAGATACAGTGGTTCAGCCAACAGTATAGCACATGAGAAGATTAGATACAATGGCTCCGGCGACAGCATCACAGGATAGGACTAGTTAACAGTGGCCCGACCGTGGCTGGGACCGTGGGAGCTCACATAGGCTGGTGCTTTTTCCTATAGTGTGCAAGCACGGCCACCGCTGCTGGATTACAGGGTGGTTGTTACCATGGAAACACGCAGTGTATAAAGTGATGGAAAAATGAATCCAGCCAAGAAAGGAGGCAATATGGACAATCACAATACATTACCAGCATTGTATTGTAGGAAATGCAGATTATTTGTCTGGCAGATGTAAATCTCACGAGCAAGTGGCTGGAACTGAAGATGTAAACTGCGATCAATATATCGCTTTTCAATCTAGCGACCTCATGTCTGTGTCACAGAGATAAATAGGGGATCAATATGGAGGGGTCCCTCATCTGCTTCTGTTCAATGACTCACTTAAAAATGTCACGGCAGGATTTATCTGGCTTCCCCTAAGCTGCGGCTGATCAACTATTAAACATGGGCGCTGTCGCCGTCCACGCTGCTATGCCATTTTTCATGCCGTGTGATCATTTGTTTATCTTTGTGGTAATGTGACATTTAGGCTACATGCACACAGCAGTGAAAAAAAAGTCTTTAAAAAACGGATAAACTGTCCATTTTTAACTGATGTTTTTTTCACTGATGCCTTTCTGACAAACGGACTTTAAAAACGGATCTATGCATTTGTATGTTGGCTGTCGGTCAGTGAAAAACTGACAAGATAGAACATGTTCTATTTTTTGACTGACAGTCAAAAATACTGCGGTGTGAATAACCCCATAGACTACCATTGGTCTTAAAACGGATGTGTGATGGCCGTTAAAAAAATGTACATCGCATGTCCATTTTTCACTGTCGTGTGCATGTAGCCTTAAAGGGCCACTGACCCTACAGCCCGGAGCTTATAATAATGCAGTGATATTATAACCAGAGCAGCTAGTATCAGTCACTAAAAGGGATGCAAATGTTCATCTTGATAAGGCCTCATGCACACGGCCGTTGTGCAGCCGTGGCCGTATTGCAGCCCACAAACAGCGGGTCGGCAATCCACTGCCGCCGGCCGTGTGCACCCCGCATCACGGATGCGGACCCATCTACTTGAATGGGTCCGCAATTTATGAGATGCTTCCGTGGTGTTTCTTTCCGTGGTTCTACACTGCAAAAAAATGTCATATTTTTTTGGCGCCGTGGACATACCACGGACCCATTCAAGTTTAATTGGTCCGGCCCGCTGGGCGCATGTTGCCTGTGCATTGGGGACCGAAATTCCGGTCCCCAATGCACGGATCGGCCGCACAACGGCCATGTGCATGAGGCCTAAAGGTGAGGGGTTGTCACAACCACAGCCCTTGGATGACCATTCCAGGGCAGTCATGTAATCTTATATTTAAAGGGCACTTATTTATTTGCATATGTTATCATATAAGGCACATTATTCCAGGAACAGGGTAGACACCATCTTGCTTGACGCCTGGTTGAAGGTTCCTCCTTCCAACAGTGATGCTCAACTGCAGGGAGCCCACATCAAGGTCCTGCACATGGACTTGTAGATATAGTTTGCAAGCAAATATAAATGTAGATATGTTCTCACCTGATGTTCTGTTCTTGTCATTTCCCTACAGGAGCGGGTAGAATATCTATTCCTCATCATTTTCACAGTGGAAGCTTTTCTTAAAGTTATTGCATATGGGCTGCTCTTTCATCCCAACGCATACCTCCGCAACGGCTGGAACTTGCTGGATTTCATCATTGTGGTAGTAGGGTGAGTTCTAAATGAGGGTGCCCCCACTATGTAACTCTGCCCTACAAAATCAGCACACTTGTCTTCTGAAATACTCTGTGCTGCTGAGTTACATCGCTTCTCCTTCTTTGTAACTCTGGCTGTCAAGATCAGCATACTCATTACCTGAAATACTCTGTGCCAGTCAGTAAACTATTCTCTTTGTATATGGCCTCCTGTGCACTCCTGTACGTGACTTGTTTCCTGCAGTTGTTTTTACTTTGGCGACATAATGTTTCCATCTCTTTATTTTTCTTCTTTGCAGGCTTTTCAGTGCAATTTTAGAGCAAGCAACCAAGGCAGATGGTGGCAGCGCCCTGGGAGGCAAAGGGGCAGGATTCGATGTGAAAGCGCTTCGAGCATTTCGAGTCCTCAGACCCCTTAGACTGGTTTCCGGGGTACCTAGTAAGTAGACAGACCCATGGAATCTGACATGTATTGTTTTTTTCCTGTTCATCTAAGGATTCATCGGTTTCTGATCAGCAGATAAAACCGCAGACTGTCTATAGCTCTACTGTAGATATTTTATATCCATATATGCAGCTCCACCGTAAAGCACATTGGAATAAGTAAATGATTTGCTCATTTTTATTTCTATCGTGTTTTACACTCTAGTCACATCCAGAGCTGCATTCATTTTACAGTAAAGCATGTTCTGTGTCCACATAACCAGCGGTCGTCAGGGAAGCTATGGAATGTGAGGTCATACTTCTAAAAAATAAGCACAATTGCGAGTGCAGCAGCTATGGAAGTGACTGTAATATTTACACAGACTGATGATGGGGAGCGAATGTTTGTATGAACACTACTGCTGGAGATCACCCGACAAGCAACACGTAAAGGGAACCTGTCACCATGAAAGTGCAATCTGCAGGGAGCATGTTATAGAGCAGGAGGTGCTGCACAGATTGATACGGTATATAGAATGTAGGAAAAGATTCTGCAAAACTTTTATTTCATTTATTTAAAGGGATTCTGTCACCTCCCCTAAGGCAAAAAACGATTTAAAACCAGCCATGCAGCACAGCTTACCTGGATTAGGCTGTGCTGTTCAATCTTGAAATCCGTCCAGCAGTTAGTTCAAAAAACGAGTTTGATCAATGAGGAAATGCGTCCTGAAGGTGCCCAGAGGGGCGTTTTTTTCTTCTGAGAGAGCCCAGTCCCGCCCCTTTTTCAGTGCCCAGCCCGCCTTCCTTTTACTTCCTAACCGCCGCCCCCAGCCTGCCACAGCCTCTCCTGCCTCTCCTCCCCCTCCCTCTTGCCGAACGAAGTCTCGCACAGGCGCAGTACCTACTGAGGGCTGCGCCTGTGCGATCATCAGGAGACTGAGGGCGGCAGCTTCATCTTCGTCACTGGGCATGCGCCGAGCCCAGTGACGTCCGATGCTCGCTCTTCCCTCAGTCAGCAGGGAAGAGCGAGCATCGGACGTCACTGGGCTCGGCGCATGCCCAGTGACGAAGATGAAGCTGCCGCCCTCAGTCTCCTGATGATCGCACAGGCGCAGCCCTCAGTGGGTACTGCGCCTGTGCGAGACTTCGTTCGGCAAGAGGGAGGGGGAGGAGAGGCAGGAGAGGCTGTGGCAGGCTGGGGGCGGCGGTTAGGAAGTAAAAGGAAGGCGGGCTGGGCACTGAAAAAGGGGCGGGACTGGGCTCTCTCAGAAGAAAAAAACGCCCCTCTGGGCACCTTCAGGACGCATTTCCTCATTGATCAAACTCGTTTTTTGAACTAACTGCTGGACGGATTTCAAGATTGAACAGCACAGCCTAATCCAGGTAAGCTGTGCTGCATGGCTGGTTTTAAATCGTTTTTTGCCTTAGGGGAGGTGACAGAATCCCTTTAAAGGGAGTCTGTCACCACTATATGACCATATACAGCACTTACATGGCTCTGTAGCACACCTATACAGGATTGGAATGGTACCTTTGTTATTTTCTTTAGACTTGCACAAGCAAGACTTGCACATCCCTAGGTCCGGCCGAGATCCTGCTCCTGCGTACTGCTTCGCCGGGCCGAGGCACGCACACTGCAATGCCCATTTTGGGTACGGCATCAATTCAACTAGTGCGCATGCGCCAGCCGGCGAAAGCAGTGGGCAGGCGCAGGATCTCGGCCGGACCTAGGGATGATACAAGGAAATAGGAGGGCGGGCAAAGGAAGAGGCTGGGGGAGGAGTAACGGTTAAAAAGGCAGAGCAGCCTGGGCACCTACACACTGAACTCCTCCCCTGGGCACTTGCGAGTGCTCATTTGCATATGAAATAAACGTTGTTTTTACTGCTTCTGGATGTCTAAAGAATATAACAAAGGTACCATTACAATTCTGTATAGTGGTGACAGACTCCCTTTAAATCTCTGCTTCTTCTATCCCTTGGAGTCATGTGGGCGGTCTTATCAGTGATTGACAGCTGACTCTGCCTGACTAACCATAGAGCATTAGCTGCCATACCTACCTAGCTTATAGGCCCCTTTCATCCTCCAAAGCACCTACCACCAGAGACCTGCTCACAACAACCTGGTGCTGACCAGGGGCTAGTCTGAGGAGCCTAAACTTTTTAGGAAACAGACTGAAGTAAGAAGTGGCTGAAATGACTTCCTGACATCTTGACGGACTCAAGGATTTTTTTAAATCATTTTTGGGCAGGAAGGATGTTCCAAGTCTGAATCTGGAAGGAGAACTTAGATGATGGGATTTTTAGCACTAGACCCTTCTCTAGATGCTGTAGATCAGCCCTGTTTCCTTTTTGCCCAGTCATTTTTAAAGAAGGAGGTACGGTAGAACATAAACTGGCACACTGCAAAGATGGCAGCGCTTATCTTGAGACAAGCAAACCTGCTGAAATGCAAACTGCTGGATCCTAGATTTCCCTGACAGGAGATACTGAGGGACCATCAATCATCGCTCATAAATATTTGATAGTCAATACACCCCAGGGTGCATTTCAGAGCAAGAGCGGGTAGTAGGGGTGAGGGGAGATTTGGCACTGCAGATGGCGCACACCAGGAGCAGAGCTGGAGCCTTGTGCTATGTGACCATCCCCTATGGGCCAAGCAGATCTGAACTTTCCATATCTGTGATCTTCCCATGCCACCCTATTGAAGCGATGGCAGCATGGGTATTTACGGTGGTGACAGACTGTGTCTTCTTTGTCATGCGGAGTGCGCTAATTAAGCAGTAATGTCTGCCCATGCCATGCTTTGCCCGCTGCTCATGACAGACATACCATCATTTAGCTGTGGGCTTGCATCCAACTTTTCGGCTTTTTGAAAATCTCCATCATTGTCAAGCACTGTGGAAGCGGCGCCCGAACCTCCCTCAATTCCCAGAGCCTTCTAGCAACATGTGCTAAATTGGCAGCGTAATCATCATCTGTGAGGCTCATAACACTCAGCGTAATGTCTGCTGCCTAATGTAAGACATGGTGAACGGCTCTCTGAATTTCACTTTAAAACTCCACGGGCCAGATTGTTATCAGCAGATGGTGGAAGATAAAGGACTCAGGAAATAATACAGATATTGATGATTTCCTTATTGGATGGACATAGCCATTTAATTGGAAGAAAGTGCTCAGACCTCAAGGAACATCTGCCCCCCCCCCCCCCCATCCCAAAAATGAAGACAAAAATCCCCAGTAAATCCTTGTGAGTCCTTGAGATGTCCTCTTCTGTCAAGATGTCAGCAATTCATTTTAGCCACTTCTTACTTCGATCTTTTACCGGTAAGTTGAGTGACAGGATGCAGATTCCATCACATACCAAATTAATTCAGACCCCAGAACAATAAATTATTTCATTTTGCCTGACCAGACCTCTAAACTTCATGCCAACCAGGGGTGGTCACCCTTGCCAGGCAGGTGAATAATTCCCTGATATCTTATATTACCGTGTTAGATTATGGCTAGATGGTCCACACCAACAAAGGAGGTTCAGCTCATCTCAAGAAACATGTCAGTGACTGGCTGAAAACTCCACTCAGTGGGCCACTAGAGCCTGCTGGTCTCTTAAGACTAGCCACTGGCCAGCATCAGGATGTTGTGAGCAGGTCTCCGGTGAGGTGAGGTGCTTTGGAGGATGGAATGGACCTCAGTACTTTGCAGGGCCTGATGCTTTACACACAGTAACTACCACAGGAGCCTTGTGCAACGGGCGGTTAGCCAACGCTTAGGGTATCCCTTAGCCTTTAAGAGATTTTTACGATATATGTCCCTCTAATAGAGCAAGTTGTCGTGACGCCAGTTGCATTGAAGCAACGAGGACATGGAGTCCCCTTTAAGTATAGTGGTGTTGGTACCCAGATGTAGGATTGCCAGAGTGGTGTAGAGTGACCTACAATCTCCCTGAAGGTGTTGTATGCACGTTCTTCCTGGCTTCAAGCTTACTTAGCTTGGCTTTAGGCAATGCAAGCCCAGGAGGTGACATGCAACCATTTAAAACTCACAGGCAGGGCCTGTTTGGCAGGGACAAGGCCTGCTTCTCTCCCCAAAGAGGGGAAGGCTAGACTCCCTTCTGCAGGCTCGTCCAGGAGGGACGAGAGCCTGCTGCTTCCCCTTACAGGGGGTAAGCTACTCTGACCTTCACTAACATTGAACTCCTCCCTCTCTAGAGAGGGCTGGAATGGAACTAAAAGGCTCCTCTCCAGGGAAACTAACTCTGCCACTGTTGCCATCTGCTGGTAGACCAGGCACATTACATTTAAACACAACATTTGCAAGGAAATACGAAGACACATTCTGCAGGACATAGAATAAATACACATGATGACACAGGATATACCAGAAGATATTGGGGACCAGACAAAGGTGGTAATGCCACACTGGGGTATTACACTTGCTCCTATAAAGTTAAGAAATGGTGGATGGTGGCAAGCCCATTTGGTGGCCGGGCTTTGATAGCAGTACCAGCCGTACTGCCCTGATGACAATATATTGCTTCCCTATTAGATAGGTTTGCCTGTAGGGAAGCTTTGGGATGGGGTTTTAGGACTACAATAAATCTATCCTTTACTTACGCTAGTTATACCTTTTGCATAGCTGTTGGCCAGATGCTCAGCTGAAGGAAGGAGCACGTCACCTTTAGTGATGAGCGACAGGGGCAATATTCGAATTCGTGATATTTTGCGAATATTTGGGTGAATATTATTTATATATTAGTGAATTCGAGAATTCGTTATCTCCAGTCATTATTTTCTTGATTGCGGAAATCGACAATTGAAAATTCACAATCAACACTACTCCTAAAGTCAAAGATATTGCAGCCTTCTCATTGGCTCACAAGCTAGAAGCAGGGAGGGATCATGTGTATTGATTTAAAAACAAATCGTGAAATTATTTTCTTAATATTCGCGAATTCTCGAAGTGCCGATATTCGAGATAAAAATTTGCGATTAGAATATTCGTGATCAACACTAGTCACCTTCTGTTTACCAAGCCCAGCACTATACATGTAGTGGCTGTGACTGGTACCCCAGCTCTAGTTTGTGTCCCATTCAAGCGGGCAACAAAAGGGGACACCACATTTGCTGGCGCACATTGGCCTTAGCTGTTCAGCAGGGATGACGGGAGTTGGACGCCCGCCGATCAGGTATTGATAGCCTATACCAGGGGTCAGCAACCTCATGCACTCTAGATGTTGGGAAACTACAACTCCCATCATGCTCCATTCACTTCTAAGGGAGTTCTGTGAATAACAAGTGTGCAACTGAGAGTCATTGTTTCACGCCAGCTGGAGTGCCAGAGGTTGCTAATCCCTGGCCTATACTAATAGCTTATTTACACTTTCAGATGATTCGGCACAGAGATGAGGGCTTCGTTCACATACAGCAATCACCTCCTCTGTAAGAGGACAAGCAATCCATTCAGCGATCCCCATAGAAAATCATTGTTCCTGCGCGGCAGATCGATCTTTAGACAGCACTCAATGTCAATTATCGTAAACAAGTGCTTATACAAATTCTCATCCCTAATAACCTGCCAGATCATCGGTCCGTGTAGTCGACAAACAAGCAAATGCTTTTTTTTTTCAAACTGAGCAGATTGTTACAAAAAATAATCGTTACAACGTAACGATTACAACATAACGATTCTTCATCCACATACATCAGCAATGGATGCTGCAAAGAACATTCCTAGTCACATGTTCCTGCAGTAATATTGGGCTTAGTATCTTCTCATGTCATATATTCCCAGAATCCATCTCCTTACGTTGCTATCACACAGGGCAGATTTTGTTAGAGAATCTTTTGCAAATGAAAATTAGTTCCATTTGCTTGAAAGGAGCTTGCAGTAATCCATGTGCTCGTTGCCAGAATAACCCCATTTAGATGAATGCAACTGATTTCAGATGCAGAAATTTCTGTAACAAAATCTGCCGTGGGAGAAGGCACCCTTAGGGCTCATGCACACGAACAAATTTTCTTTCCCTGTCCGTTCCGTCTTTTTTGCGGACCGTATGCGGAACCATTAATTTCAATGGGTCCGCATTACGGACAAGGATAGGACTGTTCTATTAGGGGCCAGCTATTCAGTTCTGCAAAATACGGAATGCACATTGATGTGATCCGTATTTTTTGTGGATCTGTTTTTTGCGGACTCCAAAATAAATACGGTCGTGTGCATGAGCCCTTAACTTGCTTCCCTCGCTATGCTGTTAATGTCCTTTGAAGTCATCTATACATCATCCATCAATTCAACAGCTGTTAAGTGTAATTAAAGCTCTTTCCCTGGAGACGTCAGCATCTTGCGCCAGACATAGAGGAGTTAATATAATCGTTACATTATAATGGAGAACTGCCATCATTCTCTATTATCTGCGTGATTAGGTAGAGTAAAACATATCTGTGTAATCCATATTATTGAGGAGTGCAGGAACCTTCCTGCCCCTCTATGACCACTACTTTATGTCACATATCTCCAGTGCTATAGACATTTACATCGTTAAAGGGACACTTCTGGGGTCTTTTCTTTAAACTCAATTGGGGTCATCTACCAAACTGGTGTAAAGTAGAACTGGCCTGGTTGCCCATAGCAACCAATCAGATTCCACCTTTCCTTTTTGACAGCTCCTTTGGAAAATGAAAGGTGGAATCTGATTGGTTGCTATGGGCAACTAAGTCAGTTCTACTTTGCACAAGTTTAATAAATCTTTCCCAATTTCTATAGAAACTAAGGGGTTTTGATGCTGGTTTTAATAAAAGCCCATAGCTGGTGGTGGATCTGCTGAAGTTATGAAGAGGAGCAGGCCTCTCTATAACTTTCTAGCTATCTTACATTTAGACCATGTTCTACGCCGAAAACGGAAAATGATAAATAAGGCGGGCCTGTCCCTTTCCCCATGCACAATTTTAGACCTGGTGTGAGCGGGGAAAAGTCAGAGATAGTGGCGCAACGGTAATTTAGGCGTATTTCAGATTAGTAAATGAGCCCCTAATTTTTAAAGACATTTTGTCTGTTATATAACATTATAGACAGGAGAGTGTCCTTCTGTAGCAGCAAGCACAGAGATAATTATATATATATATATATATATATACACAGTATATAGGGAACCTATTGTAAATTTTCTGCTGCTTTGAAGGAAATATGTTATCTGTTAGTGAAATAATAGATCAGTAGAATTAGGATAGGTCAAACAGGTATGACAGATTTGTTGTTCTTTTGATGGGGCTAGAGGGCCTATTACATGGGCAGATTATTGTTAAGATGATCACTAATGTTAGCAATCGTCTGGTAGTGTAATACTGCTACTGATAATCTGGATCTTTTAACATGTTCAAAAAATCCTGGTTTTCCGGCGGCAGATTGAGCTGTGTAATAAGCCCTCTGCTGTCGGCAAACAATGAGACAGTATACTATTCTGAGGAGGAGATCGCTGCATGTAATGGGTCTCCTCCTCTAGCGAGCAGGCGATTGGCGTGAGGGAACGCCCTCCTCCCCACAATTATCTGCTCTATCTGCCTGTGTAATAGGGCCTTAAAGGGGTTATCCAACCCCTATAATGAATAAATGCCCGGGCACCTCATACAGGTTATACCTACACCGCTCCATTTGGGAGGGCATGGGCATTATAGAGGTTCGATAACCTGTTTAAGATATCCACAGAAGAGCACTGCACTTATCAGTGTAATGTGTGATATTCTAATTGAGTCACTCATCCCCCTTCCTTCTCTGGCCTCAGTGATTGATGTAACTGAGAAAGTAAAGGCTCTATTACACCTACAGATAGTTGCTAAGATCATATAAACGCTTGTTAGCGATGATCTGGCAGTATTATACTGCTGCCGATTGCCCAATGAATCAGCAAATGCTTGTTCATCCGGTAATCGGAGTCTTTCAACATGTTTAAAAATAATGGTTTGCCGGTGGCAGATCGTGCCGTGTAATCAGCACTCTGATTCAGTATAGGGATGAGTGATGCCATTAGCGATCACTCGTCGACATACTGAGAAGATCGCTGCATGGAATAGAAGCTGTCTCCTCCTCTAGTGAGCAGGCAATTGCAGGGAAGGAACGCTTCCCTCCCAACAATTGCCTGCTAATGTGCAGGTGTCATAGGGCCCCAAAGGTGGATTTAAATAGGCAGATAATCAGGCAGATTGTCAGGTATGAACGTTCCTCCGAACGTTTGTTCCACGACAATCTTCCCATGAGCGAAACGCTCCTTCATCTGGGAAAAATGATGGTTAGTGCAGGCACCTAAATTATCTTTTCTGGGCGGCAGATTATGATGTCTAAACAAGGATCTGCTACCCAGAAACAATGCATCTCTATGAGGACAAGCGATTGCAATAGCCAATAGCATGTAAATGGGCACTTCACCTCCACTTAACCAGCAGTCAACTGTCAGGAAGGAGCGCTTCCATCCTGACAATCTGCTGCTCATCTCTAAATGCACCTTAAAGGGGTATTCCCATCTGAGACAATGGGGACATATCACTAGGATATGCCCCCATTGTCTTATAGAGGCGGGTCCCACCTCTGGGACCCGCACCTACACCGAGAACGGAGTGGGGAAAATGGTGGCCAGAGGACCCTGGGTTTCCCCAGGTCCATCCAAAACCAAGCACTTTCCCTATAGTATTGAATGGGAGCACACCTTGTTTGCACGGCCACTGCTCCCATTCATTTCTATGGGGCCGACGGAAATAGCCAAGCCAGTGCTCGGCTATTTTTGGCGCTCCCATAGAAATAAATTGTAGGGCGGCTGCGCATGCACAACTTTCGGGGCTCCGTTATTGGTATAGGTGCAGGTCCCAGCGGTTTACTGGGAACTTAAAGTGGCCCTGGAAAAAATACTAAAAGTGGCCACGTTTTGTAGTCGGGTCCAAATTTATGGAAGGCAGGACCAGCAATACCATATTGTGGCACAATATACCACCCCAACAAAGCTAAATACAACAGTCCAACACAAAATACTGACAGCAGCACACAATACATCCCAAACAACTACCACTGACAGGCTGTGAGGAGGGCCCAGTTGGCCCCCTGGTCATCGGCCCACCGAGAAATTTCCCTGTAAGGTCTATGGCCAATCTGCCCCTGCCTATCAGACAATGGGGGCATATCCTAATGATATGCCCCCATTGTCTGAGATGGCAAAATCCCTTTAAGCATGGCTGTTGGCCATGCTAAAAGTCCAAACACAGGATGAAGTTATGAAGCCAGGACAGGAAGTAGAATACATGGAATGGATATGAAATATTCTATCCAGAAATCCATCCACCTTTTTTGTAAAATAAATAAATAAATAAGTAACAATAAACAGAGTATTCACAATATTGTAAGGTGTTGACTGTACTGTCCCTTTAAGGAGGTTTTCCGGGAGTGGAATGTTGATGAACTATCCTCAGTATAGACCAGCAATATCTGATCGATGGGTGTCTGATACCCGGCACCTCTGCCAATCAGCTGTTTGAAGAGTCCGTGGGCTCCAATGAGTCTCCTCACTGCATACAAGGCACAGCGCCGTACATTGTATAGTGGCTGTGCTTGGTATTACAATCCCAAGCCCATTTACTTGAATAGGACGCTGCTGCAAGAGAATATTGATGACCTGAGAAAACCTCTTAAAAACAACCATCAGTGATCATTCCAGGTTAACACCTGTAAATAAAGTTTTCTGCTTTTGACTATACGGTATATCAATGACATTTCTGTGTGACTTGCCTACAGGTCTTCAGGTGGTGCTGAATTCTATAATTAAGGCCATGGTTCCCCTGCTGCACATTGCGCTGCTTGTCTTATTTGTAATCATCATCTATGCTATCATCGGCCTGGAGCTGTTTATGGGCAAAATGCACAAAACCTGCTACTTCCTGACCAACAAAGGTAAGAGGAATATCACATCTCCTGGAATCATTAAAAATAATGACAAAAGTCCCTAGTAAATATTAGTGCCCCTGAATGTGCTTATATCTTTCTTAATCTGAGAAATCTGGGTGACAACCAACACAACGTTATTACAGCTCCCTGATGGGTTGTCATCCAGCTTTCCTGTAGGCAGTTTTATCTTGTTATATGCTCCTGTATTGCGGCTTGATTAGGCAGATTGGCTATTCAGGACACTAAAAGCTGTGAGCTGGCCGCCTTACTGACTTTGGCTGTTTGAGAAGGCATCGGCGGTCCTGCAAGCGCCGTGACCTTCTCCCTGCTCACCAAGCACCTTGCCGTCCACTTGATAGCAGCTGTGCTTGGTATCGCATCTCAGCCCGATTCACTTCAATGGGGCTGAGCTGCTCCTAGGCCACGTGACCGATGAACATGTCGGCACTGGCCTAGGAAAAGCTGAGAGAAGGCCACAGCGCAACTGCAAGAGCCGGTGCCTTCTGAAACAGCTGAACGGTGGGGGTTCTGGGTGTCAGACACCCACCAATCAGATACTGATTGCCTATCCAGAGGATAGGTCATCAGTATTTGAGTCTTGGAAAACCCCATTAATCAATTATAAATAGAAGTTCTAAAACGTTCTCATAGACTTCTAGATACCTGCTTGTAATCAGTGAATAGGAATTTTAGGAGTATGAAAACCCATACATGTCTAAAACTTCTCTCAATTCAGGGATTGTTGCAATTGTATCCAACCAAGACCAGGAATGAAACAAGTAACCATGGTGCTACATCGCAAACTTGGAATGGGGCCCACCACCCTACTCTACCATGATTACTTTTAGCAGCAATTCAGAAAATTAAAAGCTTATGATTATTTTACTCTCTAATAAACAGGCATAATGAGCACAGTGATGTCACAGTACAGAGATAATAAATATAGTGATGTCACAGTACAGAGATAATGAATATAGTGATGTCACAGTACAGAGATAATAAATATAGTAATGTCACAGTACAGAGATAATAAATATAGTGATGTCACAGTACAGAGATAATAAATATAGTGATGTCACAGTACAGAGATAATAAATATAGTGATGTCACAGTACAGAGATAATAAATATAGTGATGTCACCATATGCAGATAATGAATATAGTGATGAAAAGAAAGATAAGGGGGCGCTTCCCTAGTGTAACACCTCAGCTGATGTATATCCTGCTATCAAATGGACAGCTCCTTACCAGACTGTGTCGTGCAATGCTGGGCACAATACTGGGATAAAATGTGTATCTCCTAAGTCTCAGGAGAACCAGGCTACTGCACCTTCCCACCAGACAATCATTGGACAGCCGGAGTCACATCAATAGACAGTTCAATAAAAAAAGGACTATAAGGCGCTGCATTGGATATAAAAATTATTTATAAAAAATTACTAAAAAAACTAAAATAGTTAAGAAGCACCATAGTCGGCGTTCTGCCTCTGAAATACATTGCATGTTCTTAACTATGTCAGGAAAATGAAAACTTAATGAGCGGCTCACACAAAGAACGTAATGGATGCTGGAGGGTTTCCTATTGGGTCACCCAATCTCAATAAGTTAAAAAAAGAGAATTGATAAGAAAGATAGCCACTCCTCCTTCTGCAATGTATGTAGGACAAGGAAACTATGTATGAAAAAAATGTATTATAAACCCAAAATACATATAAAAAAATTATAAAAAATGTAGAAATAAAAAATTAGCATGATCCAATGTTGCACATTATAGTAAAAGCAAATTTATATATTCAATTCTTGAAATAGTGTCCCCAAAATATCACTAAATAACGTAGCATATAATAGTAATTCATACAATGAGGTAATAAATCATGATAGACACAGCCATACAATCATGTAATAAATAGTTGTAGATAATTGATTTGATGTACAGTCGGTAATTATAGTCTTTTGTACAGTAATTAATATCCTGAAAACACGATTGATCAAGGTGTCTTATAAATATTATCCTGCAAATATGTCTATTGTTTTCTGTCCATGATTGATCCTCCTAGTGATAGAAACATGCTGTTAGTATCAGATATTAATGATAAGCAATTAAAATAAACTGAGGCTCCGTTGTGTCCATTCAGTAACTAATAGCGTTTTGCTGTATAAGCCCAATAGTTACTGTCAGCGTCCTGCCGGCAAGTGACGTATATTATTGTCCAAAGTCATAGAGTCAACTCCAGCATCTTTATCTCATTTACTCCATCCCAATAGCTGGCTCCTACCATAGAGGTATGTGGGGCTGTGCGCTTACCCCAGCCTCTGCTTGTCAGGTTGTCTCCTTTGGGAGCACGTGTAAGCGCCGCTTGGCGTTCCCCCCTCCTCCTCCAGGTGGGTATGTCGTTCTGGGGCTTTCTGCCGTAGCGCTCAGCCTTCTCTTTTCGTTTTAGGAGCAAATTGGGTAAAAAATCCTTTCAAATAGATGGCATGCCAAAATAGATAAAAAATATATATTTAAAGTGCCAGACGCGTTTCAGAGCACTAGCTCCATCCTCAGTGGCTGTGTTTCCTTTATTCGGCTTTCTCCATTTTTATTGTCTTATCATAACCAAATTCCAGACTGGATTATTTCACAGTTTGCTTACCTGCAAAACCCGTATATAGATCAATCATTCTATTCAATATTTTTTCTTTTTTAGTTATTTTTCTTAATTACTTACACATAGTGCTTCTTTCAATTGCCCAGATAGAATATACAGGTCCTTCTAAAAAAAATTGCATATTGTGATAAAGTTCATTATTTTCTGTAATGTACTGATAAACATTAGACTTTCATATATTTTAGATTCATTACACACCAACTGAAGTAGTTCAAGCCTTTTATTGTTTTAATATTGATGATTTTGGCATACAGCTCATGAAAACCCCAAATTCCTATCTAAAAAAATTTGCATATTTCATCCGACCAATAAAAGAAAAGTCAACCTTCAAATAATTATGTTCAGTTATGCACTCAATACTTGCTGGGGAATCCTTTTGCAGAAATGACTGCTTCAATGCGGCGTGGCATGGAGGCAATCAGCCTGTGGCACTGCTGAGGTGTTATGGAGGCCCAGGATGCTTCGATAGCGGCCTTAAGCTCATCCAGAGTGTTGGGTCTTGCGTCTCTCAACTTTCTCTTCCCAATATCCCACACATTCTCTATGGGGTTCAGGTCAGGAGAGTTGGCAGGCCAATTGAGCACAGTAATACCATGGTCAGTAAACCATTTACCAGTGGTTTTGGCACTGTGAGCAGGTGCCAGGTCGTGCTGAGAAATGAAATCTTCATCTCCATAAAGCTTTTCAGCAGATGGAAGCATGAAGTGCTCCAAAATCTCCTGAAATCTCCTTGATAAAACACAGTGGACCAACACCAGCAGCTGACATGGCACCCCAGACCATCACTGACTGTGGGTACTTGACACTGGACTTCAGGCATTTTGGCATTTCCCTCTCCCCAGTCTTCCTCCAGACTCTGGCACCTTGATTTCCGAATGACATGCAAAATTTGCTTTCATCCGAAAAAAGTACTTTGGACCACTGAGCAACAGTCCAGTGCTGCTTCTCTGTAGCCCAGGTCAGGCGCTTCTGCCGCTGTTTCTGGGGAATGCGGCACCTGTAGCCCATTTCCTGCACACGCCTGTACACGGTGGCTCTGGATGTTTCTACTCCAGACTCAGTCCACTGCTTCCGCAGGTCCCCCAAGGTCTGGAATCAGTCCTTCTCCACAATCTTCCTCAGGGCCCGGTCACCTCTTCTCGTTGTGCAGCGTTTTCTGCCACACTTTTTCCTTCCCACAGACTTCCCACTGAGGTGCCTTGATACAGCACTCTGGGAACAGCCTATTCGTTCAGAAATTTCTTTCTGTGTCTTACCCTCTTGCTTGAGGGTGTCAATGATGGCCTTCTGGACAGCAGTCAGGTCGGCAGTCTTACCCATGATTGCCGTTTGGAGTAATGAACCAGGCTGGGAGTTTTTAAAAGCCTCAGGAATCTTTTGCAGGTGTTTAGAGTTAATTAGTTGATTCAGATGATTAGGTTAATAGCTCGTTTAGAGAACCTTTTCATGATATGCTAATTTTTTGAGATAGGAATTTTGGGTTTTCATGAGCTGTATGCCAAAATCATCAATATTAAAACAATAAAAGGCTTGAACTACTTCAGTTGGTGTGTAATGAATCTAAAATATATGAAAGTCTAATGTTTATCAGTACATTACAGAAAATAATGAACTTTATCACAATATGCTAATTTTTGGAGAAGGACCTGTATAGTGAAAACTTTCCCTTTTGGTCATCTGCAATTCTAATGCGGTTTCTAGGCGTTTTTCTCTAGATATGCGTTTTGTTTGTGTTTTAAACTCCTTTTTTGTTATTTTCAATCCTTGTATTAATTTACATTTAGAAGAAACACTTGCCTCGATTCAGATATGAAACAAAACTAACAATAAATGTGTAGAAGTCACTACATCCTGTAATTATGAGATAAGTAAAATGGTTATATATTTTATATTGTCTGTCTTGGGTACTTTCAGTATTCAGTTCTGTCCTAGGGGCTCAATCCCGGAAAAGAACTGATCAGTTTTATCATAATGCATTCTGAATAGAGAGCAATCCGTTCAGTACACATCAGGATGTCTTCAATTCAGTCACTCTTACGGTATTTGGCCAGAGAAAATTACGTCCAAAATTCCGGAACACTTGCCGGAATGCCGGCATTATTTTCCATTGAAATGCATTAATGCCAGATCCGGCACCAAGTGTTCCGGCAAAACGAACCCTTTAAAAATGCAAAAAAATAAATAAATACCGGATCCGTTTTTTCTGGATGACCCCGGAGAGACGGATCCGGTGTTTCAATGCATTTATTAGATGGATTCGCATCCGAAACCATCTATAAATGCTGTCTGTATGCACACGGATTTCCGAATCCGGCAGGCAGTTCCGGCGACGGAACTGCCTGCCAGATCTTCACAACGCAAGTTAAAAAGGTTATAAAGAGGAAAAGAAAATAAATAGATATAAACGCATATCCCTTGAAAATAATAGCTTCCCTGAAGACTAAATGGGGAATGAGCACAATGCCGAGGGGAGATCGAGGTGCTGGTAACAAAACAGCCGGACCTCGATGTCCCGTCAGCCTTGGGCCCATACCCTGTGATCTCAAAAAGCCAAACAATTCCAAATCTGCATTCATACCCTGTGGTGTCAATGTATCGAAATCAAAGATTCTTGAAGACTCAGGATGAGACTTATTGGCAATATGGTTGCCACCTTTCAATGTTGTTGAATGCTTTCTATTGCAGTAAAAGTTAATCCTCTAGGGTCCTTATTATGACAATCTTTAAAAATGTTTAGATACTGTATGTTTTTCAAAGCCGTTCCAAATGTTAGTTGTATGTTCTGATATTCTCTTTTTTATTATACGCTTTGTCCTTCCTATGTATTGTTTCCTACAAGGACACTGAATCATGTAAATTACTTTAACTGTGCTGCATGTCAAGAATTCTTTAATTTCCCATTTATATGCGTTCTGCATAGAACATACCAAATCCACCTTTTTAGGGCCCCCGTTACTTTACAGTGCCCACATCTCCCACATCTGTAGAATCCTTTTAAATCTATCAATTTAGGAATAGTATCCATTTTACTTGAATGTCTTGTGGTTGGAGCTACTTCCATACCTATTGGGGAAACCCTAGTATAGGTGATATTTGGAGTTGTTGGCAATAAGGAACCAATTATTTTGTCTCTAAGTAGATGATGCCAGTGTTTCTTTACACTTTGTTTTCTAATATTTTGTGTTAAGAGTTGAATGGAAGAATCATTCGCATTGTTTCCTCTGTCTGTGTGGCAGGATCTTTTGAGCCCAAAAAGTATTCCTATCCATATTTCTAACCTTTTCTAAAGAGGCTTATATTATGTTTTGTGGATAATTTTTACTCATAAATTCACTGGTCATTTGTTTTGCCAGCCATGGCCTGATGATGTCAGACTCAAAAGAAAGATTATTCTCAGAAACATGAACACTATCAGAAGAATGCACACAGTAGTATTAACATTACATCAATGAATAATACAGTTGAATTGAGAGCGGTTTATAATATACCAATCACTAATCGATATGAAACACTATGCGAGGCACAATTTTTTTAGACAAGACTTCCACCATCACAGAGCAGGAACACATCACCAAACAAGACACCAATCACCAAGAAGGGCATACCAACAATCATAAATCACACGAAATCACAAATACAATTTGAGGTACAGAGAAATTAGCCCCAAAAATCATCAGATGAGGAACAATTCACCAATAAAAGAAGGACGAATGACATAGACACAGAAGCCACATCCTTACTATCCACAAACTTATCAGGGATCTCACTCAGAACGACCACCTCAAAGAAGAAAATCTGTAGAGGACAGGGTAAACGGATCCAACAGAGACAACAGACTGAACACAACCAGATAAAAGATAGATGTTCCATTATCAATTTGAGTAATTGTGTACTCACTAGACCCAGACTAGACTATTAAATAAATGGTTAAAATTTGCCCCAACAACCCTGTTAAATAAATGTAATGCCTACATAGGAATTTAAAAATTCATAAGGAAGTTGTGTTCGAGGAACACTTGTTGTGAAAGAGGAACACTTGTGCCTGCTAAATATCAGCATACTGAACTGAAACATAAATCTAAATTATATCCAAGACAGGAAATTGGGCAGGAGATGGCGACATTTAGAAGAAATGTAGAAACTGAAATAAGAAAAATAAAAAATCCTCCAAGTAAATATAATAATTTAACGAGACAGGAAATTCAGGCGTTGAAACAACTACTAAAAATGGAAAATATCACTATACGTCCAGCTGATAAGGGAGGGGCGGTTGTAATACAGGATACAGACAAATATGATAAGGAATGTAAGAAACATCTTACAGATGTGACAACATATACAGTATAAAACTGGAAAAGGATCCAACTAATGAATATCACCAATTGTTGGTAGGTTTATGTAAATAGGGATTGGAAAAAGGAGTATTATATGAAAGAGAGTTCGAAAACATCACAGAAACAGAACAGAGAATTCCTATGTTTTACTGTATCCCTAAAGTACATAACGACTAAAGAAATTCTCCAGGTTGCCCCATTATATCAGGTATAGGCTCAATTACTTCGAATTTGTCCCAATATTTAGATCAAATATTCCAACCATTAAGAAAACACCATCCTATATCAAAGACACTTCCCAGATTATTACGGTGGTTGAGAATTTACAGTATCAACCACACTGGATTTTGGGAACACTGGATGTGAGCTCTTTATATACAATTATTGATCGCGAACAGGGGATACAATCACCTGAAACTATAGTACATAGAGAAGGAACATTAGAGGGTGACCAGATAGATTTCACAATAAAGGGGGTATATCATATACTTACCCATAATTATTTTTGGTATGCATTGGATTTTTTTTCTTCAGGCACCGCCATGGGTACCAGATTCGCCCCCAGCTATGCAAATCTGTTTATGGCACAGTGGGATTCTGACACCATCAGGCCATGGCTGGGGGAGGGTCTGGTACTCTGCCGGCACTATATAGATGACATATTGTTTACATGGGACAAAGGAAAGGAGGAGCTGCAACAATTTTTACTTTATTTAAATAGTAATACGAAAATTTTGAAATTCACCCCAAATATAATTACAGAACAGGTAGTATTTTTTGACTTTTTAATCTGTGTGAAAAAATAGATTGATGTGCAGCACATACCAGAAATCTGTTTAAAAGAACAGCTATATCCTGTATTCCAGCCGTCACTTACCAAGATGGCTAATGAATATTCCCGTTAACCAATTTCGTCTTTTAAAACGTAACTGTACTCTGGATGTAAAATTTAAGGAGGAAGCTAAACAAATGACCAGTGAATTTATAAGTAAAAATGACCCACAAAACATAATACAAGCCTCTTTAGAAAAGGTTAGAAAGATACACAGGAGTACGTTTTTGGGTCATAAGATCTGGCCAAACAGACAGAGGAAACAATGCGAATGATTCTTCCATTCAACTCTCAACGCAAAATATTAGAAAAAAGTATAAAGAAACACTGGCATCATCTACTTAGAGACAAAATAATTGGTTCCTTGTTGCCAACAACTCCAAATATCACCTATACTAGGGTTTCCCCAATAGGTATGGAAGTAGCTCCAACCACAGGACATTTAACTAAAATGGATACTATTCCTAAATGGATAGATGTAAAAGGATTCTACTGATGTGGGAGATGTGGGAACTGTAAAGTAACTGGGGCCCTAAAAAGGTGGATTTGGTATGTTCTACGCAGAACGCATATAAATGGGAAATTAAAGAATTCTTGACATGCAGCACAGTTAAAGTAATTTACATGATTTAGTGTCCTTGTAGGAAACAATATATGGGAAGGACAAAGCGTATAATGAAAGAGAATATCAGAACATATAGCTAACATTCGGAACGGCTTTAAAAAAACATAGAGGGGGTCATTTATCAAACTGGTGTAAAGTAGAACTGGCTGAGTTGCCCATAGCAACCAATCAGATTCCACCTTTCATTTTGGACAGCTCCTTTGTAAAATGAAAGGGGGAATCTGATTGGTTGCTATGGGCAACTCAGCCAGTTCTCCCTTATATCAGTTTGATAAATGACCCCTACAGTATCTAAACATTTTAAAAAATGTCATAATAAGGACCCTAGAGGATTAACTTTTACTGCAATAGTAAGCATTCAACAACATTGGAAAGGTGGCAATATGTCTGGTGCTACAAGAATCTTTGATTTCGATACATTGACACCACAGGGTTTGAATGCGGATTTGGAATTGTTTGGCTTTTTCAGATGACGGGGAAGCTATTATTTTCAAGGGACATGTGTTCATATCTATTTCTTTTCTTTCCCTTTTTGTAACCTTTATAAGGGAAATTCATTCGTATTTGAATAAGACAGACAATATAAAATATATAACCATTTTACTGATCTCATAATTACAGGATGTAGTGACTTCTACACACTTATTGTTAGTTTTGTTTCAAATCTGAATCGAGGCAAGTGTTTCTTCCAAATGTACATTGATACAAGGATTGAGAATAACAAAAAAAGGAGTTTTTAAAAACCAAAAACGCATATAAAACGAAAAACGCATATGTAAAGCGAAAAGCACATAGAAACCGCATTAGAATTGCAGATGACCAAAAGTGAAAGTTTTCACTATATATTCTATGTGGGTAATTGAAAGAAGCACTATGTGTAAGTGATTAAGAAAAATAACTAAAAAAGAAAAAATATTGAATAGAATGATTGATCTATATACGGGTTTTGCAGGTAAGCAAACTGTGAAATAATCCAGTCCGGAATTTGGTTCTAATAAGACAATAAAGGTGGAGAAAGCCAAATATAAGATATACAGCCACTGAGGAAGGAGCTAGTGCTCTGAAACGTGTCTGTCACTATATATATATATATATATATATATATATATATATATATATCTGTATTATCTATTTTGGCATGCCATCTATTTGAAAGGGTTTTTTACCCAATTTGCTGCTAAAACGGAAAGAGAAGGCTGAGCGCTACGGCAGAAAGCCCCAGAACGACATACCCACCTGGAGGAGGAGGGGGGAACGCCAAGCGCCGCTTACACGTGCTCCCAAAGGAGACAACCTGACAAGCAGAGGCTGGGGTAAGCGCACAGCCCCACATACCTCTATGGTAGGAGCCAGCTATTGGGATGGAGTAAATGAGATAAAGATGCTGGAGTTGACTCTATGACTTTGGACAATAATATACGTCACTTGCCGGCAGGACGCTGACAGTAACTATTGGGCTTATACAGCAAAACGCTATTAGTTACTGAATGGACACAACGGAGCCTCAGTTTATTTTAATTGCTTATCATTAATATCTGATACTAACAGCATGTTTCTATCACTAGGAGGATCAATCATGGACAGAAAACAATAGACATATTTGCAGGATAATATTTATAAGACACCTTGATCAATCGTGTTTTCAGGATATTAATTACTGTACAAGAGACTATAATTACCGACTGTACATCAAATCAATCATTACAACTATTTATTACATGATTGTATGGCTGTGTCTATCATGATGTATTACCTCATTGTATGAATTACTATTATATGCTACGTTATTAAGTGATATTTTTGGGACACTATTTCATGAATTTAATATATGAATTTGCTATTACTATTATGTGCAACATTGGATCATGCTAATTTTTTATTTTTTATATGTATTTTGGGTTTATAATAAAAAAAAATAATACAAATTTTCCTTCTACATACATTTCAGAAGGAGGAGTGGCTATCTTTTTTCATCAATGTTTTTAATTATGTTGTTATTAATATTATTATTTTTTTAATCATTTTGAAGCAATTATTTTTATATGGAGTGCAGCGCCCTATACTCTTTATTTTTATTTTTTTATTGAACTTACTCTTAAATAAATATAGTGATGTCACAGTACAGAGATAATAAAGATAGTTTTATTACAGCACAGAGATAAACAAAGTGATGTCATGTAATTATAATAAACACAGTAAATGTAGAAAGTGAGTGCCTCGGGCAGTATATTAAAAAATATATATTTGTTGATTATAAATAGGGATGAGCGAATCGACTTTGGATGAAACATCTGAAGTCGATTTGCATAATACTTTGTTTGAATACTGTACAGAGCTAGCGCGCTGTACAGTATTAGAATGTATTGGCTCCTATGAGCCGAAATTATTACTTTGTGAAGTCTCGCGAGACTTCGCATAATAACTTCATAAATCAATTTCAACTGTAAAAAAACATTTCCCGAACTAGGGTTCGGTTCTAACCCTTGGAACCAAACCCGGGTTCAGGAAATGTTTTTTTACAGTAGAAATTCATTTATAAAGTTATTATGCGAAGTCTCGTGAGACTTCGCAAAGTAATAATTTCGGCTCTTAGGAGCCAATACATTATAATACTGTACGGCACGCCCGCTCTGTACAGTATTCAAACGAAGTATTATGCGAATCGACTTTGGATGTTTCATCCGAAGTCGATTCGCTCATCCCTAATTATGAACACAGTGATTTCACAGCACAGAAATAATAAACACAGCGATGTCACAGCACAGGCGTAATAAACATAGAGATGTAATAGTACAAAAATAATAAACACAGTGATGTCTCACAACAGGGATAACAAACACAGTGATGTCACAGCACAGGGATAATAAACACAGTGATGTCACAGCACAGGGATAATAAACACAGTGATGTCACAGCACAGGGATAATAAACACAGTGATGTCACAGCACAGAGGTAATAAACATAGAGATGTAACAGTACAAAGATAGTAAACACAGTGATGTCACAGCACAGGAATAATACACACGGTGATGTCACAGCACAAAGGTAATAAACATAGAGATGTAACAGTACAAATATAGTAAACACAGTGATGTCACAGTACAGGGATAATAAGCACAGTGATGTCACTTTTTTTTAACTTGATATCCATTGATCTCTCCACATTCCTGGTGGTGTTTAGTCATTTTGCTATTTAGTGGTGTGTGTTAACCTAGTATACTAGTGAAAAGCCATTTAGGGTAATGTTTAGCCTACTATACCAGTGGAAAGCCATTTAGGAGGCTGTTTACCCTAGTATATTAGAGGAGAACTACTTAGTGGTATATGTTAGCCTAATATGCTAGTGGAGAGCCATTTAGGAGGCTGTTTAGCCTAGTGTATTATAGAAGAGTTATTAAGGGGAATGGTTAGCCTAGTATGCTAGAAGAGAGCCATTTAGGTGGGTGTTTAGCCTAGTATACTAGTGGAGAGCTACTTAGAAGGGTATTTAGCCTACTATGCTAGAGCGGAGCTATAAAGGTGGGTGTTTAGTCTGGTATAATAGAGGAGAGCCATTTAGAAGGCTGTTTAGCTTAGTATACTAGTGGGGAGCCATTTAGTGGGGTGGATTAGCCTAGCATACTATAGGGGAGCCATTTAGGGAGTGTTTAGCGTAGTATACTAGTGGAGAGCCATTTAGGAGGATGTTCAGCCTAGTATACTAGAGGGGAGCCATTTAGGAGAATGTTTAGCCTAGTATACTAGAGGGGAGCCATTTAGGAGAGTGTTTTGCCTAGTATACAAGAGGGGAGCCATTTAGGAGGGTGTTTAGCCTAGTATACTAGAGGGGAGCCATTTAGGAGGGTGTTTAGCCTGGTATACTAGTGGATACCCATTTAGGGAGTGTTTAGCCTAGTATACTAGTGTAGAGCCATTTAGGAGGCTGTTTAACCTAGTATACTAGTAGAGAGCCATTTATGTGGTCTTTAGCCTAGTATACTAGAGGAGAGCCATTTATGTGGTTTTTAGCCTAGTATACTAGTAGAGAGCCATTTGTTGGGTGTTCAGCCTAGCATACTAGAGGAGAGCCATTTATGTGGTCTTTACCCTAGTATACTAGTAGAGAGCCATTTATGTGGTCTTTAGCCTAGTATACTAGAGGAGAGCCATTTATGTGGTCTTTAGCCTAGTATACTAGTAGCGAGCCATTTGTTGGGTGTTTAGCCTAGGATACTAGAGGAGAGCCATTTAGGGGTCTGTTTATCCTAACGGATCTGGACCAGGACCTGAACGGAATGAACAGTGCTTACCTAATATGACTGTTGACTGATTGGTTTGTCTATCATTAGCAAGTGTCTTGACCATTAGGAATTTTGCAGCTTCTTTGTCATTCTCACATTTCTGGTTTGTGTTTTTTTCCTGTTTATTCTCACTTTTTAGAAGTTCCTGCAGAAGAGGAGCCGTCACCCTGCGCTCTCACTAGCAATAATGGTCGCCACTGTCCTAATGGGTCCGTGTGTGAGTCTGGGTGGGACGGACCAAAGCATGGCATTACCAATTTCGACAACTTTGCATTTGCCATGCTCACTGTCTTCCAGTGCATCACCATGGAGGGATGGACAGATGTGTTATACTGGGTAGGTGTTGGCCCATCAGAGCTAAATAAATTGATGTAACCCTTATAATCGAATGTACTCAGATATATGGCAATGAAGGGGATATTGTTTTTTTTATCCTCATAAAACCTCACTACGAGGGTAGAGCACGGAGGACAGATACTAGCCATTTCCCAGAATCATTTTAATGCCTGGTTCCCACAGTGTCCTTTGGTTTTACTTTGTATCTGGGAAGAAACAATGTTTCCTTTTGTATCCCACATTTCATGCTGTATAAGCTTTTCTGGGAATTATGGTCTGGAAACATCTTGGAGACCCGAGGCCAGGAGATGCCACTGCATCATCTTCATGTACAGGGCCCCAGTCAGGGTCTGTGGGATGCGGCCACTGTTAAAACTTTAAAGTGGATTTCCAGAGGCTCAGAAAGATGAAAGGGTTTATAAATAGGGCTTCTTCTGAGAGCCGAGGAGCGCTGGTGTTAGCTGCGTATCTTCAGGAACACAGGTCCATTATATAGGGTCACACAACTCGCTGCCTTCTTATGGATATCTTAAAATTTAGCAGCTCATCCCCAATTCATTATGAGGTTACAGCTACACAGTATGGTAATCTGTAAATACTTTCCATCTAGTCCTGATCTCGTGTCACATCCAGAGCTTCATTCACAAGCGTGCTGGCTGGCCGAGCAGTTTAGGTAACATGCTACAGTGTACTGCAAGGTGCCATATTGCAACATGAGAGATGTTTTATGCCCACATTACCCAGTAGTGCATTGCCTGGTGCATACACCTCCCACAGTATAATACAGAAAGGCATGCACAGTACAAATACCCAGCCGGACAATGATGAGATGTTTTGTGCCCACATTACCCAGTAGCGCATCGCCTGGTGCATACATCTCCCACAGTATAATACAGAAAGGCATGCACAGTACAAATACCCAGCAGGACAATGATGAGATGTTTTGTGCCCACATTACCCAGTAGCGCATCGCTTGGTGCATACATCTCCCACAGTATAATACAGAAAGGCATGCACAGTACAAATACCCAGCAGGACAATGATGAGATGTTTTGTGCCCACATTACCCAGTAGCGCATCGCTTGGTGCATACATCTCCCACAGTATAATACAGAAAGGCATGCACAGTACAAGTACCCAGCAGGACAATGATGAGACGTTTTGTGCCCACATTACCCAGTAGTGCATCGCCTGGTGCATACATCTCCCACAGTATAATACAGAAAGGCATGCACAGTACAAATACCCAGCAGGACAATGATGAGATGTTTTGTACCCACATTACCCAGTAGCGCATCGCCTGGTGCATACATCTCCCACAGTATAATACAGAAAGGCATGCACAGTACAAGTAGCCAGCAGGACAATGATGAGACGTTTTGTGCCCACATTACCCAGTAGTGCATCGCCTGGTGCATACATCTCCCACAGTATAATACAGAAAGGCATGCACAGTACAAGTACCCAGCAGGACAATGATGAGATGTTTTGTGCCCACATTACCCAGTAGCGCATCGCCTGGTGCATACATCTCCCACAGTATAATACAGAAAGGCATGCACAGTACAAATACCCAGCAGGACAATGATGAGATGTTTTGTGCCCACATTACCCAGTAGCGCATCGCCTGGTGCATACATCTCCCACAGTATAATACAGAAAAGCATACACAGTACAAATACCCAGCAGGACAATGATGAGATGTTTTGTGCCCACATTACCCAGTAGCGCATCGCCTGGTGCATACATCTCCCACAGTATAATACAGAAAGGCATGCACAGTACAAGTACCCAGCAGGACAATGATGAGATGTTTTGTGCCCACATTACCCAGTAGCGCATCGCTTGGTGCATACATCTCCCACAGTATAATACAGAAAGGCATGCACAGTACAAGTACCCAGCAGGACAATGATGAGACATCTTGCAGCTTACAGGAATGGTGAAAGCAGCTCTGCTTGTGACCTCTATGCACTCGAAATTTTTCCCAAATGACAGGATAAAGTCGCAGGTGGTTTGTAACCCGCACATCTACCCCCACTCTCCTAGCCTAGCCTTTATACAAAGTGAAGTCCCTGAGTCCCAGCAGCATGAACGATGTGGATGAAGTCTACAAAAAAGGGGGATTTAACCATAATCTGGGGGAACAGCTTCTGATTTGGGTGGGGATGATCAGACACAAGTGTAACTGTCACATAACATGTGGTCACTCTCCTCCCTTTAGATGCAGGATGCCATGGGGTATGAACTGCCGTGTGTTTACTTCGTCAGCCTCGTCATCTTTGGATCATTTTTCGTACTGAACCTGGTTCTCGGTGTGCTGAGTGGGTAAGATGATGCAAGATTTTCTCCTTCTGCTAAAGAGCAATTCTTCTTGGTTTGTACATACAGTTTCTCCATCAAGACAGTACTGGCAGTAGCAGGGGCGTACATAGAAATGATTGGGCCCCATAGCAAGAATCTGAATTGGGGCCCCCCCAACGCCGCCCACTACCCACCCTGGCCCATCCCACCACCTGCCCTGGCTCCTCCCCTGCCACCCCCCGTTGTATTCTTACTGACCCAGAGAATGAAGGGCACAGGTCAGTTTTGCCACAAAGGAAACGCCGTAGGAACAAAACCCATAAAACGGTGGGGAAATTTTATATATTTTTTTCAATTCCACCCCATTTGGAATTTTTTGCCTGCTTCCCACTACATTGTATGCCATAATAATGTACAAATTATACCCCAAAAAATAAGCCCTCATATGGATATGGGAACGGAAAAATAAAAAAGATATGGCTCAAGGAAGATAGGGAAAAAAAATGAAAATGAAAAAACCTCCAGTATCTTAATGGTTAAAGGGTTATCCAACCCCTATTATGCCCCCCAAAATGGAACAGTTCTTCACCCGTATGGCCCCAGAATACACCACATTCCCCCTTCCCTCACAGCAATGAGTTCTCCTCACTCACGGCATCTGGGAATGTTAAAAACCAGAAGGGTGGAATTCCTCTTCGAGGCGCGCTTTCCCCCAGCGGAGATTGGGGAAAGCACCCTGTTCTATAAATAAGCCGCAGCCTGTACTAGGCTTATTGTTAGTATATCCCAGTTCAGGCCACTAGATGGCAGCACTAAACTGTGATATAGTGATTTCTATACAGACTAATGGAGCAATTAACATCTGATGATTGTAAGTTGTGGTCCACTTGGGGGACCTAACAAAAAGTAAAAAAAAAATGTAAAAAAAAGTTTTGAAAATATAAAAAAAATTATAAAAATTTAAATCATCCCCATTCCCCAAAATAAAAAGAAACAAAAAAAATAGCATTATGGGCATCGCCGCATGCAAAAACGTCCATACTATTAAAATATTTGAAAAAGTTAGCCCATATGGTGAATGGCGTAACAAAAAAATAGACTGATTCGCGTTTTTTTCATCACTTTATCGCCCAAGAAAATTGAATACAAAGTGATCAAGCCATACACACCCCAAAATAGTATTGTCAAAAATGACACAAAAAATGAGCCCCCATAAATCTCCGTAAAAAAGTTATGAGGGTCAGAATATCGCGATGAAAAGAAAAAAATAATTTTTTATGAAGTGAGTCCTGTGTATTAAGTTTTATTTAGACTCTATTTTTAAAATGTTTCTGTGGGGATTTAAACTCACAACCATCTACATTAAAGTTAAGAACCTTAACAACTGGGCTATAAAGCTTAATGCTAAGTCACTGCTCAAAAACCTCATAGAAGTTTCTATTGTATTAAAAACCATAGTGACCATGCTTGGGAATACCTCTTTCACATTCATAACACTGACTCCATATATGCATACATGGAGCAGGGACTCCTAAGCTGGGAAATTCCCCACTCCGAGGCCTTGACTGAGCATAGGGGAAGCAAGCAGGGCCTGGAACAGAAGAAAATTAGGCAAAGCCTTCCTTGCGCTCTGGGCCCCCCTGTGCCACGGGCCCCATAGCAGCTGCGTGGTCTGCCTATTTTGGCAGTACGCCACTGGATGGTAGTGCCATCAGGGGACAGGACAACATTTTTAAAAGGGCTTTAACCTTTTGTGAACGGAACAGGCACTAAAGTGGGCCAGTTCTTTCCACCAAAGGGTCAGACTTTATATGGTGCCCATCCACAGAGTACTGCCACCAGACGAGCACCGCTGCTTTATTCCACCATAGACTACGTTGTCTCTGAGTTTGCAGTGCATGTTTGTTGTATATGCCGGGAAAGCCCCAGACATGTGTGAAAAACATATCCATATGTCCTCTTTCATCTCCATTGGGCTGGTCAGTATACTTTTTTTTTTCAATATAGAATAAAGCATCAGACTACAACTGAGTGGAGCTGGTACAGGCAGCAAAGCATTTACCACATGCCATTGTATGCCTGTACAGTGCCATCTGTTGAAGGTGCACAGTAGGTCAGGATAAGCTCCTTACATATATGCCCAATACACAATTCAAAACATAGCCTAAAATACTTCCAACAAAGCCCTGCCACCTAGTGTCTCCCTACCTTTCATATTGTCTCTTTGCCCCTTTCCATGGACTCTGTCAACATACCTTCAACCTGAGTACAGTGAGTACAGCTCTGGAGTATAATGCAGGATGTAACTCAGGATCAGTAATGTATGTACACAGTAACTGTACCAGCAGAATAGTGAGTACAGCTCTCGAGTATAATACAGGATGTAACTCAGGATCAGTACAGGATAAGTAATGTATGTACATAGTGACTCCACCAGCAGAATAGTGAGTGCAGCTCTGGAGTATAATACAGGATGTAACTCAGGATCAGTACAGGATAAGTAATGTATGTACACAGTGACTCCACCAGCAGAATAGTGAGTGCAGCTCTGGAGTATAATACAGGATGTAACTCGGGATCAGTACAGGGTAAGTAATGTATGTACATAGTGACTCCACCAGCAGAATAGTGAGTGCAGCTCTGGAGTATAATACAGGATGTAACTCAGGATCAGTACAGGATAAGTAATGTATGTATACAGTGACTCCACCAGCAGAATAGTGAGTGCAGCTCTGGAGTATAATATATGATATAACTCAGGATAAGGGTCCATTCACACATCTGTTGTTTCTTTCCTGATCTGTTCCGTTTTTTGCGGAACAGATCTGGACCAGATCTGGACCCATTCATTTTCAATGGGTCCTGAAAAAAATCGGACAGCACAATGTCTGATTTTTTTCAGGACCCATTGAAAATTAATGGGTCCAGATCTGGTCCAGATCTGTTCCGCAAAAAACGGAACAGATCAGGAAAGAAACAACGGACGTGTGAATGGATCCTAAGGGTCCATTCACACGTCCGTAATTTGGGTCCGCATTTGTTCCGCAATTTGCGGATCCATTCACTTTTAATGGGGCTGGAAAGGATGCGAATCCGCATTTTCGGGATCCGCATCCGTTTTTTCGGGATCCGTCTTTTCGGGATCCGCAAATCCGTTCCTGAAAAAAATTGAACATGTCCTATTCTTGTCCGCAATTGCGGACCAGAAAAGGCATTTTCTATTATAGTGTCTGTGATGTGCAGTCTGCAAATTGCGGATCGCACATTGCAGGTGTCTGTGTTTTGCAATTTAATAATAAGCAATCTACACAGTGATTTTGCTGTATATGTAGATTAAATATAACCTGTAATATGGTGTTAAGCAGTGGATTCTTTGAACCATGACTGCTCCGTACAACTTGTTTGCCAGAAATGTGGACTATGCCCCACCAATTCTTGAGTTTAATGGAGATCCCAGTGGTGGGACCTCAGTGATCTGGTGTTTATGGCATATTTAGGCAGTTGTGAGATAGGCTGCAGAGCTCCCATTGAACTCCTTGGTCCATGTTATAAACTTTTTTTCATGCATCATCTTAAAGACCTCTTTCCTGGACACTGTGAGCAGTTCTCGGTCTTTAATAGTTTCCCTCCATGACATATAGCGCACTGCAGACCCCTGTCTGATGTGTGCTGACAATGCTATCCTTCCCGCTATGTCCCCTGCTGGCCTTGCTTTGGTCTTTGTATCGTTCCCATCCAGTCCTGGCCCGCAGCCCTAAACAGAAGCGCTTATGATTTGTGTCGCTGGAAATTACAGGTTCAGTGACGGAGACATAAGCACTCGAAATTCTGAGCTGTACTTATTATCGCCATAAGCAGCTGCTCAATGTTTTATGCCCTTTATCTGGGCGCAGATACAATTGCAGCCTTTTGATCTGGCAAATAATACGTTAAATAAAAATGTTTATGACTGATAATACTCGGAGCCGTGTGACTCTCCTACACTCCAGTAACGACGCTGGAAGAGGGGACGACTGGCAGAAAATTCAATGGGCTCACTAAAGGAGCTTGCAATAGTTTCTTTCTGCTTTTGAAAATGTGTGATATAATTATTGTGTATAGCAAAATAAATGTATATAACATGTTTTTGCATGGTTTTTATCAGATATGGCTTAATTGAGGCGCAAGGTGCAAAATGCCTCATCATTTTGTAAATTCACAGTAGTTTCTCTGCTGCCTACTGAACAACAAGCAGTGCATGATGAGATATTAATTTTAAAATATGATTGTGTCATTTACATATAATCATTGTTTTCATAGCAGTCTACAGCAACCAATACGATTTTGTCTTTTCAATTCAGGATGCAGCAGAACTACAGTAAATAGGAGCTTTTATATTATCAATGATAAGTCAGCACGTTATATACACTTACTGACAAAACACACACACACCGAGATAGAAAAGTCGGCTTGCTGCAAAACTCAGTGAGATTAGACACTGGGTCTTGCCACAAATGGGGAGAAAAAGTGCTTCCCCGGCTGCTCTATAAAAAGAGATCACTCTTAGGGGTTACTTTTGGGTAGTGTACCTCTTAGAGATTAATGGCTGCTAGACATGCTTGTATGATGCACTCGAAGACATTTTCCCCAATTGATAGACTTTGAGAGGGTGCATCATTGGACTAAGATAAGCAGGATGGTTGTTTTAATGGACTGCTTGTCATAGCCATTCTGACCAAGCTGTTAGGAAGTGTTGGGAGCAGTGGTTATGTGAGAGCAGGCACACATACAGTAAGAAACAAGCTCTGGACAGCCCAGGCAGATCACCAGTAGAGAGGATTGTTTGATCCCACAGTTTTGTTGTCCACCATCCAGACACGGGTGATGCCTTCATTATGCGACGCCCGAACCACAGGGGCAGTATGTGAGTGAGTGCACGGTGAGAGTGTTGGTGTGCCGAATGGGTGCAGTAGTTGTACTCACTTTTCTTTAGCTCCCTGGGCCGGCGTGCAGTGGAAGGGAAGACAGCACTAAATCCTCCGGGGCACTCTCTATTGCAGGGAACACCAGCCAGATGGAAGTTGAGATGCCCTTGATGGTAATGCTTAGGGTGCTTTGGTGGTTGGGTCCCTGTGTTCGTGATGCCAGCACCGTAAGGTACAAATTAGGAGATGAAGTAGAATGATGAGAGAGGCAGTAAATGAACCAAACAGGAGCTTTATTTGTTAGTTATAGTCTTTCAATAGGTAGCATTCAATAAAAGCACTTTGTCCCACATGAAGTTGGTAAAGATGATAAAGCTGCAAATCCCAATTAGCAGGCTCTGTGAGGTGATGTATGTAGGTTCCAGGTTAATTTATGCAGAAGTGATGATAATACTTTACTTGGTTCCTGAACTTGCTCTGGCTATTCAGTCTTGCAATAATATGGATCCTCTGGTACTAATATTAGACAACCCAAGGGCGGTCTCCCTCATGGCAGGCAAACTCTCTGCTCCATTCTTTGAAAAGGTTGTCTGAACTATAGTCCAAGTAGTGCCTGGCCTACAATGTAGGATTACTAAATCCTGCTTCTGGATTCCAAAAGTTCAAGTTGCTTACAAGTCTGTCTCCTCTCCTCCTAACTCCTCACTCCTAATCTCACTCTAACTTCCTGTAGCTGACCTATATAAGTGGTGTTATAGTGGCCTCTAGTGTTGGTAGTGTGTAATGCATTTCACCAGCCTGTAATAGGAATTTAGAAGCATTGATAACAGAAAATACAGTGATTAGTGCAATATGACATAAAAGGGCATATAGCAATTTGGAGTGGCCCATACACACATAAGTGGGACCCCCTCCCCCCCCCCCCCTCTGCCCTGTCAATAGGACAAAAAAAATGTTAAACCTTGCCCCTTGCATAAGGCCCAAGCTGACTGTCAGCCTCCAGCAGAATCTGGAGCAGATTAGAAAGACATTAACCTCTTTTCTGCTGAATTTCTACAAGAAAATGGCACAGACTGATGAACAGTGCTTCCTTTTATTATTCATTTCTAGGTTTTATTTTTATTTTTTATTTTTTTATTTTATTGTGTATATGCAATTACTGCCCAGGATATTCAGCAAATTCCTCTATGCAGTAATTAATATTTTTAAAGGGATGTGTCTGCTGGCACCTTATGGACACAACTGGTACTGCAGATTATTGTTATTTTTTAATTCCATATTTTTGAAGATATTTCGGGGGTGGATGGATCCAAGTTTAACCAGTCCAGTTAATAAAAGCAAATTAAATCTGTCACTAAAATAGAATCAAAGCTCTGTTAAAATAAAATCCTGCAGGCCATTGCCCAAATGACCCAAATACAGCAATAAGCTTGTGAAGGAACCATGGACATCACCATCTATCTGATGATGGTAACCACTTTCACACTTGTGTTTTGGGCGGATCTGTCATGGATCTGTAAAAACGCTTCCGTTACAATAATACAACCAGCATGTATCCGTCTTGAATGGATCAGTTTGTATAATCTGTAACATAGCCAAGACGGATCCGTCATGAACTCCATTGAAAGACAATGGGAGATGAATCCGTTTTCTATTGTGCCAGATTGTGTCAGAGAAAACGGATCCGTCCCCATTGACTTACATTGTGTGTCAGGACGGATCCGTTTGGCTCAGTTTCGTCAAGCGGACAGCAAAGTGCTGCAGGCAGCGTTTTGGTGTCCGCCTCCAGAGCGGGATGGAGACTGATTGGAGGCAAACTAATGCATTCTGAGCGGATCTTTTTCCATTCAGAATCCATTAGTGCAAAACTGATCCGTTTTGGACCGCTTGTGAGAGCCCTGAACGGATCGCACAAACTGAAAGCCAAAACTCCAGCGTGAAAGTAGTTAACCTCAGAGTCTTGTCCTCTGACCTCCGAGTCAAGTGTGAAGGAGCTGCTGATGAACAAAACTTGCTTCTTACACATTTCATGAGAGGAGATAATTTGTGATGCCTGGAGTCTTATCATGTAGACAGTAATGAGATGGACGAGACATCTTCCCTCATCACTAAGAAAAGCGACACCTCCTTTATTTCCTGAATGTCTGCAACTGGAGGGGGTCGCAGAATGGACAATCCTGAGTAACTGAGCACAAGTCTTAAAGGGGGATGCACGTTTCTCGTATGCTCCTTGATTCCCGGTGTTCTGCTTTTATATGTTTCTACCCCTGCTTTTCTACCTCCAGTTACTAAACCGCTCTTCTCTGTCCACCAGGGAGTTTTCTAAGGAGAGGGAGAAGGCCAAGGCACGGGGCGACTTCCAGAAATTGAGGGAGAAACAGCAACTGGAAGAAGACTTGAAAGGTTACCTGGACTGGATCACCCAGGCTGAAGATATAGACCCTGAAAATGAAGATGAAGATATCGACGAGGACAAACCTCGAAACAGTCAGTCCCTTTTTCACTTATTAGGCTGCCTAATTATCAAAAGGATGTTACATTGTATCTCATATTCCAGTCACGGCCAAAGCTGCATCCACATTTATGAAAGGCTTTGGTTCAGAATGCTCTTCTGTGCTGCAATGTGGACAATGAACACCAGTGTATTTCGATAAAATGTAAATCTCCTATACGGCACTGCACTGGAGGACCTCACCTAAGGGTTGTCCTCACAGTACTGATGACAGTTCTAGGCAAAATGGGGCCCTGGGGCGGAAAACAATAAGGGCCCCCCCCACCACATGACACTTGCTGACTTTAACGTCCCGTATTGTCCCGGATCCAATCCGGTTTAATCAACCAACCTACCAGACTGGGATGGATCCCGATCCAGTTAATTCAACCAACCACTTACTGGTAGGTTGGTTGATTAAACTGGATCGGATCCATCCCAGGCACCATCTTACCCATCCTAGTGCCAGTATACTAGCCCGCCCTGGTTCTGTTTGGACAGTTGAACTGGAGAAATATGCATTTGGGGGGTGTGAGGAGACCAGTTACTGGTAGGTTGGTTGATTAAACTGGGTTGGATCCATCCCAGGCACCATCTCACCCGTCCCAGTGCCAGTATACTAGCCCGCCCTGTGGCCCTGGTTCTGTTTGGACAGTTGGACTGGAGAAATGTGCATTTGGGGGTGGGGGCAGTTACTGGTAGTACCAGTAACTGCCCCCCCCCGACCCCCTCAAATGCACATTTCTCCAGTCCAACTGACTCCAAACAGAACCAGGGCCACAGGGCGGGCTAGTAGTACACCGAGAGGGACGGCCCGGACGGGTGAGATGGTGCCTGGAAGTGGGACTAAGTAAGTCAATGAGTGGGAAACTGGGAATGGATGGAATTTGGATCATGGATCCGATCCAGTTTAATTAACAACAAAACAATATAACCAATGAACCTACCAGACAGAGACAGTAACTGGTCTGTGATGATGACTGACTTCTTCTGTAGACTGGACTTTGATTTTTGGAAGCAAGATGGAACTTCAGTGGAAGTTTGGAACTTGGCTGGGGGCTGGCTGCCTTCTGACTGTGGGTGGCGGGCCTTCCCTGGCGCTGCTGGCAGAGTCAGACTGGGCTCTGGGCTGTGGCTGGCTGGCTGCCAATGGCGCTTGCTTGCTTTGCTTGCTCTTTAAATTCAATCCAAGTTCTATGCTCTGGGCGGGGGGGCGGAGCCTGTGGCAACGTACGTCAGCCAGACGCTAGACATGCCTGCCTGTGCCGTGCATGCCGCTGCTCCAGTCTCGAATCTCTTAAAGAGACAAGCAGCGGCAACGCAGGCACAGCAATTACATTACTGCGGCGCGGCGCTGTCTCCAGACCACACAGGCACACAATAGAATTATAGATAATAAAGTAGTTGCGGCCGGGCCGGCCGGGGGCCCAGGGGCAATTGCCCCCCTTGCCTCTATGGTAGCGCCGGCCCTGCTGACGAGTCCTTGTGGCAGACTTGTGAATCTGATCGTTAAAACTCCATAATCTTTCTTGCATGTCTAAACATCAAAATCGTTCACCTGAGACTCGTACGCGTTTCGGATTGTCTAGATACATCATCTGAAATGCATAAGCATCTAGGTGAATGATTTTCTGGCTTTGAAAGATATGCAAATACATTTGATATAGTTTTAATGAGTGCTGGAGGCCTTCAAAGGTGTGGAAAGTCATTTTCACAAGTCTGCCACATGGACTCATGAGGACTGCGATGACAAAACCCTGCACCACATTCAACTTTACAAACTGTGGACATTACATTGCAGGGAGCATATGCCTTCATTATATTTTTCTCAGACTTTTGAATGTGTTGTAACTTGTAATGATCCCAAAATGCATCATGTCTTAAACTGCAGTCACATCCAGAGCTGCATTCACAGCTCTGCTGATTATCCAATGTAGCTGAGGTGCTATGTTGCCCTGTGGAAGAGGGGTGAAAAAGTGTACAGCTCTGGGTGTGATTGGAGTATGATTAAGATCTCATATATACAAAAGAAGAAAAGCAAAGGATTTACAAGGTTACTTAGCATTTTATGGAAGGTGAATCTGTATGGTGGCATCAGGAGTACCTGGGAAATGTTAGGGCCCGAAACCCTCTCTCCCCCACTGACCTGCTGTACCCGTATATGAAGCATATGCTGGCAAGACAAGTCCCTTATATTTGATGGAGAATATTTACAACCTTGAGGTAATCAGCAATGTTCCAGTAAGGTCTTGAGTCTTGTCCCCTCTTCCAACCCTGGACATTGCTGCTATTAATGCCACCTTGCAGGGTAGCCAGACCGTGCCAGGCTATCACAGCCTGCTCATGTGTATTGTACCTCTGGAGTCATCTCTGTGATTTATGAGTTGACCTTCCCTTCCAATGACACTAAACTGACGACCAGCTTCACTTTGTGATCTAAAGATATCTCGCCAGTAATGAGCAGAGACATTTGTCCAGTGGAAGGAGGGGGGGGGGGGTAATGCTTCTTGTGATTTGTTTCAGGCCCCATCTCCTGTCCTTTATTGGCGTCCAGTCAAGCATAAAATAATTCTTCGCTAAATTTAACAAGATTATCTGGAAAATCCAGCCCTTGAAGGCATCCTGCGTGGGCTCTGCTGAACGCTAGGACAGTCCAGCCGCATGGCTGCTGCCATCAGAGTTACAGCCTTTATATTGTATTGCTGCTCCTCGGAAACATTTGGGGATCACTGTCGATTGAGAGAAGGAGGGGGGTTATTTAGCATTCAAAATCAGACATGACAATGTGATCATTCCTGGAATTGGAGGGAAGGTGGTGGTCTTTCCTGTCCTTAAAGGAGAATATGTAGCAGAGTTCTTTTTCCAGCCCCTTATTTTCAAAGTGACATTTGTGAGTTGTAGTCCCCTTTAATAACCATTTTGATGCTTAGACATCGGGGCAGCCATCACTAGCTATAAGACAAGAAACATAGCTTTATGACATCTTTTTAATGAAGCAAGATCCAGTGACCGATACCGCTTTAAAGTCAGATACATGAATGGCTGCCAGTGCATTGGGAAATTTGCTGTTGTTATGTGCAACCATATGGGTTGTTCTTCTTGTTGGGTCAGGAAGACGGTCAGAGTATCTTATGGAGTGGTGGAACTATAGCCATGGACTGGATCTCCACAATAATGAGGACTATGTAGTATATAGACCTTTATTTACAGTATGTATAACATGGGCACCATGTAGACTAGTAGGCTTAGGATCCAGATGTCGTTCTCAGGAAGTTGGTGGATACTGTTGGGTACTAATAACACCAGGGATGTCATAGCATTACCGTCACCAGGGTTTGCATTATGCCTTTGTCTAACTGAGGCCTGGAACAATATGACTGGTATTTGGCAATATAATATGACCGCTGCTAGGATATTTATACACTAAGGTTTCCTATTTGACTGTTGTATTGCTTTTTATTAGTAAATGGTTGTAAAAACTGCATTACGTTATCGTTTCATCTCACAAAGGGCTTTCACGGTCAGACTTTGCTCTGGCTACTCTGGTTGTCAGGATCCAATGGACCACATATTTTCACCCTTTAACCCCTATACGGGGATCTGAACTTTTCTGCAGCAAGTCCACACCTTGAATCTGCAAAGGAGTAGCAGACTGGTGGAGCAGACGGGGAGAGAGGGTAGCCAAACAGAGCCAACACAAGGAAACTGCAAAGGGAATGTCTACTGTATGTTAGGCAAGGTCCAGTGTAAATAGATGCTGAGCAGGGTGAAACCAGGAGGGAACTACAAGTGACAGAACAGCAGGCAAAAGGGGAAGTCAGATATTCCCAATTCTATACCAGTACAGATAAGGAAGGGTTAATCCAAGAGAGAAGTCTAATCTGAGTGAGGTCAGAAATAGATTACAGTCAAAACACACCAAAAAGAGCGCCACATGCTCAGGTTGGTCACCCTAATTGTCTGACCAGCCAGATGGTGGAACGGCAGAACCCTGGTGTTGGTCAGATGGATGTGCACTCTCTGCAGTCGCCATCCACCATCATTACCAGAACAGTGCTGTAGCAGGGATAAATGTCCTGGGAGTGCCTAGAGGTAAGTACATAGCACCAGATCCATAGAAAGGGGAATATTTTCCAGTGTCTCTTTGGTTTGGCTAACAGAATGGGGATCCTGTGATAGGTTTGCTTTTTTAGTGTAATCTTCCACTGCTCACACATTCCATAGTGTTGTACACAGGACTACTCCTATACCTCTTACAGGTATAAAGAGAAAAGAACTGCAGCTGCATCCCCCTCCTCCCTGTTTTTTAACTGATTTTACTAGACAGATTTTTCAGGTACTGAGGAGGTCTCTTTACAAATGAAAGGGGAATTGTAGACTGCTGGAAGATGAGGCAAATAGCACTTGCCCCTAATGTTACTATTTCAAATGTTCACATGCACAACTAATTGATATAAAAAATAGACCCTGATTCTCGTTCTCCTGAGTTCCTGTAGATTTAGGAATACTCAGCATCTGTGCCCTTTCTGTGCTGTTTTGCAGTGAGTATGCCCACCAGTGAGACAGAGTCTGTAAATACCGACCATGTGGTTGGCGGAGATGTGGAAGAAGAGAGCTGTGGAGTCCGGTTGGCGTGAGTATATCCTGACCCAATACAATCATACTGGGATGAATAATGTCCTTTCTGTCTCAATATAATTTCTCTCTCTTTTTCTTTCAGACACAGGATTTCCAAGTCTAAATTTAGGTAAGAATTACACTTCAGAGCTGTACTATGTAATAAGGTGACAAGCAGCTGCTCTCTATATACTCAGCTGCACCCTGCTGGCTCCTCATGGGCGGGGGTTACAATAAAGTGGGTGTGTTTAGGACAAAACAGACTTCACATGGCCACTTTATTTTAACTGTATACATATGAATTAGAATGTCATTTATATGGCATCTACTAATACATCTTTACTTCAGCTTCTGGGCCATTTAATTCACCCACCCACAATCGGCCAGCCTACTGTCCCGTCTAAAAGGTGGCTGCAGATGGAGGGGTATGTGATCAAAAACGTAATCTTCCCTCTCTATTAAAACACAATGAGCTCAACTTACGATGTCCAAGACCGGCACATGCGCAGAAGGCAGGCGCTCTGTGTTTCAGTGGAGGAGGCACGGTGATATAATTGGTGAAATACAACACGTCATGCCAGGTAGACCCAATTAGCAAAGATTCATGGTCTTGTATTTCAGCACCATGGAGAAGACATATGGGGTAATCTCCCTTTAATGAAATTTCCTCTGGAAGTGGTCCTATGCTTTTTGGTTCTCTCAAAATTCTCTACTGCCCTTTTTAACTCATTTTGGAAAAGCTGAGTGGGTACCTACAATATATGACACTTAGCATTTCCAGACTCCTGTAAGGCTTTTTATGCAATGATAAAGAAATGCATATTTGTATGAATGGGTTGGTGTACCATTCCATAGTTGTCCTGAACTTTGTGTATTGTAATAGATTGCTGTGTCGGTGAATGTATGAAGAGTTTTCTTCAAGTATTGTATCCTCTGGAGAAGACTAGACTTACGTGTTCTTTTTTTTTTGGTATCAGTTCCTTGAAGAAGGGAACTTCTAAGAGGCAGGAGCCAGCAGAGCAGGGGTTATTAAAATCTTTTGGTTATAGAGTCATTCACAAATGTCAACTGTATTCAAGAGATAATTATTGGCTGTACGAGATACTTAGCGCTAATTACAGACCTCCCACTCTGAAGATCTGAGCCTGCTTAGCAACTGCGGCTTCAGTAACAATGGACCCGGGGTAATTGAGTGTAAAAGGGGATCTGTGATGTTTAATGCATCTCAAGGAGAATTCATTTAGGCCAGTAGGGAGCTTGTGTTTGACCCGGGAAAACGACAGCGAAACTTACAAATCTGAAGAAGCTACCGCCCCCGCAGGCCTCCCCTCCACTGGCAGGAGCCTCAATATGTAAAACCGGCCTTTATTTCAGATCTTTATAGATATTTACAACCCAGTGAAAGTGCAGATCTATATCAAGATTGAACAACTCCATTAAGGGTACTTTCACACTAGCGTTAAAGTTTTCCGGTATTGCGTTCTGTCGTAGGGGCTCAATACTGGAAAAAAAAAACGCTTCCGTTTTGTCCCCATTCATTGTCAATGGGGACAAAACTGAACAGAACAGAACGGAATGCTCCAAAATGCATTCCGTTCCATTTAGTTGCATTCCCAGACCGAAGAGCAAACCGCAACATGCTGTATTTTGCTTTCCGTCCTGGGGATGCAGAGCAAAACGTATCCTTCATGACCCCAATGCAAGTCAATGGGGACGGATCCGTTTTCTCTGGCACAATCTGCCACAATAGAAAACCGATCCAACTTTTAATGGAGTTAATGACGGATCCGTTTTGGCAATGTTAAAAATACGTTAACAATAATACAACCGTATCCGTTCAAACGGATGCAGATGGTTGTATTATCAGTAACTGAAGCGTTTTTGCTGAACCATGCCGGATCCAGTAAAAGCGCTAGTGTGAAAGCAGCCTAACTGGAGCATGCATTTACAATGTTAAAGGGGTTCTCCAGTTTTTTTAAACTGATGATGTATCCTCTGGATAGATCATCAGCATCTGATCGGCGGGGGTCCGACACCCAGGACCCCTGCCGATCAGCTGTTTGAGAAGGCAGCGGTGCTGGCAGTAGTGCCGCGGCCTTCTCGCTGTTTACCGCAGCCCAGTGACGTCATGACTAGTATCGATGGCCTGGGCGGGGCTAAGCTCTGTTCACTTGAATGGAGCGTATCCCCGCCCAGGCCATTGATACTAGTCGTGACGTCACTGGGCCTACGGTAAACAGCGAGAAGGCTGCGGCACTACTGCCAGCACCGCTGCCTTCTCAAACAGCTGATCGGCAGGGGTCCCGGGTGTCGGACCCCCGCCGATCAGATGCTGATAATCTATCTAGAGGATAGATCATCAGTTTAAAAAAATGGCAGAACCCCTTTAAATAAAGCTTATGCATTGTACAATTAAAGTCCTGCACATTTGTATATACTTTGTGTTAAAATTTGCTGTCAGAGTTGCTGTCAGAGTATTGAAACATTCTTCAGACTGAAAATTGGGGTTGTTACAGTTGTATTCTTCTTTGACAATCATCTTTGAGCTAAACAGTCATGATATACTGTATTTTACCTGCACTGCCACATGGTAACAAATTATGGGGGCAAGAGAGAAATCTCTGCGGCTGATGCTCACAAAGGATCAGCTAGGTTGGATGATTGTGTCAATCTACAACGTATTTTTAGCTTCTGGGTGTAAACTAGAATAATCTCATTCACTGGAAGCAAACAGAGCTCTTGTAAATGGCGATCTTTTGAAATAGAACTTTTCATTGTACAAGGATTAAAGAGGACCTTTAGCCGCTCCGGACATGTCTGTTTTATTAGCTTCATGCATTCCCCATGTAATAGCGATTCTGGAGCATCTATTCTTATGTCTGTATGCTGTGCCATTCCTGTATTATTTCTACTAGAAGTGATGAAAGAATTGCTAGCAGTCTGCAGTAAGGGTACCGAGGGGAGGTAACAAGTTGGGGGCGTGTACCTGCACAGACTGACTCTATCCAATCAGTGCTGCCCTTTTCAGATTGTGCAGGTACACACCCCCAACTGGTTACCTCCCCTCTCTCCCTCTCTACTCTTACTGAAGGCTAATAGCAATTTAGTTTAGTTAAAGAGTTAAAGGGGTTGTCCAGTCTTTGGTAAGTGATGGCCTATTCTTACAATAGGCCATCACTAGCTGATGGTGGGGTTTGACACCCCACACCCCTACCATTCAACTGTTTGGTGTAGCACCATCTCCTGAGGATAGGTTATCACTTACTAAAGGCTGGACAACCCCTTTAATAGCGATATTAGTTAGAATTATTCATTCATTTTTTTAAATCCTCGTATCCTTTGTGTATAGTCGTTATTGGCGGCGATGGAACAGGTTTTGCAGGAGAAAGTGCCGAGCAGCAGTGAAGTCAAATGTATTCTACTGGCTGGTGATTTCCTAGTGTTCCTGAACACACTCACCATCGCCTCCGAGCACTACAATCAGCCGGACTGGCTCACAGAGGTACAAGGTGAGGACCCAGAAGTATATTGACTGTTTACATGCTGTTAGAAAAAAAACTATCCAGTGAACACATTTACTTATGTAGTATGGCGCCACCTGTTGTTCAGAGTGTATAGCAATGTGCACATCCATCTCCTTAGCCGTGTAGTGCTGATCACACATCACTCTACCTACAGCCACGTCTTTGAATGAAAAAACTGCAAATGGCTAAAACAGTTATTAAAAGCATTTCAGAACTTTTGATATGGAAATGACTCATAGGATAATGCCAGAAACGCTAGAAATTGAATTTCATGAGGAAGACTTCTATCTGTGTAATGAATATTCTTTTATCTGTCTCTGCTGATGATTGATGGAGCATATTTATACGAATTGTCACCACCCTCACTGGTGTCTGCCAGGGTGCCAGGAGCAATGCAACTCTTGTTATATCCTAATATAATATTTCATATGAAAACACACCTCACCTCCCTCCCTCAACATCATCTGGCCATGTACCTTAGATAGCCATCCGGTCCTGCTGAAAACGGAGGTTTCTGCCCATAATTGTCTGATATGTATGCAGGCCTTTACTAGGCAGTCCAAAAAGATGAACAAAATGTATCAAAGTGGCTGATGCTGGACGATAAATTTGGTTGACTTTTAACCTGTCTAGACTACATTTATTCTACCTATTAGTTGGTTTGCAGCAAAATTGTGGCACATTTAAACCACTCTACTTCTTGATAAGCCACACCCATTGTCATGTTAAACCACGCCCCCTCATTGGACAAGGGGAAAAAAAAGCAACTTAGGGTACTTTCACACTAGCGTTATTCTTTTCCGGCATAGAGTTCCGTCACAGGGGCTCTATACCGGAAAATAACTAATCTGTTTTATCCCTATGCATTCTGAATGGAGAGTGATCCGTTCAGGATGCATCAGGGTGTCTTCAGGTCAGTCTTTTTGACTGTTCAGGACTGAGATAATACCGTAGCATGCTACAGTTTTATCTCCGTCCAAAATTCCGAAACACTTGCCGGAATCCCGAATCCGGCATTAATTTACATTGAAATGTATTAGTGCATGTGCAGACCTTTAAAAATTTGAAAAAATATAGAAACTGATCCGTTTGTCCGTATGACAAACGGACAGACGGATCCGTTCTTGCAATGCATTTGTGAGATGGATCTGCATCCGGATCCGTCTACAAATGCTGTCCGTTTGCATGCAGATTGCCGGATCACTGCTTGCCGGATCACTCTGCCGCAAGTGTGAAAGTACCCTAAATCTTTTAAAAAAATGTGGTGTAAAGTATGAATGCCAGGATTTTTATGCAAATTGTCCCAGTATTTTGGGGCTTTTTGATTTGTAAATTTGGCCCATTTGAAGATTTATTTTTTTATCTCCAGACACAGCAAACAAAGTCCTCTTGGCGCTTTTCACGGCTGAGATGCTCCTGAAGATGTACAGTCTCGGGCTCCAAGCTTACTTTGTTTCCCTCTTCAACCGATTTGACTGCTTCATTGTTTGTGGGGGGATTCTAGAGACCATACTGGTGGAGACCAAAATCATGTCCCCTCTTGGAATCTCTGTCCTGCGATGTGTGCGCCTTCTCAGGATATTCAAGATCACCAGGTATGGAAGAGAGCTTGGGATGTGCAGAGCAGCTGAGTGACAACTCACCCCCTATGCATCTATAAGGGTGCATTCACATCGCCATTTAGCTTTCCATTCTTCTGATCCATAAGGCCGGGTTCACATCGCCACTTAGCTTTCCATTCTGCTGGTCCAACAGAAGAACAGAAAAACAAACAAAAAAAACGGATCCTCTATTTTAAGCATCCGTTATGCTATTACACACATTTTGCATCCGTGTTAGCCATTTCCATCTGAGATCTGCTACTTTAGATGGGAATAAAACGGTCTGCATGACGGAAGTGACAAACTGATGTAAAATGATCAGAACGAATCGGACGGAAAGCTAAACAGTGCTGTGAATGCACCCTTAATCATTTTGCACCCCTCTATGGGTTTGGCCACATGATCAGGTTTCTGGATGCAGTATTGGAAGCCAAAATCAGGAGTAGATCATAAAGGGAGAGAAAGTATAAAGGCTCATGCACACGACCGTATGTATTTTGCGGTCTGCAAAAAACGGATCTGCAAAAAATATGGATGACATCCATGTGCATTCCGTACTTTGCAGAACGGAACAGCTGGCCCTTCATAGAACTGTACTGTCCTTGTCCGTAATGCAGACAATAATAGGATGTGTTCTGTTTTTTTGTGGAATGGAAATACCGACATACGGAAACGGAATGCACATAGAGTAACTTAGTTTTTTTTTTTGTGGACCCATTGAAGTGAATAGTTCCGCATACGGGCCACAAAAAAACCGGAATGGACACGGAAAGAAAATACGTTTGTGTGCATGAGCCCTAAATGACAGATAACACTTCTCTTTTTTGAATCCACTCTCGGTTTGGCTTCCAAAACTGCGTGACCGACCGTACACTGTGTGTTTCAAGTCTTCACCATATTTATTATGCTTCTTGTTAACATCTAAAGGATAAAACCCATCCTTTCCTAATCCCGTGCGCTACTGAGCATATCACTATAAAAATAATAAGATATCAAATCTCTAATAATCACCAATAAATCACAAAGGGACATCAATATGTTCAGTTATTAGATAATAAAATAGCGCCTCCTAACCTATGCATTTCAGAAGAATCCAATCATCCATAGATCTCTTGCACACGACCGTTTCCCCTCGTGGCCGTATTGCAGCCTGCATACGGCGGGTTCGCAATACATGGGGCACTGGCCGTGTGCATTCTGCATTAGCATTTTCCGTTCCGTTTAAAGATAGAACATGTCCTATTATTGCCCGCAAATCACGTTCCGTGGCTCCATTCAAGTCAATGGGTCCGCAAAAAAAGAAACACATACGGAAATGCATCCGTATGTCTTCCATTTCCGTTCTGTTTTTTGCTGAAACATCTATTGAAAATGTTATGCCCAGCCCAATTTTATCTATGTAATTAGCGTATACTGTATACGCCATACGGAAAAACGGAACAGAAACAGAAACACAACGGAAACAAAAAACGGAAATCTGTGAAAAATGGACCGCAGGAGGCCATACGGTCGTGTGCAGGAGGCCTTAGACCCCTTTCACACGGGTGAGTATTCCGCGCGGATGTGATGCGTGAGTTGAACGCATTGCACCCGCACTGAATACCGACCCATTCATTTCTATGGGGCTGTTCACATGAGCGGTGATTTTCACGCATCACTTATGCGTTGCGTGAAAATCGCAGCATGCTCTATTTTGTGCGTTTTTCACGTAACGCAGGCCCCATAGAAATGAATGGGGTTGTGTAAAAATCGCAAGCATCCGCAAGCAAGTGCGGATGCGGTGCGATTTTCACGCACGGTTGCTAGGAGACAATCGGGATGGAGACCCGATCATTATTATTTTCCCTTATAACATGATTATAATGGAAAATAATAGCATTCTGAATATAGAATGCATAGTGAAATAGCACTGGAAGGGTTAAAAAAATATATATAATAATTTAATTCACCTTAGTCCACTTGATCGCGCTGCCCGGCATCTCGTCTGTCTCCTTTGCTGAACAGGACCTGTGATGATGTCACTCCGGTCATCACATGTTCCATCACATGATCTTTTACCATGGTGATGGATCATGTGATGACCGGAGTGACGTCACCACAGGTCCTGTTCCTGAAATGAATGCTCACCACAGGTCCTGTTCAGCAAAGGAGACAGAAGAGATGCCGGGCTACGCGATCAAGTGGACTAAGGTGAGTTAAATTTTTTTTAAAAAAATGTAACCCCTCCAGCGCTATTTTACTATGCATTCTGTATTCAGAATGCTATTATTTTCCCTTATAACCATGTTATAAGGAAAAATAATACAATCTACAGAACACCGATCCCAGACCCGAACTTCTGTGAAGAAGTTTGGGTTTGGGTACAAAACATGCACGATTTTTCTCACGCAAGTTCAAAATGCATTACAATGTTTTGCACTCGCGCGCAAAAATTGCAGGTGTTCCCGCAACGCACCCGCACATTTTCCCGCAACGCCCGTCTGAAAGAGGCCTTAGTCTTAGTAATCATCCTAAATGCATATGTTACACTTTGTAAAATGAACTAAATAAAGAAAAGAACGGAACGGATATGGAAGACATATGGATGCATTCCGGATGCATTCGTTATTTTTTTTGCGCGGAACCATTGACTTGAATGGAGCCACGGATTGTTATTTGTGGGCAATAATAGGACAAGTTCTATCTTTCAGCGGAATGGAAATACGGAAACGGAATGCATACGGAGTGCATTTCAGTTTTCTTTGCGGAACCACGGACCGCAAACTGAATCCGCAAAAACGAAAAAAAAAACGTTTGTGTGCAAGAGGCCTTATCCTCATTCTTTTTTCTTTTTACTGCAAAATGGTACCAATGAGCATTGTAACTCGTCCCACAAGAAACAAGCCCTTGCACAGCTCTGTTGATACAAGCATAAAAATGTTAAGGCTGGGTTCACACCTGAGCGTTTTACAGCGCGTTCCTACGCGCTGTAAAACGCTCAACAAGGAGAAACCAATGCTTCCCTATGGGAATGGTTCTCACCTGGGCGTTTTACAGCACGTACGATCGCGCTGTAAAACGCCCGACGCCCCAAGAAGTACATGAGCTTCTTTGGGGCGTCTTGTCGCGCGTTCCCATACATATACTTTCGGGAATGCGCGACCATGGGCGTTCGCTTGTCTCTGTATGCGCGATTGCAAACGCCGGTACAATCGGGCATACAGAGCGCTCCTTTCAGAACGCTCAGGTGTGAACCCAGCGTAAGAGTTTTTGAATAGAGCATTACAAAAACATTATTATTTTTCTTAAGTGTTTTTTTTGTGGAAAAGTAATGAAACAGAAAACTGGGACCATGAAAAAATACAACTGATCACACAAAAACGGGAGAAAAAAAAAGTTATGGCTTTCAAAATTTTGAGATGAAAAAACAGACAAAGAATTGCTACATCCTCAAAAAAGGTTTATCCTGGGGGCGGAAAAGAAACTTAAAAAAAATAAAAAAATCACTTGTGCGCCGCCAGCAGCTGTTCTACTCTGTGTGGTCCTTATCTTCTCTGTGAGCTCAGGTTTGAGGACCTTTCCCACTCAACCAATCAGTGGCCGCAGCTGTGTCACGTGCCAAAATGTAGCTTCGTTGTTGTTGGCAAAAATTCTTGCACCGACCCTGGACACAGGAAATGTGATTGCTTATCCAATAGCTGGCTGCAGCCGTGACTTACTTGAACCAGTGATTGACTATGTTGTACCTGTTGAAAGCCTGTTGTCCCTGCCACTCCATTCCAGCTCCCAGTCTTCCAGTTCCTATCCTGTAAACATCTGGACGAACAAGGCCACATGTGTCGCTACAGTCACTGACTGACCTCAGCGGTGGCATGCTGCTTGGGGACATGTCATTGGCAGCAGCAGTGCACATGAGCCTGTCCATCCAGAAGTTTACAGAATGAGGACAGAAGATCACTGAAGCGAGCCAGGGAGCCGGAACGAGCGGGAGCAGATGAGTATGTTTAATTCCATAGGCACAAAAGGCTGGGGTTGAAAGTTAAAAAAAGCCCACAATAAAGAGGGTTAGTGACTGACAAAATGGTAGAAAGTAGGTGAAGCCAGTTTCCAGAATATGGGTGTATCTCGTATTGCCTCTGATAGCGTGTTTGGTATTGCAGGTATTGGAATTCTTTGAGTAATCTTGTTGCCTCGCTGCTGAATTCGGTGCGCTCCATAGCATCTCTGTTGCTTCTTCTCTTCCTCTTCATCATCATCTTCTCCTTGCTTGGGATGCAACTTTTCGGGGGTAAATTTAACTTTGATGAGATGCAAACTCGCAGGAGTACATTCGACAACTTTCCTCAGGCGCTTCTGACTGTTTTCCAGGTACAGTATTACAAATGGGTAATAGCCATTTCTGATGGCCTTAAGAAACTGTTCATCCCAGATTTTCTTGTTTAGATCCTCACAGGAGAGGACTGGAATTCTGTAATGTACGATGGGATCATGGCATACGGTGGACCCTCATTTCCTGGAATGCTTGTCTGTATATATTTCATCATCCTCTTCATCTGCGGGAATTGTATCCTTTACGATCAATGAACAGAGAAGACTGTAGACTGACTGACCGATTGTAGCGCAGCCCCTAGCATAAGAACTGTACAGCGAGACCCGGAGGAACCAGTGCAGAGAATGGGAGTGATAGTGCATTAATGCCGGATCCCCCTCTAAGTGTTCTGGAAAAACTGATCTGGTTTTGCGGTCTGCGCATGCAGAGACCTTTAACCACTTAAGGACCACAGGTTTATACCCCCCTAGTGACCAGGCCCTTTTTTACAAATCGGCACTCCACAACTTTAGCGGTTTATTGCTCGGTCATGCAACTTACCACCCAAATGAATTTTACCTCCTTTTCTTCTCACTAATAGAGCTTTCATTTGGTGGTATTTCATTGCTGCTGACATTTTTACTTTTTTTGTTATTAATCGAAATTTAACGATTTTTTTGCAAAAAAATGACATTTTTCACTTTCAGTTGTAAAATTTTGCAAAAAAAACAACATCCATATATCCATTTTTCACTAAATTTATTGTTCTACATGTCTTTGATAAAAAAAAAATGTTTGGGTAAAAAAAAAATGGTTTGGGTCAAAGTTATAGCGTTTACAAACTATGGTACAAAAATGTGAATTTCCGCTTTTTGAAACAGCTCTGACTTTCTGAGCACCTGTCATGTTTCCTGAGGTTCTACAATGCCCAAACAGTAGAAAAACCCCACAAATGACCCCATTTCGGAAAGTAGACACCCTAAGTTATTCGCTGATGGGCATAGTGAGTTCATAGAACTTTTTATTTTTTGTCACAAGTTAGCAGAAAATGCTGAATTTTTTTTTTTTTTTTTTTTTTCTTACTATGTCTCATATTCCACTAACTTGCGACAAAAAATAAAAAATTCTAGGAACTCGCCATGCCCCTCACGGAATACCTTGGGGTGTCTTCTTTCCAAAATGGGGTCACTTGTGGCGTAGTTATACTGCCCTGGCAATTTAGGGGCCCAAATGTGTGAGAAGTACTTTGCAATCAAAAGCTGTAAAAAATGACCGGTGAAATCCGAAAGGTGCACTTTGGAATGTGGGTCCCTTTGCCCACCTAGGCTGCAAAAAAATGTCACACATCTGGTATCGCCGTACTCAGGAGAAGTTGGGGAATGTGTTTTGGGGTGTCATTTTACATATACCCATGCTGGGTGAGAGTAATATCTTGGCAAAAGACAACTTTTCCCATTTTTCTATACAAAGTTGGCATTTGACCAAGATATTTCTCTCACCCAGCATGGGTATATGTAAAATGACACCCCAAAACACATTCCCCAACTTCTCCTGAGTACGGCGATACCAGATGTGTCACACTTTATTGCAGCCAAGGTGGGCAAAGGGGCACATATTCCAAAGTGCACCTTTCGGATTTCGCAGGCCATTTTTTACACATTTTGATTGCAAAGTTCTTCTCACACATTTGGGCCCCTAAATTGCCAGGGCAGTATAACTACGCCACAAGTGACCCCATTTTGGAAAGAAGACACCCCAAGGTATTCCGTGAGGGGCACGGCGAGTTCCTAGAATTTTTTATTTTTTGTCACAAGTTAGCGGAAAATGATGATTTTTTTTCTTTTTTTTTTTTTCTTTCAAAGTCTCATATTCCACTAACTTGCGACAAAAAATAAAACATTCTAGGAACTCACCATGCCCCTCACGGAATACCTTGGGGTGTCTTCTTTCCAAAATGGGGTCACTTGTGGCGTAGTTATACTGCCCTGGCAATTTAGGGGCCCAAATGTGTGAGAAGTACCTTGCAATCAAAATGTGTAAAAAATGGCCTGCGAAATCCGAAAGGTGCACTTTGGAATATGTGCCCCTTTGCCCACCTTGGCTGCAAAAAAGTGTCACACATCTGGTATCACCGTACTCAGGAGAAGTTGGGGAATGTGTTTTGGGGTGTCATTTTACATATAACCATGCTGGGTGAGAGAAATATCTTGGCAAAAGACAACTTTTCAATTTTTTTTATACAAAGTTGGCATTTGACCAAGATATTTCTCTCACCCAGCATGGGTATATGTAAAATGACACCCCAAAACACATTCCCCAACTTCCCCTGAGTACGGCAATACCAGATGTGTGACACTTTTTTGCAGCCAAGGTGGGCAAAGGGGCACATATTCCAAAGTGCACCTTTCGGATTTCGCAGGCCATTTTTTACACATTTTGATTGCAAAGTACTTCTCACACATTTGGGCCCCTAAATTGCCAGGGCAGCATAACTACGCCACAAGTGACCCCATTTTGGAAAGAAGACACCCCAAGGTATTCCGTGAGGGGCACGGCGAGTTCCTAGAATTTTTTATTTTTTGTCACAAGTTAGCGGAAAATGATGATTTTTTTCTTTTTTTTTTTCTTTCAAAGTCTCATATTCCACTAACTTGCGACAAAAAATAAAAAATTCTAGGAACTCGCCATGCCCCTCACAGAATACCTTGGGGTGTCTTCTTTCCAAAATGGGGTCACTTGTGGCGTAGTTATACTGCCCTGGCAATTTAGGGGCCCAAATGTGTGAGAAGTACTTTGCAATCAAAATCTGTAAAAAATGACCGGTGAAATCCGAAAGGTGCACTTTGGAATGTGTGCCCCTTTGCCCACCTTGGCTGCAAAAAAGTGTCACACATCTGGTATCAACGTACTCAGGAGAAGTTGGGGAATGTGTTTTGTGGTGTCATTTTACATATACCCATGCTGGGTGAGAGAAATATCTTGGCAAAAGACAACTTTTCCCATTTGTTTTATACAAAGTTGGCATTTGACCAATATATTTATCTCACCCAGCATGGGTATATGTAAAATGACACCCCAAAACACATTCCCCAACTTCTCCTGAGTACGGCGATACCAGATGTGTGACACTTTTTTGCAGCCTAGATGCGCAAAGCGGCCCAAATTCCTTTTAGGAGGGCATTTTTAGACATTTGGATCCCAGACTTCTTCTGGCTCTTTAGGGCCCCTAAAAAGCCAGGGCAGTATAAATACCCCACATGTGACCCCACTTTGGAAAGAAGACACCCCAAGGTATTCAATGAGGGGCCTGGCGAGTTCATCGAAAAAAAATTTTGGGCATAATTTAGCAAAAATTATTTTTTTTTAGTTTTTTTTCTCACAAAGTGTCACTTTCCGCTAACTTAGGACAAAAATTTAAATCTTTCATGGACTCAATATGCCCCTCAGCAAATACCTTGGGGTGTCTTCTTTCCAAAATTGGGTCATTTGTGGGGTGTTTGTACTGCCCTGGCATTTGAGGGTCTCCGCAATCATTACATGTATGGCCAGCATTAGGAGTTTCTGCTATTCTCCTTATATTGAGCATACAGGTAATGAGATTTTTTTTTCCGTTCAGCCTCTGGGCTGAAAGAAAAAAATGAACGGCACAGATTTCTTCATTCGCATCGATCAATGTGGATGAAAAAATCTCTGCCCAAAAAAAAAAAGGAGGGGAAAGGCGTCTGCCAGGACATAGGAGCTCCGCCCTACATCCATACCCACTTAGCTCGTATGCCCTGGCAAACCCGATTTCTCCATTCACATCAATCGATGTGGATGAATAAATCATTGCCGGGATTATTATTTTTTTACATACAAAGTGTTTGCCAAAGCATAGGAACGCCGCCTCCTCCTCAGCTCGTATGCCTCGGCAAACGTATCTGTTACTGCAGAGTAGAAATCTCGTCTTGCAGCGCCGCATACACCGACTTGCGTGTAATCTGACAGCAGCGCAATGCTTCTGTCAGAATGCACATCAGTGCTGCAGCTGCTTGATCGCTTGGTCCACCTGGAAGGTAAAAAAACAAAAAAACAAAAAAGAAAAAACCAGGCCGCAACGCAATAATTTTATTAACATTAACTTTAGAGAACATTAACTTTTCTAAACTTTTGAAACAGAACAATAACTTTTTTGCTTACCGGTGATTTTTTTTTTTTTTTTTTTTTTTTTTTTACCTTTATTGGACAAACCTCTCCTTCCCCATGGGACAATGTGCAAAGCGCAAATTGCCCAAACATGTGGCGAAGTGCATTATGCACTTTGTCCCAGGTGAAAGGAGAGGTTTGTGGCAGCTCTGTGTGAAAGGGGCCTAAGACCCCTATGTGCCTGTCCTGTGTACGCAATCCCTATGCTAATAGTGTACCTGAGTGTGGAACTTGCGGAAACACTCCCCTATGCATAGGGCAGGCTGGTCAGGACAGTCAGGACAAAAAAAGGTGGTGTCACGCCTTATTCCACCCCTGCTACAGACACGACATCTTTTTCTTGTGGAACGTTGAGTTGGGGTACCAGGATAGACAGACGGGAAGTGTCTGCCATGTAGCCGGCTCACTACATCAGGGCCTTGGGGCACGGACCCTCCTGGATACAGGATTTCCGAAATGATCTCTTCCTGGAATTTTAGGAAGGATCCTGTTCTCCCAGCCTTACTGTAGAGAACAAAACTATTGTACATCGCCAATTGGATCAAATAAACAGACACCTTCTTATACCAGCGTCTGGTTCTGCGGGAAACTAAATAGGGAGCCAACATCTGGTCATTGAAGTCCACCCCTCCCATGTGAAGGTTATAGTCGTGGACAGAGAGGGGTTTCACAATGACTCCAGTTGCCCGTTCAATTTGGACAGTCGTGTCTGCGTGAATGGTGGACAGAAGGTAAACGTCCCTCTTGTCCCTCCACTTCACCGCGAGCAGTTCTTGGTCACACAAGGCAGCCCTCTCCCCCCGTGCAAGTCGGGTACTAACGAGCCGTTGGGGGAAGCCCCGGCGACTAGGTCGCGCGGTACCACAGCATTGAATTCCGACTATATGTAAGTGCCGAAAGAGGGCCACGCTTGAGTAAAAATTGTCCACGTATAAGTGGTACCCCTTGTGGAATAAGGGTGACACCAAGTCCCAGACAATCTTGCCACTGCTCCCCAGGTAGTCAGGACATCCGACCGGCTCCAGTTTTGAGTCTTTTCCCTCATAGACCCTAAAACGATATGTATAGCCTGTGGCCCTTTCACAGAGCTTATACAGTTTGACCCCATACCGGGCGCGCTTGCTGGGGATGTACTGTTTTATGCCAAGGCGCCCGGTAAAATGTACTAGGGACTCGTCTATGCAGATGTTTTGATTAGGGGTATACGCATCTGCAAATCTGGATGACAAATGGTCTATGAGGGGCCGAATTTTGTGGAGCCGGTCATAAGCAGGGTGGCCTCTTGGATGACAGGTGCTATTGTCCGCGAAATGCATAAAGCACATGATGACCTCAAAACGTGCCCTAGACATTGCAGCAGAGAACATGGGCATGAAATGTATTGGGTCTTTAGACCAATATGACCGCAATACATTTTTTTTTGTTAGACCCATGCTGAGGATAAGGCCCAAAAAAATTTTAAACTCGGAAACTGTGACTGGTTTCCACCGGTAAGGCTGGGCATAGAAGCTTTCCGGATTGGCGGTAATAAACTGTGTGGCGTAGCGGTTGGTTTCAGCCACAACTAGGTCATAGAGATCCGCGGTGAAGAACAGCTCAAAAAACTGAAGGGCCGATCCTAAATGAGCCGTCTCCACGCGAACTCCAGACTGGGCGGTGAAAGGGGGCAGTACGGGTGCGGCGGAATCAGGGGATTGCCAATTAGGATTTGCCAGCACCTCTGGGAGACTAAGGGTTCTACGGACCTGTGAACGCGGTGGCTGTGACGGGGGAGTTATTGCACGTGCCACCGTACCAGCTGGAACTGCCCTTCTGGTGCTCGCCACTTCACCAGGGACTACGGCAGTGCTGGTAGAAGGTCCAGGCTGTGCTGCGCTGCTGGTGTATGCCGCACCATAAACAAGATCAGCGCTAGCACCACTCTGCTGCAAATGAGGATCATCATGCAGGGTAGGCAGAACTCTTACATGGGATCGGGTACGTCTGGCCGTAGCAGGGACCTCTACCTCGTCATCCTCACTAGCCGTTAGAGTGCCACTGCTGTCTACAGGTTCATATTCTGAACCACTGGATTCAGCGGATAAGGCGTCCCCATCGCTTTCATCCATCACGGTCAGAATCCTGTAGGCCTCTTCAGCGGAATACCCCTTGTTTGACATTTTGGGTTCACTAAATTTAGGGGGTATTCCTCTGAGACTACCCAGGAAAAAGAGCAAACCTGCTTAGTAAAAAGGAGTGCTTGCGAAGTAAAGCTGCGATCGCTAATAAAGATCCAAAAAGCTCAAAAGTGATCTTTTATAGCGGCGCAGCGATTTTACGGTTTTTGCAGTGATCAGAAAAAATAAAATTCTGTCACTGCGGTGGGGCGGACTGAACGCAAGTGTGCGCACAAGATCAGGCCTGATCGGGCGAACACTGCGTTTTTTGTAGAACCTAAGGTGACCCTAATGTACTTATATAGATCTGATTGCGATCAGTATTGATCACTTACAGATACTATATGGTACTAGTGCTGATTAGCGACAGCGATGACGCTAATCAGCGACTAATCGGTGACTGCGGTGCGGTGGGCGCTAACTACCTAACAAGTAGCTAACTACCTGGCGGTGATAAGGGACCCTAACAGGGGGGGTGATCAATGACAGGGGGGTGGATAAGGGGGTGATCAGGGTGATCAGGGTGTCTAATATGGGTGATCAGGAGCTAAATAAGGGGTTAAATAAATGACAGGGTAATATCTAATGTGTAGTGTGGTGTTTGGTGCTACTTACTGAGCTGCCTGTATCCTCTGGTGGTCGATCCAAGCAAAAGGGACCACCAGAGGACCAGGCAGGAGTTATATCAGACGCTATTTTCAAAATAGCGTCTGACATAACCATTTCATTGGCCGATTCAAAAATCCACAGCCTGCCAGCCAATGATCGCGGCCGGCAGGCTGCAGATGAACTTGTGAACTGCGCAATCCTGTGAACGCACGCTCCTGTGAGCGCGCGTTCACAGGAAATCTCGGCTCACGCGAGATGACGCCAATCGGCGTTAGTGTGACCTGGGAGCGCCGCAGAGATGACGCCTTTCGGCGTTAGTGTGACGGGAGGAGGTTAAAAATGTGAAAAAGATAAATACCGGATAAATACCGGATCCGTTTTGCCGGATGACAACCAAGGAGATGGATCCGGTATTGCAGTGCATTTGTTAGACGGATCCGGTATCTGTTTGTATACAGATTTATGGATCCGGCAGGCAGTTCCGGCGACGAATCCAACAACGCAAGTGTGAAAGTACCTTAAGGCCAGAGGTCTTTTTTACTAAGTGCAACATAGAACTTCAAATACATTCAATAGCAGCAGATTTTGAGGGCAGTTTTTCTCTGGCACCTGTACAGATTATGGAGGCAGGTTGGATGACTGAAATTTACCACTTTGGTTGTACTGGCCTAGTATGTTCTGGGTGATGGGTGTCTTAGCTGTGGTCCCTCACCTTCAAATGCTGGACTTAGCTGTTTTTTCTTCTCAAGGATTCACTTGAGTATTTGATCAAGTTCATTTCACCGGAGAACCTCTTTAGAAACAGGAGCTCTGACTTGTGCTTCCTCTGCACACTTTTGCTTAACAGGAACTCCCACTCCTACCAAGAAGGGAGGAACAAGGGGATTAGCCCTGCCCCTAGTTAACCCATGCCATCCATAACCGTACTGGTAGTTGCGGACATAGCATACAAAATACAACACAATTCTTAACAATATAAAACAATACCTGTATATAGAATTGTAGTACCCCCAGGTCTGGGGAACTACAACTGTATCTTTCACAAAGCATCGTAGATTTTTAACCAACAGGGGGCAGCAATAAGATATAAGGTCATAGAGTCTGAGAGGCAAATGGACTAGAATTCTGAATACAGCTTTGGGTGTGACTTGAGTATGAGGCATGATGTATTATGACTCAAGATTAGTAAATGATTTGCAGAGTTACTCAGCCACCTTTAAAGAGTAAAATGCTGCTCAGCATCACTGCTTCATTACATTGTCACAGTCCAGACCTATCCTGGTGCCGCTGCTTCATTACATGGTCACAGTCCAGACCTATCCTGGTGCCGCTGCTTAATTACATGGTCACAGTCCAGACCTATCCTGGTGCTGGTTTCCATTCCTGGTATTAAAGAGAAGCTGTTGCATTGTTCGCAGATGCTACTGGCAGCTCTGAATCTGTGTCTGAGTTCCTTAATGTCAAACAGATATCCTCCTGAATGTCTTCTTGGCCATTGCTGTTGATAATCTGGCTGATGCCGAGAGTCTGACGTCAGCTCAGAAGGAGGAGGAGGAAGAGAAGGAGAGAAAGAAATTGGCTCGGTGGGTTTGGCAAGGAATCTCACAAGCTCTTTCATCTAATATTCTCTCTTTCTTTTAAATTATTACTCCTACTTCCCATAACTAATATATATATATATATATATAAAAAAAAAAATAGAACATAAGTACTAAATCAGGAATAAGCACTGTAGTGCTGGATCAGGCTGGTAAATTCCTCTCCCTGGCAATCTGTGCCTCTGTGACAACCTCAGGTGAGACACAACAGGTTACAGATTTGCTGCTAAGCAGGGGCCCAAATACTGTACATTTATCATTACAGTCTGACTCCTGAATAATTACAATGGGATGTTCTTGTATTCACTCTAATGGGCTTTAGTAAAGTGAATAAGTTAATATATCCTCATCATGCACAGACTGGGAGCTTAAAGTGGCCCTTGAAAACAACCTAAAAGTGGTCCCGTGTTGTAGGCAGGTTCAAATTGGCAGAAGATAGGGCAACACAGGTTGGTGGGGACAATACACATAGGCGAGGTCCAGCAGAACCAAATACCACAGCACAATATACTGCCCCAGCAGCTGTCTCACTGTGTTGGCCACGTTCTTCCCTCCTCCTTCAATTGTCTCTAATTAGGAATGGAGCAGGGGGCTTAGCAGGTGAGATGTGGGCCACAACACCAAGACAACCCTACTTTAAGCATGCTGCCCAGACTCCCCCTAGTAATGACCCCTATAGTGCCCCCAGTAGTATGCCGCCCAAGTGGACAAAGAAATAAAAGAAAAAAAAAATACCTGAGTTCCGATCCAAGTCACCAGGACTTTTCCAGCCTACGGCCTGAGATGTCTGTGTCCCTGCTCTTTTTATACACCGTTTCATATAGTGGCCTGTGGACAGCAGGGAGCCATGGGCTGTCGCAATATTCAACTGTATCACCATCCTCAGGACAAAGATTCAATTGAATTCAGAAGGGTCCCTGTGTTCACCCTCCAGGTACATAAGTGCCTGATGTTCCCTGTGTTAATTACTGCCGACAGCATCAGATCATTATGTTCCCGGCCAGCGGCAAAGAAGAGGGCTTGGGTGGCCACGTGGGCATCAGCCCGCCAGGAAATTTCTCTGTAGGTTCTATGGCCAGTCCGGCCCTGATTCATCACCACAAGGTATAACCCCATCTTGTTTATGCTCTTTAGAACGGCCAGCCCGGAGAAAAAGCAAGACAATGACACCATAGGAAAGTCACCTGTGCCAGCCCTGGAGGAGAACAAAGAAAAGATAGAGCTGAAGGCAATCACGGCAGATGGAGAGTCTCCACCAGCAACCAAGGTGTGCATGGCGTCACACGCACTGATTGCTGTTAGCCAGTCGCAGCACTAAGTTCCTTGGCTCATGTCTCAGGGTCTGAGTGGGTGGTGCATGACACAAGGGTTCTCTCTTAGATCTTTGAAACCCTCAGTCGTGCACTGCCCCCTCAGACCCATCACTAGGTATAACATAGAGCATATGTTTTGCTGGCATGTACCTTTAAATGTGGGACTTGTATTCTGTGTAATTAAACATTTATGTCTCTTGAGTTCAGATCAACGTGGAGGAATATCCATCTCATGAGAACGATGAGAAATCTTCTTTCCCCGGCAGCAATGACAACCCAGGTAATATAACTATTATGAATTTAATAATAGACATGACTACTTTGGGAGTCAGAAAGGGCTCTGTTGCGGAGCCCCACAGATGTTTTCAGTGGTGGTTGAACTGTGGATATTACACAGAAGATGTTATAAAAGAATCGTATGCAGCTCCCTAAGGGGGAATCCCGGTGAAAAGAGACCTTCCAATGTATTACAAATACTTCTGAGAAGATCATAGTCATGAGAGAACTTAACATTACTTCATGGAACCTCTTCAATTTAACAAAGCTAACATTTCAATGGAGATTCAGGACATCACATGCTTCTCTATATCATTGTCTCAACTCATAATGTTAATGTGCTTTCTCAGGTGAAGAGGAAGAGGAAGAACCTGAGATGCCTGTTGGTCCTCGACCTCGTCCTCTTTCTGAATTGCACATCAAGGAAAAAGCAGTACCCATGCCCGAGGCCACTGCATTCTTCATTTTCCGAGCGGATAACAAGTAATGCCATCTATTTTGGTCGTTGAATTTAAATCAGATGTTATTAAAAGAGTTTTCCCATATGCAACATTTATGGCATGTTCACAGAACAACCCCCATGCCCCAGTCATAGTGAATGGAGAGGTGGTCACACATGCTCGTCTCTCTCTCTCTCTCTCTCTTATTTTAAAGGGGTTGCCTGAGTGTTTAATACTGATGACCTATCCTCTTCAAACAGCTGAGCAATGGGAGTTCCAGGAGTCGGACCCCCACTGGTCAGATACTGATGGTCATCAGTATTAGGCTCCATTCACACGTCCGCAAAATGGTTCTGCATCCGTTCCGCAATTTTGCGGAACGGGTGCGGACCCATTCATTCTTCGGGTCCGCAGCTCCGCTAAAGATAGAACAGCTGCAGACAAGAATAGGCATTTCTATAGAGGTGCCGGGCGGGTGTGTTGTGGACCCGCAATTTGCGGGTCCGCAACACACCACGGACGTGTGAATGGAGCCTTAATAAACACTCAGACATCCTCTTTAATAGGAATTCTGAAAACAGCCATTCATGCCTTTTTGGAACTCCTATAGAAGTGAATGGAGAGAGCCACACATGAGAAGCCACCACAGCAGGACTTGGGTCAGTGGACCCAGTTCTGGAGAAGTTTGTGTTCTTTAGTATCTTTTAGACATTTATGGCATATCTTATGGAAATGCCACAAATGTCCTAAGCTGGTCATACACGATAGCTGTCTATTGACCGCTGGTTCTGCTGGATCTTTGCCGGTAGAGCTTTGGTAACAGCTCTTTTGGTGTTTCTGTGCTGTGATGCTCCAAATGCTGTGACTTTGCTGTCCTCGTACTTCTTTCACCTCCGGGAATTGGGTCAGCTCCTTCTATCCTTGTTTAATTAGATCAAGGCCCTTGATGATCAGTAAACACCTGGGAACTGCTTGGCTCAATTTTTTTCTTTAGTTTGTTTTAATAGGAATATGCTAGGTAGTTTCTAGCCTTTGCAGATTGCAGTTTAACCCATCGTCTTCTTTCCATTTACAGGTTCCGACTCCATTGCCACAGAATTGTCAACAATAACATCTTCACTAACCTGATCCTCTTCTTCATCCTCCTGAGCAGCATCTCGTTGGCCGCAGAAGACCCTGTACGGCACACTTCCTTCAGGAATCAAGTATGCACAATGTCTCCTCTTGTCTGGGGTATGGGAGATCCAACCTGACCCCTCCCACCCCATCACATCAACCGAAGGGAACCATCTTTGCTGCGACATATTCGTATTTTATTACAAAGCTAAAATGGATATAGGAGGCAAAAACCTTGTAGATTTGCACCGCTCATAGGTGTACAAGTGTGTGCCATGAAATCGCCACCTTTCTACAATACTGTCTGTCTATAGAGTTAGTAGGTTAACCAATTATTGACTGCTTTTAGCTAACAGGCGGACACCAAGAAGGTGACGCATTTTTTTTTTCTACCTCCTCAATCATCACAGACTCAATGAGCAAAGTGTTCAGAAAAGAGCACTGATCACATGGACAGCGTTAATAATAAAAAAAATACTATCATAATAATAAAAAAAGTAGCCCCTGCTAAGGTGCTACATGGCGGAACAGTCTGACCGAAAATACTCCACATAAGAACTTCCCCCATGTTATTTTATAGGGTTGAAAAGTGTCAATCCCTGCCCTAAGGTCTAAATAATTATTTAAGGGGTTGTCGGAGATTTAAAAAAAAAAAAACTAGTTGTGGGAAATTGTGTGACAGTAGCTGCATGTGCTATTATAACTGACTGATGTCACATCCGCACGTGTGACCGCTAATTGGCTACAGTGATTGTCAACATGACATCAGTCCTGCAGCACAGGAACCAATCCCCCATGGGCATCAGCAAGGCAGAGGCGTCACTCCGCCATTGCTCTGTTTTCTTGATCCCATCTGGATTTACTAACGGATTTAGGAGACATTTATCTTTCCCTGTATGCCCCAAAACAGTGTCAGAAAGTTATAAGGTTTGGCGTATATACCCTGCTTGCGCAAAATTCTAAACAACCTACAAAGAAGAAACAAGCCCAAAACAGTACCCACTAAATATAATAAAGCTTTATTGTGTATACAAATGACATATAAAAAGTTTTTATTAAAAATCAGATGATGCAAGGGCAGGTGGCAGAAAAAGCATCCTCCAGAGACCACATCATTTACAAATAGGGGTGAATATGGAAAGGTGTATATATTATAATTAGAGATGAGCGAATCGAAGCTGACGAAGTGGAATTCGATCCGAATTTCAGGAAAAATTTGATCCGCAACTAATGCGAATTTCCTCGCGTTTCGTGGTAACGAATCACAATTTTCCTAAAATGGTGGCTACATGTGTGAGGAATGAGGATATGGGGCAAGGAACTCTGGGAAGGCGGGATCACCCAGATTGACATGTCTGCATGTAGCCAGCCAGCCCTGTGACGTCACAGCCCTATAAATACGTCGTCCATCTTACAGTCAGACATTTTCCAGCGTTCAGAGTGCAGGGACAGACGTGGGAAGGCGCTAGGGACACCAAGTGGAAAAACGATTGTGGGAAAAAAAAGACAGAAAAATATATTTATAAGTGCAGGGAAAGGATAGGAATCATTTCACTGCATCTTACTGCAGGGAGAGACGTCAGAAGGCGCTAGGGACATTGATAGGAAAGTGATTTACAAGTGCAGGGAACGATTATTTGGGGATCCAAATAGTCTATAGACAGCTCTGTCATTCCAGCTTTTTGTTATTGGGCTGCAAGTGTTATGTTAAAGCCTTTAGTGGCTTATATCTTAGTATCTTATTCAGTACTACAAGAAAAATATATACGCATTTCACTTCTGCAGTTATTTATGTTGAAAGCGTATAGGGGCGTATTTCAGTACTTGAAGAAATATATATACGCACTTCACTCTTGAGTTTTTGGGGTCAAAGCATATAGGGTCGTATTTCAGTACAACAAGAAAAATATATTCTCAGTGCATTTCTGCAGTTAATTGTGGTGAAAGCATTTAGTGGACTATTTTAGTATAAAAAGAAAAATATATTCATCGCTTTTAGGGGTGTTTTAATTTCCGTTTAATTTGTGTAGTTTAGCTACAAGTATGTCAGGCAGAGAAGTGCCAGGTTATGCACAGAGGAGTGGCAGAGGCCTGAATGTTTCTGGCACAGGTCGCAGCAGAGTAAGGGGGCGTGGCAGCAGGAGTCGCAGCGAGAGGCCTGAGCTCCTGGTGTCATCTAGCGGTCGTGTCTTGACCAGCAACCCAGTGGTTCTTGATTGGTTAACTCGGTCATCCACGTCATCCCTAGTGACATCAGACACCCCCAGCCAACAGTCGGTGGGTTCGTCAGACACAACCCTTATTTGGCAAGGCCTAGGAGCAGAACCTGTTCCCTCACCTGTCCTCAACCTGCCTCTGTCCTTTGCTGTTCCCTCAGCCAGGGAAGTATTGTATGCTGTGGACTCAGCTCCACTATACAGCGAGGACGAGCTACTAGAGGACAGACAGCAGCTACTGCCCAGCCAAGATCTGCAGGAGACATCCGCCGCTTCCTCCGCTAGGCGGGCAAGTAGTGATGAGGAGAGTGGCGCAGGAGCTTGTGTTGCTTGCGGTCAGGCTCCTGACGCAGAGACCGTTGAGGAGGACATCAGTGACGTGCAGACACTACTTGATGATGATGATGAAGCCGATCGCACTTGGGAGCCTGGTGCAGAAGGGGCTTCATCATCATCAGGAGAAGAGGGTGGAAGCTTGCCTGTGTGGCAGCGGCTGAGCCAGCTGCATGGTAGCATGACTGAGAGTCAGCAGGGTGGCAGCAGTTTCAGGTCAGGAGCCAAACATGCCCGGGGTAGACCACCTGCTTCGCAGCAGCCTACCTGCCTGGGAAGTAGTGTTGCAGGGGTTCAGGGAGACAGCGGCGGTAGCAGTCAGTGTGGACTGTTGGTGGGAAAATCACCTACTCGGTGGTGTGGCAGTTTTTTATTAAGCTGCCAGAGGAGGTTAACATGGCCACATGTAGAATATGTGGGCAGAAGGTGAAGAGTGGCCAGGGTGCTAATGTTGGCACTACGGCCCTGCGTCAACATATGCAGCATCGCCATGCAGTGTCCTGGGAGAACCGTTGCTCCGATGTGGTGGTCCAGCCTGCTCCCAGACAGTCAAGCCTCCACCACCTCAGCCGAAGGCAGCTGTCTGTCATTCCCATCTTCTGCTGATCCAGATGCTCTTGCTCCTTCTCCTCCTAATCCTCGCCAGTCATTCCGTCAGCAATAGATCACCAAAGCGATTGCCAAGAGACAACAGTATGCGTGCACGCATCCAACGGCACAGAAGTTAAACGTGCTCCTGTCCAAGTTGCTGGTTCTGCAGTCCCTTCCTTTCCAAGTGGTGGACTGTGCACCTTTCAGAGAACTGATGGCTTGTGCCGAGCCGAGGTGGAGAGTCCCAAGCCGTCATTTCTTTGCGAAAAAGGCAGTACCAGCCCTGCACAAATATGTAGAACAGAAGGTGGGCCAGTCCTTGAGCCTGTCAGTGTCTGCTAAAGTGCACGGCAGCGCCGCTATGTGGAGCTGTAACTACGGTCAAGGACAGTACATGTCCTTTACGGCCCACTGGGTGAATGTGTTTCCTGTACAGCCACACCAGCAACTTGGCCAGATGACACAGTTTCCGCCTCCACTTTGTCACACCCTTGGTCCTGTGACAATGTCCGCCTCTGCCTCCTCAACCGTGTCCTCAGCCTCCACTGCAGGGACAAGTCACAGTGCCCCTCCAGCATACCACATGTGCAGGGTACGGCGGTGTCATGCTGTTCTGCACCTGGTTTGCCTTGGTGAACGGAGTCACACAGGGGAGGAACTGCTCCGTGTGATGCATCAAGAAATAGAATCCTGGCTTTGTCCGTGTCAACTGAAAATCGGTACCATGCTGACCGACAATGAGAAGAACATGGTGTCGGCGCTGCGTCAAGGAAGGCTGAGCCTTGCGCGATGCATGGCACACGTGTTCAATTTGGTTGTCAAGCGGTTCCTGAAGTCTTCCACCCATCTGCAAGACATCCTAAAAATCGGCAGGAAACTTTGCAAGCACTTCAGCTACTCATACACCGCAAAGCACACCCTCCTTGAGCTGCAGTGGCAGAACGGCATCCCCCAACATAGGCTGATATGCGACGTTTCCACCCATTGGAATTCAACCCTCCATATCATGGACCAACTATATGAACAGAGAAAGGCCATTAACGATTTCTTGATGATGCAAGAGGATAGGAATACTCCACTGTGTAACTTCGATGTCAGCCAGTGGCAGCTCATGCATGACATCTGCCGTTTTCTCAGGCCCTTTGAGGCGGCCACGTTATTTGTCAGTCGCCAGGACTACGGCATGAACAACATCATTCCACTGCTTCATGTCCTGGAACAGATGGTGGTAACAATGGCTGGTCAGGGGACAGGAGACGTGGCGCCTCAATCTCACGGCCACATGAGCCCTGAGGGGGCTGAACTGGAAGTGGAGGGGAGGAGGACATTGGAGCACAGGCTATGTGTAGCCAAATGGGTGGTTTTTCTATTTAGCTCACAAGAGAGGACGAGCAGGAGCAGCCAGAGGAGCTACAGAGCAATGAGGAAGACAAGACAGAGGACCCGGACACACCGTGGCAGTAACATCGACCTGTAAGGCTGAGTTCATACTTGAGTTATTTGGTCAGTGTTAGTCCCGTGACTGCCCAACCTGCATGTCATACGGACTCACAGTATTATTTCACTACCACAGCAGACTCTCTATGCGTGTTACTGCAAGGCACAGTGTTCTACACCCTATAAAGGCTTTCTGCAGCCTGGAAATAGCCGTTTTTTTACGCAATTCGGATTGAAGCTAATCTTTTTTTTAAATTCAGCGAACCGGCCGAATCGAATTTTTAAAAAATTTGCTCATCTCTAATTACAGTATAATGTATGGTCTGGCCTAGACCCACTGAGATAGTACTCTGTAAACAACGTAGCTACAAATAGGGCCAGGAATAAATAGTAATAACTGTGTCCAGACCTGAGTATAATACCAATATTCAAACTCACCCATTTGCAATCGTGGTCAATGGTGCGCGAGATCCCATCGCGTGTTTCGGGCATACCTTCGTCTGGGGGTAACCAGACAAAATTCTTCAGTTTTTTTCGGGGCTTTCAGGCACATGCTCCACTTTTCCAAAATGTGGGCAGAGTGGCCGATGCGGCGCTAGGCATAGCCTGGCACATATAATCTACTGTACACCAGTAAAGTAGAATAGATAACACCTAAAATCTGCATCAGGTTCCTTGCTGTGTCGATTTCAGGTCTGGCACATGGTGTGCACCTTTAAATAATTGTGGCACATCTGATGGCAGGGAATAGATTAGGAACAGCATGTAAAACGCTTATCTTAATAAATATCCTCCTTGGTGTTTCTCTTCCTCACTACTTTCATGATCTCTGTCAATGAATGGAAACTTGCATGGTTTACATTCAGAGACAGAAAGCCTGTCACAGTGTACCAGTGTGGAAAATCCTCTGAACAAATCAACAGAACAAATCTTTTACCTTTCCTGGAGTCTGATTGTTCTTCCCTGCACTAATACACTGAAACAAGGCCTCAGCAGTGTGAGCAGGACTAGTTCCCTTTAGCTTTGTAATAAATTCTAACATCCAGCAATGGCGATTTTCTTATTCCACTCACCATCAGTAACCCTTTAGAATCCATGTCATTCTCACTCTGTCCTTAGATAGTCCTTTAAATTGTCTTTTGTTTTGTCCCCGAGGCCAACAGGAAGTAAAATGACTCTAACGAGAAAATCTTGGATTTGATTCTATCTTGGTAAATTGCAATGGACTTTTCCCATAATGAATTTATTTAGAGTCATCGGATTGTGATTTTATACTGTGGTGGACATTTATCATTCGGTTTGCACCAGAAAAGTGGCGTTAAAACGTTACAAACTGTGTGTTTGCAACTTTTTACAAAAATGGCTGCAAGTGGTGTTTTTTACATCGCCCCTTTTCAGAGAGAAAGCGGGGCAAGGGCAAAAAAGACATGGCAGCCGCAGTGACAAATGTATCTTCATTTACACCAGTTTTCTCCGAGCTGCTGTAGATTTCTAGAGGATGCGCTTCAACATAACTTAGGCGCATCCTCCAGCAGCGCAAGGAATATCAAGCCGGTCTTGATAGATCTCCCCCAAATCTTTTTTTTTTTTTTTAAATACCGCTTTTTAAATGCATTTTTTGATGGAGCAAAATAACACGGTGGCTAGATGTCAGACGCTTGCCAATAGGACATTATAAAATGCTATACAAACAGTTATTTTTTTTTGTAGTGGCGTTTTAAGACAATTTTGGTCATTTTTTGCTGCCTTGGCTTTTTTTTTTTTGACGCACCATGCTCTGGATGCAGTGGGTTTTTTTTCAGATATTTTCCCATAGACTTCACAATAGGGAAAAAAGTCTGAAAAGAATGTTCTATGACCGAAAAAAACCTCTATGACCAAGAAAAAGTAATAGGGCGAGATTTATCAAGACGGGCACTTTCTGCGCCCGTCCTGATATCCCCTGCACTGCTGAAGGATGCACCTAATGTATGACAGGGCAACAGTCCATGCACCTAAATAGAAATTTCTGGCTTAAAATTAAGATGAATTTGTCATTGTGGGTGGCAAGTCACTCTTCCTGTCCTTGCCACACCCTTTCACAACAGTGGTGAGGGCGGCGTAAAAACCACCACGACTTTTTAAAAAGACGCCACTTTTCTGGTGCAAACTAAAAGCTAAATCTCCCCCATGCAGTCTATTTAATGCTGAATTACTCCCTAATGGGTCATTGTTCACATGCAGTGACATTATTATACTATTATCACTGCTGTATTTCCTCTTTAGTACTATGGCATTGTGACTAGAACCCAGCCCTCTAAGGTTTTTGCAGTACTCCCGGCCCGGTTCATCGTCTTTGTGTTTTCCAGGTCCTCTTTTATTTTGATATAGTTTTCACCATCATTTTCACCGTTGAGATTGCTTTGAAGGTAACAGACCCTGACCGTATCACCCTCTCCATCTATACTCAGCGCTAACACACCACTGCCCCCTGTCTGCCACTCTCACCACCTGCACTAACAACGCTCTGCTCTGTCTTTCAGATTCTAGGAAATGCTGATTACGTGTTCACTAGCATTTTTACTTTAGAAATCATCCTTAAGGTAAAAGTCATCTCAGCTTGAAAAAGTAAAAGAATGTCTATGGAGTCTGCAGCCTGGGTACTAACGCAGGGGCCCTAAGCAGAAGGGTGGCCCTGCACTACAGAAGGATGTCCTTGCAGAATAGCCACCTGAGTCTCTATAAGGATCTGCATGTCCTATGGGTAGACATTCAGTCTGCCCAATGTACTGGTCATATACTACCACCTAAAGTATGTCACAACACTGGGGGCATATGTTTGTCACAAGGCAGGAAAATTATAGGGGTTGTCCAAGGTTTTGATATTGATGGCCGGTCCTCAGGATAAGTCATCAATTTTAGATCGAGAGAGGTCCGACTCCAGGCAACCCTGTCGATCAGCTGTTTAAAGAAACAGCCACGCTCCCATAAGCATGTGGGCCTCGTCCTAGGCCAGTGATGTCACATTCATCGTCACGTGGCCTAGGGGCAGCTCAGTCCCATTCAAGTAAATGGTCCTGAGCTGCAAAACCAAGCGCAACCTCTATACAATGGATAGAGCTGCGATTGGTAAGCTACGAGGAGCGCCACCTCCTCTTCAAATGGCTGATCGATGGGGGATGCCAGGATCAGACCCCCACTGATCACATACTGATGACTCATACTGAATATTAAGCACCTGGAAAACCCTTTTAGCAAGAAATCCTGATAGAAAATAAATATGACAGATGATTATGTAGAAAACAGCCCCTGGATCTTCCCATCTTATAAAGTGAGGGTACATCAGGTGGAAATGTCATCTCTTTATAATCGGTAGGGATCTGACCTCTGGGGGACACACTACCCGAGGATGAAGGGGCCACAGGGCTGGTGCATAGCTGATTCCCATTCTGAATTTTCCCTGTAGGGTAGTGCTCCAGGTCCCCTGGCTGCACAGGGAACCACTGCACAGCTGGACCTGTTCACATGAATGGTGTCATGCTGCAGTTCCCTGCGTGGCAGGTGGTCCAGGCGCCATTGGGCAGGAAACCGCAGTAAATGGGATACACTGCTACACCAGTGCATTCTCCGCAACTAAAAGTATGGCCCCCACCAATCATGGGGAAGTGATGTGCCAATAATGGGGCTAATTCATGAAAATGGGCTCTAAAGCCGACGGTATGTCATTGGGTCAGTTTTGCAATCTGAACGACCAGGGTTTGTAATTCCATACGTTGCAGCATGTACTAGTAAGGTATGGCCTTGTTACTTGTGTCAGGATGCAGACTCTATGGGGGGGGACATTTGAAGTTAGTTTTGCTTGAGTTTGTGTTTTTGTGCCTGATTTCAATCTAATGGCGGATTTAGACAAGTGGATAATCGTTTAGGCAATGCTATTGAAAATTGTGATTGAAAGTGGATGAGATGTAAGCGTTTCCATGCAAATTTGTTGTCATGCGATCGTTTATTCTCTTAATTGAGGATCGTTCACTGTATTTAGACAGCAGCCATTTACAGAACACATGGCTGTTCTTGCACCCTTCTGAGAAAGATCACACGATGTACCTTTACATTGCCGCAATTCAGTAACGACAAACGATAATTTGTACATTCACATAGAAGATTTCACAAGCGGTTTTAGTACAGCCGTTACATTAACGCTACGTGATTATCGTCCACCATGAATTGCTAGCCTTCATATTGTAATGGTTATTTACTTGTCTAAATTCGCCACATTTTTGTCTAGAAATGCTACTCCAGTTCTTTTAAGCCGCCCCCAACTGGAATGATTGTAGTGATAAATCCGGAGTGAGTGGAAATAATTAAAGGGGTTCTCCAGGAATTATTTAAAATGGCTGCCAGCAACCTGTCCTAGATTGTGAGCAGGACTGCTTTCCTGCGCTTGCAGACCTGCTTGGGGGCGGTTAGGAGGCCTTACTACACACTACTCTGCACCGCAGTGGATGGTAATGATGTGATCCTGTCTACGATATGCCATCATGGCTGAGCAGCCTGACAGGAACGCTTTCCAGTGTGTAGTATATGCAAGTGCCAGAGAGTAAAGTGTAGTGAGGCCTCACCCCCCTAGGCAGTTCTGCAAATTGAGCCAACCAGTCCCGCTCACACTTTAGGAAAGGTTGCTTCCGGACATTTTAAATCATTCCGTAGAATCACTTTACCAGGCTAACCACTCCCACTTCTCACCCACTTTTAAAAAGTGGTGTAAAAATGCAAAAAGTCGCAACATTTTTGCACAGCTAAGCCCAAAAAGTTGCAAAGCCCTATCTTGTAACTGTCTTGAAGCCAGAATTCTGGAGTGCAGGATGTGATAATTAACACCCCCCCCCCCAATCTCCTTGCGTGTTATCACACGTGTGTGCATGTCGTTTTAATCTGCTTTGTTTCACGCTCACTGTGATTCATTGACTGGAAGCTCTGCATGCTGTATATGGGATTGGTACTAAAACCAATAAATGACATACTGTATATCTGAGTGACTATAATTGTGCACCTTCTGGTGTTCTACACGGATTCTGGAGCTCCTCTCACGAGGTCATTATAGTGCTGATATATCACTAGGTCACATGGTGGTGATGCACTGTATGAGTAGTGTGCTGTGACACGGTATTGCCTCTGGAGTGTCGCTGCACATACACAGCTTCAGTAGTGTGAGTAAAGCTTAATTGTTGTGGAATTAAATGTTCTGTAACTGTATAATCTCTCTTTCTTAGGCCTCTTTCACACGGGAGAGTTTTCCGTGCGGGTGCGATGCGTGAGGTGAACGTATTGCACCCGCACTAAATCCGGACCCATTCATTTCTATGGGGCTGTGCACATGAGCGGTGATTTTCACGCATCACTTGTGCATTGCGTGAAAATCGCAGCATGCTCTATATTGTGCATTTTTCACGATCATTATTATTTTCCCTTATAACATGGTTATAAGGGAAAATAATAGCATTCTTAATGCAGAATGCTAAGTAAATTAGGGATGGAGGGGTTAAAAAAATAATAAACAAATTTAACTCACCCCATCCACTTGGTCGCTTAGTGGATCTCCTCTTGATGATGGACCATGTGATGAGCGCAGTGACGTCATCAAAGGTCCTTTACCCAGGTCCTGAAGAAAGAAGAGGAGATCCGCTACGTGACCAAGTGGATGGGGGGTGTTTAATTTGTTAATTATTTTTAACCCCTCAATGGACATTTTACTAAGCATTCTGTACTAAGAATGCTATTATTTTCCCTTATCACCATGTTATAAGGGAAAATAATAAAATCTACAGAATACCGATCCCAAACCCGAATTTCTGTGAAGAAGTCCGGGTTCAGGTCTGGGTACCAAACATGCCGATTTTTCTCACGCACGTGCAAAACGCATTAAAACGCTTTGCACTTGCATTTTCCTGCAACGCACCCGCATCTTTCCCCACACATCACCCACAACGCCCGTGTGAACCCAGCCATAAAAAAGCACTCCCACAAAAGTTTTTATTCTCTGACTGGTTAATAATGTCCATGATGTAAACCGTTGTGAAGGTAATCTTCTTACCAGAGACTGTATTTGTGAGTTATCACCTCCCTTCTGATCCTTAGCTGTCTCATGTGACCAGCATTCTGACTCTTCAAATAACACAGCATCTTATGTGTGGACAGGATGCCATCTTCTGTATGTATTCATATGGGAGCCTCAATGTCATTCTCATAGGAATGAATAGAGAAGGAACTGACTTCCTATCCTGTGTCAGTTGGAGAGGCAGAGTGTTGATCACATGACACAGCTGAGGGTCAGAAGGGAGGTTATAACTCACAAATACAGTCACTACAGTTTATATCATGTACAGGTCAGAGAATGAAATTTTGTGGGAGTGCTACTTTAAGCTTTACCTACATAAATCAGACTCCCTTTATATTCCACAGTCTTTCCTCACTGATGTGTTGTGTTTCAGATGACAGCATACGGGGCATTCTTGCACAAGGGATCATTCTGCAGGAATTACTTTAACATTCTGGACCTGCTAGTCGTCAGCGTCTCCCTCATCTCATTTGGAATACAGTAAGTGACTGACCTGAGGGAGGCTGACTCTGATCCTTACCCTCTTCCTTCAGCACAGAGCTTACAAACCTTCATTCACCCCTCTTTCTGTCCTAGGTCGAGCGCTATCAACGTGGTGAAGATTTTGCGGGTTCTGCGAGTATTAAGACCACTCAGGGCCATTAACAGAGCTAAAGGCCTCAAGGTGGGTAACGATGAATTCATACTTCCAGCAATGTAGGGGGTGCACTTCATTCCCAGAACAATTTGTAATCATTTTAGAACAGTGTAATGGTGAACAATTTAAGGCTACTTTCACACTCGCGTTTTGTGCAGATTCGTCATGGATCTGCACAGACGGACCCGTTTAGATAATACAACCGGATGCCTCCGTTCAGAACGGATCCGTTTGTATTATCTTTAACATAGCCAAGACGGATCCGTCTTGAACACCATTGAAAGTCAATGGAGGACTTATCCGTATTCTATTGTGCCAGATTGTGTCATAGAAAACTGATCTGTCACCATTGACTTACATTGTGTGCCAGGACGGATCAGTTTGGCTCAGTTTCATCAGACGGACACCAAAACGCTGCAAGCAGCATTTTGCTGTCCGCCTCCAAAGCGCAATGGAGACGGAACGGAGGCAAACTAATGTATTCTGAGCGGATCCTTTTCCATTCAGAATGCATCAGGGCAAAACTGATCCGTTTTGGGCCACTTCTGAGAGCCCTGAACGGATCTCACAAACGGAAAGCCAAGACGCCAGTGTGAAAGTAGCCTAAGGTGGCCATATAACTTAGACAACTATTCCTAAAATTCCCTAGGGAGAGGGGACTAAGCCCTGACAGCCCTTTGTCTCCTCCAGAACCCTCTGTCCAGTGTAGCCAACTCCGGTTCCTCCAGACTCCTCTGCCCCCTTGAATCCCTTGTCTCTTCCAGTCTCTTCTGTCCCCTCCAGAGTTCCTCTGGGTGCTCCAAACCCCTCAGCTGGGAGAACAAAGGATTGGAAATCCAACATGGCTGATCTTTCTTTCCCCAACACCCAGCATTTGGGGAGAGATGGAACATCTCCATGCACATTAGATTCTTAGCCAGCCCTGCCAAAATCATCAAACTCATTAGATAAATGAGATGTTTATCTAGTCTGTGTGTGGTCACCTTTATTACATCTTATCTGATGACGACAATGTGAGAATGTCAAATATCATGAATCATCTATTTAGCACTTTAAAGGTTTTCTGGTTTTAAAGAGCACCTGTCACATTTCCTGACATGTCTGTTTTAGTAACTACCTTCCATTCCCTATGTATTAACATTCTTATGACCATGTTGTGCCATTCCTTTATTATTCCTGTTAGAAGTTATGAATAAATTACTATCCGTTTACACCGAAGGTCCAGATGGATGTTACCAATTGGGGGGGGGTCTCTGCACAGTCTGACATTATCTAATTAGTACCGCCAGTGTAACACTGTGCAGGGACACCCCCTCCCCAATTGGTAACATCCATCTGGACCTTCGGTGCAAACTACTAGTAATTCATTCCTAACTTTTAGCTGGAATAATGGATGTCATAGAGTCATAAGAATAGATGCTCCAGGGGGAATTCAAGTAGTTTCTAGAAAAGGTTAGGAGAGGGTACAGGTACTAGTTAAGAAAATTAATATATAATGACAAATTTCGAATACACGTTGGGGTCATTTATGACCAGATATATGCCACTTTTTGGTGTATATTTGGCACAGATTTTGTTGCAAAGGTGATTTGGGGCAAAATCTGCTACTTCTTTCCCTTCCTTCCCAGTTCTAAAAAAGGGGGTTGTGGCATGGGCCCAGAAGAGTCTTATCTATTGTTTTCTACGCCAGTTTTTGGCGTAGAAAATTATCTAAATGTACGCCAGCAAGGGAGCTGGCGTCAATTTAAGACTGTTGTATACCGGCAGTGGATATGCCTAAGTTATATAGGCCAGCTCCTCTCCATAACTTAGGCTCATCAAGCGCCAGTGCAGGGTTATTAAGACCGGCGTCTAAAACGCCAGTCTTACGCTGGGTTCAGACCTGAGTGTTCGCGATGGAGCGCTCTGTATGCGCGATTGTACGGGCGTTTGCACTCGCGCATACAGAGACAAGCGAACACCTATTGTCGCGCGTTCCCGCTGAAGTCTATGTACGGGAACGCGTGACAAGACGCCCCAAAGAAGCTCATGTACTTCTTGGGGCGTCGGGCATTTTACAGCGCGATCGTACGCGCTGTAACACGCACAGGTGAGAACCATTCCAAAAAACACGGACACCAGCCGTGTGAACTCCTCATTGCAGTGGGGACCTATTGACCTATTGACTTGACATGTCCTATCTTTTAAACACACAGAAGTCCTTCCCTGGACTTCTTGTTCTGTGCCTCCACGTCGCAAAAGATAGGACAAGTCCTATCTTTTGCCACATCTTGCGGATCACGTACCCATTGAAGGCAATGCGGAGTTCACACGGCCGGTGACCATATTTTGCGGACCAGAGGTTTGCAGTCCGCAACACGGGCACGGCAGCGCCATGGTCGTGTGAATGTACCCTTGAAGTCCAGGCTGTTCAGCTTTTTCAGGATTGTCTGGATACAATTGTAACAAACTGTCATCTGTGAGATGTGTTAGGTTCTAGAAATGTTGGAAAAGGTGAAAAGTTGAAATACCAGAAAGTTGCAGAACCTTTTGTTCAGATACCAAGAAAGGTCAGAACTTCATAGCTTTAAGCCATAAACCTCTCTCTTCCCTTGCTTCTCTCTCTGCAGCACGTGGTCCAGTGTGTGTTTGTGGCCATCCGCACCATCGGTAATATCGTGATTGTTACTACTCTGCTGCAGTTCATGTTTGCATGCATCGGGGTACAGCTGTTCAAGGTGAGCTGAAAGACAAAGGGCAACAGTAAGGCCTCTTTTACACTACTGTATGGCTATTTCAGTGTTTTGCGGTCCGTTTTTCACAGATCTGTTGTTTTTTGTTTCCATTGTGTTTCCGTTTTTCCGTTCCGTTTTTCCGTATGGCATATACAGTATACAGTAATTACATAGAACAAATTGGGCTAGGCATAACCTTTTCAATAGATGGTTCCGTAAAAAATTGAATGGATACGGAAGACATACGGATGCATTTCCGTATGCATTCCATTTTTTTGGCGGACCCATTGACTTTAAAGGAGCCACGAAAGTTGATTTGCGGCCAAATATAGGACATGTTCTATCTTTCCACTGAACGGAGATACGGAAACACGGAACGGAATGCATACGGAGTACATTCAGGTTTTTTTGCGGACCCATTGAAATGAATGGTTCCGTATACAGCCCATATACGGAACACAAAAAACGTCCCGCAAAACAGAAAAAAGAAACGGTAGTGTGAAAGAGGCCTTAGACGAAGGTCTAATTCAAGTTTAATATGAGGATCAGCTAAACACTACAAACACATGATTTTGCTGTTTATTTTTCAATTGTTCTGATGTAAAGGAATACCAAACCAAAATTATGAATAATAAATAATACCAGTAAACAGGAAAAAAGGATTACTGCAGAAACCTCATGGATTTCTCTCTTGCTGATTTGTTTCATTTTTGCCTGCTACAGATAAGATACAGGAGGGAGGCCCTTGCTGCAGCCAGTTGTCTTGCAGCCAGACTCAGTGCAGTGAGGGGGGGGGGGGGGGGGGGTATGGCTGAGTTCTTGGGACACATACTGAAGAGTCCTTTATATCTCATATAGGATCAAAGGGATAGTTTGTGTTCATTCTCTGTTTAGTGTTCCTTTGATCTCCACTGATTGAAACATGGCTATTGCCATTGTTGTTTGATGGATAATTCAAAAAAGTGCAATATTTTAATAATTATTATTATCAATAGCTTTGAACAGTGTAACCAACGGAAGCACCACCAGCGATATCTGCAGGTTAAAGGAATTAAGTTCACAATGATAACTATCCAATCTGTTTGATGTGATTTTAGGGTAAGCTCTACAGTTGCTCAGACAGCTCGAAGATTACAGAAGACGAGTGCAAGTAAGTTGAGTGTCTGAAATATTTTTACTCTGTGTGTGTATATATATATATATATATATATATATATATATACAGTACAGACCAAAAGTTTGGACACACCTTCTCATTCAAAGAGTTTTCTTTATTTTCATGACTATGAAAATTGTAGATTCACACGGAAGGCATCAAAACTATGAATGAGCACATGTGGAATTATATACATAACAAAAAAGTGTGTAACAACTGAAAATATGTCATATTCTAGGTTCTTCAAAGTAGCCACCTTTTGGTTTGATTACTGCTTTGCACATTCTTGGCATTCTCTTGATGAGCTTCAAGAGGTAGTCATCTGAAATGGTTTTCACTTCACAGGTGTGCCCTGTCAGGTTTAATAAGTGGGATTTCCTGCCTTATAAATGGGGTTGGGACCATCAGTTGCGTTGTGGAGAAGTCAGGTGGATACACAGCTGATAGTCCTACTGAATAGACTGTTAGAATTTGTATTATGGCAAGAAAAAAGCAGCTAAGTAAAGAAAATGAGTGGCCATCATTACTTTAAGAAATGAAGGTCAGTACGAAAAAATTGGAAAACTTTGAAAGTGTCCCCAAGTGCAGTCACAAAACCATCAAGCGCTAGAAAGAAACTGGCTCACATGCGGACCGCCCCAGGAAAGGAAGACCAAGAGTCACCTCTTCTGCGGAGGATAGGTTCACCCGAGTCACCAGCCTCAGAAATCGCAGGTTAACAGCAGCTCAGATTAGAGACCAGGTCAATGCCACACAGAGTTCTAGCAGCAGACACATCTCTAGAACAACTGTTAAGAGGAGACTGTGTGAATCAGGCCGTCATGGTAGAATATCTGCTAGGAAACCACTGCTAAGGACAGGCAACAAGCAGAAGAGACTTGTTTGGGCTAAAGAACACAAGGAATGGACATTGGACCAGTGGAAATCTGTGCTTTGGTCTGATGAGTCCAAATTTGAGACCTTTGGTTCCAACCACCATGTCTTTGTGCGACGCAGAAAAGGTGAATGGATGGACTCTACATGCCTGGTTCCCACCGTGAAGCATGGAGGAGGAGGTGTGATGGTGTGCGGGTGCTTTGCTGGTGCCACTGTTGGGGATTTATTCAAAATTAAAGGCATACTGAACCAGCATGGCTACCACAGCATCTTGCAGCGGCATGCTATTCCATCCGGTTTGCGTTTAGTTGGACCATCATTTATTTTTCAACAGGACAATGACCCCAAACACACCTCCAGGCTGTGTAAGAGCTATTTGACCATGAAGGAGAGTGATGGGGTGCTGCGCCAGATGACCTGGCCTCCACAGTCACCGGACCTGAACCCAATCGAGATGGTTTGGGGTGAGCTGGACCGCAGAGTGAAGGCAAAAGGGCCAACAAGTGCTAAGCATCTCTGGGAACTCCTTCAAGACTGTTGGAAGACCATTTCAGGTGACTACCTCTTGAAGCTCATCAAGAGAATGCCAAGAGTTTGCAAAGCAGTAATCAAAGCAAAAGGTGGCTACTTTGAAGAACCTAGAATATGACATATTTTCAGTTGTTTCACACTTTTTTGTTATGTATACAATTCCATATGTGTTAATTCATAGTTTTGATGCCTTCAGTGTGAATCTACAATTTTCATAGTCATGAAAATAAAGAAAACTCTTTGAATGAGAAGGTGTGTCCAAACTTTTGGTCTGTACTGTATATATATATATATATATATATATACATATATCTAGATAGATAGATAAAAATATAAAAAATATATATATATACAGTATATACAGGTGAATCTTGAAAAATTTGAATATTGTGTAAAGTTAATTTATTTCAGTAATGCAAATTAAATTAGAATATTGTGAAAAGGTTCAATATTCTAGGCTCAAAGTGTCACACTGTAGTCAGCTAATTAGTCTATACCCCCTGAGCAAAGAGTACCTGAGATTGTGACTTTGGGGTTTTCATAAGCTGTAAGCCATAATCATCCAAATGATAACAAATAAGGGCTTGAAATATCTCGCTTTGCATGTAATGAGTCTATCTCATATGTTAGTTTCACCTTTTATGGCTGCTTTCACACTAGCGTTAAAGTTTTCTGGTATTAAGTTCCCTCCTAGGGGCTCAATACCGGAAAAAAACGCTTCAGTCCTAATGCAATCCATTCATTATGCATCAGGATGTCTTCCGTTCTGTCCCTTTTACGGTATTTGGCCGGAGAAAATACTGCATGCATGCTGCAAGATTTTCTCCGGCCAAAATTCTGGAACACTTGCTGGATTTCCGGTTCCGCCATTAATTCCATTGAAATGTATTAATGCCGGATCCGGTACCAAGTGTTCAGGAAATTGCATAATTGACGGATCCGTTTTTCCAGATGACACCGGAGAGAAGGATCCGGTATTTCAATGCATTTGTCAGACAGTTCCAGAAACAAATGATATCCGTTTGCATACGGATTTCCGGATCCGGCAGGCAGTTCCAGCAACGGAACTGCCTGACGGATTCTTCTAACGCTAGTGTGAAAGTACCCTTAGTTGCATTACTGAAATAAATGAACTTTGCACGATATTCTAATTTTTCGAGTTTCACCTGTGTATACTGTGTATTCCCTTACGTCCTACCAGCAGCACAGATGGGGTTAACTGCCCCCCGTGGACTGGTAGGACCGGCGGAATGTTTAATGAGCCCAAAGAATAAACCAATAAAAGAACTCCAGCTCCCTTAAAGGGAGGGGTTCATCCCCCAGCCCACCGTGTTTTTTTCTGTCCTTTGGACAGGTGGACTGGCGAGTTTTTTCACTCTCTCCTTGTTGAGAATTGGGGACGTTTTTCTTGACTCTTAGAGCCATGAGTGTCCCCCTTTTTTTCCTTGTTAGTGCGCTTATATTTTGCGCCTCATTTTTCAAGTGGATTAGTCTACTTGCCTCTGTCTCCCCCTGTGAGTCGGCAGCGCTCCGCTGCATGCCTAGTATGGGCGCCGCCATGACCGGAAGTGACGCAGGCCTAGCCGCGGCGTCACTTCCGGTCCCTCAGCCGGCCGTTCGGTCCTGACTGCAGTAATTCAGGATAAAGAGTTATCGGCCGGTTTTTTCTTTCTCTAGGGGGGATGGAGGTGTGGTGGGGATCACCACTTATTCATTAACCTTCTCTTTTAGAGAAGGTAACAGCATTGAATGGCAGTATCGTTAGGGGGAGGATTATTTTAACAAAGACCACTCCCCTGGGCGGAGCTACTCTATTTAAGCTCCCTGCTTCCATTCAGTCGGTCTCTGGCTGCGCTGCTTTTACAAGCAAGCTCCAGAGTCTCCTGCCTTTGTGTGATATTTCACTATCCAGACGGGATTTTTTTTGCCTTTCAGAGCTTATTACTGACTCCTCTGGTTCGTGCTCCTAAAAATCATGGAGGGTTTTTTCCCTTATTTCTTCTTTTTTAGGATGTTTTAATTGTTTTCCCTTTCTATTTTTCAGCTATGGCCTCTCCCAGAGAGCCCAATCAGCTACGGAAAGCAGCTACCAAGAGGAAACACCTGGCTTGCTATGACTGCAATACGCCTCTTGATGAGAGCTGCCCTTTCTCCAGGTGTGACAGTTGTCGTTCCACCACTGCTACTGAGCCTTCGATGCAGGACATGTACCAGTGGGCCAAGACTTATGTTGACGATTCCATTCAAGGGGTCGTACGTCTCCTTAATGAGAGGCTACCTGTTCCCTCCCAAGCTCCTATGGAGGTGAGCGGGGGCCCCGATAGGCCTTTACCCCTTTCTGTGGGGTCATCTTCTTCTGAGGAAGAAGAATCGACTTCTGGCTTTTTTCCACCGGAAAAGACTCAGAAGCTTCTAAGGTCCATCAGGTCGGGGGACCATGATGTTGACGTAGGGGAGTCTTCCGATCCCGCCTACCGGACCCAGCGGGTCTTTAGGGCAGATGAGACCCTTCTCTCTGTGATGCGCACAGAGTGGAAAAAGCCGGAAAAAGGCCCAGTCCTTACCAGGAAATTCAAACAAATGTTCCCAATGGCTAAACCCTTAGTGGAATCGTGGGGTTCCATTCCTAAGGTGGACATGGCAATCGCCAAGTTGTCCAGGCGCACTCTGGTTCCTGCAGACGATGGGTCTAGCCTGCAGGACCCTCTAGATAGAAGGACAGAGTGCACCCTTAGACGAGGTTACTCGGCTGCCGCCGCTTCCGCCTCGACTTCCATTGCTGCCACAGAGGTCTCGTCCTTCCTCAGAGCCAGGTTGAATCAGATCCAGACGGATGTCGACCAGAGTGTCTCTCGCGATGATATCCTCGCTGCCTTCAAGTCCGTCAATTTGGCCATGGATTTCCTATGTGACACAGCCCAACTTCAGTTAAAGTTGGCAGCCAAAACAATGGCTTTAGTATCTGCTGCTAGGAGACCTCTGTGGCTGAAACCTTGGAACGCAGATAATGCGTCCAAGTATAACCTCTGTGGGCTCCCCTTTGAACCTGGCCGTCTGTTTGGATCTGAATTAGACACCATTATGGAGGGTCTTTCAGATAAAAAGGGGAAGAGTCTCCCCCAACAATCCTTTCGAGGCAGGGGTAGACAAGCCCGCGGGGGCCGGCCAGGACAGCAGGTTGGACGCAGAGATTGGGGGGGGCCGCCTAGAAAATTTTCTAGACGCTCCCGTAAACCCACCAGGGAGGCAAAACAAACCTCCTGACTATGGGCCTCTCTGAGGCTCTTGGATAAGCCCTGCTATCCCTGTCGTTACGCCTCTGGTTTTTCCCGTACCCCTTCTCCACCTCCCTCTAAGGGGGCGTCTTTTATCCAGACTCTTATGGGCCCAAGAAATCCCGCATCCTTGGGTCCAAAATATCGTTGCCATAGGCAATCTAATAGACCTTGTTTTTCTCCCCCCAGGAAGACTCATTGCTACTCGCAGTTTTTTGCCGGCCAGGCAAAGAATCTTGGAGGTCTATATTCAAGACTACCTTTCCAAGGGAACCCTGGAGGAGGTACCGGCAGGGGAGAAGGGTCTAGGGATTTATTCTCCAGTATTCCTGGTTCCCAAGAAGACGGGAGATCTTCAGACGATCATAGATTGGATACTTCTCAATCCCTTTTTAAGGAGGACCAGATTCCACACGGAAACTATAAGGTCAGTCAGCCACCTCCTCAGCTCTGGGGAGGTGATGGCCATTCTGGACCTCAAAGACACTTATCTCCATATCCCGATCCACCCATCATCCGGGAAATTTCTCAGGATCACGGTCCAGATACTAGGAGTAGGCAGACATCTCCAGTTTGCCGCCCCTCCCTTCGGAATCTCGTCTGCCCCCCTGACCTTCACCAAGGTCATAGTATCGGTAGTGGCAGCATTGAGACTCCAAGATCTGACCATTGTCCCTTACTTGGACATCTGGCCTCTACTTTCCCATCTTCTTCATGTCACATTTTTTCTTCTGCTCCACCTAGGTTGGATTGTCAACTGGCTGAAGTCGAACGTGAGCCCTTCGACTTCTATCCGTCATCTAGGATTCATAGTCGACTCTCTGGAGATGTCCCTCCAGTTGACACCAGAAAGAAGAATGCGGATTCAGGACCTAGCAAGGTTCCCTTATGTATCACAACGAGTCTCCATATGGACCCTCATGAAGATGGTGGGGCTCGTGTCAGCGGCTGCGGATGCAGTCCCTTGAGCTTTATAGCACCTCCGGCCCCTTTAGTCGGAGGTCTTAAACAAACGGAACGGCAGCCCCCTGGGGCTAGATTCCCTGTGCCCCCTATTCAACCAGTCCCAACTTTCCCCCACATGGTGGTTTTATCTACCACAGGGGAAGTCTATGACCCAACCAGCTTGGCTCATATTGACCATGGACGCGTCCCTAGTAGGCTGGGACGCTCATATAGACGGGTCCCCAGTTCAGGGATCCTGGTCTCCTCAGGAGTGGCATCTTTCTTCAAATCTCCACGAGATGTGTGCTATCCGGCTAGCCCTCCTTCACTTCGCCCCTCAGATTCGGGGCAAAGCAGTGAAAGTCCCGTCAGACAACAGGACTGTCGTGCTTTATATAGACAAGCAGGGAGGCACAAGATTCTTACCCCTTCCGTCTGTGATCGGGGTAATTCTGCGGTGGCCAGAGCTGAACTTATCCCATCTATCCGCCACTCACATCTGAGGCTCCTTCAACGTCATCACGTACCGCCTAAATTGCGGCCTATCGACCATGGAATGGTCACTACATCCGGAGATCTTCAAATAGTTAGTCCTCAGATGGGGGATGCCATAGGAGTATCTCATGGCAACCAAGTTCAACGCCAAGGTACAGAGGTTCTGTTCCCTAGACAGGGAGGACAACCCCCTGGCGATAGGCGCTCTGACAACACCGTGGAGGTTCAGGCTGGCGTACATCTTCCCTCCCCTTTCCATGATTCCGAGGGTATTGATGAAAATCCGTCAGGATCAGGCCTCGGTAATAGCCATCATACCATTTTGGCCCAAGAGATCCTGGTTTACCCAGCTCATTCAGATGAGTCGGGGACAATATTGGAGACTCCCCCCGGAGCAGACCCTGGTGTCATGGGACACGCATCTCTGCCCAGATCTGCACAGACTCAACCTGACAGCCTGGAGGTTGATCAGTCCCTTCCCAGAGTGGATGGGCTCTCTGAGTCGGTCCTGAGAACTTTATCGCATTCCAGAGCAGAGTCTACTAAAAAGGCCTACTCCCGGATCATGAGGATCTTCACCTCTTGGTGTAGCTCCAACCAGGTGGCGTTTGCAGATCCGCCCCTCGCAGCGATCTTACAGTTCCTTCAGGATGGGATGGACAGAGGTCTCGCCCCATCTACCCTAAAGGTCCAAGTGTTTGCCATCTCGGCCTGTCTTAACAGACCATATTCTCGGGACCCTCTCATCAAGCGCTTCCTTAAAGGAGCGGAAAGATTGAAGCCTACAATACTGAAACCCGTCCCTCAATGGGATTTGTCAGTTGTTCTCAGGGGGCTAGCATCCCCCCCCTTTGAACCCTTGGAGGAGGCAAGTTTTAAATTTTTAACACTTAAGATGGTCTTTCTTCTGGCCATAACCTCGGCCAAAAGAATTTCGGAGCTACAAGCTTTCTCCGCGTTATACCCATATACCATGTTTCTACAGGATAGGGTCCTTTTAAAATTTCTACCTTACTTTAGACCTAAGGTTTCAACCTTTCAGAATATTAATCAGGTAGTCTCTCTACCTGTATTACTCTCTGCCTCCTCCTCTGATGTTCCAGTGCGACATCCACTGGATATATCTAGATGCCTTCAGATCTATGTGGATAGATCCAAAGAATTCAGGTTGGATGAAAATCTCTTTATCCTGTTTGCCGGTAAGTCTAAAGGCCGTAAGGCGTCTAAAACGACTATTAGTCGCTGGGTCAAGGAAGCTATCAGGGAAGCTTTCACCTCTCAATCCTTAGATCCTCCGGAGTTTGTGAGGGCCCATTCTACAAGGGCCGTAGCTACCTCTGTTGCGGAGAGAAGTCTTCTCCCCCTAGAGTTGATCTGTAAGGCAGCTTCCTGGAGCTCTGAATCAACCTTCATCTCCCATTATAGGATTGATGCTAGGGTATCAGAGTTTTCGGCCTTTGGGCAGACAGTTCTTGCTTCTGCCGAGCATGAGGACCCTCCCTAGGGGATTCTTCTTGCTATCTCCCCATCTGTGCTGCTGGTAGGACGTAAGGGAATCGTTAATTTCTAACGATAATTTGTTTTCCCTTAGTCCTAACAGCAGCACACAAATTTCCCGCCCTAAATCATTTTTTTCTTGTGATATACACGGTGGGCTGGGGGATGAACCCCTCCCTTTAAGGGAGCTGGAGTTCTTTTATTGGTTTATTCTTTGGGCTCATTAAACATTCCGCCGGTCCTACCAGTCCACGGGGGGCAGTTAACCCCATCTGTGCTGCTGTTAGGACTAAGGGAAAACAAATTATCGTTAGAAATTAACGATATATATCTATAAAAACAGGCAGCACTCTCAAAATGAAAAAATAAGTAAAGTTTATTCACCCATGCAGGACACGATTTTTCGGCTCCAGACTGGAGCCTTTCTCGCGTCGCATCCTCCATGGGTGAATAAACTTTACTTATTTTTTCATTTTGAGAGTGCTGCCTGTCTTGCACCTCTTCACATTTTGTTTTATATGTATACAGTATATATATAGATATATATATTTACACACACACACACAACCTAGTCACATTATTATGACCATCAGCTAATATCCAGAGTAACCGCTGTGTGCAGCGAGGACAGCAGCTAGACTATATTATATTATAACACGATGACGGTTCTAATTAAGGTGATTTGAAGCGTTACTTATCTTGACCGACTCTTAGGCTACTTTCACACTTGCTTTTTTTGCTTATCCGGCATGGATCTGCAAAAATGCTTCCATTACAATAATACAACCGCACGCATCCATCATGAATGGATTTGATTCCATTATGTCTTATGTAGTCATGACACACATTGAAGGTCAATGGGCGGCGGATACGTTTTCTTTTGTATCCGAAAAAACAGATCCGCCACCGTTGACTGTGAGTGAGTCATGACGAATCCGTCTTGCTCTGCACCACATGGGAGCGCAACCAAACGAAACGGAATGCATTTTGGTGCACTCCGTTTCGTTCAGTTCAGTTTTGTCCCCCCATTGACAATGAATTGTGACAAAACTGAAGCGTTTTCCTCCGCTATTAGGATCCTATGACGGATCTTAATGGTGGAATTGAAAACACTGGTGTGAAAGTAGCCTTATTCGGTCTTAGGGTGCATTCGCATGAACTGTTGATTCACAAACCACAGGCACTGGTCGTGTGCACCCCGCATGGCAGTGGGGACCCACTGACTGCAATGGGCCCACGTACGCTCTGCGATGGGTCATGCTCTATCTTTTGCAGCGCAGAGGCACAGACCAGGAATCACACAGAAGGGCTTTCACCTATCTTTCGGCTTTTGTCCTATCTTTTGCCACATCTCACGTATCGTGGACCCACTGGGTCCACACCGCTATGCAGGGTTCACACGGCCAAGGCCCATGGTTTATGGAATGGTTGTAACACATTATGCTCCAGTCCCATCCAGAGCTGCATTTAAAATTTATAAACAGCTACATTCTGCATTGTGCTAACTTTTCTTTTTTATATTTGGTATCAGACTATAGTACAGTGACGGGTGTACACTACATTTTCTGAAATGCCCCACAGCAGAGCATACTCACAATCTATTAGGACGCCTTCACATGCAGAACATTTCTGTGACTGAAAATTACTTCCATTCATATGAATGGGACTTGCAGAAATCCATGTGCTTGCCGCCAAACAACCCCATTCAGATGAATAGAAGGGATTTTTCAGTCAACAAAATCTTCCCAATGTGAAGGTTTCCTTAACCATCTGAATTGTAAATGCAGTTCTGGATGTGACTTGAGTACATCATGTAACTCAAGATCAGCAGAAGGTAAGTAAAGTTACTGGACATTATATGTAGATCTTTAACCCTTCTCACTCTCTTGTGACACGCAGAGGAAGGTACATCACCTACAAGGATGGCGATGTGTCACAGCCATTGATTCTGGATCGGAACTGGGAGAACAGTAAATTTGACTTTGATAACGTTCTAGATGCCATGATGGCGCTTTTCACCGTCTCCACCTTTGAGGGCTGGCCAGAGTGAGTTGTGGAGATTTTGAGGAATGTCATGTTAATTCTTATGCATGATGGTGGGAATTTACATTTGCTTAAATGCAGGATTGAGCGAACTTTGTGTTTAAAGTTCGGCGTACAAGGTTTGGGTTATCTAAGAATTCCGTTATGGATTCCGCTACCACGGCCCATAACTTACGGAATTTTTAGGTAACACGAACCTTGTACGCTGAACTTTAAACACAAAGTTCGCTCAACCTGACTTGAAGGGCATCTGTCAGCAGATTTGTCCCTATGACACCAGCTGACCTGATATGTCCCCCCGTTGGTGAGAAAAGTGATGTTTTAATATATGCAAATGAGCCTCTAGGAGCAACGGGGGCGTTGCCATTACTCCTAGAGGCTCCGCACTCTCTGCATTTTGAATAATGAGGAATGATGACGTTTTCACTGCCCTGTAGTTTATAAGAAAAAGAAACATCAGGTGGATAGCTACAAGCGGATTAGTACAGATCTGTGGCAATGCACATTAAAATTCCACAGCAGAAGTCCAAGACTCAGCCTTGAATTTTGCACAGATTTTCTTTCAGATCAGTTGCTTACTTGCTAAAAATCTGAAATCTGAACATACCCATAGGGTACGACCACACTATAAATAAACTAATGAGGACAGTGACAAAACTAGAACAGACTGGGCCCCACAGCAAGTTTTGAACAGGCCCCTGCCCCCTTCCTCCACAACGCCCTCCTCCCGTGCAACCCTCATTCCTGCGGCTAGTCACAATCGCTCTCTCAGACCAGGCCATGCAGCCACTATCTGTTTCTTACACGTATATACTGTATATCATGTGACTGTATAATACTGTATAATTTTTTAGCCCTCCTTCCGGGCGGGCCCCTTCTGTGTTTGTGCCCCGTAGCAGCCACCTCACCTGCTTGTACTATAGCTACCGCACTGCATACGCACTCTGCATTGAGGATGGCCGCACGGCACCCGCCCTTCAGATCTACTAAACAGCGCGCTCCTAATTTGCTTAATTAGAGCCCACTGTGCATGGTACGTCCGTGCAGTACTTGACTGCAGCGCCACGCCACGTGGTCATACCCCTAGGACTCCACTAGCTTTATTCCATTTAATCCTTACCACTATACCCCCTATGCTTCCTATTAATAAAATAAATAGATACATTCTAGAGGGTAACCCTTTGCTTTCTAGATACTTCAATGAAACTTGTCATTTTTTTATACTTCATTTAAATACAGGAATATTTTAATATTTGTTATAATGATGAGTAGAAAAATATATGTTACACATTGACTGACGCATGTAGACTGGTATTATTAGCTCCTGTGTGGGTCGCGCTTTATGACGAGTCTTAATAAAAATCCATCAATTATTCCCATAAGGACACGTAATACCTACTATGACTTCACCAATTAGTGGACCAGACAGTGCACAGTTAATGGCTCCGTGTCCTTGGAAAACCAAATCTTAATTAGATTGTGAAAGGAAATAACTGCTTTCTACACTGCTTTTTTTTTTTTATTAGCATTGCCCCAAAAAAATCTCAGTGTAAATGGCAGCAGATGGGGCTCGCGCGGTCTCAGGCTTTTTCTTTTTTTTTGGCACAGGAGAACCAATTAAGTTGATGCGTCCAATAACCACCTGTCTCACTAGTAGTAAGACGGCATCAAAATCATACAGAAAATATGTATGACAGGCACAAAAAAATAAAAAAAAGGTTTAAATAATGTTTTTATTTATTTTTTATTGCTCTAATGCATTTAAAATAAAAAGTGAAGCAACTATGCAAATAATTGGGATTAGAACTCAACTATATTTTTTGTATACAGCTCCAATACAGATCAATGTGCCTCCGTGGTTACCAATTACCCAGTGTATAGCCTGATCATGAAGTCATGTGCCTGGTTTCCATCCAGCTCCTCTTCTTTATAGAAGACTATTTGCAAGGCTGCGTTGTTTTTGCCTTAAATGTAGCTTGCGCTTCTAAATGAACTAACCAATGGTTTTCATGCACAGAAATAGCGACAGTGACCCCTACAGGCTAAACGTGGACTAGCCACAATGTGAGGTTGGATATCAGGGCTCAGGATGGTAGAATGATTTATGTTGGTCTGTGACAAAAGGTATCTCTTGTCCTTTTTTCAGGCTGCTGTATAGAGCCATTGACTCCCACACTGAGGACATAGGTCCCATCTACAACCACCGAGTGGAGATTTCCATCTTTTTCATCATCTACATCATCATAATTGCCTTCTTCATGATGAACATTTTCGTAGGTTTCGTCATTGTCACATTTCAAGAGCAAGGAGAACAAGAATATAAGAACTGTGAGCTGGACAAGAACCAGGTATGGGGTACAGAGAGACACTAGGGTGGCTGTGTCTGGGCTTTTAAATTTAAAAGGGAGACTAAACCCTGAGTCTTTTTATGCCTGTTTCCTATGCAGTAGAATGTATTGTTCACTGGTTTTACCCTTTACAGTACGGGTTCGGGAGTGGTTGACTGTAGTATAAGTAAGTACAATCTATTGCTCTCTTTCATCAGCTATTCTAGGCTGGGAAGAGGCTGAATACAATGAGGATTAAGTGACGTCGGCCTCTTCATACCTTCGGCGAATACACCGCTGGTCTAAATGTAAGCCAGCTTCCTTGCAGGCTTAAATTTAGACAATTTTCTATGTTTAAACAAGGTGTAGAAAATTATTAATAAGACAGGCCGTCCACTTCCCTGCCCCCTCTTTTAGACATGGCGTGAACGGGGAAAAGTTGCAGATTGCGGCGCAAATAACCTCTGCTGGTTATACCTTTCCTATTGTAGTTAAAACAGTGGTCAGAGAGCCCCAGATTATACAGTTGCAAGAGAAAGTATGTGAACCCTTTGGAATGATATGGATTTCTGCACAAACTGGTCATAAAATGTGATCTGATCTTCATCGAAGTCACAACAATAGACAATCACAGTCTGCTTAAACTAATAACACACAAAGAATTACATGTTACCATGTTTTTATTGAACACACCATGTAAACATTCACAGTGCAGGTGGAAAATGTATGTGAACCCTTGGATTTAATAACTGGTTGAACCTCTTTTGGCAGCAATAACTTCAACCAAACGTTTCCTGTAGTTGCAGATCAGACGTGCACAACGGTCAGGAGTAATTCTTGACCATTCCTCTTTACAGAACTGTTTCAGCTCAGCAATATTCTTGGGATGTCTGGTGTCAATTAATTAATTTTTCATTCGATGATAGCAATCCGTCCAGGCCCTGACGCAGCAAAGCAGCCCCAAATCATGATGCCCCCACCACCATACTTCACAGTTGGGATGAGGTTTTGATGTTGGTGTGCTGTGCCTCTTTTTCTCCACACATAGTGTCCACAGAATATTTTACCAGTCCTGCTGTGGAACATCCAGGTGCTCTTGTGCAAACTGTAAACGTGCAGCAATGTTTTTTGGGACAGCAATGGCTTCTTCTGTGGTATCCTCCCATGAAATCAATTCTTGTTTAGTGTTTTACGTATCGTAGATTTGCTAACAGGGATGTTAGCATATGCCAGAGACTTTTGTTAATCTTTAGCTGACACGCTAGGATTCTTCTTCACCTCATTGAGCAGTCTGCGCTGTGCTCTTGCAGTCATCTTTACAGGACGGCCACTCCTAGGGAGAGTAGCAAGAGTGCTGAACTTTCTCCATTTATATACAATTTGTCTTACCGTGGACTGATGAACAGCAAGTGTTTTGGAGATACTTTTATAACCCTTTCCAGCTTTATGCAAGTCAACAATTCTTAATCGTAAGTCTTCTGAGAGCTCTTTTGTGTGAGGCATCATTCACATAAGGCAATACTTCTTGTGAAAAGCAAACCCAGAACTGGTGTGTGTTTTTTTTTTTTTATATAGGGCAGGACAGCTGTAACAAACACCTCCAATCTCATCTCATTGATTGGACTCCAGTTGGCTGACATCTCACTCCAATTAGCTCTTGGAGATGTCATTAGTCTAGGGGTTCACATACTTTTTCCACCTGCACTGTGAATGTTTACATGGTGTGTGCAATAAAAACATGGTAACATTTAATTCTTTGTGTGTTATTAGTTTAAGCAGACTGTGCAAATCCATATAATTCCAAAGGGTTCACATACTTTTTCTTGCAACTGTATATTATACATATATATATTTATAGTCTGTATGTTTGGCAGAATGTATGTATACCTTTAAAGGCTATGTACAGCTTCAGGGGCAATTTTTTATTGCATTTTACTTTGGGCTAAAAATCACCTTTTCAATTGGTCATTTAAAAAAATTCATTGTTTGTCTTCACCCATCTATTAAACCTTATCTCTAAATTACTTAAAGGTCATAGTGTTTATAAGGTCAAAGATAAAGAGCCGTCAGCTGAGCTGCCTGATGGAACACAGTAAAAATACAGAGCCTGCTGCTAGTGAGTCTCAAGGCTGTACAGAAAAAGGGGCTTAAAATCTTCAATAAAATATATTTTTAGCTCAAAATGAGTACAATGCAATAATTTAAAGTCCTTTAAAGGCTAAGGACACTTTTGAATAAATTTTTTATTATTGCACTTCTTTTCTGCAAAAACATTTTTCCAATAAGTCTTCAGAAAATTTTTTGAACAATTTGTCCTTTGGAGCCAGGATCTTTTCCCATTGGCAGACTGGTCTTTCTCTTTCACAATGAAATCCATCCGAGGAGCTGTCTTACAGATAAACTGATTCTCTAGCCCTTTACTCTGCACTCCTGAGAGCTCATAAACACTCATGTAAACTGAATTCTTATCAAATTGCTTAAATAAGTGTTTAGGAGCTCTCAAGAGAACAGAGATAAAGGCTACAGATCCAGCCTATCTGATAGATTTCACTGTGAGGGAGAAAGAGCAGCTTGCACTATATGTGAAATGATGAGGGCTGCAGAGGCAACATTTTTAATAAAGGCCTATTGCAAAAATGATTTTTGCTACCAAAAAAAGTAAATGCAATAATAAAAAATGCATTCAGAGGTCTCCATTTAAAATATTAGACATTACTTTATTCAGAATGGTTTTAGTGCTGCCCTGCTTCCAGTGTAACGCAATTATCCCATCTTAATCCATCCCCTCCCAGCGTCAGTGTGTGGAGTACGCCCTGAAGGCCCGTCCACTACGAAGGTACATACCCAAGAACCAGTACCAGTATAAAGTGTGGTATGTGGTCAACTCCACCTACTTTGAGTATCTGATGTTCGTGCTGATCTTGCTCAACACCATCTGTCTGGCCATGCAGGTAAGAACCTCCCCCTCCGTAGAAACAAGGATATCAAGAGTTGCCTATGAACGCAAACCTGGTCCAAAAAAAAGTGTAGCAGAAACCCATGGAGACCATCAGATTACTGCTTAAAAAATGTTCCTATGAAAATGAGAGCTGAAATATGATTGACTGCCATGGGTAGATACCTGATATAATATTAACAGGGCCATTCACTTCTTCCAAAATAATTTAAATAAATTTTGTATCATACATTTCGTTACAAATCGTCACCATTTTCAAGACCTCTACTTGCTGTCAGTGAGTGGAAGCATTCTTGCCTACTTTTAGAAGCTGATTACATGTTCTGACTTGTGTATTTACACACGTTGAACAAGAAGCCATTTATTGGTAAGGGACCATTCCTTCCTGATAACTGCTTGCTCATTAGTGGTGGAAAGAGCTTACATGCAGCTATCTCCTCCACTGTATAGGGATGAGCGACGGCTACTGCTGTCGCTCGTCCTCATATGCATTTATTGTTTCTGGGCAGCAAATCGCTGTTCACATGGCCTCACACAAGGCCTCAATTAACATTTCCGTTTTTCACTGACGTGTGCTATCTGCATTTTTCATGGACAGCACCTGTACGGTTTTAATGCGTTTGTTCACTCATCAGTAGTTTTTCACTCTTACAGTGGGTGAGTGAAAAAAATCACAGAGACATGCACTACTTTGGTCCGTGATGCGGACCAAACACGCCTATTGAAGTCTATGGGTCTGGGAAAAATCTGTATTTGGTCGGTTTTTCACTGATCACTGATAGGAGACGCTCTGGAAATTCATTTTCAGCTGAGCAGTGTCCGTGGAATACAAATGACACATGGAGGGCAAAAAATGGACACGCGGACCAAACACGGATCTTTCATGGACATCTTCATGGATGGAGGTTTCCATGGACATCAAACAACACGGAAATGTGAACAAGGTCTTAGGTGTCTGCATAAACAATGATTTTACCTGATGAATGAGAATTTTTCTTGTTCATAGGGCGATCTGCGTCCCCATTACACGGCCTGATCCCCTACGATATCCCCTACGAGCGTTCATAGTGATGTTCATTCCCGATAATCGGTCAGACAATTGCCCCGTGTAAACCTGCCATTAGTCCTGATTACACAACTAAGTGTTTCCTACAAATGTAGCCAAAGTACGCAATCCTCCTTTAGCTAAATACGTAGCACAAATCTGCCTGGCCTGGCCCTGATGATAACAAACCCTCGGATGTGCGAGCCAGACTACAGATGGAGACGTAGGCTGCATCACATTGTACTTTTTCCATAACTCTTGGGTATTGCTATAGTCCATGCAGTTTCTAGTGTGTAGCACAAGTCTCTTAGCCTGTAAGGCCCCATGCACACCACCGTATCCATTTTTTGGTCCGCAAATCGCAGATACTGGCCGTGTACGATCCGCATTTCCCCGCCCTATATTAAAAATTCCTATTCTTGCCCGCAAAACAGACAAGAATAGGACATGTTTTCCCTATTTTTGTGGCCCTATTGAAATCAATGGGTCCGTATCTGATCTGCAAAAAATGGGAGTTGGATTCAGACCAAAAATACAGTCGGGTGCATGGGGCCTTAACCTGACTGGAATAACACACAACCAATAATGGAGCGTCGGTCATTTATGATGTGTTAGAGAATGACCACATGGCACGGTTGGTCACGCCGCCATTAACTAGCAAAAAACACAACTATACAGTGTGGTCTTTATTGGTTAAATGTAAGGCAGCTGTGGGCTAATTGTCCAGGCGGTTCTTGATCGCAGCACGGCCGCAACCCAACGGGATCACGACTGTGCCATGTGGACCTATAACCTCTCCGGACATGTCTGTTTACTAAGTACCTGCATTGCCCATGTGATAACAATGTCGGCGCACCTATCCGTATGACTCTGTCTTATGCCATTCTTTTATTATAACTTCTCGAAGGAATAATAAAAAAATGGCGCAACACAGAATCTTAAGGATAGATGTTCCAGAACAGTTATGACATGGGCAATGTAGGTTCTTATTAAACAGAAATATCAGGTGACAGGACCTCTATAAGTAGATGAGATGTGCAGGTTCCCTTATCTTCATCTCTCTCTTTGTTCCTTCACTTATTCTAGCACTATGGACAGAGCTGTTCTTTCAAGGAAGCCATGAACATCCTCAACATGGTGTTCACCGGCCTCTTCACTGTGGAGATGATCCTGAAACTCATTGCATTTAAGCCAAAGGTAGGTCCTGCAGAGGTGTGTCTGTCTGGGTCTTTGTGTGTCTGTCTGTGAGGGGCTCATCATTCTTATTAGATGCGTGAAGTTTGTCCCTGATATGGCTTTATTTCAGCACTTTGGCACCCCAGGACACCTGTACCCATGGCACCACATCAGCCCTAATGGGGCCTATAAATCATTCTTCTATACACACTCCCACCCTCCCAGACCTGATGACTTCTCAAATCTGAACCATGTGCTGCAATATCACTGGGGATTGTAAGGAATGGTTATTTGGCCATGGTTAATTCTTCAGTGAGTTGAGGGGGTTGTCCTGTATCTCCAGATTTCTTTTAAGATGATTTTGCAAACAACTCAGATATTTTGGGCAATGGCTATTGAGGCATATGAACTTTTTTCATATCTGAAAGACATGGTCACCTATTGACTACGATGGTAGAAACATGGAGGCCCCAGCTCCTTCCTCTTTGGGGTCGTTTGTCGTGGGTGGAGAAGTGGAGCTGACACAAGGGTGCTGTGCTCTTGGGATCTCATGCTAAAATGTGTGCTTTGTAGTGGACCTATTAGGCAGAATCTGTGAGCCCTTTGATGGGACCATGATACACGGAACCACAGAGCAGCCCAAAACCATTCATTGTAAATTCAGTCATTAGAAGGTATTTTCCAGATCCACTAAGTACTGTATATTTGTCACTGGGAATGGTTTGTGTAAGGTTAGATAAGAGTATCTGAGTGGGCATTTATTTAAATCTGATATATAGGCCCATCTCCCTTATTGAGACCCCTCACCAGTCTATGTTCCTGATAATCCTTTTTTTCTCGCTGGTGGTTTAGTTGCTTTGAACTTCTAATTATTCTGTCCTTGATATAAAGGAAATCATCTCCATGTACAGAATCCCTGTTGAGTGTGTGCTTCTACATAGCAAGCAGTCTGGACAAGCAAAGCTGTAGTCAAAAGCATGGGGAAGAGAGAGAGAGAGCAGCAGCCTGCATAGGATTCTTGTAGCAATGTTTGGAGGCTACTTTACTTTCATACAATATATAGAAGAGCTAAAAGGCTATGAACACCTTCGGGCAATTTTTTTTATTATTGCTTTCTACTAATTTTGGGCTTAAAATATTTTTTTTCAGTTAGTTTATATTTTTTAAAAAAATCATCAGCTTTGTCCTCCGGGGTTAAATTTCAGCCTATGAGAGTATCTTAGTTTCATTTTCACACTGAGCTGTCATATTGCTGTTTGAGGGCGATGTATAGCCCCTATCCCTGAACTCCTGACCATTCATAAACATTCATTATAGCTAAATCCTTATCAAACTGAAATACATAGCCATCAAAACAGCAACATGATGGGACTTATCATAAAACTGGAACTAAGCTACTCTGCAGCCAACCTGCAATTTTAACCCTGTAGGAGACAAAAACTGCTGGACGTTTTTAATAAAGACAAAGGCTACTTTCACACCTGCGTTCAGTGCGGATCCGTCTTGTATCTGCTCAGACGGATCCGCACCGATAATGCAAACGCTTGTATCCGTTCAGAACGGATCCGTTTGCATTATTCTTTTTTTTTAAAAGTCTAAGTCAAAACGGATCCGTCTTGACTTACATTGAAAGTCAATGGGGGACGGATCCGTTTTCAATTGCACCATATTGTGTCAGTGAAAACGGATCTGTCCCCATTGACTTACATTGTGTGTCAGGACGGATCTGTTTGGCTCTGCATCGTCAGGCGGACACCAAAACGCTGTAAGCTGCGTTTTAGTGACCGCCTAAAAAACGCAACGGAGACCAAACGCAGCCAAATTGATGCATTCTGAACGGATCCTTATCCATTCAGAATGCATTGGGGCCGAACTGATCTGTTTTGGGTCGCCTGTGAGAGCCCTGAAACGGATTTCACAAGCGGACCCAGAAATGCCAGTGTGAAAGTAGCCTAATTTAAAAATGATTTTTAGGGTAAAATGATTAAAATGCTAAATAAAAAAAAATGCTCTGAAGTTTATAGCCTTTAAATTCCACAGGGATGGAAAAGTTTTACTGTCCAACAGCTTTTGCTGCAGACTACTCAATATACAGGCAGGGCTGCCATCAGAAATTTTGAGGCCCCTTACACAGCTCAAGGCCTGGGCCCCCCAACCCCCCTAGGCGAAAGCAAATTTTGCCGCCCCCCTTGACTCAGACCATTGACCACACCCTTTGACCCGCCCCTTTTTGTCAGCCACCTTTTTAATGATTGTTTCATGCAACATTTTACTTGAACAGCTAATTTTAGATATTCTAGATATTCTTGGTGGTCATCTGTGCCATTTTGGCCTCAAAACATTACATGGCCCCCTACACTACATTACATTATTGACAATTGTAAGTTTTTACCTTGACTGGTGGTGGCCTAGTTGTGTTTATCAGCAAGTCTGCTCCAGTCACTGTTATGGGGGGGGGGGGGGGATCTGTGGATGGCACTGTTATGGGGATCTGTGGATGGCACTGTTATGGGGGATCCGTGGATGGCACTGTTATGGGGGGATCTGTGTGATGACACTTATGGGGGGGATCTGTGGATGACACTGTTATGGAGTGGGATCTGTGGATGACACTGTTATGGGGGATCTGTGGATGGCACTGTTATGGAGGGGGTTCTGTGGATGACACTGTTATTGAGTGGGATCTGTGGATGACACTGTTATGGAGGGGGATCTGTGGATGACACATACCGTATATAGCATCTTATGCTATGTGTCATCCACAGATCCACCCCATGACAGTGTTATCCACAGATCCCCCTCCATAACAGTGTCATCCACAGATCCCCCCCCATAAGTGTCATCCACAGACCCCCCCATAACAGTGCCATCCACAGATCCCCCATAACAGTGTCATCCATGGATCCCCCTCCCTATAACAGTGCCGCAATCCATAGATCCCCCTCCCCGCCTCTCACAGGAGTATACATTTATAAACTGTAATCCGTATCCTACAGACAGTAACTTTAAATCAGCGCTCATCTCTTTACTACCTTACATTCAGCTCCCTCCAATAACAGGCAGTGTGGGAGGCAGCGCTCACTCACTGACGTCATGCGCCTGCGCCGCCTAGTGGGAGGAGCAGGCACATGACATCAGTGAGTGAGCACCCCCCCGCACTGCCTGTTACCGGAGCTGAGTCAGTGTAAGATAGTAAAGAGATGAGCGCTGATTTAAAGTTACTGCAGCAGGATACAGATTACCTGTAGCCTATCACTCATTGTCTGACAAAAAAAAAAGGCTCGGGACTGGCCGGGCCCCCCCCCCCCCCCCCCGGGGTCCGGGCCCCTTACTGGGGTATCGGCTTTACCCCCCTGATGGCGGCCCTGTATACAGGCACAGGGAGTGGGAAATAAGCCTCTGCCAAATGCCTCTTGTGGCAACTTATACAAAGTACAACATGCTCAATCCTTCTTTTCTCTGACATCTACACCAGGGGAAGTCAGGACACCCCTATACCCATTAGATGGGGCCAGATCAGCCCATATCAGTGGCTTCAGACAGTTGTCTAATGTGTATGGCCACCTTAAAGGGGTTGTCTGCTATTTTTATATTGATGAGCTATCCTCAGGATAGGTCATCAATATCAGATCGATGGGGGTCCAACTCCCCCCCCCCCCCCCCCACCAGCTTTTTAAAGAGAAGGCACTGCTCATATGAGCACTATCTTCTCTTCATTGTTTTCCTGCACGTCATCGCAACTGCAGCGGTGACTAGGTGTAATTTCAACTCCGCAATCCCATGCACTTCAATTGGATGGCTCCTTCCTATTAACTTGAAGCCATTGAAGTGAATGGGGCAGCCTAGTTGTAATTACACCTGCTCGCCTCCACGGTTGTGACGGCAGACAGGTAAACAATGAAGAGAAGGCAGTGCTGGTACGAGCGCTACAGTCTCTTCAAACGGCTGCTCGGCAGGGTTGCTAGGTCATCAGTATAAAAATAGCAGACAGCCCCTTTAAGGGGGCAATTACTTTTTGACAATATGTGTAGTAATAATTTATGATTCTTCAGGTCGCCTTTTTCTTAATATTACATTTTTCTTTAAAAAAAATTGTTGATTTTGATAGATATGTAGAGTCCAGCAAACATATGACAATGGCACAGGGCACTATATACATGCACACTAACACTAGTGTAAACCAGAACTACAGGTACCAGAATACAGGCTGACCCTAAAGTTTACCAGAGATCCCATAGCGCATTGAATTCTGCTGCATTACATTGTGGTAGTCTGGTAGAGCTCGGTTTTATTCTGTGTGTGTAGCTCTGTAGCTAGGGAGTCAACAGCATTCAGAATGCTCTCAATTTAGTAAACTAGCAAAAGATTTCTGAACTGAAAAACATTGGTTAAAACTATTATCATTGGTTTAAAAGTTAAAAACTACTCTTTAAGGAAAATCAAATGACTCAGATTGAGGAGACCTCGAAGATCTCATGCAGCCTCCTGTGGAAACATCCCAATAATAGGACGAATGACTCATGTCCAAGGCACCGTGTCCTGCACTGACTGTATCCCTTGGGTGCAGGAGCTGTGTCCATTTCGTGATTTATGGAAAATGTTCATCTTGTTTTCATACTATTTAGAATTTTGCCCATGAAATATCTAGTAGGAAATGCCAGAAATATATGGCAACTTTTCCAGTTTTTTATAGTATGGAGTCCCTAGTATCTAGGATGTCTGGGGATCTAGTTTCAGCATTATAATATAACAGTGCATTACAGGAGCTCAGCTTAGCAGTTAAGGCAAGGAGGTTTCTGTAAAGGACATAAGTTTAACCCTCGTCCTATACCAGGGATCAGCAACCTCCGGCATGCCAGATGTTCTGAAACTACAACTCTCAGAATGCTCCATTCATGTCCATGGGAGCTGTGAGAACAGCCGAGCGTGTTTACATGCTGGGAGAAGTAGTATGCCTAGGGTGTTTGGCACCCGGGGGGGGGGGGGGGGGGGGGTGACCACATACCTCTTACATTCAGAAACATCTGCTGTCATGTAGACCTTCTCTTTCCTCTTCTCCGTTTGACCCAGAACGCCATGACAAATTCTTTCAGCCGCATCTCGTCTCTACAGAGTTTGTAACACAGACACGTTAGATTTCTCAGTTTTTCCATCAACCTCCCCATCCTGGTGTTCCCACAGTGCCATCCTGCTGCCACCCCCAATACCTGTGCCCGTTGTGCTCGCTAATGTCCCAGGTACTGTACTGTTGAAAAAATAGTGACCCCAGTAGACATAATTGGGGTCATTTATGAAACTGGTGTAAAGTAGAACTGGATTTCCAAAAGAGCTGTCAAATATGAAAGGTGGAATCTGATTGGCTGCTATGGGGAACTAAGCCAGTTCTACTTTACACCGGTTTAATAAATTACCCCAAATGTGTCTACAGCAACTATATTGTCCCCTAGAGTGCCCCAGTGATAATAGCACCCTATATTGTGCTCCAGGCAATAATCCCTGTATAGTGTCCCCAGAAATAATAGAATGGCCCCTACAGTGCCTCCCCAATAGCAACGTCCCCCACGCTACCCCCATGTAGTAATTTTCCCCACACTTCCCCATATAGTAATTTGCACCACACAGTAATTGCTCCCACACTGCCCCCATATAGTAGTTTGCCACCATACAGTAGTTTTTCACACTGCCCCCACACAGTAATTTCCCCCACACTGTCCTAATATAATAATTTGCCCCACACAGTAGTTTCCCCCACACTGCCCCCACACAGTAGTTTCCCCCACACTGCCCCCCACAGCAATTTCCCCCCCACTGCCCCCCACAGCAATTTCCCCCACACTGCCCCCCACAGCAATTTCCCCCACACTGCCCCCACACAGTAGTTTCCCCCCACACTGCCCCCCACACAGTAGTTTCCCCCACACTGCCCCCCACAGCAATTTCCCCCACACAGTAGTTTCCCCCACACTGCCCCCCACACAGTAGTTTCCCCTACACTGACCTCACACAGTAGTTTCCCCCACACTGCCCCCCACACAGTAGTTTCCCCCACACAGTAGTGTCCCCCACACTGTCCCCCACACAGTAGTTTCCCCCATACTGCCACCAACAGCAATTTCCCCCATACTGCCCCCCCCCCACACAGTAGTTTCCCCCACACTGACCCCACACAGTAGTTTCCCCCACACTGCCCCCACACAGTAGTTTCCCCCACACAGTAGTGTCTCCCACACTGCCCCCACACAGTAGTTTCCCCAGCACTGCCCCCACACAGTAGTTTCCCCCACACTGCCCCCCACACAGTAGTGTCCCCCACACAGTAGTTTTCCCCACACTGCCCCATGTAGTAATTTGTCCCACACAGTAGTTTCCCCCACATTGCCCCATATACTAATTTGCCCCCCACATAGTAATCCCTCCCATAATAATTTGCCCCCACATAGTAATCCCTCCCATAATTATTGCCCCCACATAGTAATCCCTCCCATAATAATTTGCCCCCACATAGTAATCCCTCCCATAATAATTTGCCCCCACACAGTATCCCACCATAATATTTTTCCCCCTCATGTCCTCCTGTGTGTCCCCCAAAGTTGGCACATAAAATAAAAAAATAAATAAAAAAATAAAAGCTAAATACTTACCTATGTCCAGGCACTTGCTCGCAGAGGAAGGCGCGCACACTTCACTGTGCTACTGTGTCCCGGCACAGGCGCGCGTGATGATGTCATCATGCACGCCTGCGCTGGGATTTCACTACCACATAGGCCTCAGGCCTACCAGGCCAGAAGCCTATGGCGGTGATCGGCAGCGGGGCAGGGAACTATGAGCTCCCGTGCCCCGCCGCAGCATGTGGGCGTCAGTGCTTCAGCAATGAGCGCTTCCATCTGTATTGATGGAAGTGCTCATTTCTTCTGGCACCCCCCTGAGAGCCGGCACCCGGGGCGGACCGCACCCCCGCCCGCCCCTAGGCAAGCCACTGGCTGGGAGTTGTAGTTTCACAGCAGCTGGCCTGCCGAAGGTTGCTTATCTCTGTCCTACACCCTCTCTATTAGACACAAGTACCCATTGCTGGTCCTCAGGGGCGTAACCTAAAGCTCCAGGGTCGCAGTGCAGTAGTTGTTATAGGACACCTTAACTACATACTTTATAATAAAATTGCACTCTTGTGGCAGAGGGGCATTCTGGGCACATGGGTGACTGCAACCCTTGTACTTCTTACCCTTATGCTCCTGGGAAACTGGGTTGCATCAGCAGGGGCGTCGTTAGGTCAAAACATTCGGGGCTTGAGCCCCGGCTGTTTTGCCCAGTGCCCCAAATGTTATGCTGGTAGCATTTTAGCATTTGTTTATTTGGCTATTCCAGGGCCCTTTAATATTGATTGGACCTGGACAACCCACCACAGATCATCCCCCCACCACCCTTGTACTTGTTTCGCTGATCAGCTACTTGCGAGCTGCGCGGGCATGAGTTCAGTCACCTCGGTGCGCAATACCGTCCTGCGGGAGGTCACGGGTCTCGCGGGATCATGTGCCGCAGGGTGGGATTGCTCACCGAAGTGACTGAACTCCTGCCCGCGCAGCTCGCAAGTAGCGGATCAGCGGACCAAGTACAAGGGGGGTGGAGGGATGATCTGTGGGGTTGCCCAGGGTCCACTCCCATCCATATTAAAGGGCCCAAGCAAAGATTTCTGCAGTGGTGAGGAAATGAAACATAACAGATATTGGAAAGTTACCGAATGTTGTATTATATAATGACTGCAGTCTGCAGTACTGCACTTCCTTTGCGTAAACCAGAACACCCCTTTAAGCATGCCTTTAATGTGCAATTTCAACACAGTGGGCTTATGTCCCGGATGTTTTCAGACCCTAGCAATGCCCCTGTGCATCAGTGCAGTTTATGAAATATATACCGTAATTAGGTGTCGATTACGGTATATATTTCCTTTGCTCCTTCAGGGATAGTCTTCAACTAAGTGAAGAGCCCAGCTAAAGCTGTAACACATCAACTCTAATGTACTCTAGAAATTGTTCTGCCAGTCCTCCCCCGATGCATTCTGGTCTCTGTAGTTCTGTTTTCCCTTATTTCTGTCTCTTACTGCCTATTCAGCATCCTTTATCTATGACAACCAGTAACACCACCCAGAGTAGGACTACTTATATATGGAGAGACACAGGTATTATACTCAGTCCTTCCAGACAAGGCTGTGTCAGGCTCCTCATAGATTATCAAACTGACAGGAGGATCACTCCCTGCAGTAAACTGGTCCCCATAGACATCTAACCAAATTAGCTTGAACGTTTCAGGTGTGTGGGTCCAAATTGTAGAACACCTGAGTCGTCTCTTGAACCCCCACTGATGGGCGGCCAGAACATTTCCAACAAGCCCATGGACAAGGATCTCTTGTGGTTTAGGTAGATTGCAACTAGTGGAACATTATATTGGGCTCATCATTAGTCAGGCATATCGTCTCTGGTTAGTAGTTCTGGATATTTTGTCTCATTATTAGGCTTTACTTGAGGTATACCTTAATGTACATATTTAGAAAACTGTGAGAAGACCTGAACATTTAATCATCAAGTACAAAATCTGAAAGATTCATATACTTAGAATTTAGCACATTATGTGACTCCTCTGTAGGGGGCGATGCTTGACCCATGTATTCGTTGTTCTTTGCTGGCCCCTAGTGGGCGGATTGGGTATCACTGTGGTATTGCATATATCACTCAGCGTGGAGGTTCTGTTACTGCTCCCTTGTGCAGGAGTAACTTGTGCAGGAGTAAATGTCAGCAGTAAATTACTTATATGCAGATATTTTTTACAGGTACCTCTTGTTTGCAGATAAGTCCATCAAACCTTGGACCAACTTCACTCCCTCTCCACTTGCTAACAATTCTGCTCCTTTTCCAGGATATGTTAAGTGCCGATCCTTATCTAACCATTATTTTACTTTCCTCAATCTTCTACATTTTACAGAAGTATAACAGTGAAAATTTCTATACTGACCTCCCCTCCTAATACACAGACATCTGGAGAATAACCACCCATACTGACACACAGACATCAGTGTACTGAACTTCCCTTCTAATACACAGACATCAGGACACTGACCTCTCCTCCTTCTAATACACAGACATCAGGACACTGACCTCTCCTCCTCCTAATACATAGACATCAGGACACTGACCTCCCCTCCTCCTAATACACAGACATCAGGACACTGACCTCTCCTCCTCCTAATACACAGACATCAGGACACTGACCTCCCCTCCTCCTAAACTAATACACAGACATCAGGACACTGACCTCCCCTCCTCCTAATACACAGACATCAGGACACTGACCTCCCCTCCTCCTAATACACAGACATCAGGACACTGACCTCTCCTCCTCCTAATACACAGACATCAGGACACTGACCTCCCCTCCTCCTAAACTAATACACAGACATCAGGACACTGACCTCTCCTAATACACAGACATCAGGACACTGACCTCTCCTCCTAATACACAGACATCAGGACACTGACCTCTCCTCCTAATACGCAGACATCAGGACACTGACCTCTCCTAATACACAGACATCAGGACACTGACCTCTCCTCCTGATACGCAGACATCAGGGCACTGACCTCTCCTCCTAATACACAGACATCAGGGCACTGACCTCTCCTCCTAATACACAGACATCAGGGCACTGACCTCTCCTCCTCCTAAAACACAGACATCAGGACACTGACCTCCTCTCCTCCTAATGCACAGACATCAGGACACTGACCTCTCCTCCTCCTAATACACAGACATCGGGGCACTGACCTCTCCTCCTAATACGCAGACATCAGGACACTGACCTCTCCTCCTCCTAATACACAGACATCAGGGCACTGACCTCTCCTCCTAATACACAGACATCAGGGCACTGACCTCTCCTCCTCCTAAAACACAGACATCAGGACACTGACCTCCTCTCCTCCTAATACACAGACATCAGGACACTGACCTCTCCTCCTACTAATACACAAACATCAGGACACTGACATCCCTCCCTAATACACAGACATCAGGACACTGACCTCCCCTCCTCCTAATACACAGACATCAGGACACTGACATCCCTCCCTAATACACAGACATCAGGACACTGACCTATCCTCCTCCTAATACACAGACATCAGGACACTGACATCCCTCCCTAATACACAGACATCAGGACACTGACCTCTACTCCTCCTAATACACAGACATCAGGACAATGACCTATCCTCCTCCTAATACACAGACATCAGGACACTGACATTCCTCCCTAATACACAGACATCAGGACACTGACCTCCCCTCCCTAATACACAGACATCAGGACACTGACCTCTCCTCCTCCTAATACATAGACATCAGGACACTGATATCTCCTCCTCCTAATACACAGACATCAGGACACTGACCTCTACTCCTCCTAATACACAGACATCAGGACACTGACCTCTACTCCTCCTAATACACAGACATCAGGACACTGACCTCCCCTCCTAATACACAGACATCAGGACACGGACCTCTCCTCCTCCTAATACACAGACATCAGGACACTGACCTCTCCTCCTCCTAATACACAGACATCAGGACACTGACCTCCCCTCCTAATACACAGACATCAGGACACTGACCTCCCCTCCTCCTAATACACAGACATCAGGACACTGACCTCCCCTCCTCCTAATACACAGACATCAGGACACTGACCTCTCCTCCTCCTAATACACAGACATCAGGACACTGACCTCTCCTCCTCCTAATACACAGACATCAGGACACTGACCTCCCCTCCTCCTAATACACAGACATCAGGACACTGACCTCCCCTCCTCCTAATACACAGACATCAGGACACTGACCTTTCTTCCTTCTAATATACAGACATCAGGACACTGACATCCCTCCCTAATACACAGACATCAGGACGCTGATCTCCCCTCCCTAATACACAGACATCAGGACACTGACCTCTCCTCCTCCTAATACATAGACATCAGGACACTGACCTCTCCTCCTCCTAATACACAGACATCAGGACACTGACCTCTACTCCTCCTAATACACAGACATCAGGACACTGACCTCTACTCCTCCTAATACATAGACATCAGGACACTGACCTCTACTCCTCCTAATACACAGACATCAGGACACTGACCTCTACTCCTCCTAATACACCGACATCAGGACACTGACCTCTGCTCCTAATACACAGACATCAGGACACTGACCTCTGCTCCTAATACACAGACATCAGGAAACTGACCTCTCCTCCTAATACACAGACATCAGGGCACTGACCTCTCCTCCTAATATACAGACATCAGGACACTGACATCCCTCCCTAATACACAGACATCAGGACGCTGATCTCTCCTCCTCCTAATACATAGACATCAGGACACTGACCTCCATTCCTCCTAATACACAGACATCAGGACACTGACCTCCCCTCCTAATACACAGACATCAGGACACTGACCTCTCATCTGGTATTAGGTGGGGGACTATGGGATGTTTAGGAGTGCACAGGGGCACTTACCTAATGCTTACAGTAAACATATTCTGCAGTGTGAAAACACCCTTTCAGTGCCATACTGCAGCAGCAGGATCTGAAGTCTCTAGCTAAACAACAGGACTTCCATGGACTTTTAGTTCTTTATTTCCATTTCTGTTCTCTGCTCACTTTTAGTGACTGGGAAGAATACAGTTAGGTCCATATATATTTGGACACTGACACAATATTTGTTTTTATTACCTGTTACCTGTACTAAAACATATTCAATATAGTTATATAATGGACATGGACATAAAGTCCATACTTTTAGCTTTCATTTGAAGGTATTCACATTAAAATTGGATAAAGGGTTTAGGAGTTTTAGCTCCTTTACATGTGGCACCCTGTTTTTAAAGGGACCAAAAGTAATTGGACAATTGACTCAAAGGCTGTTTCATGGGCAGGTGTGGGCAATTCCTTCATTATTTCATTCTCAATTAAGCACATAAAAGGCCTGGAGTTGATTTGAGGTGTGGTGCTTGCATTTTGAAGATTTTGCTGAGAAGTAAACATGCGGTCAAAGGAGCTCTCCGTGCAGGTGAAACAAGCCATCCTTCATCTGTAAAAACAGAAAAATCCCATCCAAGAAATTGCTACACTATCAGGAGTGGCAAAATCTACTGTTTGGTAGATCCTAAGAAAGAAAGAAAGCACTAGTGACCTCAACAATGCAAAAAGACCTGGACGTCCACGGAAGACAACAGTGGTGGATGATCGCAGAATAATTACCATGGTGAAGAGAAACCCCTTCACAACAGCCAACCAAGTGAACAACACTCTTCAGGATATAGGCGTATCAATATCCAAATCTACCATAAAGAGAAGACCGCATTAAAGTAAATACAGAGGGTTCACTGCACGGTGCGAGCCACTCATAGGCCTCAAGAATAAGAAGGCTAGATTGGACTTTGCTAACAAAAATCTTAAAACACCAGCACACTTCTAGAAGAACATTCTTTGGACAGATGAAACCAAGATGAACCTCTACCAGAATGAAGGAAAGAAAAAAGTATGGCGAAGGCATGATCCAAAGCATACCACATCATCTGTAAAACATGGTGGAGGCAGTGTGATGGCTTGGGCATTCATGGCTGCCAGTGCCAGCCGGATGAATTCAGTTTTTTTTAGGAACATACTGTGTGCTCAAATGCAGCCAAACTGATTGGTCGGCGTTTCATAATACAGATGGACAATGACCCAAAACCTAAAGCCAAAGCAACCCAGGAGTTCAATAAAGCGAAGAAGTGGAATATTCTTGAATGGCCAAGTCAGTCACCTGGTCTGAACCCAATAGAGCATTTCTCTTGTTCTACAGACAGGAAGGCCCACAAACAAACAGCAACTGAAAACCGCTGCAGTAAAGGCCCGGCAGAGCATTAAACAGGAGGAAACACAGCGTCTGGTGATGTCCATGAGGTCAAGACTTCAGGCAGTCATTGCCAACAAAGGGTTTTCAACCAGGTATTAGAAATTAACATTTTATTTACAATTATTTAATTTGTCCAATTACCTTTGAGCCCCTGAAATGAAGGGATTGAGTTAAAAAAATTGCTTTAGTTCCTCACATTTTTGTGCAGTTTGTTCAACCCACTGAATTAAAGCTGAAAGTCTGAACTTCTGCTGCATCTGAATTGTTTTGTTCAAAATCCATTGTGGTAATGTACAGAACAAAACTTACAAGAATGTTGTCTCTGTCCGAATATAGATGGACCTAACTGTATATTCTTGATATATGAAGACACTGAGAATGTGTCATGATCATGCCATTCTGACCCAGACGCAATAACTGTGCTGGAGGATTCTGTCACAAATCTGTGATGTATCCTCAGCAGAATTTTTTATGTTGATTATGTTGTGATTTTTGCTGTGGATTTCACGGTATGCATTGAGCTCTGCACAATGATAACCTATGGGATCCAGCAACAGACTGAGCATGCGGCGGATTGGAAAATCAGATTTCCTTGTGTGACATTGTAAACCCTGGTCACTCATATAGTACTGTTAATCGCTGCAGATCGGTGAATCCACCATGTCTGGAGCCATCCTTTTTGGATTATGTAGTGAGCCAAGCAGCTGTGTCAGTTGCACATGATTTGGACAATGCATCTAGAGCCACCTTGTGGCAGATGGGAGCTATTGCAGGTGAACCCCAAGCTTCCATAGATAGAATATGAGAGTTTTTCACCGTTTTTAGAGTCCTCTATTGACACTTTATTATGAGAGCCAGACTAGCCTGGCAATAGGGCATCCACCATGAAACTTCTAGACTTGCATTGTAGACCAAAGTGAGAATAGACTTGTATCCCAGTTTAGTCCAGCATGTCCCATAGCAGCAGAACGTACAGCTTGGAGATTATGCAATGTATGTAGCTGTTGCAGATATATGAGCCAGCGCACGGACACTCATAGCATGACAATTACCACGACAAGTCAGTCTGTGTTGGCCTTATTTCTCCCAAATTTATCAAAACGTACATTATTTGGTGCATATTTAAAGATAACACTTGTCTAGAGATATTACTCCAGTCTTTACGTTATCCCCCTACTGGAGTGAGATTGCTGCCCTTTTTTTAAAAGTTTTTGAAATGGTCACATTTGCAGTAATAAATCTGACATGCCCCTACTCGCCTACCTAGCCATGCCCCCTTTCCGCCCACTTTTCAATAGTGTTGAGAGTCACAAAACATCACAAATGAAGATCACAAAAAAGTCACAAATTGTTGCGCAGAAAAATATTGGTGCAGATTTCCTAATAGTGTTAGTGTAAGAATACAAATCACAGTCTTAATATTAGACAAATTTACTATTCTGGCGCATGGACCTTTATAATTTTGGAGTATCATAAATCTTGCGCCAGATTTAGGGCTCATGCACTCGACCGTATTTTCTTTCCGTGTCCATTCCATTTTTTAAATTTATTTTTTGCAGCCCGTATGAGGAACCAATCACTTCATTGGGACCGCAAAAAAACGGAAATGACTCTGTGTACATTACGTTTCCGTATGTCCGCAAGTCCATTCCACAAAAAATAAAACATGTCCTATTCTTGTCCATTTTGCAGACAAGGACAGGCATTTTTATAATGGATCCGCAAAAAAACCAAATTGATGGAACGTGGACGTCACACAGATGTCATCCTTATTTTTGCAGATCTATGTTTTACGGACCGCAAAATACATACGGTCGTGTGCCTGAGCCCTTATGCAAAAATTTTGTAGCTCTGCGCCCAAAAACAAAACAAAACAATACACTGTCTAGCCTAAGTTTACTCCAACTATCAGTTGGCATCGTTTCGCTCCAAAAGTTTTGGCTCCCTGAGGTACATTTAGGCCATGTCCTCTTTCCCCGTGTCGGATGAACCCGACACCCCTATAAATATGCAGATTGGCTCGGCCGTGCATACATATAACACTGTAGGGATGAGATATATGGCTGCTATATATGTCAGCTGATGCTTCAAATGGACTGAACAGGGTGACATTCACACTGCTAGAACTATGAAGCATGTCTACATAGCTAACATCTGAAATCTATGTAAAAGTGCCGAGCATACACATTAGCATCAGGATAAAATGACAAGTTACTCGTCCTGTTCCTTTGTTACAGTCGTGCCAGTCGCTGATACTTTGGAGCCATTACTCCTTTGTGTGTCAGTATGTGATTGTCACTTGTCTTGTCACCATCACAAATGTTCCTCATCTTCCTGCTTGACAAGGGTAATATGAGATTGGCCTGTGTATCCGCTGCTAGTTGTTTCTTCTGCCGTCATACTCTATACAGTACATAAGGCCTCTTGGGCACTGGTAGGAGATTTCAGCACCTTGGAGAGCGGCACCTGGGTGGTTATTTTCAGCCATCATGCTCAATACACAAGGTTGGGCCTCAGATAAATAGGCATGTAGAGGGTTTTTTGGACCTATCCTTACTGCCAATTTATATTGAGCAGCAATATCATCAATAAGTATGGAATAACCCAAAAATGGGAAAAATCCAGCAGAAAGTGATCCTCTCCACTGTCAGCTTCAGAGTAGTTTGCCTATTCTCTCAGAACCTGGATCTCCTGGAAGATCCCTCTGTTGGGACCATATGAATCCATAATACTTGGAGACATAGTGACAGACTCAGAGGATCCTCTGGACTTTGACATACCAAAGGCTGGATTTTCAGGGGACAGCTGCAACCCCCCATACCTCTTGCAGTCAATGGCCTCATGACTTTGCAGGTTAACGGAGATATTACCTTTAAATTTATGCAGCCCCAGGTTTGTACCCTCTTTGTGGAACCCAGCCTATGAAGACTTCATGAGTCGGGGCAGATTTTTAGAAGGCTGGGATCTATTTTCTCAGCCCATGGTCACTGTTTACTGAACTTAATGCAGACTTGATCATCCCAGGAAATCCTAATGTAAGTAGACCTGATAGAAGCTAAGACTATACATCTCCTGACTGAATCCATGGACTGTCATGGTGTATCTTATTTTTCCAGACAAAATATTGTAGCATGCTGTGCTATTTTGACCGACAATTTCGACGGAAGCTCCTAACGGAGACACAATCAGTGATGTAAAGGAGCTTTGAGCTTGGAATCATACATGCAGTTTTTGATGCGTTTTTTGAGCCAAGACCAGAAGTGGATCCAGCAGGAAGGAGAAGTACAACTCTTTAAGTTATATTTCCCATACCTTTTTAATACACTTCTGGCTTTGGCTCAAAACACTGCACGAAAACCTGCCACAGAAACTGCACGGGTGATTTAAAGGAAAACTTTGGCAGTAGTGCCCAGGACTATGCTGCTTCCAACTGCGTGTATGACCGTCAACCATTGTCCTTCTGTGTTATGGCCAGTCTGATGGAGTCAGCTTTACTTTTCAGGCCAAGTGCATCAAATCTGGGGCTCTATTCAGAATTCTGCTGATAACTACAGTTGCAAAAAAAAGTATGTGAACCTTTGGAATGATATAGATTTCTGCACATATTGGTCATAAAATGTGATCTGATCTTCATCTAAGTCACAACAATAGACAATCTGTCATGGTCTTACCTCCTTGCTGTTCCCTTCGTTTGACATGTGCTGGCGGCCATCTTGGTTTCTGGGTTTTCTTGTAGCCTCCCACCCTGCGGCTCCTCCTTCCCACTGGGAGGAGCTGGATGCCCAGCTCATATATATAGGAGGTCTGTGGCTTCAGTTCCTTGCTTGGTCCTCCTGTGTTCACATGCTTCCAAGACTGCTGCTGCTTCTGGTTCCTGATCCTGGCCTCGTCTGACTACCCCGTTGGTTCCTGATTCCGGCTTCGTCTGACTACCCCGTTGGTTCCTGATCCTGGCTACGTCTGACTACCCCGTTGGTTCCTGATTCCGGCTACGTCTGACTACCCTTCTGGTTCCTGACCTCTGTCTCCGCAAGACCCTGCTTCGGTCTAGCCATCCGTTTGGACTTTGCTTACGGCTTGCTCTTCAATAAAACCTTCTTCTTCTCCACTTATCTCTGTTGTACGTCTGGTTCATGGTTCCTTGACATTAGGACCAAGCCATGAATTCTGACGGTACAGGGCCACCCTCGCTACCTACGCTGGTTGCCAGACTTGATCAGCAGGATCACCTGTTGGGTCGGTTCGCTGTGGCGTTGCAAACCCTGCTTGAACGCACGGCTCATTTAGCTTCCGTTGCCGATGGGTCGGTTGTCGCTCCTGGGCCCGCTCCTACTGCCGCTCCGGTTGTTGCGCCAGAGTCTACCCCGACACCTGTTGCTGCGCCTGTGGTGTTTCGGGGTATGACCGGTTCTGCCCCCCTTCCACAGCGCTTTGGGGGAGAGCCAACTCAGTGCCGAGGTTTCCTTAACCAGGTGGGCATTTACTTCGAGTTGCTGCCACATGCCTTTCCTACTGAGAGATCAAAGGTGGGCTTCTTGATCTCGCTGCTCTCGGACAAGGCCTTGGCCTGGGCCAGCCCTTTATGGGAGAACAACAATCCGGTGGTTGCCGAGTTTTCCGGTTTTGTTGCTTCTCTTCGGAAGGTATTCGATGTGCCGGCTCGTGCTGCCTCTGCTGCGAAGCTCCTTATGTCCATCAGACAGGGTTCACGATCCGTAGCTGAATACGCCATTGAGTTTCGTACCCTGGCAGCAGAGGTGGGCTGGAATAATGAGGCTCTGGTCGCTGCTTTCTCTCATGGTCTCTCGGATGCCTTGAAGGATGAGGTTGCAGCTAAGGACCTACCAGTGGAGCTCGAGTCTCTTATTTCTTTCCTGATTTTGATTGACACCAGACTCAGGGAGAGACCTTCCTTTAAGGAGAGCCTGCGGAGGTCTCCTAACAGATTGGCGCCTACGTTTGCTGTCCCACCCGTGCCTCCCTCTCCTCCCACGCCTCCTGGGGATGACTTGTCTGGGGGTGAACCCATGCAGCGGGGGTTTGCTCGCCTTTCCGAGGGGGAGAGGGCACTCCGGAGACGCGAGGGCCGATGCATGTACTGTGGTCTCGGTGGGCATTTTCGGTTGGCATGTCCGAACCGTCCGGGAGAACGCTCGCACCTGAGGTCCTGTCGGGGGCAGATCTTGGGTGGAGTCTCCTCGTCCCCGGTTTCCCGTGTTGACAAACCACTGATTACCGTTGTCCTCTCCTGGGTCGGGGGCTCGGTGACGACCCAGGCGTTGGTGGACTCTGGTGCTGGTGGTTTGTTCATTGATGGTGTGTTCGCCGCCGCCAATTCCATTCCTCTGCAGCCTCGAGGTTCCCCACTGGCTCTTGAGGCGATAGACGGCAGACCCCTTCTGCCGCCACACGTGACTCATGAGACCCTTCCAGTGGGGATGGTCATTGGTGCCGTTCACAGAGAGTCGGTCTGTCTCCAGGTTATTTCGTCTCCACACTACTCGGTGGTCTTGGGGTACCCCTGGCTCCAGAAGCATAATCCGACTTTCGATTGGAAATCGGCCGAGATCCTCTCGTGGTCACCGCAGTGTGGGGCTAGTTGCATCCATGGGCCTGTCAAGTTGCTGAGTACTTCCTCGGACTCTCTGTTGCCTCCTGAATACGAGGAGTACCGGGATGTATTCGATAAGGTGCGTGCGGTTGCCCTACCTCCGCACCGCCCATACGATTGTGCCATAGAGTTACAATCTGGTGCCGTTCCTCCTCGTGGCAAAGTCTATCCACTGTCGGTAGCGGAGAATGAGGCCATGGAGGAGTACGTGAGGGAGGCGCTTTCACGCGGACACATTCGCAAATCCTCGTCCCCGGCAGGGGCTGGATTTTTCTTTGTGAAAAAGAAGGGCGGTGAGTTGAGGCCTTGCATCGATTACAGGGGTCTCAATCGCATCACGATCAAGAACGCTTACCCGATACCCTTGATTTCCGAGCTGTTCGATCGCCTCAAAGGGGCCACGGTCTTTACCAAACTCGACCTGAGGGCGGCATATAACCTGGTAAGGATCAAGGCGGGCGATGAGTGGAAGACCGCGTTTAACACCAGGACCGGTCATTATGAATCCTTGGTTATGCCCTTTGGGTTGTGCAATGCGCCCGCAGTCTTCCAGGAATTCATCAACGATGTTTTCCGTGACCTGTTGCAGCAGTGTGTGGTGGTCTATTTGGATGACATCTTGATATATTCTGAATCCATGGAGGCCCACATTCTGGATGTCAGACGAGTGTTGCAAAGGTTACGAGAGAACAAGCTGTTCGGTAAGCTTGAGAAATGTGAATTTCACCGATCCCAGGTAACCTTCTTAGGTTACATCATTTCCGCTGAGGGGTTCTCCATGGATCCTGAGAAGGTTTCGGCTGTCTTACAGTGGCCCCAGCCCAGTGGTCTTCGTGCCCTGCAGCGCTTTTTGGGCTTCGCCAATTATTATCGGAAGTTCATCAGGGACTTTTCCTTGCTAGCCAAGCCTCTCACGGATCTGACCAGGAAGGGAAGTAATCCCCAGGTCTGGCCGCCCGAGGCCATCCGAGCTTTTGAGGCTCTAAAATCCGCATTTGTGTCGGCTCCGATTCTGTCGCATCCCAACCCTGGGTTGCCGTTTGTCCTCGAGGTGGACGCGTCTGAGACGGGAGTAGGCGCCCTCCTGTCTCAGCGTAGAACACCGGAGGGTCCTCTGCTTCCTTGTGGGTTTTACTCCCGGAAACTGTCTTCCGCGGAGTGCAACTATCAGATTGGTGACAGGGAGTTATTGGCCATCGTGCAGGCCCTTAAAGAATGGAGGCACTTGCTCGAGGGCTCGGTGGTTCCGGTTCTCATCCTGACGGACCACAAGAATCTGACCTACCTCTCTGAGGCCAAGAGATTGACACCACGTCAGGCCAGATGGGCTCTGTTCTTGTCACGTTTTAATTACGTGGTCTCCTACCTACCCGGTTCCAAGAACATCAGAGCGGATGCCTTATCACGGCAGTACTCCGAGCTGTCCGGGGAGGAGTCGATTCCGACTTCGGTCATACCTCCGAATCAGATCCTGGCCGCCATTCGCACCAGCCTGACCTCTCCCCTGGGTGAGCAGATTTTGGCGGCTCAATCTGGTGCTCCCTCTGGGAGACCCAACGGCAGGTGTTTTGTGCCTGAGGAGTTGCGCACTCGGTTGTTGCGAACCTACCATAACTCCAAGGCCGCGGGGCATCCTGGAAAGAATCAGCTGTCCTGGGCTGTTTCACGTCTGTTCTGGTGGCCTTCCCTACGTTCCGACATCGCCGCATATGTAGCGGCATGCTCCGTTTGTGCCCAGAGTAAGTCCCCTCGGCACCTTCCGTTGGGCCTTTTGCAACCCATAGCCACCGGGGAGCGTCCATGGTCACACCTGGGGATGGATTTCATTGTGGACCTCCCTGCATCCCGAGGCCATACGGTCATTCTCATGATAGTGGATCGGTTTTCCAAAATGTGCCACTGTGTTCCTCTCAAGAAGTTACCCTCTGCACAAGAGTTGGCCTCGATTTTTGCCAGGGAGGTCTTCCGGTTGCACGGTTTGCCCAAGGAGATTGTGTCGGATCGGGGGAGTCAGTTTGTGTCCAGGTTCTGGCGCGCCTTTTGCTCCCAGTTGGGGATTCATCTCTCTTTCTCCTCGGCCTACCACCCTCAGTCCAATGGGGCCGCAGAACGATCCAATCAGGCCTTGGAGCAATTCCTTCGTTGCTATGTCTCCGATCACCAAGACAATTGGGTTGACCTCCTGCCTTGGGCTGAGTTTGCCAGGAACACGGCGGTGAACTCTTCCTCTGGGACGTCTCCCTTCATGGCCAATTATGGGTTCCAACCTGCCGTGTTACCGGAGATATTCTCTCCCCAGGATATTCCGGCTGTGGAGGATCACCTTTCCGTCCTACGTGCTTCTTGGGTACAGATCCAGAGGTCCCTTGAGGTCTCTGCGCAGCGCCAGAAACTCCAGGCTGATCGCAGACGAGCGCCCGCTCCTTCCTACCAGGTCGGAGACCGCGTATGGTTGTCCACCCGCAACCTCAACCTTCGAGTGCCCACTCCCAAGCTGGCGCCTCGCTTTGTTGGTCCCTTCCGAGTGCTTCGCAGGGTAAACCCGGTAGCCTATGCCCTTGCGCTTCCTCCTGGCATGCGGATCTCCAACGTGTTTCATGTCTCCCTGTTGAAGCCGCTGGTGTGTAATCGTTTCACTTCCTCGATTCCTCGGCCTCGTCCGGTCCAAGTGGGCAATCGTGAGGAGTATGAGGTGAGCAATATCCTGGACTCACGCCTGGTCCGCGGCCGGGTGCAGTTTTTGGTCCATTGGCGTGGTTATGGTCCAGAGGAGCGTTCCTGGGTTCCCTCCGCAGATGTCCATGCTCCTGTCTTGCTCCGAGCCTTCCACGCACGCTTCCCTCAGAAACCGTTCCTTACTCCGCGGAGGAGGGGCCCTTGAGGGGGAGGTACTGTCATGGTCTTACCTCCTTGCTGTTCCCTTCGTTTGACATGTGCTGGCGGCCATCTTGGTTTCTGGGTTTTCTTGTAGCCTCCCACCCTGCGGCTCCTCCTTCCCACTGGGAGGAGCTGGATGCCCAGCTCATATATATAGGAGGTCTGTGGCTTCAGTTCCTTGCTTGGTCCTCCTGTGTTCACATGCTTCCAAGACTGCTGCTGCTTCTGGTTCCTGATCCTGGCCTCGTCTGACTACCCCGTTGGTTCCTGATTCCGGCTTCGTCTGACTACCCCGTTGGTTCCTGATCCTGGCTACGTCTGACTACCCCGTTGGTTCCTGATTCCGGCTACGTCTGACTACCCTTCTGGTTCCTGACCTCTGTCTCCGCAAGACCCTGCTTCGGTCTAGCCATCCGTTTGGACTTTGCTTACGGCTTGCTCTTCAATAAAACCTTCTTCTTCTCCACTTATCTCTGTTGTACGTCTGGTTCATGGTTCCTTGACACAATCACAGTCTGCTTAAACTAATAACACACAAAGAATTAAATGTTACCATGTTTTTATTGAACACACCATGTAAACATTCACAGTGCAGGTGGAAAAAGTATTATTGGATTAAATAGCTGGTTGAACCTCCTTTGGCACCGTTTCCTGTAGTTGCAGATCAGACGTGCACTATTCCTCTTTACAGAACTGTTTCAGTTCAGCAATATTCTTGGGATGTCTGGTGTGAATTGCTTTCTTGAGGTCATGCCAGAGCATCTCAATCAGGTTGAGGTCAGGACTCTGACTGGGCCACTCCAGAAGGTGTATTTTCTTCTGTTTAAGCCATTGTGTTGTTGATTTACTTCTATGCTTTGGGTCGTTGTCATGTTGCAACACCCATCTTCTGTTGAGCTTCAGCTGGTGGACAGATGGCCTTAAGTTCTCCTGCAAAATGTCTTGATAAACTTGGGAATTAATTTTTCCTTCGATGATAGCAATCCGTCTAGGCCCTGACGCAGCAAAGCAGCCCCAAACCATGATGCCCCCACCACCATACTTCACAGTTGGGAGGAGGTTTTGATGTTTGTGTGCTGTGATGCTTTTTCTCCACACATAGGGCCAGATTTATCATTAGCTCAAGTCAGAATAATGGAGTGAAAAAGTCGCAAATTTTTGCGCAATCACTAAAATTGCGCAAAAATGTGCGACTTTTTTCTGCTCTGCACTATGCTCGCCAGTTTTCTGAAAGTGGGCATGTTTTCTTATGTAAATTAATCTCTAGACAGATTTACTATTGTGACTATTTAAAAAGTCGCAAAAAAGTCGCAAAAAATTTCGCAATTTCACTCCAGTGAGGACCATGCTTATCTTATGAGACTTTTTAATAGAACATGCGACTTTTTCGTAAAGACGTGCGACTTTTTCGTAAAGATGTGCGACTTTTGTAAAGCTGCTTACTGACGGATAAACTGCTACCGTCAAACCACATTTATTACAGTCTTAAAGGGCCGTTCATAAATCTGACTTGGCTAAAACTGACTTTAGCCATATGTGAAAGTGGAGTGAGCTGTCAGAGTAATGATAAATCTGGCCCATAGTGTTGTGTGTTTCTTCCAAACAACTCAACTTTGGTTTCATCTGTCCACAGAATATTTTGCCAATACTGCTGTGGAACATCCAGGCACTCTTGTGAAAACTGTAAATGTGCAGCAATGGTTTTTTTTGGACAGCAGTGGCTTCCTCTGTGGTATCTTCCCATGAAATCCATTCTTGTTTAGTGTTTGACGTATCGTAGATTCGTTAACAGGGACTTTTGCCTGAGACTTTTGTAAGTCTTTAGCTGACACTCTAGTATTCTTCTTCACCTCATTGAGCAGTCTGCGCTGTGCTCTTGCAGTCATCTTTACAGGATGGCCACTGGGGAGAGTAGCAGCAGTGCTGAACTTTCTCCATTTATAGACAATTTGTCTTACCGTGGACTGATAAACAGCAAGGCTTTTGGAGATACTTTTATAAACCTTTCCAGCTTTATGCAAGTCAACAATTCTTAATTGTAGGTCTTCTGAGAGCTCTTTTGTGCGAGGCATCATTCACATCAGGCAATGCTTCTTGTGAAACGCAAACCCAGAACTGTTGTGTGTTTTTTATAGGGCAGGGCAGCTGTAACCAACACCTCCAATCTCATCTCATTGATTGGACTCCAGTTGGCTGACACCTCACTCCAATTAGCTCTTGGAGATGTCATTAGTCTAGGGGTTCACATACTTTTTCCACCTGCACTGTGAATGTTTACATGGTTCAATAAAAACATGGTAACATTTAATTCTTTGTGTGTTATTAGTTTAAGCAGACTGTGATTGTCTATTGTTGTGATTTAGATGAAGATCAGTTCACATTTTATGACCAATTTTTGCAGAAATCCATATAATTCCAAAGGGTTCACATACTTTTTCTTGCAACTGTATGTCAGCATTCAGCAGTGAGACAAAAAGCGGTACTTGGCTAGATTGCATTGTAGGAGAGGTCGTTTTTCACCTAAGTCTCCTGTACGGTGTATGAAATTATACACTACATCTCCAAAAGAGCAACACAACAGCCAGTGATCCAGTTCCAGTGGGGAGTTGATAGCATATACAGTTGTTTTTTTTTAGGAATTATGAATGCAGCTCTGGATGTAAATGGAGCGTAAGATGTTATACAACTCATGGTCTGTACAAGTAAAGTAGTATTATTAGTAGCTAGTATTATTAGTAGTAGGGTACTTTCACACTTGCGGCAGGACGGATCTGACAGGCTGTTCACCCTGTCGGATCCGTCCTTCCGCTGTTTCGCCGTGCCGCCGGACCGCCACTCCGTCCCCATTGACCATAATGGGGACGGGGCGGCGCTCCGGCGCAGTACGGCAGTTCGCGGTCAGAGGCCGCCGGACTAAAAATTCGGACATGCAGGACTTTTAGTCTGGCGGCCTTTCGCCGTGCACTGCCGTACTGCGCCAGAGCGCCGCCCCTGTCCCTATTATAGTCAATGGGGACGGAGCGGCAGTCCGGCGGCATGGCGAAACAGCGGAAGGACGGATCTGACAGGGTGAACAGCCTGTCGGATCCGTCCTGCTGCAAGTGTGAAAGTACCCTAATATTATTTAGCTTTAATCTAAAACATTTTGTTTCATAGCAAAGCTGCAATGATTGTTCTGCCCCATCAGATTTTTACGAAGTCTCTGGTTTTACCTTCATCTGTCTTACTGTGTGCAAATAAACCAGTCCTGTGGATCACAAGCTGTGCCAATATCCCCTGCTGTCCCATCAAGTGTATGACAATGTCACTATGCAAAGTTATTATTCTGAAGGAGGGATCCTTACATATAGCATGCAATGTTATTGACAAGGACAACACCTAAGCTGTGTCTATAATGTCTTTCCCCTTTTATGTCCCCTGTGTGCTTATATGTTATTGCATAAAATAAGTATACCGTATTTTTCGCCCTATAAGACACACCGGCCCATAAGACGCACCTAGGTTTTTGGGGAGGAAAATAAGAAAAAAATAATTTTTAACCAAAAGGTGTGCTGTGTGTTTGGTGGGTTTGGAACGAATGGTGGTCTCTGGATGGCACTATTACTGGGGATCTGTGGATGACTGACACTTATGTGGGGGATCTGTGGATGACTGACACTGTTATGTGGGGGATCTGTGGATGACGGACACTGTTATGGGGGATCTGTGGATGACGGACACTGTTATGGGGGGATCTGTGGATGACTGACACTGTTATGTGGGGGATCTGTGGATGACGGACACTGTTATGGGGGATCTGCGGGTGACGGACACTGTTATGGGGGATCTGTGGATGACGGACACTGTTATGGGGGGCATCTGTGGATGACGGACACTGTTATGGGGGGATCTGTGGATGACTGACACTGTTATGGGGGGGATCTGTGGATGACGGACACTGTTATGGGGGATCTGTGGATGACGGACACTGTTATGGGGGGCATCTGTGGCTTGCACTATTACAGGGGGATCTGTGGATGGCATTGTTACAGGGGGGGGGGAATCTGTGGATGGCACTGTTATGGGCTGGGGGGATCTGTGGGTGGCACTGTTATATATGTGCCATCCACAGACCCCCCCCAGCCCATAACAGTGCCATCCACAGACCCCCCCCCAGCCCATAACTGTGCCATCCACAGACCCCCCCCCAGCCCATAACTGTGCCATCCACAGACCCCCCCCCCCCCCAGCCCATAACTGTGCCATCCACAGATCGCCCCCGCCGCCAGTATACTAAAATAAGATGTCACATTCAATTAATACTTATTAAACATGCCCCTTCAGTCCTATTTCTACCTTACATCCGAATCGCTGCTGTAGAATTCAGGCAGGCAGACGGGCGGCTGGCGCATCTCTTACTGACGTCACTTGCCTGCGCCGCCTGCTTCATTCATAAAGTAGGCGCCGCAGGCACGTGACATGAGTTACGCTGCCGCCCGCCCGGCCTGAATTCTACTGCCGCGATTAGGATGTAAGGTAGTAATAGGACTAAGGGGGCAAGTTTAATAAGTATTACTTGAAAATGACATCTTATATTAGTATACTGGAGCGGCGGGGCGGTGCTATACTACACTGACTGCACCGCCCCGCCGCTATTGCCAGCCCCCAGACCCTCCTCCCAGTCCCTCCCCGAGTCCCCGCTCACTGATACATCTCTGCCAGCGATGTAAAACTGCAAGCATTCGCCCCATAAGACGCAGGGGCATTTCTCCCCCATTTTGGGGGGGGAAAAAGTGCGTCTTATGGGGCAAAAAATACGGTACATGAATCACAAAAAACACTGAGAAATGTAATAATATATATATATATAGAGAGAGAGAGAGACAACAAAGACAATGCAGTAGCACTCTGCAAACCAGATAAAGTACAATAATGCCATAGTCACAAAATATATTACAGTGCTAATGCTACGCTTATTTATAAAGTGAGATACTTGGCAAATGCATTTTGTACAAAACCATCTGAGCCCGTCTGCCGGACGTCAAGGCGATCTCTGTAAGACGGGAACCTAACACTAAATGCTGCCTGTTATGCGCCATAATGGCCAACATAAAGTTCGGGAAGTGTTGGATCCACATGCATGCAAGGGCAACACCTGAGCTGTGTCTATAATGTCTTTCCCCTTTTATGTCCCCTGTGTGCTTATATGTTATTGCATAAAATAAGTATACATGAATCACAAAAAACACTGAGAAATTTAATAATATATATATAGAGAGAGAGAGAGAACAAAGACAATGCAGCAGCACTCTGCAAACCAGATGAAGTACAATAATGCCATAGTCACAAAATATATTACAGTGCTAATGCTACGCTTATTTATAAAGTGAGATACTTGGCAAATGCATTTTGTACAAAACCATCTGAGCCCATCTGCCGGACGTCAAGGCGATCTCTGTAAGACGGGAACCTAACACTAAATGCTGCCTGTTATGCGCCATAATGGCCACCATAAAGTTCGGGAAGTGTTGGATCCACATGCATGCTGGGTCCACTCTGCCTTTTACCATTTTTGTTGCCAAAATGGCCTCCATTACTTCCAAGTAATGCAGGTACCAACATGCATGCCGAGCCCACTCCATACCTTGCAATGCACTCCTGATTAGCCTGCCTGCCCCATAGGCTGATTTTAATTAGTTTCAGTATAAAGCTGTGGCCTGCTCTCCCTGCATTCATTGGAAGCCGTCTCGCACAAGGAAAGGTATGGAGTGGGCTCAGCATGCATGTTGGTACCTGCATCCCTTGGAAGTAATGGAGGCCATTTTGGCACCAAAAATGGTAAAAGGCAGAATGGACCCAGCATGCATGTGGATCCAACACTTCCTGAACTTTATGGCGGCCATTATGGCGCATAACAGGCAGCATTTAGTGTTAGGTTCCCGTCTTACAGAGATCGCCTTGACGTTCGGCAGACTGGTTCAGATGGTTTTGTACAAAATGCATTTGCCAAGCATCTCACTTTATAAATAAGCGTAGTATTAGCACTGTAATATTTTTTGTGACTATGGCATTATTGTACTTTATCTGGTTTGCAGGGTGCTGCTGCATTGTCTCTTTTTCTCTATGTTTTCAGCCATGGCAGCGTGCACCTGCGCATTGGGATGTGCTGACTAACCCCCCTTGCTTTATATATATATATATATACAGTACAGACCAAAAGTTTGGACACACCTTCTCATTCAAAGAGTTTTCTTTATTTTCATGACTATGAAAATTGTAGATTCACACTGAAGGCATCAAAACTATGAATTAACACATGTGGAATTATATACATAACAAAAAAGTGTGAAACAACTGAAAATATGTCATATTCTAGGTTCTTCAAAGTAGCCGCCTTTTGCTTTGATTACTGCTTTGCACACTCTTGGCATTCTCTTGATGAGCTTCAAGAGGTAGTCACCTGAAATGGTTTTTACTTCACAGGTGTGCCCTGTCAGGTTTAATAAGTGGGATTTCTTGCCTTATAAATGGGGTTGGGACCATCAGTTGCGTTGTGGAGAAGTCAGGTGGATACACAGCTGATAGTCCTACTGAATAGACTGTTAGAATTTGTATTATGGCAAGAAAAAAGCAGCTAAGTAAAGAAAACGAGTGGCCATCATTACTTTAAGAAATTAAGGTCAGTCAGTCCAAAAAATTGGGAAAACTTTGAAAGTGTCCCCAAGTGCAGTCACAAAAACCATCAAGCGCTACAAAGAAACTGGCTCACATGCAGACCGCCCCAGGAAAGGAAGACCAAGAGTCACCTCTGCTGCGGAGGATAAGTTCATCCGAGTCACCAGCCTCAGAAATCGCAGGTTAACAGCAGCTCAGATTAGAGACCAGGTCAATGCCACACAGAGTTCTAGCAGCAGACACATCTCTAGAACAACTGTTAAGAGGAGACTGTGTGAATCAGGCCTTCATGGTAGAATATCTGCTAGGAAACCACTGCCAAGGACTGGCAACAAGCAGAAGAGACTTGTGTGGGCTAAAGAACACAAGGAATGGACATTAGACCAGTGGAAATCTGTGCTTTGGTCTGATGAGTCCAAATTTGAGATCTTTGGTTCCATCCACCGTGTCTTTGTGCGACGCAGAAAAGGTGAACGGATGGACTCTACATGCCTGGTTCCCACCGTGAAGCATGGAGGAGGAGGTGTGATGGTGTGGGGGTGCTTTGCTGGTGCCACTGTTGGGGATTTATTCAAAATTGAAGGCATACTGAACCAGCATGGCTACCACAGCATCTTGCAGCGGCATGCTATTCCATCCGGTTTGCGTTTAGTTGGACCATCATTTATTTTTCAACAGGACAATGACCCCAAACACACCTCCAGGCTGTGTAAGGGCTATTTGACCATAAAGGAGAGTGATGGGGTGCTGCGCCAGATGACCTGGCCTCCACAGTCACCGGACCTGAACCCAATCGAGATGGTTTGGGTGAGCTGAACCGCAGAGTGAAAGCAAAAGGGCCAACAAGTGCTAAGCATCTCTGGGAACTCCTTCAAGACTGTTGGAAGACCATTTCAGGTGACTACCTCTTGAAGCTCATCAAGAGAATGCCAAGAGTGTGCAAAGCAGTAATCAAAACAAAAGGTGGCTACTTTAAAGAACCTAGAATATTACATATTTTCAGTTGTTTCATACTTTTTTGTTATGTATATAATTCCACATGTGTTAATTCATAGTTTTGATGCCTTCAGTGTGAATCTACAATTTTCATAGTCATGAAAATAAAGAAAACTCTTTGAATGAGAAGGTGTGTCCAAACTTTTGGTCTGTACTGTATATAAATGTGGAATGTTTCAAAAATTAAAGTCATAATAGTTTATTTTTTTTATCTGTTAACAAAATGCAAAGTGAATGAACAAAATAAATCTAAATCCAATCAATATTTGCTGTGACCGCCATTTGCTTTCAAAACAGCATCACTTCTTGTAGGTTCACCTGTTTTATTTTAGTCTATATTTACACAGTCAAGTTATATTATTATGACCACCATCTAACATCCAGAGTAACCGCCGTGTGCAGCACGGACAGCAGCTATACGGGCTGGGAGTGACTCAGTAAGGTCCTGGTAGGTTGTCACCGGATGAGTGGCCTAGAGAGTGCCACAAAAACATTCCCCAGACCATAACGCTGCCACCACCAGCTTGTGTTCTTCCAGCAGTGGTTGCAGGCTGGTTGCAGGCTGTTATCCGTTCCATGAAGCAGAAAACATGACTGTTCGGAGAAGGCAACCCTTTGCCAATCAGCGGAAAATATGAAAACTGAAGCTTTTTCTGTCGATACAACTTTATTAGTAGAGGTGCAGTGACCATATGCAGTAGGGCTCACTGAACTGTTTTAGGCACATGTCTGGTAGCCCCTGGTTTATTTGGCAGTGACCGGCTCCACTGCAGAATGTTGGTCTGCCCTTGCACACATTCGTAGCCAACATTCACCTCTCACATCAGTGGCACATGATCCTCCGCAGTTTCCACGTCACTTATTCACAATGGTGCCATTTGACCACTCACGATACACTTTCACTACAGCCGCACATGAAGAGATCATGAACTGCGATGTTTCAGAAATACCGCCACCCCGGCTCGAAAGCCAATAATCATCCCTTTATACAACTCTGATAAATCGACCATTTTACCCATGACAGCAACGAGGGATATGTGTGCAGACAGCCTATCTCACCCCTTATATACCCCCCAAGCCAGCTCACCACACGTGACATCCTTCATGAGCTACACACTGCCGACATCGAAAGTAGGAAGTGGTCATAATAATGTGACTCGACTGTGTAACTTCTTAGGTGTTGGTGACCGTCAACATGCTGGACCTATAAGTATAATATTAAATGCTTCATTTAGAGAGAGTTCAGTTGATCAGAGGTAACATGAGGTTTGGGCTGAAAAGTCCAAAAATTAGTTTATCAATCCAACTTCATATACAAACTTTGAGTTACATTCTTTTCTGAATATCCCCAAACATGAAACCGTTGCTCCTGTCCAACACACACTACAACCCCCAACATCCTGTAGACCAGAACAATGGATGAATATACATGAACACCCCCTCCCCCCATTACCGCTGGCTAATTATTTCTCTTGTACATGAAACACTGTGAATTTAGGAAGGGGGTGCCTAGCTTGGTGCTGGGGTCCCCTGCTGATACTTGGGAGGGGGCCCCTTTCTTTTTTGCCGGGATGTCCTGCTGATGCAGAGGGTGTGCCCTGCTTTATATGGGGGTGGGCTAAAGAGGGATGGTCACTAACCCTTTCACTGCCAGAAGGGTCTGCGTGGTTTAAATTGGCACGCCCTACTGGCATGGAGGGGAAAACTAGTGCTGATGCTGTGTTTGAGTCTGTCTAACAATCCTTTTTAATTCCCTACCTTGCCTTGCCTCCTGACCCCCTATGTAGGGTTATTTTAGTGACCCTTGGAATGTCTTTGATTTTCTGATCGTCATTGGCAGCGTAGTAGACGTCATTCTCAGCGAGACGAATGTAAGTATATCGGGGCAGGTCTGTCTGTTCCTCTACAACCCTCTCCGCACTCCCCTTCTCTCTCTCCTTCTCCATGCTGACGTGGGTGCTTCTCTACCTTTCCTCCAAAAATTCCTGCTAGCAGTTTATTTTTATTATTATTCATTTGAATTTTCTCAGACCTACCTATTCCCAGGGAGAAGGGAGAGAGGGAAGGGAAAAGCTCCACGACGCCCCCTTCCATCAAGCAGAAGGAGGGGCTGAAGGAGGTTTTTTCTTTCCCTCGTCTCTTCCCAATCTAAGATTGCAAAGTGTCTATGTGCAAATAAACAGGGTAACATCCAGCGGCCGAACACGAGAGGAGACCAAGCATATTAGTGTAATGCCTCTTAACTTCTCCTCCTTTTTACTCTATTATTTTCATTCTTTCCCTTGTTCACACTTTTTCTTTTTTCTTTTCTTTGATTTTCTCTTTCTCTCTTTTTTTCTCTCTTCTCTCGTCCTCCCTCCTCTTCTCCTGGGCTGTCATCAGCATTATTTCTGTGATGCATGGAATACATTTGATGCACTCATAGTAGTGGGTAGCATTGTTGATATTGCAATCACCGAACTAAACGTAAGTAATTTGCCTCTGTCCGTGACTGTGGCTGCATCACCTCCCTGCCCCCTGTTTTGTCTATCCTCTTCAGTTATTTCTTTTTAGTCTATTTTATTTATTTTTTTCATCTTCTTATGATTATTTTTTTCTTTCGTTTTCTTTCTTGGATTACAAAGGATTTGACTGTTGCATAAACTCTTTCTGGCATGAGATGTGCTGTATAGGAGGATCTGGGAGTCCCTATGGCTGCCAGTCACAGAAGGACTGAGTTACTAGTCAATAGTAAACCAATTCTGTTCCAAATTAGCCAAGATAAGACAGTCCATATTACACAGAGATTTGGCATTGTACCTTCCCTCCTCTTTTTGCTGCCTAACATACAATACAATATACATAAAAATGGAGGTTCCCATTAATTAGTGGACCCTAGACTCCTACTTCCAGAATGTCCTATTGTCACAACCCAGACGTTTAATACTCATCATATTCCAGTTGCCTTCTGCTGATATCTAGCTTTAAATATTTTAATATTTAATCCCAACTGGACACTGGTTTCACACACACACATTTACTGGGGCACTCATGTGGTCATGGTGCCAGGTATCCAGCCCAATCTTAAACTAATGAAGCACAATGTGGTTGCAGTGACTTCCATCTGTGATTGGACCTTCTCAGACTCTCCTTTTCCTCCTATACAGTCAGGACCTGCTCTGTCTCTGTGACTTGGCATGAGATAACAGTTTCTTTTTACACAGGAAATCCCCCAAAAATGTTCCTTCTCACCCAGACATTCCCATGTAACCCCCTGCAGGGTTAAAGGAGGTCACCTGGTACCTCAAACACATCCTCACACTTCAGAACATAAAGAGCCCATGGCTATAATGTAGTCCTTTACATTATATTAGGGGAGTTTCTGTTTAGGTAGCTTTTTATGCTATAAGGGTATGTTCACATGTGGCCTAAACTCTGTGGATTGCTGCAGTGGATTTGCGTGCAATAAATCCGCAGCATTTTACACTACTAGCAAAGTGTTTGAGCTTTTTAAGAAATCTCATCCACATGCTGCTGTGGTCGTACCCTCAGGATGGAGCTTCTCTTTAGGGCCTATTCTTACGAGTGTATATTTTGTCCATGTGTTATCCATCTGTGCAATGGACTACCCATGGATAGTACATGGACCCATAGAAGTAAGTGGTACTAGGCACATCACCAAAACCAGAGCGGGTCCTATTTTGGGCTATGTCTCACAGTACCGTAGATCATTGGAGACAATGGTACCCAGTGGTTGGCAGGTCCCTGTCCTATATGGACCTCACTGATATATTAAAATAGATTTTTAATACAGATGTGCAGCCACGAGTTTGGGTTTCTTGATGCAGTTTTGGAAGCCAAAATCAGCCATGGAGCATAAAAGAAGAGAAAGTATTAGGGCTGTTTCACATGAGCAAGTTTTCTGTCTTGATCCGATGCATCTAGTGAACGCCTAGCATCAGGGCTCAATGCTGACCCATTCATTTCAATGGGTAAGTATACATGAGCATCATTTTTCACACATCATCTCTGCGTTCAGGAAAAATTGAAGCATATTCTATATTGTACGTTTTTTTTTATGGCGCTCTGGCCCCATATAAGTAAATGGGGCTTGCGGCAAAAACGGAAGGAATCCAGATTGAATGCATTTTTGAGTAAAAGTTGCCAGGAGATGTAGATATTATTCTTTTTTTTTTTTTAAATCAGATAATTTTTATTTGACTTTTTTTGAAAATCACAAAAATACAAAGAAGGAAAATATTCATTTTTGTTTTTACATGCAATCCGGATACACTGCGGATGGAAAAAACACAAACACTGAACGCAATTGCAGAAGAAACTGATTAAACTTGTGTGCAAAACCATCAGTTTTTCCCTGAACAGATCCTGACACAATCTATATTGCTTGTGTGAAAGAGGTCTTAAGGACAGATACTACTTCTCTTTTTTAATTCATTTTTGGTTTTTGCATCCAAAACTGCATCAAGGAACCTAAATGCGTGGCCGCACCTTAGGGCTCATGCACACGGCCATTGATTAGCCTTTCTGTGTATTGGGGACTGCAATTTGTGGTCCCCAATGCATGGGCAACATCCATGCGGATTCCATAGATGGATCCAGACCAATTCAACTTAAATGGGTCTGTGGTACGTCCACACCGCAGAAAAGTAGTGTATGCACAGACAGAAACCCCACAGAGGCACTCCGTAGTGCATCTGTTGTGTTCCATGCCTCCGTTCCACACTGGACCTTCAGGATTGCGGATCCATTCAAGTGAATGGGTCTGCATCTGTGATGTGGGGTGCACACGGCAATGCCCGCATATTGCAACGGCTGTGTGCATGAGCCCTTACAGCCATACAACATTACATAATTCAAAGCCCCAGTGTCCACACGCCAAAATTATGTATCTTAGCTCCATGAATAACTATCATGGTCCACAACTGCAGCTTATGAATGTACCTACAAGGCCCCTCTATTCAGCTAAGGGCTCATTCACACGACCATTGTTCTGGTCCGCATCCGAGCCACATTTTTTGCGGCTCGGGTGCGGACCCATTCACTTCAATGGGGCCGCAAAAGATGCGGACAGCACTCTCTGTGCTGTCCGCATCCGTTGCTCCGTTCCGTGGCCCCGCAAAAATTATAAGTCATGTCCTATTCTTGTCCGTTTTGCAGACAAGAATAGGCATTTCTATACAGGGCTGTCCGTTCCGTTATGCAAATTGCTGAAGGCACATGGGCGGCATCTGTGTTTTACGGATCCGCAATTTGCGGACCTCAAAACACAGCATGGTCGTGTGAACAAGTCCTAAGGCTGAAGATACTCGAAAAGACTCTGGCTTCAATGAGTCTGACGCTCTGATAATGTAAGTCATTATCAACATTCTAAGATAACATGATATTTAGCTAGTGTTACATTCCCATTATAGCAAATTTCACAAGTACACTAGTAGCAGAAATATCCAAAATACAATGCAAAATGTAAGCCATTTATCATGTGAGCCATACACCCTGCTGCGCCTTACAATTGGCTACACATGTTATACACTTAGTGGGGAGAATTTATAAAACCAATGGTAAAGCAGCATAAGAAATGGGTTACAGCAGATCACCACTTTAAAATCCATGTCCACCTTTTATCAACAACTTTCTGTGCTGAATTATTCCATATTTTATCTTTATAGCAGTTGGAGCTCCATTTTATACAGAGCATCAAACCTCCTGCATAGACATAGTTATATGATAACATTCTTCTTTCTTCAGCCACCACTAGGGGGAGCTGAGGAGTTTACTCCATGCTATGTTATTATTGAGTTCAGTGTATGAACTATATGCAGTAAGCTCCCAAGCTCCTCCTAGTGGTGGTTGCAGGCAGAAAGAACGATATAATTTTATCTGCATCATAAAAATGGACTTCTGACTGTTATAAATATATATATTTAGAAACTGAATTTAGAACTTAACAAAAAAAATTGGTGTTCAAAGGTGGACATTTAGGTTGTTAAAGGGGTTATCCAACCCCTTTAATGACCCTCCCAATTCTCGGGACCCTTGTGTATACATTATATTTTCCTGCCACCTCGATCTGGATCCCTGCAGGTCCGCCGCTGCATCTCCGCAATGTTTCGATGGGGAGATGCAGCAGCGGCCGTGCAGGTATCCGGAGCAATGTGCGTTCTGGGGAGCAGATAAGTATAATGTATATCAGGGGCCCGGGCATTAGGGGGTTCATTATAGGGGTTGGATAACCCCTTTAATGAGTAGATATTTTTCTGATCGGCTGTTGTTGGAAACTTTGTAAATCTCCCCTAGATATTCACAACACTCTTCACATTTATCCTGAAAATATTCCTTAGGCCTCTTTCACACTACAGTTTTTTGCTTTCCGTATACGGTCCGTTTTTTGCATTCCGTATACGGTCCGTATACGGAACCATTCATTTCAATGGTTCCGCAAAAAAACGGAATGTGTTCCGTATGCATTCCGTTTCCGTATTTCCGTTTTTCCGTTCCGTTGAAAAGATAGAACATGTCCTATATTTGGCTGAGAATCACAGTCCGTGGCTCCATTCAAGTCAATGGGGCCGCAAAAAAAACGGAACACATACGGAAATGCATCCGTATGTCTTCCGTATCCGTTCCGTTTTTTGCGGAACCATCAATTGAAAATGTTATGCCCAGCCCAATTTTTAATATGAAATTACTGTATACTGTATTTGCCATACGGAAAAACGGAACGGAACAACGGAACGGAAACGGAACCACAACGGAAGCAAAAAACGGAACAACGGATCCGTGAAAAACGGAACGCAAAACACTGAATGCAACATACTGTAGTGTGAAAGAGGCCTTACAATGATCTGGTAGGACCGTGCAAGGTTATCCTTCCTCATCTCTTGAGCACCTGATGTCTTTCTTCCTACCCTAAACAGCAGTGGGAAGTTCACGCCGAGCTGCTGTGTGATCCCTGACACCTCCCTGTCCACTCACCCCCTCTCTCTCACTTCTCTTGTGTTCTCTTGTCATTCTCACACGGGTGACGCCGGTGGAGGCATTTAGAAAGCGCAGTCTCTGCTTGTGTACACTCATTCGGCTCAGCCATAAATTTCCTGGATAGTGGTGGCGGTCCATGATCAGTACCTAAGCATTCATAGGTTTTACACCTTATAATGAGAAGTTCTGCAACTTTCTAATATGGAAATGTTGGGAACGTAGTTACATACAGATGCTGAAAAGCCATCCTAAGGCCTCTTTCACACTACAGTTTTTTGCGTTCCGTATACGGTCCGTTTTTTGCGTTCCGTATACGGTCCGTATACGGAACCATTCATTTCAATGGTTCCGCAAAAAAACGGAATGTGTTCCGTATGCATTCCGTTTCCGTATTTCCGTTTTTCCGTTCCGTTGAAAAGATAGAACATGTCCTATATTTGGCCGCAAATCACAGTCCGTGGCTCCATTCAAGTCAATGGGTCCGCAAAAAAAACGGAACACATACGGAAATGCATCCGTATGTCTTCCGTTTCCGTTCCGTTTTTTGCGGAACCATCTATTGAAAATGTTATGCCCAGCCCAATTTTTTATATGAAATTACTGTATACTGTATTTGCCATACGGAAAAACGGAACGGAACAACGGAACGGAAACTGAACCACAACGGAAGCAAAAAACGGAACAACGGATCCGTGAAAAACGGAACGCAAAACACTGAATTCAACATACTGTAGTGTGAAAGAGGCCTAAATCTAAGGGTTTTAACGCCTAGACAGTAGACAATCCTCTGTGAGCTAAGCAACTCCAGATGGGAGACATTTAGCCTGCAGGAACGGAGAGAGATATGTGCTGCTGATTTAGCTCACAGGGGATTCTCTACACCAGGGATCAGCAAACCTTAGCACTCCATCTGCTGTGAAACTACAACTCCCAGCATGCACATTTACTTGTCTGTGAAGGGAGGATACTGGTAGTTGTAGTTTTCAAACAGCTGGAGAGCCGGAGGTTGCTGATCCCTGCTCTAGCATGAACACGTTTTGTAATTATCCCTCAGCATTAAGGACTATTTAAGTGGCTCTCAGCTTCTGCATGTAAACTGAATATTTCCATTCATTGACAGCAAGCAGAGGTCATGGAAATGTAGATACAACGTACATGATATCTGAGAGTTGAAGAATTTTTCATTATACAGAATATGTGTACCTTTGAAATCAATGTCTCTAAAGTAAAAAATGAATCAGCTTTGCAATAGGTCTTAATTAAACATTTCCTGTCTCTATGCTTCCACAGCTCCTATACAGTCCAATCAGTCTCCATGGTAACAGACAACCAACAAACCCTGTGTAGTCTGATCCTGCAGTGACATTTCCTTACATTTTCCATTTGTCCCCTACTTAAAGGGGTTGTGTTACTTCAGCAAATAGTATTTATTATGTAGAGAAAGTTAATACAAGAGACTTACTAATGTATTTTTATTATCCATATTGCTTCCTTTGCTGGATGGGTTCATTTTTCACATTATACACTACTCGTTTCCATGGTTACGACCACCCTGCAATCTAGAAAACAGTATCAAAGACAATGCTAAACCACGCTTATAACCTTAAATGTGTGTGTGGGGGAAAGGGGGGGGGGTTGCCACTGCAGTTTTCAGAAGAAAACATCCTGAAAACAGATTTAGGCTAGGTCTACACGACGACATTTGTCGCGCTACAAAAAGTCGCGTGACAGATAGGGCGCAACAGTTGTCGCGCGACATTTTGCATCAATGTTGCGCGACAATTTTTATAATGGCAATCTATGGTGTCGCACTGCAACATGCGACATGTTGCGACTGCGACGCGACAGTCGCAGGAAAAATCCATCTTGAATGGATTTTCTGCGACTGTCGCGTCGCAGTCGCAGCATGTCGCATGTTGCAGTGCGACACCATAGACTGCCATTATAAAAATTGTCGCGCGACATTGGTGCAACAAAATGTCGCGCGACAAATGTCGTCGTGTAGACCTAGCCTTAGAAACCACAGCATCTAAAATACTTCAAAAACCAGAATCAAACATCTAAAAAAAAAAAATCTCTTTTAGGCATTTTTGGGCTTCTGCGTTTTTAGAATGCCATTTAGGAGAGAAAGTGTTGAGAATGCATTCAGAAACCACAGTAGCAGGCAAAGAAGAGACAGAAGGTGTTATGACTGCAGGATCAGACTGCACTAGGCGTGTTTGTTGTCTGTTACCATGGAAACATATAGGCTTATGTAGGAGCTGGAAAAACAAAACATTTCTAAATAAGACTCATTGCAAATGTGTTTCATTTCTTATTTGAAAGATTCATTGTGACAAAAAAAAATGTTTGCAGAAGTAGATATCTCCTTTAATTTACATAAACCTGAAAACCCCCTTTAAAGTGGCTTTTTCACTTCAGCAAGTAGCATTCATCATGCAGAGAAAGTTACACTACCAGGTACTTACTAATGTATTGTTATTATCCATATTGCTTCCTTTGCTGGATTGATTAATTTTTCCATCACATTATACACTGCTTGTTTCCATGGTTACGACCACCCTGCAATCTAGCAGCGGTGGTCGTGCTTGCACACTATAGGAAAATGTACCACCATCCTATGTGTACTTCCTTGATCCTGGCCACCAGAGAGGCCCAGCTTTTTCCTATAGTGTGCAAGCACGACGACCACCACTGATGGATTGCAGGGTGGTTGTAACCATAGAAACGTGCAGTGTATAATGTGATGGAAAAATTAATCAAGCCAGCAAAGGAAGCAATATGGACAATCACAATACATTAGTAATTGCCTTGTGTTAACTTTCTCTAGATGATAAATGCCACTTGTGAAACAACCCCTTTAACAAAATATTGCAAATTGGGCCGCAGTGTTGCTGCTCAAAAAATCAATCCCAATTAAATGGATCAAAAATGCCTCTACCGAAAGAGGGGGAGTGCAGTAAAACTTTATTTTTATTGAATATTTTTAATAAAATTATATATATTTTTAAACATAGTTAATAAAAGTTAAGTTTTACTGCAACCCCCTCCCCCCCCCCCCCCTCTTTCAGTAGAGGCATTTTTAACCCCTTATCAGGGCAGGCAAATGTTGGTAAGGGCTCATGCATACGAATGTAAGGGCTCCGTGCCTGTATGGCGGACTGTAAATAGCGGTTCACAATGCATGGCACCGGCTGTGTGCATTCCGTGCTGCAGATGCCGTCCCATTACCTTGAATGGGTCTGCGATCTGCAAGATACGGCCAAAGATAGGACCTGTCTTATCTGTCGTGGTGCTGAGGCACAGATCAGAAGCCCATGAAAAACACTCCGAAACGTTGCTCCTGTTGCTAGAGTGAGTTTTTACCAGATCCAGTTACATCAGATATCAGCTGAACATGGACACAGAGATTTATACCCAGAACTTTGTGACCAATAATTGTTAAATGCAACGACAGCCAACGTATGGGAAGAATGTGACAACGTGCCTGATACATGGCCAATGACGGACTGCTACAGTATCACACTCTCTGTGGTATGGGCTGATTCTCTCTGTCTATGTCCCGATCTACAGCTCACAACTATCTCCACCTGTCTAGTTGTGCTGGAAAGCTTTGTTTGCACATCCATTTCTCAGCTGTCTATAGGAAGGGTAGGATTATGACCAGATTAGAGGGATACTGCAGTAAAACCCATCAGTGATGCCCCCAGATAATAAACAGTGCAATTTAGAAGAGAAGATTTGACTATACTGTAAATGAGCCATTAAAGAGGACCTTCCATCAGTTCTGACATAGGCTAATTATGGTATTACCTTGTAGGGCGGCCCCCACTGATCACTGATGCCATGGGTGTATTTTTTATTTTTTTTCAAACCAACCCCTCCCCCCCCCCCCCTTCGTCCGCTGTGGCCCCCCAATGATTTGGCGCGCTGTATTATAATGAGCAGTAAACTCGCAACGGGGAGGAAACGCAGTCTTCTGCTGTGGGCGTCTCCTTCTCCTTGGCTGTGAGCGGTCCGCTCTGATTGGATCGCGCTCACAGCCAGGGAGACACCCACAACAGAAGACTGCGTCTCCTCCCCGTTGCGAGTTTACTGCTCATTATAATACAGCGCGCCAAATCATTGGGGGGCCACAGCGGACGAACGGGGGAGGGGGGGTTGGGTTTTGAAAAAAAATTAAAATACACCAATGGCATCAGTGATCAGTGGGGGCCGCCCTACAAGGTAATACCATAATTAGCTTATGTCAGAACTGATGAAAGGTCCTCTTTAAAACAGAATCTGACTGCAAAAATCACTTCCCCCTTCTGTGATCTACTTTTATAAAGATCTTCTATAAAGCATTTTACACTAGATCATCTCCACCTAGAATCAGAAATTGCTAGTAAATGTATAGAATACAAAGACTCAGTCCAGTATAGAGGAGAAGAGCAGACGGATACAGGGTTGCCAACAAGAATTTTTCTTTTTTTCTGGACAACTTATCCCAAAATCACGGACAGCCAACATTTTTTACAGACAAATTGGAAAACCATAATGAATAAAATGGATTATTAGTCATACGTGTCTATAGCTCAATATACTGATAAGAACTTGTTACCAGCATTTACTGTGAGCTGAGAAATGATGAGAATTACCACCAAAATAATCTAGTCAAGGACCACCAGCCTCAAAAAAATCATGGACGCACTTATTTTCATGGACTGTCCAGGAATTTCTGGACGGTTGGCAACCCTGGACTGATATATAGTGTTATAAGTGAAAACATTCTGTATAATTTGTCATTTATTGGTCGAACTCTGTGCTCCTTCTAGGAGTCCAGTGGGCGGGCTTATCAGTGATTGACAGGCTTTCCTGTATGAGTGTGGATACAGGAATTTCTGTAAATCACCAATACACTTTCCTCTTAAGGCTACTTGGATTTTTTCTGGATCCGTCATGGATCAGCACAAACGCTTCCGTTACTGGTAATACAACCATCTGCATCCGTTATGAACGGATCCGGTTGTATTATCTTTAACATTGCCAAGACGGATCCGTCATGAACACCACTGAAAGTCAGTGGGGAATAGATCCGTTTTTCTATTGTGTCAGAGAAAATGGATCCATCCCCATTGACTTGCATTGTGGGTCATGACAGATCCGTTTTGGCGATGTTAAAGGTAATACAACCAGATCCCGCGACGGAAAGAAAACAGCAGCATGCTGTGGTCTGCTCTCCGGTATGGGAACGCAAACCAAACAGAGCGGAATGCTTTTTGGAGCATTCCGTTCTGTTCAGTTACATTTTGTCCCCATTGACAATGAATAGGGACAAAACGGAAGTGTTTGTTTCCAGAATTGAGATTCTATGACGGATCTCAATACCGGAAAATAGAAATGCTAGTATGAAAGTAGCCTTACTTCTAAGCCATAGAGCCATGAGCAGAGGTTTAGATCAATATATGACTAATTATACTGGATCTTTTCCCATAAAACAATATATCTGCTCCTGCCCCATTACATACTGCCTGCATTTTGCAGTATATCTGTTCTTTCCAAATGTTAAAATAGAAAATGGTGTCCAGTGCAGCTCTTAGGCCCCGTTCACACAGGATGGTGTCCAGTGCAGCTCTTAGGCTCCGTTCACACAGGATGGTGTCCAGTGCAGCTCTTAGGCTCCGTTCACACAGGATGGTGTCCAGTGCAGCTCTTAGGCTCCGTTCACACAGGATGGTGTCCAGTGCAGCTCTTAGGCTCCGTTCACACAGGATGGTGTCCAGTGCAGCTCTTAGGCTCCATTCACACAGGATGGTGTCCAGTGCAGCTCTTAGGCTCCGTTCACACAGGATGGTGTCCAGTGCAGCTCTTAGGCTCCGTTCACACAGGATGGTGTCCAGTGCAGCTCTTAGGCTCCATTCACACAGGATGGTGTCCAGTGCAGCTCTTAGGCTCCGTTCACACAGGATGGTGTCCAGTGCAGCTCTTGGGCTCCGTTCACACAGGATGGTGTCCAGTGCAGCTCTTAGGCTCCGTTCACACAGGATGGTGTCCAGTGCAGCTCTTAGGCTCCGTTCACACAGGGTTTTTTTGTTAGCTGAACTTGGCACAGAATTTGCACAAAAAATGAATCTGCCTATTTTATTTTATTTTTTGAGATTCCGCTCTACATCTAATGAGGCTGTGGAACGCAACATGACCTTTCATGGCACAGTATCCAGACACTGCTGGAAACCACGACAATCAGTGAGGTTAAAACACGAGTGGGTCCACAGCATTCAACTTGAAAGACCACAGCAGAAACCGCAGAAGGGTGGATTGACACAGTGATTGCAGTTTTTTCTGCACATTTGCGTTTTTTTCTTTTGTAGCTATTTTTGCATTTGCTGTTTTTGATGCAGAACACACTTCTTTTTTTTTTTGCTACTGGTGTCTTTTTTATCTCTGACCTTTTTTAAATATTATTTTTTTTAAATGCAGCATGTTAAAGCAATGACCTTTTTTATTATTATGTCCTCCGTAGGGGAAAAAATCTATTCAAACGTATTAACGCAACTAAAAAATCCATAAAAAAATGTCCCTGGCATAGGGAAAAAGCAAGCAGTTTTTGTGGCATTTTTTAGTGGTAAAAGAAACACCAGAGCAATCTTTTGTGTGAAGGAAACCTTTTAAAGACCGTCAAGTAGTTTACCTATTATTGGCATATTACACAGCAGACGTCTATGGATCCATCTGCATATGGAAGCCGTCATGCACAATGGTACCATGTATTTTGGAGATACCTCTGGAGACACCATAGGGCGGCTCACAGAGTGTCTTTTCTGTTTGATGTAGTTTTTCTATAATATATTGCTGATTCTTTTCTTGCCACCCTATAAAGTGAGGAACAGCAGTATTTAAACACCCTGCGATTTTGCAAGTTCTCCCTCTTAGAAATTATGGAGCGGTCTGAAATTCGCATTGTATGTGCATTCCCATTCTGAGAGACAGAGTAAAAAAATAAAATTCAGGAACCATTGTATGATTTTTGAAGAATTTGTCTTGCACTGCTGAACATAAGTATTTGAACACCTGAGAGAATCAGTGTTAATATTTAGAGTATAGAGGTCAAACGTTTCCTGTAGTTCTTGACCAGGTTTGCACACACTGCAACAAGGATTTTGGCCCACTCCTCCACACAGATCTCCTCTAGATCTGTCAGGTTTCGGGGCAACATTGGATTTAGGTCTGGAGACTGGCTAGGCCTCTCCAGAACCTTGATATGCTTCTTACGGAGCCACACCTTGGTTATCCTGGCTGTGTGCTTCGGGTCGTTGTCATGTTGGAAGACCCAGCCATAACCCATCTTCAATGCTCTGACCGAGGGAAGGAGGTTGTTGCTCAAAATCTCACAATAAATGGCCCTATTCATCCTCTCCTTAATACAGTGCAGTCGTCCTGTCCCGTTCGCAGAAAAACACCCCCAAAGCATGATGTTACCACCCCCATGCTTCACATTAGGGATGATGTTCTTGGGATGCAACTCATCCTTCTTTTTCCTCCAAACACGACAAGTGAAGTTTAGACCAAAAAGTTCTACTTTGGTCTCATCTGACCACATGACTTTCTCCCATGCCTCCTCTGGATCATCCAGATGATCATTGGCAAACTTCAGACGAGCCTGAACATGTGATGACTTGAGCAGGGGAACCTTCCGTGCAATGCATGATTTGAAACCATGACAGCGTAGTGTTCTACCGACAATGACCTTTGAAACTGTGGGCCCAGCTCTCTTCATGTCATTGACCAGCTCCTCCCTAGTAGTTCTGGGCTGATCCCTCACCTTTCTTATGATCAGTGATACTCCACGAGGTGAGATCTTGCATGAAGTCCCAGTCCGAGGGAGACTGACAGTCGTCTTTAGCCTTTTCCATTTTCTAATAATTGCTCCAACAGTTGATCTATTTTCACCAAGCTGCTTGGCAATTGCCACGTAACCCTTTCCAGCCTTGTGGAGTTCCACAATTTTGTCTCCGGTGTCTTGACAGCTCTTTGGTCTTACCCATGGTAGTAGTTGGCGTCTGACTGTGGGGTGGACAGGGGTCTTTAAAGAGCTTAGACAGGTGCTACCAAGTTATATTAATGAGTGGAGTAGAGATGGACTTTTTAAAGGCACAGTAACAGGTATTTGAGAGCCAGCATTTTTGCTGTTTCTCAGGTGTTCAAATACTTATGTTCAGCAGTGCAAGACAAATAAATTCTTTAAAAATCATACAATGTTATTTCCTGATTTTTTTAAAAAAAAAATTCTGTATCTGAGTGGGAATGCACCTACAATGTGAATTTCAGACCTCTCCATGATTTCTAGGTGGAAGAACTTGCAAAATCGGAGGGTCCGTTCACTAGATATGCCAGCCACAAGTCCAGGTAACTTAGGTGACAATCCCTACAGGAGCTGCAGTGGCAGTCATTTCCTATTGTCACTGAGGAAGGAATAGGTTATGGCTAAGATCACAGATTTACTAGAGATTCTAGGTGGAAATGTTCATTAACCCCCTTTTCAAGTAAAAATGCTCTGTTTAACCCATTGTTCAATGTCACATAAATCTCCTGACAGAGTCAGAATATGAGGTAATAGCTCCCAGGCAGAGTCAGAATATGAGGTAATAGCTCCCAGGCAGAGTCAGAATATGAGGTAATAGCTCCCAGGCAGAGTCAGAATATGAGGTAATAGCTCCCAGGCAGAGTCAGAATATGAGGTAATAGCTCCCAGGGTTGCATGCCAAACCCTTTATTCGTAGGTAAATTAGGGAGAGGTTCTTCTGTTTACATCACTATGAAAAAAAAAAAGATATACATTTTTCAGGTCTCCGACCTCCAGCACTCCACATGCTGGAAAATTACAATGCATATATCACCACTAGTATCCTAATGGTGAACTGGATGGTGGGGGTTGTAGTTTGGTGCAGCAGGAGTTGCAGAGTACATCTACTAGTTGTACAAAGTTCTCAATTTAGCTGTATTTTGTATTCAACTTGCTTATCACCTCTCCTTCCCCTTTTCCTACCCTCCCTGCTGATCATATTGCTGTACTGTGCCCCCCTGTGGATATAGCCGGTATTACATCTTATCTCTGTCTGACTTTCTTTAAAGACAGGTGAACATGCCCAATGCCACAATATGGTAAGACCAAAAAAACTTCAGAGCGCTGTCACCCTTTCTCTTCTGACACCCTTGACACAACTGTCTTAGCTGTGTGCCCCTGACTAAAGGGCTCTTCTCTCCACACCTTGTCTAGTCTTCTCTGCATGCCCTGTGGCCGCCATGTTGTATTTGTGTCTCCTCAGCTGTGAACTTTGTGGTTTATCTGTGTAATACTCTGTTTTTGTAAGCTTGTCTTACCGCTTACCACCAGGCCAGTCTGAAGTGGCCCAACTTTTCAGCAGACTAATCTGAAGAGAACAGAACGGGTGGAATTCTTGTTGAAAACTACAAAGGTTCAGGACCATGATTGATACAGCAACTGCGCATGGAAAGTCAGATACCCACAACCAAATTCAGCTTCCAACTCTGGTGAAACAGATTAAGACCACATTCACCCTGCAGTCTTCAGTATTTCAGTCAGTATTTGAAAGCCAAAATCAGGGTGCAATCCATCGGACAACAAACTTTGATGTGGTCATCAATCAGCTTCAAAGATCGTTCAGGAGAAGAGAGAGAAGCTGGAGACCAAGCCATCAGGCAACCAGTCTAAGGGGTCTCACTGTAAACCACATTCTGCAGCTGGCTATGTACTGTAAAACATAAAAGCTCCAGAAACTAAACAAACTAAACATTTTTAAAAACCTACAAAAATCATATTAAGGTAGACATAGATTTGCCTTGAACTCCCTCTAATTGGGCCTACAAGTGTGAAAGTGTTTTTTTTATAGTGATGAGCTATCCTCAGGACTGGTGGTGGTCTGACTCTTGGTGCCCCCACCAATGGACTGTTTGAGGAGGTCCCAGTGCTCCAGTGAATGCTGCAGTAGCTGTGCATGGTATTGCTGCTTAGTCCTTTTCTCTTGAATGGAACTAAGCTGAGCTTAGACCAGTGACTGATGAATGTAATGTAAGCTGTGAGGGCTGTCTTCAAGCAGCTGATTGGCGGGGGTGATGAGAGTCGGACCCCCACAGATTAAACAGTGATTACTTAGGCTACTTTCACACTAGCGTTTCTATTTTCCAGTATTAAGATCCGTCATAGGGTCTCAATACTGGAAAAAAAAAACGCTTCCGTTTTGTCCCCATTCGTTGTCAATAGGGACAAAATGTAACTGAACAGAAAGGAATGCTCCAAAATGCATTCTGTTCCGTTCTCATACCGGAGAGCTAGCCGCAGCATGCTTTCCGTCCTGGGATGACACAATAGAAAACGGATCCGTCCCCCATTGACTTTCAATGGAGTTAATGACGGATCCGTCTTGGCTATGTTAAAGATAATACAACCGGATCCGTTCATAACGGATGCAGATGGTTGTATTATCAGTAACGGAAGCGTTTTTGCTGAACCCTGCCGGATCCAGCAAAAACGCTAGTGTGAAAGTAGCCTTAGGCTACATACACACGAACGTATCTTGTTTCCGTGTCTGTCCCATTTTTTTTGCGGATAGGATGCGGACACCGTGTGCTGTCCGCATCAGTATGTCCGTTCCGTAGCCCCTTGTTTTGCAGACAAGGATAGGCATTGTTACAATGGATCTGCAAAATAACGGATGACATACAGATGTCATCCTTTTTTTTGGGGCGGAACCGCAATTTGCGGACTGCAAAACACATAGGGTCGTGTGCATGTAGCCTTAATCCACGGATGACGTCCGTGTGTATTCCGTTTTTTGTAGAATAGAACAGCTGGCCCCTAATAGAACAGTCCTATCCTTGTCCGTTATGCAGACAATAATAGGACATGTTCTCTCTTTGTATGGAACGCAAAATACGGAACGTAAACGGAAAAAAAAAAATGTTCGTGTGTGTGAGGCCTAACTCTCTATAGGGGAGATTCTTAATGAGGGGAATTTTTAGTCTGCACTGCAATCAAACGTTATGATGTTTGATACTTTTGGTGCATCTTTACGTCTAACCCCCCCCCCCCCCCTCTTTACTGGAGGAAGATTGAGACAATTTTTGTGACTTTTAAAAAAGTTATAGGGGCTCATTTATTAAGGCCTCATGCACACGACCGTTGTGTGTTTTGCGGTCCGCAAATTGCGGATCCGCAAAACACGGATGGCGTCCGTGTGCATTCCGCAATTTGCGGAACGGCGCGGACAGCCATTAATATAACTGCCTATTCTTGTCCGTTTTGAATAGGACAGGTTATATTTTTTTTTGCGGACCACGGAACAGAGTAACGGATGCGGACAGCACACTGAGTGCTGTCCGCATCTTTTGCAGCCCCATTAAAGTGAATGGGTACGCATACAAGCCGCAAAAACTGCGGCTCGGATGCGGACCAAGACAGCGGTCGTGTGCATGAGGCCTAAGACTGGTGTTTTCCACGCTAGTCTTAACTGTGTCTGTACTGCTGAAGGAACCATCAAACTTAGGGCTCGTTCACTCAGCTCGTGTGCTGCCCGTTGCCGTATTGCGGACCGCATTTGCGGATCCGCAATACACGGGCACCGTTCTGTGTGCATTGCGCACTGCACTTTGCAGTCCACATGAACATGCAGTCGTGTGAACAAGCCCTTATGTGGTGGAGCAGGCCTCTACATAATTTTCGCACTACCTTTAGCAAGTCGTCCAGCAGACTTAAATCTACACCAGCTCCCTTTCTGGCGCAGATTTAAGCCATTTTCTATGCCAAAATCTGTATTTTGTGGATCACGGAGTTCACACAGCCGGTGCCCGTGTATTGAGAAACCGCAATACGGGCTCCACGGCCATACAGTTGTGTGAATGAGCCCCAACTGATGGAAATAACTAACCAAATAACGGAAGTGTGTGTGCTGACCATGGCCCTATTGCGGCCCGCAAACAGCGGGTCCGCAATACACAGGCACCGGCCGTGTGCACACCTCATCACAAATGCGGACCTATTCACTTGAATGGGTCCGCAATCCGGGAGATGTGGTGCGGTGCGGAATGGAGGCACGGATCGGAAGCCCATGGAAGTACTACAGAGTGCTTTTGTGGGTTTTCTGTCCGTGCCTCCGGACCGCAAAAAAGTAGTGCATGCACTACTTTTATGCGGTGCGGACAGTGGGATGTGGATCGCGGACCACATTCAAGTGAATAGGTCCGGGATCAATATCTGATCAGTGAGGGTTCAACACTGGGCACCTCAACTGATCAGCTCCTCACAGGCTGATTGATGGGGGTTCTGGCAGTCCGACCCCCACCAATGAGATATTGATAACCTTTCCTGTGGATAGGGCGTCAGTAACCCCCGGAAGACCCTCTTAAGCTGAGCCATCAGAATTCCCTGATTTGAATAGATTTTACCTGTGCAGATCTAACATTTGAAATATGTGTTTGTTAATATGACATGTATTATAAGAATAGATGATAACGTTTGTTCTGTCAACAGAATACAGCACAATACCATTCTCTTATGGAGAAAAATACTTTCAAATTTGAATTGGTTTCTTCATTACATTCTAAAAGCCTTTGCTGGAACCTGGAATTTGTCATTTTAATTTGTGCCAATTGAAAGAACAGTCTGTGTAGGACGCCCATGGCTACCTACATGGAGCCTAATGGGGTGTTGGGGTGTATGGTGGAGTAAGCAGAGCTCGGGTCCTGATGTTCTCAACAAGAAATCCAACCAGTCTGTTCTCTAAACCCTTGATGTCCTTTGTTTTCCTCTTACTTTTGCAGATTATGAGTTAATGGGAAGGAAAGTTTTACATCAGAGATAGAAAGTTATCATTCTCACCAGGTGTATAGATAATCTTGTCATATCTGTCCCACCTTTCAAATAAGACCCATTTAACCTTCCAACCTTGCTTCTCCAAAATTTTGCCCAAAAGTTGTCCAGTATTTTTATGCATATGAGAAGCTAAAAGCTGCAGGAAGTCTTCTAGGTTGTACAGAGCAATACTGGGGGAAAAAAATCCTAAGCGTTTAGGCAGTTTAGTATTTTTTATTTTTTATTTTATTTTATAAAATATGGATATTTTAGTGGGTAAAAAATGATTGTTGCAGAGTACAGGGTCAGGGCCTACAGGGTAAGTCAGACAGGCAGTGCCTACCCAGTGACCTCCTTGATTCTGTGTAACCTAAGACCATTGTATATTCTAGCAGGGTGAGGAAAACTCGCGGATCTCCATCACCTTCTTCAGGCTTTTTCGTGTTATGAGGCTGGTGAAGCTCCTCAGTCGTGGGGAGGGAATCCGGACTCTTCTTTGGACGTTCATCAAATCTTTTCAGGTAACAAGGGCCACCTTTTCTACTTTACACTTCCCAATGGATAGATATAGCACTGCAGCCAGGGTTGCCAACCTAAAAAAAAAAATCTGGATAAATGAATCAAAATTCATTGACAGCCAACATGTTTTACGGACAAATTGGAAAACTATAGGGAACTATACAAATTATAAGTAATGCATCTCTATAGGTCAGATACTAATGCTGAACACCTTACCAGCATTTACTGGGAGCTAAAAAATGCTAAAAATTACACTCAGTGACCTGCTCAAGTACCACCAGCCTCAAAAAAATCACAGACACATCTAATTTTTTTCACAGACACTGGAAAAAAGTCCTCTATTTTTACGGACGCTCCAGGAATTTCTGGTTGCAGCCTCTTCTAAAGTTATCCCTGCACAGTGCTGCTCCGTCACCCGGCTGTGCACGTAACAAGCTGGACCCGTTCACTAAATATTAGCTGTAGACACTGTTCACGGAAAAACAGTGAAGGGTTCCCAGGTATACAGCAGTGTTGCAGCCCCTTCATTCTCAGGCTCCCAGTGCATGGACCGTCACAGATCATACAACAGTATTCCAACACTTAATAGGATGGGGACACCCTGTTAAGTAGTTTAGTTCCACTTACAAACGTGGCTATGATTATAATTTGTTTAACCCCCCAGGGACTAAGTCAACAACATCATTTATTTTTTTCATCCTCACCTTCCAAGAGCCATATAGTCATATGAGTCATATGTATTTTTTTGTTGTACTTTTTAATGCCATCATTTATAGGACATGTGCACCTTTTATGGTGAAGGGTGGATTGGCAAACATCGCCTCTTACTGGACAGACCTACGAAGGGAAGCATACTCACCTGCTTCGCGATGCTGGCTCCTTGGCTCCATGGCCTCAGTTAGGCCCCTTTCACACAGGAGAGAATTCCACGCGGGAGCAATGCTTGAGGTGAACGCATTGCACCCGCACTGAATCCGGACCCATTCACTTCAATGGGGCTGTGCACATGAGCGGTTATTTTCACGCATCACTTGTGCGTTGCGTGAAAATCGCAGCAAGCTCTATATTGTGCGTTTTTCACAGACACTGGAAAAAAGTCCTCTATTTTTACGGACTGTCCAGGAATTTCTGCAAGCAAGTGCGGATGCGGTGCGATTTTCACGCATGCTTGCTAGGAGACGATCGGGATGGGGACCCGATTTTTATTATTTTCCCTAGTAAATAAAATCTACAAAACAACCTAACCCAAACCCGAACTTCTGTGAAGAAGTCTGGGTTCGGGTCTGGGTACCAAACATGCCGATTTTTCTCACGCGTGTGCAAAACGCATTAAAACGCTTTGCACTCGTGCGGAAAAATCACACATTTTCCCGCAACGCACCAGCATCTTGTCCGGCCCTCACACGCGACGCCCGTGTGAAAGAGGCCTTACTCCACTGGGCCCCCTGGATGTAATTTTCCGGTTGCGTCATGACAAATGGCCATGCAAGGAGAGCAGGTCACTGCTGCAGCCAGTGACTGTAATACACACTATGTAATGGCATCAGAACATTTTCTAAAATGCCCATATGTGTCAGAAAATCTCTTTAATTGTGCAGTTTAGAAAAAATATATTCCTGTTTTATTGATTTCCTGACTTTGTACTTTCACCCACAGGCGCTCCCGTATGTGGCTCTCCTAATTGTTATGCTGTTTTTTATCTACGCTGTTATTGGTATGCAGGTAAGGACGCCTCTCCAATGTCTTTGTTATTTTGTCCATTCTGGAGAGTCCCTTATTATCAGCAGAGGACAAGATGGTAAGCTGAGCAGTGGGTGTCCTTCTGCTGAGAACCTACAGCACCACCACAGGACAAATGAAGGATTACACAGTGCCCACTGAAATTAATAGGCACTCCATGTAACGCACGGACGTACTAGGTCTTCCACAGCAATAGCCACTCTTTGTAGAAGGGGACCCTCCTGTATTAACCAAGAATCACTACAAGATGTTTTGTTTAGTTTTTTTCTAAACTAGACAACCTTTTTTACCTTTGGAAAAATCCACACCCACCTGCTCTATTTTGTCTCCTTGGCTTTCTTCACTGGTCTTTAAATCCTTGACTCTAAATTTTAAGATGGATGGGGTCATGTGTAGTGCCACAGCCAATGACTGGCCTCGCGTTGACGTGTTTCCTATGTAGCATGTCACTGCTGGGTCAAGTGGCAATTGGGTACATTTCACCAGTAAGGTTAGTCATGGCTGCAGCAGATCATGTCACTATGTTCATCTGGACGTTTATAGACCAGTAAACTGGAAGACTAATGAAGGCAGTGGTGGGGAGCAGGTGCATATGGAATTCTCCACAGGGTACTGCAGGCTGGGATGGAAATTGAAAAAAAAACAAAAACAATTTTTGGGAAAACCCCTTTAAGTGTTCAAACCCATTTTGGTCTCTTCAGCTGGAGGACAAACATAATTGGGTTTCTTTGCATCCCAACAGTTTAGAATTCATTGATTGGACACCATAATATTTTTATATTGTGTTTGCTCTCCATAAAAGCTGACAGTTACAGGGCTCCTTAAGATTAGTTTTATGAGGGAGACCATTATTCTCAAACCGGGAAACCCAAATAAACGATTCACCTGTTTGCAACATAACTGCAGGAGTTTTCTTCATTATTATACAAGGGGTAGGAACCCGACTTCTGACTCTGAACCCTCTCCAGCTCTGCCATGTCTGCCTTGTTCACAGGAGCCCAGAACTTTACACAGTACTACATGTGGGGGGCTCTTTCACACTTGCGTTCTTTTCTTCCGGCATAGAGTTCCGTCGTCGGGGCTCTATGCCGGAAGAATCCTGATCAGTTTTATCCCCATGCATTCTGAATGGAGAGAAATCCGTTCAGGATGCATCAGGATGTCTTTAGTTCCGGACCGGAACGTTTTTTGGCCGGAGAAAATACTGCAGCATGCTGCACTTTTTGCTCCGGCCAAAAATCCTGAAGACTTGCCACAAGGCCGGATCCGGAATTAATGCCCATTGCAAGGCATTGATCCGGATCCGGCCTTAAGCTAAACGTCGTTTCGGCGCATTGCCGGATCCGAAGTTTCGCTTTTTCTGAATGGTTACCATGGCTGCCGGGACGCTAAAGTCCTGGCAGCCATGGTAAAGTGTAGTGGGGAGCAGCATACTTACCGTCCGTGCGGCTCCCGGGGCGCTCCAGAGTGACGTCAGGGTGCCCCAAGCGCATGGATCACGTGATCGCATGGCACGTCATCCATACTCATGGGGCGCTCTGACGTCATTCTGGAGCGCCCCGGGAGCCGCACGGACTGTAAGTATACCGCTCCCCCGCTCCCCACTACTACTATGGCAACCAGGACTTTAATAGCGTCCTGGCTGCCATAGTAACACTGAACGCATTTTGAAGACGGATGCTGCTTTCAGTTCACTTGTGTTTTTCCGGATCCGGCGTGTAATTCCGGCAAGTGGAGTACACGCCGGATCCGGACAATGCAAGTGTGAAAGAGGCCTTAAGCAGCAACTGTGAAGATAAAATACCTTTTCCCTGCAAGTTGTTATTCAGATTCATGGATGACCATGTAATAATGGCAGATAACCATGACTTTCATAATAATTTGCAGAACTCTTACCTTTACTGAACTTTCAGCAGTTATTCATAAAAAAATGATCCCATTGACACTGCCCCTTTAATTGAAATAACTGTCTCTGTGCAGGTTTTCGGGAAGATTGCACTAAACGACACCACACATATTAACCGGAATAATAATTTCCAGACCTTTCCACAGGCCGTCCTGCTACTCTTCAGGTTTGTGGCACAAATGTTATTTTTCAGGGTCTGTCTGTTAGACTTTCTGTCTGTGCAGAATACATGTGGCATAGTAAACCATACGTTATTGCAGCAGCCAAAGTTTAACAATTATACTGCATTTTTGGAAATAAAATATTCCTTGATCTGCTTCAGGATAGGTCATCAAAATCAGGTTGGTGGGGCTATGACACCCCCAATCGATCAGCTGTTTCAGGCAGCCACTGTCACCGGAAACTATACAGTGGACAGGGCCAGAAGCAGAGAGGGCTCCATCCACTGTGGTGGTCATGCCAGGGTAGTGCAGCTCAGCTCTCAATGAGTGGAAGTGGGCTGCAATATGCCAGCAACGGAAACTACACAGTTGATGGAGTTTTCCATCCACTGTATAGTTTCTGGTGCCAGTGGTTTCTGAAACAGGTGATCAGTGGGGTTACCAGTTGTTAGACCCCACAATCTGATATTGATGACCTATAGCAGGCATGCTCAACCTGCGGCCCTCCAGCTGTTGCAAAACTACAACTCCCAGCATTCCCAGACAGTCTACAGCTATCAGCAGGGCATGGTGGGAGTTGTAGTTTTACAACAGCTGGAGGGCCACAGGTTGAGTTCCCTGACCTATAAGATAGGTCATCAATACCAAAGTCCCTAATAACCCCTTTAATATCCAGTTCACATCACTCTGGACATGTTAAAAATAAAAAAGAAGCATTACCCACCTCCACTGATTGTCCACAATTGTAGTTCCAACACTGCTCTGTTCCCCGCTGCTCTCCACTTCATGTCCCAGTGATTGGCTCAGTGGCCCATTGACATTCTGACATTTCTTCTTTATTGCGCTGGGGCATTGGAATGGCAGTGGCGGGGAATCGGTCGAGGTGAATAATACTTTTTTATATTTAGGCCCTTTTTCAATTTTTTCTATTCTCTCCAGAAAACCCAAATGTTTGTGTATAAAGTGTCAGTAGGAGGAAGCAGAGATGAATTAAAAGATGGTCTTGATGTTTTTTTCCTCCTCCTTCCTGGCACGCATTCCTCTACCATTGACCTGTGTCGTTCTAACAGATGTGCGACCGGTGAAGCCTGGCAGGATATCATGCTGGCTTGTCTCCCCAACAAGAAGTGTGAGCCGGAATCTGAGACTCACCAACCTGAAGAGGACTACTCCTGTGGCAGCAGTTTTGCAGTCTTCTATTTCATCAGCTTTTATATGCTCTGTGCTTTCCTGGTGGGTCTCATTCAGCCCTGTCATGCTCAGTTCTCCATCTCTCATCCAGGTCCACGAGAACTAGTCTTAAACATTGCTTTCTTTTGCTACAGATCATCAACTTGTTTGTTGCAGTCATTATGGATAATTTTGACTATCTGACGAGAGATTGGTCCATATTGGGTCCTCATCATTTAGATGAATTCAAAAGGATTTGGGCAGAGTATGATCCGGAGGCTAAGTAAGACCTACTGATATTATTATGTTGAAAACAGAATGGGGAATAGTTAGTAAATGTGTCATTTTGCTGACAGTATTGAATAGAAAAAATACCGCATTTACTACATGACATACAGTAAAATCCTGAAACTGTTGCATAGACATGTAAATTTTGGGGGGGTCATTTATTATACTGAAATACGCCTACATTTCAGGTGCAGATGGTGGCGCCGGTCTTGATAAATGTGCCACTTGGTGTTTTAGAAATGATGTTCTGCTGGTTGGCTGGGTATCATTTTTTTTGTTGGGGGAGAAGGGGTTTAAAAAAATACATCATGGTGCCTGGCCTGTTTACTACATAGCTACATAACTCCAATAGCAAAAGAAACGTACTGGACCAGGTATAATTCCTGAAAAAAAATATATGGGGCCATGCACACATTGGGGGAGATTTATCAAAACTGGTGTAAAGGAAAACTGGCTTAGTCGCCCATAGCAACCAATCGGATTCCAACTTTTATTTTTCAGAGCTTCTTTTGAAAATAGAAGGTGAAATCTGGTTGCTATAGGCAACTAATCCAGTTTTCCTTTGCACCAGTTTTAATAAATATATAAATATAACTAGCTGGAGGACCCGGCTTCGCTCGGGTATATTTAATCTATTTCATTTAACCACCTCCCGTCCGCCCATAGACTATAAACGTCCGGGAGGTGGTTCTCTATTTCTGAATGGACGTTCCTGAACGCGCCTTAAATGCGACGGTGCGGATTCCTTTAGCGGACATACACACGCACACACATACACTCAGCTTTATATATTAGATAAAGTGTTTGAGCATGTTTCTAGTCTAAAAAATACTGTCTTAGACAGTTTTATTTTATTAGTCGCATTTACTACTGAAATTGCGCCTGTTTTTTACACTGTTTTGTCCTGTTCACCTATTTAGATTTTTTAGACTAATTTTTAGACTAATGCAGAAGTATTATAACGAATGCACATGGACAGCATCCATATGTTTTGCGGATCTGTTTTTTTGGCGGACCGCAAAATACATACGGTCGTGTGCATGAGGCCTAATTCAGACGTTTTCTAACTTTTGCATCTATTTCAAGTTAAGTATGTAGGTGCGCCTTTTTTTGGGCCTCATTTAGTCATAAAAACAGTCTAATTTCTTCTCCACTCCAGGGCTAATGTACTTTTCTGCGTTTGTTTTGAGTGGTGAGTTGCGCCACATTTGGGCTGTTTTCATGGAGACGTGCGTCTACTTTCAGCTCACTTGCTCCACATTTTCATGTGTCTACTAATTAGACCAGTCTTAGGCTAAGTTTACACGAACGCGTGTCATCCGTGGCCGTATAATACACGGCCACAGTTTCGTGTGCATTCCGCATCACGGATGCGGACCCATTCACTTCAATGGGTCCGCAAAACCGGAATTGCGGAACGGCCGCACGGAACGGGACCCCTCTGAAGCACTACGGAGTGCTTCCGTGGGGTTGCGTCCCGTACTTCCGTTTCGCAAAAAGATAGAACATGTCCTATCTTTTTGCGGAATGGGCGGATCGCGGACCCATTAAAGTGAATGGGTCCACGATCCGATGCGGCTGCTTAGGCCTCTTTCACACGGCCGTAGTGCTCCCGTGGCCGTATTGCCACTTGAATGGGTCCGCAAATCCGGAGATGTGGTGTGGAACGGAACAGAAGCACGGAATAGAAACACTACGGAGTGCTTCTGTGGTGTTCCGTTCCGTGCTTCCATGCCGCAAAAAAATAGAACGGACGGATTGCGGACCCCATTCAAGTGAATGGGTCCGCGATCCGCATGTGGCTGCCCCACGGTCGGTGCCAGTGCATTGCGGACCGCAATTTGCGATCCGCAGCATGGGCACGGCCAGCACACGGTCTGCAAGAGGTAACTATAAACCTGTCATACTGAAAAAGAACCACTAGAGGTCAGACTAATGCCAGTACGCCTAGTCTAATTTATGAAGCACTTGATAAATAGTTGGCAAAAGGCCGACAGGTGAAAGAAATACACCTGTCTAATTGAAAGACCAAAAACAGGCGAGCTTAATAAATGTGCCCCTTCTTCTCATGACTTTGTTTTTAGTCTGCATCCGATGCTGTTCACATGTTCAGCAAATTATAGAACATGTCCTATTCTTGCTATCAAGAATAGCTATTTCTATAATATGAACCGAGGAAAGTGGAGGATGCACGCAGCAAGTATCCATAGGGCTTGTGCACACGAACGTATTTTCTTTCCGCTTCCTTTCCGGGTTTTTTTGCAGACCGTATGCGTAACGATTCACTTCAATGGGTCCGCAAAAACTTCGAAAGGTACTCCGTGTGCATCCCATTTCCATATTTCCGTTCCACAAAAAAGTAGTGCATGTCCTATTATTGTCCGCAAATCAGTGTCCGAGGCCCCATGCAAGTCAATGGGTCTGCAAAAATTACGGGACGCACACGGAACACATCCGTATATTATCCGTATTTTGCAGATCCATACTGTAAAAATGCTATGCCCAGCCCATATTGCTCATGTGTTTGGTGATTAATAAGATACTCTTTCCATTTCTGATCCGCAAAAAAAAGGATCGCGTATGGAGACCATACGGATATGTTTTGTGGAATAACGGAATGGAAGAGCACAATGTGGATCTGCGGTTTGCAGACTGCAAAATACATACAGTCGTGTGCATTTAGCCTAATGCAGTAAGCTTAGATCGAGTCCTGCAGTTTAGTTTAAAGTACCTGAGACAATGAAGCCATCTCCTTAGGCCTCATGCACATGACAGTATTTTTTCACAGTCCGCAAAAACGGGGTCCGTAGGTCCGTGATCCGTGACCGTTTTTTCGTCCGTGGGTCTTCCTTGATTTTTGGAGGATTCTGGCCGCGCGGAGCCAAACGGATCCGTCCTGAATTACAATGCAAGTCAATGGGGACGGATCCGTTTGACGTTGACACAATATGGTGCAATTGCAAACGGATCCGTCCCCATTGACTTTCAATGTAAAGTCTGGAGTCCATTTTATACCATCGGATCTGAGTTTTCTCCAATCCGATGGTATATTTTAACTTTAAGCGTCCCCATCACCATGGGAACGCCTCTATGTTAGAATATACTGTCGGATATGAGTTAGATCGTGAAAACTCATTTCCGACAGTATATTCTAACACAGAGGCGTTCCCATGGTGATGGGGACGCTTCTAGTTAGAATATACTACAAACTGTGTACATGACTGCCCCCTGGGGGGCCGTGATCAGGGGTCCGTGATCAGCACAATTAACCCCTCAGGTGCCGCACCTGAAGGGGTTAATTGTACTATCATATCCCCCTGTAAGAGATCAGGGCTGCCAGGCAGCAGGGGGCAGACCCCCCCCCCTCCCCAGTTTGAATATCATTGGTGGCCAGTGCGGCGGCCCCCCCCCCCCCTCCCTCCCTCTATTGTAATAATAGGTTGGTGGCACAGTGTGCGGCCCCCCCCGCCCCCCCTCTCCCTCCATTGTAATAATTCGTTGGTGGCAGTGTGCGGCGCCCCGCCTTCCCCCCCTTCCTCCCTCTATTGTAATAATTTGTTGGCGACACAGTGTGCGCCCCCCCGGCCCCCCCTTCCTCCCTCTATTGTAATAATTCGTTGGTGGCACAGTGTGCGCCCCCCCCGCCCCCCCTTCCTCCCTCTATTGTGATAATTCGTTGGTGGCTCAGTGTGCGCCCCCCATCGGCCCCCCTCCCTCTATAGCATTAACAACATTGGTGGCCATTGTGCGGCCTCCCATCTCCCCCCTCCCCCCCCCCCGATCATTGGTGGCAGCGGAGTTCCGATCGGAGTCCCAGTTTAATTGCTGGGCCTCCGATCGGTAACTATGGCAACCAGGAAGCTACTGCAGCCCTGGGTGCCATGGTTACTTAGCAATAGTACAATAGTAGAAGATTCATACTTACCTGCTGGCTGCTGCGATGTCTGTGTCCGGCCGGGAGCTCCTCCTACTGGTAGCAATGCGCCGCACAGACCTGTCACTTACCAGTAGGTGGAGCTCCCGGCCGGACACGAACATCGCAGCTGCCAACAGGTAAGTATGAATCTTCTACTATTGTACTATTGCTACGTAACCATGGCAACCAGGACTGCAGTAGCGTCCTGGTTGCCATGGTTACCGATCGGAGCCCCAGCGATTAAATTGGGACTCCGATTGGAACTCCGCTGCCACCAATGATCGGGGGGGGGGGGGTTGGGGGAGATGGGAGGCCGCACACTGGCCACCAATGTTGTTAATGCTTTAGAGGGAAGGGGGGGCCGATGGGGGGCGCACACTGTGCCACCAACGAATTATTACAATAGAGGGAGGAAGGGGGGGCCGCACACTGCCACCAACGAATTATTACAATAGAGGGAGGAAGGGGGGGCGGGGGGGGCTGCACACTGCCACCAACGAATTATTACAATAGAGGGAGGGAGGGGGGGCGCACACTGTGCCACCAACGAATTATTACAATAGAGGGAGGGGGGGGCCGCACTGGCCACCAATGATATTCAAACTGGGGAGGGGGGGGGGGTTCTGCCCCCTGCTGCCTGGCAGCCCTGATCTCTTACAGGGGGATATGATAGTACAATTAACCCCTTCAGGTGCCGCACCTGAAGGGGTTAATTGTGCTGATCACGGCCCCCTGTAAGAGATCGGGTGCTGCCAGGCAGCAGGGGGCAGTCTTGTAACACGGCTTGATTTTTTTCACGGATGTAAAACGGACATTGAAATGTGAACGAGGCTTGAATGTACACAAAATAAAAGAACCTTACAATATTCTATATACAGTCAGGTCCATAAATATTGGGACATCAAAACAACTCTAACATTTTTGGCGCTATACACCACCACAATGGATTTGAAATGAAACTAACAAGATGTTCTTTAACTGCAGGCTGTCAGCTTTAATTTGAGGGTATTTACATCCACATCAGGTGAACAGTGTAGGAATTACAACAGTTTGCATATGTGCCTCCCACTTGTTAAGGGACCAAAAGTAATGGGACAGAATAATAATCATAAATCAAACTTTCACTTTTTAATACTTGGTTGCAAATCCTTTGCAGTCAATTACAGCCTGAAGTCTGGAACGCGTAGACATCACCAGACGCTGGGTTAGATAAAAAGATAGGTTAGATTTGTGTAAAGTAGAACTGGCTTAGTTGCCCATAGCAACCAATCAGATTCCACCTTTCATTTTCGAAAGGAGCAGTGAAAAATAAAAGGTGGCATCAGAGAGAGGATGAAAATATGCAAGCCAGATGATTGATATATATCCATTTAACAACTATATATCTACTACTTAAAACTGGGACAGTTGGAAAAGGATATGGCAGATGTGTGCATTTTACTGTTCTTTGTTCCAATTTAATGCTTCATTCCCTATTTGCCTCCCTACCCAGGGGTCGTATCAAGCACTTGGATGTAGTAACACTGCTAAGACGGATTCAGCCACCATTAGGATTTGGGAAACTGTGTCCGCATCGCGTGGCATGCAAGGTAATCAAATACAAGGGAGAGGGGACATAAAATGTACATTGCATTAGAAAAGTCTTCCGACCCTCTCACTTTTTCTCGTTTTGTTATGTTGCAGCCTTTTGCTAAAATAAAAAAAATTCAAGTTTTCCCCCCAATGTTTGTGTGCATGAGCCCTTAGTTGAAACACCTCGGGCAGCGATTACAGCCTCCAGTCTTCTTGGGTATGATGCCACAAGGTTTGCACACCTGGGTTTGGGGATTTTCTGTCATTCTTCTCTGCAGATCCTCTTAAGATGAATGAGGACCGTCGATGGACAGCCATTTTTGAGTCTGTCCAGAGATGTTCGATTGGATTCAAGTCTGGCTGGGTCATTGAAGGACATTCAAAGAGTTGTCCCTAACCATACCTCTATTGTCTTGGTCCTTGTCTTGTTGGGGTCCAGAGCACACTGGATCAGGTTTTCATAAAAAATATCTCTGTACTTTGTTCCATTCAACTTTCCGTCAACCCTGACCAGTCTCCCTGTCCCAGCTGCAAAAAAACTCCCCCACAGCATGATGCTGCCACCACCGTGCTTTACTGTAGAAATGGTATTGGGCAGTTGATGAGTAGAACAGGGTTTCCTCCAGACATGACACTTAGAATTGAGGCCAAAAAGTTGGTATCATCAGACCAGACAATCTTGTTTCTCACAGTCCTTCAGGTGGGTTTTTATGTGTCTTTTACTGAGGAAATGCTTCTTTCTGGACAGTCTGCCATAAAGCCCAGATTTATGGAGTGCTGCAGTGATGGTTGACATTCTGGAAGTTTCTCCTATCTGCACACAGGATCTTTGAGCTCAGAGTGAACATTGGGTTCTTGGTCACCTATCTTACCAAGGCCACTCTCCCCCGATTACTTAGTTTGGTGGAACGGACAGTTATAAGAAGAGTCCTGGTTGTTCAGGCCACTGTGCTCTTGGGAACTTTCAGTGCAGCAGAAACTATTTTGCACCCTTCTCAAGATCAGTGCGCTCACACAATCCTGTCTTTGGCCTCTACAGGCAGTTCTTTCCTCCTCATGGCTTGGTTTTTGCTCTGATAAGCCCTGTCAGCTGTCAGATCTTATATAGACAGGGGTTTGTCTTTCCAAATCATGTCCAATCATCTGAATGTATTAGAGGTAGACTCCAATCAAGGCATGGAACCATCTCAAAGATGATCAAGAGAAATGGGAGGGCCCGTGAGGTAAATTTCAAGTGTCATAGCAAAGGGTTTGAATACCTATGTCTATGCCAAATTTCCTTTTTTCCTTTTTAATAAATTAGCAAAAATGTTCTAACATTCTGTTTTGACTCTCTCATTATGATGTATTAATTGTGGATTGATGGGGGAAGACTTGATATCTTTTTCCATTTTAGCCCAAGGCCGCAACATAAAAAATTTGAAAAAACTGAAAGGGCGTGAAGACTTTCTGAATGCATTGTACAAGTTTGTTACATGAAGAAAGCTGTGGATAAGGCAACATAACATAATGTCATGGTGATCCTGTGAGAAAAAAATGCTTCTCCCATACGTCTTGCCACTTTGCTGTTGCCTTAAACAAGACCTGTCACCATAAAATGCAAAGCAGTCTGCAGCAGCATGTTATAGAGCAGGAGGAGCGGAGCAGAGAGAAGCGAAAAGATTCAATAAAACATGTAATTGATATAGTTATATCTCAGCTTTTTCTAAACTTAAGACCTCCCCTGTGACCATCTCAATGACGGACAGCTATCTATGTATACAGACTTACACAGAGAATGCTATCTGATTCTATGACTGATCTCACCTCCCCATTTCCAAACTATACATCAGCCTGCTCAGCTCCTCCTGCTCTGTACCCTGCTACCTGCAGATTGCACTGCATTTTGTGGTGACAGGTCTTTTTTAAATGTATATTAAATCATGTGATACTTGCATGACCTATGTTTTCTCCATTACCCAGCGTTTAGTCGCCATGAACATGCCTTTGAACAGCGATGGTACGGTCATGTTTAATGCAACGCTGTTTGCTTTAGTTCGGACTTCTCTATGCATTAAAACTGATGGTAAGTGTAGATTCATTCGTGCTATACTCTATGTGTTGTAAATATTTGCTTTTCCTTTTCTTTCGACCTTTAAACCGATAGATCTTGTGTCTTAAAGGGAATCTGTCACCTGGTTCGAGCATATTAAAGTGTTACTACTGCCATGTACAATAAAATACCTTATTTCTTGCTGTAGTCTCCATTTTTTGTTTCATGGTTTCATTAGCGATAAAATCCACTTTTTATGTTATGCAAATGAGTGTCCAAGGTGCCCAGAGGGGCGTTATTATCCTAATCTGGAGCTGAGTAACTCCCCCCTACAGTGCCCAGCCCACCTTCCTTTAGAGCCCAAGCCCGCCTCTTCCAGCATAAGTAACTGCCCACACCAGAACTCTTGACCCCCCCCCCCTCCGCTATGTGATTATTTGGATGTAACTACGCCCAGAGATTCCTTGCGTCTGCTCGGTGAAATCTCACGCAGGCGCAGTACCGTGGACTGCATGCGCAATGTAGAAGCTCCTGAGGGCAATAGCTTTAAATTTGTCACTGGGCTCGGCGCATGCCCAGTGACACATTTGAAGCTGTTGCCCTCAGGAGCTTCTACATCGCGCAGGCAGTCCACGGTACTGCGCCTGCGTGAGATTTCACATAGCGGAGGGGGGCGGCGGCGGCAAAGAGTTTGGGTGTGGGCAGTTACTTATGCTGGAAGAGGCGGGCTGGGCACTGTAGGGGGGAGTTCCTGGAGTCCAGATTAGGATAATAACGCCCCTCTGGGCACCTTGGACACTCATTTGCATAACATAATCTCCACCTACCATATCTGAGAGAACTGCAGACTCAGTGGCGTAACTAGAAATGACTGGGCCCCATAGCAAATTTTAGAATGGGCCCCCCCCCCCCCCTAGCAACTTCTTCACAACCCCCTCCTCCCATGCAACTCCCACTTATGTGGCTAGTCAAGATCGCTGTCTCAGAAGAGGCCCAGCAGCCACTCCAACTGTTTTCTACAGTTTCACTGTATATAATGTAAATTTATAATACTGTTGAGGAGGGCCTGACAATAAAATCTTTCAGTCCTCCTTCTGGGTGGGCCCCTTCTGAGTTTGGGCCCCAAAGCAGCCGCTTCACCTATAGCTATGCCCCTGGGCGCTGCTCCGTTCTCCCGGTATAGGCTCCGGTATCTTCATATGTTCGGCTCAACTGGGTGGAGCCTGCCGGCATCTCCTTCTCCCAGGCTGTAGCGCTGGCCAATCGCAGCGCTCAGCTCATAGCCTGAGAAAAAAAAAAACCTCTCAGGCTATGAGCTGAGCGCTACGATTGGCCAGCGCTACAGCCTGGGAGAAGGAGACGCCGGCAGGCTCCACCCAGTTCAGCCGAACATATGAAGATACCGGAGCCTATACCGGGAGAACGCAGCGGCGCCCAGGGAAAATAGTAAGTGCAGGGAGATCCTTGGGGGCGCCGCTCTCCATGTCTGTATGCTTAGTTTAGATTTGTTATTCTAGTGAAAGGTCCTCTTTAAAGCATTTAGTAAAGCATCTGCTAATGACCAAAGGAAGCCGACAAATGATTTTCAATGATTATACAATGTTATACTTTGAGATTTATTAACATAAAACTGGAATGGACCCTTTGCAGGCATTTTTGACCATTGCATTGTCCTAATTTTAGGCTAAACATTGTTTTCATTTTGTCTTTATAAAAGAATTTCCTCAGTTTTTTTGCGTTCTACTTCACAGTGAATTTGTCAGAAAGCTATTCTGGCGGCTCGATTTGTAGCCCTTATCTCTGAACTTCTGACCACTCATGAACACTAATTTAAGCTGAATTCTTATCAGACTGATAGGAATTTAGATATAAGGAATGTTTATGAGCTGTGAGGGCTCTAGGGATAAGGGCTACCGGTGAGGCTGTCAGAGACATTTTACTGTGAAGCAGAAATAAACAGTCTGCAGATCCACTGTTAGGCCTCATGCACACGACTGTTGTTGGGTTCCATTCCGCAAAATGGGGTTCCGTTGTTCCGTGATCCGTTTCAGTTTTTGTTTCCGTGTGTCTTCCTTTATTTTTGGAGGACCACCAGACATAAAGGAAAGTAAAAAAAAAGTCTAAGACAGGTTTGCCATGCAAATGATAGGAAAAAAACGGACGCGGATTACAATCTTGTGCGCCTCTGTGTTTTTTTTAACGGTCCCATTGACTTGAATGGGTCCGCGAACCGTTTTCCGCGAAAATAATAGGACAGGTTATATTTTTTTGACAGACTGGAACCATGGATCACGGACGCGGATGGCAAACGGTGCATTAGCCGAGTTTTCAACTGACCCATTGAAAGTAAATGGGTCCGCAGAAAATCACGAAAAACGGCACAACGGACACGGAATAAAACAACGGTCGTGTGCAGGAGGCCTAAAGCCTCCTGCACACCACCGTTTTTTTTCCTCGTTTAGGGTCCATTCACACGTCCACAAATGGGTCCGCATCCGTTCCGCAATTTTGCGGAACAGGTGCAGACCCATTCATTTTCTATGGGGACGGAATGGATGCGGACAGCTCATAGTGTGCTGTCCGCATCCGCATTTGCGGAGCGCGGCCCCAATCTTCGGGTCCGTAGCTCCGCAAAAGATAGAACATGTCCTATTCTTGTCTGCAGCTTGCGGACAAGAATAGGCATTTCTATAGCGGTGCCGGGCGGGTGTGTTGCGGATCCAAAATTTGCGGGTCCGCAACACACCACAGACGTGTAAATGGAGCCTTACTGGCCGTTTTTTGCGCTCCGTATACAGAACCATTCATTTCAATGGTTCCTCAAAAAAAACGGACTGTACTCCGTATGCATTCCGTTTCCATATTTCTGTTTTTTCGTTCCGTTTAAAGATAGAACATGTCCTATTATTGCCTGCAAATCACGTTCCGTGGCTCCATTCAATCAATGGGTCCGCAAAAAAACGGAACACATACGGAAATGCATCCGTATGTCTTCCGTTTCTGTTGCGTTCTTTGCGGAACCATCTATTGAAAATGTTATGCCCAGCCCAATTTTATCTATGTAATTACTGTATACTGTATATGCCATACGGAAAAACAAAACGGAAACACAACAGAAACAAAAAACGGAACAACGGATCCATGAAAAACTGACCGCAAAACACTGAAAAAGCCATACGGTCGTGTGCAGGAGGCCTAAGGCCTAGTTCACACAAACTTTTTTTTTGCGAGTGTACAGGCTGTTTTTTTGTGTTCCGTATACGGAACCATTCATTTCAATGGTTCCGCATTAAAAACGGAATGTGTTCCGTAAGCATTCCATTTACGTATTTCAGTTTTTCCGTTCCGTTGAAAGATAGAACATGTCCTATATTTGGCAGCAAATCACATTCCGTGGCTCCATTCAAGTCAATGGGTCCGCAAAAAAAACAGAACACATACGGAAATGCATCCGTATGTCTTCCGTATCCGTTCCGTTTTTTCTGAACCATCTATTGAAAATGTTATGCCCCGTCCAATTTTTTCTATGTAATTACTGTATACTGTACATGGCATACGGAAAAACGGAAAGGAAACGGAAACACAACGGAACTCAAAAAAGGAACAATGGATCAGTGAAAAACGGACCGCAAAAAACTATAAAAGCCATACGATCATGTGAAGTAGGCCTAAGTGAAAGCTCTTGAGGAAAAATTAAAATTTTGCTATAAAAACTATGTAAAAAAATAATCTTATCCCAAAATGAGCAAAATTATAATAAAATAGTCCCCAAAAGTGGCAATAGCCTTTAAAGGGACTAGGAGCTTCTATGTATATTGATGCTATGACCAGATCTGCTTGTGCCCCCTCATTCCCATGCTACTAATTCTGCCTCCCAACAGGTAACCTAGAACAAGCTAATGAAGAGCTCAGGGCTATTGTTAAAAAGATCTGGAAAAGAACCAGCATGAAACTCCTGGATCAGGTGGTGCCCCCTGCTGGAGGTGAGATGCTCCTCATTGTTACCAGCAACCTCCCTAGACACATAGCTGTGATTCACCCGATTAAAATGCTATTTTTTATGATAGTTATTACACTTTTTCTTAATATCAGATAAGCCTTTGGTGCAATGAGGGCAACACCATTGCTCTTGTTGCATTTAAACTTCGTTCCTTTCTGTGGCCTGGCCCTCATTCGTTGTTTTTGCTGCTACCTGGCCCTGTCAATCAGCGCAGTGAGAGGGGGGCTGTCCACAGAAATGAGTGGAGCTTGGATGCAACAAGAGCAGCGGTGATGCCCTCATTGCACCAAAGGCCTTATTCGCTTATTAAGAAAAAGAATCATAACTTAGGAATGGAGCCTCAGATCAAAAAAAAAAAAAAAAACAGGGTTTTAATCAGGTGACCCACAGCTACAGTGCTGCCCATAATTATTCATACCCCTGTCAAATTTTGACTTAAAGTTACTTTTATTCAACCAGCAAGTAATTTTTTGACGGGAACCAAAAGATAATAAGACGATGTGCAAGAGGCATTATTGTGGAAAACTTCAATTTTTTATTTACATTTGAGCAAAAAGTGTCCAGTCCAAAATTATTCATACCCTTCTCAATAATCAATAGAAAAGCCTTTATTGGCTATTACATCAATCAAACCCTTCCTATAATTGCAGACCAGCTTTTTGCACGTCTCCACAGGTATTTTTGCCCATTCATCTTTAGCAATGAGCTCCAAATCTTTCAGGTTGGAGGGTCTTCTTGCCATCACCATGATCTTTAGCTCTCTTCACAGATTCTCAATTGGATTCAAGTCTGGACTCTGGCTGGGCCACTCCAAAACGTTAATCTTGTTGTCTGCTAACCATTTCTTCACCACTTTTGCTGTGTGTTTTGGGTCATTGTCATGCTGAAATGTCCACTGGTGCCCAAGGCCAAGTTTCTTTGCAGACTGCCTGATGTTGTCGTTGAGAAGCCTCATGTATTGCTCTTTTTTCATGGTACTGTTTACTGTGATTAGGTTCCCTGGTCCATTGGCTGAAAAACACCCCCAAAGCATTGGGTTCCCACCACCATGTTTGACAGTGGGGATGGTGTTCTTCAGGTTGAAGGCTTCTCCTTTTTTACACCAAATTAAGGAAATCATTGTGAACAAACAATTAAATTTTTGTTTCATCTGACCATAACACAGAAGACCCGAAGTCTTCTTCTTTGTCCAGATGAGCTTTTGCAAAGGCCAAGCGAGCTTTTGTGTGTCTTAGAAGTGGCGTCCTCCTTGGTCTGCATCCGTGGAACCCAGCAATGTGCAGTGTCCGTTGGATTGTCTGCTTTGAGACATTGCCACCAGCAGAGCCCAGATTCACCAGGATGGCCTTGGTGGTGATCCTTGGATTCTTTTTCACCTCTCTAACTATCCTCCTGGCCAGCACAGGTGTCACTTTTGGCTTCCGACCACGTCCTCTGAGATTTTCCACAGTGCGGAACAGCTTGTATTTTTTGCTCAAATGTAAATAAAAGCTGAGAATTTTTTTTTTTCTACAATAATGCCTCTTGTACATCGTCTTATTATCTTTTGGGAGACACCTATGTCATTTCCCGTCAAAAAAATACTTGCTGGTTTAATAAAAGTAACTTTAAAGATATTCTGTCACCTCGTTTTAGCCTATAGAGCTGCGACATGCACGGCTAAATCGCCGCTAGCATGTCTGCAATATACCTGTCCCATAGCGCTGTGTGCTTTTATTGTGTTTAAAAAAAGATTTTATAGATATGTAAATGAGCCTGATAAGGAGCCCAAGGGGCTGTACTAAACTTCTTGGAGCCCAGCCATGCCCCCTTGTGAAGGAGCCCAGCACCTCCTGCGTCCTCCGAATCTCCTCCTTGCTCACAGTAAGATTGCCGTAATCTCGCAATACACAAGCTCGCGCATGCGCAGTTCCTTCCCTGAGGCTGATGGCAGCACAGGGAAGGAACACTATACCGCACTGCACATGCGCGAGCTCGCGCATCCCGAGATTTCGGCAATCTAACTGTGAGCAAGGAGGAGATTCGGAGGACGCAGGCGGTGCTTGGCTCCTTCACAGGGGGGCTTGGCTGGGCTCCAAGAAGGTTAGTACAGCCCCTTGGGCTCCTTGCCAGGCTCATTTACATATCTATAAAATCTTTTTTTAAACACAATAAATATGTTGTATTCTGGACACTCACCTACGATAACCACCATTGTTTTCCTCACTTAGACGATGAAGTTACTGTTGGAAAGTTTTACGCCACATTCCTGATTCAGGAATATTTTCGGAAATTCAAGAAACGCAAAGAGCAAGGATTGGTAGGAAAACCTTCCCAGCGCAACGCTCTCTCGCTGCAGGTACTTGTCATTCCACCCATCGTCCTGGGCAGGATGGATGCAGGTTACAGTATGTAGAGTCTGTTAGATCGGGAAAACTGTACAGTCAGAAGAATATTCTCAGTCTGTGGGCAGTCACCCCCTCGGCAGGGCGCTCTAAGTGTGCCATAGTGTCAAAGAAGCGTGTAGCTACTGTAGATGCCGCTTTAGGATTTATATGTACAGTCATTAAGATGTTGTTCATTGGGTTAGGGTACTTTCACACTAGCTTTTTGGTTTTCCAGTATTGAGTTCCGTCGCAACTGATCACAAAAAAACTGATCAGTTTTATCCTAATGCATTCTGAATAGAGAGCATACCGTTCAGCATGCATCAGTTCAGTCCCTCTTACGATTTTTGGACTAAGAAAATACCGCAGCATGCTGCAGTTTTCTCTCCGGCCAAAAATACTTAACACTTGCCGGAATGCCGAATCCGGCATTAATTTACATCGAAGTGTATTAGTGCCGGATCCGGTATTAAGTATTCCAGCAAAACTGCATGCGCAGACCTTTAAAAATGCAAAATAAATTTATACCGGATCCGTTTTTCCGGTATTTCAATGCATTTGACAGATGGATCCGCATCAGTTTGTGTCCGGATTGCCGTCGGCGACGGAACTGCCTGCCGGAATCCTCTGCCGCAAGTGTGAAAGTACCCTTATACAGATATTTCCCACTGTATGCAGCGTGCTACAGACTCTATAGGACATTGATGGCGAACCTATGGCACGGGTGCCAGAGGCAGCACTCAGAGCCCACTCTGTGGGCACCCACAACCTGGAAAAAGTCTATGGTGTACCAATATGCCTTAGACGTTTCCTGCATTCATCAGCGCAGGGCGCACTATGAACATCACAGGCAGCGCACTGAATGTAGGCAGGCTGTTATAGCTAAATTCTAAAGTACATTGACGATATACTATATAGGACTGTAGTCAGGTTACATTGCCGTGTTGGCACTTTGTGATAAATAAGGGGGTTTTGGGTTGCAGTTTGGGCACTCGGTCTCTAAAAGGTTCGCCATCACTGCTATAGGACAATTTATTCTATATACCGTACTATGCATCTGTTTTCACATTGTGTCAATATAGATATGTATAGGCACATGTATGTTTCATATTTTTTCAATTTCGCCCATTAGATAATGGATTGCTAACCATAACACAATACATGTTGGATATACCTCCCAAGATATAAGTGTATATACCACCTGGTCATTACCATTCTGTATATAACTGTATATACCTCCTTTTATAAATCATCCTGTTCATAAGTGTATATACTACCCTATATAAGTGTACTAGCTGAAGGACCCGGGTATATTTCATCTATTTAATTTAATGTTTGTGTGTCTTTAAAAGATATCAACACTATCCACTATAACAGTGACATCTATAGCACCCCACCCACAAAACAGTGACCTCCACAGCCCCCCACCCCTTAACACTGACCCCCCATAGTGCCCCGTCCCTTAAAATTGGACCTCCACAGAAGCCCACCCCCTTAACTTTGACCTTTACAGCAGCCTTCCCCTTTAACAGTGACTTTCACAGAATACCACCCCCTTGACAGCGACCTTCACAGGGGCCCGCCCCCTTAACAGTGGCCTTTACTGGATCTTGGGCGTGTCCTTTAGAACAGCTCACTCTAAGACAACAGCACTGTGCTGTCTGAGTGTGAGCTGCAGGGAGCAAGTCGCCCTCCCTCCCACCTCTGCAGCTGACAGAAGTTGATTTTTACCTTCATTTTTTCAATCTCTGTCGGCTGAGGAGTGGAGGGAGCGTGGCTTAGCGCGACCTAGAAGTTGATTTTTAACTTCATTTTTTTCAATCTCAGTCGGCTGAGGAGTTAGAGGGGTGTGGCCTAACCGGATCGGGGGCGTGTCCTTTTGAACAGCTCACTCTAAGACAAAAGCACTGTGCTGTCTGAGTGTGAGCTGCAGGGAGAAAGTCACCCTCCCTCCCATCTCTGCAGCTGACAGAAGTTGATTTGTACCTTCATTTTTTCAATCCCTGTCGGCTTAGGAGTGGGAGGGGGCGTAGCCTAACCAGATCAGGAGTAAAACTGTGTATGTGGAGGCCTGCGAGCCTCTATTGGCTGATAAGGGTCATGTGACCAAGCTTCTATTGGCTAATGCATTTTTGGGGAATATCTCAGGAACGGTACGTCCTAGAGAGCTGATACCTGGTCTAAAACCTTCCCGGACACCTGATGTACCTGTGTGCCAAATTTTATGATTGTAATTGCGACAGTAGGGATTCCTTTAGCAGACATACATACATACACACATACACTCAGCTTTATGTATTAGATACTACCTTGTACATTACCACAACTACCACCTTGTATATATCATTCTGTATATCCCTCCCTTTATATATCATCCTGTACATACCTGTATATCCCACCATTCTGTACATAGATGTATTTATCACCTTCTACATAACTGTTTATACCACTCTGTATGTTTTATATATCTAACACTTCCTTTATTTTCGGAGGACAATGTAGACTGGCATTTAAACGGGCCCCAAGATTAAAATGGTCTCATAAGGCTCCGTTCACATGTCTGTTTTTAATGGATCTGGCTGCCTTATCCTGAGCAAATGCCAGCTGTCGGGCTGAAACCTGGCATTTATGCCGGAAATCGTCTGGATCACCGCCGGACCTCAGTGCAGTCACTGGGGATCCAGCGGTAAAGTAGAGACTATGGCAATGTTGAATCCTGTGAGATACGACAGGCTGTTCTGTGCCGGAACAGCTTGCCGGGTCTCCTGACGGAGATGTGAACAAAGCCTAAGCCAGGGCTGTCCTTGTGTCTGGTCTCAGCTGTGTAATGGTGATGAGGAGCTAACAAATCTCGGCCCTGGCTAGTAGCCCAGATGTTTGTGGTTCCCCTCAGGCTGGGCTGCGCACGCTGCATGATATCGGGCCTGAGATTCGCAGAGCTATTTCTGGAGACCTGACTGCAGAGGAAGAGCTGGACAAAGCCATGAAGGAAGCCGTGTCTGCAGCGTCAGAGGACGACATCTTCAGGGTGTGTAGGAAATGTCGCTATTGAATGCGCTGGACGTACTTCTGCATGAGATTTGTGGGTAGCACTGGTAGACTCCACTCTGCTGCAGTATGTCCAGTTCTCTTGATTACTCACATCTGTTATCTCAACAGCATACAAAGCTATAACTTCTAAAATCTACCATTCTCTAGATCTGTCCTGCTGTAATCTTGCATGTGTCATTTTATAATTCTCTGTCTGTAACTTTGTATATAACATTATTACCCAATGGGGTAGATTTACTAATAATGTCTAACTTATGACTATCTGAAAGATTTATCACAGTGTCTGATGCTGGATGATAAATCTGGTGGACTGTCATTTATTAAACAGAAATACGTCTAAATTAGGTGTATTTCTGGCGCAGATTGCGCCGCAAAGGTCCTGTGACATCTCCCCGCTCACACCAGGTCTAAAAAAGTGGGCGTGGAGCGAGCGGGGAAGGGGACCAGGCCGCCAGGCCCGTCTCATTTACCCTATTCTACCCCTGTTTTAGGCGTAGAAAAGGGTCTAAATGTAATACAGCTAGGAAACTCTTACATTTAGAAGCGGCGATGGATTTGCCGAAGTTATGTTGAGGCCGGTGCCTCTTCACAACTCCCGCAAATCCACCACCAGGTATAGAGGTTTATTAAGACTGGTGTCTAAAACGCCCATCTGAATAAATCTGCCCCTAAGTTTTTACCACCTATTAGTTTTGTGCCAGAATCGTGCGTCTGAATTTTGGCGCAAGTTCAGCCCACCCAAAACAACACTATTTATGCCGCTAAGCCATGCCCGCTTTCCCGTGTTGGCCGAGGCAAAATGAAAAGTGTCTGTGACAATAAATATGAAGCACAGCCTCTGCACCAGAATTTGGGCACAGTTAAGCCAGAATTCTGTGCATGTGCAATAGTAAATCTACATCCGTATCATTCTGAAACTATGGGGGAAATTTATCATGGCCTGCATCCAGAATTCTGACTTAAAAAGGTTGCAAAATAGGGTCTTGAAACTTTTGGGGCTCATTTGAGCTGAAATTTAACATTTTGCTTTTTTACACTGCACACTTCAGTAGGTGGGAGAGAGGACGTAATTAGCCTGCCGAGCTGGTATAAGTCAGATTTATCAATAAAATTGTCACAATCTTATTCCAGTAAATGGTGGAATAACATCTCCAAAGTAGTTTCAAATTGTGCAACATTTGACATATTCGGCACATATTACGGCAACAAAGGCCCCTGCAAAACTGACTTTCAAGATAAATCTCCCCCATTGTTTCTGCTATTCTACAACCCTCTTTTTACAAACATCCCATATCACTGTACCAAACCCCTACATTGTATTTTTAACCCAATATTTCTCCTTTGGACCTTGTATATCTAATGTTTTCTTCCCCCATTTATCCTTCCTCCTACAACACTATACTGAGCTGTATATAGATCACTATTTTCACATCTTATAACAAAGCATGACTGATTATTATTCAGTGTGTTTCATTACCAAAGACTGTATCTATCATGTGTAACATTGTACATGAGCTTGTATAATGGTGTCACTCATCCAGTCATTGTTGTGTCACATTGTATCACTTATTCTGCATCACTGCATCTAGTAACATTGTAGCACTGCTCCACTTAGTACAACTGCTCTGATAACATTGTATCACTCCTCTACATAGTACAAGGGCTCTGGTCGCTTTGCATCTTATCATGGTTGTTTCACACTGTACCTGGTAACATTGTATCTCTCCTCCACCTATTACACCTTCTCTGGTAACATTGTATCTAATCCGGGTGTATCATGGTCCTGTCACATTGTATCGCTCATTCGGTATCATTGTACCTGATAACATTGCATCACTCCTCCACCTATTACACCTGCTCTGGTAACATTGTATCTGATCTTGTTGTATCATGGTGCTGACACTTTGTATCATTCATTCTGTATTATGGTACCAAGTAACATTGTATCACTCCTCTACCTATTAAACCTGCTCTGGTAACATTGTATCTAATTATCTTGTATCACAATCCTGTCACATTGTATCATTTATTCCCTATCATTGTACCTGGTAACATTGTAACTAATCCTCTTGTATCACGGTCCTGTTACATTGTATCATTCATCCTCTATCATTGTACCTAGTAACATTGTATCACACCTCTACCTATTAAACCTGCTCTGGTAACATTGTATCTAATCCTCTTGTATCACAGTCCTGTTACATTGTATTATTCATCCGCTATCATTGTACCTAGTAACATTGTATCTAATCCTCTTGTATCACTTTCCTGTTACATTGTATCATTCATCCTCTATCATTGTACCTAGTAACATTGTATCACGCCTCTACCTATTAAACCTGCTCTGGTAACATTGTATCTAATCCTGTTGTATCACGGTCCTGTCACATTGTATCATTCATTCTGTATCATTGTACCTGGTAACACTGTATCACTCTTCCACCTAATAAAACCTGCTCTGGTAACATGGTACCTAATCCTGTTGTATCATGGTCCTGTCACATTGTATTGCTCATTCTGTATCATTGTACCTGGTAACATTGTATCATTTATCTACCTATTACACCTGCTCTGGTAACATTGTATCTAATCCTGTTGTATCATGGTCCTGTCACATTGTATTGTTCCTCCACTGAGTAAACTTGCTCTGGTAATTGCATCTTATCCTGTTGTATCAGATTAATACTGTGTCCATTGACCGGTAACAGCAAGTCTAGCGATACTGGTCATATGTCACCTTCCTGTAGGTTGTAAGAATTGGCTCTAACGCCTTAGGCCTCATGCACACGACAGTTGTTTTTCTCGGCCTCCATTATGTTTTTTTTGCGGATAGGATGGGAACCCATTCATTTCAATGGGTCAGCAAAAAAATGCTGATAGTTCATCCGTTTGTGTTCCGCGTCCGTTGTCCGTGTATAGTGCATGTCCTACTTTTTTCACATTTGCGGACAAGGGTAGGCATTTATTACAAGGGATCTGTGGGAAAAAATGGATCCTCCCAAAAAAACGGATACCACATCAGTTTTTTTGGGGGCGGACGCACAAATTGCAGACGCAGAAAAATACTCATGTGTGCATGAGGCCTTATTCACACATCAGTCTTTGGTCAGTGTTTTCCATCAGTGATTGGGATTCAAAACCAGGTGCAGGTCAGAAACACAGAACAAGTAGAAATCTTTCCATTATACCTTATCTCTCCACTCCATACTCTTTTGCTCCCAATCACTGAACTGAAGGAAATCACTGATCAAACACTGACTGTGTGAATAAGGCCTAATCACAGGAGAATCTGAAGGGCTCATGCGAAAAGCCGTAAAGAGGTCGCAGATCCCTGGCCGAGTGCACGCCACCATTTATTTTTTAACTTCTGTAGAAATGTCCTATCTGCAAAACGGACAAGAATAGGACATGTTCTATCCTGTTTGCGGGGCCGCAGAATGTACGTGGGGATGCAGACAGCGCACTGTGTGCTGTCTGCATTTTTGCGGCCCCACTGAAATGAATAGGTCCGCATACGATCCCAAAAAAATGCATATCAGATGAGGATCTAACATACGGTCATGTGCGTGAGCCCTATATTACTTTTTTTTTTTATGACTTGACATGGTAGCTACCAGTTTCAAAGCTTGTAGATCCATGACTGAATTCCCAGTTGTTCCAATCAGTGGTGACACCTACTCTCCCCAAAATACTATACATAATTCATTGCTTTACATTAACTCAACTGTCCATTACTAAGCATACAAATCCATTAATTAACTATCATGTGATCGTTTCTGTCAGTGAAAATGTATTTCTAATCCTGCAATTGTCTTGTCTGTTATTTTTAATAGATCCACGTTGTTCACGATTAATAGGGCATCTGCGTCATGTCTATTATGTCTCCTGTGGTCTCTGCATTACTAGGAAATATAAAATACAAGTTGCCTTTTATAAAATATACATGGAAAGTGATGCAGAGGGTACTTTGCCTCTCATAACTTATAGAGAAATTGGTTTCTGCCCGAGTGGCTGGGAATCAGACATAGAAGGGAACAGAATTGTAGTCAGCTTAACCAATGTGAAGTATGCTATCCAGTGTAAGATTTAGTAAAGTATCAATTGTTAAATGGCAATTAGTATTTTAGATTGTTGCTAATGTTCCTCTTTATCTGTGATTTTTGGGCCCTGTGCTAATTCCTGCATCTTCTTTTGTGTGTCCTCCATCCCTCTAGAGAGCAGGAGGTTTGTTTGGGAATCACGTCAGCTACTACCAAAGTGAAGTACGAAGTGCGTTCCCACAAACCTTCACCACACAACGACCGCTTCACATCAACAAGACTTCTGGGGGTCCTGGGGACCTTGATTCCCCATCTCATGAGAAGCTTGTAGACTCTAACTTTACTCCAAGTAGTTACTCATCTTCTGGTTCCAATGCCAACATCAACAATGCCAACAATACAGCTTTGGTACGTCTTCCCAACCTGCTCCCATTCCAGAGCACCATCAGCACTGTAGAAGGACAGAGCTGCCCAGTTCGTACTCGTGGATCATGGAAACTTGGTTCCAAGAGGTAAGACTGAGCTGGGAATAAAAGGTGGCATCTTGGTTATGAGATAGTCTGCTTGGGCTCTTCAGGAGAAAAGGCACTGTAAACCACCATAACCAGCCCGGTGACAAATCTGTGCACCTGGATTTTTTCCTGTATCTCTGAAGGTGTCTCCACCATCTCAATATGACAGTCTTTCTGTTTTCCTTTACCGCTGACCCAGGACATGTCATTGTGAGACCTGGGGACGGTAGGTTCCACACTTATGGAGCACTTGTTTCTGAAGGGGAATTGTATAGTATACATTTTAGAGACCTAAGTTGTTAATAATGTCTTCCCTTCACAGCTCAGTGTCCAGAGACAGTCGTCTGCCAATCATATGTCGGGAGGAGGCATCACAAGATGAGACATATGATGCCGGTGAAGAAGTGGAGTACAGTAGTGAGCCCAGTCTGCTTTGTTCTGACATGTGAGCTGAGACTTAACTCAATACTACTATATGTACAATGAGATATAGCTAATAATAATAGGCAATTATAAGCAATTCAACTATACAACACATTGAGGCAAATAGATTTAAGGGTCATATCCCAAGAATAAAACGCTAATAACTGGCACATATGTATATGCAAAAGATACTACTTCCTAAACTGGGATAAGATCTTACTATGATTCCCTTTTATAAAGGGCTGGGCTGAGAATTGAAAAGATCTAAACCGACCTTCAGCCCGATTAACCGATGGCAATTTGTCTGTGTTGGTTAATTTGTTTTGGTTTTGTGACGTCATCAGGGGGCCATGCCAGGCGGTGTGCCACGGGAACATACTGTGTAAATGGTGTGCTGGCGCTCTCCTCTGCCAGCAGTCCACCCGTGTGTCACTTTCATGTTGTGCCTATCATCTAATAATCCTTATCTCTAAATTACTAAGATGTCATAAACACTTATTAAAGACCACATGCTTATCAGTAAGATAAAGATTGAGCTTTGAGTGTTTATAAGGTCTGAGAGCAGAGATAAGGAGCCCCTAGGCTAACTATCTAACAGAGCTGAGAGAAAACTCAGATCCTGCTAGTAGAAGATCTCAGCTCTGTTCAGAGAAAAAGACTCCATATTCTTAATAAAAAAATAATTTTAGCTCATAATGAGTACAATGTAATAATAAAAAAATGCCCCCAAAGGTGTATAAAGCCTTTAAGCATATATACATCAAGTACACAATAGAGATCAAACATCGCCTTTAAAAAAAAGAAAAAGCGCAGAACTCAAAATATGATCAAACCCATGCTAAGCACCCCAAGCCACACCCCAAATAATGGTTCTATAATCGAAATCGAGATTACATGTTCAATTAATTATGATTTTATTTTTGTCATAATCGCCCAGCATTACTTCCTAGATTTCCAATCATCAGCCAATGATCATGACAGTGGGAGCTAGCAATTTGTTAAAGTATGTGGTCCATGAATGAATGAATATCTGAAATCCTCCATGTACCCTACAGGTTTTCTGATCGAGATGAGGAGAGTCGTCAGTTGACACCATCAGAAGGAGAGATGGAGGGAGGGTTGTGTCCATCTCCTAAGAGGAGCTTCCTGCGGTCAGCCTCACTAGGTAATCACATATTTATAAGGCTGGGGGCTACATATAGACTTTTTGAAAGGCTACTTTTCAATTTTAGGTTGAGACTACACCTAAGGCTAAACAAAACAAAATATCTGTGAAATCACTGTCAATAGGGAAGGCACTGAGTAGCTTGAGAATCTCTGTAAAATCGCTGCAACCAAGTGAGTAGCTGGAGCTATTTAATCACTAGAGATTCAGCAGCAATTTCACAGCAATTTTAGTGGCAAGAAATATTCTCCCTATGGACAGCAATTTCACAGATTTTTTTGCAGTGTAACAAAAAAGTCTAGGTGTAGCCTCAGCCTCAGCCTTAAAGGGCTTGTGCAAGAATGAGGGGAGGGGGGGGACTGGCTGGACCTGTAAACGGGAGCTCACTTACCTGCTTACTGGCGCTGTCTCCCTGCTCCTTCTCCTCCGGGTCTGCAATGCTGCGCTGGGCTCCCTTGCAGAAAACATCCTTTTTGACATTGCTGCAGACAGCCGTGGAGGTGACTAGATTCCCTTGCATAATTTTTGACGGTGTAAGGGGAACCCTGTACTGCCGCAGCCAGGGATAGGCTGCAGGCACCATCAAACTGGATGTTTACTGCGAGGGAGAAGGAGCAGGGAAGCAGGTAAGTAAGCTTTCATTTACAGGTCTGGCCAAGTGGCAGGGTATGCCAAACTTCCCCCCTATTTTTGCACAACCCCTTTAAGTGACAGCTGAAGCACATAGGAATGTACTGCGTGACATGCAGCTCACAATATTCCTGTGGCCAGAAGCTATAACTTAAAGATAGCAAAGTAATGTGTGAGTACAGGGACTTATTGTGGACTTTTGGGGCTTTTAGTCCAATTTAATAAATAATGTAGAGCTGTTTATGTCCCTTATGCTTAAAACTATAAACTTGCCTGAATGGAACGTTAAAATAAAATAATAACTCTTTATTGTGTAGTAAACACAAAAATAAAAATCAAAAACTATCACTCGTAAAGAGAGCAAATCGGGCTAGGGTGCAACCCCATGTGCTGGAGGAGAAGCACTACTGTAGAGTTAATTATTTGTACTTTCTATCGTAAAAAGAGCAGCTCAAACATAGAAAAGATACCTCTCTGGACCTTATCAAACGTAGTAACACGTTGTCAGCACATAATGGCTATCGTGTTGCTATTACTGAAGAACATAAGCCTCAATGCCTGCTAGTGTACAGAGCAAGCATTTTGTTATGTGACCACTGAACTGCCAATTGGAGCCGGCTACAAGGGCTACCAGGATGTGCATCTGAACTCCAGTTGATACACCTAGCGTCCTTGTTGCGACAACTTTTCTTCAATTTCCACCCCTGCTGGCAGGCCCTGACTATCTCCCTCCTGCTCAACGCGTTTCTGTGCGGTGGTACACCCGCACTTTATCAGGAGCAGGTAAATGTTTAGTACATAGAGTATCTGGTGTTAGAGCTCCGCACAGAGTGGCAGCATATTGGTGCTATGACAGCCGTAATGGCCGCTCATTCGCCGGCTTTAAATAGTTCTGACTCCGCCCCTTTAGCGGGGGTTTGTCCACAGTTTCCTCCCGCTGCTCGGTCTCTGCCGCTGGTGTGATGTAGCGGTGCTGAGAGTTGCCGAATAATCGCACCCATGTAACAGGGGGAATCTATTGGCGGCCCTACTTCTCAGTCAACTTGGAGACACTGCAGCGTGTTTCCACAAGTAGAGGGTATATACCATTTAAGATCTTTCTGTATTTATTCATAATGACAGTCAAGTCTGCCACAAGAGTTCATTGACAGTAAGGATAAAGGGAAAAATAGCTAGCAATCAGACAGTATGTAGCATAACAACAAAGCCTTATGGTTATGACAATATATAATCCCTCATGATTGACTATTACAGTTCTCTTATCATGAAATATAATAAACCCTAGACACATATATGTAAGGCACTGTTCCTCAGTAGTGTTGAGCGCGAATATTTGAATAGCGAATATTATTTGCGAATATCGCCACTTTGAGAATTCGCAAATATTTAGAATATAGTGCTATATATTTGTTATATCGAATATTCAGCATTTTTTTTCCATCTGAACACATGATTCCTTTCTGCTTCTTGCTTGTGGGCCAATGAGAAGGAAGCAAAGTCAAGTTCACAACAATAGTGCACCAATCAGTAATCTGTAGTCAGACCTGCCAAAACGTGAAGTTGCACGTAGTGCGGAAAAAAATTCTAATCACTGCCGATTAGCGCAATCGCGAATATATTGGAGCACTTGACACTATCTGCATATAAAGCTATTGTAATGTTCTGCCATGCCAACCATTTTCTCCAGTCTCAGTCTGAAAAATGATAAAATAATCTCGAAATTCACGAATACATGACGAATATTCTACAAAATATTCGTGAAATATTGCAAATTTGAATATAGCCCCTGCCGCTCATCACTATCAGCGATGGTCAGTTCACAGTGTTCGCCAGCGAACACATGCCGGCTGCCATCTTTAGTAAGGTAGACTCACCCGTCCGGCGATGCACAGGTAAGTACTTACCTGTGCCTGTGCCGGGAGCCGGTCCGAAATCGAATGCAGTCACCGAGAGCAGGCAGTTCCGAGAACAGCCCAATGAAGGCCCCCCAGTGGCTATTCTCTGAACTGCCTGCTCCCGGTGACTGCATTCGATTTCGGACCGGCTCCCGACACAGGCATAGGTAAGGGCTTACCTGTGCAACGCCGGACGGGTGAGTCAAGATGGCAGCCCGCATGTGTTCGCCGGCGAACACTGCAAACTGACTATCACTAATCACTATTCTAGTGATTAGTGATATAATGACTGCTAACACACCTAGCAAACACTATAGACCAGGCATGCTCAACCTGCGGCCCTCCAGCTGTTACAAAACTACAGCTCCCAGCATGCCCGAACAGCTTACAGCTATCAGCCTACAGCAGGGCATTGTGGGAGTTGTAGTTTTACAACAGCTGGAGGGCCGCAGTTTGAGTATCCCTGCTATAGACTATGTATAATCCCTGATTTCATCTTTGTTCATCTTGTGATTTCATCTCACAGTACTAACATCATGAGATTATTCTGACTTGATATATCATAATTGAGCTGCTCTTTGAGCTGCTGTTTTAAAGATAGAAAGTACAAATAATTAACTCTAGTGCCTCTCTCCAGCACATGGGGTTCCCCCCTAGCCTGATTTACTCGCTTTACGAGTGCTAGTTTTTGATAATTTCTTTTGCATTTACTACACGATAAAGATTTATTGTTTTATTTTAACGTTCCATTCAGGCAACTTTATTAGTTTTTGGAATTTTGGTACATAAACTATACAATTCAAGAGCCATTACTGAATGCTGCTGTTCTCATGGATTGTTTGCAGGCAGGAGGGCATCATTCCATTTGGAGTGTCTACGGAGGTATCGGAATCAAGGAGGTGACACCTCACCTAAAGCTGTCCTGCCACAGCTGCATCTGGTGCACCATCAGGTCCGTACTACTAGTATTTCTCAGTTTTTTTCTTAAACTGTGGCAATTCTGTACTTGTAGCCTTTCTATTTCTAAATCTCTTTCCCAAACCATCCAACTAAAGTCTCTTTAATCATACGGAAAACATGAGCATCCATAAATCATTACCCTGTCAGTGAGTCTCCATGGTTTACAATTCCCTTTTTTTGAACCCTTAGGGCTCGTTCACACGACCGTATGGCTTTCAGTGTTTTGCGGTCTGTTTTTCACGGATCCGTTGTTCCGTTTTTTGTTTTCCGTTTCTGTTACGTTTTTCCGTATGGCATATACAGTATACACTAATTGCATAGAAAAAATTGAGCTGGGCATTACATTTTCAATAGATGGTTTCGCAAAAACAGAAGACATGCGGATACATTTCCGTATGTGTTCAGTTTTTTGTTGCGGACCCATTGACTTGAATGGAGCCACAGAACATGATTTGCGGGCAATAATAGGACATGTTCTATCTTTCAACAAAACGGAAATACGGAAACTGAATGCATACGGAGTACATTCCATTTTTTTTGCGGAACCATTGAAATGAATGATTCCGTATACGGACCGTATACGGAACGCAAAAAAGTTTGTGTGAATGAGCCCTTATGGGTTTTTTATTTTATTTCAATCACAGGTCCAGACTGCGCTGGAGTAAGATATAAACAATGTATAGGCATAGGCCTCTCAATAATTTGTTGCTGTCTATGCATCAGAAAAGCTAATTTACACCAGCTGTATGAGCTGGCAGAGATTTAGGCTATAATTTACACCAATTATAGTAAATCTGTCATGTTGTGGAGACGCCACACCCACTATTCATAAAAGTGACCATTTTCTGGCAAAAAGCTATTGATAAAGTCCTTCTTTGTGTCCAATGAGCAGTATATGGGTGGGGGGCACTCGACTATCTGGAACCAATGGATGATCAATGTGGTGTTGTGTCAAAATTAATATTTAATCAATCACCATATCATGCAATTCAAATCACATTAAAAAGCGCCATATAAAACAATTACATAAAACCATATGTTAAAAAAAATAGATAAATCATGCACATTACACACTTTCCTGATGTTTGCAACCACAAACAACTAAGCAAACTCAGGTAATTTTTAGTACCACTGGCACCTCATAGTAGGCAAAATGGATATCACTGTAGTTCGCCTCACTCTATATTATAAGTAGAATAATAGAGGTCAGTCCGCAATATCGACTAGGATGGATAGGTGGATATCAATCCACAATGGTGGTCTACACTGTCCGAAAAGAGGGACCGACAGCACTGTGTGGCTATGGATTTTGGTATTCACCACAAGTGCGTGGTTTTAGCTTGCTGCTAAATACGTTGGTGCAGCGTGCTGCTAAATGTATCTAAACTCCGTATGGTATAGTCAAACTGAGTGTCCAGTTAGGGCATCAACAGGTAAGTATGCACGAATGCTCAATACTTTACCCCTCCAGACGACTTGAGTTGTGATTCAATCCTCTTAGGGCAGATCAGGTCTCCATGCGGTCAGGACGCCAGGATAGTTGCGTAGCACCTTCCTGCTTGTTCCCGTGATCACCGGTCACAAGATCTGAGTTTGTCCACGTGATCCAGTAGGGGGCGGTGTCGGAGACTGTATAGGAGGCTCTATCAGCTTGTAGCTTTTGTAATAATAAGGCGCGCGCCTGCTTCGTTATTACTTAGCTGAAATCAATTGGTTCTTTAAAATCTTTCAGAACGCCATGCGATTTATGGGCTCCTTTGGGTCCTATAGCTGCTATCACCAGACGCGTTTCGGGGTCTGAACTTGCCCCTTCCTCAGTGGTCAGCAGCTTAATGAAAATCTTGTCCGTTATATAGAAGGTTTTGTTTCAATGGGGAGGTGTCCGAACTGGAGTCAGCCCATTAAAGAGCCAGAGAATCCGACCATTGGGACTCTTTTGCATTTCTATGCCATACTATATACTATATTAAAGTCACAGATAATCATAGATAATAAGTAATAGGATAGTATACAAATATCACATCAATATGAACTTTAATATAAATACAAATATAAACACTAATATAAACTATATCTAGAGAAATTGTTACACAAGCAGTTGAGAAATAAATGGGAAATCGGATCACTAAACCAATTTTTACATAGTGGCCGGATTCCCAAGGGTTTACAGCTGAGGAAAGAACCAGCTCAGGATTTAATATGCGATTCTTTCAAATCAGAATGGGAGATATTCTTGAAAGAACAATCTTGCCAACTTATAAGACTAATTATTAAAAGACAGACAGATATCCTGGAGGATATCACAAAACAACATATACATTTTGTATATGTAGCATCTTGTGGTAACATATCTATACTAATTTTTAAGCTCGCTATTTGTTTTGTGATATCTGTCCGTCTTTTAATAATTAGTCTTATAAGTTGGCAAGATTGTTCTTTCAAGAATATCTCCCATTCTGATTTGAAAGAATCGCATATTAAATCCTGAGCTGGTTCTTTACTCAGCTGTAAACCCCTTTTCTCCTTTGATTTACATCTTGCGGTCATACCACAATTCAACCACAAAGTGAAAACGCCTTAGAGGTGCTCAAACACATTAGACCAGTGATGGCGAACCTTTTAGAGACTGACTGCCCAAACCGCAACCCAAAACCTACTTATTTATTGCAAAGTGTCAACACTGAAATTTACCTGAATACCAATATAGTGTATCTTCCATGTACATTATCATTTAGCTATAATAGCCTGCCTACATTTAATGCGATGCCTCTGTTGTTCATAGCATGCCCTGCGCTGATGAATGGCAGGAGAAGTCTAAGGCATATTGGTACACCATAGACTTTTTCCAGGGTGCGGGTGCCCACAGAGAGGGCTCTGAGTGCCGCCTCTGGCACCCATGCCATAGGTTCGCCACCACTGCATTAGACTAATGGCGGCCAGACACATTCAATAGCTCTCGGCCAACAGCTATCTCTCTCGGCTCCCCACTCCACTTTAACATATGGCTAAAGTCAGTTTTAGCCAAGTCAGATTTATGATCGCCCCTTTAAGACTGTAATAAATGTGGTTTGACGGTAGCAGTTTATCCGTCAGTAAGCAGCTTTACAAAAGTCCCACGTTTTTATGAAAAAGTCGCATGTTCTATTAAAAAGTCTCATAAGATAAGCATGGTCCTCACTGGAGTGAAATTGCGACTTTTTAAATAGTCCTAATAGTAAATCTGTCTAGAGATTCATTTACATAAGAAAACATGCCTACTTTCAGAAAACTGGCGAGCATAGTGCAGAAAAAAGTCGCAAATTTGTGCGCAGTTTTAGCGTTTGGGACTTTTTTTGGGACTTTTTCATTCCATTATTCTGACCTGAGCTAATGATAAATCTGGCCCATAGACTGCAGTAATATATAGTATACTAGTGATCAGAAAATTACATGCAAAACATTTTTAAAGTTTAAAAAATATCTTTGAAAAACTACAAAAAAATACAAATTCGAATCATGTCATTTACATATAAAAATAACTAAACAAAAACAAAAATGTTTGAACTAAAAAATATTTATCATGCACTGTGAACACCATAACAAAAAGGCATAAATAAAAATAGGCAATTTGCCATTTTTTGTCACCTTGGTCCCTCCAAACAAAATTAAATACAAAGTGATCATAAAGTCTTATATACCCCAATATGGGACCAATAAAAATTACAGTCCCCCCTTTTTAGATTATCAGATCTTGTAAAACATAATAAACGATAGAAATTTGGAATCCCTGTAATTATACGGACCTGCAGATTAAGATTTTTTACATTTTCAGTATATGGTAAATTAAATGGTGACACAAAAAATACGAAAAATACGTGTTCTGCAAAAAATTTTATAAATAAGTGACTTAGGTCTTAAGGGGGTTAAACCATCTGCACTGATGTCCAGTGGTTTAATATACCTGTGCTGCATTGATTACTTATCTACAGCCTGGCACTCCAGTCCCAAAATGGATGCTGAAGGGCCAGTCCCATGTCCGTTCCGTCTTTTTTGTGGACTGTATGCAAAACAATTCATTTCAATGGGTCCGCAAAAAAAAACATGTGCATTCCGTTTCCGTATGTCTGTTCCGCATAAAAATAGAACATGTCCTATTATTGTCCGCATTATGGACAAGGATAGGATTGTTCTATTAGAGCCCGGCTGTTCTGTTCCATAAAATCGGAATGCACACGGGCGCAGATCCGTTTTTTTGCGGACCGCAAAATACATAGGGTCGTGTGCATGACCTCTAAGGCTACATTCAAGCGACCATATGTATTTTGCGGTTCGCAAAATGCATATCCGCAAAAAATATGGACATCTGTGTTGTCCGGAAAATGAACAAGAATAGGACATGCTCTATATTTTTTCGGCGGGGCTACAGAACAGACATGCGGATGCGATTGAAATCCGATCCGAAAAAAAAAAGGATTGGACACGGAAACAATATACGTTCGTGTGAATGTAGCCTAACACTGAAGACGGACGAGAACTAGTGCTTGCAGGTAGTCAGTACAGTCCATCTGAATTAGGCCTCATGCACACGACCGTATTTTGTTTCTGTGTCCGATCAGTTTTTTTTGCCGATAGGATGCAGACCCATTCATTTCAATGGGTCCGCAAAAACGGTCGTGTGCATGAGTCCATCTGAATTAGGCCTCATGCACACGACCGTATTTTGTTTCCGTGTCCGATCAGTTTTTTTTGCGGATAGGATGCGGACCCATTCATTTCAATGGGTCCGCAAAAACTGTGTGCTGTCCGCATCAGTATGTCCGTTCTGTTGCTCCACAAAAAAAATAGTGCATGTCCTATTTTTTTCTAGTTTGCGGACAAGGATAGGCATTATTACAATGGATCCGCAAAAAAACGGATCTGCAAAAAAAACTGATGCCATACGCCACGTCACCCTTTTTTTTGCGGACCGCAAAACACATACGGTCGTGTGCATGTAGCCTTAGGCATATTAAATCTTTGGACATCAGCACCAATGCTTTAGTAACAGTCTATCGCTAGCTGTTTAAAGAGGTTCTCCAAGACTGAGAACCCATAGTCAGGGGGCCAGACAGAGTGCAAAAGTAAAAAAAAGTTTCATCTCATGTGTCATGAGAACTCTCTCTGCTGCTTCCAGTCCGCACTGTCTTACATGCATGTTGCCGTGCCAGGCCAATCAGTGGCCTCAGTGGTGAACTGTGCAGGAACGGCACATAACTAGTGAGGCTCAGTGATCATGTGCCATTCATGACGCATCACCACTGAAGCCATGGATTGGATTGCACGTCACACTTATGGTTCAGCGGGGATCAGCTGCAGTGGAGACAGGAGCACAGAACCCGGTGGGCTTGTGAGAGCTGACTTTTTGCACCCTGTCTGACCTCCTGGCCATGGCTGCCACTTTCCAGCAAAGGAATCTAGGTCAACTCACCATGTAATGGACAGGAGATGATCCAGCAGGGAGTTATGTTTGTTTCAGGATGATGCCAATAATACATCTTCTACGTTTACAGGCATTAGCAGTAGCTGGCCTCAGCCCTCTACTACGAAGGAGTCACTCACCAACAGCATTTTCACGCCTCTGCTCCACACCGCCTGCCACACCCTGCTCCCGAGGGTGGTCGCAACAGACTGTGCCAGCACTGAGGCTACAAGGAGAACCAGGGCCCAAAGACAGTTTAAACAGCAGCTTCCCTTCCGTGCACTGCAGCGACTGTAACCTCGGCCGAGACCGACCAGCCTCCCTCACAGTTCCTCGCCACTCGCGAGACCAGAGGCGGCAGCACCACGGCAGTGCAAGCAGTTTGGTGGAAGCGGTAAGGTGATCGATGACTTTAAGAGTACCTCTAAATGCACCCACAAATGTACATAAAAAGGACTAAATCCTAATCAGATGTTCGGGTTAAGATTTGTTTGTATCTGCTGAATACACTAGAATATTACATTGATATTTTTTTTCTCTGTTTTTGGGTCATGAAGGTGCTGATCTCTGAAGGTTTGGCGCAGTTTGCTCAGGATCCCTGCTTCTTGCAGGTGGCAACACACGAGCTGGCAGATGCCTGTGACATGACGATAGAGGAGATGGAATCTGCAGCTGACAGCTTCTTGAATAGCAATCCCAGCCCAAACGGGAAACTCTCACCTTTCACCAAACGCAGGGACCAGGGGCTGGACTACGCAGGGGTTGGGTCAGATGAGCCTGGACACTCAGCGGGTTGTGCGAACAGCGAAGGCGACCAGGAGGACTGCCGAGTATACATAAGCAGCCAGTAGCCAGCAAGCCTCACATAGACAAGAGCCGTAGTAAATGCCAATTTGTCAGAGGGTGGATGTTGCAGGAGGAGTTTTGTGCTCCTTCTTCGGTTTCTTTCTCTTTTTTTCGGTGTTCCTAATGAGTTTGTTTCAGAAGTGCCTCACTGTTCTCGTGACCTGGAGTGACCAGAACAGCGTTCTTCATCCATTTTAGTTGGGCCGGGAGGGGGGGAGGGAAGACATCCAGAGCTGACTTTATTTCTACGTTAAGGGATTGGAGGACCCGCTGGAATCCTTTTGGGGGGTCACCTGGCATCTTGGATCCTTCAAATTAAAAATTTAAAGCTAAGGATGGATCTTCGGAGAAACCTTGAACACGCAGCTGATCACATGTTTGCCTGCAGTTTTTATTTTTATCGTAAAATACATTAATCCTCAAAGTTTTTCTGAAAATGAATTTGCAGTTGCAAACCGTTTTGAAGCTCCTGCTGCATCATCCAACATTGTCTCTGCTGCTAAGAAAAATGGTGTCATCCAGCTAATCCTTCCCTTTAAATACAATGTATTTGGTGCAGCTGTCACGTTTCAGTGCCGTTCCTTACTGTTTTATGATTGGCTGTCCCTGCTGGATGATGCAGATGGATCATTTCATAACATTGGAGTTGAAAGGTTTTGGTGGAAACGTGAAGAGTATAAAAGTTTGAAGGGTTGCCATGTTTTTATTCGGTATGGAAACTTCTACCTTTCACATTTGTATATGGTTTCCACAGGGCAAACACCTTTATTAATAATGATTAATGCAGACAGTGCCACCTGTCCGCAAAGAAGATCCCTTACCATTTCAGAACCTTGGGCCCATTAGCTTAAGTTTTTGTAATCATGAGAATAAGTTTCACAAAACATTAAAGAGGTTTTCCGTGGCTTTGACTACATTCTAACATTCAGACAACCTGTGGAAGGAAGATCGTTTTACCACTACTTACCATTCCATTGCGCCACCGATTCTACAATCTGAACTGTGCTCACGTGACCGCCAGAATCTGGCAGTGTGCTCTTCCTCTGACTTCCGCTGTATAATGTATAGGCAGTTGAACAGGGAGATACAGGAGCAGATCTGGTCAAGACATTATTAGAAGAGCCCAGAGTCAGGTGGTCACGTGAGCACAGCCCAGGTTGTAGAATCGGCAGGGCAATGGATTGGTAAGTAGCGGTGAAATGATCTTCCATAGTTTGTCTGAAAGCTGGAATTTAGTCAAAGCCCAGAAGAACTCCTTTAACCACTGCCAACCCTTGAAGACAGTGGATGTGCTAATCTCTGGCAAATTAACGCCAATATACTTTTACACTAATCATTTTATTAGCAAGAAGTTGGCATTGTTATTAATAGCTGCTAAAATGAGGAATACTGTTAAAAAAGAAATATTACTTTATACACACACACATATATATATATAGATAGATAGATAGATAGATATTTTTTTTCCTGGACATTCAGGGATGTTGTATTGCTGATATAAAACACATGACAGATTTTGCATGTTAATTTATGACGTCACCATTTCATTGCCATCTCATCGGGCAGCACTGTGGCAGATGTCGATTGCACAATGTGGCACTGGGCTCATTTTTTTTTTTACAGAATGTCAAAGAATTTGGTGCCCAAAATAGACCAAATAACAAAGGTTCGGCTTTAGCAAAGGGGGTCGCACCTAGATATTACACAAAAATCAGCCCACTATCGTCAATAGACAGTGACAACTAGGGGCACTGTTCATAGATTACTTCCCCAAATCCTAGGAGGCATTCTGCATATTTAAGTCGGTTATTATGTGACACAAATGCTTTCATTGTTTACTGGGAGTTACACCTAACTAGAGGTATTTTTATACTCTTCCATACCGTATGGTGCCCTTTAGTGGTGCAATATAGTTTATTATAAATTATAATATAACGATTATTCTCCATACCATCTGCAGTTAGAAAATTATATATTTTTCAATTTACAGAGTAATAAGCACTCATATCCATGAAGCCTTGGATTTAGTGAGGTTTTAATATTGTCAGTGGAAAGTTGCAGCTACAACTTAATATAGAAAGTATATTTTCAGACTATAAAAGATAACAGAGGGGAGTGCCTTGTTCAGGAACACTTAATGGGCACCACATAGTGGTGATGTGGCAGGGGAACTAAACACTTGCTAATGTGTTCCCCAGAAAATTACTGCTGACTGCTAGGGGTCCCAGCAGAAACCCTTGCAATCCTAAAAAAAAGGGGAAAGTGCAAAAAGTGAACATGCCCTTTAATTGGACCTATTACCAATATGCAACGGCACCAAGTCTGTTGGTTTCCATTTATCTGATGAGTGGTGTTATAACTATTGGTTTACAAACTGAGTGGATGGGTTGCATGCAGGATATATTATCATGTATGCTTAATATTTGTAAACAGATTCACTAGCAGACAGTCGGTCAGATATACTAATAGATAAAGGGTGTAAACCAGGGGTGTAACTATGATTTATAGGGCCCATAGCAAAATAAGATAACGCAACCACCACGTAGTGTAAGAAAATTAAAACAGCAGCATAAGTAGCAATAATTAAAGGTATGTATAGCACCATATATCAGAAAACACACGTTATAGTAAATGGCCCCATATCTAGTGGTATGACTGCTTTGGCTATAGTTATGCCCATGGCGTAAACAGAGGGGAAGATTTATCAAGACCACCGCAGTCTTGATATCCCTGCGCCACCGCAAAATGCTCCTAATTTATGATAAGGTGCACACATAAAGTTAGCACATCCTCGGGTAGTCTTAGAATTAAATCCACACCAGCTCTATGCAGAGCTCCTGCCTGCACCTGCTTTGCCTGCTAAACGCTCTGCACAGCACATTAGTACAGGGTTTCCTGCACCAAAGTGCTATGCTTTTACATGAGCAGGCAGGAGCTCTGCATAGCACATTGCTGCCCCAGCATGTGCCCTCTACACTACTGGATGTGCTATGCCAGGTCTAGGAGAGCAGAGCAGCGATGTGTGCTCCTGCCTGTTTAGTGCTCACTGTGGCCCCATGTAGTGGAATCCATACCCCTGTACACCGCTGACAGGTGCCTATTTTTTAAGTAAGACAGAAAAATAAAATATATTACAAAAATTATTTTTATGATATTTAGAATAGTTTTTAATAAAATAGTTGGAAAGTTTAGGTACACTTTAAGCTTGTGACTTTTTTTTTTTATGCCAGATTTGTGGTGTATGGGGATGATAAATCTTCCCCAGACTGTGTAGACCTGCACCAGGGGTTCAGGCTAGATGATGAATGTGGTGCAGGGATAGACACTTTTCTCTGGCGCTATGCCAACTATTGGTTGGCTTAGTCTGAGACTGATTTTTACTCCAGAATTGTGGCGCAATTCTAGGGCTAAGTACTGTATATTAGGCCATACCCATCTTGTGATAAGCCATGCCCCCTTGTCAGGCTAGGCGCAGATAATTTCTCTAAACATAGATGTGCTTGCACTATATTTTGGCACAATTTACGGCAGAATCTAGGTGCACTGACATTAGTAAATTAGTTACAGTAATTGTGGCACCGCTGAAATAAAGAAATGACCTGTCCATTTCTGGCATGAATTCCACATTTACAATGGACAGAATGGAAAAACTGCATCCAAAACCGAGTCAAAAACAGCATCCTGGAGAAAAAAAAGCGTCCAAAAAATGTGTGGAATCCTGAAGCAGATTCTGCATAGTTTTTTTTTCCAGCCTACAAAAAGCTTCATGTGAACTAGGCCTTAGTAAAAGCCCCACTGTCGGAAGAGCCAGCCAATTTATTAAGAAGCACACACCTCTTAATACATTTTTTGTATCTTCTGCTGTCCTTGCCTCGGAACAGAAATCTACTTCAGCCAAGAGTAGATTTCTGGTGTAATGTGCTCCAGTATTCTGGTGCACATGGTAAACCCTTCTTTTCACCCCGACAGCCCCCCAGATGGCCCCCCATCATCGCATCTGATGCTTCGATGCGCTCCCTTGCCCTGCGCTAAATTGCGCAGGGCAAGGTCTCTGTTATTTTCAATAACACTGCTGCCAGTGTGTTCGGTGACGTCACCGGCTCTGATGGGCGGGCTTTAGCGCTGCCCTAGCCGTTTTACTGGCATGGGCAGCGCTAAATCCCGCCCATCAGTGCCGGTGACGTTACCGGGGTTCCTGGCAGCCCCATAGAGAGCCCCAGTACGTCACAGGATCTCCAAATAATGCATGAACTGCTCCGATGCTCATGTCAGGGGGGCTGCTGAGGTGAAAATGGAGGTATGTCAAGAATCGGGCAACAGGGCTCCTGCCCATGGTCCACCTCCCCCATCCACTTTTTGAGAAATCAAGGAGGGTGCAGAAAAAGCTAAAAAGTTGCAAATTTTGCCACAAAACAGCATTTGCAACCTTTCTATACAACATAAAAAACATCATAGAACATTAGAACTTGACATCTATTTGCATTAAAGTTTTGTCCAAGTTACATGAAAATGTATCCACTGCCGCTAAATATGCTAAATAATAAAAGAACATATGCTCAGCACATAGACCCCCGTCATTTCTAGTGCTTCAGTCCTCACCTCAACCCAGACAGACCACTAGAAAAGTTAACCTGCGGTATGATACTACTGCCCCCCGATTATTATCAATGGAATATTAAGGGGAAATGACACATTGTTCAATTATGAATAGATTTATCGACCCTCCTACAGACCAGTGCCACAGAGACGTTCATACACTGAAGCCACGTGCTGAGAGATGAGTGACCGCACTTCTTTACCAAGTGGTTTGTGGCTGTTTTCTTTCTGTTTCGTGCTGCCTTGTGCATGAAGGGTATGTTGCTGAAATACTTGAATCTGGGTCTGCTTTTTAATATTTCAAGTACGTGTAGCATTTTTTTAACTTGATACAAATTGCAGCTGTGCCGAATGTAACCTGTAACGTCCAGTGTGGCTGCCATTAAACACATTCTGCTCACTCATCATGAAACCACACTTTGCCTCCGGTTTTAAGAGTTTAAACTGTATATTTCTTTTTTGTTTCAGTGGGTGAGTTTGTGCGATGTGTTGCTGTGCAGTACATTGCTGTGTACATATGTAACCTATTTAATACATTGCTTTTTTTTACCATTTCATACTGGGTTTATTCATTGTGAATCAACTGGATTTGGCGATACAACCTCTCCAAATGTTTCTTGAGAAGTAATCTCGGAGAACTAACTCCAAAAGGCTTTTTTAAAAAAGATGGGAACTGAGTCGACAACAATCCATATAAATCCCCCTCTATGCTGCTGTCTTCTCTGCATTGTATACGGATAAATATATTGATACCTCCTAAAATGACCTTAATGGAAGTCTATTATACAAATACATAGAGCACTATATGACCCGACCACTGGACATGACCATAATACAATTCTAATATACGCAATACAAATATACACAGCCATTACATCCATTGTGTCTACAATTTTCTGAATTTTTAGCAGTCTGGTTAAGAATTACACACCTCAAGGAATTTACTAGATTTCTACTTAGTAATTAATCGAAATATAAAACGTATTATTAATGAAGAGTTTTACACAGAGTTATCCATTGGATGACTCCAGATTGCTAGTACTATTGATTAGTATTTTATATCTGTAGTGGTAGACATGGCTGGATCTGATGCCAGAATACCTCGGTACAGTAATGTATAGCAGACACTGCCAAAAACACAAAAGCTGCCAGTGAAATTCAGCAAAAAAAAAACTAACAAGACAAAAAAAAATCACGTGATTTTATGCAAATACTAATTCACAGGTCATATAGACTTGTCCCTAAAACTGAAGGTTACTAACTGGAGCGCTATCTAGACATTCGCATAGAGTTGGATATCTAGTAATGTACAATGTAAGTCCCCTGCGTTTGGAGAGACCTTTGCCCCAGGCAAGCCCCCTCTTTGCTTCCATTATTCCAGCCTTCCTGTTGGGCCCCTAATTTATCCAGGGCCCTATGGGAATATTCAGCTCTTGGGTGTTTAATGTAAACCTTCCTCCCTCCCCCCTCTTGCATGTGGCATCCAGTCTCCGGCAGAATGGGCTCTGAAATAAAGATATTTAAAGGTTGATCTTTGGGATAAATGTATATTTATGTAAGATTGCATTTTTACCTAAGGAATGATGTTGTAAAATGGCTACAAAATAAAGTTTATTTAAAAAAAAAAAGTTATTTATTATTTAACCTAATCCCTGTAAATATAAAAAAAAAATACAGCCCTACAGAGACAAAGTTAATGCAGGAAAATCACTATATACAAGAATATGCACATGTAGCGTTATACCCGCATGATCTATATCACCATACACAAGATGTATATCTTATACCAGCTGTACATATACCGTTTAGGGATCAGCGAACCTCTTGAGATTCGCTTCGTGTCAGATTTCGGCAAATTGTTCAGAAAGTTTAGTTAGGTTAGACCTGAATCAATTCATCACAAATCAAAGTTGCTGCAGTTGCACTGAAAATTCATGTATTGTAACATCCTCTAGTTTCCTAGGACTAGGATTTTTAGGAAAAAGATGCTATGTATTTTTGTTAATTTTTGTCATTTCTCTCCCACCCCCCTTTTATACTCTTGAATACAATGACAGCAATAGCAAATAATGAGTGACATTGACATACATAGCTATGGGTAAACGCATGTTAGATGGTGTTAACAAACTGCCTGTTTAAAAACACACTGTTCCATCATATGTTTTTTTATTATTATTATATAGCCTCCAAAAATTGTCCATTATCGGGGGCATATGGTGTTCAAACACAATCAGTATTATGGGGAAAAACTGTGGCTTGTTGGGACCAAGTTTCCAAAACCTATGCCTCAACGGGAGCAGATCCCTGCCCCTGTTTACACACACATGTTAATGTTAGAAAAAACGTTGGCTTGTTTTGTACAAGCATGGAAAAACTATGCCTTAACGGGGGCAGAATGCCTGCCCATATTTAAACATGCACAAGTGTTAGTTGTCATAAGAAAGAATGGCTTATTCTGAATGAGCCTGGAAAAATTCTCCCTTTTAATTGGGAGCAGTGGAAAGAGTAGGGTAATAGTGGCATGTGGCCACAATAGTAGCAGCAGCAATATCGGCATAGTATGGGACAGATGAGGCACTTGATGTGTGTATGGCTGTTTAGGGGTAGTATTAGCAGTAGGAGAAATCACAGCAGCTATGGCAGCCATACAGTATGAAATATGATTGTAGGCAGGCAGACAGCGACAGTAGCATGATGGCCATGGGGTCAGAGAAAGGCCAGAGTCCAGGTAGGGTGGACTCAGGGTGTTGAGGTGGTAGGTCTCTGCTCATTTTCCCTTTCAGTAACAGGAAAGCATTCCCCCATTTTGCTTTGATAGTGAGGGTCTAAAAACATGGCTATCCAGTAATCATCAGACTGCTTCATGTGAATGAAACGCCTGCCATTACATAAGCAAGCGAGTATACAGCTTCCCATTCTAACCAGCGTGGTGGAGGACCCAGTTCTTTCCAGCTATGTCCCCTACTAAGATGATTGGTCATCATGGCTGATGTCATCATCATCCTCCTGCTCCTTCACTACCAACTCCTCCCTTCCGGTGACAGCTCCTCATCCTCCTCCTACATGGGACTTTCTAAGATAAATATCAGGAGGATGACATAGTTTATGCCGCAGTTGTCCCTATTGACACATTTTGGGCTTCGGTACAGACAGGCGTTTCTGATGAGCTACCACTGCCTGACCATGAAACAACACTTTCTCCCTGCTGAGGCGTCTGCTGCGCTGCTGCGTGGCAAAATTATTCATGGCTTTAACCTGCTAGTACAGATGCCCTAGCATCTGCAAGGTGGAAGTCCAATGAGTTGGTACACTGCAGATCAAACAGTGTAACAGCAGACTGTTCTGTCGCTGCAAGTCAAGGAGGGAGGACCTTGCCACATAAGAATGGCTGAAATGCGAGGACAGTCTCTGGACATGGCCAGCGCCCTCTGCAAGCCAGTGTACTTTTTCAAAAAGCATTGCAAGTCAAGATTTATCACATGGGTCATGCAGGAGCAGATGGTATTTACCCCAAATGCAGTTTGTTCACAATGTTCCTGTCATTACTGCTGACCACCTTGCCCAGTTGGAGTTGGCAACAGCCAGCGGGATGGGAGATAGTCAGCGGCATATTTACTGCTTTGATTGCACTTTAGCAAATGATCGGCTATGTGGCTACTCTCGCCCAGGCCGATCAGCTCTAATATGGCATGACAACATTTGACTTTACACATATGATAGGAGGGAAGGGCAGTGGCGTACACACAATCCATGGGGCCCCGGTGCGAAACTGATCTATGGGGCCCCCTCCCCGTCGCCCCCCCCCCAACCTGCCTCCTAGCCCCCCCCCCCCCCCACTACCTCCCCTACCAGTGGTGTAACTATAGTGTTATGGGCCACAGTGCAAAAATTTTTTCAAAGGACCGGCAGATTTTTTTTACTAAGGGCTCTTTCCGTGCGGCTAATCCGCGGCGTGACTGAGTGCCAAGCCCCATTCTAGACAGCAGAGACACGGAGCAGTGACATGATTGACTGTGATCTTTTTACTACAAAATCACGGTGACAACTTTATGTCTCTGTGATTTTGTAGTAAAGAGATCACAGAGAGGCATGGAGCCTTATCAGTCATGTTAATGCTCTGTGTCTCTGCTGTCCGGAACGGGGCTTGGCTCTCATTTACGCAGCGGATTCCTCGCACGGGATCCGCTTGTGTTAAAGAGCCCTAAGCCCAATGCATGGCTACACTCACCCAGTCCTAATAAAATCTGGTCCTACCTCATCCAGGGTGTCGCTGGCGTCGGCGTGATGTCCGCTGGATCCAGAACAAGGTCCCTGTGGTGAGAAAAAAAGAATAATCACATAAGGAAGGGATGGTGACTGCCCCTGTGAAATCACCAGCTGGCCTGTAAGACTGAGCCATGCCAATGTGTAGCAGGGTAATCTAGGACATTTCCCCTAAGTGCAACCACACGGTACTAATGCCCACCTTGTGGCCCCTCACAGTAGTTATGCCCACCTTTGTTCCCGTCACAGTAATTATGCCCAGATATGTGCCCCCTCATAGTAGTTATGCCAAATATGTGTCCCCTTACAGTAGTAATGCCAGATTATGTGCCCCCTCACAGTATTAATGCCAGACTATGTGCCCCTCACCTAGTAACGCCAGATTATATGCCCCTTACAGTAGTAATGCCAGATTATGTGCCCCTCACAGTATTTATGCCCAGTTATGTGCCCCCTCAAAGTAAATATGCCCACATATGTGCCCCCTCAGAGTGATTATGCCAGATTACGTGTCCTCTCACAGTAATAATGCCAGATTATGTGCCCCTTCACAGTATTTATGCCCGGTTATGTGCCCCCTCAAAGTAAATTTGCCCAGATATGTGTCCCCTCAGAGTGGTTATGCCAGATTATGTGCCCCTCACATTAGATATGCTCACATATGTGCCCCTCACATTGGTTATGCCAGATTAGGCTCCTTTCACACTAGCGTTCGTCGGTCCGCTCGTGAGCTCCGTTTGAAGGAGCTCACGAGCGGACCCGAACGCCTCCGTCCAGCCCTGATGCAGTCTGAATGGAGCGGATCCGCTCAGACTGCATCAGTCTGGCGGCGTTCAGCCTCCGCTCCGCTCGCCTCCGCACGGACAGGCGGACAGCTGAACGCTGCTTGCAGCGTTCAGCTGTCCGCCTGGCCGTGCGGAGGTGAGCGGATCCGTTCAGACTTACAATGTAAGTAAATGGGAACGGATCCGCTTGAAGATGACCCCATATGGCTCAATCTTCAAGCGGATCCGTCCCCCATTGACTTTACATTGAAAGTCTGAACGGATCCGCTCAGGCTGCTTTCACACTTAGAATTTTTTCTAAGTTATTAATGCAGACGGATCCGTACTGAACGGAGCCTCCGTCTGCATTAATATGATCGGATCCGTTCAGAACGGATCCGATCGAACGCTAGTGTGAAAGTAGCCTTACATGCCCCGTCACAGTAGTTATGCCTTCATATGTGCCCCCTCATAGTTATGCCTTTATATGTGCCCCCTCACAGTAGTTATGCCACATTAGGTGCCCCCTCAAATTAGTTATGGCAGATTAGGTGCCCCTCAGTAGAGATGCCAACTTTTGTGCCCCCTCACTCTAGTTGTTCCCATCAACCCCCCCCCCCTCTGCCCCTCTGCCCCTCTGCCCCCTGCCCCTCTGCCTCTCTGCCCCTTTGCCCCCCTGCCCCCAGTCTGCAGCATTAGAAAAAAAAATTCTTACATACTTACCTTCTTCCCTGAGGAGAGTAGGCAGCTTGCCGGGTTTTTAGGTCTCCTCCCACAGTGACAGGCAGCAGCGCGATCTGGGGCCAGCAGGGGGAGCTCCTGAGCTCTGAAGATCAGTGAAGCAGGGAGCAGAGAGGTTTCCCTGCTTCACTATAGAAACGGAACTGCCGGCCCTGTGTGTGTGAGTGCGTGCCCCCCCCCCCTCCCTTACTTGACCCTCCGGCCCCCCCACCCCCCATATTATACATGTAATGGTGGCATGGAGCGCTCTGATGGGGCCACTGTACTTCATGCCGGGCCCCACCAGAGCGCTCCATTACATCTGAGTACAGCGGGAGCCCTGCCAGCGGCCTGGGGGGGGGTCCACAGGCGGCCGGGCCCCCTGGAGTGCCGGGCCCGGTCGCAACTGCGACCCCTGCGACCCTGGTATGTACGCCACTGGGGAAGGGGAGTGATGACAGTCTGCCCTGCTTCTATGAGGGATGGGAAGATGGCAAAGGAAGAGGCGGATAAGTGCCTGGTGTGGAAAGCAGGCCAACACAAGCCTGAAGGTGTCAATAGGACCTGGCCTTTTTTGCAGCAGTAGACCACTGCTGAATAAACATTGACCCAGTAGACTGTAAAAGACATGTACTGTCCCTGCCCGTAACTGCGGCTTCAAGTGTCCTGCCGCACAGCGAGAATTGAATGATTTTCCTAAAATATGACGTAAAGTCATGATTTTATGAAAGACACGGAGGCGAGTATTGCTTAACCCTTTCTTTACTTCTCACAATAGCAGCAAAGAATTAAACAACAAAATCCACCAATGGGCACATAGCCCTCCCCCTAGTCACAGTATAAAGGGACCACCCCTTAAGTCTTTCCTCCTCTTTCTTTGTCTTCATAACTCCATCAACGAATCAAACAGGAACAACCGGAACCAGGAGAAACTCTAACCGGAAGACCAACATGCCTTGAACCGCCGACTTGAAGAAAAAACGGCAAACAGAAATCGTAGAAGATCTACTCCACACTCCACCGAACTGGATGAGATCAACCTTAAAAAGAGAAACAAACAGATAATCTCCAGCAACGCAATGCGGAAATCCTATATAAGCGACATAGCGGCAGACAAGGCAAGAAAACGTAATAATTGAACCACATCCTTAACAGTTATAATAACAATAACGACAAAATACATGCACACAACACAATAAATATATAACAGCACCCCAGGGAGGGATAAGACACGGGCGGGGCAATACTCGCCTCCGTGTCTTTCATAAAATCATGACTTTACGTCATATTTTAGGAAAATCATTCAATTTTATTTCAAGACACGGAGGCTCATATTGCTAGTTCAAAGTCGATCCACAATAGAAGCAAAAACATGCGGATCCGGCCTAAAATAAAATTCCCTAAACGTGGAGACACGCGACCAGTCCGCCAACTTCATGACGTCCTCCAGGTGCGCACCGGACAGAGTTAAGGAAGTCGCGGAAGCGCCGCGAACAGAATGTGCCGTAAAAATGGAAGTATCTATACCCGAGAGAGATAAAATCCACTTCACCCAACGCGACAGCGTAACCGCGGCAACCGGAGCAAAAGGCCTACGGAAAGAAATAAACAACTGGGCAGCAGACCGTAAGGATCGAGTTCTGGACTCGTACTCCTTCAGACACGCAACAGGACAGAGCGCCACCGAAGAAGGAAAAACAGGGTAAGATACCAAAGTAATACCAGTCTTGGTACACCGGGAAATATTGAACGTCACACCCTCCGGAGTAAAGGACCGGGCGTCAAAATCTAATGCCCGGACGTCCGAGACCCTTTTACAAGATATCAAGCAAAAAAGAGTCACCAATTTAGCCGACAACTGGCGAAGGGACAAATCCTCGTTGGAATGCCAAGCCGACAGGAAAGACAACACGGACGAAACGTCCCAAGAACTAGAAAACCGAGGTCTGGGAGGGCGTGCAAAGCGGGAGCCTTTAAGTAACCGGCACACCAAAGGATGACGTCCGGCAGAACAGCCATCAAATCCCCTATGTCCGCAGGAAATGGCTGATCGAAACACATTTATAGTCCGATAGGCTTTACCTTCCTCATACAGAGTACTGAGGAACTGAACCACATTGCCTACAGCGGCCGTAGTGGGATCCAGGTTCCGAAGGCTGCACTAACCAGCCCAGGATCGCCAAGCCGACCTATAGGCTCTTCTGGTCCCTGGGGAACCACGCGCTCTCCAAAAGGAAAATAGCCGTCTCCGAAAGTCCCTCGGTCTGCCAGGACAACCCGACACTCTGCAAGCCAGAAGACGTAGGGACCCCTCCAGAATCAGCGGATGAGGATGGTTCAGCGGATCCAGCAGCAGCGATGTCCGGAAAGGAAGTAACCTGGGAATCTCCACCAGAAGTTCCAACAGTTGTGGAAACCACGACTGCGCGCTCCAGAAAGGAAGAATTAGCACCAGCTCCGAGACTTAAAGACGTATCTTGGCCAAGGTCCGAGGAATCATCGAGAGCGGTGGGAATGCATACATCACGTCCTTCGACCAACACTGGAGAAAAGCATCCACTGCCTCCGCGGACGGGTCCGGCCTCCAACTGAAGTATCTGGGCAGTTGGGCGTTCCAGCGGGACGCGAAAAGGTCGAACGAAAACGGGCCCCAAAGAGATTTGATGGTAGAAAATATCTCCCCGAGAGCTCCAATCGGCCAGCGTATTGTGTAATCCCGGTAGGTACTCCGCCACTATCGAAACTCCATTGGACAGGCAATAATCCCAGAAATCTTTGGCCAGGTGCGTCAACATCCTCGAACGGGTACCTCCCATGGAATTGATGTAACGGACGGCCGAGATATTGTCCATGCAAAGGCGAATGCAGGCCGTGGCCCTCCCGCTGGTGAAGCTGCGGACAGCAAAGGAACCCGCCAGAAGCTCCAGAGCATTGATGTGTAAGTGGGACTCCACCGTGGACCAAGGACCTCCCGTGGAAACACCCTCGCAATGAGCGCCCCAACCGTGAAGGCTGGCGTCCGACTCTATCACAATATCCGGGCGTGGGCCGAACAGAGCCCTGCCATTCCAGGCAGAGAGGTTGGCAATCCACCATTTCAACTCGTCTCTCGTCTCTTGATCCAGAGAGATAAGGTCCGCATAAGAAGCCCCGGCATGCAGGTGAGCGATTTTGAGGCGCTGCAGGGCCCGATAATGAAGGGGAGCCGGGAAGATAGCCTGAATGGAGGATGACAAGAGACCTATCACCCTGGCCAAATGACGTAGGGAAATCTGCGGAAGGGTTAGAGTGCGACGTAACTCCTTGCGGATCGACCGCACCTTCGCAGGGGGGAGACTGAGAGTCAAGGACAGAGAGTCCAACTGGAATCCGAGAAATTCCATGGACTGAGAAGGAATTAGACAAGACTTCTCCCGATTGATAATGAAGCCCAGAGCTGAGAGGAGATGAACCGACATCTGCAGAAGGGACAGCAGAGAGGGACGGTCCTCCGCCATAATCAGAATATCGTCCAGATAGATTATTAGTCTCACCCCTCGATAGCGGAGCCAAGCCACTACCGGACGCATCAGTTTGGTGAAACACCAGGGGGCGGACGAGAGACCGAAGGGGAGGCAAGAGAAACGCCAAACCGCCCCCTGCCAATGGAAGCGCAGAAGATCCCTGGAAGGAGGAGAAATCGGAACCGTCAAGTAGGCATCCTTGAGATCCAACTTGGCCATCCAGTCCCCCGGCAGTAGCATGTCCCTTAGGAGATGGATGCCCTCCATCTTGAAATGCCTGTATTTGACGAATACATTCAGTGCCTTGAGGTTGATAACGGGACGGAACTGGCCTCCCTTTTTCTCCACCAAGAAAATACTGCTGATTACCCCTTCGTGATCGAGAGGAGCCGGCTCTACAGCTCCCTTGAGATACAAGGCCCGTAGCTCTATATCTATGAGGTTCTGGGACTCCTGTGAACGGAACGTGGGAGGAGGCGGGCTGGAAGTCCCGGAGGGGCGACAAGCTCTATGTGGAAACCCCGAACCGTGGACAACACCCAGGGGTCGTTGGTAATGAGCGCCCAAGCATGAATAAAATGTTGGAGTCTGCCCCCTACACAGTTTTCCGAAAAAGGGCGAAGGGGAGGTAGACTTACCAAATGGGCGTCTGAGGTTTGGGTTTCCTCTGTAAGGTCTTCCCCGTCCGGAAGCACCACGGGTAGGGAAGAATGACGGCTGGTTCCTCTGTTCGTGGGTAGACGGGCGGTATGATGAGTAGGAGCCTCGACCCGAACCACGGGTCTGGAAAGAGGAACGGCCGGACAGACGGCCCCTTGAACTGCCGGCCCTGGTGGAAACCCTACCGCTAAAAACCCTACGCATCGATGTTTGGGCTTTATCCAATGCGGTAAAGGTCCCTACAAACTTTCCTAGTTCCTTAATGAAGGGATCCCCAAAGAGGAAACCTTGGGCATCCTTGCCGGACTCCGACAGGGCCATATTGGTCAATTTAGGCTCAATTTTTAACAAAATGGCTTTACGCCGTTCAATACTGAGGGAGGTATTTGCATTACCTGCCATGCAAATGGCTCTTTGGGCCCAACCACGGAGCTCGCCCAGGTCGACCATTCGGCCTTCAGTCTTGGCGGATTCCGCCAAATCAAAAATCTTAGTTAGGGGCCCCATAATATCAAGTAACTTGTCTTGACAAGCTTTAAGGGCCGAGTCTAGGCCTCTCTTGGGGCTAAATCCCGTTTTAGACAGGAATTGGACCATCTTTGGGTCCACGACCGGTGTTTCGCATACCTTATTAGGTATCGCCGGGCGAGGGCATTCTGCCCGGAGTTTGTTCCGTGCCTCCTTGCTAAGGGGCTTACGGACCATGGACTCCAAGTAACTAGCAATGTGGGGAGCCGGAAGCCATTCCGCGGACCTGGGGTGGTGTAAAGAGTCCGGGTCAAAGAGAGCCTCCCCTGCCGGATCCAAAAGGGAAACGGATTGGGACGGGTCCGCCGGGTCGACCTCTAACGGTCGCTGAGGCAACGATGAAAAGGAGACAGACGTCCCCTGAGCAGGTGACATATCATCATCGTCAAATTCCTCTGAATTATTATAAGAATCAATCAAAGCCTCCTCCTCAGATTCTCCGTTAGAATCAGAAACAAGCTCGGGGTGGGACCAAGCAGATTTCCAATGCCGTGCTTTTTCTGCCTGGCGCGGACAGGCTCTTTTGCGCGGCCGAGGCGCGCTGTCATTGGATGGAACAATGCCATCAATCATATCACTTCTGGAGGCAATAGGGGCTGGTAAAGGCATTGGTTTAGGGGCCACCGTAGATGAAGTATTGGCGATCACGACCTGGGATATAGCGTGCGTAAACACTGAGGACATAGAGCCCATTGCAGAGATAATGGCCTCAGAGATAGATCTCTGCAGGGTCAGTGCCTGAGGATCCGACGGTACCGGAGTAGGCCCCCTTGCAGATGGGGTAATACCCAAATTCTGTGGGGGACGAGGGGAGTCCCCAAGAGAGGGGGTCCCAAGTGCTGCCGCTGGAGCCTTCTGGGCAGACATAATCATGCACTGTAATATTGCCCAAGGGAACAACCTGAAGCTCACTAAACTAACCCTAAACCAAGGCTGGACGGGGAAAAAAGCAAGCAGAGTTAGTCACTCTGTGCTGCAGGAGGAGCCGCCGTTCCGGACTGTCGCAGGAGAGAGGCCACACGCTGAATGAGCACAGCGGTGCGGCTCACCTCAGAAGACGTCCGAAATCCCGCCCAATATCGCGAGATCTCGGACGTAGCAGCCGGAGTGGCGGGAACGAGTGCCAGGAGGAAGACGAGATGGCGGCCGAGATCCCGCGAGACGCTGTGAGATCTCGGACGCGACGGAGCGGCGGAGAGAAGGTAATCGCCGACCTGAATCCAAGCAGGAACACAGAACAACGAAACCCCCCGATCCTAGTAAGGGGAGGGGAGGGGGGGGGGGAAGAAGGAACCTGTAAGGGAAGAATCGGCAACCAAAACCTATGGCACCACAGTCCTATCAGTTAAAACTGGCTATTAACCATCAGGGGGGGCAAGAAAAAACCCTATAATGGAATAAAATAGCAAAAATGACATATAACAATAATACCACCACCCCTGCAAGCAGGAGGGTGGAATACTTAACTTGTGCAGCAGCAAAGAAAGAGGAGGAAAGACTTAAGGGGTGGTCCCTTTATACTGTGACTAGGGGGAGGGCTGTGTGCCCATTGGTGGATTTTGTTGTTTAATTCTTTGCTGCTATTGTGAGAAGTAAAGAAAGGGTTAAGCAATATGAGCCTCCGTGTCTTGAAATAAAATTGCAAGGAGTGGCCCATGTTCCACTCTGCATGACAATACAAGGCAGGGATGGATTTTGTGGAGAAATAAGGCCAACTAGGTATCTTTTAGCGAGACTCAGCAAACGTCATGAGCTCCCTAAAAATACAATATGGAAGAAATACCACGGCACTCTTATTCTTCAGTAAAAAAGGCCGCACTGGTCGAAACGTTGCTGAGATTTAGTGATTAAATGTTGAAATGCTGAAGAAATGAGAGTGCCGTGGTATATCTTCCATATTGTATTTGCTGTGACGGGGTGCTACAGACTGGCACCTGACACTGGGGGCACCGCCACTACAAAATCCGACTGTTGTGCTGCTGCATTTTCCTTTCTGGTTTGTTCATGAGCTTATTGAAGGCAGCAGAATCAACTATGTGGTACAGCAACAACTGCACCATCAGCTACTTGGCCAGGTGAGAGTTAAGCATGCTCAGCAGCGGATTTCTGGTAGTATAGGGTTGTAGATGGGAGATGCTCGCACAAAGTAGTGGCAGCCAAGCTTGGCTTAGGTCTGGCACATTTTGAGCCTGCGCTCACAGTATCAGTGGCATCAACCGTTCCCGAGCTGACCATAATAGAAGAAGATCTGACTGTCCGTTTTTTTGTTGGTTCTGGCTGTATGATGCCTCTGCTCTTTATTGCTGCAGCTGCTCCACTCTCCTCCTCAGCACCCCAATCAGGCTACCAGGTCCTGTCCAACACACAATCATTGTCACAGTCCTCATCCTCTCCGCCACTTTTATCAAACTATGATATGTCATTGTGGGCTTCTTGGCCTTCTTCCTGATTCCCTGCTCTGTATTTCCCCTGAGTGCCAGTTTCGTTGCCACTGCCCCTACTGCCACTACTGTGGCTATAAGTGCCACCAACACAGCTATGCATTATGTCCCCCGCCTCCCTATGGACCTCCTCCTCATGGCAGTCCAAACGCCAGGGGCGTAACTAGAAGTGACTGGGCCCCACAGCAAATATTTGTAAGGGCCCCCCCCCCAGCGCGCTTCGCATCTCCCTCCTCCTGTGTAAACCCCACTCCTTTGGCACAGTGTAGCGGTATACTGTATATTGTGGAGCACAGTGTAGCGGTATACTGTATATTGTGGGGCACAGTGTAGCGGTATACTGTATATTGTGGGGCACAGTGTAGCGGTATACTGTATATTGTGGGGCACAGTGTAGTGGTATACTGTATATAGTGGGGCACAGTGTAGCGGTATACTGTATATTGTGTGGCACAGTATAGCGGTATACTGTATATTGTGGGGCACAGTGTAGCGGTATACTGTATATTGTGGGGCACAGTGTAGCGGTATACTGTATATTGTGGGGCACAGTGTAGTGGTATACTGTATATTGTGTGGCACAGTATAGCGGTATACTGTATATTGTGGGGCACAGTGTAGCGGTATACTGTACATTGTGGGGCACAGTGTAGGCTATATGTGTATAACATAAACATATTTCACATGAACACTTACAGTTACTTGGCTTGGCCTTGGGGATCTCGGACGCCACTTCCACACTTTGGCCGGGGGCTCGGCGGAGCTGATGTTGTGTTTTATCCTACTGAGAAAGATTTCATAATAAGGATTTGGAGAAGGGGCAGAGGGGTCACAGAGCAGGCCCCAGGTGCCAGTATCAGGTGCCACTCTCCCTCCCCCCCCCATATTACTCCCCCATGGTATGACCCCCTAGTAGCAGCACCAGCCTGTCCTCACTGAAAAAATATGAGACTTCTACTGTTATAGCTGGCTCACATCTATACACATGACAGCTGCTCATATATAGAGATATAGCAGAGCTGAATGTGCTGAGACAGCTGTCATATACAGATATAGCAGTATCTCAGATATAGCTCTATATGACAGCTGTTCCAGCACACTCAGCTCTGCTATATCTCTATATGATAGCTGCCCCAGCAAACCCAGCTCTGCTACATCTATGCATATGACAGCTGCTCAAACACACCCAACACTGCTATATCTCTATATGACAGCTGTCCCAGCACACTCAGCTCTGCTATATCTCTATATATGACAGCTGCTCCAGCACACCCAGCTCTGCTACATCTATATATCTCTAAGTATTGCTATACAGTAGATATATATATATATAGATATAGCAGAGCTGAGTGTGCTGGGGCAGCTGTCATGTGTATAGATGTAGCAGAGCTGGCTGTGTTTCGGCAGCTGTCATGTGTATAGATGTAGTAGAGCTGGGTTTGCTGGGGCAGTTGTCATATATAGAGATATAGTAGAGCTGAGTGTGCTGGTGCAGCTGTCATGTGTATAGATGTAGCAGAGCTGGGTGTGTTTCGGCAGCTGTCATGTGTATAGATGTAGTAGAGCTGGGTTTGCTGGGGCAGCTGTCATATATAGAGATATAGCAGAGCTGATTGTGCTGGGACAGCTGTCATATAGAGATATAGCAGTGCTGGGTGTGTTGGGGGCAGCTGTCATGTGTATAGATGTAGCAGAGCTGACTGTGTTTTGGCAGCTGTCGTGTGTATAGATGTAGTAGAGCTGGGTTTGCTGGGGCAGCTGTCATGTGTATAGATGTAGCAGAGCTGGCTGTGTTTCGGCAGCTGTCATGTGTATAGATGTAGTAGAGCTGGGTTTGCTGGGGCAGCTGTCATATATAGAGATATAGCAGAGCTGATTGTGCTGGGACAGCTGTCATATAGAGATATAGCAGTGCTGGGTGTGTTGGGGGCAGCTGTCATGTGTATAGATGTAGCAGAGCTGACTGTGTTTTGGCAGCTGTCATGTGTATAGATGTAGTAGAGCTGGGTTTGCTGGGGCAGCTGTCATATATAGAGATATAGCAAAGCTGAGTGTGTTGGGGGCAGCTGTCATGTGTATAGATGTAGCAGAGCTGGCTGTGTTTCGGTAGCTGTCATGTGTATAGATGTAGTAGAGCTGGGTTTGCTGGGGCAGCTGTCATATATAGAGATATAGCAGAGCTGAGTGTGCAGGGACAGCTGTCATATAGAGATATAGCAGTGTGTTTGGGCAGCTGTCATGTGTATAGATGTACAATTAGCCAGCTATAACAGTAGAAGTCTCATATTTTTTCAATGAGTTCTAATGCAGCCTTTATGGCTGTGAGGGTAAATGCTTTGCCACTGATACACTGCTAGATTGGAGATTGTGGGTTCGAATCCCAGACCATAGTGCATAGTGGGGTTTTGTTGCCTCTTTTTAGGAGAAAAGAAGGTGCCTGAAGGTGCTCAACCAGAAGGGTCAGTGAAGACAAAGAGAATGCAAGTGAAACTGAAATGCTTCTCTGGAGTTGCAAGGAGGAGGAGTAGGAGGAATCCTGTGATCACACCACTCCAAGGCACAGTGTCAGACTCAGAGGTGACCTCCATGTCATCCTGCTGTGACCGAGATGAGGAGTAAGCCATCCAGTCCACAATCTCACCTTCTATAATTATGTTGCACCTTTTGGAGCAGCACCAGCTCTATATGCAGCAACTTTTCTATATGCAGCAGTTTTCATCAGCCTCCTACTAAAGAAACCACCCAGAAGCAGCAGCAGGACATGCAGCAGAACCTCAACCAGCAGGTGGTGGCATACTGTCACCCATGATCCAAGATCCCCTGGACTACTGGGCATGCAAACTTGAAGTGTGGCCGCAACTGTCCAAGTTTGCCATGGGCATGTTTTGGTGCCCAGTAGGGTGGCATCAGAGCGGGTGTTCAGTGCAGTGGGGGGCATGGTTACCCGTATAAGAACTCGCCTTTCCTCCTAAAATGTTGAGAGGCTAACCTTCATAAAGGCGTGGATCATCCAGGATTTCCAGACGCTGGTGGCTGATGCAACAGAATAGATCATTCTGCCACTAATGATCATACTGCAGTGTGCTGCCACACCGGAATATTCTTCAAAATTGACTGTTACTTCTGGCCACGTCCTGCTGCCACGACTCTGATGCTGCTGCCCCCCCCCCCCCCCGCTGCCTCTACTACCATTCCTACAATGGGGCTTCTTTGCCTACTGATATGTACATGTTACATTTTTAAAAGAATATGCATGCCACTGGGCCTTGCTATCACACTGCTGTTTTGGGGTTCTGCTACTACTGTAATCTGCCACCATCTTGTGCTGTATGCCACTGCTGCTGCCCCCCTCCCCACTCTGTCATGGGGTCACTATTGTCACTGTTACTGCCACTGCTGCTGCACCCTCCCCACTTTGTTATGGGGCCATTCGCAAGTCCTCTTTCACACGGTCAGTATTTGGTAAGCCAAAATCATTGGTAAGCCAAATCAGTATTTGTAAGCCAATAGCGGGAGTGGGTCCAAAACACAGAAGAGTTGCAAATATTTTCATTACATGTTATCTCTGTTTTGGCTCACTCCTGGTTTTTGGCTTACAAATACTGATCCAATACTTACCGTCTGAAAGAGGCTTTATAGATTCTCAAAATACAGGCTTCCTTCTTTTTAGTTTTCTGTTCTGACGAATCCGAAGAACGGAAAAATAAACTGTGATATCAACAGCAGTCAGACCCCCATCAATCAGACATTTATCACCTGTCGTGTCATAGCTGCGGGACCTTTTCACATTCCCTATCTTTAAAGGTTTTCTTTGGGTGTAAAAAATAAATTAAAATTAAAAATCTGGCCCAGAATATGTGTCAAACTAAAATAGAAATGATCGCCTGTTAAATGGCCTGTGTCCACTTTTCTAGTTATCCTCTATCCACAGGATCGGGGACAACTAAGTGATCCGTGGGGGTCTGAACGCTGGAGCCCCCACTGATCCCCCTTCTTGACTGCCTGCCTCTCCATCCATTCTTTATGGGGTTGCTGGAGATGGCGGAGTACAGCACTGGCTATTTCCAATGGTACCAAAGAGAATGAATGGAGCAGCAGGGCATATGTGTAGCCTGTCACCATGAAAAAGGGGGAACAGGACCCGTTCCTGGGATCAGTGGGGGTCGCAGAATCGGACCCCACTAATCATATAGTTATGCCCTATAGTGTGGAGAGGATAACTTGAAAACCTGGACAACCCCTTTAAATCCTCCACCACTATCTCTTTACATGGCAGCAGTGATGCCTGTAAATACAGAACATCATCACTACCACCATGTAAACCATTTGTGTCAATACTGGAGAATAAGACGCACTGTGCAGAATTTATCAGTCATAAGTCCAACCCATTGCAGGTCACAACCTTTAACAAAGCCCAAGCAAAGGTGCTAGAGGAGCAACGTGAGCAAAAGGCACAAACGGAGGGTCATAACTGAAACAGAGGCATTAGGGTCACCTGAGGCAGGGTAATAGTGGGGTTCGTGGGGCAGGGGTAACTGGAGAAGAGGCAATATTAGCGGTGCATTTAGAGTGGGGGCATCTGGAGCTGGGGCACTAATGGGGGTGCACCTAAAGCAGAGGCATTAGGGTCGCCTGAGGCAGGGTAATAGTGGTGATCCTGGAGCATAGGTATTAGGGGGGCAACTCACTACTGTCACATACCTGAGAAATCAGCCCAGCATCGCAAAGGAGTCCTTCTCTCCAGCAGCCACAGTTTTCTGACAGCAGGGAGGGCAGGAGGATGGCCAGACATGTTCTCTCCTCCTTCACTACCAGCAGCCGGGAAGTTTAGAAGATACTGCGCGGCCTCCTGTACATATTACACCAGTAGGAGACTGCATCGCTGTGTGATACTGCCACCTAGTGGCTACAATAATTATCTCTCCAGAGAAACAAGAGTAAAAATTACTCCTCTGTCTTATCTCCGGGCGCAGGAGACTGGGGGCCCACCGAGGAATCCGCCTCCTCCCTGGTGGGCCTGGCCAAGCATGCTTACTGCCACTGCTGCTGCCACCCTCCCAACTCTGTCATGGAGCCACTATATTCACTGTTACTGCCACCCTCCTCACTCTGTCTTGGGGTCACGCACAGTAAATATAGTTATGCCCAGATGTGCCCGCTTAACATAAATATTGCCTAGATGGCCCCCTTTACATAAGTTATGCCCAGATGTGCCCCCTTCATAGTAGTTATGCTTAAATATGCCCCCTTTACAATAGTTTTGCCCAGATGTGCCCCCTTCACAATAGTTGTGCCCAGATGTGCCTCCTTCACAGTAGCTATGCCCAGATGTGCCCCTTCACAATAGTTATATCCAGATATGCCCCCTTCACAGACTGAGCGCACTAACCAGAATCTGGGGACTTATCTGAGATGTTTTGCCTCAGAGAATCAGGAGGAGTGGTCTTCTTTTTTGTCTTTGGCCAAGTTCGCCATAAATAACCGTAGGCAGGAATCCACTGATAAGTCGCCGTTTGGGTTCCATCCGCAGTTTGGCACATTTTCGGGTTCTGAGACTTCTGGTATAACCGAAGAGGAAAGATTTTCCTCTTCTTTGTCATCTATTTGGCGAAAAATTCTAAATAATCTGAAAAAGATGGGCAAAAAGTATAAACGAATAACAAGAGACGCATGAGTGGTCCGGACCTGAGAGTGGGTGATTCTGTATGGCTGTCCATAAGAAACATTAATTTGAAGGTACCATCTTGGAAGTTGCGCCCAAGGTTTGTTGGTCCATATAAGATCTCTGCCATTATTAACCCGGTAGCCTTTCGTCTTGACCTTCCGCAGGCTTTAAAGATTCATAATGTTTTCCACAAATCATTGCTAAAGAGATATGTCGAACCTGCTGAACCGTCCTCCCTGCCACTCCCTCCTGTCATGGTGGACGGTAATCTGGAATTTCAGATCACCAGGATAGTGAACTCACGTATTCTCTGTAGATCCCTGCAGTATCCCGTTCACTGGAAGGGTTATGGTCCAGAGGAATGTGGGTTCCAGCGGCCGACGTTAATGCCAGTCGCCTAATGAAAGCCTTTCACAGGGCTAATCCGGATAAGGTCAGTCCTGGGTGTCCGGAGGTCACCTGTAGAAGAGTGGGTACTGTCATGGTACCTCCCGTATCAGAGGTTAGAAGATCGAGGAGACTGGCTGCATGTGAGATTAACTGACAGTCTCTTGATTCTCAGTGTTGTGGTTTGGTAATGACCACACCTTTTGCCAGGTGAAGCTTGTGGTCATTACTGCATTCCCTATTTAGTTTGGTCTCACACTTTTTACCATACGGTTGATATTCTCTGCTTGGATTTGGAAGAGTTGGTGTGTGCACCTTTCCTGTGTTCCTGCTCATCCATTTTCTATAAGTTAAGTTGCACTGCTTTTTGTATTTGGTTGTTCCCTTGTGCTTGTTGTTACTAGGCCTCAGGGAGATGTTGGTTCATTCACCTGGAAAGGAACCAGTTGTCTCATTCCCTGTCACTACCTTTAGAGATTTTCAGGGCTTCTAGGCTTTAGGTTATGGCATATGCATTTTCCCACCTTCTGGGTCTATGCATACTGACAGAAGTCAGGGCCAGGTTTAAGGGTTTCCTAGGAGGTGTCCGTTCCCCTCTCTCTAGCCTTGAGGCCTAGTTCTTTATCTTTCCCCTTCTGTTGTTATTCTGGTGTCCCTCCCCTCCCCATAATTTGTGACATCATGTCCAGATATGTGCACCCTCACAGTAGTAATGTCCAGATGTGTCCCCATCACAGTAGTTATGCCTACATCTGTCCCCTTCACAACAGTTATGCTCAGATGTACCCTCTTCACAGGAAGTTAAAAAAATACAATACATACCTAGTTCCTCCGATGATCATCACAGCTCACCCTGCGCTCCCTAGCAGCAAGCAGGATACACATTGTGCTGCTGGGCCGTGTAGAGGAGGAGCAGAGGGAGACTCACCATTACAGGCATCCTATGGATGCAGAGACAGCTGAGAGCAGGACATACCTCAGCCGTTCCGGGAATGCGGTCCACGGGACAGCCACCGAAATCCAGGACTGTCCAGCTAGATTCAGGACATTTGGGAGGTATGCTTTTATTAAACAAGCTAGATGTGGATTGTTCGTACAATGAAATAACTCAGAGAAATGCTGATTATATGATAGAGTGAACTATAATGCATATATTACAACCTCATTATAAGGCTACATGCACACAACGCAAATTGCGGATCCGCAAAACATGGATGCCGGCTTTGCGGAACGGGCCACCATTATAAGAAATGCCTATTCTTGTCCGCAAAATGGATAAGAATAGGACATGTTCTATTTTTTTTGCAGCCCCGTGTGCTGTCCGCATCTATTGCGGCCCCACTGAAGTGAATGGGTCCGCATCAGAGCAAAAATGCGGCTCGAATGCGGATACAAACTACGGTTGTGTGCATGAGGCCTAATACTGTCGGGCTATAGTGGCAGTACTATGAAAAGTTCATGTGCTAAGCCTACCTGCACACGGGTGTGGGTAAACACGCACATGAGTGTTTCTGCACCCAAACTGTATGTGTTACTTGCAGTTCTTGGGAAGTTTTGCCACAGAAGAAAGAAGTAAAGTGTACATGAGATCTGTCTAAGGGTACTTTCACACTTGCGACAGAGTGATCCGGCAGGCAGTTATGTCGCCGGAACAGCCTGCCGGATCCGTCAAAACATATGCCAACTGATAGCATTTATAAGACGGATCCGGATCCTGATCCGTCTTACAAATGCATTGAAATGCCGGATCCGTCTTTCCGGTGTCATCTGGCTGGATGGGGCATTCAGTCAAGTGTTCAGTTTTTCTGGCCGGAGATAAAACCGTAGCATGCTGCGGTTTTATCTCTGTCCTGATCATTCAAAAAGGCTGAACTGAAGACATCTTGAACGGATTACTCTCCATTCAGAATGCATTAGGATAAAACTGATCAGTTCTTTTCCGGTATAGAGCCCCTGTGACGGAACTCAGTGCCGGAAAAGAATAATGCTAGTGTGACAGTACCCTTATTACACATGCTTTGCTGATACTGTATTACGCTGCCATTTTAACACATGAAAACCGTGCATAATCCACAACCTGTGCAGATTTGGTTTTGTTTTCACCTGCTTTATAGGATGTGATGCGCACAGTTTATTGTACTAACAGAACTAAGTCATGACCAAGGAGGGCTGGACCGAAACGCGTTGGCGTGTTTATTGCTTCTGTGCACACGCTTTTTAACCAGGACTGAGTTCTATCTGCCGCAGAGTCTTATAGCAGGATAAAGGGTGTAAAGCCGTAAAGCCGTAAAGCGCTCTCTTCTCCGAGTTCCTCCTACGTCTGGACTGGAATAACAACTGCGAGGCTAATAATAATAGAGCCAGGTCAAAGCCAGGCCCCGCCTTCTGATTTGCATACCTGGGATTTCCCAGTGCTCTCTTCCCGGAATAGCCGCCCTCTCTCTCTCACAGCCTCACCTGGGCTGGAAGGCGCGTTCTCATTGGTCAGCCCGCTCTTGGTGATTTGCATTCAGTTCTCCGCTGAGGGAAGGAGGAAGTAAAGTGGTCACCCAGACGGCGCTGTCCATGAGAGGGCTATGGCGCCCGGTTTACCCTTCTTTATCTTTGGCGGGGTGATGTCTGCCGCCCTGGGGCTCCGAATCATGGACTCCTCAGACTTCAACTGTTCACAGCCGGTGAGTTTACCCGCCACTATGTGTCCGTCCTGTCAGTGACTGACAGCTGCCCATGGTAATGTATGGAGTAGGTGCCCCAATGCCATCTCATGAAGTTATTGACAGGTGCACTCAGAGGCATGACTCCCCTGCCCCATCTGCAAAGTTTTGTGCCATGTCTACCAAGCTGAGAGGGGCCAGGATTTTTTTTCTAGGATGAAGCCCCCAGCAGTCTCCTGGTTATGGGCATGATTTCAGTAGTGCCAACCGTGTACCCGCTAGGTATTGTATCGGTAATCCAGGAGCCCCTGATGTAATTGCTCATGCACATCCAGCATTCAGTTTCATTGCCTAGTTGTCATCTATTGGGATCTGACCCCCCCATGTTGTTTCCTTCACCCCGCCACCCGTTTCCATTGCTCACAAGCCTTCCTAACCTTGTTCTTTTCCTTTTTCGCAGGGGGTTGAGTGCAAAGTTTTGGACAGTAAGTGATCTATAATTATGTAATTGCTGCACTTGTCACGCGCACATTTATAACGGTAAGACCACACAACGCGGCTGCGCTATGGATCAGTACTGCGCGACCGTACAAGCCGCAGCGAGCTCCAATTTACTAATTAGGACACTACATTAACACAGCAGCAACATAGCCAGTAACAATGCAGACGTACAGTGCGGTCCTAACTGCGGGTTGTGAGGTCGTACGGTGCTAGGACACAGCGCGACCACATCACAACCATGCCGTGCGGTAGAATAGATGGTGTGCCCATCCGTATTTGTGTGCAAAGGTTTCAGCTGCAGTAAAGAATAGCTAGCACGGCACTCCCTATTCCCTTATATTCTTCGTATTCACACCAGCCCATAAATCCGACACTTTGCAGCGACGGGCAATAGCGGACTCCCTTCCCAGAAGGACTAGCATAACAGCCATTTTGTATTGCACGTGAGGGACCTGGATGAAGTGTCACATGTGAAGCAAAATGGCCGTTGTCCTGGTCCTTCCGAAAAGAGAGCCCGATGCTGCAAAGTGTCTGATTGGAACGAATTTATGGGCTGATGTGAATGCAGAGAATATAAGGAAATGGGGAGTGCCATGTTAGCTATTCTTTAATGTGGATGGGGCTGAATTTGAGCTCTGAGCGCCCCTTGGAAATCATTAAAGGGGTTGTCTCACTTCAGCAGATGGCATTTATTATGTAGAGGAAGTTAATACAAGGCACTCACTACTGTATTGTGATTGTCCATATTGCTCCCTTTGCTGGCTGGATTTATACACCACTCGTTTCCCTGCTTATGACCACCCTGCAATCCGATCTGCTGTCCAGAAACAATGCCGCTGTATGTGGACGAGAGCCAACCCTTGTCTTCATACTGTGGAGGAGATCGCTGCATGTAAATAGGCACTTTACCTTCACTGAGCGAGGAGCTGGCTATTGGGAAAGAACGCTTCCTTCCCGATAATCAGCTGCTGCTTGGCGCGTCTAAATGTGCCTTTAGTGGCCAGTGCAAAAACTGCAGGATTATTTTTTTTTATCGATAAAAACATGGAAAATTTAAAATAACATCGTCAAAAATTCTTTCAAAATATATTAAACATAAAAACGTGATTAAGGGTACTTTCACACTAGCGTTATTCTTTTCCGGTACTGAAATCCGGTAAAGAGTCTCAATACCGAAAAAAAAACGCATCAATTTTGTCCTAATGCATTCTGAATGGAAAGCAATCTGTTCAGTTTGCATCAGGATGTCTTCCGTTCCGTCCCTTTTTACGGTATTTGACTGGACAAAATATGCTGCGGAACAATACCGCACTTGCCGGATCCAGCATTAATTTCCATAGATATGTATTGATGCTGGATCTTTGTGGAAATTGACGGTTTTCCGGTCTGCACATGCACAGGGATATAGGAGGAGCTATTTTTGCTTTTGATCTTTGGAAAAATTAAAATACCGGATCCGTTATTACGTATCCTGTATTTTACCGAATCCATCTAACGGATCCGGAAACAAGGATATCCATTTGTGTACAGTTTGCCGGATCCGGCAGGCAGTTCCATTGCTGGAACTGCCTGCCAGGTTCTATTAATGCTAGTGTGAAAGTACCCTTAAACAGTAGGTAATTTTCTGATGATACATTCCCTTTAATTCTCCCACTGATTGCCCCCAAGACAATATGAGTATTATTCTAAATAAAGGAATTTAGGAATTTCTTTATAATAAAGTGTATTTTCTGTGTTTATTTTCCTTTTGTTTCTTCGATAATCCCTTTAAGTTAATTAAATTTTCATTTAGGTAACTGTATGGACCTAAGCTGGTTACACCATTACACTTGGACCCCTACTGCCCCCTCCAACTTGGATGTCACAGCAGGCATCAGAAAGGATAAATGGGGAAATCGAGTGCCGGTTTTACAGATTAACTGGACAGTGAACGTAGACTGTGAGTTATGCCTATGAAAAGGAATAACACTTGGGGTACATGACAATGACATCCTAATACTCAGGGTACAGGACAATCACACACTAATACTTGGGGTACAGGACAATGACACACTAATACCTGGGGTACAGAACAATGACCTGCTAATACTCAGGGTACAGGACAATCACACACTAATACTTTAGGTACAGGACAATGACATGCTAATACTTAGGGTACAGGACAATCGCACTAATACTTGGGGTACAGGGCAATGACATGCTAATACTCAGGGTACAGGACAATCGCACTAATACTTGGGGTACAGGACAATGACTCACTAATACTCGGGGTATAGGACAATGACACGCTAATACTCAGAGTACAGGACAATCACATACTAATAGTTGAGGTACTGGACGGTAACACAGTGACACTTTGGAGATAAGACAATTACACCATTGACACTTATGGTACTGAAATACTAATACTTGGGATACAAGACAATGGAATAATAATACTCTGGGTACAGGACAATAAAACACTAATACTCGGGGTACTGTATGGTAACAAACTAACACTTGAGAGGGACAAGACATTGACAGACTAATACTTGGGTTACTAGACAAGGACATAGTAATACTTGGGGTACAGGACAGTGACACACTCATACTTGGGGTGCCCTTGCTGTATAGTCTGTGGTTCACATTGTGTCATTGCTCTGTGTCCTTGCAGCCAGTATACTGACTCTACAAGGTGTGGAGATCTCGGTTATGGAGGTTGATATAAGTTCTACACAATGCGTTCAGTTCCAGTTCGGTAACGTATTCCCGCAACAGCGAGATCAGCACGGCCAGCCAGTAAGTGAACCTGAATAGATTTTCAATCGTCAGAACTGGGGTTGCAGAGGGAGCAAATTATTTGGGTCCCACTGCTCTCCCATCAGAAAGTGGCAGCTCAGGTTTGGAATGAAGCTAATTTGCTACATATTATCCATCAGATGTATCTGACCCCCATGCGCTTATTTCGGATGGGTAGCGGGACCTCCACTGACTGTCTTGGATGCTGCAGACTTGGTGTGGACTTTTGGCACATGCTTTGGACCTGTCCACCTATTGCACATTCTAGAAGGCTGTAACGTCTTTCCTGCCTGTCTGCTAGGCCCACTGGATGAGGAACAATGGTCACATCATGAAAAATATTCTTGAGCGAAACTTTATTCTCAGATAGAAAATGCATAGTATTACATTGGAACAACCCTATAGGCCCCTCATAAAAATGTGAAAAGCCCAAGTAAGGCTTGTTTTACATCTGCATTAAGCTGATCCGGCAGGCTGTTCTGGCCAACAACAGCCTGCCGGATCTGTTACTGCCGAGCACTGCTGGAATTCCTTCCGGCACCATTCACTATAATGGGCGCAGCTGTATTTGTCTGACCGCTTCTCATGATATTTGCCCGGTTGCAGCCAGATATCCGCTGGTCCCCATTATAGTGAATTGGGCTAGACGGAATTCTGGCAGTAACAGATCTGGCAGGCTGTTCCTGGCCAGAACAGGCTGCCGGATCTGCTTAATGCCAATGTGAAAAAGGCCTAAGGGCTCATTCAGATGACCGGACACCGGCCGTGTGCATTCCACATTTTGCAGAACAGAACAACCAGCCCTTTGATGGAAATGCCTATTCTTGTCTGCAATTTCGGACAAGAATGGGACATGCTCTATCTTTTTTGCGGGGCCACGGAACAGGAGTATAGATGCAGACGGCACACGGTGTGCTGTCCGAATCTTTTGTGGCCCCATTGAAAATTGCGGGACAGATGCGGACACAAATATACGGTCATCTGAATGAGCCCTAAATCAGAATATTCCGTTTGTAGCCATTGTAATTAAACATAGAGACTCCCCAGATAAACTGAAAGATGATTATAGGTTTGAAGGATGTAAGAGAAAAGTGCTACCTGCATACACATACCTATTTACATTTGACCATAATTTGTCTAATTTCATGTGCTACTAGTTAAAAGTTAACCTTTATTTTCCCTTCCCCCACGACAGTACCACAGAGAGAGAGGATCCACCCCCAGGGACAGGAAACCTACAGAATCAAAAGGTGGAGCCTCTCTACCCCTTCAGTGGTTTCCTGTCCCTGGAGTAGGAGACCTACAGTTTTTCTTTCAGGTAATTACCATCAGTCTGTTATATCCTAGGGGGTTCCTAGAGGGCTGGCGGTATCCTGCTGGGGTCCATCGCGCTGCGGATGCAGGCTGACAGGACCCTAGGATCCGGGAGGCTCCAGGGGCTCCTCTGGGTCTTGCGGCAGGCGCGTGGGCATCTTCGGGCAAAGTATTGCCACGACGAGTAAGGAAGCTGGGCGGCCGGCGCGTGGGTATCCTTTCATTAAGGCTCTGCCACGCTGCTTCAGGACGGAGGAGAACGCCAGGGGATAGAGCGGCTACTTCCGGTAGCGGGCGCAGTGGATGACACACTTCCGAAAGCTCAGGGGTGTACTTCCGGCCCGCTAAATTTTAATGAGCTATCCCTTTCAGCCGAGACGCTGAAGTCTGCTGACGGCTTACGGCGTTTTAAGCAACAGCTCACCAAAGTTGAAGCGGAGTATACAGGCTTCTAAGTGTGAGTGTCGCCGCAACTCTGTCCACTTGTTATACTGATATGGAGGCTGTGTTGGATCACTTTCCTCCCACTGATGTACTCTGGCTAACCTGCGGTTTTACAGGATGTTTGTGTCCTTCCATCAACCTCCTCTTTTAATTTTTCCTTGGCCAGCTAGCTGCAAAGGATACAGAGAGTGTCTTAATGATTTAGGCTGAGTTCACACGAGCGTGACAGATTTGGTCCGGATGCGTTCAGGGTGCGTTCAGTTAAACTCGCACCATTTTGCAAGCAAGTTCAGTCAGTTTTGGCTGCAATTGCGTTTAGTTGTTCAGTTTTTTCCGCGCGGGTGCAATGCGTTTTGATGCTTTTTTCACGCGCGTGATAAAAAACTGAAGGTTTACAAACAACATCTCCTAGCAACCATCAGTGAAAAACGCATTGCATCCGCACTTGCTTGCAGATGCAATGCGTTATTAACGCAGCCCCATTCACTTCTATGGGGCCAGGGCTGCGTGAAAAATGCAGAATATAGAACATGCTGCGATTTTAAAGCATTGCAGAAGTGATGCATGAAAAAAAATGCTCATGTGCACAGCCCCATTGAAATGAATGGGTCAGGATTCAGTGCAGGTGCAATGCGTTCACCTACTGCATTGCACCCGCGCGGAAATCTCGCCCGTGTGAACTCAGCCTAATGGTCTGTGTGACTTCATGTTTTTGACCCTAAAAGCAGGCTTCCTTTGCTGTTACCAGCTATGATGGAGGAGGAAGACACTGCGGAGAGAGAGATGGTAGCACCGGTTTCGGTACTTGGACACAATGCTCTTTCTGAGTCAGTGATAGTGTGGCAATTTTCCTTTCTCACTATTGTTCTTCGTATTATTTTATGTTTTTTTAGTCTAAACCTAAGAAACTGTTTACCAAAAAGAAGAATAGAGAATGTGCCATATGCAAAACAGCCCTATCATCATCTTATGACAAGAAATTGTGTCAACGCTGTATTGACAGGACTATTTCGGATGAATCTCTATCCCTCCTAAAGAATATTAAAACTCTCTAATTAAGATGGAAGTGAAGAATACGCTTAAACCCTGTAAGAAGACTAATATGACTGAAAGGGATACCCTATCCCAAGACAACTATTCTGGAGATGGTGACCCTTGGATTCCCTTTCTTTAGACTCTTCCTCGGAAGATGAAATTGTGCAAAGAGCCCTTCCCCCCCCCCCCCCCGAAGATACGGACAGGCTGTTAAAAGTTATAAGATCCACTTTGAATATTGAGGATATTAGGAAGGTTAAATCGGTAGCTGACTCCTTGTTTTAAGGGTTGCAGGGTTAAAAGGGTAGATACTTCCCTGTCCATGGTAGCATTTCTTCCCTGATTCAAAAAGAATGGAAGAAACCTTGTAGGAGGGTTTTTATCTCAAAAACCTTTAAGCGTAAATACTCCTTTGAAGATGAGGCTTCATCTTCTTGGGGCAAGGCACCCAAAATAGATGTCGCTATTTCCAGGGTTTCTGAAAGGTCCTCTCTTCTCGTCGAGGATGCGGGTGTTCTTAAGGATCCTTTGGATAAGAAGGCTGAGTCCTTCCTGAAGGGTGCTTGGGAAGCATCTACTTCCTCTTTCCGTCCCAACTTAGCAGCTAGAACCTTAGCCCTTTGGCTGCAGCAGTTAGAGGTCCAGTTAAAAGAGAGGTGCCCTAGGTAGCACATTTTATCTTCTCTGCCTACTCTACAGAAGGCTTTTTGGCAGATGCCTCGGTAGACGCGGTCAGGCATGGCGCTTAGACTGCATCTCTTACCAACTCCGCTCGTAGAGCTCTTTGGCTTAAGAATTGAAGTGGAGGAAATGTAGCTTCCAAACAAAGATTATGTGGTATTCCCTGTCAGGGTGAATTTCTTTTTGGCCCGGATCTAGATGATTTGTTAGATAAGACGGCAGATAATTAGAAAAAATTTGCCCCTCCCAATCCTTCAGGATTTTCTTATTTTAGGCCCAGAAGGTCCTTTTCGGTCCTCAGGGGGTTATTCGGTTAGAAGACAGTTTAGAGACCAAGACTAGAGATTTAGATCAAGGAATTTGGCAGGGAAAGTGTTTCATTTTGGAAACTCCTCCTCGTCAAAAAAAAATCACAGCAATGACGCCAGACCAAAGGTGGGAGGGAGACTAAGATTATTCCTTTCCGCATGGGAAAAGGTAGCAGGACCCTGGGTTTTAGGGGTTATTCATCATGGCCTAAAACCAGAGTTTCGCTCCTTGCCACCACAAAGATTTGTTGTTACAAAAAAATTATACTGTAAAAGGGTCCTTCCCTATAAAAAGGAAGTTCTAGAACAGTGATGGCGAACCTATGGCACGGGTGCCAGAGGCAGCACTCAGAGCCTTTATGTGGGCACCCACGCCCTTGAAAAAGTCTATGGCATAGCAATATGCTTTAGACTTTTCCTGCCATTCATCATCCCCAGGACACACTATGAACAGCACAGGCAGCGCATTAAATCTAGGCTATTAATCTATTATAGATAAATGATAAAGGACATGAAAAAAATTGGTATTTAGGTAAAATTGCCGTGTCGGCACTTTGCGATTAAATAAGTGGTTATTTGGTTGCAGTTTTGGGCACTTGGTCTCTAAAAGGTTCACCATCACTGTTCTAGAACTTATAGAGAAAGAGGTCTTAATTCCTATTCCTCAAGAAGAATAGTCAAAAGGTTATTTTTCCACCCTTTTTCTAGTCCCAAAACCGGATGGCTTATTCAGAACCATCATCAATCTGAAAGATTTAAACAAATTCTTGGTATTCAGAAAATTCAAGATGGAAACAATGAAAACTACGATTCAGCTTCTGCTTCCACATTGTTTCATGGCAGTAATAGACTTGAAAGATGCATATTTCCACATACCAATGCATACGGAGTTCCAGAAATTTCTAAGAGTGGCAGTCATTATGGAGGGTCAGCTGCAACAGTTCGAATTTCAGACTTTACCCTTTGGCCTGTCTATGGCCCCCAGGACCTTTACCAAAGTGGTGGCGGACTATAAGACTAAAGGATGTGATGATAGTACCATATCTGGATGACTTTTTAATAATTGCGAAGTCTCATCACAGTTGCAGGGAAGCAGTTCAGATGGTGACAAAGACCTTTCAGGAATTGGGTTGGATAATCAACGACAAAAAATCCAGGCCAAGGCCGGAAAAGTTTCAGAGATTTTTAGGTCTAATGTTAGACTCCGTATCCCAGAAGGTATATCTGCCGGAGGAAAAGGTAACCAAGATTTCCAGTCAGATAAAATCCCTATCTTCTCCCACTCTGACAATCCAGAAAGCAATGTCAGTCTTAGGGTCCCTGGTGTCCTGTATTCCAGCGGTCAAATGGGCTCCGCTACATTCCGACAATTACAGATGGAAATATTGGCTGCATTTAAAAAGAACAAGGGTTCTAGATGTTGGGATAAACATCTCAAAAGCAACGATAAAAAGTCTAGCCTGGTGGGAGGACAGGAGGAATCTAATTCAGGGTATTCCATGGTCCCATCCAGATCCTATAATTGTAACTACAGATGCAAGCCCCTGGGGGTTGGGAGCGCATGTTCAGGGTCACAGTTTTCAGGGTCAGTGGTCTCTGAGTCAAAGGAGCTTTTCCTCCAACAGGAAGGAACTTGTAGCAGTGAGATTAGCAATAGAAGCCTCTCTGCCCCTTATAGGTTCCGGTCATGTCAGAGTCCTATCTGACAATCAGACTACGGACTACAGTAGCCTACATAAATCACCAGGGGGAGACGAGGTTGGTTGCCGTCGGATGGGAGGCAACTCGGATGTTGAAATTCTTAGAGGCACAGGTCAGTCACATTTCGGCCCTACATATAAAAGGGAGAGAAAATATTCAGGCAGACTTCTTTAGCAGGTATCCGTTAAAACAGGAACAATGGTCTTTGAACAGTTCAATCTTCTCCATGAGCACAAAATTATGTGGCATGCCCATGATAAACCTGTTTGCCTCCCGTCAGAACAAGAAGGTAGATCGGTTTTGTTTCCTGAATCCGAGGGAATCCCCCTATGGGGTGGATGCCCTTCTCCTGAAATGGAACTTCACACTACACTATGCCTTTCCACCCTTCCAGTTACTTCCTTTAGTTCTGAAAAAGATCAGGAAGGACAGGAGGAGAGTGGTTCTGATTGCTCCTTTCTGGCTGAAAAGATCCCTGGATACTTCTGGAGATTCCCGATCTACTGTCCCAGGGTCTGGTTTTCCATCCAGCAGTAAATGGTCTTAACTGCTTGGAATTTGAAAGGAGCCTTTTAATCAAAAAGGGTTTTTCTCAAGATCTAATCGCTACACTTCATAAAAGTAAAAAAAACAGTGACAATTTCCATTTCTGCTAGGACTTGGAATTTTTTTTAGAGTGCTATAAAATCTATTCTAATAATCTGCCTGATTTGGTCCCTATTTCCTACATTCTGGAATTTCTTCAGAGAGGGCTAACTTTAGGGTTAGCTAAAAAAATACTTTAAAAGTGCAGATTTCTGCCCTGTCGATTCTCTTTGAACACAATTTTGCCTCTGATCATTGGGTAATTAGGTTCCTTAAATCTGTAGATGGGATGGCCCCGGTTTCTACCCCGAAGGTTCCCTCTGACACAGCCACCTTTTGAGCCCATGGAATCATCCAATATTAAACATCTTACTTTTACTTTTAAGATGGTTTTACTGATAGCATGCAACTCGCTTACCCTCCTGGCCGTGCTGAGTGCTATCTCAAAAAATCCTCCTTTTACCACTATTCTAGAGGATCGAGTCATTATCCAGCCTGATCCGGCCTTCTTACCTAAGGTTTCTTCCATTTTCAATAGATCCCAAGAAATTGTGCTTCCTTCTTTTTGTGCCAATCCCCAAAAAAACTAAAGAAAGAGAATTTCATACTTTAGATGTAAGGCGATGCTTAATGCATTATCTCAAATCTACAAAGGAGTGGCAAAGGTCTTCTGCCTTGTTTGTCCTCTTCTCTGGATCAAATAAGGGTAAGAAGGCTACCAAAGGTACCTTGTCTAGATGGATCAGACTAGGTATATTGCAAGCTTACTTGGAGGCTGGTCTTTCTCCTCCAATCTCGGTGAAGGCTCACGTGGCCGTCTCCCTGTACCTTTTTCCGGCACTATCATTTGGACCTAATCTCTTCCTCTGATCAGTCTTTTGGTAGAAAGGTCTTACAAGCGGTGGTCCCTCTATAAGGAAGGGGGTTATTCTCTGTAATTCTCTCTGTGGTGCTGTCGCTTGGGAAGGGAAAAAGGATGATTACACTTACCGGTAATGGGATTTTCCAGACCCCATGACAGCACCCTTCCTTATTCCCTCCCTGTTTCTTCCTATCTTTGGCACCGGGTGGAAAAATATATATAACAAAAGGAAATTCGGCGGCACCAGTACGCTGGCTCAGGTGCTATGTCCAAGGGAATGAGCTTCACCCTTAATATATGCGGAAATGGGACAGCACTCCAAGACTTGAAAAGAATAAATATCTTTATTCACCCATGTAAAATAATAGCAGCAACGTTTCAGCTCACAACTGAGCCTTTCTCAAGCAAAGAAACACAAGCTTGTGCCTATCTTACATAGCACTCTCAAAAATCAAGTGACCAGTGAACTTGCTGATCAAAAACATGTGACTACTTGTTATGTGAAAATAATTAACCTAATAAGGTCATGTGAACAATTACATATGCAAAGTATCCTACTATTGAATACACAGAGCTGTGCCCATTAGTATTGCATCCAAACTCTTAACATTTGAATAGTGCAGTTAACAAAGTGCATGTATGCATAAATACAGTGAATGAAAGCACAAAAGGATAAATAGTACATAGATAATTAAAATCATACACCACGGAGACTGAGGAAGAAAAAAAGCGTTTGACTATGTCCGACAAAATCGCGTGTCCATGTGAATACTGGCCAAGAAAAGCACTTTTAACTAATACTGCAAGTACCACATGATGTCAAAGACAGACCTCTGCCTCCAATATGCGCACGCAGCTCAGCTCCACTACATCGCTAGCAACCTAGCTTCATGATGTTACTGTGTAAGAGCTAATGCACGCGCATAATGTGACATTACTTATAGGTGTCGTCTCAGTTTCAAACAAGGCACTTATCATTGTGTCGACCTCACTGTCCGGGCCAATCGGAAAGGGATCCAACCTCCCGGGTGGATCAACCCCTCCAAAATTGTGGTCAGGTAAGGGGGACACCACACGTGAATGTAGTGTACCCCGAACCATCTCACTGTTTCGGTCCATAGACAGTGTAATGGGGATCTCCCATATAAACCACTTAATAGCAGAGATTAATTTTGACACAGAGTGGATACAGTAACCGAGGAAAATCTACCCAGTTAATTTTATACACATAGAACACCGTGAGCTGTCACATATGTCCAAAATTACTCATATGCTTGTGAATCTTATCTAAATTCCACCTTTACTACAGGAATCGTAATCGAAAGCATCAGTCATGGAGCATCAGGCAAACAGTCATCTAAACACATCCAGGATTATATTCCACATTTAACCCTTTAGGTTTTAAGCTATCAAGAGTGTAAATCCACCACATTTCAATATTTTTCAATATTTTGAGTCTATTGCCCCCTCTCCTGGGGGGAGGTACATGGTCTACAATCCAGCATTTTAATTCACGTTCTGTATGTTTATGTTCAGAAAAATGCTTCAGCACCGGTAGATCACGCCGTTTTTTAACGTATTGAAAATCTGTGATTATTCAGCCTGGTTTTTAAATCGGTTGAAGTTTCTAAACAGCAAAAATAGTGATCTTCAATTTACATTGATTTTTTCACATACAGAGGTACAGTTCCTTGACACTACGGTCATTTGGTCTGGGGAAAAATTCCTTACAAAATTATACACTAAGCCTACTGATAAAAATACCATATTACGATATGACAGCAATCATCCAAAAAATATGGTCAGGCATCTACCGTACTCGCAATTTTTGCGGGTACGTAGGATAATGTCAGAGGACAGCAATTTGACGGAGGCCCTTAAAGAAATGTCAAGGAAGTTTGAGGACAGGGGCTAGCCGCCAAAGCTGCTGCACAAACGTAAGCAGAAGGCTTCTGATATTGATAGAATGGTAACTCTAGCGAGGACAAACACTGAAAATCTCCAACGTTGGATTCCCTTTATCTCCACACACACGGAAGAAAGTGCGGCCATCAGTAGGATCATTAAAAAGCATTGGAGTATATTAGGAAACACATTCAGTGATATTCAAGAATTCAGACTGCCTCCCCTGTTGTCATACCGGAGAGCTAGCAGTCTGAAGGATCAATTGGTAAGAGCGGATTGTGGTTCCAAACAGCGAGCACATCAAATGAAATTGACAAAATATGGATTGGGCAGTTTTCCGTGTTTAAGCTGCGTAAATTGCAAATACATTGGCAAGGGACGCAGCTTTACACATCCTGCCACTGGTAGAACCTACCCCATCAATTTTCATTTGACGTGCAATTCGAATTTTGTAGTCTATGTCTTAACCTGCCCATGTAATATGATATATGTGGGAGAAACTTCAACTGATTTAAAAACCAGGCTGAATAATCACAGATTTTCAATACGTCAAAAACGGCGCGATCTACCGGTGCCGAAGCATTTTTCTGAACATAAACATACAGAACGTGAATTAAAATGCTGGATTGTAGACCATGTACCTCCCCCCAGGAGAGGGGGCAATAGACTCAAAATATTGAAAAATAAAGAAATGTGGTGGATTTACACTCTTGATAGCTTAAAACCTAAAGGGTTAAATGTGGAATATAATCCTGGATGTGTTTAGATGACTGTTTGCCTGATGCTCCATGACTGATGCTTTCGATTACGATTCCTGTAGTAAAGGTGGAATTTAGATAAGATTCACAAGCATATGAGTAATTTTGGACATATGTGACAGCTCGCGGTGTTCTATGTGTATAAAATTAACTGGATAGATTTTCCTCGGTTACTGTATCCACTCTGTGTCAAAATTAATCTCTGCTATTAAGTGGTTTATATGGGAGATCCCCATTACACTGTCTATGGACCGAAACAGTGAGATGGTTCGGGGTACACTACATTCACGTGTGGTGTCCCCCTTACCTGACCACAATTTTGGAGGGGTTGATCCACCCGGGAGGTTGGATCCCTTTCCGATTGGCCCGGACAGTGAGGTCGACACAATGATAAGTGCCCTGTTTGAAACTGAGACGACACCTATAAGTAATGTCACATTATGCGCGTGCATTAGCTCTTACACAGTAACATCATGAAGCTAGGTTGCTAGCGATGTAGTGGAGCTGAGCTGCGTGCGCATATTGGAGGCAGAGGTCTGTCTTTGGCATCATGTGGTACTTGCAGTATTAGTTAAAAGTGCTTTTCTTGGCCAGTATTCACATGGACACGCGATTTTGTCGGACATAGTCAAACGCTTTTTTTCTTCCTCAGTCTCCGTGGTGTATGATTTTAATTATCTATGTACTATTTATCCTTTTGTGCTTTCATTCACTGTATTTATGCATACATGCACTTTGTTAACTGCACTATTCAAATGTTAAGAGTTTGGATGCAATACTAATGGGCACAGCTCTGTGTATTCAATAGTAGGATACTTTGCATATGTAATTGTTCACATGACCTAATTAGGTTAATTATTTTCACATAACAAGTAGTCACATGTTTTTGATCAGCAAGTTCACTGGTCACTTGATTTTTGAGAGTGCTATGTAAGATAGGCACAAGCTTCTGTTTCTTTGCTTGAGAAAGGCTCAGTTGTGAGCTGAAACGTTGCTGCTATTTTTTCACATGGGTGAAAAGATATTTATTCTTTTCAAGTCTTGGAGTGCTGTCCCATTTCCGCATATATATATACAGTCATGTGAAAAAATTAGGACACCCTTTGAAAGCATGTGGTTTTTTGTAACATTTTTAATAAAAGGTTATTTCATCTCCGTTTCAACAATACAGAGAGATTAAAGTAATCCGACTAAACAAAGAAAACTGAAGAAAAGTCTTTTCAAGATCTTCTGTAAATGTCATTCTACAAAAATGCCTATTCTAACTGAGGAAAAAGATAGGACACCCTTGCCCCTAATAGCGAGTGTTACCTCCTTTGGCTGAAATAACTGCAGTGAGACGGTTCTTGTAGCCATCTACCAGTCTTCGACATCGGTCTGAGGAAATTTTACCCCACTCCTCAATGCAGAACTTTTTCTGCTGTGAGATGTTTGAGGGGTTTCTTGCACGTACAGCCCTTTTCAAGTCACCCCACAGCATCTCAATGGGATTCAAATCTGGACTTTGACTTGGCCATTCCAGGACTCTCCATTTCTTCTTTTTCAGCCAATCTTTGGTTGATTTACTAGTATGTTTTGGGTCATTGTCATGTTGCATGGTCCAGTTCCGCTTCAGCTTTAATTTTCTAACTGATGGTCTCACATGTTCTTCAAGCACCTTCTGATACACAGTAGAATTCATCGTGGATTCTATGATGGTGAGCTGACCAGATCCTGCTGCAGCAAAGCAGCCCCAAACCATGACACTTCCACCTCCATGCTTCACAGTTGGTATGAGGTTCTTTTCTTGGAATGCTGTGTTTGGTTTACGCCAAACATGTCCTCTGCTGTTGTGTCCAAATAATTCAATTTTGGACTCATCTGTCCAAAGAACATTATTCCAGAAGTCCTGGTCTTTGTCAACTTTATCTCTGGCAAATGTCAGTCTGGCCTCGATGTTTCTCTTGGAAAGCAAAGGTTTCCTCCTTGCACACCTCCCATGCAAGTTAAACTTGTTCAGTCTCTTTCTGATTGTAGAGGCATGTACTTCTACAGTAGCCAGAGCCTGCTGTAGTTCTCGAGATGACACTTTAGGGTTTTTGGAGACCTCTTTTAGCATCTTGCGGTCTGCTCTTGGGGTGAACTTGCTGGGGCGACCAGTCCTGGGCATGTTGGCAGTTGTTTTGAAAGCCCTCCACTTGTAGACTATCTTCCGGACAGTGGAATGGCTGATTTCAAAATCTTTTGAGATCTTTTTAAATCCCTTCCCAGACTCATAGGCTGCTACAATCTTTTTTCTGAAGTCCTCTGACAGCTCTTTTGCTCTCACCATGGTGCTCACTCTCACTTCAACAGTCAGGAGCACACCAAACTAAATGTCTGAGGTTTAAATAGGGCAAGCCTCATTCAACATGCAGAGTAACGATCTACTAATTATGTGCACCTGGTGTGATATACCTGTGTGAGATCTGAGCCAATTTAAGAGGGAATACATGTGAGGGTGTCCTATCTTTTTCCTCAGTTAGAATAGGCATTTTTGTAGAATGACATTTACAGAAGATCTTGAAAAGACTTTTCTTCAGTTTTCTTTGTTTAGTTGGATTACTTTAATCTCTCTGTATTGTTGAAACGGAGATGAAATAACCTTTTATTAAAAATGTTACAAAAAACCACATGCTTTCAAAGGGTGTCCTAATTTTTTCACATGACTGTATATGTGTATATATATATATATATATATATATATATATATATATATATATATATATATATATATTAGTCCAGAAAAATGGGCGGCACTCCAAGGAAACGAACAAGTGAACTTTATTCACCTGGGTGAATAAAGTTCACTTGTTCTTTTCCTTGGAGTGCCGCCCATTTTTCTGGACTATACATTGGGGTAAGAAGCCTATTCCCCTGGAGACGTGCACCCTATCTTTACTGGATTGTGTACCAGTGCCGCCATTTTTTATATATATATATATATATATATATATATATATATATATATATATATATATTATAGAGAGAGAAAGGTGTATGGTTTGTTGATATTAAATGTCATTAACTAAGGTAGGAGTCTCTCTTGCTCTGAAATGAGAGGCTCTACCTTTTTATTCTGTAGGTTTCCTGTCCCTGGGGGTGGATCCCTCTCTCTGTGGTGCTGTCGTGGGGGAAAAGAAAATCAGATTACCGGTAAGTGTAATCATCCTTTTCTGAATTAAACATGAAACTACTAACTACTGTGAGACTTTTTCTTCTAAACTGTCAGCAGATATTAAGCAGTTAGCCTACTTGGACTTTTAGTCTTTTATAGTCTGAAGTATCAATAGTTTGCTGTTAGTTTTCCACAGCAACACTTAATGAGGTGCAACAGTGTAGCTTACGAAAGTCAGTGCGCGCTCTGACCGGCTACATTTTGTTTCTATGTTGCTCTGCACATTTATTCTTACTTTCTCTTAAAGGGAACCTGTCACCGGGATTTTGTGTATAGAGCTGAGGACATGGGTTGCTAGATGGCCGCTAGCACATCCGCAATACCCAGTCCCCATAGCTCTGTGTGCTTTTATTGTGTAAAAAAAACTATTTGATACATATGCAAATTAACCTGAGATGAGTCCTGTCCCTGACTCATCTCACATACAGGACTCATCTCAGGTTAATTTGCATATGTATCAAATAGTTTTTTTAACACAATAAAAGCACACAGAGCTATGGGGACTGGGTATTGCGGATGTGCTAGCGGCCATCTAGCAGCCCATGTCCTCAGCTCTATACACAAAATCCCAGTGACAGGTTCCCTTTAAGCTAACTGCTTGCTATGAAGCAAAAAACACACTCCCTGCTTCCTGACATGTTTCGCCGGTTAACCGGCATCTTCAGGGAAAAATGCAGGTCTGTATGTTGTGGGCGGGGATCCGTTTTTTTTAGGTAGGTAAGTGATGTCATAATGGTTCCACGAATAGTAGACTGTCGTAAGCTACACTGTTGCACCTCATTAAGTGTTGCTGTGGAAAACTAACAGCAAACTATTGATACTTCAGACTATAAAGACAAAGTGCAAGTAGGCTAACTGCTCGATTATATGCTGATAGTTTTAAAGAAAAAGTCTTACAGTAGTTAGTAGTTTCATGTTTAAAGGGTTTCTGTCATGAGAAATAACGTTATGTAGCTGACTGACATTAGCCCATCGCTAATGTCAGCAGTACATAACAGTATGCTTTATAACTCCCTGCCTGCCGACGTTCTCTTAAAATAAAGACTTTTAAAATATGATAATGAGCCTCTAGGTGCTATTAGGACGTTGCTTCAGCACCTAGAGGCTCGGTCTACGCATCCTTTGGCACGCCCAGGTCCAGTTGATTGACTGTCGAGTTCTCCTCAGTGTCCTGTAAATCCCACGCCTGCGGCATCTCGTTTAGTATTCGGCGCAGGCGCAGTGAGTGAAGGACGCGCTACTGCTGCCGGCTTCCTACCTTCGTCGCAGGCACGGTGGGGAAGCCGGCAGCAGGAGCACATCCTTCACTCACTGCGCCTGCGCCGAATACTAAACGAGATGCCGCAGGCGTGGGATTTACAGGACACTGAGGAGAACTCGACAGTCAATCAACTGGACCTGGGCGTGCCAAAGGTTGCGTAGACCGAGCCTCTAGGTGCTGAAGCAACGTCCTAATAGCACCTAGAGGCTCATTATCATATTTTAAAAGTCTTTATTTTAAGAGAACGGCGGCAGGCAGGGAGTTATAAAGCATACTGTTATGTACTGCTGACATTAGCCCATTGGTAATGTCAGTCAGCTACATAACGTTTTTTTCTCATGACAGAAACCCTTTAATTCAGAAATAAAGGTTAACTTTTAACTAGTAGCACATGAAATTAGACGAATTATGGTCAAATGACCAAATGTGAATAGGTATTGGTATCGCAAATGTCGAACATGTGCTAAGAGGTTACATTTATTTTGGGACCTGCATACACATGCAGACATTAATGTGTAACTAGTTATGTCATGCATTGTTACACACTATTTACATTGCTCTTCTCACTTATTAGTCTAAGGGCTCATTCAGACGGCCGTATGCTATCCGCAAAAATGCGGATCCGTTTTTTTGCGGATTAGATGCTGACCTATTCACTTCTATGGGGCCCTTTTCTATTCCAAGGTTCCGCAAAATAAATGAAACATGTCCTATACTTGTCCGTGAAAATCAGGACATGGCCCTATTGAAGTCTATGGGTCAGCAAAAATACTGAATGCTATCCGTTTTTTTGCGGATCCGTTTTTTTTGCGGATCCACAAAAAAACGGATAGCATTCTGTATTTTTGCGGACAGCATACGGCCGTCTGAATGAGCCCTAACTCCTACAGTCGTCATAGTACTATGGACTCTTACTAAGTACTTCATGGTTACTGCTTATTTGTGTTCAACTCTCCTGGTGCCTGACTAGAGTCACACTACTGATTTGTTTGATCAGTTTCTACTGTTGAATTTAGTTTTTTTGGGGGTTTTTCTAATAAACTCAGTAAAAAATAAATAAATGTCTGATAAAGTAGAGTTGACATTAGAGTTCACATTGTAATCTCTATGTTTTACCCAGTGGAAGTTCTACTACAATAACTTTGAGGTGAATCCTGGTAATAGATACCACATACGTGTCCAGCACCTGCCAAAAGAAAGGGACTCTGTAAACCACGAAGAATTCGATTTTGTATTTCCAGGTAAAGTAACCCCAAGGTTATTTCACTAATTTATTCATTTACAGTAGTCTGGATGAAACTTTTTATTTCTGCAAGGAATATGTAAATTGTAGTATCTGTAACAACCACCAGGGGTCACTCTGTACGCTGTCTGCTGGCCTTTATATCCTGATGCTGATGTAGTTCTACAAGGGTATGTGCACACAATGTGGCAGGAACCACATACTGACTATTGTGTTTTGCACTTTGAATGCAGTGTGTCCTCCCATGCTTTAGACCCATGAAATTGGGTTAATGTGCAAGAGGACATCCATCATGGTGTTCTGGCCGTGTCTGTGTGGAAAGTTTGCCAAGAACGGACATGTCACTTCCTAACATGGTCTCGAAATCCAAGCAGAGATAATCCATGCCAGTATGGATACCAGAACAGACAAAAATTGGAGGTGGTTTGTGTACGCATAAAATACGCCTTGTAAATGAGCCATGAATTGTCCCTAAAGCTGACCATAGACTCACAACTTGTGCAGATCTGTCAGTGATGAGGAAATAATCAAGAGCAATGGCTGTTGATCGCTGGACATTACCTCTGGTGTGGTCTTCTGATTTCTCCTACAATTGGATCTATTCTCCATATTTAGAGCTCCTGTTTAATGAAGGATCGATGTTAGAATTATAGCTACATATCACATCATTGTGCATATGGCTAATTTAAAGGGAAACCCTGGTAATAGTGGTAATCAATTCATACTACTAGTCCTAGCTGTCATGGAGAAGAAAAAGGGCAGTCACACGACCGAAGAATTAAAGCATATGTCCACCATTTAACAGAGTCACTGTGTACATAAATTACCTATCCTGTACTGATCCTGAGTTACATCCTGTATTATACTCCAGAGCTGTACTCACTATTCTGCTGGTGGAGAGTCACTGTGTACATACATGACATTACTTATCCTGTACTAATCCCGAGTTACATCCTGTATTATATTCCAGAGCTGCACTCACTATTCTGCTGGTGGAGCCACTGTGTACATACATTACTGATCCTGGGTTACGTCCTGTATTATACTCCAGAGTGGCACTATCTTGCTAATCATTAACAGCAAGCTTGTGGATAGGCTCCCCATAAAGGGGTTTTCTAGGGCCCATTATGCATATCTTCCCTGTGGAATAAAGTTTCGAATATACTTACTGCCTTTCTTGTGTGGATCTGCTGCTTGGAAACCTAGTCGCATGACTTGCCTGTATGCAGGCATTTCATACTTCTGTAATCACGTCCCCCAATCTAAATACCAGGTTACCAGTATTCAGTATGGATTGGGCATTAGTGCCGCTCCCTAGGTCGGGGGAGGTGCTGTGGACAGTGACTGAACTAATCCTCTCCCTGACACATGCACAGTTCAAACTCCTGTAGTCGTCTCATCTGGCCATGTGCTAACAGGAGAGGCTGTGGATGGGCACATTCGCCACTGAGGATGAAGAGACGAGCTGGTCGCCCAGATCAATAAGTGGACAGACGCGGACGGGGAGGTGTAGGGGGTGTGTATAGTTGGTAGGGAACTGTGTTGCGGGTGGAGCAAGGCAAAGAGGTATTTGGCAGATACTTTCTTAAATATTGGGAGTAAAATTATAGGGAAAAAATTGCAGTTGGCTCCTGTAGTAATTCTCTAACAGCTAAAGAGAGCACCTACAATACAGGATAGTTAGCGTCATGTGAACCCTTCCTAAATGGAAATCACTAGAGCCAGCTCTGTGCATACACTGAACAAGCAGGTAGTACCTGGGGAGTACATTGTGACTGTATAGATTAGATTATTTTTTTTCAGTATTGAAGCAGAAGTAATTGGAAGGGAAGGAGGGATTCTCAGACATCTTAGTATTCCTCTGCTGCAGTCTTCCACAACTTTGTAAACCCAATATTTTCTTCTACAGGATGCAGTAAGAATGACCTGATGCAGACTGACACCTGCTGCAAACTGGGTACGTGTACTATCAGTGTTATACTGGGGTAACTGAGTATTAAAGGCGTTGTCCAGGATTTTATTTTTTTAATCCCTTCTCCAGCAACACTTGAAGAAATCTATACTTACCTGCACCTCACTGCTCTGTTCAGGCTGCGTGGGTCCTGTCTTACTGCACTTCCAGTGGGGTCCAGGTGGGCTGCTATAGCTAATGAGTGGCCTCAGCAGTGACATGTCCCCTATCGGCAGTCATGTACCTCTTGGGGACATGTCTCTGCTGAGGCTACTCGTCTCATTGGCTGCAATGGTGCACAAGAATTATTAAAGGGGGGGGGGGGCAGTATCAGATAATAAAGCATAACTTTTATTTCAAGTACAAGTAAGAAGGCCCCTACAAAGACAAACAAAGACCTAGGCCCTGGGACATAGTTTCCGCTCTGGGTGATCCTTTGGAATAGTATACATCAGCCTCTAGGGGATATATACCCAGGACAACCATCAGTATTAGGCCTCATGCAGACGACCGTTGTTTTGGTCCGCATCCGAGCCGCAGTTTTGGCGGCTTGGATGCAGACCCATTCAATTCAATGGGGCCGCAAAAGATGCAGACAGCACTCCGTGTGCTGTCCGCATCCGTTGCTCCTGTTCTATTCTTCTCCTTTTTGCGAACAAGAATAGGCAGTTATATCAATGGCTGTCCGTGCTGTTCCGCAAATTCCGGAAGGCACACGGACACCATCCGTGTTTTGCGGATCCGCAATTTGCGGACCGCAAAACACACTGGTCATGTGCATGAGGCCTTAGGGCTTTTTCAGGGCCTGGTTAACAGGGTAAGGTTCTGGACGGGGTGATGACTCCATATTAGGAGGTCTTTTGGGAATTCTAGCCTGATTAGGGCATACTAGGGTCAGTATTAGATCCCCTACCCCGTCCTTATATCTTACTCCGCAATGTGATAGCAAGTACCATGTATATAAATCTCACGGCCATTTCTGCTCTGGTACCTGCCTCCACCACATCCGCATGATGAGATTCAACTAGACCGGTAAGATCCATCCTTTTTCTTGCCTAATTTGAGACCTACGGTGGTCTGTTGTTGAAACATGCGTTGAAATTGGGACCTTATATAGTGTTTCAGCTTTTGTCCCCTTTGGCTAGTACATTTGTTGTCTGGCCTAGGTCTTTGTCTTTGTAGGGGCCTTCTTACTTGTACTTAAAATAAAAGTTGTTTTATAATCTGATCCCCCCCCCCCCCCTTTAATAATTCAGTTCTTTAATTTGTGCAGTTATCTGTGAGAGGCACGAACGGTTCCCTTCTCACATAAGCGATTGTTTTCAATGGTGCACAAGACCCTGTCCATGCAGCAAGTTTGCAGGGATTAAAAGTCAAGTAAAGAGTGCCCGAGAATCCCTGAGCCAGAACAGAGCAGTAAGGTGCAGGTAAGTATAGGTACCGCTGAAGGGGGGGAATTAAAAAAAATTCTAGACAACTACTTTAATGTATGTATGCAAAATAGAAAGTCACGATTTCTTACACCACTCCCTTCACAATCCTCTAGGATACTGCTGGAAACCTAACATCACCCTAGAAGTCACTGAAGACAAACTTATTGTTACATTTAGCCCTGAAAGGAACAGCCTCAAATATGGTGTAAAAGTCAGTATCAGCCCAAGCAAAGAAAACCTAGGAAATGAGATCAGTCTGCAGGTAACTATATCTAACGCTGCATCCATTTCATACACAAACCATGTTTATTTGCTACTGTTCTGTGTCATGTTAAAAGTGGTGAGGTTGTCACCATGATTAGGCAAAGCCGTATATACTAGCGGAAAATGAAGTAAGAACTGATGGGTTTGAACGAAGTCAGACAAAGTATAAACTGCTAGTGGTGTTGGCCAAGTGGTGCACCCTTTATTGTGGGTTGTGCAGCAGCATATCTGTTGAAGAAGGATCACTTTTTAATGCTGGATGGCATCTCCCCTTCCTACGCTACAGGCTGCCACTCTGGCACGGTAACGGTCGTACAGATGCAGGATATCCTCCTGCGGTATGTCATTCCAAGCTCTTTCACCTTGGACCCATAGAGCAGCCAAGGTGGTTGTTGCCTGCTGTGCAGTCCCAGACATTCTCCATGGGGGAGAGATCTGACGTTCGAGCTGGATATCAGAGTTTCTGGATACCCTGAAGACCATAATCTATAGTGTGGGCACTATGTGGTGGGCATTATCCAACTCTCTCTGAGATTTGACGGATGGACCATCCAGAGTCCCACTGTTCTATTTGCACAAATGTTGTACTCCTTCATCTAGCAGGCATCCTGATCTCTTCAACACCCATATCAACAGTCTTGTAAGAGAGAAGGCAAAACAGCAGTCATTCCAGCCCAAAAAACACCCGTAGAGCATCTGTATATAAAGTAGGGATCTTGGAACTCTGATCACAAATTAGATGTGACACCTTCCAGCATTGCCATATTGTAAAATAGTTTTTTTAACCCCTAGGTGTTCTTTTTTCATTTTTTGGTACAGTTTGATCAGGAGGCTCTCACAAACAACTGGTAACTTTTTAGAATGGTTGCACAAGTAGCACCAGGGATACTCTCATAGGATAGGTTGTAATTTTAACAGGTGTTCACATTAGTATAATGATGTGCACTACTAGTTGATGCTGCCTCCTGGTGGACAAGTTTAACAACTTCATGCTTTTTCTTCTCCCGACCTACAGGGGGCGACTACTGAACGTGTACAAGTTAACTTCTCCATCACAGAGTCCTATAAACCATGCTGGTATAACGTCTCGGTAATATATAGTGACTTTATTTTAAAATTACTGTAGGTTACTTGATTAAATTATTGCATTGCAAAGCAGCTAGCGCTTCCTCTGATGATATGAGCTAATCACAGGTTTCAGGATGTCCCAGAAGCAGAAACCCCCTATAATTAGCTCATGGACACTAGACCTTTCAAATGGATATGGGTTGTCCGAACTGATCAACCTAAAAACTTTGTTTTCCAAGCGTTTGATACTGGAGGCCTATTGTCAGCATACGTCATCAATATCTGATCTGTGATGGATCCGACGGTCAGCAACCCTGCTAATCGGCTGTTTCAAGAGGCCAAGGTGATCTGGTGAGTGCGGCTGCCTCTTTCTAGGCCAGTGACCTCGTTCATTGGTCACATGGCCTAGGCGCAGCTCAGTCCCATTCAACTGAATGAGCCTGGGCTGTAATACCAAGCACAGCCACTATACAATGGATGGCGCTATGCTTGGCATGCCTCTCCAGGTGAAACGTATGTCGAGGTGCAGCTTTTGGTCACACGCTCTGGGTCCAGCATTTCATGGGTAATACATGTTTTGTTGTTGTGCTCAGTTAGTTGTTACATTTCTTTTTATATCTCTATTGCCACCTGCACTTGGCACACTTGCCTCTGTCTGTATTGTACAGTTCAATGGCTATGTGCATACCTTATGCGGCCATCCCAGGTTTTTGGGTGGGCTAGTTTGCCTTGTGCTATTTGTACATTTTTTCATTTATCTTTCTGTGCATGCAACATACATACCAGCACATGTTACTTTGAGAGAACCTACAGTTCTCACAATTTTCATGCTGATGTATACCTAGGGCTGTGACATCTTTTTCCCTGCCAGCTGGGTGTTTGGGAGAGAGGTTGCATCTGACCTCCTTACATGAGGTCTCCCCCCTCCTGTACACTTGTGCCTTATGTTTCATATATTGTTTGTTATGTGATCATGTCTTAATTTTCTTTGGGGTTATTGGTTTCGTTTTTGGGTTGGTTTAGCACCATACACTATACAGTGGCTGTACTTAGTATCACAGCTCAGCCTCATTCACTTTAATGGGACTGAGCTGCTTCTAGGCCATGTGACCGATAAACATGACGTCACGCGACCTAGGAAAAGCTGGAGAAGTCAATGGCACTACCGTGAGCACTGCTGCCTTCTCAAACAGCTGACCAGTGGGGGTCCTGGATGTCGAACCTCCACCGATCAGATACTGATGAACTATCCAGAGAATAGGTCACCAGTAAAAAAAAAAAACTCCTGAAAAACCCCTTTAAGTGAGAATAACTGCTTTCAGAAAGGGCTCCCAGTTCACTCGAGCATTGTAGATGGTTGTCTTGTAACATCACCTCATTATTTTCAGGTTTGGCCCTATATGCCAGATTGTAAGAACAACTGTGTGCGGCAGTGGTACTCTCCAAAATGTCCTCCTCCTAGCACTGAGACACCCATAGGTGAGTACAGATCACAGATCCATCTATTAAAAAGACTATATAAATTAGGTCCCACAAATGACTGTCTGCGTTCTGTATGTGAGGCTCAGTAATAATGATGTGCCTGGAGTGTGAGACTTAATGTATTTCATGGTCAGTACGAGTCAAGTAAAGATTTGCAGAGCTTGCTGTTCTAGACGTCATGTGTAACGTGTGCTATTATGGTGAATCTGCAGTGCTGTCGAGACAGGTTTACGTGTGGCCGATTGCAGCAGCTTTGATGATTTTGGCCTTCGCAGTCACAATAATCTTCTTTTGGACGATTCGAGGTAAGAACCAAACTTTGGAGGTTTTGGCATTCTGGAGTCTGTATCATGTAAAGACAATCTATTTAGTTGTTTGCGGGGAAGCACCAATAGACTTCATTACCCAGCTTTCCCAGTCTGGACTGGCAAATATCTATGTCGGGGGCAGGGGCACAGTTATTCCCTTTATCCAACACATCAGCTATTTAAAGATAATAGGCAGAGTCCCATCCCCCACTGCAAATTAATCCATTCTTCTGGATTCATTGTGGGTGTCCATGACTCACAGGGGGAAAGTGTGGGAGAGTTGTCAAGATCGTGCCTTCTCTTTTTTTTTTTTTTTATTTATGACAGACTTTTTTTTTTTTTTTCTCTTACAGGTTGTTTCTCCCCAGGTGAGTAAATGCAAAGTTGAATGCCTAATTTATTTCCCAATGCTTGTATAGCGCTAACATATTCTGTAGCGCTGTTCACAGACTGTAATCATTTCTTGTCTCCAGGAGCTCATAATCAAATCTCACACAAACTGCGGTCAAGTTCACAGTAAAAGGTGTATTAGACACCCCGAACACGGAGGTGATTATTGGGAAGGAAGCGTTCCTTCCTGGCAATCGCCTGCTCGCTTGCTGAGGAGACAGCTGCTATTACATGCAGCGATCTCCTCACCAACATGGGGAGGAGCAATCACTACGCCATCGCTCATCTCCATGCTGTACAGAGGTTTGCCGGCGGCAGATCGTAATTAGCACAATCTGCCACTGGCATATCCTGATCTTTCAGCATGCTGAAAGATCTGGATCGCCCAATGATAGAGCGTTTTCTCGTTCATTGAGCAATCGGTGGCAGTATTACACTGCAAGATGATCGCTAATGAGCGTTCATGTGGACGCTTGTTAGCGATCATCGGGCAGAAAATCAGCCCATGTAATACGCCCTTAAAGGGAACCTGTCACTGGGATTTTGTGTATAGAGCTGAGGGCATAGGTTGCTAGATCACCGCTAGCACATTTGCAATATCCAGTCCCTATAGCTCTGTGTGCTTTTATTGTGTAAAAAAAATAATTTGATACATATGCAAATTAACCTGAGATGAGTCCTGTCCCTGACTCCTCTGACGTACAGGACTCCTCTCAGCTTAATTTGCATATGTATCAAATCGTTTTTTGTACACAATAAAAGCACACAGAGCTATGGGGACTGGATATTGCAGATGTGCTAGCAGCTATCTAGCAACACATGTCCTCAGCTCTATACACAAAATCCTGGTGACAGGTTCATTGGTTTAAAGGGAACCTATCTTCATGCATTTGGTATTAAGGTTTGTTAAAAACCCAAGCAGATCATATAGACTTTGCATAGATGTGGCATCTGAACACATTCCTAAAAGGACCCCAGTGCTGCAAAAATGAGTTCAGCGGGGGTCCAACTCACCACATTCTCCAAATCTCCTGTTTAAAGGAGTTACATGGATCATGTGAACACGGCAGCCTTTCCAACGTTTACCTCGATTTGTCAACTTTCACGCTGTGTACTTAGAAGCAGTGGCGCAGTGTATTATAGCTTCATCTCATTCATATGAATGGGACACAGCTGCAATACCCTTCACTGCCACTACTGTATGTACAGCAGGTGGATAGATGGAACGAAATAGACAATGAAGTGGCTGCAGAGATCACATGAGCATCACAGCCCCTTCAAACAGCTGATCGGCAATGGTGCTAAGAGTCGTACAACCACCGATCTAATATAGATAACAACATAGAAGAATAGACCATCAATATGCTAATCCCAGAAAACCATCTTAGTCCTTCTCATAGAGTAATATACTGTATATAACCAGGCGCACTGCCAGATGCTTCGCCTAATTTACAACAAGGAATATGCCCCTGGCTGGTGTAGGTTTACACCAGCAAACTGGAATAGAAGATAAATGTGACGGGTCTCCGTCCTCTCCACATCCCCTTTCCAGGAACGTGTCGAGGACAGCGGAGAAATACCACTTGCGCATACATTTTTGATCAAGTGGTGTTGAAAAACTTGCAGACATGCATTTGGTGAAAATTAAATGATAAATCTGAAAGTGAGATGGTGAAGTGCATGAGACGATGCTTGTTCTCCTGCCATCTAGTGGTGCATATAAAAACTCCAGTATTTCATAATAGAAACAGGATGGCTGATCAAATTAGTTTGCAAGCAGACGCCATACTAGTGTATCTTGTAATTTTCTTTTCTCTTCACTACAGGCTTTAAAGTCCCTCCTCCGCCGCCGCCGCCGCCACCTGTTGTACCTCAAGTGAAGAAGCAGAAGGTGTGGCTGGTTTACTCTGCTGATCATGAACTTTATGTCAACGTTGTCATTAGGTTGGCAGATTTCCTTCGGGTGGCTTGGGGCCTGGATGTTGTCATGGACCGGCACCAAAGCCAAGAGATCGGTGTAAAAGGTGCCATGACTTGGTTGAGTCATCAAAAAGACCAAATTGAGAAGATGAATGGGACAATTCTTATTCTCTGTTCCAGGGGGGTACAAGCAAAATGGAGGGCAATGAAGAACTGTCAGGAAGCACGGGTAGCATTACCTGAGGACACCAGTTACATGTTTGGGGACCTTTTCACCCCTGCATTGGCTCTCATCCTCCCTGACTTCCAGAAATCCAAGCCTTATGATCGCTACGTGGTGGCGTATTTCAGTGAACTCTGTGACGTTGGAGATATACCTTCTCCACTTGAAATATGCCCACAGTATGCTCTGATTGAAAACCTACAAATCCTCTTATTCCGCATTCAAAGACTAGAGCATCATCAGCCCAACATACAATATAACGTTGACCTAGAAGGAAAACCAAGCTACTTGCATTTGCTGAAGGCCATTGAACAGTGCCGGGCTTGGCAGGAAACTCATTCTGATTGGTTTGAGAAACAGGTTTCCCCAGCACAACCTGAAGAAGCATCCAGAGATGAACAAGAGGTAGAACATGCACATGAGTGCACCCGTAGAATCTACCCTCAGATCCGCCAGCCTGAGACTTCTCTCTCCATGTTAACTTCATGCATCGTCGAGCCAGATCCTATAAGGTCAATAAACCCTTCTCTTGAGTTTGGACCTTCAAGTGTTTGTGTTGTACCACTACTTACTGAGGAGTATTCCCCTGTGACAGTTGTACAGCCGTCTCTTAATACCCAAGCGCTAAGGGCATCTTTTAGGCAGCAGCCATTCTTGGTTAAGTCTCTCCCAATTTGTAATGAACGTTTACATCAGATGGGCTTGTCTACAGCAAGTGACCAAGACATCCAGTCTGAAGACTTGAGTGAAGCCCAGAAAAGGTTTTTCTGCCAGAGCATCTTAGCAGAACAACATATAAACCCTGACTTGGCCTTCAACGCAGCTGAGTTGCCATCCGGGTCAGAAGATCAAAGAGCAGCTTGCATGGTTGACTTCAGTGACCCGTTACTTCAGATAGACTCCTCTATACCATGTAGTCAAGGCATACCATCTGTGGACTTGAGGGAAGCCCAGAAAATGTTTTTCTGCAAGAGCATCTTTGAATATCAATCAGGAGCTCCCATCATGGTCTCAGATGACAAGTCAGAAGGTTGTTTGGATGATGAAGAGGAGTCTGTATATGAGCGTTTATGTCAAGTGGATGTATCTATACCACATGACCAGGAAATCCAGGACTTGATGAAAACTCAAAAAAGGTTCCTTTTCCAGATCATCTTAGACAATCGGCACTTAGCCCCTGACATGGTCTTTGATGATGAATCAAGAGCAATTTATGAACAACAGCGATTGTTGGTTGATGCAAACATGCCGTCCATGGATTTGAGGGAAACCCAGAATGACTGTTTCAGGCACAGTGTTCTGGGAGGCCAGAGAGTAATGAATAAGATAGACGTTCCTGCAGATGATCTCAGTGTGTATCAGGAACATGATGACCTGGATTTTCAGTCCTTACATGTTGTCATGGGTCGGACTGATAACAAGCACTGTCACTCAGATCTGGGATATGGTACAATGAACCGCAGCAATTTGGATGCAGTTAAAGGGGAATGATTAGGAATGTTTAAATCTATATTATGAGCACTTTGTGTCTTATACACCAGTCACTTCCAAAGCTGCACTTTTGTTTTTTAGATCAAGTGTGGGTGCAGAGTATGTGATATTCCTAGGGCCAGTAACCGTTATGTGGTTATACCTAATACATTGTCACAGCCAGTATTTACAGTACAGTTCTAACGTTGTATCGCCATATGGTGCCTAAGTGACCACATAACTGCTCCATACATAATACAATCCAATAACAGGGAAATACTATGTAAGGGTCCATTCACACGTCCGTTTTTTCTTTCCTGATCTGTTCCGTTTTTTCAGGAACAGATCAGGACCAGATCTGGACCCATTCATTTTCAATGGGTCCTGGAAAAAATCGGACAGCACAATGTGTGCTGTCCGTTTCCGTTGTTCCGTTCCGCATGTCCGTTTAAATATAAAACATGTCCTATTCTTGTCCTGAAAAATCGGATCCTGGTACAATACAAAGTCAATGGATCCGCAAAAAACGGATGACATTCGGATGTCATTCCGTATGTCATCCGTTTTTTGCGGATTCCGTTCCTGGAAACACATAACAAATTTTTTTTTTTTTTTTTTTTTTCAATTTTTTTTCAAAGAAATCCAAACAACTTTATTTGATTATTGAAATGTATACATGCTCCCGTTTTTTGCGGATCCGCAAAAAACGGATGACATACGGAAACATTTTCAGGAACAACGGATCCGCAAAAAACGGACCGTTTTTCAGGATGAAAAAAAACAGGACGTGTGAATGGACCCTAATAGTGATATATTCAGATTTGTGGTGGTCACAAGCCTTGGGTGCTGGGCATCTGAGGTACATCCTTGGATGCTCTGGAGAAAATATGTTTGCACCAAGGAGTAGTTTGTATGTCCAGAGAGCCCATTCAAAAGCTATACCTGGACCCTTAGATAGGACCTGTCACCACTCCTGGCAGAGAGAGGCACTCCCATGTGAAGGACCCTCTGTAGCTTTATGTCTCGTGATTGTGTTGCACTTATCATGAAGAAATGTGCACACACATCTCTGGATATGACGTAGATAAGGGTTCAGCAACCTTTGGCACACCAGCTGTTGTGAAACTACAACTCCCAGCATGTAAAGCTGCTCAACTGTTCTCTGAACTCTCATAGAACAGAATGGAGCATGCTGGGAGTTGTAGTTTCACAACAGCCTCAGTGCCAAGGGATGCTGAACCCTGACGTAGATGAATTCCTTCAGCTAACGTACGTTCCCTCTGGTTTCACGTGGACTCCAAGTAGAAATGAGGGATAAAAGTGAGCGCTGACAGGGGAACCAGTTAATTAACAAAATATTCTCTACGGCCAATATCTTTCGAATTAGAAAAAAATTGTACAATTCAAACCAGATTTATGGAGAAATATTTCCCAAAAATTGGTTTCTTCGGGTTACAAGAAAGTGTAAACACGTACCCAACACATGATGGAAGTGGAGCGGGATTTATCACCCACCCCTCTTAGATTGATGTTCTGGCTAGAACCATGTAACAGGAGATTGGTCTTTGTTGCCACCTTGACCACGCCTGACCTGTCTGTTTTGGTAAATAATTATATTCAATGTGAAATGACAATTCTGGAGCTTGTATTCTTACACCTCTATGTTGTGCCATTCCTCTTTTATTCCTACTTGAAGGTCCCTGCACAGTCTGACACTGTCCAATCAGTGCTGACATTATCAGACTGTGCAGGGACACACCCATTTGACAAGGGGAATAGTCAGTTTATACTGGGAATAATAGAGGAATGGCACAACCTACAGTTATAGTAAATGATGCTCCAAAATTGTAATTGCATACAGAATGTAAGTCGGTGACAGGTCCTCCTTAACCACCATTTACTGATCAAAGCAAGTGACTGTCAGCATAGCGCTGGACCCCCCCAGAGCCTGTGAAGGAACTGAAAGTGAGATTGGCCTAAATCTGGCATCTTCTTGGACAACTATGTATGTATATACTGTATATGTATTGTAAAATATCTAATTATTCAGAATATATTTCTATTTTTGCCCCAAACTGGTAAAGTAAAACTTTCAGTCTACCAGATTAATGGTATTCTACTGTAATTCCACAATCACGCATGGTATGATTTTCCAGATCTTGGATAACGTGCCAGAGTAAGGGATCATTCAGATGGCCGTATGCTGTCTGCAAAAATGCGGATCCGTTTTTTTGCGGATTAGATGCTGTCACATTCATTTCTATGGGGCCCTTTTCTTCCATTGCACGGCTCAGCAAAAAAATGCAACATGTCCTATAGTTGTCAGTGAAATCAGCACATGGCCCTATTGAAGTCTATGGATCAGCAAAAAAACTGAATGCAATCCATTTATTTGCGGACATGCTGAACAGTCCGCAAAAAAACGGATCCGCATTTTTGCGGACAGCATACGGCCGTCTGAATGAGCCCTAAAGAAATTGTTATGACTTGGGATACATCAGTTGTTTGTCTGAATCTCTGCATTTATCTGTACTTATAATCACTACAATCAGTAAATGAAGAAACCAATCACATTAGTTGTGTCATCATTGCCCAATAATCACAAGAGGCACGGCGGACAGGATATCACCATTTAATCATCAGTTAATACAGTTACAGGGCAAGCGGGCAACATCTCCGAGGCGTCTGTACACAGCGTCTGTCTGATTCAGTCCACACTGACTTTTCAATTCCAATTCAGCAAACCCAGATCGCCAAATCTGAGCAGATTTGTTTATATAATACATCTTTATAATGATCGGACCTGATACAGACTCCAAAACCTCAGCCACCACTAGAGGGAGCTCACCGTCTACTGATTTATACAGCTGATATAACACTGTTATAAATCCAAATGCAATGGTCTCCCTCTAGTTGTGGCTGAAGAAAGAAGAATTTTATCATTAAACTTTGACTGCTTAAAGGGAGTAGGACCTTGGAGCTATAACATTTAGCAGTTTTGCAGGGCTCAATACTGCTAGTTCACAGGGGGAGAATTTATAGTGGTTATTATGTTGAACATAGGGGCTGCATCATGGATACATATTGTCTTGTACACAGTGGCAGTATTATTGTAGTTACTGTCTTGTACATAGGGACAGTATTATAGTAGTTATATTCCTGTACATAGGAGGTAGTATTATAGTAGTTATATTCTTGTACATAGGAGCAGTATTATAGTAGTTATATTCTTGTACATAGGAGCAGTATTATAGTAGTTATATTCTTGTACATAGGGGCAGTATTATAGTAGTTATATTCCTGTACATAGGAGGCAGTATTATAGTAGTTATATTCTTGTACATAGGAGGCAGTATTATAGTAGTTATATTCTTGTACATAGGGGACAGTCCAATAGCAGTTATATTCTTGTACATAGAAGGCAGTATTATAGTAGTTATATTCTTGTACATAGGAGGGAGTATTATAGTAGATATATTCTTGTACATAGGGGACAGTCCAATAGCAGTTATATTCTTGTAGACAGGGGAAGATATATTAAGTTGGTGCTATAATTTTATAGATATTCAGATTAGACAGTCAGGACAATGTTGGATGAGTTAGAACTCCCACCCTCAGCGCTGTAATATGACAGATGATATAAAAATAAATCTTACATTTTTGTGACATTGCGGTGCTGAATCATACAGAATCTTTACAGACGCAGATTAGCCGGCTTTTATAAAACACTATGATACAGAAAATATTCACTTTTGGCACAGGAATCACATGCATTGTTCAATATCTCTCCTATATATTCCGCCACTCATGGGTGTAGTACTGGTGCCCTAGGTCTGGTGGTGGCCATTCTCTGTCCTGTGGCTGTGCATTGTTGAGTGTGAGAACCTGAGATGCAGCCCTTGGTGCGATGTCGCCAGGTTTGTCATTGATCTCCTGAGTACCTTGTTGCATTTACAATCAGTTCATATAAGTGAGTGATGTCTCTAGAAGAACAGCCCTTATTGGAATTATTATATGGATAATGATGACATCAGATGTCGCAGGAGTTTCATCACTGCCATGTTACAGAAGAGTCTTGCCAACTGGCGGCCACTGTACCAGTTCTAGGAAAAATTTCTATGTAAAACCGCATCACAGGTGCAATCAATGGGGGAAGACACCATGTATACACAATGGATGTTTTTTTTATAGGGAGTAGTACCGGGCACATTTCCTAGGACTGCTACTTATGGTGGTCACAATAGCACTGTTGCCATGGTTTTTAAGGCGCGGTAATAGTGCTGATCACTGCCGCCAACATCAGAGCAGGGCAATAATCACTGTGGCATTGATAAACCAATGGGCCTCATGTGCAGACAGCAACCAATCAGATCGCTTTTTTGCTAGAAAATGTAAGCAGTGGCATAGAACCACAGCAACCAATCAAATATCAGCTTGTATCTTTGTAGTGCAGGTTAGAAAATCAAAGACGTCATCTCATTGGTTGCTATGGCCAACACTTCCACATCCTGGATGGAACTGGTTTTCAAATTTTTTGAAACCAGAATAAATGTATGAACTTGTTAGGACGCTCTACTTCTGATCCTGTCTAAAGCAGGAAATGTAGGAAACCATCTGGGAAGCTACAGGAAAAAGGGGAGAACTTCTGGACAAGTTGGCAAATCTCCCGGGTCCTGGCATCCCCCTACAAATCAGCCAGCGGTTGTCCTTTACACACAAACTCACATTATACACTGCTTGTATCCAGGGGTTACGACCACCCTGCAATCCAGTAGTGATGGTCGTGTTTGCACACTATAGGAAAAAAATGCAGCTCTCGTCCACCTTGTATCTGTGATGAAGCAGTGGCCGTAACCCCTGGAGACAGGCAATGTATAATGTGATGGAAAAAGGATTCATGCCAGAAAAGGAAGCAATATGGACAATCACAATACATTAGTAAGTGCCTTGTATTAACTTTATCTACATGATAAATGCAATTTTCTCAAGTGAGACAACCCCTTTAAAGGGATTCTGTCACCTCCCCTAACCGAAAAAACGGTTAGTTTCTGCAAAAAACTACTTTTATTGATATGCAAATGTGGCTGGGCACTGTAAGAGGGGCGGTACTGGGCTCTCTAAGAGGAACAAAACGCCTCTCTGGGCACATTCAGGACTCATTTGCATATCAATAAAAGTCGTTTTTTGCAGAAACTGCTGGACGGATTACAAGATAAAAGAGCACAGCCTAATCAAGGTAAGCTGTGCTTCATGGCTGCTTTAAAATCGTTTTTTTGGGTTAGGGGAGGTGACAGAATCCCTTTAAACAAATCTCCAGTCCCTCGTATTCACTAACAAGCAGCTGTTCACGGATCTGTTTATCTTGCTGTATAATTGTGTGCTGATAAATATGAGCTTTTGCTCTTAGGGTATGACCACATGGCGCGGTTATGTTGTAGTTGCGATCTGGCTGCGCTTCAGTCGAGTAACGAGCGGTCATATAGGCCACAGTGGGTACTGATTAAGTGAAAAAAGACTGCACTGTTTAGTCAGTCTGCATTGTTAAGGCCCCTTTCAGGCAAGCGAGTGTCACGCTCCAGCGGTCTGGAATGTACTGGATAAGTGACATAATGGTGTCAGTGTTATACAATACATTCCTGAACTGTAAGGCCCCTTTCACATGGGCGAGTTTTCCGCGCGGGTTGAACGCATTGCACCCGCACTGAATCTGGACCCATTCATTTCTGTGCACATGAGCGGTGATTTTCACGCATCACTTGTGCGTTTCGTGAAAATCGCAGTAAGCTCTATTTTGTGCGTTTTTCACGCAACGCAGGCCCCATAGAAGTGAATAGGGCTGCGTGATAGATCATGTGACGGACCATGTGATGAGCGTAGTGACATCATTAAAGGTCCTATTCCTCACATAACAAGACAGAAGAGATGCCGGCTGCGCGAACAAGTGGATTAAGGCGAGTTAAAAATTTTATTTATTTTTTTAACCCCTCCAGCCCTATTGTACTATGCATTCTGTATTCAGAATGCTATTATTTTCCCTTTATAATCATGTTATAAGGGAAAATAATACAATCTACACAACCTTGAACCCAAACCTGAACTTCTGTGAAGAAGTTCGGGTCTGGGTACCACATTCAGTTTTTTAGCACGCGCATGCAAAACGCATTGCACCCGCGCGATAAAAACTAAACGGAACGCAATCGCAGTCAAAACTGACTGCAATTGCATACCTACTCCCGCGGATTTGCCGCAACGCATCCAGACTTTATCCGGACACGCTCGTGTGAAAGAGGCCTAAGGGTTACATAGCATCATAAATCAATATAATGCTATGCGACCTGTCACTGCTGGAAGTTCAGGCCGGGTGCTGCGCTGCGAGTCTGGAGCGTGACACTAAGGGCTCATGCACATGAACGTATGGGTTTTGTTTCCATACTGCGGACCGCATATGCAGACACCGTTCCGTGTGCATTCCGCATCACGGATGCGGACCCATTCACTTGAATGGGTCCGCAAATCTGGAGCGGTACGGAATGAAAGCACGGAATGGAACCCCACGGAAGCACTATGTTCCGCCAAAAAAATAGAACATGTCCTATCTTTTTGTGGAACGGACGGATGCAAACCTATTCAATTTGAATGGGTCTGGATCTGTCCCGGAGGCCTCATGAGCGTTCTCCGTGCATTGGGGACCGCAAATTGCGGTGCCCAATGCACAGAGCGGAACCCATACGTTCGTGTGCATGAGCCCTAACTCGTCTGAAAGGGGCCTAATGGTTGTCGTCATTTGTTTAATCAGAGTCTGCTGTGTCCCATATGGCTGCACGGGTACATGCCCGAAGAGCAGCTGTAACATGACCGTGCCATGTGGTTGTACCCTTTAGAGTGAGTTCACACTGCATTTTTGCATCCTACTTGGATTTCCGTCAATATATCCAAAAACGTACAATGGGTACATTCACTTTAAAGAGAGTTCCAGTTGAGGTATACAACTGATTACTCAGAGGGAGGCTGACATGCAGGGTGAAACCAGCCAGCATGGCCGCGGTAAAACTGACATTTGACTGCAACATGTGAGTGTACCCTTAATGCCCCCTGCCATCCAGCTAATTAGAATATACAATGCTGGTATTAGGTACTCAAATTTAATAAGCTCTGTGTCTCGGGAACTTGCACAAGGCATTGTTAAAATATGGTATGGCAATAGCAGTTAACCTGCTTGTTGATGGTTTCCAGGTGATATAAATGTTTGCTGCAAAAATTCTAAAGGAACAGGAACAAGTTTGATTTATATCTGTTGACTACAGAGACAATGTTAAAGCGACAGTCCATCAAATATTCAGATAGCATTGTTTCTTCCCTAGTACCGCACTAGTGACTGTTACCCACTGCACCGATCCCAGCAGTAGTCATGGCAACATAAATCATCATAACTTTCAGACTACCGCTGCCCTCCAGTGGCAATATACAGGGAACAGCAGCAAGAAGAAACTGATAATCACCATGACTGAAACTAGCGGCATGCATATTGCTAGTAGCACTACAAATACAGTCAAATTCCTTTAATCCAGCATTAATGGAGCCTGTCATGCTGGATCTTCCTGATTATAGGTTGTTGATGGAAAAGTGCAGAAATCCTACTTCTATGAACTGAGAACTTTCAGAAAGAAAGCCAAAAAATGATGGCAGATTATCAGACTTTCTGTAGAATATGCATTAAAGGAATTTCATTGCATTGTTAAACAAGTAAAAGATAGGCATCGTCATTAACAAATTCAAAGCAAAACAAATTAGTTGGCAACAAAAAAATATTACATTCAAATAAAAAAATAATAATACATATTTTATCCTGAACCTCGGAATGTGTTTGAAAATACATCAATTCTCTTTTAAGAAAACTGAAGCCCTACAAGAGCCGGTAGGCCAAGTCAAGAAGAGATACGGCAGTGCTAGCGTCAGGGCACAGACCTGATTGGTGTAATCCGTACATAATGGCGGTCTGCAGCCAGCCCACTTGGCGACAGAACCGGGCGAGAAGCTGAGAAATGTAAGCATTTTTTTTTTCCTGCATTACTTTGAATATTATTTTACTTCTGACTTTCTCATTAAATACAGTACAATATATTTTCTCTAAATATTTCTGTACAAAATAATTATATTTTCTATTATAATCTCTAGGGGTAACTGTTGCTTATATTGGCCGGCTTGGTTAAAGTGACACCTGCAGGTAGATGTGAGTACTGCAGTTACATTGAACTGGAGGGGTATAATCCAGACAGAAGTAACCTACAGCGGCTTTAATACAATTTCTCTATATAATCCAGCTGGGATTATTTTCTTTTTCACTGTAAAGATAATTTTATATTGACAGCTCCCCTTTAAATATATATTTATCCTGTCTGTGACCACAACCTCAGTACATGGGGATCACACTCTATAAACTTACACCCAGCCATTGTTAGTATTAAAAAAAATTAACCTACTTACACACTTTTTTTAATTTAAAAGAAATTGAAAGGATAGGTGCACCTATAGATCTTCAGACACCTCATTGAGACACAGAAGATCTTCTCAACTCTTAAATGAACCCTTTCCATGTTACCAATACTTAAAGGGAACCTGTCACCGGGATTTTGTGTATAGAGTTTAGGACATGGGTTGCTAGATGGCCGCTAGCACATCCACAATACCCAAATACCCAGTCCCCATAGCTCTGTGCTTTTATTGTTTAAAAAAAACCGATTTGATACATATGCAAATTAACCTGAGATGAGTCAGGGACAGGACTCATCTCAGGGTAATTTCCATATGTATCAAATAGTTATTTTTACACAATAAAAGCACACAGAGCTATGGGGACTGGGTATTGTGGATGTGCTAGCGGCCATCTAGCAACCCATGTCCTCAGCTCTATACACAAAATCCCGGTCACAGGTTCCCTTTAAATTATACTAGAGAGAGCAATGGCACCCGGTATGGTTACTATACTGCAACAGGTGTCATTTAAAGAGTCAGGGCAGGTGAAATATCTTCTTGGCACTTTGGGGGGTGCTTATTCGATGCACTTGCTGTGACCGTACATTGTGCTGGTGATGGGTTCCCTTTACCTCCCATTATAACCTATTACAGGGTCTCTCAGAGGGTGACCTTATGGCATCTACAAATAAATCATCTTTGAGCTACCACAGATATACCATCATGTTCTTTTTTCCCCCCAACCCTATGATATTGGTTTGTCTCCACCAACCCTATAAAGATCACAAGACCTCCCAGAATTCTATGATTGCCATACGGTATGGGCCTTCTATATCAAAGCTAAGATTGTCTTTGTCGTCCATAACAACCAACCAGAGGTTAGCTTTCATTTCTTATAATGCGCTGGAAAATTAAAACTGAGCTCTGATTGGTTGCAATGGGCAACGAAGACGATCTGACTTGATAAATATGGAGCACCCTTCATATTTAGATCTTTAAAGTGGTGTGAGAGCAACTCGAAGGAATCTGGGCCCTTACATATTTTCATGGCAGTGTTGGCAAAAGTAGAAGAGAAGTGTCCATTGAAGGGTTGGGGGGAGTGGTTGTTGATGGGGTACATCAGTTCTGTGATGTCACAGCCAGGGTATTGACGTAAGCATGAGGCCCCATGTCGTTTTCAGACACGCAGTGGCTGAACTGTCCTGGAGGGCGGTCCATGTGGTCAGGACCAGGAGATTTTAGGAGGCAGCAGAGCTCCAAGACCTCCAGCCAGCGGCAGGCCAAGAAGAAGACATTCTTTAACATGAATACAGACATAGGCTGGCTCGCTGGACCCAACATCAAGAAGCAACGAACAGCCAATAGAGGAGCATCCACCAATGAGCTGCAAAGGAGGCGAAGGAAAAGCCGACAACGGCCAGCAGGAACCGCTGAGTCCAACTCTGACAACCAGAGGACAGGGGATGCCAAAGCCACAAAGTAGACAACCAATAGAGGGTAGTAGATTAGAGGGGTTAGCGGTAGTTTCCCTTCCAGCATTGGTTCCAGGAGGGCATAGCTGTCAAGCAGATCCAGGCAGGAGGCAAGGAAATAACCACTTGCTCTTTGGTGTGGCCATCCTCGTGGGTCAACACTGAGCGAGCGCACCAAAGACCACAGGAGTGGGACCGAGAGAGCCACAGTCAGTCTAAAACCTGTGCTGCCCAGTGGTACCCCAGCCTCTATCTGATCCACTATTGGGGTACAGAGTATCAGTGTCACCTTTGGGGTGAATGCTATAGCATATATCAGCCAAGCAAGGTGGCTATAAGCAAAAGGCCCTTTCTTTGGCCGATGAACTTGTCCATATCCAGTGGAGCTGAGAGACCCATGATAGGCTCTTTGACCCCTGCTGTTCTTGGAGTAGAAGATCCCCCATCCAGCAACCACAACCAGGTCAGTGGCTATCCACGAACACCAGTACAGGTCAGTGCCGGCAATCAGGTAGAGGTCTAGCAAAGCCCCCTGTGCCAGCAACAGCACCACGGAGAGCACCTTATAACAGCCACGAAGGGCACAGCCAGGGCCCCCTCCTGGCAACCTTCCTGGACCCCCATGTGGGAACTCTCCAGCCTTCATCCCCAGACTGGAGGAGGTGGAAGAGGGGGCCAAGGAGGGTGGGCACGAGGGGGCCACGGGTAGTGGGGAGAGTGGAGAGGGCAGGGTGTCGGGGGTTAGGGACTATATATGAGAAAAATGACAAACTACACAGGATAGGGAGGTGATTATGAGGTTCCTACAGCCAACAGGAATGCATTAAATCCAAAGTGAAAAATAATCTATAAAGAGAACATGCGAGAATCTAGGTGATATATTGGGGGGCAGGGGTGAATCTGGATGTACTGGAAATAAGAGGGTGCCTGAATAAAGGGGTGTGTGCATCAGAACCTGGGGAAATAATAGGGATGCATCTTGTAAACCATCAGATATGTTGGAATATTGGTGTAAAATGCCTGGCCAGTAATATCTGGGGTAACAGGGTCAGGATGTATGGGGGTGCTGGTGTACAGTAACAGCAGTGGATACAGGTGCACAGAAGAGAGGCTTGGGGTACACAGGGAATAAAGTGACAGTCCCAGCAATATAGGGTGACTGCTGGCAGTGATGCTGGTTACCAGGGCTGGTGGATTGCAGAGGTAGTAGATACAAGGAGGCACAGCTGCTAGGAGGTAGTTGATAGCAGAGGCTTCATCCGGCAGAGGTCCATGAGTCCAGTTATTGGGGTGCTGGGGGATGCACTGACCTGGGGGTGCAGAGGAGGGTGTGACACCCGGAGGAGGCTGCAGCTTGAAAGATGTGACATCCCGGGAAATTTTCCTAATATCCGGTAAATGCGGCAGTCACTGGAGGATGCACATGATTCCGGGGACTCGGGATCCCGGGGTGCCTGCTGAAGGGGCCCCGGCAACACCGGGATGACGGCCAGCCGTGGAGCAGCGGCAGCTTCTTCTCTGCGCCCGAATTAGTTACAGCTCTGCTGCCCCCTAGCGGTTAGAGGAGGAGCCTGCAGTGGGAGGAGATGCCATCCTGTGTATAGCAGAGCTACAAGGTACATTATATAAGAGGTGTGCACACCCACAGCAAGGGGGCTCAGTACTCAGTGCAGGACTACAAATCCCAGCAGGTCTGACCATGCTCCAATTGTCCCTCTCCACTTGTTCTATAGAATGGTAAACCTATATTGACACACATCCATACAGACAGAATTGGGTCACTATGACCTGCTGGGGCTGCATGATGTCTCATCCTTGGGCTGTGATGCTCCCTTCCCCTTCTACTTCTACTTAACCTCCAGCAGTTAATGCCCCTGTCTGTCACATGCAATGATCCACAAATACCATCATTTCCCCTTATCTTGGTATGTAAATCAGCGCTCCAGCAGATACAAACTACTGCTGTGACTCTTCTGAACAAGTAAAGGGTTAACAATGTAGAAAAGCAATGGGGGGCCTACAACTCCCCATAATAGGAAAAGCAGCCAGGATCTCTGAGGAATCAATGGATGAACCTCCATGTGTCTGTGACAGGGTCCCCCCACTGTGACTGCCACTCCTGCTCCCCCTATAGTGACCCCTGGCTATTAGACATAGAATACAATACAGTACCACAGTATACTGACCAAGGCGTCAATAATAAGCGTACGATCCAGTGGGAAGAACAAAGAAGGATGGTGGTGGTCCATCTAGTCTGGCTTTATTTATTTATTTCTTAGAATGGATATACAATATAGAGATAAAAGTCTTGTGACACCTACACATTACACCTACTGGAGCTTTTATGACATCTCCTTCTAAATCCATAGGCATTAAAATGATGTTAACCCCCTTGAAATGAGGCCACGGCTCTGTGGAACAATCATGTTCCTCCACACCAAACTTACCTAACCATTTGCTTTGTGTACTGGGGCACAGTCATGCTGGAACAGAAAATGGTCTTCTGAAAAACAACCCTATAGCATTATCCCTCCTCCACCAGGCAGGTAATGTTCTCCTGGCATTTACCAAACCCAGACTCGTCTATCAGACTGCCAGACAGAGAAGAGTGATCCATCACTCCACAGAGCATGTCTCCACTGCTCCACAGTCCAGTAAAATGTGCTTTACACCACTCCATCTGAGAGGTCTAACTCATGCTGCTCGGCCATGGAAACCCACGCCATGAAGCTCCTGGTGCACCGTTTTTGTGTTGATGTTTAGGGATGAGCGAATCGGATGAAACCACATGGAACCGAACCCGAGTTCGGGAAATGTTTTTATACAGTGGAAATTAATTTATGAAGTTATTATGCGAAGTCTCGCAAGACTTAGCGAAGTAATAACTTTGGCTCATCGGAGCCAATACACTCTAATACTGCACGGAGCACTCGCTCTGTACAGTATTCAAACTAAGTATTATGCGAATCGACTTCGGATGTTTCATCCAAAGTCGATTTGCTCATCCCTACTGATGTTAATATCAGAGGAGGTTTGGAGCTTTGCAGTTCTGTAGACAGCAGAGCAATGATGACTTTTATGTACTACTAGCAGACCTGGTTTCGCACAAGTCCATTGAATCTATTTTTATTTATTTTTAGTAAAATTTTTGTGGGGGGGGGGGTTAAAAGATATCCACAGAGCCCCCATAACAGTGACATCAACAGAACCCTAATAACAGTGATTTCCACAGTGGGCCAAAACAGTGATATCCACAGTGCTCCCATAACAGTAACATACACAGAGCCCCTATATAACAGTGCACCATAACAGTGACACCCTCAGAGGCCTGTAAGAAGGTACAAGGAATCATTGTGGATGATAGGTACGTGTCACCGAGGTTCCTGGCTTCGGTGGAGTAAGAGCCGGTTTTTATGTGTCAGCAGCAATTGCTGTTTGACACCCTGGTACTTAGCATGGCTGTAATAGCTGATCTGGGACGGCTCTTACTGAGAGTAGTCAAAGTGCTGGGTGGGTGACTACTCCCCACGTTCCAGGCCGGGTTTTGCCAGGCATAAAACCAGCCAGCACTGCCAGGTGAAGAGGATTACCTCCGTCTGACAGTGGAGTTCAGGAGGTCTGTGTGCTGGGATCTGAGGCCTGTGCTGGGCTGGAGAGCGGAGACACGTGTGTCAGGGGAACAGGCCGTCTAAAGCCTGTATTTCAACTTTCTGAGGCAGAACTGCCACCAAGGTGACTTGCCATTGGGTGTGAAGTAACACCAACACTGCAAAAGTGACGTTTTGTTTTTGGCATCATGTGTGAATAAACGCTGCAGTTTGAATTACAAACTTGTATTTTGCCTCTGTACTGCGCCTGCTTTTCCTAACTACCAGAGCGAATCCCCACATGCCCCATAAAAGTGACATCCACAGTGCTCCCATAACAGTGACACAGAGCCCCTATATAACAGTGCCCCATAACATTGACATTAACAGTGCTCCCATAACAGTGACATCCAGTGCCACAAAAGATTAAGTCAACTAGTCCGCACTGAGATGCAGGGGTGCACAGAGCCGGTACCCATGTTTTGCGGATCCGCGGTTTGCAACATGGGCATCACATGTTCGGGTGAATGCACTCTAACAGTGAAGAAAAATGGCTGGGTGGTTATGAAAACCTGGTGTAAAACTGTGTGTATGTCAGTGAGGCGAAGACTGAAGGACCTGCAAGCTTCTATTGGCCAATAAGGGTCATGTGTCCGTTTGTATATCAATTAGGATATGAGTGAAGGAGCTGTGAGCTTCTATTGACTAATACGGGTCATGTGATGGTGCTATATTTGCATTTTTGTGAGTCCGGTTAAAAACCTTTCAAACCACCTGATTTACCTGTGTGCCAAATTTATCAGCCCAGGCGTTTGGCCATGCATAAAGAACAGACAGAAATTCATTTTTTATATATACAATAGATATGTCTCAGCACTCAGTGACCTCGCTGTGTAACTTTACGTGGTCTCCACTTCATCGCTGAGTTGCTGTGGATCCGAAACACTCTACAATAATACCACTCACAGGTGATGGTGGAACATCTAGTAGTAAGAAAGCTCAAGGACTGACTTGTTACAATGGTGGCATCCTATTACAGGACCATGCTGGAAATTCAATCTCTTTAGAGCTTTCACAAATGTTTGTAAAGGCAGACTACATGGCTAGGGGCTGGATTTTATACACCTGTGGCAAAGGGACTGAATCAAACACCTGAATTCAGTGGTTAATCACTTCATTGCCAGAGTGTTTACCCCCCTTCCTTACAAGGACAATTTTTCAGTTTGAGCTATGTCATATCTGTATTTAATATTATTTTTCCATTCATTCCAATTTTTTTTTCTGTCACACAAGATTTCATGACAAAACACTTCTAATACCATTACTGTATGTTTGTACTGTGAAAAAGGACGCTATTTGTGTAAGTTATCTACTGGCTGGGCTGACCGAAAAACTTCAAACGACTAGACCACATTTTGGATTTTGCCGACCTATTTTTCTTTGCTGGTTCTATGGCACGTACTGCCAGAACAGATATTGTACTGTGCCAGTACATGAAACTCCTTCAAAGTTTTTGGACCCCTTAAGATATTCATCCTCAGGAAATTTGGACATTTTAAGCTTTTGGATTTTTTTCCATTTTTTTATAAATTAAAAAAATATGTGTGCATTTGTAAATATAGGTAAAACAAGTACCTATATTTAAATTTTTTGTGAAATAAAAAGAAAACAAAGTGTACGTTTGAATAATTTCACACAATGTTCACTATACTATTGATAAAATTAATAAATAATCTATTTTTATTTTTTCATGAAAGAAAAAGGAGTAAATGTGTGTGTGTGTACGTTGTCTGCTATACTATTGTTCAAAACCAATAACTATAGCTATAACTTTTTTGTCTCACTTTTAATAACTTTACTGTTAATTTTTTTATTCATTTTTTTTTACTTTTTTTTTTTATTAAGGAAAAAAGTCAACTAACCACATCTTGCCACAGTCCGGGCAGGAAGGGGTTAATTCACAGACTGCAGGATCACAGTATGGCATCCTTTTTTTTTTGCGGATCCGTTGTAATATCGCCTAGCCTTGTCCGCAAAACGGGGCTACAGAATGAAGCAACGGATGCAGACAGCACATGGAGTGCTGTCCGCATCTTTTGCGGCTCCATTGAAGTGAATGGGTCTGCACCCGAGCCGCAAAAAATGCGGCTCGGATGCGGAACCAAACCACGTTCGTGTGCATGTAGGATAAATTTCATAGCTAGCAGGAGGCGCTTTCACATCAAGGATCTTTCCTAAGTGCACCCCTGCCAGCTTATCTTCACTATGGATCCCTGTGACGTGTCACAGGCTTCACATGTCCGGAGACCCCTTCCAGGATCTTCACTGTGACTGCAGCTGTCTAATGACAGAATGGTCACAGGGATTTGCAGCTCCAAAGGGCGCCGGCAGATGGTAATGTAACCCGACGCTTTTATGCGTTGTGTTACAGATAAGAGCATGTTTATATAGTCGCGCAGCGTAGGCAAGTGGTTAATGGTTTTCCAGGATTTTTTAACTGGATAGATGGGGGTCCTTTTCGCAGCTTACCAGGCACAGCACCTAGGCCATGTGACACTGATGAACATGCTTAGGAGAAGCTGTTAGAAGGCCGCTGCCTTCTCAAATATCTGATCGGCGATCAGATACTGATGACCTTTCAAGAGGATAGGTCATCAGCAGTGGCACACCTACAGGGGGGGTCCAGCAGGTCTGGACCCCCCCCTTTCCCCGCTAAAACAACCAGCGAATATATATATATTTTTTAATCTCTCTGAGAGGCGTCTCCCTTCCCTGTTCTTCTGATAGGCCGCAGGCACTAATGCCTGCGGCCTATCAGAGGCCGGCACAGGCGGCGTGATGACGTCATTATCATCGCACCGCCTGAGCGGGGCAGCACACAACAGGGACACAGGCCGCATCAATGCTGATGGCGGTAAGTATTAATTTTTTGTTGTTTTTTTTGTGGGGGCGGGGGGCTGGCACTATGGGACATCTGGCATTTCTTACAGGCCATTTTTTTGGGGGTGGCACTCTGGGGGCATTTCATTCTTGGCCATTTTGGGGGGGGGGGGCATTTCTTACTTGCACATTATGGTGGGGGGGGGGGGGGCACCATGGGGGAAAGGAGCACTATAGGGGCTCTAAAGGGGCTTTTTTTTTATTGGCACATTATGGGGGCACTATAGGGGAGAGCAGCACTATGGGGTATCTGGTAGCACTATAGGGGCATTATTTGGGGGCACTATGGGGAAGTGGGGGCTCTAAAGGGGGCTTTTTTCTTATTGGCACATTATGGGGGCATTATGGCATCTGGTGGCACTAAGGGGGCATTTTTTACTGGCACTTTATGGGAGGCACTATAGGGGAGAGCGGCACTATGGGGCATTATTTGGGGGCACTACGGGGGAGTGGAGCACTATTGGGGCATCTGGTCGCACTAAGAAGGGGCATTTTTTACTGGCACATTATGGGGGAAAGGAGCACTTTAGGGGCATCTTCTGGGGGCACTAAGAAGGGGCATTTTTTTTACTGGCATATTATGGGGACACTATGGGGAAGGGGGGAGGAGCACTATGAGGGCATTTCCTGGGGTATTTTATACTGACATACATTATGGGGACATTAGCTCAACTGCGGGCACTAAGTGGGGGTATTTCATGTACTGTCATATTATAAGGAGAATTATTACTACTAGGGGGTATTATGGGGCGCTTTACTACTACTGGGGGGCTATAAGGAACATAATCACTAGTATGGGCACTATAGGGGCATTACTACTACTAAGTGTGCTCTGGCAGAGAATTATTTATATTGGTGGGGTTTTGGGGAGGACTTACTTTGGGGAGGCACCCTGGCTGGCACAGTATCATCTTAGCACAATTATTTTTGGGGGACATTATCTTTATACTATTAGTGTCTGGGCGCAGTTATTTTTTAGAGCACTGTGTGCCAATAATTGTTGAAGGGGGCACTATCTGTGTAGTAGTAGTATTTCCAGGGGGACTGTTTCTGCAGTATAGTATTGGGGGTGGCAGAAAAGGGTGTTCAGAAGATGTGAAGCTGATGGAAATGTAGGAAACTAATGTATGTTTGTCAATCTCTGCAGAGACGGGAGATGGCTGAAAAATCATCATGGCGGTCTGGTCTGAATGGAGAAGATGAGGAAAGAGAACGTCTACAACAAAGGTGACATCACTGGATGTAAGAGGTATGGGGCGCTATGTAGGAGAGGAGAGGCTCCGGCTCCTCCCCTGCCATTTGCAGAAGGAGGATTCAGAGCTGGATGAGGACGGTCAAGGGAGGCAGCAGGCCACGGGCGGGTGGCAGATGGTGGGGGGAACCACAGGCCTTGAGCAGGATCTGGGGAGGGAGGAGAGCAGAGGAGCTTCCTGGCTGTAGCCGGCTGTCTATTGTATAATGTGAAGCAGGCAGTGCAGCCAGGACAGGACCTCCCCTCTCCGTATGATGTGTAGAGAAAGGCCTCAACTATAGAATTTCAGCTGTACAGTGCTTGCTGGGAGTGGCCTATTATATGTAGGAGGGGCGCACCGCATTTTTCCACTCCTACAGAGCTTTTAGAAATGGCCAGGTAAAAGAATCAGCGCAACACGCTACACGCCCCGCATTTTTAAATATGAAGGGGGCTTTGAAAAATGGGCAGGCAAAAGAATTGGCACAGAGCGCTACACGTGCCACATTTTTTGCCTTTCGGACCCCCCCCTTTATTCCAGGTTTACATTTACTTACTGTTCATTTTCCAGCCACATCTGCTTGTTCCAAGCATCTATCACACATTCAGTAGAATAATATTTTCTGACTTTGTTTCCTCCAAACTACTTTCTGACTGTACCTCCCTTGTTTTCACTTCTTCCAAAATGATTCTCAGACTGAGGATTCCTTCTCCCAAGTGCATTATTTAACATTTGGAAATACTGACCATTTATCCAGCAATACTAAATCATTTTCCATGGTGCAGACGCATTCAGGAAAATAAAAAATATATTAAACACTTCTGTCATTATCAAACAGGCAAAACTTACCTATCTTCTCCTAGAGCATATCACTTAGGGATCATGCACACAGCTGTTGCTTGGCTGTTCCGTGCACTGGGGACTACAATTTGTGGTCCCCAATGAAAGGGCAACATCCGTGAGGATTTCGCTAATGGATCCAGACACATTCAATTTGAATTTGTGATCCGTCCGCACCACAAAACGAGATTTTTGTGAACTCACCTGTAAAATCTCTTTCTCGCTTAGTTCATTGGGGGACACAGGACCGTGGGTATAGCTGCTTGCCGCCACTAGGAGGCAACACTAGGCTGAAAAGTGATAACTCCTCCCCTGCCAGCTATACCCCCTCCAGCCTGGAGAGAGCATATCAGTTTGTGCCCAAGCAATAGGAGTAGGAGAAAAAAAAAACATACGGTAAACAACCAACAACTTAAAAATGTCAGTCGGAACGAACCAGAACTGAGGACCATACTGGCCCACCAACCGCTATAATTTGTGGCAAACAGAACCACTTGGTGTGAGCTGTGTCCCCCAATGAACTAAGCGAGAAAGAGATTTTACAGATGAGTTCACAAAAATTTTGTTTTCTCACTCGCATCATTGGGGCACACAGGACCGTGGGACGTACTAAAGCAGTCCACGGGGAGGGAAACAAATAACACGCCCATGGAGAAAAACGCCCTCGAGGATGCGTAATCCACTGCCGCCTGCAAAACCTTGCTGCCCGGAGCAGCATCCGCCGATGCCTAGGAAGCACCCGGTAAAACTTGGTGAACGTGTGCCCGGAAGACCAAGACACTGCCTTCTACAACTGAAAAGCTAATGCATGGAGTAGATGAACCCGAGAAGCACCGACTGCTGGTCAGGTAGGCCATAACTCCGCTTGGCAGTGCCTTGTCCTAGGAGCGGAATGCCCCAGCAACTGTCAGACAGATATACCTGGAAAACATCCCTTTGGAGGTCGTCAGCTTTGACAAGGACCTCCAGGAAAAATACAGGTAAAAGTCCGTACAGCGGAAAGTAATAGCTATGGACCAGCAAACCTTAGAGGCCAAATCACATGGCTGGATGGAGAGCCCGCTCTCTATAATGCGAGGGAGAAAGAAGAGAAACTCATGTCTGAGATGACTTGGAAAGCGGCGACTAACTTCTGCAAAGAAAGAAGATACTGGGCGGAGCACTGCCTTATACTAATGACAAAAGAAAAATGTACGTACAAAAAGGCGCTATCAACTCCGAAAGCCGCCGGGTGGAAGATCCCGCCACCCGCAATGCCGCCTTCCCAGAAATAAAAAGGAGAAGAAGACGTCCCAGAGGAAGGACTTGTTCTTTACTGAAACGCCTCCAAACGATCCACAGGTCGTTTGGACGAAGCCGGCTCCTTGCCGCAACTTTGGAAGCAAAACCAAAATCCAGGTCCGCAGGATCCTCCTCTGGTTAAGAGAACGCCCCTTAGGAAGGGGTAAATTGGTAAACCAATGCCCCTAGAGCCGTAGAGGCTTGTAGTGAGACTTCTAGCGAGAGAAGCTGCTTGAGAAACCACCGAGAAAAAAAAAAGTCCTGAGCCAGGCGTGCCAAACTGCAGGCCAAAGAACCAATACCTCGGAGAAAGGTAGAAGTAAAGCCGATGTGAGCATCACCCGTGATGGGAAGCCCCGTAAGTGACCATATATTGACAATGCGGAAACCCTGCCTGGAAGGGCAGATGAGCAAGATGAGAGAAATACGCTTGCCTGGTGGAGTGCGATTACTACGTCAAACACCCTCACTGTACCCGGGGAACCCTGGTCACGTGGAGAAAATAGAGCTGGGATTCCATAGCCATACAACCCATGGCTACTGGTCAGCTAGACAGAAGGGGAAAGGTGGTCAGCCATCCAGCTCAAGGAGGGACAGGAAGAAAAGGGTGTTCCGTTCAGGAACGAAACCCCTACCCACGGTGGCAAGGCGTGACATGACAGACACCCGCTCTCCCCTGCGTTGGGGGAAACGTAGTTCACCCCTGGAATGAGTAGTGAAAGGAATGACCACCATCGGCTTGAGGTGATGTAGACAGTAATCATATCTGAAGAGAGGTAGCACTCTAATGGTAGATGAGTGTCGCAGTGACTAAGCTACCCAGTAGAGCGCACCCGAAGGTAGGTGCTGATCAGCTATGGTAATTACGCCATCGCAAAGCCCGAGTTGATGACAGAAGAACAACAGTTGTCAGAGGAATGGTCAATTATCAGTAGTGTAAACCATTAAGAGGCCAGGGCTAAAGCCCATTGCCCTCTGAGACTGTTGCTCTACAGAATCTATTGGTGATGCAATACTCCAGCTGAGGAGGATGCCATACAAGGGAAGCCACAAGAGTAATGCTAATTCCATACTCCAGCTGAGGAGGAGGCCAGACCGTAGAGGTCATCGATTCCAGAGTCAGAAGAATCCCCCACCTGACGAAGGAACTGTGCAGTAGGAACCCTAGTATGTAGTGGAGACGCAAATACCCTTTGCACAGTAGGAGCTACAGGAGGCTCCGCCAGCGTAAAACTGAGGGGGAGGCCTAAGGACGCCCAGTAGAAGCATGGTACCATGCTGTCCCAGTTAAGTAGAGCTAGCCTTAAGCACTCCACCTAAAAAGGGTGCTGAACAGGAGCAACTGCCGAAGGAGTGCCAGGGTAGAATCCCTACCTGAGGTGGGCTGCCCCACTGCAGTGACTACGATCTCTAGCCCTAGAGTGAAAACTTCCCCAACGGAGAAGAACACGCTGTGGTAGCTATTGCCGAGTGCCAGCAAAACACCCTTATCTAGATAAGGAAGAGTGGTGGACAAAGAATACAGAGTCAGTGCAACATTCTGCTCGCTGGATCGTGATCACAATATTTTGTGCAACGGCGTGCGCACTACACATTGTCAAACATCAATACCATGACCAACCTGAACGGTGGAGGCCCATGGGGATGGGGAGTCTCTAGGACACATAAGTGTTGCTGGGTGACCCCCCTGAGAGAACAAAGGACGACATATTTGCGCCCCAACCAGCACCAGAAGAAAAAGAAGGATACAATATGGAAGTACCCACAGTATCCAGTGGCAGTATCCATATACCACTAGATGAAGAGTACAAGGCACCAACGGTACCGACTGTTGCCACGGCCCACCTGTGAAGGAAGCCAAGGTATCTAGTGTTGTGGCGTAGTTGAATTATAGCATACAAAAATAGTTAGTGATTCCCCTGTTAACGGATCACTTGTAGACGGGGGTAATGCCATGGAAGCATGGTGAAGGCAAACGACTGTGGAATAACATTCAGTGGTAGTGCAATCCTCCGGTCAAAGAAGGGGGGTAGCGTGATAATCAGAACCGTATCCAACGGTAGTGTATTTACCCCACCTGTGGAGGGGGGTAATGTCTACGGTAAGCACTGCACTCAATGGTAGTGTAATTACTCCACCTATGAAGGGGAGAAACATATACAGGAAGTACAGTGATAATGCCATAACGCCACCTAGGAAAGAGGCTAATGCATACGGCCAGTACTGTACCCAGTGGAACTGCAATTCCGCCACCTACGGAAGGGGGAACGCTTATGGCTGGCACTGAGACCGTTGCTAGTGCAGTTAGTCCACCTATGGAAGGAGGTAATACATAAGGTAAGTACTGTATCCAGTAGTAGTGCAAATGCCGCCTAAGGAAGGGGGTAATGCATACAATCAGTACTGCTGGCTAGCATGGACGCAATCTTGGATGATTGAACTGGATTCATATCAGAGTCCGAATAACTGATCCCCCCCCCCCCCTCAGAACCAACTCCTTCAAGAAGGGAGGGTTCTGAACGTGGCCCGCTCATGCGCAGTTCTACCTCTCAGCATCTAGCCATGGCAGTTGCAGGCTGCGCCGGTGGTGAAATAACAATCAAACCACCCAGGAGGTGGGATATGAACTTCTACAGGACCACTCACCGGATTGCGCAGGTGGTGCTTAATCAACCAACGACCCAGGAGGGTGGATTGGGAACTTCCAGACGTCCTCCATTGGATTGCACAGGTGGAGAATTATCAACCAAACGACCCAGGAGGGTGGATTGGGAATCCTTCAGATGTGCTCCCCTGGATTTGCGCAGGTGGAGTATTATCAACCAAACGGCCCTGGAGGGCGGATTGGGAACTTCCAGAGGTCCTCCACTGTATTGCGCAGGCGGTGCTTTATCAACCAAACGACCCAGGAAGGTGGATTGGGAACTTCCAGAGGTCCTCCACTGTATTGCGCAGGCAGTGCTTTATCAACCAAACGACCCCGGAGGGTGGATTGGGAACTTGAAGAGGTCCTCCATTGGATTGCGCAGGTGGTGACATATCAACCAGACGACCCAGAAGGGTGGCCTGGAAATCCTTCAGATGTCCTCCACTGGATTTGCGCAGGTGGAGAATTATCAACCAAACAGCCCCGGAGGGCGGATTGGGAAACTGTGAGCGATCCCCCACTGTCCGGGATAGGACACGGGCCCAGTCTGGTACCACACCATCAGGGTGGTCCTGCGGTGATGTGGGCTGAGGGGGGCAGGACTACCTGTGATGCCCCCGCCAAATGGACAAAAGGCAGGAAGGGGTTCAATTCCTTAAAATTAAGGTATTTGGCCTGCAGAGAGGAAACACCGGAAAATCCAGTGCCGGCTGCAAAGAGGTGGCTTACCATGAAGGATTAACACAGCTTTTAGGACCGGGGGCAGAGCTAAGCGGGCTCCTGGCGGAGGGCGAGAGCTAGGCGGGAAGAATTCGTGCCTAAGGGACGCACCCGCCCCCTCCATACTTGGAATGAAAGTTGCGGCGCAAGGCTAACCGGGAAGTACTGCCGAAAACAGAGGGACTTGGATCAGTGCGCGGTATGTGTCCGCTCGCGTCCACCGGTCGCGGGTGCCCACTCCGTGGGCCGCAAGAAACAGCGCGGGCCGAGTACAGGTAGGCCCGAAGGGAAGCCGGAGCCTAAATTTTCGACGCCTGGCCAACCGTTCAGCCGGCCTGGGAGCTGTGCTCTCAGGCGCCCTGGTTGCATACCTGCCGTGGGTGCCTACCTGCGGGCCGGATAAAGTGAGGCCCACGGAATGATAGGAATGCACCCTGTCAGATAGCGGTCGCGGGAGCCCACCCCCCAGGCTGGGAAGAATAGGCGCAAGCTGCAGGACCTAAGGAGCAACATAGGAGAACCCAGGCCCCCAGACATGGACAGAGTGCCCAAAACGTACATTGGGGGCTCAGGTAACGTGGGGCCCTCCCCAGGGTATGGCCTACTCTGAAGAAAATGTCCTCCATTTTAGCAAGGGGGAGGGGAAGGGGGGGGGGAGAGATTAGAATACTTACCCAATCCGGACTACTCACCCCATCTTCATCCTTTTCTCTTCACCCCTTCTCACAGTACCAGCAGAGTCACCTCTTCAGCAGCTGGCATGCGAAGTGGCAGGAGACTGGAATGGCGGAGGGTCTCAACGGATCCAGGTGACCATTTGGCAGGGCTGCCCTGGTCCACTTTTGCTTCTTGGGGACTGCGAGCGGTGAGGGAATCCGACAAAGGTCTAGCTCCTGGGGTAGACAGAGGGGCAAGCGCCTCTGTTTTCCCTACCTAAAAGGTAAAAGATAAAACAAAAAAGAAAAATAAGAAAGGGAAGCCGCCTTGCAAAAGCAGGGAGGTCTGCCTCCTATGACACTAGTGTCGCCTCCTAGTGGCAGCAAGCAGCTATACCCACGGTCCTGTGTTCCCCAATGATACGAGCGAGAAAATAATTTTTTTGCGGTGTGGAGGCAAGGAGAGAAACCCGTGAGGGTTCTGTACCTCTGTCAAGTGAATGGGTCTGCATCAGTAATGCGGTGAGTATACGAACGGTGCCCGCATTTTGCGGATCCACTATTTGCGGGCCGCAACACGGGCATGGCTGGCCAAAGGCTACGTGCATGAAGACTTACAATCATATTGATAAGAATAGGGCCCAAAATAGACCCTTGTGGCCCAACTTTGTTTCAATACTGTACGAAGTGAGCACTCCTCAAAGTATTAGAATGTATTGGCTCCGATGAGCCGAAGTTATTACTTTGCGAAGTCTCGCGAGACTTCACATAATAACGTCAGAGATTGATTTTTACTGTAAAAAAACCAATACATTATAATACTGTATGAAGTGCTCGCTCCGTACAGTATTGAAACTAAGTTTTATGTGAATCGACTTCGCATGTTTCATCCGAAGTCGATTCGCTCATTCCTTAGTCATCACTTGTAACTAGTCTTCCATCAGAATGCTCCTCATTAACACGCTGATATCTGTCCCATTAAAGACAACTAATAACTGATTACTCTATGTCAGGGATGCTCAACCTGCGGCCATCCAGCTGTTGTAAAACTACAACTCCCACCATGCCCTGCTGCAGGCTGATAGCTGTAGGCCTGTGATGGCCAACCTCTGGCACTCCAGCTGTGCTAAAACTACAACTCCCAAGATGCACACTTGCTTGACGTTTCTCAGAACTCCTCAGAAAGGAATGGAGCATGCTGGGAGTCGTAGTTTCACCATAGCTGGAGTGCCGGAGGTTAGCCATCACTGCTGTAGGCTGTCTGGGCATGCTGGGAGTTGTAGGTTTGCAACAGCTGGAGGGCCACAGGTTGTGCATGCCTGCTCTATGTCACCTAAGTGTTGGAAGAAGGTGAGGCCATGAAATTTTAGCACAGTCTATGATACATTGCCACATAAAGAGCTGATACTTTAGTAAAAGTTGGATTTAATCCCTGGATAGTTATCTTGATTTGAAAATGATTTAATGGGGTTTTCCTATTAAGACAACTTATCTCCTATCCATTAGAACAGAGAGGCCCATGCTCCTCATTCAAATGGAGCCGCAGACGTGTGTGCGTGCCCACTGCTCCATTTAACTCTATTGGACTGCCGGAGATAGCTGAGTACAAACGCTCTGCTCTCTCTGTCAGCTCCACAGAAATAAACGGAGCAGCAATACTAGTGACCCAGTCAAAGAAGGTTGCAAATTATCGCACAATTCATATTTGTTGCATAATTTGCAACTTTTTGTGCTTCTTGCCACTTCTTGCCCTCCTGGCAGCCTTTTGGATTTACAATAATTTACACCAGAATTTGGCTTACATTATATCTAAAATCTGTACCACACGTTTTCTGGCATAAATCATCCTAAATCAGTTGGGTGGCATAGGACCCTCCCAATGTGTAAAGCATGGCATGCCAGAAAACTGGCTTAGAATTATTAGAACATTTGCCCCAAGCTTTATTAGAAAATGTAAAGATTTCACAATCATATTGCAATTTCCCTGCTGTGACCGCCTGTAACTTCTTCTGGCAATAACAGCCGTGGGTGGCTGCTGCAGGGCAAATTATGCTTATGCCAGTGAACAGGCCACACAGTAAGGCCTCATGCACACGGCCGTTGTTTGGGTCCGCATCCGAGCCGCCATTTTGTCGGCTCGGATGCGGACCCATTCATTTCAATGGAGCCGCAAAAGATGCAGACAGCACTCCGTGTGCTGTCCGCATCCGTGGCTCCGTTCCGCGGTACCGCAAAAAAAATATAACATGTCCTATTCTTGTCTGCAAAACGGACAAGAATAGGCAGTTATATCAATGGCCGCCCAATCCGTTCCGCAAATTGCGGAAGGCACACAGGCGGCTTCCGTTTTTTGCGGATCCGCGGTTTGCGGACCGCAAAAAACAGCACGGCCGTGTACATGTAGCCTAATACAAAGCCTTCTGCTCTATCAAATAAAGGGGTCCTAAATGGAGCCCCCCCCACACCCTTTCCACCATGATGTCTATATGCCCTAATAGAACATAGTGGTTCTCAGGATGCTACATTACTTAAAGGGAACCTGTCACAGGTATTTTGGGTATAGAGCCGAAGACATGGGTTGCTAGATGGCCGCTAGCAGATCCGCAATACCTAGTCCCCATAGCTCTGTGTGCTTTTATTGTGTAAAAAAACCTGATTTGATACATATGCAAATTAACCTGAGATGAGTCCTGTCCCTGACTCATCTCACATACAGGACTCATCTCAGGTTAATTTGCATATGGATCAAATCGTTTTTTTTACGCAATAAAAGCACACAGAGCTTTGGGACTGGGTATTGCGGATGTGCTAGCGGCCATCTAGGAACCCGTGTCCTCAGCTCTATACACAAAATACAGGTGACAGGTTCCCTTTAAATAAAGACAGCCAAACCCCGCTCCGGACAGCAGAGACACGGAGCAGTAACATGATTGATAATGCTCATTGCCTCTCTGTGATCTTTTTACTACAAAATCACGGTGACAACTTTATCTCAGTAGTAGTAAAAAGGTCACAGAGAGGCACTGAGCATTATCAATCATGTTACTGCTCCGTGTCTCTGCTGTCCAGAGTGGGGTTTGGCTGTCTTTCACGCAGAGGATTCCAAGCACGACTTCTGCTCGCGTGAAAGAGCCCTAAAATAGCTAAATCATTTTAAAGGGGTTGTTAAATCTTGGAGGTTCTTTCGGGCAGATGCCCCCACCACCACCGGATCTGTGGAGGCAAACAAACTGTTCTGGCTCTTTCACGTACACTGCCGCTCTCTAGTCTCCAACATCCTGTTTGAAGCGGGTCACATGGCCGCTTCAGCAACATGTCACCCATAATGCATGGGGTATACGGGGTGTGGGTCACTGCTGTGACTAGTCATTGACATGCAGAGACCAGCAACGGTGGTAGGGGAGAGAAGGAGCCAAAACCCTGAGGAAGGGATCAGGTACTGTAAGTATGCTTCCCTCTGCAAGTGTGGCGGCATGTGGGGGTCTGCCCTAAAGGCCCCCAGGGTGAACAACCTCTTTAAAGTTGTTATCCCACAAACCAAGTAAAAAAAAAAAAAACATTCCAGAAGGCTAATGACTGCTATTTTCAACTGCTTTGCACTGTTTCAACCCTTTTCATCTATTTTTTCTCTGTCCCCCTCAGCACCACTGCTAATCTGTACTATTGTGTGCAGGCTTTTGGGTTGTGTCACATAACCCATTTTTGGCTTTCTGCCCACAACTCAACCCCCCCCCCCCCCTAAAAAAATAATAATAACTCATTACCCCTGCTCCACATCACCATCCAATAACTATAAACATAGTTGCCATAGTCCTCTGTATAGGTCATCAGTATCTGATCGGTGGGGTCTGACACATGGGACCCCGTTAATCAGCTGGGGGTCTCGGCCTTCTCTCTGCTAGGCCGAGTGACGACATGTTCATTAGTGACATGGCCTAGGAGCAGCTCAGTCCCACAGACATGAATGAGGCTGAGTACAATACCAAGCACAGCCGTTATAAAATGTACAGTGCTGTGCTTGGTAAGCTGCGAGAAGGCAGCGGCGCTCACAGGAGCACTGGTGCCTTCTCAAAACAGGTGACGGACCCCCACTGATCAGATACTGATGACCTATCTAGATAGGTCATCAGTATAAAAATCCTGGAAAACCCTTTTATTTTAGTTCGTACCTGACAAGCAGCAGAGAAGCAGTTTGTATAGGCTGCAGTTCAGTGAGCAAAGGATCGATATGGAATAGGAATGAGGAGTAGATAGTGACTGAGCATGCATGTCCACCAGAACTCAGCTAAATAGGTGGATGTGCGTATTGAGATATATATATATACACACAGTTGTGTTCAAAATTATTCAACCCCCAATGCTGTAAAGGGTTTTAGGGAATTTAGTGTACATTTGTAATTGTGTTCAGAATGAAATCCTACAAAGACTTTTTAAAGAACCAAATGCAACTAAATGACATCAATTGTTTTTGTAATACAGTATTAAATGTTTTTTTTGTGATTTCTTCATTGACACAATTATTCAACCCCTTAAAGACTACCACTCTTAAGAACAGAGGTTCATTCAAGTGTTTTTTTCGATCAGGTATTGAAAACACCTGTGGATGTCAAGGAGCAGCAATCAAGCATAATAAGCACCAATTAGGCAGATTTAAAAGGACTGTGACACTCAGCTCCTTCTAGACATTTACTGGTGTGTTTACAAACATGGTGAAGTCAAGAGAATGGTCCAGGAAGACAAGAGAAGAGGTGATTTCTCTTCACAGGAAGGGCAATGGCTATAAGACGATTGCAAAGATGTTAAACATACCAAGAGACACCATAGGAAGCACCATTCGCAAATTCAAGGCAAAGGGCACCGCTGAAACACTACCTGGTCGTGGCAGAAAGAAGATGCTGACTTCGACTGCTGTGCGCTACCTGAAGCGCAAAGTGGAGAAAAGTCCCTGTGTGACTGCTGAGGAACTGAAAAAAGATTTGTCAGATGTGGGTACTGGAGTTTCAGCTCAGAAAATAAGGCGCACACTGCGTAATGAAGGCCTCCATGCCAGAACTCCCAGGCGCACCCCCTTGCTGTCTCCAAAGAATAAGAAGAGTCGAGTGCAGTATGCCAAATGTCATGTGGACAAACCACAAAAGTCATGGGATAGTGTTCTGTGGACTGATGAAACAAAATTAGAACTGTTTGGGCCCATGGATCAACTCTATGTTTGGAGGAGGAAGAACAAGGCCTATGAAGAAAAGAACACCTTGCCTACTGTGCAGCATGGCGGGGGGTCAATCATGCTTTGGGGCTGTTTTGCTTCTACAGGTACAGGGAAGCTTCAGCGTGTGCAAGGTACCATGAATTCTCTTCAGTACCAGGAGATATTGGATGAAAATGTGATGCAGTCCGTCACAAACCTGAGGCTTGGGAGACGTTGGACCTTTCAACAGGACAATGATCCCAAGCATACCTCCAAGTCCACTAGAGCATGGTTGCAGATTAAAGGCTGGAACATTTTGAAGTGGCCATCGCAGTCACCAGACTTAAATCCGATTGAGAACCTCTGGTGGGACTTAAAGAAAGCAGTTGCAGCGCACAAGCCTAAGAATGTGACTGAACTGGAGGCTTTTGCCCATGAAGAATGGGCGAAGATACCCGTAGATCGCTGCAAGACACTTGTGTCAAGCTATGCTTCACGTATAAAAGTTATAACTGGAAAAGGATGTTGTACTAAGTACTAAGATTGAATGTCACTTGGGGGTTGAATAAAACTGATAATGATGTGAGCACAGAAAAGACATTAGTGGTTATTTCATTATAAATGTTATGTTATATTTGTCTGACTTACAAGTGCCTCTTTGATTTAATTGTAAACAAGATGACTGAAATGATCAAAATCAATGTCAAACTGGCCAAAACACTCAATTTCAGTGGGGGTTGAATAATTTTGAGCACAACTGTATATATATATATATATATATATATATAATATATTTACTGGTGAGACAACCTCTTTAATTTTCCCCTAGCAGAGTCCTATTATAATCATAATGAACAGCATTCCGAAGAGTACACGTCTTAGGGCTCTTTCACATCTGCGTTCTTTTCTTCCGGCATAGAGTTCCGTCGTCGGGGCTCTATGCCGGAAGAATCTTGATCAGTTTTATCCTAATGCATTCTGAATGGAGTGAAATCCGTTCAGGATGCATCAGGATGTCTTCAGTTCCGGAACGGAACGTTTTTTGGCTGGAGAAAATACCGCAGCATGCTGCGCTTTTTGCTCCGGCCAAAAATCCTGAAGACTTGCCGCAAGGCCGGATCCGGAATTAATGCCCATTGAAAGGCATTGATCCGGACCCGGCCTTAAGCTAAACGTCGTTTCGGCACATTGCCGGATCCGACGTTTAGCTTTTTCTGAATGGTTACCATGGCTGCCGGGACGCTAAAGTCCTGGCAGCCATGGTAAAGGGGAGCGGGGGAGCAGCATAGTGACGTCAGGGCGCCCCAAGCGCATGGATCACGTGATCGCATGGCACGTCATCCATGCGCATGGGGCGCTCTGACGTCACTCTGGAGCGCCCCGGGAGCCGCGCGGACTGTAAGTATACCACTCCCCGCTCCTACTATGGCAACCAGGACTTTAATAGCGTCCTGGGTGCCATAGTAACACTGAAAGCATTTTGAAGACGGATCCGTCTTCAAATGCTTTCAGTACACTTGCGTTTTTCCGGATCCGGCGTGTAATTCCGGCAAGTGGAGTACACGCCGGATCCGGACAACGCAAGTGTGAAAGAGGCCTTAGACTACTTTGCGTTAGGTGTGGATCCGTCTGGTATCTGCACAGACGGATCTGCACCTATAATGCAAATGATTGCATCAGTTCAGAACGGATCCGTTTGCATTACTATGAACAAACATGATAATGCAAACGGATCCGTTTTGACTAGCACTGAAAGTCAATGGGAGGCGGATCTGTTTTCAATTGCATTATATTGTGTCAGTGGAAACGGATCTGTCCCCATTGACTTACATTGTAAGTCAGGACAGATCTGTTTGGCTCCGCATCGTCAGGCGGACATCAAAATGCTGCAAGCAGCGTTTTGGTGTCTGCCTCCAGAGCGGAATGGAGACTGATCGGAGGCAAACTGATGCATTCTGAATGGATCTTTATCCATTCAGAATGCATTGGGGCTGAACTGATCCGTTTTGGGCTGCTTGTGAGAGCCCTGAAACGGATCTCACAAGCGGACCCAGAAACGCCAGTGTGAAAGTAGCCTTATCCAACCGTCCTTCTGATATCTCTAGGATACAGTGACTATTGCAGAGGTTTATCATCTTTTATTCGCCACCGTAGAATATATATATTTTTTTTGTGACAGAAGAAATGTTCATGATCTTCCACAATGTCACCCCTGAATCCCCTGTAAACTACAGTAATCAGCGAACGGTTTAAAGTACACTGATTTCCAATCCGCCACTGTGCGCCCATAAATTGGCTGTGTGATGCATTGTATGAATGTGGTCTATTTGTGAGAGCATAGCAGGGTTTTGCGAAGAAGTATAAAGATAAAAACTACTGACGGCAAATCAGCATCCTTCAAACTCCTTCCTGATTACTGTAGGTTAGGCGGGTTTTTGAAGAGACAGTCTTTTTTTTTTCAGTGTATTTTTTTTTATTGTCAAACAGGTTGCAGCCAAATTGTCAATCAGCAAGTAACATTTGTTTATACAATAAAGTGCATCAATATTACAATATTTATTCCTTATTGTCCTCATTACTTTTGAAGAGACAGTCTTAGGCTACTTTCACACTAGCGTTCGGGGTTCCGCTTGTGAGTTCCGTTTGAAGGCTCTCACAAGCGTCCCCGAACGGATCCGTCCAGCCCTAATGCATTCTGAGTGGATGCGGATCCGCTCAGAATGCATCAGTCTGGCACCGTCTGTCCTTCGCTCCGCTCAGCAGGCGGACACCCGAATGCTGCTTGCAGCGTTCGGGTGTCCACCTGGCCGTGCGGAGGCAAACGGATCCGTCCAGAGTTACAATGGAAGTCAATGGGGGCGGATCTGTTCGAAGGTGACACAATATGGTGCATTTTTCAAACAGATCCGCCCCCCATTGACTTTCAATGTAAAGTCTGGACGGATCCGTCTGAATACAAATTGTACTTAGACTTTTTTAGTGAAATATAATGCAAACGGTTCCGTCTGAACGGATACCATTGTTTGCATTATAGGAGCGGATCCGTCTGTACAAATACCAGACGGATCCGCTCCGAACGCAAGTGTGAAAGTAGCTTTAAAGGGAACCTGTCATCACCTTCATGCTGCCCATACTAACAGCAGAATAAAGTAGAGACAGGCGAGTTGATTTAAGCGGTCTGTCATTTAAAAGTTAAAAGTAAGTGGTTGCCGAGAACCAACATCACAATCATTGCAGACCGGGCCTGGGAAAAGAGTCACGGCAACTGCCAATCATCAGCAGATAAGCGGGGAGTGCGGGAGATTCTGAATAACCATGACTCTTCTAAGGTAGATTTGACTCTTTTCAAGGCCATGATGCTGGTTCTCGGCAACCAGTGACACACGGCTGAAATCAGCATTTCTGTCACAATTTTATGTGGCCCTAAGTGAGGTCAGTATAAAACTCTCTAGGGGTTCTAAAGTGAACAGGTGTAAACTATATATCTGGCTTCATCAAGTCCAAAAGGAGCAGGATTATCAAAAATTCTAGTTTTACAGACAGATTGAAATCTTTGAAATGTAAAATTGCTATAAGGAGCTCCACAAGTTGGGGCAGATTTACTGGCGCTTACTGCCCCCTTCTAAGTAAACAGTGCAGTGGAGTACAATGTGCCCAATTTATTGAGGCACAGTCTTCCAGCAGTCCGTGCACTATAAAATGACAGCTACACCAGCTAGAAGCTGGCGTAGATTTCAGCTATAATTTACGTAATTATAGTAAATGCAGTGAGCAGCAGAAGGCTACATCCCACCTCTTTTCTTAAGAAGCAGATCTGGTATGCACCATAATTTGCGAGTTTTTACCTAAGGCAGTTGGCTTTAGTCGCTGCTGAGGTAAAAAAAAAAAAAAAAAAAAAAAAATATATATATATAATATTAAAATACATTTACAACACAGAATGGACAGAGAGGTTCAGCTTCTGTCATCCTCCAGTTAAAATTTTCACACAGAACTAGAAAGGCACATGCTATAAAATCTATCTACGATCATAAAATCCCTGAAATGGAAAATGTGTCCTGTCCTCCCGGGGCAAAATTTGGTTATTATGGTTGAGTGTTCTCATGGCTGGACCTCCATCCTTCTTTCTTCATAATCAGCTCCAAAGCTTCGGCAACATCTTGCACCACATAGGACGCCTCCACCAGGCTTGGATCAAATTTGAAGTCTCGGTGTCCATGGAAAACAGTCTGCGTCAAGCTCTCTTGTGGGTCACTGGGCACCTTGTCCTGATTACTATACACACCTGTGCACACTAGAATTGATTTACAGCTTTGTGGCCATGAAGAGGAGTCTACACTATGGCGCTGTAGGCTGCGGTTATAAAGGTTGGCACCATATATATCTGCCATTGGATTATCCCTAAAGCAGAAGATTGGGGTAGAAGATCAGAATTACAATTACAGTTCAGCATTTTATAAACCAGTCTAAAAAAAGGACTGACCTAAAGTCAGATAATGAAATCTATGGTTGCTATAATTTGCACCAAAATTTGCACCATTTTCTGGCTTTAGTATTAATAATTCTGCATAAAAAGATAATTTTTTATTTTGCAATTTTCAACCTTCTGCTCAATTTGTGGCTTTTTAAAGGCAAAATACTGGTGCAAAGCTGTTGGTAGTTTCCCCCTACACCTTGAAGAATATAGCACTCACTATTTTTGCTACCCTAAAAAGCGCTAATTCTTCCTTCTGCCTTTCATCCCGACTGTAGCAATTTCGCATAAAGACAACCATGGAGACAGAGCTTTTCTCTAGAAAAGACAGACTCACCCAATAGCATACAGTGTTCGGACAGGATTACTCCAGCCGCGTTCCTTTGCCTGGCTCAGAATTAGATGCTCTGCAAATTGGTATGTCACGGGGCTGGGTTTACCAATCAGCGCCTGGTACTGCAGTTCTCGCCCAGTGATTTTACGGTATAAAGTTTCCAAACAAAGAAGAAATGTGCCGTGACCAAACCTGCTCCAGAAAAAAATAAAATAAAAAAAGAACCATAAGAAATCAGTACTGATGTGTTAGAAGTAACTGTATTGATCTTCTGAACCAGAGTTTTTTTTTTAATTCTTTGCCAAAAATTTGACTTTGTGATTTTTAAGCCTGTCACACCACTAATGAAAAGCTACACAGTTAGGCTTCTTTCACACTGGTGTTTTGGCTTTCCGTTTGTGAGATTGTAAGTCAATGGGGACTGAACCGTTTTCTCTGACACAATCTGGCACAATAGAAAACGGATCAGTCCCCATTGACTTTCAATGGAGTTCATGAAGGATCCACCTTGGCTATGTTACAGATAATACAAACAGATATGTTCATGACGGATGCATGCGGTTGTATTTTTGCAACGGATCCGTTTTTGCAGATCCATGATGGATCTGCACCAAACGGGAGTGTGAAAATAGCCTTACACAGTTAAAAAAATAAGACTTTCGTCCATCAAGTTCAAATAGTGGTTATGAATATGGGCGTGACTAGCTATATTAATGGGGCGTACACCAGTTATGAATTCCTACTTACTCCTGAAAGTGCAGCAATCTTACACCAGTAGAGGGGATGGAAAAAAAATACCAACAAAATAAAAAAGGTAAACATTTTATACATTTGGCGCATATTATGCCAAAATAGACTGAAGTAAAACTGACTTTAAAAGATCCCTTTATGATACATTTACCGTACTCCAATATATACAGTACAATCTTCACAACACCACTAGGTGGTGGTATAACAAGCTACACTATCTGCAAAATCTATCGATTTGCCATAAACATTTGTGAACTTCTTCTGCCCCCTGGTGGCAAACTTTATAATAATAATAATTGGTTGAAATGATAAAATAAAAAATTTTTCAATGCATTTTCTTTCTATACAAGCCAGTTTGCATCCTGACCTGGGCATCTGAGCTTCAGCCATCCAGAGCAGATCCATATTACATGCCAGTATTGGTATGTGTGGATATGGTGTGGGGGTCCTCCACTCTGTCGGTCTCCCTGCACTCAGCAGTATATCCAGGATCAGCTGAAGGCTCGTCTCCCAACGTACTGGCTCCCCCAACAAGACAATGGCTGCAAGATGACCACACACCCAAGACAAAAAGTTACATCAATGAATAACACACTATGGGGGCCATTTATCATTTGCGGTTGTTTTTGTGTCAGTTATAAATCTGTCTTTGCTTTGTGTGTGCGGTACACTGCTTATACACAGTGTCAGACAAAATTGTGATAACATGATGCACTTCCATGTATTTCATTAAGTCAAAATCCTGTGTAACAAAAAGATTCCTTTGGGCAGTGTTTTACTGCATTATAGAGCCGGAATGACTGAATGTACAGGTGAAACTCAAAAGTTAGAATATTGTGAAAAGGTTCAATATTCTAGGCTCAAAGTGTCACACTCTAGTCAGCTAATTAATCCATACCCCCTGAGCAAAGGGCACCTGAGATTGGGACTTTGGGGTTTCATAAACTGTAAGCCATAATCATCCAAATTATAAGAAATAAAGGCTGGGAATATCTCGCTTTGTATGTAATGAGTCGATCTCATATGTTAGTTTCACCTTTTAAGTTGCATTACTGACATAAATGAACTTAACACGATATTCTAATTTTTTGAGTTTCACCTGTAAGTGTCTGGAGTCGGGCAGTGTCAGAGATGATGAGCGCCACGCTCCCCACACCTTTCAGAATTTTTGTGGGCATTTCCTATTTTTAAATACTACATTTTCAAAAGGGATAATTTGGTTCGCCAGGGATTTCCATTGTCCTAGTGGGCAGACGATCCTCCATCCATCTAAGGCCTCATGCACACGGCCGTTGTGCTGCCGTTCTGTGCATTGTGGACCGCGATTGCGGTCCCCAATGTACGGGCAACATCCGTGCAGCAGGCCTGACCCATTCAACTTGAATGGGTCCATGGTATGTCTGCACCGCGAAAAAGTATGCTTCCGTAGTACTTCCGGTGTTCCATTCCGTGACTCCGTTCCGCATCTCCAGAATTGAGGACCCATTCAAGTGAATGGGTCCGCATCCATGATGCGGGGTGCACAAGGCTGGCGGCCATGGATTACCGACCTGCCGTTTGTGGGCCGCCCAACGGCCTTGTGCATGAGACCTAAGTGCTATTGCTTTCCTCGCAAGGAACAGGGTTTCCCTCAAGAATATCCTAATATGGTGGGGCCATACCTCTTCCTCCAATATCCCTAGCAGGCACACCTTGGGATGGAAAGGGATCGGGCTGGGGATCATAGTGGATAAAGTATTAACAACTTCCTGCCAGAAAGATTTAATGTAGCAACATTCCCACATCATATGCCAGAAATTGGCGTTTGTCTGTGCACATCTATGACACCTAGTGTGTGGTACACACATCATATACAATCTGGTAGGGCTCAAGTAACATCTATGTAGAATGAATAGTTGTATTAGCCTATTATTAATAGAGGGAGGAACCTTTAACCCCTTAGTGACCAGCCTGTTTTGGGCCTTCCTGACCAAGCGTTTTTCTTCCTTTTTTCATCATTGCGTTCCAAGAGCTATAACTTTTTTATTTTTCCGTCTATATAGCTTTATGAGGGCTTGTTTTTTGCAGGACAAGTTGTAGTTTTTAACGGCGCCATTTTGGGGTACACATAACTTTATGATTAATTTTTATTAACTCTTTCTGGGAGGGAGATGGGAAAAACAATACTGCCATTGCGTTTTTACATTATAAATTTGACAGTGTTCATTTTTTGGTATAAATAACATAATATCTTTATTCTCTGGGTCAGTACGATTAAGGTGATACCAAATACATATATTTTTTTTACGTTTTACAACTTTTTGGCAATAAAACCACCGTAAAAAAAAAAAAATTAAAACAATTTTTTTGCATTGCCACATCCCAAGACCCATAACTTTTTTTTTTTTTGTTTATATGGAGTTGTATGAGGGCTTGATTTTTGGGGGACGACTTGTATTTTTCATTGTTATCATTTTGGAGCAAATGGCGCTTTTTGATTGCGTGTTATTATGTTTTTTCGGCGGCAACTAAGAATAAATTAGAAATTCTGTTATTTTATTTTTTTATCGCGTTCACCGTAGGGGATAATTTACGTGATATTTATGTAGTCCGGGACGTTATGCGGCAATACCAAACATATGGGGAAGATATTTTTTTAGTTTTTTTTTATTGAATACATTTTTAGAGTTTTTTACCACTTAATAGTCCCACAAGGGGACTATATCAGACCCCAGGCAGCATTCACACATATTGGCACCCCACGGCATTTAAAGTGACAGCCTGGATCGGCACTCCTACTGGTCCGGGTTGTTAGAGCAGGGCCGCGGCTCTCATGTATAAAGCCGGGTCCCCACTCCCCGGGGGACCTGTGCAGTGCTTAGACTGGGCCATCGTAAAAACAAAAGCGGCAACCCAGCCTAAGGCCCCTTAGTGACCACTGTAAAAAGGCGTATGGGTGGTAACTAAGAGCTTAAAGGGGTTGTCCGGGTTCAGAGCTGAACCCGGACATACCGAGAATTTCACCCAGGTAGCCCCCTGACAAGAGCATTTCATCCTCCAAAGGCATTTTCAGGAGTTCCGGTGACAAACCAGACTCTCCTTAAGGCTGCCAGGCGGAGGCTTCCGCCCAGCAGTGAGCCCGGTGACATCAGCGGCATTGATGGGTGGGCTTTAGCGCTTCCCAAGGCTGTAAAACGGCTAGGGCAGCGCTAAAGCCGGCCCATCAGAGCCGGTGACGTTACCGAATACGGAAGCTTCCGTCCAGCAGTGTATTATTGTAAATAAAAAAGCCCTTGCCCTGTGCGATCCTGCGCAGGGCAAGGGAGCGCATCGGAGCATCAGAGGATAGCGTGGCTCACTTGTAGATATCTAAAAAAGTGAGTGCACAAGTTTTCAAATTTTTTATGCAGTTGTACAAAAGAACATAAGACCCCATTGTCATATAAAACTTTCAAGGTAAGTATTCCATATTCTCTCCATATCTTCTCCCCTTCATAATTCTGCAAGTGAGGAAACATTGGGTTATCCCATAGTGGGATGACATCTGCAAAATCTTTATATTGCTGGAGTTTTGCCGCGCTCCACACCTGATATGCTAGCTTATGCGGGGAGGGCACGTCTTGGGAATAAGTAGATACTCTCCAATATCAGCCACAATGTAGATAGTTGTAAATAATGTTGTAAATAGTATTCTGTATTCGATAGCGCAGTTGATGATACCCAAGGTGCGAGGTATCGCACCTGACCAGCCCAGAAGTATAAATAAAAATCAGGCAAAGCAGCTCCTTCCTGCTGTTTGAGTGTTTGCAGGGTATGTAAAGCAAATTTACGCCTGGCTGTCCCCCATACAAAGGCAGTCATCAAGGAGTGTAAGCGGTCAAAGAAACTGCGCGGTATAGGCATACATGTGTGTTCCAATAAGTAGAGACCTTTAGGCAACCAGATCATTTTAATAAGGTTTAGTGTGGATAAGGGAAGGATTTTCCAGGACCTGAACTTGTCAACGAAAAAGTATTCAATAGGATCAATGTTTTTAGTAAAGGACATAAGTGGGTCTTTGGTAATAACACTACCTTGGTACTTAAAGTAATCCACTACAGGAAGATTGTGGTATACTGATAGCCAATCATTTGTCCAAAGTGGCATGAGGGCTGATTTAGACCAGTTTATGCGGAGACCTGAAAAGTGTCCAAGGTGGTCAATAAGGTCTATCGCCATAAGACTCCACATCATCCATAAACAGTATTAAGTTGTCAGCATATAAATCTATCCTATCCTCTTTCTCTTCCATAGATATCCCCCTAAACACAGTATACTGTCGGATTCTAACAGCAAGGTGCTCTATAGCTACTGCAAACAGGAGGGGTGAGAGGGGGCATCCCTGCCGAGTGCCTCTACTTAGATTGAATAATGCCGAGTGTGTACCATTGACTAATATGTTGGCTTTGGGATTCTTGTATATTATAGAGATCCATGTGAAGACCTAAGACCTAACCAAACCTGAATTGTTTCAGTACTTCTAGTAGGTATGGCCATTCCACTGAGTCGAAAGCTTTGGCCGTGTCTAAGGAGGCCATGGCCCATTGTTTATGTCCTCCTACCTGAGCAATGACCTGTGCCCTTCTAATATTGCTGGATGTTGATTGTCCTGGAATGAAGCCAGATTGATCCCCATATACAATGGTAGTGATTACTTTATTCAATCTATTAGCTAATATCTTAGTGAGTATTTTGTAATCTATATTCAACAGGGAAATAGGCCTGTAAGAGCCGCATTCCAGTGGGTTTTTGTCAGGCTTCAACAGCACCACTATCGAAGCATCATACAAAGATTCTGGGAGGCACCCTTGTTGCTGTGCTGCCACATACATTTTGTGTAGTTGTGATCCCAGAACGTCTCAATGTACTTGGAGTATACTTCTAGCGGGATGCCATCTGGACCAGGTGACTTCCCCGGGGTCAATCCTTTGATAGCAATCTGACTTCTTATAGTGTTATCTCTCTATCGAGGAGCAACTTCCTGAAGATAGTTATCCAATTCAGGGCGGGTATATTGCACCATAGATCTATACAGGTCTTGGTTAAATGATGGGAATCTAGTCACTATGCCCTAAGCCTACTTCACCAAGGTACCCCCTGTAGTGTGTATGCGCAAAACTGATGGGGCTGTGTTGCTGCGTACCACATGGGCCAGTATTTTATCTGCCTGGTTACCCAGTTCAAATGTTTGTTGTTTAAGGAAAAACAGCTTACTGTCACTTTTCTCTCTAAGGTGTATCATGTATTGCCTCCCTCTCTGCATCTACTCCCTTCTGTTGTCCTCAATAGGGTTAGAAATGTATCGTCTCTCTACCTCTTTAAATTGGCGACTCAGTTCCTCCTCCTTACATTACGTATCTTTTTAAATATAGGATATGGAGGATTTAAAGCAGCCGCGTATATAAGCTTTCAACGTCTCCCTTGGCAACAGGTTATCCGTTGAATTATCATGTACCTCCAGGAACATATTGAGTTGGTCTGGTATACGATCGTTAGTTGTTATAAGGTTCATCCTATGGATGCGAAGCATAGCTACAGATCTCGTAGTATCAGGCAGTATCAACCTCGCCACTACAGGTGCATGATCTGACACCCCCTGTGGACCATATTGAACATCCACAAGGTCTAGATATGTGGAGGTTGTGCCGAATATATAATCTATCCTGAACAGTGCTCCCTGTGACGGGGTAAAACAAGAGTATATTTCTTGCCTATGATGTCGTTCCCTCCATAAATCTACCTAACCCATCTCAGTAGCTAGTCTGGACAACGTGATGCGAGAAGACTGCTGGCTAGTCCTATGTGCCCCAGCATGAAATCTGTCTAGATGGCTGTCCATTACCATGTTGAAGTCTCCCATGCATATCATTCTAGCGTCAGGGTATTGCGCTGCAAATCTTGCTGCTGATTGTAGGATAGAGACATTGCCGGGTGGGGGGTAATATATATTTAACACTATGTATGGGATGCAGTTAATGTATGCAAAAACAAAAATATATTTCCTATCAGGGTCTACTATTGTCTTCTGTGTTGTCCAGCGAATAGCACGGTGTATCAACAAGGATACCCTTTTGGAGTATGAATTTCCATAGGCATGATCTGACCATTGTACCCATGGTTTCCTAAGCCTCCCTGCCATGTCTGATGTTAAATGTGTCGCCTGTGGACCAAGAATATGGAGATTATATTTATGGATATGAGAGAAGACTGCTATCCTTTTTATGGGGCCTCCCAATCCCCTCACATTCCAGGACATCACATTTAGGTGGCCACGGATGTGTCATTGTATCAACTGCAGGATAACCAGTATCTGAAGAGCATGGTCGACTTAACATTACATTCCACTCCCTTAATTGAGGTACCCTATATATTCTATGTCTAATGCCTCTGTGCCATACCTTAACAAAAATAAATAACATAGAACAAAACGTAAATAACCAAAACCGTACAAACTGTATAAAAGAGGTAGAAACCATCTTTGTGGCCACAAGATCGGGGACCTGCATAATGTAATGTGGTGGAATATCTATGCAGGTATCTGACCGGTTCCCCTAACCCTTGGTTGGTCAGAGGGTACCTGACAGCTTCTCAGTACCACTAGGATTGTAACAATTGGGTATAGTTATAAGCAATTGCGATACCGATAGTCCAAGGTGTAGACTATGAAAAATATCATCTCTGTCCAATGAAGAGATTCTCCTGTAGGAGGACAAGGGGAAAGAACTCAGAGAACCACGATACCATTCAAGTGGGTGGCGAGTGTCCTGGGCGTCTGTTCACCCTGTCCTCCACTTCCCAGGGGTCCGTGAAGAAGACTGTTTTCCCACCATCCACCATGCGCAAGCGAGCAGGGTACGGCATGGAATATTGTAAGTTAAGTTCCCTTAAGCGTCTCTTTACAGATACAAACGTGGCGCGCTTCTTCTGAAGCTCCGCAGAGAAATCGGGAAAGAGCGATATGGTCAAATTTTCTAATGATATAGCCTGTTTATTCCTCGCCTCGCTGAGGATAAGGTCTCGGTCCTTCCAGTTCAGTAAGCGGGCCAAGAGTTGTCTTGGAGGAGCTCCCGGTGGTGGAGGTTGGGCAGGGACTCAGTGAACCCTCTCCACAGCATAGGCCATAGAAAAGGCCGCTTCAGGAAATGTGGATTTAAACCACTTCTCCAGAAATGTTGCCGGATCTGGGCCTTCAGCTCTTTCCGGCATGCCCAAGATTCTAACATTGTTCCTCCGAGCCTGATTTTCTAGGTCATGACATTTTTGTCTCCACAGATCCACTGAGCTCTCCATGGTAGGGATCGACCGATTATCGGCCGATATTCAGGATTTTGAACGATATCGGTATCGGCATTTATTTTGCCGATATTCCGATAGCGTATGGGGAACACAGATCGCGCTGGTGACAGCGCTCTCAGTGTTCCCTCAGCAGCAGCACAGGGGAGAAGGAAGCAGTGTCTCCTCCCCCTGTGCTGCTGCTGCCAATGAAAGGACAGGGGACAAGAGTAGGGGAGGAGCTATGGCCACTGCGCCACCAATGAAGCTTAATCTCACATTTATTCATATACAGGAGGCGGGAGCTGCAGAATCACATTGCTGGCTCCCGACCTCTATGAGCTGTAGCTGCGATCTGCGGTCGTTAACTCCTCAGGTGCCGCGGATCGCAGCTACAGCTCATAGAGGTCGGGAGCCGGCTATGTGATCCTGCAGCCAGCTCCCGCCTCCTGTATATGAATAAATAAGAGATTAATCTTTATTGGTGCCGCAGTGCGCCCCCCAAGCCCCCCAGTATTAGACATTGGTGGCGCAGTGCGCCCCCCCCTCCCCCCCAGTATTAAGCATTGGTGGCGCAGTGCGCCTCCCCCCAAGCCCCCCCAGTATTAAGCAGTGGTGGCGCAGTGCGCCCCCCCTCCCCCCCAGTATTAAGCAGTGGTGGCGCATAGGGCCCCCCCACCCCAGTCGCAGTGCGCCCCCCCCCTCCCACAGGATCCCCTCTCTCCTGCTCCTCCGATTGGAGCCCCAGCAGTGTAATGCTGGGGCTCCGATCGGTTACCATGGCAGCCAGGACGCTATTGAAGCCCTGGCTGCCATGATAAGCTCCATGCTGCTGTGTGCACAAAGCACACAGCAGCAGGGACAGTGTGAGCTCCTATTCACCCTGATAGATCTCTATCGGGGTGAATAGGACAAGGGTTCTAGTCCCTAAGGGGGCTAAAAGTTAGTTAAAAAAAAAAGTTACAAAAATAAAAATAAAAACACCAAAATATTAAATATAAATGAAAAAGAAAGATTTACAAAAAAAAAATACACATTAACAATAAACATTAATTTTCAGCAGATTTGTGGGAATTTTTAATTTTTTTTCAAAAATAAAAATTCCCAGAATATCGGTATAAATTATCGGCTATCGGCCTGAAAGTTCACAAATTATCGGTATCGGCCCTAAAAAATCAATATCGGTCGATCCCTACTCCATGGCTTGCATCCTTGCTGTCAGGAGATGGGTAAGATCCTCTAAGGTCGATATACGGTCTTCAGTATGGCGGACCCCATCTCTTAGTTGTTGCACGTCGTGGCGTAGTAGTCCCAAGTCCACTCTCACCTCCTCGATCTTGCCTGTAAGCGAGGTTTGGCAAGATGTAATGGCGGCCATTAGCTGATCATTAGCTGCCTTCAAGTTAAACTCAGGTCTTCGGTAGTTTCTGTTGTAGACTGCTGTACTGCTTGCCTGCGGGTAACGGAGGTTTGTGGCGTCGCAGAAGAAGCGGCGCCATGTTGGGTCTCTTGTCTAGCATATTCTTTCAGCCTGTCCGTTGCTGCTTGGGCCTAATGACTTGTCTCTGTGGATTCCTCCTTCTCTTATGCACTGAAAAAGCTATGATGGCTAGAGGATATGTGCCAGGAAAAATTCTGTGCCAGGAACAATTCTGTTAGTATAGTGTGGAAGTATTGCCTTCTATAAAAACCTTATCAAATCACTAGTTTTGATGTCCACCCCCTTGGTGCCTGATTTGTCTGTAGTGTTATAAAGATGTATGCTTGTGTGTAATAAAGGAGAGAGCCTGATTCAGCTTGTGTCTGTGTCAGCTCTCCGAACGCTCGTACATCCACATCAATTGGGACCCCGACAATCATAGAGGTAGGGGGTTTTGCCCCAAAACCTGTGAGTGGTATTATTGTAAAGTGAAAGCATTGAGGAAGCACAGCAACTCATCCATGAAGTGGAGACCACGTATAGTTACAGAGCAGGGTAACTGGGTGATTACCAACACTCTGTTGACTTCATAACTGCAACAGGAGCTTCATGGCATGAGTTTTCATGGCCAAACAGCTGCATGCAAGTTTTTTTTTTTATCAGATACTTTTTATTGAAGTAAAAGTAAATACAAATGTATTCAATAAATACATAACTGAATCCCCCATAACCCCAACATTGTGGGAGAAGAGCAGCAAATCTACCACATTAGTCAGATACAATAGAATATGTGCAATTACATCAAGCACAGTAATGAATTCAACAGCGGAGACAATGGAGACGCCGGCAGACCCGCAATACCAAGCCCATAGACAGACTAGCCAAAATGGTAACAATGGTTCAATAGCGAAAGTAAGAGAAATAACAGAAAACTCCCCCCACAATTTACATTAAGTGACCTGTACGGACAATGATCTTGGCTCCTGTACTCAATAATAAGGAAAAAAAGAACACCCCCGGTATACCTTTCCATGACTGATATTCATATATTATTAGTTACAAGCACATAAGTACCTCCCCTATTTTAAGAACGACCTGGAACAATCCAGCTACTACAATGCAAGGACAGCCATTGACTGCACACCCCAGATTTGTCTACCCACGGTCCCTATATGGAGTCGAATTTCGACAGACAATTTCGCTTTAAATACGTTCCCCTCTCCAGCCTTATAACCACATTCATTCTAGCCACAAATTCTGCAAAGCTAGGAGGAGACGACTGAATCCATTTAGCCGCGATGGTCTTCCGCGCTTGATACAGGATTCTGTTGATACCTGTCTTAATAGGAGGTTGCAAAGACTCAGAGTGAAACAATCCGGAGTATGCACATTCTTGCATCTAGTGTATATGTAGCGCAGTATATTTTGTTAATCAATTGTATTATCTTAGATCAGTACCTATGTAGCGTGTTGCATTGCCAGATCATGTGGAACAGCCTAGCGTCATCCGTGCTGCATTTTGGACATGACGAGTCAGGGCGACACCCTATCATCTTCAAAAAGAATGGCGACCTGTATACTCTATGCAAAAGAAAAATCTGGGATAATCTGGCCGCCTCAATCAAAGACAGGGTTGGAGTTAACGCCAACACCTCCACCCACTGATCATTCGAAATTGGGCCCACATCTTTTTCCCCACTTGCTCCTGATCAATAGTGGATATTTTTCCAGATTATTTTCCTGCATTGCCACGTAAGCTCTAGAGATCCCTCCTCTTGAGGACCCCACCACCATCATATTGGACAACACCTGATGGGAGGCGAGGCCCATCGGTCCAATTTTTGCTTGTGAGTTTAAGGCATGTCTAAGCTGTAAGTATTTGTAAAATTGTCTGGAATTCAACCCAAACTCTATACACAATTGTTCAAATTGCTTTAAAACTCCCTGGGAGTACAATTGACCCACATTCCACAACCCCTTGCATCCTTTGAAACCTGACAACTGAGACAGCTCCTTCAGTTTGGGATTATTCCAAATCGGCAACAGGTCGAGTAACCCTGCCACATTTAAAACTTCCCTAGACTTAGTCCACACAGTTCGTTAATTTAAATATTGGGAGCACCCTCACTGATTCTGCCACATCCTTTTCTAGTACCGTTATTGGGGGATTACAACCAGCGACCCATTTAACCAATTCCCCACTTCTCCCTACCCATCCCACACTCCCCCAACCTTTAAAATGCTGTAGTTGAGCTGCTAGAAAATAGAGATAGGGGTTTGGCAGAGCCAGGCCTCCCATGTCTTTACTTCTCTGAAGGGTTTCGTACCGGATCCTACTGTGCTTAGCCCTCCATACCAAAGAATGGAAAATCTGCTGTATTTTGTAGAAGTGATGCTGAGCCACCCAAATTGGCGAATTGTGAAGAATATATAATAATTGCGGCATAAAAACCATTTTGATAAGATTCCCCCTGCCTATCACCGACAAAGGAAGTTTGTTCCAGACATCTGTTTTCATTTTAAATTTGACCAGTAGTGGTGCCAGGTTATCTGAAATATATGCCTGTGGCCTAGTAGAGACCACAACACCAAGGTAATTAAATGACAATACCACTTTAAGTTGAATGTGGTCCAAACATAGAGACTGAGTCAGAGGGGATAGAGGAAGGATGACAGATTTATCCCAGTTAATATACAGACCCGACTGTGCCAAATTCTGATATTATATCTAATTGGGTCTATCGATGAGGCCAGATCCCCAATATACAAAAGCATGTCATCCGCATACAGCGAAATTCTTTCCTCCACCTCCCCTCTCCCCATGCCCCTAATCAAGGGGCTAGACCGCATCATACAGGCCAACGGTTTGATTGCAATGGCGAAGAGGAGGGACGACACAGGACAACCCTGCCTAGTGCCCCTCTCCAATGCCATCACTGGCAAAAGTTTTCCATTTACCCTGAGGCGGGCTCTTGGCTGACTATATAGTAGTTGTACCCATTTAATATACACCGGACCAAACCCCAATATCGACATGACCGCCCACAGGTAGTCCCACTCAACGCTGTCAAAGGCTTTGGCAGCGTCAAGCGAAATCACCGCCGGATATTCCCCCACTGATAACGTCTGTATCTGCATATTAAGAAACAGCCGGCGCAAATTAAAGGAAGTAGCCTTTCCTGGCATAAATCCGCACTGGTCCTCATGAATGATATGTGAGATGACCGATACCAATCTATTAGCCAAAGTCTTAGCCAATATTTTGACATCTACTGTGAGAAGGGAGATGGGCCTATACGAATCTACTTTAGTAGGGTCTTTGCCGGCAGCACTCCAGTCTTATAAGAGTCCTGAAACGTAGACCGAAGGTGCAGAAGAAGGATCTCCTGATGTTTCTTGTAAAACTCTCCTGGTAATCCATCTCCCCCTGGCGCCTTATAATTAGACATAGAACTCACTGCCAGTTCTTATTCCTCCAACTGAAGGTCCCCGTCTAGCATCTTCCTAAGATTGTCTGTCAAATATGGCATTTGAACGGCCTGCAGATAGTTATCCCTCTCTTCCACCATAACCTGGAGCCTGGACCTGTATATCTCCGCAAAGCGGGCATGAAATACACCCAGCACCCTCTCATCACCCCCCACCAGACTCCCCTGCGCATTCATGATATTAGGGATACATGAGGGGCCCTACTGCGCCCTAATGACTGTGGCTAAAAGGTGCCCAACCTTCTCTCCTTCCACATAATATTTTCGTTGCGTGAAGAACTGCTTCTCTCCTGCCCTATGAGTTTGATGCTCTTTTAATACTTCCTGCGCTTCCAACCAGCTTGCGGCATTCGTCTCTGTTGGATTAGCTATATATACGGCCTCCGTAGCTTGGACTCTATTAGAGAGCTCAATATGAAATGACCTGCTATTAGTTTTGTGGGCACTAATCCGTTTAATATAAATGCCCCTTGTGTAGGCTTTCATAGTTTCCCACACAATGCTGGGGCTGGTCGAGCCAGCACTGATGTTAAAGAATTCCTTTAGAGCGGAAGAGACAGTATCTCCTGTGTCCACAAGCTGTAACCAGAATGGATTAAGCTTCCACATCTGCCTTTGTGTCCACCTGTCTTCACCTAGATTTATTGTCACCACGACTGGGGAGTGGTCAGAGATGCTACGGGGTAGGTAAACAATCTCACTAATCCTGTCCAGTAGCATCGGAGACCCCAATACCAGGTCGATTCTGGACAGTGAGCGATGAGAGGAGGAGTAACAGGAATACTGTCACACCCTGGGATTCTTGGCTCTCCAAAAGTCACACAGATCAACTTCTTGGAGCAGTTTAGCCAGCGAGGTAGTGGAGGGACCCGTCCCCGTTCTGTCCGGCTGAAACTTATCTAAAGTCTTATCTAGGTACATATTAAAATCTCCCACCCGAATGACAGGCACCCCAGGAAATCTGGAGATAAAGGTCAGTATAGATTTAAGAATCACACAGGAATAAGGAGGAGGTATATATACTGCAATCATCAGCAGACGAAAATGGAATATGGTGCAATCTATGCATATATAACGGCCCTCACCATCCACCATCACTTCTCTATACTGGAAAGCAAGGCTTCTGTGCACTAGTACACTCACCCCCCTCGACTGTGCAGAGCAAGTGGAATTAAAATGGTGTGATACCCACACCTTGCGGATACTGTTAGTTTTCCCCGGTATAAGGTGTGTCTCAGATAAACACAGAATGGCCGGCTGATGCGCTTGTAATGCGAAAAAGACAGCGTTCCACTTAGCAGCCTGTCCTAGACCTCTTACATTCCACACGACCCATTTTTACAGTTGAACCATATTTTGCAGGGTCTGCCAATACCTCCAAGTTGCACATCAATATACCTCCTAAGGTCTCCAATTATTTGAAGCTCAACATCCCAGTAAACCCAACCCACCCTTCCCACCCATAGCAGAACAAATAAATCCATCTCACACACTAGCGAGAAACTAGGGAAAAATAAATTCCTAAACTGGAGGAAAATAAGTAGACGCTTTGCGTCAGGAACACAATAACCTTGTGATGTGGCTCCGGGCTTACTATCCCGGCTACCTTGTAGATATTAAAACTACCTAAAGCAACCCTGTACCCGGTGATACTTTAAACTGGAGAAACGGCCCTAAAAACTTCAACATTAACCATTAGACTGCTTTTACCCATGTACCTCGTAACAGTAGAAGCCCAAGATAGTAGATGACAGATCACACATGAGTAATACAGCGTATCAACCCCCCCTCCACATACTGGCATCAAAGAAAAGTCTACATGCGGCAATTCAGGAGGTATTGCGGATGTTCTGCTCAATAGTGTCCAACCATTGACACGCTGCTGCCGGATCCTCAAACATGTGCGACTTATCTTTGGCTATCACCCGCAGCCGCGCAGGGTAGATCATTGCATACGGTAACTGCAGCTGCCATAATCTCCTCTTGACATCAAAGAACTTTGTTCTTTTCTTCTGGACTTCCGCCGAGAAGTCCGGATACAGAGATACACGACTTCCATTGATGCTTAAATCGATACAGTCCCTGGCACTCCTCAGGTTAGTATCCCGATCCCGGAAATGAAGCACTCTCAGCAGCAGTGGTCGTGGCGGCGCCCCAGGTGGCGGCGGGCGGAAGGGCACCCGATGTGCCCTCTCCACAGCAAATAATGGTGACAATTTATCTCTGCCAATCTTTTCCAGCAGCCATTTTTCAACAAACGCAACAGGGTCAGTGCCTTCAGCTCTTTCTGGCACCCCGATCATGTGAACATTATTTCGGCGTAGCCGATTCTCCATATCATCGGCTTTTGCAATGAGCATGGTTACATTGTGGATCACTCTTTGCATATCCCTCTGAACCGGCGGCATTTGATCTTCCAGCACACTAATGCGGCTTTCCATCTCCCCCAGTCTCTCCTTAACTTGTCGCATGTCTTGTCGAATGAGGCCAATGTCCTCCTTTAAACCACCAACTGTTGTGGTCAGCGCCGTTAGTGCAGCGTTACATTGCGCCACCGCCAGAAACACATCCCTCATGGTGGGCTCCGGCGTTATCTCCGCCATATAGGATTCGCTGCCACTGACCTGCGATGCAGCTGTCATAGCAACGGAGAGCTCCTCCTGAGCCTGATCCATCGGCCAGTCGTGAGGGGAAGGCTCCGCAGCAGAGGTAGGAGGCCCAGCAGCAGGTATATGTGCATATTTCTCCAAGCGCCCCGCTACATCAGTCCGCCTTGCCACATGCGCCGCGCCATCTTGTTTCAGCGGGGTAGCGCTGTCGGAGTCTTTTCCGTCCCTTTCCTTCTGTTTTTGACACACCATATTGCAGCCTCTACAGAACGGAGTGTGCCGGGGACACTTTAGGGCTCAAGGTATGATTTATATACCACCGGCAGGCTGGTAGAGCAGTGATATACAGGATACTTAGCCGGGAGCCACACGTCCGCTCACATCCTCAGTCAGGCCACGCCCCCCCTGCATGCAAGTTTTACATCGCCATGCACAATGCAAAGTGTCCTTCAGGTCCTTCATCAACTGAGAGTACGGAGGAGAACTGCAGAATTGTCACTTTCCCTCCACCAGCAATTACCGCTCCTGTCCTGCCTGTCTGAGAAGGGTAAGAAATTGAAATTGGGACAGTACTTTTGTCAGTGGGGGGAGTTAGTGGTTATGGGGGACAATGCTACCTCAAGTAGGGGTGGTTAGGGGACAATACTACTGCCAGTAGGATAGGGGTGGTCAGGTGAACAATGCTGTTGCTAGTGGTGGAGCGATTGTCAGGGTTACAATGTTGCTGCCAGTGCGGGAAGAGTGATTAGTGGGGCATGGTTGCTGCCTGTGGGAAAGGGGTGGCTAGGCACACAATGTTGCTGCCAGAGGGTGCTGCACTGTATTTGTTTCGTACTTAGTGTTGCACTGTGGTATTTGGCACTGCTGGGAGGTATTGTGTGCTGCATGGAATTTTATGTCTCAAGCAGATATTTAACTAATGAAAGGTATGGGTCTTGTCACAAGAGGGCGTAAAAGTGCCTCTCTCGCTAACCTATAAGAAAGTTCTCAGAGGCTACTCAGAAGTGTATCTCTTGGTAAGAGATAGCTGTCTTGTAGACATGCCTCTATGACGCACTGAAAGACATTTTGCTTAGTTGACTTTGAGAGGGGGTGCATCATTGTACTAAGAGAAGCAAGATGGGCATTTTGACGAGTATGAGTTGTCTGCCAATCAGGCTGTTCTGGCCTAGGTGTTGGGAACAGTGGTTATGTGAGGACAAGCACACAAGTTAAACACGCTCTGGGTAGTCCAGACAGGCCACCAGTATAGAACATCATTTGAGCTGCCTACACGCACAAGCAGCTCCCAGAGTTTCAGTGTCTACCATTCATGTTCATTTGTCTCTGCCCGCACCATTTCCAGGCGCTTAGCAGAAAGAAATTTGGTGTCACCACATCCATTACGTGTCCTGCCATTGACATCCAATAACCGTCACTTTCACTTGCAGTGGTGTCGTGGATGAAAGACATGAACTACTACGGAATAGAAAATTATTGTCTCTAGCGAGTAATCTGCATTCTGTTTGGGATCTGCCTGTCCCAATATGGAGACCTCATGTTGCATGCTTTAATCCTGCCTTTGCTGTGGAGCGACACACTGCCCCAACTAGTGCCGTGAAGATCTGGCGAGCCATCACATACGACAGTCGGTCACCCCTAGTAGTGATACGAGAGACACTAACAGCTCAGTGATATGTGCAAAAGTTTCATTAGATTCCAACAACTCCTTGGTACGTACAATATGGAACTGGAAAATGCATCTAAATGGACATGATGCTTGGCATTTGCAGATATAATACGATCAATTATTTTTTACTTCTTACAGAAGGTAAAAAAATTGGGAATAGATCTAAACCTTCTAGATCTGGGAAGTAACTAACTTAAAGAGGACCTTTCACCGATTTTTACACTGTGAACTAAGTATACAGACATGTAGAGCGGCGCCCGGGGATCTCATTGCACTTATTATCCCTGGGCGCCGCTCCGTTCTCCCGCTATGCCCTCCGGTATCTCCGGCCACTAAGTTATAGTAGGCGGAGTCTGCCCTTGTTCTTCTGTAGCGCTGGCCAATCGCATTGCAGAGCTCACAGGCTGGGAGAAAATAACCTCCCAGGCTGTGAGCTCTGCCCTGCGATTGGCCAGCGCTAGAGCAGAACAAGGGCAGACTCCGCCTACTATAACTTAGTGAGTGGAGATACCGGAGGGAATAGCAGGAGAACGAAGCGGCGCCCGGGGATAATAGAAAGTGCAGTGAGATCCCCGGGCGCCGCTCTACATGTGTGTATACTTAGTTCACAGTGTAAAAATCGGTGAAAGGTCCTCTTTAAAAGCTATTCACACTTTTGGGGCAATTATTGCATTTTACTGATTCCGGGATAAAAAAAAAAAAATATTTTTTTTTTTTTTTCATTTGCTCTTTATTAAAAATGTTCAGCTGTTTCTGAAATACAAGAGTTTAAAAAAACTGTCTGTTTGAAATGTGTCCCTGTATTTTCTTTGAATCCAGTCATCTGATGGCTCACTCGTGCTTCTTTTCTCTGATCTCCTGACCTCATAAACACATCATGGCACAATTCTTATCAAACTGATAAGAATATGACTTAAAAATGTTTATGAGGTAAGGAGATCAGAGATAAGAACTACACATGAGCCCAAAATGAGTAAAATTAATAATAATAAAAAGCCCCTTAGGGCCTACCTGATTCCCCGTTTCCCCCTTCCCATCTATGCTCGGTGTGGTGTTTCCCTCCCACATTGACGTGTGACACTACATAGCAGCAGTGTACATAGTCCACATTCCAACTTTTTGTGGGACTAGGCTTGTTTTGATACTATTTTGATTCGGTTTCGATACCATAAAAAAGTATTGCGATACTCAATACCATTCGATACTACGCGAAAAAAATAAAACGCCAAAAAAACCTGCGTACTTTCCAAATTTTATGGAACGTCCGGCACATAATTGAACAGTCCTATACTATTTGTGGGGGGGACAATGTGACAAAAAAAATGGCCAATCGTGCAGTTTTTCTTTTACAGTGTTCACCAATTATTTTAATACTGGGGAGGGCGCACTGCGCTACCAACATTCATTATACTGGGGGGAGGGGGCTCACTGCGCCACCAATCATAATTAACGTTTAATACAAATACAGGAGGCAGAAACACATTGCCGGCACCCGACCGCTGACAGGTGCGGCACCTGAGGGGTTAATTGCAGGGGATCACAGCGCCCTGTCAGAGCTCGGGTGCCGGCAATGTGTTTCTGCCTCCTGTATTTGTAATGCATTAAACGTTAGTTATCATTGATGGCGCAGTGCGCCCTCCCCTCCTCCTCCCCTCTCTCTTCTCATTAGTGGCAGCGGCAGCACAGGGGCGAGGGACAGACTACTTCCTTCTCCCCGTGCTGCTGAGGGAACATGGCCACGCTGAGAGCAGCGCGATCCATGTTCTCCGATACTGGGCTGTGCATAAGCACAGCGTAGTATTAATAAAAGGCAAATCCCGGTATCGTATCAATACCCTGCTAAAAGTATCGATTGGGTATCGATACTCGAAACAACCCTATGTGGGACAGCTGCACTATAAGGCAACATGTTAAGATTTATTTTAGCCAATGTATAAAATCTTCATTCTCACCTTCTATGGCTGGGAGCTTTGCTCTGACAGTGACCTGGAGAGAACATGAGAACATATTAGTGTCATTGAGTGATTAACGAGGATCACATAACACAGTGCAGGATTGTTCAGGTGTTCAATCTTTTTTGCGCTATTATAAATCAGTCCTACAGCTTCTAATAGCATAGAAAGTAGGGTGTCCTCACAGAAGTGGTCTTCACTCTGTAGCAGTTACAAAAAAGGAAACTCCCAGCATTCTTTCCAGGTGTCAGCACATTCATGAAGTTTTAATTTTGCAGCAGCTGAGATTGGAGATCACTGCCAAAGACTTTTGTGAAGTTTATGATCGTGCTTCTCTCACACAGTTATAACCATCACTACCAAAAATGTCACACTAGACTATTTACTTACAGAGCTCTTTGGCCTTCGACTCTCATCCACCATATCCAGCAGTGGGTACACCTGTCTGACAGCTTCAATCGACACTGCATTCGTGAAACCCAGGCTGTAATCTGTCAAGGAGATCCTACAGAAAGACATTTGTAGGGACACCTCCCTGCTGCCCTAACTCTATCTCCCCTACTTGTTATCTGTGTGGTACACAAATGGGGTGGCAGAGCTTCTTTTGGCCTGATTGGAAGTTCATAGGGGAAGCATTTACTGGATCAATGTGGAGCATTATTCTACCTATGTCAGGTTCCACAAGAATAAAAAAAATAAAAATGGAAGTGATAATTTTTTTTCTGATTTTACATTACATTTTAATCAATTTTTCCAGTAGCATAGAAAGGGTTAACAGCCAAACAAACCTTAATATTGATTACCCTGATTCTGTAGTTTACAGAAATACCCCATATATAGTTTTAAAGTACTTTATGGGTACCCAGCAGGGCTCAGAAGGGAAGGAGCGCCATATGACTTTTGGAGAGCAGATTTTGCCGGAATGGTTTTTGGAAGCTATGTCGCAGGGACCCTATGGTACCTGTACAGTGGAAACCCCAAAAAAGTGACCCCATAATGGAAACTACACCCCTCATAGAATTTATTGAGACATGTAGTGAGCGCTTTGCCCTCAAAAGGCGTTTCATAAAATTTAGAAACACTTGGCCGTAAAAAAAAAATTACATCTTTTACAAGAAAATGTCTCTTTAGGCACAAATGTTTCATTTTCACAAGGTGTATCAGGAAATAAATGCACCCCTCAATTTGTTACCCATTTTCTCCTGAATATGGAAACAGCCTATATGTGGTCATAAACTGCTGTTTGGGTACACTGCAGGGTTCAGAAGAGAAAGAGCACCATGTGCATTTGAGGCGTAGATTGGTGATTTATACAGAACTGACCGACAATTGCAGAGGCTCTGAGGTGAAATATAAAAAGAACCGCCCAAGAACTGACTTCATTTTAGAAACCACACCCCTCACTGAATTTACCAATTGGTGTATTTTTTTTGTTTTACTTTTTTCACTTTTAATTTTTGTCCCACTATGGGACTTCAACTTTTGGTGGTCTGATCCCTATTTCAATGCAGTACAATACATACTGTATTACACTGACAGTTTGCCTATGAGACCCAGCCTAGGGGCTGGGCCTCATAGGCCTCAGTAGCTGGTAAGTCCCAAGGCCTTGGAAGACCTGGGGCTGCCATGGCCCCCTGTTATTGCAGCGCAGGGGGCCAATGGAGAGACAGAGGGAGCACCCTCCCTCTACAAACCTCCTATATGCAGCAGTTAAATGTGGTATATAAGGGGTTAATCCGCTGGCCTCTGCATTTTCAGCTATGACAGTGGATACAGCTGGGCACGGCTGTCAGTCACAGACCCCTGCACTGATCAGGCGCGCACTGCTCCTGGGCCCACCCAATCTGTGCGCCATAGTATAAGGGTCTATTAACACGTCCGCATCTGTTCCGTAATTTTGCGGAACAGATGCGGACCCATTCATTTTCAATGGGGCCGGAATGTGCTATTTGCGTTCCGCAAAAAAATAGAACATGTCCTATTCTTGTCCGCAATTGGAGAAGAAAAGGCATTTTCTATGAGAATGCCGGCGATGTGCGGTCCGCAAAACGCAGAACGCACATTTCCGGTGTCCGTGTTTTGCGGATCCACAAAACACATACGGACGTGTGAATGGACCCTTAAGGCAGTTAGTAGAAAGTCACTTACCACTGCACCGTAGTAGTAAGCCAGATATTGGAAAGGGGTTAAGGACTAGTTCACATGACAGCTTTTGCCTCTGGCAAAATCTGTTACGTATTTTGTGGCAAAAACCCCTCTGGTTACTGTCACACTTTTTCAATTTCAGTGCTGCAGTTTAGCTCCATTGCATGGTGATAAATCATGAGCAGACACCTGCCGCAGTTTCCAGCGCTGTCCATGAGGCCTCTGGTCATGGAAGATCATGGTCACACAAAAAGCACCACAGCATCCAACTGAGAACAATGGAAGGTTATTATCTCGCGGCCTGGCATGGACTCTGCATCAAATTCCCCGGGCAAACAACCTGTGTGAACTTGCTCCAAAATTGAAACCTACAATTAACAGTATAAGGATACTCTTTGGCGACCTCTTCCACTGGACCCTGACCAGACACAAGGACGCACTTATTCTGGAAATGATGGAACATTTGCAGCGGACTGTGCGAAAGGATGACTTGATTCGCTAAGACCTGCGGAAATATAGAACAAGACAGTTCACTGCAATATGCTGTATAGAATCAACAGGACTGAGATAGAATATCTTTAGGAAACTCATGCTAATCTAGGGCTTTATGGTAAAATCTTGGGTACTGCACAACCCCAAATGGAAATATCAGGCCACCGAAAGTAAATTGAAAGCTCTAACCTTAAAGGTGACCTATCACTGGCAGATCATCAGGTTTTTTAATTAAAAAATTGTTAGCCCCATAAAAAAACAATATAACGTCAAATGGTAGATTTGTACCTATAAAATGGGCTGACCTGTTACATGTGCACTTGGCAGCTGAAGACATCTGTGTTGGTCCCATGTTAATATGTGCCTGCATTGCTGAAAACAATGAAATGTTAATATATGCAAATGAGCTTCTAGGAGCAATGGGGGCGGTACTGTTACACCTAGAGGTTCATCTAGGAGCATGCTGGGAGTTGTAGTTTCAGCTGGAGTGCTGAAGGGTGCTGACTCCTGCTCTAGGAGTAACGGCAACACCCCCATTGCATGTATTAAAACATAATTTTTCTCAGCAATGCGGCCACATATGAACATGGAGCCAACACAGATGACTTCAGCTGCCAAGCGCTCATGTAACAGGTAGGTCAGCCAGTTTCATAGGTACAAATCTGCTGACAGCTGTAAAATAAAGCGGCTCTGAGTTGGCAAGGACTCGGGAGCAGCCATACTGCGCAGCTTGGAAATCCAGACTTATAAGTATTACTGTAATAAATAATATTTTTGCACATATTTCATATATTTATATGATGATATTTTGGATAATTGTTGGATTACACTTGATGTCACTGGCACTATATTTGTTTACTGTGCACCCGAATCAAGGTCTTATTTGCTGGCACCCTTGTATGTCACTTTAGAAGTGCTGCTACCCTCTTTAATTCTGTGAATGCGTGTATATGATTTTCCAACTGACTTTCCAAAAACATGCCGATCCCCTGGTAATAGGTCCTCTTTATCCCCTAAATGACATGTACGGCGTTGGTGGCCGCTAGGGATCGACCGATTATCGGATTTACCGATATTATCGGCCGATATTCATGATTTTGAACACTATCGGTATCGGCATCTATTTTGCCGATATTCCGATAGTGTATGGGGAACACAGATCGCGCTGCTGACAGCGCTCTCCGTGTTCCCCTTAGCAGCACAGGGGAGAAGGAGCAGTGTCTCCTCCCCCTGTGCTGCTGCTGCCGCCAATGAGAGGACAGGGGACAGGAGGAGGGGAGGAGCTATGGCCACTGCTCCACCAATGAAGATTAATCTATCATTCATTCATATACAGGAGGCGGGAGCTGCAGAATCACATAGCCGGCTCCCGGCCTCTATGAGCTGTAGCTGCGATCTGCGGTAGTTAACTCCTCAGGTGCCGCGGATCGCAGCTACTGCTCATAGAGGTCGGGAGCCGGCTATGTGATCCTGCAGCCAGCTCCCGCCTCCTGTATATGAAATTAAACTTCATTGGTGGCGCAGTGCGCCCCCCCCCCCAAGCCCCCCAGTATCAGACATTGGTGGCGCAGTGCGCCCCCCCCCCCAGTATTAAGCATTGGTGGCGCAGTGCGCCCCCCTCCCCCCCAGTATTAAGCAGTGGTGGCGCATAGGGCCCCCCACCCCAGTCGCAGTGCGCCCCTCCACAGGATCCCCTCTCCCTTGCTCCTCCGATCGGAGCCCCAGCAGTGTAATGCTGGGGCTCCGATCGGTTACCATGGCAGCCAGGACGCTATTGAAGCCATTGTAAGCTCCATGCTGCTGTGTGCACAGAGCACACAGCAGCAGGGACAGTGTGAGCTCCTATTCACCCTGATAGATCTCTATCAGGGTGAATAGGACAAGGGTTCTAGTCCCTAAGGGGGCTAAAAGTTAGTTAAAAAAAAATAATAATAATAAAAACACCAAAATATAAATGAAAAAGAAAGATTTACAAAAAAAAAAATACACATTAACAATAAACATTAATTTTCAGCAGATTTGTGGGAATTTTTATTTTTTTTTCAAAAATGAAAATTCCCAGAATATCGGTATAAATTATCGGCTATCGGCCTGAAAGTTCACAAATTATCGGTATCGGCCCTAAAAAATCAATATCGGTCGATCCCTAGTGGCCGCGACTTAAGGATCAGCGCCGTACATGTACGGCGGGCTGATCGGGCGGCTGCAGGAGCTGCGCCCGCCTTATCAGCGGCACGGACACGGCAGCCGGGCCCCTGCTGCATACGCTGACATTGATAAAGACACCGATGATGGGGTGTTAACCCCTTGTATGTTGCGGTCAAAGGTGACCGCAGCATGCAGAGGGTTCGGAGGGTACGGGTGCCCTCCGCTTCCCCATCGGGTCCCCACGCTGCAGTGGCAGGGACCCGATGGCAGAGAAGGCAAGCCCCATGCCTTCCATTGGCATCAGAGCTTTCCTTCTACGGAAGCCTGTGAGATCCAGCCCTTGGGCTGGGTCTCACAGGCAGGCTGTCAGCATACAAGCTGACAGCCAATGCATTACAATACAGGTTGTATTGTATTGCATTGCAGAGGGGCTCAGACCCCAGAAAAATAAAAAAAAGTTTTGAATAAATAAAATAAAACACAGAAAATTGTAAAAAAAAGAAAGAAAACCAGACATATTGGATATTGCCGCGTCCATAACGACCAGCTCTTTAAAAATATCACATGATCCACCCCCTCACCTGAACGCCGTAAAAAACAAACTGTGCTGTTTTTTTTCACCTTACATCACAAAAAGTGCAACACCAAGCGATCAAAAAGGCGTATGCCCACCAAAATAGTACCAATCAAACCGGCATCTTATCCAGCACAAAATGAGCCCCTAAATATAACAATCGGGCAAAAAATAAAAAACTATGGCTCTAAAAAAATGGTTTTTTTTGTTTCAAAAATGCTGTTATTGTGTAAAACTTAAATAATAAAAGTCTACATATTAGGTATCGCCGCGTCCGTAAGAACCTGCTGTATAAAAATATCACATGAACAAACCCCTCAGGTGAAAAAAAAAAAAAAAAAAAAACGGCCAAAAACAAATCGCCCAAACAATAAAATAATATATGGCTCTCAGAATATGGAGACACTAAAAATAAAATGTTTTTCAAAAATGCTTTATTATGTAAAACTGAAACAAACAAACAGTTATATTTGGTATTGTCGCGTCTGTAACAACCTGCTCTATAAAAATACCACATGATCTAACTAGGGGTGCACCGAAATTCCGGCGGCCGAAAATGGGCCTAATCCATTTCGGCCGATATTGGTACATATCGGCAGAAAATAGCGGGGAGGGACTGGGAGGAGGAGCTGGGGGCCGGTGCGTTCACAGTGCTCCGGCCCCTAGCTTCAGTAGTTATAAAATGTGTACAATTAATAAGGATTCTATTCATGAGGCCCCCTCTACAGTAGAACATTCAATATAGCCACATCCTACTCACAGGGCTGTTATCTTAATGCTGGCCGGCCGGGCAGACGAGCGGCAGCGTCACGACTGACGTCATGTGCCCGGCCTACTTTCTGAATGAAGGAGGCGGCGCAGGCATGTGACGTCAGTCGTGACGCTGCCGCTCGTCTGCCCGGCCGGCCAGCATTAAGATGTTCTACTGCAGAGGGGGCCTCATGAATAGAATCCTTATTAATTGTACACATTTTATAACTAGTCTGTACTGGAGCGGCAATGGGGGGGGGGGGGTCTGTGGATGGCACTGTTATGAGGTGGGGGGGTCTGTGGATGGCACTGTTATGGGGTGGGGGGGTCTGTGGATGGCACTGTTATGGGGTGGGTGGGGGTCTGTGGATGGCACTGTTATAAATATCATTAAAAAAAAAGTATTTGGGCAAAAAGGCAGTTTCGGTTTCGGGTTTCGGTCAAGGGCATCCTGAATTTTCGGTTTCGGACCAGAATTTTCATTTCGGTGCACCCCTAGATCTAACCTGTCAGATGAACATTGTAAATAACAAAAAAAAAAAACTGTGCCAAAACACCTATTTTTTGTTACCTTGCCTCACAAAAAGTGTAACATAGAGCAACCAAAAATCATATGTACCCTAAAATAGTACCAACAAAACTGCCACCTTATCCCGTAGTTTCCAAAATGGGGTCATTTTTTTGAGTTTCTACTCTAGGGGTGCATCAGGGGGTCTTCAAATGGGACATGGCAACTTAAAATCATCCCAATTTCCTTTGGCGCCCTGCCGTGTGCCCATACAGCAGTTTACGACCACATATGGGGTGTTTCTGTAAACCACAGAATCAGGTTAATGAATATTGAGTTTTGTTTAGCGGAAACAAATTGATTAAAATGGAAAATCTGCCCAAAAAGTGAAATTCTAAAATGTCATCCTTATTTCCCTTTAATTGTTGTGGAACACCTAAAGGGTTAACAAAGTTAGTAAAATCTGTTTTGAATACCTTGTGGGGTGTAGTTTCTAAAATTATGCCATGATTCATTTTTTATTAAATTTTTCATATTCACAATTAAAAAGAGTACATTTTCATTTCACTTAAAACGGGATAAATGGACATATAAAGCCTTTTTGACAAAATCCCGCATATAGAATAGTAAACATAAGTTTTTGCACATATATCTGAAAAAACGCACATATATCTGAAAAAACGCACTAAAAACGCATGCCGTTTGGCTCCAGCATTGCACTGTGTTACACATTACTGTGCGGCAAAACCAGGTTTGAATTCGCATAGTTTTTCAGAACTTGCCAACATTCTGTTTTTTTAAGAATGATCTACAGTTTCCCGTATGCAGCCCCCCTCCTGATCTGCAGACCTCCCCTCTATTACCTCTATGCACCCTAATTTGGCATAAGGGAAACTCGTGGGAACAGGAACATGGAGTTTACACTGCGTTTCTGTAAATGGACCGCGCTGCTCCAGAGCAAAGCAAGCAAATCCTCCCTTCCAGATCACACAAACTTCCTTGGATATGGGAAAGCGGTCGGATCACTTGGATTCACCTTTCCTTTGGGAACCTTTGTGAGAAATCAAGGTTGCCACAAATAGTGAAGTACAATCAGATAAGTTCAAACTGCAAGGTTTTATTGTACTTACAAGTTAAATAAGGTAACAGGCAGTATGTATAAATCATTCACCCAACCCGGGTTTCGCTTTGGAAAGCTTCGTCAGGGGTATCTCCTCCGCCTACTTAGGGGCGGCCTTTATATAGCTGCAGGTGGGAATCTACCACACCTCCATAAAATCGCCATAGCCTATGCGGCTCAATACAAAAATTAAAACCCATATAGGGTGCATAAAATACACTCATAAAATACATATCGCAAAAAAAACTCCTTCGGGTCACCACATTAAATAGTTAACATAAAAAATACATATCTGGACTGATTGCATAACATTCTCATAATTAGAAATATCCACCCACCCCACATGACCACATATCTAGCCAATAGTAAAAAGCACACTTCCTGGGACCTATCACTTCATTCATGAATAATTTCATTAATTCCAGCCAATAGTGGATTACACATCATAGGACCGCCCTCCTTCATTAATGGGTAGCCATACGTATCATGCCCCACGTGGTCCATTCCCACCAATGAGAATGTCAAAACCCACATGATTCATTCCAGCCAGTAGTGGATTACACATCATAGGACCGCCCTCCTTCATTCATGGATGGCCAAACGTGTCATGCCCCACGCGGTTCATTCCCATCCAATGGTGTAATGCATATCCTAGGGTTACCTCCCTCCATCCATGAATAACTGGCCTCAAGTTTGCACCTACGTTGAAAATTAACAAATTTAACCCCTTAAGGACCAGGCTCATTTTCACCTTCAGGACCAGGCCATTTTTTGCAAACCTGACCAGTGTCACTTTAAGTGCTCATAACTTTAAAACGCTTCGACTTACCCAGGCCGTTCTGAGATTGTTTTTTCGTCACATATTGTACTTCATGACACTGCTAAAAATTGGGTCAAAAAAGTTAATTTTTTTGCATAAAAAAATACATTTTTTACCAAAAATTTTGAAAAATTAGCAAATTTCAAAGTTTCAGTTTCTCTACTTCTGTAATACATAGTAATACCCCCAAAAATTGTGATGACTTTACATTCCCCATATGTCTACTTCATGTTTGTAGCATTTTGGGAATGATATTTTATTTTTTGGGGATGTTACAAGGCTTAGAAGTTTAGAAGCAAATTTTGAAATTTTTGAGAAATCTTCAAAATCCCACTTTTTATGGACCAGTTCAGGTTTGCAGTCATATTGTGAGGCTTAGATAATAGAAACCTCCCAAAAATGACCCCATTCTAGAAACTACACCCATCAAGGTATTCAAAACTGTTTTTTCAAACTTTATTAACCCTTTAGGTCTTCCACAAGAGTTCATGGCAGATGGAGAAACAATTTTGAAATTTCTATTTTTTGGAAAATTTTCCAATATAATCAATTTTTTCCAGGAGTAAAACAAGGGTTAACTGCCAAACAACACTCAAAATGGGTTGCCCTGATTCTGTAGTTTGCAGAAACACCCCATATGTGGTCGTAAACTACTGTTTGGCCGAACGGTAGCACATAGAAGGAGGGGAACACCATATGGGTTTTGGAAGGCAGATTTTGCAGGACTGGTTTTGTTTATACCATGTCCCATTTGAAGCCCCCTGTTGCACCCCTAGAATAGAAATTTCAAAAAAGTGACTCCATCTAAGAAAGTACACCCCTCAAGGTATTCAAAACTGGGTTTACAAACTTTGTTAACCCTTTAGGTGTTCCACAAGAGTTAATGGCAGATGGAGAAACAATTTTGAAATTTCTATTTTTTGGAAAATTTTCCAATATAATCAATTTTTTCCAGGAGTAAAACAAGGGTTAACTGCCAAACAACACTCAAAATGGGTTGCCCTGATTCTGTAGTTTGCAAAAACACCCCATATGTGGTCGTAAACTACTGTTTGGCCGAACGGTAGCACATAGAAGGAGGGGAACACCATATGGGTTTTGGAAGGCAGATTTTGCAGGACTGGTTTTGTTTATACCATGTCCCATTTGAAGCCCCCTGTTGCACCCCTAGAATAGAAATTTCAAAAAAGTTACTCCATCTAAGAAAGTACACCCCTCAAGGTATTCAAAACTGGGTTTACAAACTTTGTTAACCCTTTAGGTGTTCCACAAGAGTTAATGGCAGATGGAGAAACAATTTAGAAATGTCAATTTTTTGGAAAATTTTCCAATATAATCAATTTTTTCCAGGAGTAAAACAAGGGTTAACTGCCAAACAACACTCAAAATGGGTTGCCCTGATTCTGTAGTTTGCAAAAACACCCCATATGTGGTCGTAAACTACTGTTTGGCCAAACGGTAGCACATAGAAGGAGGGGAACACCATATGAGTTTTGGAAGGCAGATTTTGCAGGACTGGTTTTGTTTATACCATGTCCCATTTGAAGCCCCCTGTTGCACCCCTAGAATAGAAATTTCAAAAAAGTGACTCCATCTAAGAAAGTACACCCCTCAAGGTATTCAAAACTGGGTTTACAAACTTTGTTAACCCTTTAGCTGTTCCACAAGAGTTAATGGCAGATGGAGAAACAATTTAGAAATTTCTATTTTTTGGAAAATTTTCCAATATAATCAGTTTTTTCCAGGAGTAAAACAAGGGTTAACTGCCAAACAAAACTCAAAATGGGTTGCCCTGATTCTGTAGTTTGCAAAAACACCCCAAATGTGGTCGTAAACTACTGTTTGGCTAAACGGCAGGACATAGAAGAAGGGGAACGCCATACGGTTTTTGGAAGGCAGATTTTGCTGGACTGGTTTATTTACACCATGTACCCTTTCAAGCCCCCTGATGCACCCCTAGAGTAGAAACTCCATAAAAGTGACCCCATCTAGGAAACTACGGGATAAGGTGGTTGTTGTTTTGGGACAATTTTTGGGGTAAATTAGATTTTTGGTTGCTCTATATTACTCTTTTTTGAGGCAATGTAACAAAAAAATGTAATTCTAAAATTGTTTCTACATTCGCTATTTAGTTTTGTGGAACACCTAAAGGGTTAACATAGTTTGTAAAGTAATTTTTGAATACCTTGAGGGGTGTAGTTTCTTAGATGGGGTCACTTTTTTGGAGTTTCTAGTCTAGGCTACATCAGGGGGGGCTTCTAATGGGACATGGTGTAAAAAAAAAAAACTGTCCATCAAAATCTGCCTTCCAGAAACCGTATGGAGTTCCCTTCGTTCTATGCCCTGCCGTGCGGCTATATAGCCATTTACGACCACATATGGGGTGTTTCTGCAAACTACAGAATTGGGGCAATAAATGTTTAGTTTTGTTTGGCTGTTAACCCTTGCTTTATTACCAGGCAAAATGGATTTAAATTTAAATTTTGCCCAAAAATAGGTGTTTTGGCACCGTTTTTATTTTATATTTTTAACACCGTTCATCCGAGGCGTTTGGTAAAAAGTTATTTTTATAGCGACGACTTTTACGCACGCGACGATGCCCAATATGTATGGCTCTCAGACTTTGGAGACACTAAGCAGGCATCCTAAAACTGCGGCCCTCCAGATGTTGTAAAACTACAATTCCCACCATGCCCTGATGATGGCTGTAGGTTGTCTGGGCATGCTGGGAGTTATAGTTTTACAACATCTGGAGGGCCGCAGTTTGAGGATGCCTGCACTAAAACTAATATTTTTTGGGGAAAGAAAAATTGTTTTCGTGTCTCCAAAGTCTGAGAGCCATAGTGTTTTATGTTCTCTAGTGAACTGTTGGGGATTATAAAAATTTAGTACTCCATGGAAGTGTGATACTCCCTGAAGCAATCGATAATGCAGAGGCCCGGATGATCGGGGCACGTGTCACATTGAGTTGTGGTGTCCTTCCGTATCCCCCTCTTGTGACACACTCTGCACTTTTTTTGGGTTCGTCCCTTCTTTCCAGTATGGGGGACCTACACCTGGAAAGTGTTGGCCAGGGACGATCCGGGCGCCTCCAGTTCCCGAGGTACTCCGGCCTGCTCTTTCCCGGTCCGAAAAGATCAGGTCTTTGAGGACTGCCTCATAGAATTGGAGGAATGTCCCTGTGCTGCCAGCGCTTCGGGATAGTACAAAAGAGTTGTACATGGCAACCTGCACCATGTAGACCGCAACTTTTTTGTACCATGCCCGGGTTTTGCGCATGGCGTTATATGGCGTGAGGACTTGATCAGAGAGATCAACTCCTCCCATATACCGATTGTAGTCGACGATACAATCGGGCTTGAGGACCGTTGCCGCGGTACCTCGCACAGGGACTGGGGTGGTGCTGTTACCGTGGATTGTGGACAGCATAAGGACATCCCTCTTGTCCTTATACCTGACCAGCAACAGGTTTCCACTGGTAAGTGCACGGGTCTCACCCCTGGGGATAGGTACCTGGAGGGGGTAGGCAGGGAGGCCGCGTTGATTTTTCCGCACGGTCCCACAAGCGAACGTGGATCTGGCGGCAAGGGACCTGAACAAGGGAATGCTGGTATAAAAGTTGTCCACGTACAAGTGGTAACCCTTATCCAGCAGTGGGTACATAAGGTCCCACACGAGTTTCCCGGTAACACCCAGAGTGGGGGGACATTCTGGTGGTTGAATCCGGGAATCTCGCCCCTCGTACACACGAAATTTGTAAGTGTACCCTGAGGTACTCTCACAAATTTTGTATAGCTTCACGCCATACCTCGCCCGCTTTGTGGGAATGTATTGGCGGAAACTGAGTCTCCCCTTGAACGCAACGAGAGACTCATCAACCGCGACCTCCCTTCCAGGTACGTAGGCCTGCTGAAATGTGGCCCCAAAGTGATCGATGACCGGCCGTATCTTGTACAGCCGGTCATAGGCAGGATCACCTCGGGGTGGACATGCTGCATTATCGGAATAATGCAGACATTTCCGGATGGCCTCAAACCGGTGACGTGTCATGACCATACTGTACAGTGGGGTCTGGTACAGGACGTCCCCACTCCAGTATTGCCTGACACTGGGTTTTTGGACTAGACCCATATGCAGCACGAGGCCCCAAAATGTCCTCATCTCGGCTGCACTGACCGGCGTCCAGCCACCGGGTCTAGCCAAAACTGAGCCTGGGTTTTGAGCGACGAACTGTTGGGCGTACAGATTCGTCTGCTCCACCATCAAATTCACCAGTGGGTTACTGAAAAAAAAACTAAAAAAGTCTATTTCAGTAAACCCCACTGTGGGAATCTGGATTCCAGGATTGCCAGCGAAATCCGGAATCTCAGGCTCAAAGTCCACTGGGGGACACCAGCTAAGTTCATCGGCAGGGGGCTCCGGTGAACTTATTTGGTGGGCCGGGAAACCAGTACGAACCCCAGGGCGGCTCGTACTAGGGTGGGCCACAGGATCCCTAGCATGTGTGGCCCCTGGCTCCGCCTGGCGGCGTCTCCGCTGCCTTGGTGGCTCATCGTCATCCGATGATGATGAGGAGGATGCGGATGACAAAAGGAACGTGGGGTCATCCTCATCCTCACTGGGGCTCTCAGAGTCGGAGGCAATCTGGGCATATGCCTCCTCGGCCGAGAACACCCGGCGGGCCATGGGTGTGTGTGTGTGCGTGTGTATGTGCGTGCGTGTAAACCTTTATTCTATGTGCGTGTGTGTGGGGGCACGGGTGTTCACGTACTAAAAAGTCCAGGCAATAAAAATGGGCAAGTGTTAGGAAAAAAAAAAAAAAAAAAAGTTCAAACTTGCTGATCAGCGGTTCAACGCTGATCAGCGGTCGGTGGGGCGGGCGATGCGCTAACAGTGGACGGACGCTAAAAAGTGTCGGCCAGTCAGCGCACGCAGAAAAAAAAAAAAAAAGTGGTGGTGGGGGAAGGGTCTGGTGGTGGGGGGAGGGGGTTGGTGGGTAGGGGGGGGGGGGGGCAAGTGGCAGGGGGGGTCTGGGGTCTGAAAGTTGAAAAAAAAAAGTTTGGAATAAATGTGCTTTTTTTTTTTTTTTTTTTTTCTAACTTTTCCCTTCTATCCCTGCCTAAAGGTGCCTCTCCCTCACTGACCCTAACCTACCTGGGTGGCGATGGGTGCAGGAGGGTGATGGATGCCGATTTAGGGGGACACAGGAGCTGGTGCTGGACGATGCTGCACGGTCAGGGTGCTGGACAGGAAGAGGAGGGGAGAGAGGAGCGCAGGAAGTTTGAATCTCGCGCCTCTCTCCCCTGCACCAATCAGCACCCTGGACAGCGGCGTTCAGCACCAGGGCCAGCTCCGCCTCTGCAAATCCTCGGACTGCGATTGGTGGTGTAAAATTACGCCACCGATCGCAGTCTTTTTCCGGTTCATCGGGTCACAGGACACCCGAATGGACCGGAAACGCAGAAAACCGCAGGTCTGAATTGACCTGCGGTTTTCTGCGATCGCCGATACGGGGGGGTCCAATGACCCCCCCCTGCGTTGTTACGGGATGCCGGCTGAATGATTTCAGCCGAAATCCCGTTTCGATTAACCCCCGCGGCGCCGGAATTCAGATTTTAAGTCAGGACGTACCGGTACGTCCTCGGTCCTTAAGGACTCGGGAAATAGGGCGTACCGGTACGTCCTCGGTCCTTAAGGGGTTAAGGCCTTTCTGGGTGTACACAAGTTCGTACGAAAGCTGAATATTGCTAAATACTGTGTATCTAACCAAGCCCCTGTGAAAAATAATGAGGTGGACGGAGGGATTGTACATACACATTTAAAAGAAAAATCCACTTTTTACCCAAAAAATAAAAATAAAGAATATGTTGAAGCTTTTAGGAGAGGAGTTTTGAAGGAGATTGAAGCAATAAGTATGAAACCAAGGAGACCTAACCTGACACAGGAGCAGAGGAATGCACTTAAGAGTTTAAATGACAATCATAAGCTAATTATAAAGCCAGCGGACAAGGGAGGGGGGTAGTTATTATGGATGTAGAGAAATATGAGGCAGAAATGTTGAGGTTGCTATCAGATGGGGAGACCTAGTTTCGCTAAAATTTTTATTGGGGCCTGGGAAAAAGAAAACATCAGCCCCGTTTTGAATAAAGTGACAGTTTTTGGTGAACTCACAGTCTGGAAGAGGTTCATTGATGACTGTCTGATTGTGTGGAGGGGAGAGAGACAGGGTCTTTTAGGCTTTATAAGCAATTTGAATGTAAATCAGTGGAACCTCTCCTTCACAAGTACAGTCAGCAAGAGTAGTATCAATTTCCTTGATTTGACCATTTTTCTGGAGGATAACCATTTGAAGACCAAAACATTCTTCAAAGAGACTGGTGTCAATGGCTACAGTCAACCCTAAAGAATGATCCAATACTAGGGAAGGATATCCCGGACCATCCAAATGTGATTTTTAGAAAAGCACCAAGTCTACGGACTAAACTGGTGCACAGCTCTTCATACTCTGAGGGTGTAAGGAAGGGGAATAAATTCACCTGGTGTGGGTTCTGTCTGCCGTGCCGTAACAGGAAGAAAGAAAAGAGGAAGTGGGATACCCAGACTGTACATTCCAATCAGAAAGGTCAGGATTACAAAATAAAAGGATTTATCACCTGTGAAAGTGTAGGGGTGGTCTACATGCTGGAGTGCCCGTGTGGCCTCCAGTATGTGGGCCGAACCATGAGGAAACTGAAAGTGAGAATTCAAGAAAATGTCCGAAACATCAGAAAGGGGCTTGAGACGCATAGTGTCTCTATGCATTTTAAAATCAAACATCAGAAAGACCCCAGCGGTCTGTTATTTTCCGGGGTTGGGCTGGTCAAACCACACTGGCGGGGAGGGAATTCTATCGAGCGGATCAATAGGAGGGAGGTTGAGTGGATCTATAAGATGGATTCACTACAACCAAAAGGGATAAATGTGGAGTTTGATTTGAAACCCTGTCTTACCTGAGAGAATATACTGTAGTACCCATTTGAGGATCTGTGGCAGCATTGTGGGAGGAACCGTATATGGCTGGAGTGAATCATGTGGATCGTGACGTGTCCAGTCATTCATGGATGGAGGGAGGTAATCCTAGGACATGCATTTCACCATTGGTGGGAATGGACCACGTGGGGAATGAAACATTTGGCCATCCATGAATGAAGGAGAGCGGTCCTATGATGTGTAATCCACTACTGGCTGGAATGAATCATGTGGGTTTTGACATTCTCATTGATGGGAATGGACCACGTGGGGCATGATACGTATGGCTACCCATGAATGAAGGAGGGCGGTCCTATGATGTGTAATCCACTATTGGCTGGAATTAATCATGTGGGTGGTGACATGTTCAGGTATTCATGAATAAAGTAATAGGTCCCAGGAAGTGTGCCTTTTACTATTGGCTAAATATGTGGTCATGTGGGGTGGGTAGATATTTATAATTATGAGAATTAGTGAGTTATGAGTTATGCGATCAGTCCAGATATGTATTTTTTACGTTAACTATTTAATGGGGTGACCCGAAGGACTTTTTTTTGCGATATGTATTTTATGCACCCTATATGGGATTTGTATTGAGCCGCATAGGCTATGACGATTTTATGGAGGTGTGGTAGATTCCCACCTGCAGCTATATAAAGGCCGCCCCTAAGTAGGCGGAGGAGATACCCCTGACGAAGCTTTCCAAAGCGAAACCCGGGTTGGGTGAATGATTTATACATACTGCCTGTTACCTTATTTATCTTGTAAGTACAATAAAACCTTGCAGTTTGAACTTATCTGATTGTACTTCACTATTTGTGGCAACCTTGATTTCTCACAAAGGTTCCCAAAGGAAAGGTGAATCCAAGTGATCCGACCGCTTTCCCATATCCAAGGAAGTTTGTGTGATCTGGGAGGGAGGATTTGTCTGCTTTGCTCTGGAGCAGCGCGGTCCATTTACAGAAACGCATTTGCATATGTGAACAGTACCCACTTCACAATTGGAACTCGCAACGCACCAAAAGAAAGGCAACGTACTAACGGCTGTTTTATATAATGGAGTTTACACTGATAGTAGAAGGATTTTCTGACCTCGATCCCCAGCACTCTGCTCAGTTCCGCTGCTCGCTCCTGGCGCAGGCAATTACCCGCATTGGTCACAAACACGACTGGAACCGCCAGCTTCCCATTACTGTCCAGCAACTTCCTAAAAGCTTCAGCAGCACCAGGAATGGGATTTCTGCCCCTGACCAACACACCATCTATGTCGAACAGCAGGCCAAAGCTTGGGGATGACTGAAAGATATAAAAAGAAAAAGCAAGGGGTCAAACAGCACAATTACAAACACTTTAACCCCTTCAGGACCAGGCCATTTTTGTCAAAATGTTTTTGATTTATCCTTATCTTTGCTTTCCAAGAGCCATAACTTATTTAGTTTTCAGCTGACAAAGCCGTATGAGGGCTTATTTTTTGTGGGACGAGTTGGAATTGCAAAACTGCAGGTAAAAAATAATATTTGTGGGTTAAAAAAAAAATTAAATTCGGCCATTGTTGTTTGGGTGTTACAAAATGACATATTAACTTTATTCTGCGGCTCAGTGCGATGACAGCAATACAAAAAAAAAAAAAACCTTTTTTAATTTATTTAATATGATCGGAATTTTTTTTTTACCCTTTCCGGACCTCAGCCATACATGTAGGTTCTGCTTAAAAGCTCAGCAGGCACCATAGCCAGCATACACCCGGAAGCAAAGTCTGTGTTTGGCAATAAAACTAATCACTTGCATTTAATCCTCCAGATGCCATGGTTAATTGTGACCTTAGCATCTGAGGGGTCTTTCCCTGGGAGCTCACGGCTCTCCCACGCTGAGATCAAGGGAGACAATGGGGGAAATTTATTAAACTGGTGTAAAGTAGAACTGGCTTAGTTGCCCATAGCAACCAAGCCAGTTCGATAAACCTCCCCCAATGTGTTTGCTGTGGAAAATAGACCTTGTCATAAATTAAATGCCTCCTCTGACAGTTTATGCACCAGACTAAAATCTCGTCCAGCTCCCAGCTGGTGTAGATTTTAGTCAACCTTTACGCCAGTTTCTAGATTTACTCAAAATGCCATTTGAAATGTTGCAAAATCAAATTTTGCGACAGACCCCTTTGATTAAAGCATCTATATGATACCTCTATACAAATGAAATATGCTCATGGTTTGGCAGGAGAACCAAGAGGGCACACTAGATGGCAGTTCCCTGATGTCAGATTTGCTTGAAGCAATACTTACATTAGAAGCAAAGAAGCGTCGTACTCCCGGGGATGAGGCAGTGAACGATGCTCCCTGGGGCCAGCCTGATCTCTTCTTCACCAGCCTGGAAAGGAAACGCTTCCAACCTACGAAGGCGCCCATTGTCAGCAGTCAACCAAGCAGTATAAAGAGGCCCTGGAAACAAAAATTTGAGTATAATCCAGTCAATATCCAGTATGAGAGAGTACTACTGGCATTACCACCTCTCCACCTGCTAGACTGGCACAACTATTATGCCTCACCTCCTGCTAGACTGCACAACTATTATGCCTCACCACCTTCTAGACTGGCACTACTATTATGCCTCACCACCTGCTAGACTGGCACTGCCATTATGCATCACCCCCTGCTAGACTGGCACTGCCATTATGCATCACCCCCTGCTAGACTGGCACTGCCATTATGCATCACCCCCTGCTATACTGGCACTGCCATTATGCATCACCCCCTGCTAGACTGGCACTGCCATTGTAGTGCCAGTCTGTCAGGGACTAATGTATTAACATTAGTCCCTGACAGACTGGCACTACAATCATAACACATTACACAACCTGATAGATTGGAGTCCAGCACTGAAATGCATTAGGAAGAGACGCCCTTTCTTCTCCCCAGAAAACTGTACCAAAAGAGTAACAGCCGAGCCGCACAAAAAAATCACTGTGACCCTCTACTTGTCCCTGATTCCATGACCGCTAACACAAAACTACGAGTCCCAGAATGCACATACTATTGATTTCGCCGTATGACCGTGAAGATGTTGACGGGATATGTAGTCCTCCAGAGCCGAATCAGTTTCATGAATTTAATCCGAATCAGTTTCATGAATTTAATCCGGGGAATTCCAGTTGACAGCACGAAGCACGAGAATGTGAACTATAAAAAGTTGGCAAAGACTCGTCTTTGTCCTCTTCAGATCGCTTTATACCGGCGGCCATGTTTCTGGAGACCGCATACCCTCTGTCTATAAGATTGTCTTATACATTATGGCTCCTGCAGGGGGGACAAACCCCGAACCCAGCAAGTTCTCTTCCGGAAATATGACGTCAATGCTAGGCAACTGCAACATTTACATATCTGAGGTAAAATGAAAGTAGAAACTAACCTTCCCGCTTTTGTGTTGTGAGGCATTTATTTCTTTTGACTTTAGTTACATTTTGTAGCCCCAAAAAGTCCATGTTGCTGCACCAAATTTATGAACTGGGCTTAGTTTGATAACATTTTGCGTACCAAATTTGATAAAGCAGCCCTGTCATTTTTTAACTACAAAATTTCTCCAAATGTAGCTGGAAATGGATCTAGCAAAAGCAAAGGGACAAAATGCATGGCAGCTCAGAATGTAATCTGCCCCTGAGAACGACTGGTATGAATGCCGCCAAATATTCCTCAAATACACAGAAACGTATTAAAACCCTCTTTCCATCAATGCAGTGGGAAACCCACAGTCTAAAACACTTCAAGGAGGTGACTTGCTGTTTCTGAAGTGCATATTTTTTTAAACAGCTGCTTAAAAATAAGCACCCACTTAGGCTAGGGTGCTATTATTATGCATATTATGCTACATAAAATGCTCATTTTACATGGTGGAATATGAAGCGTTTTTTTTATTTTTTTTTTCCTTTAAGGGATTCTTTCACCTGGATTTTGCCTATAGAGCTGCGGACATGCACTGCTAGATCTCCACTAGCACGTCCGCAATATACATTCCCCATAGCTGCGAGTACCTTTATTCAGTAAAGAAAACGATTTAATATATATGTAAATGAGGCAAGTAAGGAGCCCAAGGGGCTGTTACTAACGTTTCAGGAGCCAAGCCACGCCCACTGTGAAGGAGCTCAGCAACGGCCCCCGCACCCTCTGAATCTCCTACTTGCAGCTGGACTTCACAAAGTTAGAGCGCCGTTTATCAACAGTGACATTCACAGTGGCCGCCCCTTTAACAGTGACTTTCACAGTGGGCACCCCTTTAACAGTGACTTTCACAGTGGGCACCCCTTAAACATTTTAGGGACACAGCATTATTTCATTTTTTGCAAATCTGACCAGTGTCACTTTAAGTGGTAATAACTTTAAAATGCTTTGACTTATCCAGGCCATTCTGAGATTGTTTTTTCGTCACATATTGTACTTCATGACACTGGTAAAATGAAGTAAAAAAAATAATAATTTTTATTTATAAAAAAATACCAAATTGACCAATTTTTTTTTTTAAATTGCAAATTTCCAAGTTTCAATTTCTCTACTTCTATAATACATAGTAATACCTCCAAAAATAGTTATTACTTTACATTCCCCATATGTCTACTTGATGTTTGGATCATTTTGGGAATGATATTTTGGGGGGGGGGGGGGGGGGGGGATGTTACAAGGCTTAGAAGTTTAGAAGCAAATCTTGAAATTTTTCAGAAATGTTCAAAAAACCAATTTTTAGGGACCAGTTCAGGTCTGAAGTCATTTTGCGAGGCTTACATAATAGAAACTGTCACGAACTATGGATCCGATCGCTCCGGATCCCACAGCTCTGACGTAGTGGTCTGTGACGGAGTCTGCGCACACACAGAGACCTCACGTGACCGGGGTATTACCACTCGGCTAACACCCCCCCACTATACTTCGGTAACTGCCACCACGTGGGTTCCCGGTCCACGAGCCGACTATCCGGGTCATTCACTATCACACAGATCAGTGGATGAACCGGATATCACTTACTGACCAACCGCAGTCAATCACCCCCAACTACAATTCCTAAATACAATGTAACTAACTACCTGGTAACGTCTCTTCAAAGGCAAGGCACGTTGTTCAGCAGCTTAGAATATGGAAGACTTGGCCACTTAGATTTTATAATCTTTAATAAGCGGTAAAAAGCAGTGCATACAAGTCTAATGAAAATGACTATAAATCTACAGAATAATAATAACAATATAAATAATCACGACAGTTCAAATGAAAGGGAAAAAGATGAAAGAATACTTAGTTTCTCTGGAGGGTTTCAGATGGTCGTTCATATGTCCTTTTTGAATCCTTGCAAACCCCTTTTCAGTATGTATCAGGGGAGTCCCTCAGATACAGGGATATGCCGTCAATGTCCAATTTAGTGTCTGGTGATGTTCCATGGGTCTCTCTCCTCTGTCCTTGTGCATGGATTTTTATGAACTCTCCCATGGGCAGGAGACTTACTCCTGTCAGCCAATGGCAGCAGAGTGACTGTCAATCCTAGGGATTGCCCCCAAGTGTTTTATGACCCCATCAAAGTTCAGTTCCTACAATGAGGATTATACTTAAGCCCGTATCTCCCTGATACATCGGCATATTTTTATACAGAATACATATTTGCGATCCTTATTTATTTACCTACAGAATGAGACCACACATGGTAATGCTGGGACCTGTAGTTCTTCTACCACCCATAGGTCAGCTAAGGAATCACATCCTCTAGTCATATTTGATACCCAATTAACCACAATACTCTGTAGAGCCTGGATCTGGTGTCAGAAAGGGCATAAGTTGATTCCTAAATGAAATATGAAAGTGGACTGGTTTTATGCCCAGAGCTAATTAAGGGCTATTAGCTCTCCTCAAACCAGACCTGGAAATTAATGACGTCACGCTCCAGCCAGGCTTGACAGCGAGCTGATCTTGGACAGGATGAGCTGGGCCTGGTGTAGCTTTTATGACCTTTTATTGCTGGCCTTACAGAGTAGTGGTAATAAAAGTGTCCATCTATATCATAGGCGACCCAGGCTTCAGAAAGATGAGAGTTCACAGCTTTTTACATGGGCCAGAAGCATATAAGATGGCTACCCAGAGGAATTATGTATGTATGCCGGCACAGAAACCACTCAAAAATGACCCCATTCTATAAACTACACCCCTCAAGGTATTCAAAACTGATTTTACAAACTTTGTTAACCCTTTAGGTGTTCCACAAGAATTAATGGAAAATAGAGATACAATTTCAAAATTTCACTTTATTGGCAGATTTTCCATTTTAATATTTTTCTTCCAGTTACAAAGCAAGGGTTAACACCCAAACAAAACTTAATATTTATGGCCCTGATTCTGTAGTTTACAGAAACACCCCATATGTGGTCATAAACTACTGTATGGACACACGGCAGGGCGCAGAAGGAAAGGAATGCCATACGGTTTTTGGAAGGCAGATTTTGCTGGACTGTTTTTTTTTTTTACACCATGTCCCATTTGAAGCCCCCCTGATGCAACCCTGAAGTAGAAACTCCCAAAAAGTGGCCCATTTTAGAAACTAGGGGATAAGGTGGCAGTATTGTTGGTACTAGTTTAGGGTACATATGATTTTTGGTTGCTCTATATTGCACTTTGTGTGAGGCAAGATAACAAGAAATAGCTGTTTTGGCACCATTTATATTTTTTGTTATTTATAACATTCATCTGACAGGTTAGATCATGTGATATTTTTATAGACCAGGTTGTCACGGATGCGGCGATACCTAATATGTATACTTTTTTTAATGTAAGTTTTACACAATGATTTCTTTTTTGAAGCAAAAAAAATCATGTTTTAGTGTTTCCATAGTCTGAGAGCCATAATTTTTTTCAGTTTTTGGGCGATTACCTTGGGTAGGGTATGATTTTTGCGGGATGAGATGACGGTTTTATTGGCACTATTTTGGGGTGCGTGTGACTTTTTGATCGCTTGCTAGTACACTTTTTGTGATGTAAGGTGAAAAAAATGGTTTATTTAGCACAGTTTTTATTTAAAATGTTTAAATTTATTTTACATTTTTTACGGTGTTCATCTGAGGGGTTAAGTCATGTGATATTTTTATAGAGCCGGTCGATACAAACACGGCGATACCTAATATGTATACTTTTTATTTATTTATGTAGGCTGAATGCACACGGCCTTGTTCCGCGGCCGAGAGCGGACCGTGGTATGCTGGGCTGGATTCCTGTTCAGAGCAGGAGTGCATGGCGTCATTGGTTGCTATGGCGCCGTGCGCTTCATGCCGCCGCTGCACTACAGTAATACACCCGTGTGCATTCGGCCTTAGTTTTACACAATAATATCATTTATAAAAAAAATTAAAAATCATGTTTTAGTGTCTCCATATTCTGAGAGCCATAGTTTTTTCAGTTTTTGGGCGATTATCTTAGGTAGGGTCTCATTCATTGCGGGATGAGATGACAGTTTGATTGGCACTATTTTGGAGTTCATATGACTTTTTGATCGCTTGCTATTACACTTTTTGTGATGTAAGGTGACAAATGGTTTATTTAGCACAGTTTTTATTTAATTTTTTTTACGGTGTTCATCTGAGGGGTTAGGTCATGTGATATTGTTATTGAGCTGGTCGATACGAACGCGGCGATACCAAATATGTAAGTTTTACACAATAACAGCTTTTTTAAAACAAAAAAAATGATGTTTTAGAGTGTCTCCATATTCTGAGCCATAGTTTTTTAATTTTTTGAGCGATTATCTCATTTTTTGCGGGATGAGGTGACAGTTAGATTGGTACTATTTTGGTAGGCAAGCACCTTTTTGATCGCTTGCTTTTGTACTTTTTGTGATGTAAGTTGACAAAAAAATTGTTTATTTAGCACAGTTTTTATTTTTTACGGTGTTCATCTGAGGGGTTAGATCATGTGATATGTTTATAGAGCCGGTCGATACGGACGCGGCGATACCTAATATGTATTCTTTTTTTTTTTCTCCCTATTTTATACCAATTTATTTTAACTTTATTTGGGGAAAATTACGTTTTTGTTTATTTTTACTTGAAACTAAATTTTTTGGGGGGAAAACTTATTTTTTCTACTTTTTATTTTATTTATTTTTTGTCCCACTTTGGGACTTGAACTTTTGGGGGTCTAATCCTTTACAATGCATTCCAATACTTCTGTATTGGAATGCATTGGCTGTATGAGTAATACAGTGAGTATTACTAATACAGCTTCCGGCCTGTGAGATCCAGGGGACTGCATCTCACAGGCTCGTCACCGGAAGGCAGTGCAATGCCTTCCTTAGGCATTGCGCTGCCTTCCATACCATAGGGTCCCCCCTACAGCCGCATGGGGACCTGATGGCACCACCACAAACCACAGGTAAAGCCCACCCCCCCCCCCGCGCATTTAGCCAAGGTGCCTGCTCAAATCATCGGGCGGCGGTGATTGGAAATACACATGACGTACCGGTACGTCATGGGTCCTTAAGGACTCGGAAACCATGCCGTACCGGTACGTCATAAGTCCTTAAGGGCTTATCAGTGACCGCCCCTTTAACAGTGACATTCACAGTGGGCTCCCCTGTAACAGTGACTTTCACGGTGACCGCCCCTTTAACAGTAACTTTCACAGTGACCGCCCCTTTAATGATGGTCGCCTGTCCGTTTAATAGTGGCCCCTGCCAGCCATGCATGTAGCAGTGTAGTTGTACCGTCATACATCATATGACTGAATATTTCAGGACCTGCGAACTGCTAAAACCTGTGATCAGTTGTTATGGCAACCTGAAGTAGGACCTGCAAGCTTCTATTGGCTGATAAGGGACATGTGACCGTGTGTATGGCAGTTAGGATTTAAAGGGGTTCTGCACTTTCATTTAACTGATGATCTATCCTCATCAGCTTCTGATCGGCGGGGGTCCGACACCCGGGACCCCCGCCGATCAGCTGTTTGAGAACGCAACGGCGCTCCAGTGGCGCCGCGGCCTTCTCACTGTTTACCGCCGGCCCACTGACGTCACGACTAGTATCAACTAGCGTGGGCGGGGCTAAGCTCTGTTCACTTGAATGGAGCTTAGCCCCGCCCACGCTAGTTGATACTAGTCGTGACGTCAGTGGGCCGGCCGTAAACAGTGAGAAGGCTGCGGCGCTACTTGAGCGCCACTGCCTTCTCAAACAGCTGATCAGCAGGGGGTCCCGGATAGATCATAAGTTAAATGAAAGTGCAGAACCCCTTTAAGTGAAAGGTTTTTGGGTTATATCTCGGGAACGGTACGTCCTAGAGAGCTATGCTCATGTACATATATATTTTTGTTGTTCTCCTGACCCATTTTAGCCTCTTTAGGACACATGACGTACCGGTACGGCATGTTGTCTCGGTACTTACGGACACATGACGTACTGGTCGGAACAAGGTGCCTGCTCAAATCGTTAAGCAGGCACCTTGGCTAAATGCGCGGGGGGTCCTGTGTCAATTCAGACCTGCGGTTTGCGGCTTTTTATGTTGCGGGCGGCGGTGGTGCCATCGGGTCCCCATGGGGCTGTAGGGGGAACCCGATGGCATGGAAGGCAGAGCAATGCCTTCCTTTGACGTGCCTGTGAGATCCAAACCCCTGGATCTCACAGGCCGGAAGCTGTATAAGTAATACACACTGTATTACTCATACAGCCAATGATGTATTGGAATGCATTGTAAAGGATTAGACCCCCAAAAGTTGAAGTCCCAAAGTGGGACAAAAAATAAAGTGAAAAAAAGTTTAAAAAATAAAGTTTCCCCATCAAAAAATTAAAAGTTTCAAGTAAAAATAAACAAAAATGTAATTTTCCTCAAATAAAGTTTAAAAAAAATTGGGAAAAAATAGGGAAGGGGGGGAGTAAACATATTAGGTGTCGCCGCGTCTGTATTGACCGCCTCTATAAACATATCACATGACCTAACCACTCAGATGAACACCGTAAAAAACTGTGCTAAATAAACAATTTTTTGTTACCTTACATCACAAAAAGTAAAACGGCAAGCGATCAAAAAGGCGTATGCCCACCAAAATAGTACCAATCTAACCGTCACCAAAAAATGAGCCCCTACCTGAGACAATCGCCCTAAAAAAAAAATATGGCTCAGAATATGGAGACACTAAAACAGAATTTTTTTTGTTTTAAAAAAGCTGTTATTGTGTAAAATGTACATAAAAAAAAAGTATACGTATTAGGTATCGCCGCGTCCGAATCGACCGGCTCTATAAAAATATCACATGACCTAACCCCTCAGATGAACACCATAAAAAATAAAAACTGTGCTAAATAAATCATTTTTTGTCACCTTACTACATCACAAAAAGTGTAATAGCAAGCTCTCAAAAAGTCATATGCACCCCAAAATAGTGCCAATCAAACCGTCATCTCATCCCGCAAAAAATGAGACCCTAGCTAAGATAATCGCCCAAAAACTGAAAAAAACTATGGCTCTCAGAATATGGAGACACTAAAAGAGGATTTTTTTTTGTTTCAAAAATGATATTATTGTGTAAAACTTACATAAATAAAAAAAAGTATACATATTGGATATCGCCGCGTCCGTATCGACCGGCTCTATAAAAATATCACATGACCTAACCTCTCAGATGAACACTATAAAAAATAAAAACTGTGCTAAATAAACAATTTTTTGTCACCTTACATCACAAAAAGGGTAATAGCAAGCGATCAAAAAGTCAGATTTTTTTGGTTTAAAAAATGAAATCATTGTGTAAAACTTACATAAATAAAAAAAAGTATACATATTAGGTATCGCCGCGTCCGTGACAACCTAGTCTATAAAAATGCCCCATGATCTAACCTGTCAGATGAATGTTGTAAATAACAAAAAATAAAAACGGTGCCAAAACAGCTATTTCTTGTTACCTTGCCTCACAAAAAGTGTAATATAGAGCAACCAAAAATCATATGTACCCTAAAATAGTACCAACAAAACTGCCACCCTATCCTGTAGTTTCTAAAATGGGTCACTTTTTTGGAGTTTCTACTCTAGGGGTGCATCAGGGGGGCTTCAAACGGGATATGGTGTCAAAAAAACAGTCCAGCAAAATCTGCCTTCCAAAAACCGTATGGCATTCCTTTTCTTCTGCGCCCTGCCGTGTGCCCGTACAGCGGTTTACGACCACATATTGGGTGTTTCTGTAAACCACAGAATCAAAGCCATAAATATTGAGTTTTGTTTGGCTCTTAACTCTTGCTTTGTAACTGGAAAAAAAATATTAAAATGGAAAATCTGCCAAAAAAGTGAAATTTTGAAATTGTATCTCTATTTTCCATTAATTATTTAACCTAAAGGGTTAAAAAGTTTGTAAAATCCTTTTTAAATACCTTGAGGGGTGCAGTTTTTAGAATGGGGTCATTTTTGGGTAGTTTCTATTATGTAAGCCTCACAAGGTGACTTCAGACCTGAACTGGTCCTTGAAAAGTGGGTTTTTGAAAATTTCTGAAAAATTTCAAGAATTGCTACTAAACTTCTAAGCCTTGTAACATCCCCAAAAAATAAAATATCATTCCCAACATGATCCAAACATGAAGTAGACATATGGAGAATGTAAAGTAATGACTATTTTTGTAGGTATTGCTATGTATTATAGAAGTAGGGAAATTGAAACTTGGAAATTTTAAATTTTTTACACATTTTTGGTAAAATTTGGTATTTTTTTATAAATAAAAATGTATTTATTTTTTTATTAATTTTACCAGTGTCATGAAGTACAATATGTGACGAAAAAACTATCTCAGAATGGCCAGTGTCATTAAAAGTGACACTGGTCAGATTTGCAAAAAATGGCCTGGTCCTTAAGGTGAAAATGAGCCCGGTCCCTAAGGGGTTAACCATGTAAACCAATCCCTCTGGTTTGTGTACATCGCACTTGCTGTTCCCTACCGAACCCATGATTCACTTCTCCTTTCTTTGCCACAGCTCCAGCACTGCCCCTAACAACGCTCAACTAGTTCATAGGTCCTCCCAACCAGGAAGTTATATAGTGTGGGGATTCGCTCTGGGAGGTAGGTATACGTGGGTGCAGTACAGAGGCAAAGTACAAGTTCGTAATTCAAATGTCGATGCTTATAGACACACTAGCTGATGACCCAGCGTTGCTCGGGTATTTATTTATTGCAATTTTATATAAATAACAGTGACTTTAACAATGGCCGCCCCTTTAACGGTGACTTCCCCTTTAACAGTGACTTTCACAGTGGCGGCCTCTTTAACAGTGACCGCCCCTTTAACAGTGACTTTCACAATTGTCGCCCCTTTAACAGTGACTTTCACAATGGCCACCCCTTTAACGGTGACCACCCCTTTAACAGTGACTTTCACAGTGGCCGCCCCTTTAACAGTGACCGCCCCTTTAACAGTGACTTTCACAGTGGCCGTTCCTTTAACGGTGCCCGCTCCTTTAACAGGACGCCCCTTTAAGGGTGACTGCCCTTTTAACCACTTCAACCCCGCTAGCTAAAACCCCCTTAATGACCAGGCCACTTTTTACACTTCTGCAACACACTTTCACCGTTAATTGCTCGGTCATGCAACTTACGACCCAAATGAATTTTACCTCCTTTTCTCCTCACTAATAGAGCTTTCATTTGGTGGTATTTCATTGCTGCTGACATTTTACATTTTTTTGTTATTAATCGAAATTTAACGATTTTGTTTTAAAAAAATGACATTTTTCACTTTCAGCTGTAAAATTTTGCAAAAAAACCAACATCCATATATAAGTTTTTCGCTAACTTTATTGTTCTACATGTCTTTGATAAAAAAAAATGTTTGGGCAAAAAAAAAATGGTTTGGGTAAAAGTTATAGCGTTTACAAACTATGGTACAAAAATGTGAATTTCCGCTTTTTGAAGCAGCTCTGACTTTCTGAGCACCTGTCATGTTTCCTGAGGTTCTACAATTCCCAGACAGTAGAAACCCCCCACAAATGACCCCATTTCGGAAAGTAGACACCCTAAGGTATTCGCTGATGGGCATAGTGAGTTCATAGAACTTTTTATTTTTTGTCACAAGTTAGCGGAAAATGATTTTTTTTATTTTTTTCTTACAAAGTCTCATATTCCACTAACTTGTGACAAAAAATAAAAACTTCCATGAACTCACTATGCCCATCACAAAATACCTTGGGGTGTCTTCTTTCCAAAATGGGGTCACTTGTGGCGTAGTTATACTGCCCTGGCAATTTAGGGGCCCATATGTGTGAGAAGTAGTTTGCAATCAAAATCTGTAAAAAATGACCGGTGAAATCCGAAAGGTGCACTTTGGAATGTGGGTCCCTTTGCCCACCTAGGCTGTAAAAAAGTGTCACACATCTGGTATCGCCGTACTCAGGAGAAGTTGGGGAATGTGTTTTGGGGTGTCATTTTACATATACCCATGCTGGGTGAGAGAAATATCTTGGCAAAAGACAACTTTTCCCATTTTTTTTATACAAAGTTGGCATTTGACCAAGATATTTATCTCACCCAGCATGGGTATATGTAAAATGACACCCAAAACACATTCCCCAACTTCTCCTGAGTACGGCGATACCAGATGTGTGACACTTTTTTGCAGCCAAGGTGGGCAAAGGGGCCCACATTCCAAAGTGCACCTTTTGGATTTCGCAGGCCATTTTTTACACATTTTGATTGCAAAGTACTTCTCACACATTTGGGCCCCTAAATTGCCAGGGCAGTATAACTACGCCACAAGTGACCCCATTTTGGAAAGAAGACACCCCAAGGTAGTCCGTGAGGGGCATGGCGAGTTCCTAGAATTTTTTATTTTTTGTCACAAGTTAGCGGAAAATGATGATTTTTTTATTTATTTTTTTTCCTTACAAAGTCTCATATTCCACTAACTTGCGACAAAAAATAAAAAATTCTAGGAACGGGCCATGCCCCTCACGGAATACCTTGGGCTGTCTTCTTTCCAAAATGGGGTCACTTGTGGCGTAGTTATACTGCCCTGGCAATTTAGGGGCCCATATGTGTGAGAAGTAGTTTGCAATCAAAATGTGTAAAAAATGGCCTGCGAAATCCGAAAGGTGCACTTTGGAATATGCGCCCCTTTGCCCACCTAGGCTGCAATAAAGTGTCACACATCTGGTATCGCCGTACTCAGGAGAAGTTGGGGAATGTGTTTTGGGGTGTCAATTTACATATACCCATGCTGGGTGAGAGAAATATCTTGGCAAAAGACAACTTTTCCCATTTTTTTATACAAAGTTGGCATTTGACCAAGATATTTATCTCACCCAGCATGGGTATATGTAAATTGACACCCCAAAACACATTCCCCAACTTCTCCTGAGTACGGCAATACCACATGTGTGACACTTTTTTGCAGCCTAGATGCGCAAAGGGGCACATATTCCTTTTAGGAGGGCATTTTTATACATTTGGATCCCAGACTTCTTCTCACGCTTTAGGGCCCCTAAAAAGCCAGGGCAGTATAAATACCCCACATGTGACTTTGTGGAAAGAAGACACCCCAAGGTTTTCAATGAGGGGCCTGGCGAGTTCATAGAATTTTTTTTTTTTGCCATAAGTTAGCAGAAATTGATTTATTTTTTGTTTTTTCTCACAAAGTCTCACTTTCCGCTAACTTGGGACAAAAATTTAAATCTTTCATGGACTCAATATGCCCCTCAGCGAATACCTTGGGGTGTCTTCTTTCCAAAATGGGGTCAGTTGTGGGGTGTTTGTACTGCCCTGGCATTTGAGGGTCTCCGCAATCATTACATGTATGGCCAGCATTAGGAGTTTCTGCTATTCTCCTTATATTGAGCATACAGGTAATGAGATTTTTTTTTCCGTTTAGCCTCTGGGCTGAAAGAAAAAAATGAACGGCACAGATTTCTTCATTCGCATCGATCAATGTGGATAAAAAAATCTCTGGCAAAAAAAAAAAAAAGGAGGGGAAACGCGTCTGCCAGGACATAGGAGCTCCGCCCAACATCCATACCCACTTAGCTCGTATGCCCTGGCAAACCAGATTTCTCCATTCACATCAATCGATGTGGATGAATAAATCATTGCCGGGATTTTTATTTATTTTTTATATACAAAGTGTTTGCCAAAGCATAGGAACACCGCCTCCTCCTCAGCTCGTATGCCTTGGCAAACGTATCTTTTACTGCAGAGGAGAAATCTCGTCTTGCAGCACCGCATACACCGACTTGCGTGTAATCTGACAGCAGCGCAATGCTTCTGTCAGAATGCACATCAGTGCTGCATCTAGTCGATCGGTTGGTCCACCTGGAAGGTAAAAAAAATAAAAAATGAAAAAACCAGGCCGCAACGCAATAATTTTATTAACTTTGGAACAGAACATATAAACTTTAACTTTTTGAACTGAACATTAACCTTTTTGCTTACTGGTGTTTTTTTTTTTTTTCACCTTTATAGAACAAACCTCTCCTTCCCCATGGGTCAATGTGCAAAGCGCAAATCGCCCAAAGATGTGGCGAAGTGCGTTATGCACTTTGTCCCAGGTGAAAGGAGACGTTTGCAGCAGCTATATGTGAATGGGCCCTAATAGCCCTGTGTGCCTGTCCTGGTGAGATGTGATCCCTATGCTAGGTGTACCTGTGTGTGGTACTTCCGGAAACACTCCCCTAAGCATAGGGAAGAGTGGTCAGGACAGTCAGGACAGAAATAGCGGTTGTCACGCCTTATTCCACTCCTGCTACAGACACAACATCTTTTTCGGGGTGACGGTTGGGTTGAGGTATCGGCAACGACATTGGGGAAATGTCGCTCGTGTAGACGGCTAACTACACTGGTGGATGGGGCCACGGAACCTCCTGGGTACAGGAGGTTCTCGATGATCTCTTCCTGAAATTTGAGGAAGGATCCAGTTCTCCCAGCCTTACTGTAGAGAACAAAACTATTATACAGAGCCAATTGAATCAAATATACAGACACCTTCTTATACCAGCGTCTGGTTCTGCGGGAAACTAAATACGGAGACAACATCTGGTCATTGAAGTCCACCCCTCCCATGTGAAGGTTATAGTCGTGGACTGAGAGGGGCTTTTCAATGACACGGGTTGTTCGCTCAATTTGTATTGTCATGTCTGCGTGAATGGAGGAGAGCATGTAAACGTCACGCTTGTCTCTCCATTTCACCGCGAGCAGTTCTTCGTTTCACAAGGCAGCCCTCTCCCCCCTTGCAAGACGGGTGGTAACGAGCCATTGGGGAAAGCCCGCGCGACTAGTTCGCGCGGTGCCACAGGCGCCAATCTGTTCTAGAAACAAATGCCTAAAGAGGGCCACACTTGTGTAGAAATTGTCCACATAAAGATGGTACCCTTTGCCGAATAAGGGTGACACCAAGTCCCAGACTGTCTTCCCACTGCTCCCCAGGTAGTCAGGGCAGCCGACCGGCCGAACCGATCTGAGCTGTCTCAACCCGAACTCCAGACTGGGCGATAAAAGGGGGAACTACAGGTGCGGCTGAAGTTGGGGACTGCCAATCAGGGTTTGCCAGCACCTCAGGGATTCTAGGGGGTCTACGGGCCCGTCTTTGCGGTGGCTGCGACGGGGTAACTACTGCTCGTGCCACCGTACCAGCTTCAACTGCCCTTCTGGTGCTCGCCACTTCACCATGTTGTACGGCAGTGCTGGTACTAGGTCCAGGATGGGCTGCGCTGCTGGTGTATGCCTCACCACGTAATCCGACAGCACCAGCCCCACTCTGCTGCCCTTGAAGCGGATCCTGCGCAACCTGTGGTCTAGCGACACGGGGCCGGGTACGCCTGGTGCTATCAGGGACCTCAGCCCCCTCATCCGAACTTTGGGTCAGAGTGCCACTGCTTTCTACAGGTTCATATTCTGACCCGCTAGATTCGTCAGATGAGGGTTCCCATTCCTCATCCGACTGGGTCAGAAGCCTGTAGGCCTCTTCAGAAGAATACCCCCTGTTTGACATTTGGGCAACTAAATTTAGGGGTATTCCCTGAGACTACCCAAGAAAAAAAGCAATCCTGTCTTACAAATGGGAGGCTAGCGAAGTACCGGAGGCCGCTGCGGTTGATAAAAAATATCAAAACAGATTTTTTTTATTGCCGCAGCGCGTGTAAAGTGAATGTGCAGTGATCAAAAAAAAATAATTTTTTGTCACTGCGGTGGGGCGGGTGTGGGCGAACGCACGTGTGGGCGACCGATCAGGCCTGATCGGGCAAACACTGCGTTTTGGGTGGAGGGCGAACTAAAGTGACACTAATACTATTATAGATCTGACCGTGATCAGTTTTGATCACTTCCAGATACTATAAAAGTACAAATGCTGATTAGCGATACGCTAATCAGCGAATCAGTGACTGTGGTGCGGTGGGGTGGGCGCTAACTGATCCCTAAACTACCTAACCAAGGGGCCTAAACTATCCTAAAACCTAACGGTCAATACCAGTGAAAAAAAAAAGTGACAGTTTACACTGATCACTTTTTTCCTTTCACTAGTGATTGACAGGGGCGATCAAAGGGTTAATTGGGGTGCAGGGGGTGATCTGGGGCTAAAGTGTGGTGTTGGTGCTACTCACTGTGAAGCCTGCTCCTCTGCTGGATCCAACCGACCAAAAGGACCAGCAGAGGAGCAGGGCAGCCATATAACAGATCATATTTACTAATATGATCTGTTATCTGGCACTTGATTGTTTTTTCTAAAAATCATCAGCTTGCCAGCCGCGATCATTGGCTGGCAAGCTGATGACGTGACCCGTCTTGACGAAATGCCGGCATGCGTCAGTCTGTGCAGCGCTGCCGCCTCCGGACCGCAGATCTGCGTTAGGCGGTCCGGAGGCGGTTAACAGTGACTTTCACGGTGGCTGCCCCTTTAACAGTGACCGCTAACGGTGACCTCTACGGTGCCCGCCCCTTTAACAGTGAACTCCACAGCGCCCGTCCGTTTAATAGTGGCCCCTGCCCCCATGCATATAGCAGTGTAGTTGTGCCATCATACGTCATATGACTGAATATTTTAGGACCTGCGAACTGCTAAAACCTGTGATGATTTTGTATAGGAACCTGGAGTAGGACCTGCAAGCTTATTGGCTGATAAGGAACATGTGACCTTGTGTAATAGCAGTTAAAGGCTGGCAGGCTTGTATTGGATAATTAAATACGGTTTAAGAGATCCGCTCACCTCTATAGCCCTCAGGGTAGGTGCACCAAACAAATTTTGAGATCACCCCTCAAAAAAAGGTTAAATTGTAAATTAAATATGGATGGGCACTCATATAAGGAGATATAGGACACACTTTAATATTAAAATAATTGATAATAAAAAATACAATTCATACATAAAAATATTGTTCATACAAAAAGATATTCTATTGGATACCACACAGTCCTGGTTTTAAACTGAAACCAGCAGTCCAAACAGCCAAGTTGTATACTGATAATTAATCCTGATTGCAGGAAAAAACAGAGGCTGTTCGGACGGCAAGTTCCTGCCAAGCCAGGCAAGATGATTATACACAATACGTATAAAAAATGCTTAACATGTTTGGCTAAGCAGAATAAAAATTCATTCAGTATAGTCCTATATAAAGGGAAGCAAAAATAAATGCTTATTTGACACTGAGTATTTGACTCAATTGGTTTTTCACCTGCATCCGGAGATATTATTTCACATATGTAGCAATCTCTATAGGAAAGATGGGCTTCCTTCTTTAACTGTTGCTATATTTGTATCAAAGTTCTGTCTTTAAATGTAAATGATGTTTTTCCTCTTGTTACTTGGATGTAGTAGTTTAATAAGCTTAACCCACTATGTGGGCTTACCTTCACCTGCGTGCCTCTGTTCGTTTGGTGGGTTTGCGGTCCACAGTATATGCCGGCGTCCCGGCTCTGAAGTTCACCGCGTCCCACGTGTCTCTCAGCTGGCTTGCAGGGCTTGAATCAATAGGAGGATCACCCGACGCAGGTTAATGACGTCTCAGGGTTTCTGTCCTTACGGAATAAGACCGTTCTTTTTTCTTTCTTAATTCTTTATAGTGCACTCTTTATTCATAGATCATCTGTGGTTCAGGGTATTCCGCCAGACGCGTTTCGAGGAGACGCTGTCCTCTTCCTCAGTGGCATACCCCAAATCTTACAACGGTCTCTATTTATACTGATTTTCGATCTATTTCAAAACCCGATCTGGATTCTAATTATGTCTCAAAGGAAACCCCGGTCTGGATCTATTTTTTATTCCATATTTTATTCGCGTTTTTGCTGCGATTCTTTTCATTAGATTGCTTTCTTGGTCTTTCTTAAATAGTAGGCTATTAAGCTTCATCTCAACAAAATTTCTCATACATTTTTTCTTCCTATTTGCCCATATACAGGTTTTTCTTTTCTTCACATATCATTAAAAATCAATCAGCATTGACTAAAAATCATTATATAAACAAATTCAATTAAAATAAATAAATACATGCGAATTTTACAGCTTTGATATTTCCTCTTTTTTCGCAGGTACTCGCAGATACATTTATAAGAAAAAACGCATATGCGATTTTATTGCGTTTTTTTGGGGAATTGCCCATATTTTAGTTCTTATGGTATTCTTAAAATTCTCAGATTATTCAAATTCATAGGGAACCAATTCAGATGTTTTATACATTAATTTTTCTAAATTAATTTTTCTAAATACCTTTCAACCTCTCTCTTGAATATGGATATAGAAGGGAAAGAGGGTGGCCTATGTGGCAGAAAATTACAGCTTTGAAAATATAGAGGGTAAGGATAATGATCAGGAAGGAATATCTACAGCTGAATCCTTCCGAGAATTGGAGGACCTATTACATAAAAAATTGAGACAAATTTGGGAAATTCGTTCCCTAAAATTATATTTGGATCATGATAAAGTACCAAAAGGACTACAACTGTCAAAAACCCCAGCACAAGATCTAATGGGTGAGGATTTCAATAGAGAATGGGAAGATTTATTACACATACAATCTCGAGCTCTTATGGAATTAATTATCAAAAGGAGAACTATCCTTTTGGATAGTATATCCGAAAAAATAATGAGATTAAAAACAAAAATTGATAAACTCCCAAAAGACCAGACATATGAAATGTGGCAAGAAAGATTACATAAAAGCCTGGATAAAACTGAACAAGAAATTATAGTAAAAAAAACAAAGAAATATAGAAATAATACTAAAAAAGATGAGAAAGAATATAGTAGAGAAGAACATATAGAAGAGAATCCCCACACAACAATCCGTGAACAAAAGGAATTAAAAAGATATAATATACCGACACAAAATAGATACGAAACTTTAGCCGATAATTCTTTTTTAGACCACACCCCCCCTCACCATTCACCACGATTAAAACAAAGACCCCCACAACAAGTAGATCACAAGAAGTCAACACCTCACACATACAGAACGCCCTACAATCTGAGACACAGGGTACCACAAGGCCAGAGAAACCAAGGACACCCAACACACGAGAGGTGGACACGAGATACACAAGAGAATCACGATCTAGGGAACACACGGGAGAATTACCCACACAGGGAAAATCACCAAAGAAGAGGAAGACCCGAAGATCCCAGAGAAAGAGATCACAGAAATCATCATTAAAATTAAATGACAATATTATAAATCTGAGCACAGTTAATCTTACTAGTGCTCAGATTACACTCTTAAATAAAGGCCTAAAATTTGCGCCGTCGGCTACCTTGAATAAATTTGATACCTACATAGGTATTCAAAAGTTCATTCGAAAAATTTGTTTAAAAAAATATTTCATCAAAAACCCACTAATTTTAGGTATACCGTTAAAAGATCCTTATATCCATACACAATTAAAAAATAAATCAAAGAAATTCCCAAGAACTGAAATTGGCCCGGAGATGGCCACATTTCAAAAAAGTGTAGAAGTGGATCTAGAGAAATTAAAAATAAAAAAAGGGTATAGAAATAATCTAACAAATGGGGAAACAAAGGCTATAAGAGAATTACAAAAAAATGAAAAAGTAGTCATCCGTCCGGCAGATAAGGGAGGAGCCATAGTGATCTGGGGAGAGGAACAATATAACGTAGAATGCCTCAGACAGTTAGCGGATTTAACCACCTACATGCCATTGAAAAGAGATCCAATGGAGGATTTTAGACGGTCCCTTTCCCTTTATTGCAAAAAAGGGTTAGAAGAAAATATACTAACACAACAAGAATTTGATTTCATTATGAATACACAAGGGAGACTACCCATATTTTATTGCTTGCCAAAAGTCCACAAAAGTATTGTGGACCCACCAGGTCGTCCTATTATTTCGGGAATTGGATCCCTAACCGTAAATCTGTCAAAATATATAGATACTCTGCTTCAACCTGAAGTAAGAAAAATTAGATCTTATATACGGGACACAACTGAAATTATTGGTATTTTGGAGGAACTGCATGTCCTGGACCATTGGATTATGGGTACCCTGGACATCCAGTCCCTCTATACCATAATAAATCACGATCAGGGCATATTAGCCCTAAGGGAACAATTATCCAAAAATAAATTGTGGAATGGGAAGCAGATTGATTATGTATTGGAAGGAGTGGACTATATTCTACACCATAATTATTTTTTATTTTCTGATCAATTCTATTTACAGAAGAGAGGCACCGCCATGGGTACCAGGTTTGCCCCCAGTTATGCCAATTTATTTTTGTCGCATTGGGAGACTAAGAATATTGATCCCAAACTGGGGGTAGACCTGGTCCTATGGCGGAGGTATATAGATGATATTATCTTTATTTGGGGTGGAACAAGAGAAGACCTTGAAAACTTTATCAAAAAGATTAATGTTAACGACAATAATTTAAAATTCACCTCCAATTTTGGAAGTGAAAAGATAGAGTTTTTGGATATTGCGATCACATGTAAAGAAAACAAATATAGATGCAATACATTCCACAAGCCCACAGCAAAAAATGGGTATATTCCCTTTACAAGCTGCCACCTACCAAGGTGGCTTACAAATGTCCCTTTCGGCCAATTCCGAAGGTTGAAACGGAATTGCACGGAAGATGATACATTTGTGGAGGAGGCAAATATTATGAGGGACCAATTCAAAGAAAAGGAATACCCAGAATTCATTATAAATGATGCCCTCGAGAAAGTAAAAAATTTGGATAGGAATACCTTTTTTCAGCCAACTCAAAAAATAAAACAGGAGGAAGATTTAAGCTTTCGGATTATTCTGCCATACAATATTCAGGCAAGACAGGTTGAACATATTATAAAGGCACATTGGCACCATTTATACAATGACAAAATAATAGGGATGCTGTTGCCTTTAACACCGAAAATAATTTACTCAAGGGCCCCAAATTTAGGGATTCAAGTAGCCCCTTCAGTGAAAGATAGACGTAAAAAAAGTACGGTTACCAACTGGTTGCAACCTAAAGGCTTCTTTCGATGTGGAAAATGCCTGGGATGTAGAAAAACTAAATTTCCGAGGAAAACCACTTCGGTTGTCTCCACACAGAACTCCCACTCAATGACAATTAAACATTTTCTCACCTGTAATTCTGATAATGTTATATACCTAGTCCAGTGCCCTTGTCAAAAACAATATATAGGGAGAACTAAACGCACCTTGAAGGTCAGGATAGCAGAACACCTGAATAATATCAGTAAAGGTTATGACAAACATTCGCTGTCCAGACACTTCAAGGATGCACACAATCAAGACCCTAGGGGCCTCTCCTTTACGGCACTGGAGAAGGTTGAGAAACATTGGCGGGGAGGCAACCAAATCGAAAGACTATCGCGGGCAGAATCGAGAAAAATTTATGAATTCGGTAGCATGTTACCAAGAGGCTTAAATGCCGAATTAGAAATTTTCGGCTTTTTATAGACATGGGTGTTCTGTGTGGGCGTTGATGGAGAGTTGCAAGTTTGGCTGTTTTCCAGCACTGCAACTCTCCCTCCACCCCACATAGGCCACCCTCTTTCCCTTCTATATCCATATTCAAGAGAGAGGTTGAAAGGTATTTAGAAAAATTAATTTAGAAAAATTAATGTATAAAACATCTGAATTGGTTCCCTATGAATTTGAATAATCTGAGAATTTTAAGAATACCATAAGAACTAAAATATGGGCAATTCCCCAAAAAAACGCAATAAAATCGCATATGCGTTTTTTCTTATAAATGTATCTGCGAGTACCTGCGAAAAAAGAGGAAATATCAAAGCTGTAAAATTCGCATGTATTTATTTATTTTAATTGAATTTGTTTATATAATGATTTTTAGTCAATGCTGATTGATTTTTAATGATATGTGAAGAAAAGAAAAACCTGTATATGGGCAAATAGGAAGAAAAAATGTATGAGAAATTTTGTTGAGATGAAGCTTAATAGCCTACTATTTAAGAAAGACCAAGAAAGCAATCTAATGAAAAGAATCGCAGCAAAAACGCGAATAAAATATGGAATAAAAAATAGATCCAGACCGGGGTTTCCTTTGAGACATAATTAGAATCCAGATCGGGTTTTGAAATAGATCGAAAATCAGTATAAATAGAGACCGTTGTAAGATTTGGGGTATGCCACTGAGGAAGAGGACAGCGTCTCCTCGAAACGCGTCTGGCGGAATACCCTGAACCACAGATGATCTATGAATAAAGAGTGCACTATAAAGAATTAAGAAAGAAAAAAGAACGGTCTTATTCCGTAAGGACAGAAACCCTGAGACGTCATTAACCTGCGTCGGGTGATCCTCCTATTGATTCAAGCCCTGCAAGCCAGCTGAGAGACACGTGGGACGCGGTGAACTTCAGAGCCGGGACGCCGGCATATACTGTGGACCGCAAACCCACCAAACGAACAGAGGCACGCAGGTGAAGGTAAGCCCACATAGTGGGTTAAGCTTATTAAACTACTACATCCAAGTAACAAGAGGAAAAACATCATTTACATTTAAAGACAGAACTTTGATACAAATATAGCAACAGTTAAAGAAGGAAGCCCATCTTTCCTATAGAGATTGCTACATATGTGAAATAATATCTCCGGATGCAGGTGAAAAACCAATTGAGTCAAATACTCAGTGTCAAATAAGCATTTATTTTTGCTTCCCTTTATATAGGACTATACTGAATGAATTTTTATTCTGCTTAGCCAAACATGTTAAGCATTTTTTATACGTATTGTGTATAATCATCTTGCCTGGCTTGGCAGGAACTTGCCGTCCGAACAGCCTCTGTTTTTTCCTGCAATCAGGATTAATTATCAGTATACAACTTGGCTGTTTGGACTGCTGGTTTCAGTTTAAAACCAGGACTGTGTGGTATCCAATAGAATATCTTTTTGTATGAACAATATTTTTATGTATGAATTGTATTTTTTATTATCAATTATTTTAATATTAAAGTGTGTCCTATATCTCCTTATATGAGTGCCCATCCATATTTAATTTGTATTGGATAATGCAGATAATTTTTGGGTTATATCTCTGGAACGGTACCCCCACAAGATTTCTTTCCAGGTAGCAAGGGATGCGTATACCAAGTTTTGTTGAATAGGATGGTTGTGTTTTTGAGTTTTCATACATACATACATACATCCTTTTTTATATATATATATATATATATATATATATATATATATATATATAGATAAAGTCAAACAAAAACACTCTTTGCAAGGTTGGGGTTTGTTCACACCGAGTAGAAAGTTTGTGCATAAAAAAAAGGTCACCTTGTCGGCGGTTCTGCCTCTAGCAGTCCAAATGCAGGCTTTAGTTGGCCTGCACTCCCAAGACACAGGCCTCAGCTTTCACCGCCCAGCACAGAGCTCAGTTCCCACACCAGCGATTTCCAGAGCTCCTCTGTCAGAGCTAATCACTTCCAGCTGACACTCCTGGCTGGGTTTTTTATAGGCCAATCAAGACCCGGCCTGGAACATGGGGAGTAGTCACCCACCCAGCACTTTGCCTACTCCCAGTAAGAGCAGTACCGGATCAGCTATACAGCCATACTAAAATAGTAAAGTCGCCTGCGCCGAATACTGAACGGGACGGCGCAGGGGCGAGATTTTCTTAGTAGACATGGCCGGCGGGAGGAGAACAGCGCTGCCCTGTCAAGCAAGAGAAGAAGGGCATGAAAAGAGGTGGGAAAACTGAGCCTCTAGGAGCAGGTGCAACTGCCCCCTGCTCCTAGAGGCTAATTAGCATATTATAAAAGTTCATTTTTCTCAATAAAGGCTTTAGGCAGTGAGATGGCACTAATATAGTTATGTTCAGCTGACATTAGCACATCACTAATGTCAGCCAGCTTAATACACATTTTACAGGTGACAGAAACCCTTTAAGATGAGATAAGTGTTTTGTGATGCCAGTTGCAATGAAGCAACAACGGGAAGGAGTCCCTTCAAGAAATGGTGTTGGTACCCAGGTGTAGGGATGGCCCAGTGATATAGGGTGGCCTATAATGTCCCTTAATGCTTTGTGCATGTGTCACAGTACTCCTACCTGGATACGCTGGAACTCCAGGCGTTGGCTCTGAAGCAGACAAATAGGGTGAACAATTGAGAGATTTGAAGAAATATTTGAGTTCAGACCTTGTGATGAAGTTCAATGGCAGCTTTACATTGCATAAACATTTCTTCAAACGGTTTACAGAATTTATCTTGGTTCCAGCAGGCTTTAGCATTAACTCTGGCAGGCAAACAATCTTAACTCTACTACATCGGTTTCTCTTTGGCTCTTCTGTACTAACAGACGTAAATGGAATCTCTGCTTCTGCAGGATGCTGCGACTTCTCTCTGTAGTCTGACTCTGGATTATGCCAGGGAATAGGTTAGAATCCTGGCAATTTGAAGCAAGTGAGGAAGCAGCACACTGTATAAGCAGGGGGTGCACGTCCGGCCAGTGTGGACCAGCACCTTGGTCCAATGTACTAGAAGTGAAAAATAGCCAGCAGCACTCCAAATCAATTCAAAAGTTGATGATTTATTGGACCCAAAATCAGGCGACGTTTCAACAGCTTGTTGCTGTCTTTATCAAGCACAGTGCACATGTGTTACAGACACACTTTAAATAAGGGCATCAATCGAAAATAGATTAACATCAATTGAACATAATACAGTGAATATACAGTGAACGAACAATACATGTGATCATAAAAAATACATATAACAAATTGGCCTCATTTGGCCAAAATAATACATCAAACTAAAACTACATTAATTCCACATATCGTGATTTATATGGAATATAACATAATAAGTGTCAGTGATTACCCTAATAAGGTGAATTAAAAACTCACTGTCAGGTGGGCAGCTGCATGGTTGGCGTTAAACATGCTCCATTGGCGTCCCCATGCATGATTTGCGCATGCGCGAAAATACTATACGTAATTAGCGCATGCGTGAAAATACACGTAATTAGCGCATGCGCGAATATATCAAATCTCGCGATTCCTCCGTTTTCGAGCGGCTGGCTAACGCCCATAACTAAGATGGACGAAACTGGATCAAATGCATTGTGCGCATGTCAGAGCAGTAATGGGTGCCACCCAACACATATCACATGATCAAAGTGATCTCAATAGAGCTGCTAGTCCATGGAACCCGATATTATAAATGAATGGGTCCTAGGGCAATGCCGCACGGCCACCCACATGTCAAAGCACGTATGGTAGTCGGGCACAGTGCCCCAAAGATCCATAATTAAATTATAAAAAATTGTTTTACATGGTTTGTATATGATTGTCACATATTGATTGACAATTCATAATAATGAGATGTCGGCGTGAACAATGGGAAAACAACCCTACATCGCAGGGGGATCCCCACGGAACGCCACTATTCTCTCAAAAAGTAACAACATTGATACCCATAAATGAATATAAGCATTCAATACAAGGAAAAAAGGTGAAGAACAACCATAATAATGCAGGTACCATGGTCAAACGGATTAAATTTTTCTATATGAACGGTATACGGGGGCATCCAGAACAATGTACAACAAAATCCGCACAAATAGTAAAGCACTGAACCAGGCATATATTGGTTGAATAGAGTAAATAGATATTGGGGAGCCAACTGGAACCAGGATGAACGTCACATCATGCAGTGCCTCCGCCAAGGCAGTGAGATCAAAATGAATCTAAAAACAAAAAGAGAAAATTTTAGCAATTCTCATAAAAAATTATACTTGATTCAAGATAATCATTCAAATGCAGAAACACACGTGCATTTGACCTACAGAAAGGAATACGGATCCTGCAGAGTAGAGAAGGCATAAGATATGGGCAGTGCCAGGGCCAAACTACACTAATCCACCCTAAAGTCCACGTTTAACCCATTAGGTTTTAACGTCTTTAGCGTATATATCCAGTATAACTCGCGTTTTTTAAGGATAGCCTGTCTATCTCCACCACGCCTCCCCAATTCTACCTGTTCCAAAATACGAAATCTCAAATCACTCTGTGTGTGCCCTGCCTCTTTAAAATGTTTGGACACTGGTAAATCCATCTTTTCTTTCCTGATGGAGTAGCGATGTTGATTCAATCGTGTCTTTACATCCCACGTGGTCTCACCAACATACCACTTCCCACACGGGAAGGTCAGTTGGTAGACCACGTAGGATGAGTCACAGGTCAAGAATTGAGTGATTTTCATCATCCCACCAGTGGCCGGATTTAAAAATGTATCTCCTTTGATCATAAGTTTGCAATTTATACAATGATAGCAAGGGTAGCAGCCAATACGAGTAGAACCACACATTGTCCTCACATTGATCCTGGCACTGCCTACATCCGCCTTCACCAGTCTATCACCCACATTCCGTCCTCTCCGATAGGAGAAAAGAGGGGGTGATTTAAATTCCGCAATTTCGGGAAAACTATTCCCTATCAATCTCCAATGTCTCCGAATGACACCCGCAATTTGCGGGCTGTCAGTCGAGAAATGGGAGATGAAGGGAATGCGAGGACTTTGGGCCTCTTTCTGAACGGTAGTATCAGTGAGTTGATTCCCCAATCTATCAATGGTGTTTCTGATCAGCTTTTTCGGATATCCACGTATGGCAAATTTCTGACTCATTTCTTGGAATCTAGTATGTCTCACTTGTCTGTCCTTGACTATGCGATGTACTCGCAAGAACTGGCTGTAGGGTAGAGATCGGATCATGGAACGAGGATGGTGGCTGTCATATCGTAACAGAGTGTTCTTGTCAGTAGGCTTGACAAATAAATCAGTACTCAAACCTCGTCCCATGATCCGGACCTCTGTGTCCAGGAACTGTAGTTTATCCATGGACTGCACCATAGTGAATTTCACAGTGGGGTCGATTTCGTTGAGAAAAGCATGGAACGCAAGGAGGTCCAACGTGTCGCCCGTCCACACCAAGAAGATATCGTCGATATAGCGCCACCACCCCAGAACATGTCTGAAGTGGTGGCTGCCATAGATCGACGACTCCTCGAGGTGGGCCATGTAGATGTTTGCATAAGTGGGCGCCACGCTTGATGCCCTTATTTAAAGTGTGTCTGTAACACATGTGCACTGTGCTTGATAAAGACAGCAACAAGCTGTTGAAACGTCGCCTGATTTTGGGTCCAATAAATCATCAACTTTTGAATTGATTTGGAGTGCTGCTGGCTATTTTTCACTTCTAGTACATTGGACCAAGGTGCTGGTCCACACTGGCCGGACGTGCACCCCCTGCTTATACAGTGTGCTGCTTCCTCACTTTCTTCAAATTGTCTACTGCACCTGAGGTCGCTTTGCACCTAACATGGCTACATCGTCTGAAAACCTTGACCCAGATGTCTTTACCTACAGCAAGGAGGACGAACTGAGGATCCTGCAAGGTACAGAGAGAGACACTACCTTTTTGTTCACACCCACCATACTGGACACTAAAAAGCGTTTTGAGTATGACTCTAAACGTCTCATTAACCTGGAGCTCCATATGTTCACTCTGTGTGAATATCATCAAAATCACAGAATCCCACGTGGGATGAGGTCACAGTTGAGACCGGATTTATTTCCCAACAATGCTGATTTCTGTGCGAGATTCTCACAAATTTGTAATAAGTTTGCATTTGATATGATATTGCTCAATATTGAATTTCTCCAGAAAGAGATTTTGTCTCTACAGGATGCTCTACAGACAACAACAACGGCATTGAAAAATGTATTGCCGGCTGCAGAATTTGATGCATATATTGCGTCTTGTGCACCACATTTTGAGAAACTAAGAGCTGAACTGCAAGATAAAAAACGCCAAAAATGGTCACGCGACATGGAGGACTATACACGTGGATTCATATATATATGGCAACGTGATCCTAAGAATCCTAGAGGAGGAGATAGGAGGCAGATTCATCCCTCTGACAAAAGACATACACGATCTCAATCTCACAATAAGAGTCAGGAACGTGTAGAGGCCAACCAGCAAGCAACTTGTCCGAAATCTTTTTTAGGACTGGGTACGGATCCTATAGAACCAGGAGGGGCGGCAAACGCCACCGGAGATGGCGAGGACAGAAACAAAAACCTCAGACCTCAGCGCCAGAAAGTAGTGAACAAAAAGAGGACACAGTGGTAAATATCTCCTCTACGGTTCTAGATGATGCACAACTATCAGTCTTGAACAAGGGCCTGTCCTTTTGCCCTGTGTCCAAGACTGATTGGTTTAACATTGAGTTGGACTTACATAGATTTTTACGTAGTTTTAAACTCAAGATTTGGTTTGCCACACAAAACCAAACTGTGAGAGGTGAAGGTAATAGATCAACAGAATTGTCTTTGCATAATACAGGTCTATATGTCAAAAGTAATTTTAACCCTGTGATTGATCATCCAGCTGTTGATGCCTTTTTTCTAGCCATACGCAGGGACCTAAATGAATTAAAAAGGGTCTCTGAACATCATGATCTTAGATTTGCTAATATCACCTCTGATGAGATGACTGCAATGTGCTCTCTGGCCTCCGACCACAGCCTCACCATCAAGTCCGCGGACAAAGGTGGTGGGGTTGTGGTAATGGACACCAGTGAGTACATTCGGGAGATTCATGGCCAACTTAACGATCCGCAGGTGTATAAACGGGTCGCACAGGATCCGAAATTTGGCTTACTAAGGGAGCTAAGAGATATTCTAAATCAAGCCCGTGAGGCGGAAATTATTGATGACAAGTTGTTCAGCTACTTGTATCGGGACAAGCCCTGTACACCTCTGTTATACACCCTGCCAAAAGTACACAAGGGGGTTTCGCCCCCGCCTGGCCGCCCAATTGTATCTGGGAGGGAATCCCTTTTTTACAATGTAGCGATTTTTCTTGATAAAATGTTGCGCCGTTTTGCCATCTCCACCAGATCATTCATCAGAGATACGGGTGATTTTTTGTCTAAAATAAATGATCTTGAGGTCCCTGCAGGCTCGGCTCTTGTGTCATTCGACGCGTGTAGTTTATACACGTCGATTGACCATGAGCTCGGCCTGCAGGCCGTTGAGGCGTGTCTCAGAAGTTCTGATTATTCAGAAATTTGTCAAAAATTTTTACTTTCATTATTAAGATTTGTTCTCACGAAAAATTATTTTCTTTTTCAGGACGATTTCTTTGTTCAGTTGCGTGGAACCGCGATGGGGTCCAACGTGGCGCCCACTTATGCAAACATCTACATGGCCCACCTCGAGGAGTCGTCGATCTATGGCAGCCACCACTTCAGACATGTTCTGGGGTGGTGGCGCTATATCGACGATATCTTCTTGGTGTGGACGGGCGACACGTTGGACCTCCTTGCGTTCCATGCTTTTCTCAACGAAATCGACCCCACTGTGAAATTCACTATGGTGCAGTCCATGGATAAACTACAGTTCCTGGACACAGAGGTCCGGATCATGGGACGAGGTTTGAGTACTGATTTATTTGTCAAGCCTACTGACAAGAACACTCTGTTACGATATGACAGCCACCATCCTCGTTCCATGATCCGACCTCTACCCTACAGCCAGTTCTTGCGAGTACATCGCATAGTCAAGGACAGACAAGTGAGACATACTAGATTCCAAGAAATGAGTCAGAAATTTGCCATACGTGGATATCCGAAAAAGCTGATCAGAAACACCATTGATAGATTGGGGAATCAACTCACTGATACTACCGTTCAGAAAGAGGCCCAAAGTCCTCGCATTCCCTTCATCTCCCATTTCTCGACTGACAGCCCGCAAATTGCGGGTGTCATTCGGAGACATTGGAGATTGATAGGGAATAGTTTTCCCGAAATTGCGGAATTTAAATCACCCCCTCTTTTCTCCTATCGGAGAGGACGGAATGTGGGTGATAGACTGGTGAAGGCGGATGTGGGCAGTGCCAGGATCAATGTGAGGACAATGTGTGGTTCTACTCGTATTGGCTGCTACCCTTGCTATCATTGTATAAATTGCAAACTTATGATCAAAGGAGATACATTTTTAAATCCGGCCACTGGTGGGATGATGAAAATCACTCAATTCTTGACCTGTGACTCATCCTACGTGGTCTACCAACTGACCTGCCCGTGTGGGAAGTGGTATGTTGGTGAGACCACGTGGGATGTAAAGACACGATTGAATCAACATCGCTACTCCATCAGGAAAGAAAAGATGGATTTACCAGTGTCCAAACATTTTAAAGAGGCAGGGCACACACAGAGTGATTTGAGATTTCGTATTTTGGAACAGGTAGAATTGGGGAGGCGTGGTGGAGATAGACAGGCTATCCTTAAAAAACGCGAGTTATACTGGATATATACGCTAAAGACGTTAAAACCTAATGGGTTAAACGTGGACTTTAGGGTGGATTAGTGTAGTTTGGCCCTGGCACTGCCCATATCTTATGCCTTCTCTACTCTGCAGGATCCGTATTCCTTTCTGTAGGTCAAATGCACGTGTGTTTCTGCATTTGAATGATTATCTTGAATCAAGTATAATTTTTTATGAGAATTGCTAAAATTTTCTCTTTTTGTTTTTAGATTCATTTTGATCTCACTGCCTTGGCGGAGGCACTGCATGATGTGACGTTCATCCTGGTTCCAGTTGGCTCCCCAATATCTATTTACTCTATTCAACCAATATATGCCTGGTTCAGTGCTTTACTATTTGTGCGGATTTTGTTGTACATTGTTCTGGATGCCCCCGTATACCGTTCATATAGAAAAATTTAATCCGTTTGACCATGGTACCTGCATTATTATGGTTGTTCTTCACCTTTTTTCCTTGTATTGAATGCTTATATTCATTTATGGGTATCAATGTTGTTACTTTTTGAGAGAATAGTGGCGTTCCGTGGGGATCCCCCTGCGATGTAGGGTTGTTTTCCCATTGTTCACGCCGACATCTCATTATTATGAATTGTCAATCAATATGTGACAATCATATACAAACCATGTAAAACAATTTTTTATAATTTAATTATGGATCTTTGGGGCACTGTGCCCGACTACCATACGTGCTTTGACATGTGGGTGGCCGTGCGGCATTGCCCTAGGACCCATTCATTTATAATATCGGGTTCCATGGACTAGCAGCTCTATTGAGATCACTTTGATCATGTGATATGTGTTGGGTGGCACCCATTACTGCTCTGACATGCGCACAATGCATTTGATCCAGTTTCGTCCATCTTAGTTGTGGGCGTTAGCCAGCCGCTCGAAAACGGAGGAATCGCGAGATTTGATATATTCGCGCATGCGCTAATTACGTGTATTTTCGCGCATGCGCTAATTACGAGATTTTCGCGCATGCGCTAATTACGTATAGTATTTTCGCGCATGCGCAAATCATGCATGGGGACGCCAATGGAGCATGTTTAACGCCAACCATGCAGCTGCCCACCTGACAGTGAGTTTTTAATTCACCTTATTAGGGTAATCACTGACACTTATTATGTTATATTCCATATAAATCACGATATGTGGAATTAATGTAGTTTTAGTTTGATGTATTATTTTGGCCAAATGAGGCCAATTTGTTATATGTATTTTTTATGATCACATGTATTGTTCGTTCACTGTATATTCACTGTATTATGTTCAATTGATGTTAATCTATTTTCGATTGATGCCCTTATTTAAAGTGTGTCTGTAACACATGTGCACTGTGCTTGATAAAGACAGCAACAAGCTGTTGAAACGTCGCCTGATTTTGGGTCCAATAAATCATCGACTTTTGAATTGATTTGGAGTGCTGCTGGCTATTTTTCACTTTTAGAATCCTGGCAGCTCCAACATGGGGTCTTAACCAGAACACACCAGAACTTCTTACCTCCTTCTGGTAGCAAATAGGACTGGCCCACTACTGACCAAGAAAGGAGGGGAGAATGGAATGGTGAGTCAGGCATCCTCAAACTGCGGCCCTCCAGATGTTGTAAAACTACAACTCTTACAATGCCCTGCTGTAGGCTGATACCTGTAGGCTGTTCGGGCATGCTGGGAGTTACAGTTTTGCAACAGCTGGAGGGCTGCAGTTTGAGGATGCATGCTCTAAGTTTAGCTCTGCCATAGTTGCTGCCACCTGCTGGTGAACCAGGCACATTACATGAACAATTACAAACATTATTATAAATGCACAATGTCTAGGAACCTGGAAATAAATGCATAAGATAACATTATATTAGCATTCACAGATAGAAGGAGGGTGTAGGAGTGGTAATGCCACTCTGGGGTGTTACACATGGACATGATCATGTGACCACAGCCCAGAATGGAAGATAGGTGGAATAAATGAAAAAGAAACACATTAGAAAATTACAGCTACCTTTATAAATTATAATTTTAATCAGCTTGTGACCAGGCTTTGTACATGTAAGGCACTTGGTGCTGGGCGTGGGATTAAAGCTTCTGCAATCAAGCAGGCGTAGTAAGTCGGGCACACCGAGGAGAAGACAGAAGCAGTTTATTACTGCTTCTGCTTTTTCCTTTGCTGGGTATTTAATGAAGTGATCATTGGGTGTCTCGGGGGGCTGTTTTTCCCTGTAACTGGGGCTCCTTTGGTTTATGCACACGACCATACGTATTTTGTGGTCTGCAAACTGCACATCCGCAAAATACGGATGCCGTCCATGTTGGGTCCGCATTTTTTGCAAACCCATTGACTTCAACAAGTCAGTGGACCACATTTTGTGGCCGAGAATAGGGCATGTTCTATCTTTTCCGGAATGAACATACGGATAAGTATGTCTTCCATGTGTTCCATATGTTGTTTCTGCAAAAGATAGAACGTGTCCTATTCTCGGGCGCAAAATGTGTCTCACAGACCCACATATCCGCATTTTGCGGACCGACGAAATACATACTATATTGTACATTGGCCCTTGGGCCTCTTTCACACGGGCGACCTGGGTTTGCTCCGGATGCATCATGTGTGCATTGCGGGAAAACCGCGCGATTAGGCACGCAAATGCAATTGCGTTCCGATGTTCAGTTTTTTTCCGTGCGCGTGCAATGTGTATTGCACGCGCGTGAGAAAAAACTGAATGTTGTACCCAGACCAGAACCCGGACTTCTTCACTGAAGTTCGGGTTTGGGTTAGGTGTTCTATTCATTTTATTATTTTCCCCTATAACATGGTTATAATGGTAAATAATGGCATTCTTAATACAGAATGCTTAGTAAAATGTGGGTTGACGGGTTAAAAAATTAAAAAAATTAACTCGCCTCATCCAATTGATTGCGTAGCCGGCATCGTCTTCTTGCTTCTTCTTTCAGGACATGCAAAAGGACCTTTGATGATGTAATAAATGTCGGACATGTCATAGTTTTATTCCGGCAGCCTCTTGCCGTGCCTCGCCGGAACTCCGCCCCTGCCCCCATTATAGTCAATGGGGACGGAGCGGCAGTCCGGAGGCACATGGTGTGAAAGTAGCTTAAGATTTTAAAAACCACCCATTCATATTGAAATTGTTGCCATTATCACCCTGTTTATGTGAAACATATTATATACCGACTGAAAGTAAGGGACTCATTTTAATCATGTATTTTGGTGTCAGTTTGCATATTTAAAGAATAAAGAAAAAAATTACTTTTTAAACATTTTCCCCAAATAAACCTAAAAAATAGAATTTGGTGGTCCAACTTTTCACACCTGGTCATTAAAGAGTTAAAGATGTCAATGAAAACCAAAAAATCCTTTTAAGGATAATTGTCAATTTTAACCTTGATTTTATTGTGTTTTTATGCTCTCCCACAGTTCGATAGAGATGTATGGAAGTACCTGTGGCTCCATTCATTTTGGGGGGACCCTGCAGAAGGAGTTTACGTTTTATTCTTTCCCAAATGATTCATGGTCCAGAATTGATCATATTTTTCTGTCTGCGTCTATTCAGTGCAGGACCCACCTCTCCAAAATCTTAGACATGGCAATTTCTGATCATGCTCCAGTGCAGATAGACATAAAAGAACAGATACAGAGGGGATCTGACTTTATTTGGCGCTTCCCTTCTTTTCTTTCAGGAAATTATAACTTTAGGGATTTATTGAAGGGTGGATTAAAGAATTCCTGTCTGATAATGCGGAACATAAGGATAATCCCTCCCTACTCTGGGACACAGCGAAGGCAGTAATATGGGGAAAGATCATATCCTATATGCATTCTCTAAAAACTAAAACCAAGGCAAAGTTAGATGAAGTAACTCTGGCATTACGGAAAGCTTATGTAACATTCCTAGCCTCTCCCACAAAGGACAATAAACTAACTTGGGGGGTAGCAAAGAAAGACTTTAAGCTATGGTTCAGAAGGTGGGAGGATATGTATAGATCTCAAAAGGAATCTAGGCTGTTTAAGTTTGGAAATAAGTCAGGGAGACTACTAGCGAGGGTGGCCAAAGGTACACGGGGTCCCATCCACCTACCGATATTGAAGGATTCTCAAGGACACCTTCAAAAAGATCCTAAACAGGTATTGGAAATTTTCAGGGAATACTATCAAACCCTATACACTAGAGATCCCGAGGCCCAGCACCTTCCTGCAGTTTTCCTTAATAAGATCTTTCTTCCGAGCATTCACACAGATCAGTTGGCTGCACTTAATCAAACTATTATGATTGAGGAAGTGAATTACGATTGAGGAAGTGATGTCAACTATACGAACACTGAAATCAGGGAAGGCACCGGGACCAGATGGTTTCTCAGGGGAATTTTATAAAATCCTTAGAGAAGAAATATCACAGTTACTTGTAGATATCTATAATAGAGTGCTAGGTGGTCACAACCTAACAGAAACTAGTAATATGGCATATATGAAGCTATTGCCCAAACAAGGAAAGGACCCCTTCCAACCTGCTTCTTACCGCCCTATATCCCTTATAAATGTAGATGTAAAATTACTTTCCAAAATACTGGCAGATAGTTTAGCAAATATTATGCCTATGCTGATCGGGGCATCTCAGGTAGGTTTTGTGAAGGGACGTTCAGCTGTGTTCAATATACGCAGAGTTCTGGCTGTATTGGATCATGTCAACAGGAAAGCACCTACTCTGAAGACGTCAGCTTTATTAACAATCGATGCTGAAAAGGCTTTCGATAATGTAAGCTGGAGTTGGTTAGGGACTGTTAAGGATAGAATGCGGATTACAGGTGCTTTTAGGACGTATCTTGCTGCGTTTTTGTCCACCTCTTTTTCACTTCTGAAGGGGACGAGACAAGGGTGCCCCTCTTCCACCTTACTATTTAACATAGCGATTGAACCGTTAGCTAGGCTTTTGGAATCAACAAATGTGTTTGAGGGTATTAGAATAGGTAAGCAAGAGGTTAGACTGTCATTGTTTGCGGATGACATCATTCTCATATCACGTACCTAGGAATAAAATTAGAGCGCACGCCTCATTCTTTGTACACTCTTAATTATTCGCCATTATTTGCTCAAATAAAACAAGACTTGAGGAGATGGCAAAATTTGCCTCTGTCAGTAGTGGGTAAATGTCATTTACTCAAAATGATCAGTTTCCCAAAGCTATTATATCCTATGCAGACTATGCCGATATTACTTTCTCATGTAGATGTTGTCTCTCTACAAGGCCTTTACTAACTTTATATGGTCTGGGAAAAGACCATGTATAGCACTGAGAACATTGTGGGCCCCTATAAATAAAGGAGGGTTAAGACTTCCAGATGTAAGCAGGTACAACTTAGCATGGCTTTTCAGACATTGTAGAGATTGGCTAAACTGGACATCACATTATTCTAACTGTAGTTTGGAAAAAGAGTTGGCGGGAGGATAGGATCTTGGCTCTCTGCTTGACTCCAAATTAGGTTCTCTACACCCTGATATAAAAAATTCAGTAGTGATCAGGGATACAATAGTCACCTGGAAGGAGGTACGAAAAATAGTTTTGTCTCAAATTTTTGGCTTCTAAACACATGCCTTTATGGAATCACCCGGACATAGGCCTAGGAAAAACAAACAAGTTGTTCCAGGTTTGGAAGTCGCTAGGCATACACAAAATGTTGCACATTATACATGAGACAGAACCTAGATTTTTATCACTGAGGGAACTGCATGATAAATTCAGACTTTCCATGGGTTAGTATCTATAATATTTATATCTATAAAATTTATAAATTTTTTCTGTTACGGCGTTCACCACATAGGAGATATTTTTTGATATTTTAATCATTCTGACTCTTTAGGATGTAGCGATATTTAATACATATATTTTTCATTGTGTTTATTTTTTATATGTAAAATTAAGAAAGGGGCGATTAAAATTTTTAATATTTTTGGGGCGGTTAAACTTTTTTCTTTTTTTTAACTTTTTATTACTATTAGCCCTCTTAGGGCTAGAACTCTTGTCTATTCACCCTAATAGAGCTCTGTTAGGGTGAATAGGGCTTTACATTCTCCCTGCTGCCCTGTGCTTTGTGCACACAGCAGCAGGGAGCTTACCATGGCAGCCAGGGCTTCAGCAGCGTCCTGGCTGCCATGGTAACCGATCGGAGCCCCAGCCGGGGCTCCGATCAGAAGTTGCCACTGCACTACCAATGAGGAGGAGGGGGGACCCTGGGGCCACTGCCACCAATGACTATAATACTGGGGTGGGGGAGAGGGGCGCACTGCGCCACCAATGACTATAATGCTGTGGACGGGCAGGACGGGGACCACAATTAATACAAACCGGATTCCCAAAAAGTTGGGACACTAAACAAATTGTGAATAAAAACTGAATGCAATGATGTGGAGATGGCAAATGTCAATATTTTATTTGTAATAGAACGTAGATGACAAATCAAACGTTTAATCCGAGTAAATGTATCATTTTAAAGGAAAAATACGTTGATTCAAATTTTCATGGTGTCAACAAATCCCAAAAAAGTTTGGACAAGTAGCAATAAGAGGCTGGAAAAAGTAAATTTGAGCATAACGAAGAGCTGGAAGACCAATTAACACTAATTAGGTCAATTGGCAACATGATTGGGTATAAAAAGAGCTTCTCAGAGTGGCAGTGTCTCTCAGAAGCCAAGATGGGTAGAGGATCACCAATTCCCACAATGTTGCGCAGAAAGATAGTGGAGCAATATCAGAAAGGTGTTACCCAGCGAAAAATTGCAAAGACTTTGCATCTATCATCATCAACTGTGCATAACATCATCCGAAGATTCAGAGAATCTGGAACAATCTCTGTGCGTAAGGGTCAAGGCCGTAAAACCATACTGGACGCCCGTGATCTCCGGGCCCTTAAACGACACTGCACCACAAACAGGAATGCTACTGTAAAGGAAATCACAGAATGGGCTCAGGAATACTTCCAGAAACCATTGTCAGTGAACACAATCCACCGTGCCATCCGCCGTTGCCAGCTGAAACTCTACAGTGCAAAGAAGAAGCCATTTCTAAGCAAGATCCACAAGCTCAGGCGTTTTCACTGGGCCAGGGATCATTTAAAATGGAGTGTTGCAAAATGGAAGACTGTTCTGTGGTCAGACGAGTCATGATTCAAAGTTCTTTCTGGAAATCTGGGACGCCATGTCATCCGGACCGAAGAGGACAAGGACAACCCAAGTTGTTATCAACGCTCAGTTCAGAAGCCTGCATCTCTGATGGTATGGGGTTGCATGAGTGCGTGTGGCATGGGCAGCTTGCATGTCTGGAAAGGCACCATCAATGCAGAAAAATATATTCAGGTTCTAGAACAACATATGCTCCCATCCAGACGTCATCTCTTTCAGGGAAGACCCTGCATTTTTCAACAAGATACTGCCAGACCACATTCTGCATCAATCACAACATCATGGCTGCGTAGGAGAAGGATCCGGGTACTAAAATGGCCAGTCTGCAGTCCAGATCTTTCACCTATAGAGAACATTTGGCGCATCATAAAGAGGAAGGTGCAACAAAGAAGGCCCAAGACGATTGAACAGTTAGAAGCCTGTATTAGACAAGAATGGGAGAGCATTCCTATTTCTAAACTTGGGAAACTGGTCTCCTCGGTCCCCAGACGTCTGTTGAGTGTTGTAAGAAGAAGGGGAGATGCCACACAGTGGTGAAAATGGCCTTGTCCCAACTTTTTTGGGATTTGTTGACACCGTGAAATTCTGATTCAACATATTTTTCCCTTAAAATGGTACATTTTCTCAGTTTAAACTTTTGTTCCGTGATTTATGTTCTATTCTGAATAAAATATTAGAAGTTGGCACCTCCACATCATTGCATTCAGTTTTTATTCACGATTTGTATAGTGTCCCCTTTTTGGGAATCCGGTTTGTATAATACTGAGAAGAGGGAGAGTAGGAGGGGAGGGACTGTGGCCACTGCGCCACCAATGAATATAGTTTATGCCTGAATACAAATGTAGGCTGCGGGTGCCGGCCATATCACATACCTGGCCTCTTTGACTGTGTGCTGCGATACTTCGGATTTAACCCCTTTATGCCTGAATACAAACGTAGGCTGTGGGTGCCGGCCATATCCCGCACCCGGCCTCTATGACTGCGCGCTGCGATCTGCCGCATCTAACCCCTCAGGGGTTAATTGCGGGGGATCGCAGCGCGCAGTAATAGAGGCCGGGTATGGAAAATGGCCGGCACCCGCAGCCTACGTTTGTATTCAGGCATAAACTATATTCATATGTGGCGCGGTAGCCACAGTCCCTCCCCTCCTCTCTGTCCTCATTGGTGGCCAGCGGCAGCCGTACACAGTGGGGAGGGAGGGATTCCCTTCTTCTCCTCTGTGCCTGCTCAGGATAACATGGTGCGTGCCGAGAGCGGCACGTGCCATGTTGTCTCAGTGATAGCACTGAGAGCACTGAGTGACAGCAGCGCAGCCTAGTATCGGTAAATAACAAATCAAGGTATCGAAAAGATCTGGGTACAAAGGTAGTCGTTTAAAACAGGAGGAAAAGACACAGTAGGAAGGAGGTCTTAGTAATATTTTGTAGAGCATATTCATTACATGTTTTTGATGTGCTTCTTTCCCTGGGCAGTCAGTTTATTCCATATCTGGTCTTTTGAGGTTAGTTGTATTTTTGTTTTTCAGATGATGAAAATGAAGCAGGACTCCGCAGTGAAGACTGAAGCATGGCCACTCTCTTGTGCGTATGATCAGGATCATTTATTAAAACACATTTCAATCCTGTACAAAAGAACATATTCACCCCCAAGTGTCCCTGCTCCACAACAACTTACAATCTAGTCCCCATAGACACAGACTATGGCTTATTCATCTACCATTATGGACTATGGGAAAAAGAAACACCATTCAAACAGCATCCTTATGGGAGATGAAATACATTAACCGGGAATCAAACTCCTGTGAACTGCTTGTAAGGCAGCTATGCCTGCCATAATACCACCAAGTACCTAATGGTGCCTTGCCCAATCTTACAGGTTCAGCATTGCATGCTACCAGTTCTAACCCTTGTCTCAGGTACCATACTGTTAAGCCAGGACTGGGGGTGGGGGCAATTTTGTTTTTTCTGCGGGGTCTTCCCTGTCGATGTAGTGCGGGCATCCAGTATTACCTAGTAGAATGGCTTCATCTTATGTATCGTCACCACGCTCTTTGCCCTTTCTTCCATCTTTCTGCTCCCACTTTCTGTACACCGTTCTCTCGCTAACATGTCCTCATTCACACACATTCACTCCTTCTGCCATGTTGAGTATTGTGTACAGAATTTTTTTTGTATATTTTTTTTTTACTCCTTCTCTTGGATAAAAACGTTTCATTGTCCTGCAGATTGACAGTAGTGACGCTGTATTAGAAAATCGCACATTGCAAAACATTGCGTTCTACAGTTGCTCCTCCCAGGTCTTCTTGATTAGATCTTCTACAAATTTATCCCACTTCTTTTGCCAGACATCCATCAATCTGGCCTTCCCCTCTGGAGACAAAGAGCTGAACCTGAAATAGATAGTAGTAGATGTCAGCAGGATGATCTCAGTGATGAGGATGCAAGTACTAAAGAGGGTTCCTGATTGACTGTGTCCCCTGGATTGTGGGAACCAGCACAGAGCTTCCCAATTCTACAGGCATCTTAACATTACCAATCAAGGAAGCATCACAACTGCAGGGTGAAAACTGGGTCAAAATTTTGTTTTATTAACTCCTTGAGTACCAGCACGATACAGGTATAACGGAAGTAGAGGTTTTATATCAGGCGGGTCTCTGTTTCAAACAGCAGAGGCCCGGGTCTAATGTCTGCGACCCAGAGAATGATAGGCAGAGGTCAGTTTTACTGCATAGGGAACGCTATAGAGGCAAAATCTGTAAAGCTGTGGTGGAATTGTGTTTTTCCAATTCCTCTCCATTTAAAAAAAAAATTCCCGCTTTGGGAAATGGGGCTTTGGCATTCAACTTGAAGGGCTTAAACCTTTTAACATATGTCGCCTCTTTCTCCTCTTTCCTCCCGGATATGCAAATTAAGATCTTTAAGTCTTACCTGGGAAGTTTTATATTTCCGGGCTAACAGTATTAATGACCTGTCCTCAGGATAGGTCATCAATATCAGACTGGTGGGATCCAACAGCTGGCCCCCCCGCTGATCAGATGTTACCACCAGCCGCTGGCTCCGGAGCTAACACTGAGAACAGAGCTGGGAGAACAGCTCCGTTCAAAGTGTAGTGGCCCTACCGGGTTACTGCAGCTCAGCTCCTATTTCTATTTTTCCATTACACCCAGCTGCTGCCAAACTCTCTGTTGTCCACAATACAGCAATCTGTATCCGAGGAAGGCCTTGACGGCCAAAATGTTATTATTAGGATTGCCTAATTAAGGATCAAATTAAGCATCATACACCCCATAACATTGAAATTTCAACATCAGTAAAGAAAAATCATGGAATTATGGAAATCACAGGATTTGAGGGACATGCTAATGATATCCAAATCATAAAAATGGAAACAAACATCTCTATTAATTCAGTATCGAGTATGTGACAAAAGGCACGCATTTACATGCCTTGGCGTGCTATCATTGAGGTTATTAATGGTTGTTTAAGGAATGTTCTGCCACGCTGAATACACTTGGGTATGTAGATTATCAAGATCCACTGTTAGCAGCTCTCAGAAATTCCCGTCCAATTACATCCATGATTTTCTTGATGGGCGACAAGTCTGGAGATGCTGCTGGCCATGGTAGCTCGTTTAGGCCAGACAGGCTGTTCACAGTAACACCAAATCAATGTAACGCTGAGCTGTTATTGTACCTGGAATGAACACTAGAGCAGTCCGGCTATTGTACGTTATGCCACCTCATATCATAATCCCGGGAGTAGGACCAGTGTGACGTTCCCTTGTGAAGGCCTCTTCATGGCGTTGCCCACGTGTTCTCTAGATCAATCTCTGGATATCATTGTGTCCAAGACTAAAGTGGGACTCATTACTGAGGAGGATAGACCTCCATTGTAGGCCCAATTGCTATCTTGCTGTGCACTATGATAGCTTTGAGAGTGTTGGCATAAGGTAATTGAACACCTGTAGCTAGACGTCTGGGTCATGGCCCAGTGTCGTGCAAACACCTTCTGATGGTTTGTGTAGATACTGCTTGCAGCCTTAGGCTTGGGATCTGATGGCCAATTTAACTTTGTAATACAGGATGGATCACTACGCTCCATCCTTTTAATAAGATGATCCATCTGAGCAAAGGTTCACCTTTGCGTACCTCTTGCTGTCATTCCAGTTCATCGTTGTTCTCCCAACCACAGGGACACGCAGCATTGAACAGTGCTGACATCCCTGGCTAGGAGCACAGTGATCTGCTGGAGTGATAAACGAAGATCTCTGAGTTCAAGGATTCTGTTGTCTCAGTTTGCGACCAGTGGCAATAACTGGCATATGGACAAACAGGAGACATCAATCTTCAACATGACGATCTGATTTTTGAGATTTTATGTGGCTAAAAATTTTTTGCATTTTGTCTGTAATTTATGTCCCTCCCACATTCCACAAATTGGAGCTAGGTGCTTGAAAATTGGAGCACCTGCAGATCTCAGGACGTCTGCTTCTTCCTCGATATGCATAACCTTACGGTTGCAATTTCAGTGTTGAGGAGTGTATTCTGACGTGCACTGCTCTTCTTTATGCATATAACCATTTGTGACCCCTCTGCTGTCGTCAGCCCGACTATATACAGCTGCCCTCAGTAAAGCCATGCCGTTTGATGTCCAACAAGTGTTTAATTATCCTCTTTTTCAGGAGTTTCCATTATTTTTACCACTGGTTATCGGCTGTAGTTTGGAACAATATTGGCAACTCTTCAGTCATCAGGAAGAGAATAATAAGAGGTGCAGCAATCACAGATATATTTTTAAATGAGAAAGTTCACCTAACACTGGAAAGAACTCTTAAGGTGCCTTCACACAGATTTTGTTGTAGCAAATGTCTGCAAATAAAAATTAGTTCCATTAAAGGGGTCATCCAACCTCTATAATGCCCCCCAAATGCCCAGGCCCCTCACCTGGGTCACTTCTGATGCCCGCACAGCCTCCGCTGCATCTCCCCGTCGCACGGATCAAAACATCCTGCAACGCTGGGGAGGAAGATTTGGTATGGGGGGTTAGCCAATAGCAGGCCGCAATGGGATCTAGCCTCCCTATCGTCACCCACGATGCTAGGGAGGCTCATTCCTGCCGTGGCCTGCTATTGGCTGCAAAATCCCCCCCCCGCCAGATGTTTTGATCCACAGCAAAAATGCAGCATTTTTGCAAAAAAATGTCTGAAATCACCCTTATACTTCTTTTCTTTTACCATAATACTTCTTTAGTAAACTATAAGGCCCCTTTCACACGGGCGAGTATTCCGCGAGGGTGCAATACGTGAGGTAAACGCATTGCACCCGCACTGAATCCGGACCCATTAATTTCTATGGGGCCGTGCACATGAGCGTTGGTTTTCACTCATCACTTCTGCGTTGCGTGTAAATCGCAGCATGCTCTATATTGTGCGATTTCCACGCAACGCAGGCCTCATAGAAGTGAATGGGGCTGCGTGAAAATCACAAGCATCTGCAAGCCAGTTTGGATGCGGTGTGGTTTTCATGCACGGTTGCTAGGAGACGATCGGGATGGGGACCCGATCATTTTATTATTTTCCCTTATAACATGGTTATAAGGGAAAATAATAGCATTCTGAATACAGAATGCATAGTACAATTGTGCTGGAGGGGTTAAAAAAATAAAAAATAATTTAACTCACCTTAATCCACTTGCTCGTGCAGCCCGGCATCTCTTCTGTCTTCTTCTTTGCTGATTGCAGAAAAAGGACCTGTGGTGACGTCATTCCGGTCATCACATACTCCATCACATGATCCATTACCATGGTAAAAGATCATGTGATGGACAATGTGATGACTGGAGTGACGTCACCACAGGTCCTTTTCCTGCAATCAGCAAAGAAGAAGACAGATGAGATGCCGGGCTGCGCGAGCAAGTGGATTAAGGTGAGTTAAATTATTTGTTATTTTTTTTAACCCCCCCAGCACTATTGTACGATGCATTCTGTATTCAGAATGCTATTATTTTCCCTTATAACCATCTTATAAGGGAAAATAATACAATCTACAGAACACCGATCGCAAACCCGAACTTCTGTGAAGAAGTTCGGGTTTGGGTACCAAAAATGCCAATTTTTCTCACGCGTGTGCAAAACGCATTACAATGCACCCGCCTCTTATCCGGGCCAAAAATATGACGCCGTGTGAAAGAGGCTTAAGGGTTTCCTCTTCTAATTTGACAGATCATGCTGTGTACACATCATTTCCCCCATTGGCTTGTCTATTGTATTTGCAAATAGAAGGTTAAACAGTACCACCAAAAACACTTGTAAGAAACACTATGAAAAATATTTGCGCTCAGGGCATTTTAACAAGTGTTACAAATACTCATTGAAGGGAATCTGTTAGCAGTTTTGACCTGGCTAAACGGCTTAGGCTACTTTCATAGTTTTGGCTTTCCGTTTGTGAGATCCGTTCAGGGCTCTCACAAGCGGTCCAAAACGGATCAGTTTTGCCCTAATGCATTCTGAATGGAAAAAGATCTGCTCAGAATGCATCAGTTTGCCTCCGTTCCGTCTCCATACTCTGGAGGCGTACACCATACACTGTCAGCCATGTGGTGCGGAGCAAGAGGGATCAATAGAAAATGGATCCGTCCCACATGGATTTAGAAGACATAATACAACCAGATCCGTTCATGACGGATACATGCGGTTGTATTATTGTAATGGAAGCTTTTTTGCAGCTCCATGACGGATCCGCAAAAAACGCTAATGTGAAAGTAGTCTTACAGTACTAGGTAGGGGCTGGGGAGAGCACACAATGTACAAATGTATCTTTTGTCGAGTCATATTACCAGTAGTAGAGCAAATATTAACTTTTGTTCTGCCAGATTCTGCATAAACAGGATTGTGTTACCTATAATTGTTTACTGTTAAAACCAGTTGATGACACAGATCCCTTATTTCTAATTTTATTTTTATTTTCTGATGGTAGATTTCTTTTTTGTTTACTGTTAAAACCATCATGCCTGAACTATTGTTAAAGTATAACTGCCATTTACATTTTTTGTTAAATGTGTAGGGCAAGTGATACTGATTATTTTTTTTATATCCTTTTTTGTTTGTTGATTTAGCACTTTTTGGTACCAAAACTCCTCCTGAAGTTTTCCCGAAGACTCTCCTCGCTCACTATTTATGCTCTCCCTCATATGGAGGAGATTTATGAAACTGGTGTAAACTAGAACTGGCTTAGTTGCCCCATAGCAAACAATCAGATTCCACCTTTCACTTTTCACAGCTCCTTTGGAAAAATGAAAGGTGGAATCTGATTGGTTGCTATGGGCAAATAAGCCAGTTTTAATTTACACCAGTTTGATAAATGACCCCAATAGTATTTTTGGCCAGTTTTAGCCATATATGAGGAAGGCAGGGAGGACTGCAGCTGTGAGCGAGGAGGGTCTTCACTGTTCACAGTACTTCTCTGCACTGAACAGTGAAGATGGGTAACTCACTGCTAAAAGACAACTTCTGTGGCAGCTTTCTCATGAAAAAGCTCAAGATCAATAAATAAAGTATATTGCAAAAAAAATAAAATCAGGGCAGATACACTTTAACAGCATTTAGAGATACAGCAGCCACCATGAGCCATAGACACAATAGTCTGGAGAGGAATAAGGCTAGGGCTACATGCCGATTTTAGGTGTAAAAGGTGTTGTGTGACCTAGGATCTCGGCGTAGCAGTGCAGCCATAGAAAGGAATGACTCGCATGTTTGCCGCCACCCAGAAAAAAAACAACCCTGGATTTTTTGCAATTCTGGGGCCACGGTCGCTGAAAAAAAGTAAGTTGCACTGCCACACTATTTATTTCTATGGTTGCACTGCTATACTGTGATACTTGGTCATGAGGCAGATGTCGCACCCAAGATCGCTGTGTAGCCCTAGTCTTATTGACTTCTATGACAGAGTTTTCAAGGCATGCTCTATGACCTGTGCAGGGGTCAGGAGGGAGTAGATAAGCTGTGATATCACCTATTGTGAATGGTGGATTCTGTGCTATCTATACTGAGGTGGTATTTGTCATTGCAATCCTGTCTGTGATGATAAGGAGATGACTTCTGAAAAGTGATCTATACAGACCAAGAAATGGAGCTGATTATTAGGTGAAAATCGCAGTATTATAGAATTGTGTAATTATACAGTGAGGAACAGAAGTATTTGAACACCCTGCAATTTTGCAAGTTCTCCCACTTAGAAATTATGGAGGGGTCTGAAATTCACTTTGTAGGTGCATTCCCACTATGAGAGACAGAATAAAAATAAATAAATAAATCAGGAAATCACATTGTATGATTTTTAAATAATTTATTTCTCTTGCACTGCTGAACATAAGTATTTGAAAACCTGAGAAACAGCAAGAATTCTGGCTCTCAAAGACCTGTTACTGTGCCTTTAAAAAGTCCGCCTCTACTCCACTCATTAATCTAACTTAGAAGCACCTTTCTGAGCTCTTTAAAGGCACCTATCCACCCCACATTCAGTCAGACGCCAACTACTACCATGGGCAAGACCAAAGAGCTGTCAAAAGACAACAGAGTCATAATTGTGGACCTCCACAAGGCTGGAAAGGGCTACGGGGCAATTGTCAAGCAGCTTGGTGAAACTAGGAGCAATTGTTAGAAAACGGAAGAGGCTAAAGACGACAGTCAGTCTCCCTCGGACTGGGACTTCATGCAAGATCTCACCTCGTGGGGTATCACTGATGATAAGAAAGGTGGGGAATCAGCCCAGAACTACAAGGGAGGAGCTGGTCAATGACATGAAGAGAGCTGGGACCACAGTTTCAAAGGTCACTGTCGGTAGAACACTACGCCGTCATGGTTTCAAATCATGCATTGCACGGAAGGTTCCCCTGCTCAAGTCATCACATGTTCAGGCTCGTCTGAAGTTTGCCAATGACCATCTGGATGATCCAGAGGAGGCATAGGAGAAAGTCATGTGGTCAGACGAGACCAAAGTAGAACTTTTTGGTCTAAACTTCACTCGTCGTGTTTGGAGGAAAAAGAAGGATGAGTTGCATCCCAAGAACACCATCCTTACTGTGAAGCATGGGGTACTAACATCATGCTTTGGGGGTGCTTTTCTGCGAAGGGGACAGGACGACTGCACTGTATTAAGGAGAGGATGAATGGGGCCATTCTGAGTAACAACCTCTTTCCCTCAGTCAGAGCATTGAAGATGGGTTGTGGCTGGGTCTTCCAACATGACAACGACCCGAAGCACACAGCCAGGATAACCGAGGAGTGGCTCCGTAAGAAGCATATCAAGGTTCTGGAGAGGCCTAGCCAGTCTCCAAACCTAAATCCAATAGAACTTCTTTGGAGGAAGCTGAAACTCTGTGTTGCTCAGCGATAGCCCCAAAACCTGACAGATCTAGAGGAGATCTGTGTGGAGGAGTGGGCCATAATCCCTGTTGCAGTGTGTGCAAACCTGGTCAAGAACTACAGGAAACGTTTGACCTCTGTAATTGCAAACAAAGGCTTCTGTACCAAATATTAACACTGATTTTCTCAGGTGTGCAAATACTTATGTTCAGCAGTGCAAGACAAATAAGTACTTTAAAAATCATACAATGTGATTTCCTGAACTTTTTTTTAAAAATTCTGTATCAGAGTGGGAATGCACCTACAATGTGAATTTCAGACCCCTCCATGATTTCTAAGTGGGAGAACTTGCGAAATCGCAGGGTGTTCATAAAAACTTGATTTAAACAGTAGGTTATTTTCTAATGACACCTTCACACATGCACTGTGAAGTTAGATCTGCTCTCTGCATTAACCCCTTCTGCTCTGATTGACAATTCTAGCAGTCTCCGTGTTGGATACTACAGCTGTCACTCAGAGAGGGCGTTAAAGGGGCTGTGATTCTCTGCCTCCAGTACACTTGCAACAGCAGAACCTAGCAAAATAAAAGTTCATATTTAAACTTCTCCTGATGACAAAAGCTCCACAAATTTGTACTGCTCTCCCCAGCCCCTACCTAGTGCAGTCAACAGTTTAGCACAGTCAAACCTGCCGACAAATGTGTACGTCACTTACGTGATTGAATTGACCACCAGCTGTTTGAGAGTCTTCAGATCAGCATTAAGACCCCCAATTCCCATGAACACCTCATAGAAGTCATATGACAATCCTTGGGCTCCAAAAATGGATGGGTCGTCTGAGCTGATAACTAGAGGATGATTGTTGGCCAGGAGAGCAGCTGCTGGGTGATTGCGTAGGTCAGACACTAAGAGCAGGACCTGCAGGTAAGAAGCAAAGGTCAGAAAAGGAAGGAGGGGGGGGAAGGGGTGATGACCTGCTGGGTCACATACACTCAAGATGGCAGCGCCACAACTGACCTGATTGGAAACTGGACAGATTTCTAAAGGGACATTCATCTTCAGAGACATTTCCCGGGCCATGGGGTGTTTGAGGAGTGCATATCCATGACCAATCCTGGAAGTGTTCAGTAACAGGGCATCCAGCACATTTTCATCTACATCCATACCTTGCCAACCTAAAAATATAAGACATAAAGTAAGACAAATGATAAGATCAAAGAAGGACAGAAAGCTGTACTTTAAATATAACAACTGCACATTGAAAATCTAAAATATTACACCATGTGGCGTCCTAGAATATTGCCTGCAATAGCAAAGGGACACCAATAGGCGATGGTACAATGTATTTCCATCTCTGTGTAGTAAATTATTTCAGCTCCCAATGTGCCAATATATGTTCTCTATGCACGTATTTGGGAGGTACTGTGCTGTGCCTCTTGGTTCATGCCACTCTTCCTTTAATAATCCCCACTCCTTATTGGGACTATAGTATCACTTTTTTAGGCAGCTTTTCCTCTGACAAAATCTGTAAGTTATGAAGGACACTTTTTTGCCTAGGATGGCAGGTGGCTGTCATGATGCCATATCCTCACTTACTTACTAGTCTCTCCAGCATGGAAAAAATATGGCAGGTTAACTCCCATCGTGCTAGGGATGCTGAGGGCTTCTCGCAGTTGGAACAGTGAGTGACCGGCATCTTCTTGACCAACCTTAAAAAGATAAATACTTTCACTGATAGCTGTTAGGGCTCAGCGCAGACGAGCCCTTAGTTCTTGGATTTCCCTAGGGTACAGTGCAGGGAAGTAAGGTAACAACACAAACCCATCGGGTCAAACACTGCATTGCATATGAATATGCTCCCCTACCCCCTTTTAATACGCGTCAACCCCTCTATGATCAACACACTGTTTAAGTCAGTTATTACCAAGTCAAAGCCAGCCATGGTGTCAGGGAACTGAGACATGAGTTGTATTGCGAAATGAACAGCTTCTTTCACTGCAGAAAGTTCTTCATGCCTGGAGGAGAAGAGAAGGCACAGGATGGGTATTTTGTAAACTTCCATATTGAAAGTTCATTTAAAGGGGACGTTCAGTTGTACGATTTGCATTCCATTAATTCTACCTTTTCTCAATGCAGTGACGTACTTACAAGAATGATGAGAAACTGCTATTTGGCCCATGGTGAGTGGTCACACATGAGATATTAGACAATGCTGCAATACATGGACTCTTTTCAGTTTGATTATTTGGTTAGATGTGATATTTACCTGTGTACTGTATAAATGATCTTTAATCCTAAGAAATCTGGATGGTCTTCTTTGAACTGATTGGCAATATCTCTGTAAGTAGCCACTAACCAGGCGCGATCATGGGTTGTGCCATCCAGTTCATATACCTAGGGGGAACAGTTGGATGCAATCTATTAGGCATATTTAATTAGGTCCTACCATCACCCAGAGTGTTCTGTAATAGTATTGGATCGTTATAGTAAATCCATCATTGAACTCACCGGGGGGAGCATTGCCCTCAGCTCAACGTACTGGATGTTGTCTTGATAAAGCTCATTGAGACCCTCATAGATATACTGCTTGAAGACAGGGGCATATAGGATGAGGCCAGCACCAGCAATAAAAGCCCCCTCAAACCGTCGCCATATTATGTCTTGGGAAGGGTAGTCCAGCTCTGGGGTATCCGTAAGCAATGTCAGGTTGCGTATCAGACTGAAATAAAACAAAGAAATGTACAGGCACCTGCTGTAGTGATACTGACTGCAGCACCCAGATGATCAGAGCATTCCTTGCCCCTGACCTTCTCCCTCTGAAATAAACAAAAATCCTGAATAAATATAAGTTTTGGAGTCCTCTTCTCTGAAGAGGTTTTCCAGGCTTCCCATATTGATGACCTATCCTCAGGACCCGCACCGATCATTTGTTCCTTGCATCCTCCTGAAACCTTTAAGTGAATAGGAGCTGAGTTGCAGTAACCTGACATGGCCACTTTAAATGGAGGGTTCAGGAAACGGCAGATTGGTGGGGGTGTTGGAACCCCACCAATCTGATATTGAAGACCTATCCAGGGAAGGGGGAGATCTGGGTAACAACCAGTATGGCTACCATTAAAACTCAAATTGGAGTTGTTACCCAGCATTTCTGAATGGCACCAATACATTTCCTGCTTTGATATTGGAGTCTGGAAAGGTTGGGGGACTAATATGTGAAAGTTGCGCTGCATCTATATAGTCACCCAGCTTTCCCAGAAAGAGATAAGAGAAAAGGTTAAATGTAATAGAATTTATATTTTTGACAATTTTTAACTGTTAAGGGCTAGTTCACACTTAGTCAAACGGTTAAGAGAGGGTTTCTGCCAAGGTTTTTGAATTTGAATGCAGCGAGAAGATACCTGCCGAGGTTTTCAGATATGTCCGTTCTTGGCGCAGTTGTTGAAGATAAACCACGGCCGCATGAACAGCAATGGGAGGTGCTTTATTGTGTGATTGCCTCAAGTTTTTTTTTTATAAATCCGTATAAATCTGTGCCGAATTGTGTGAACCAAAGCCTCTATGTGAACTATCTCTAACTGTAAATTCTCTTTAAGTACTGACCTTCTGTCGAACTCTGTGACGTCCCCCAGCTTTTTTCTGTATGTCTCTAGAAGAATCCATTCTGAACAACCACGTGGCAGCATCCCCAAGGAGTCTGGCTTGGAAAATGTGAATCTGACATCCGCAGTGTTTGTAAAGCAGACGTAACAGTCTGGGAGATAGGAGGCGTTTTTCACCAGCCAATCTACACTCAGGATTGCAAAGTCATGTAAGTGTAGAGCGCCCCCTGTGGGTAGCAGAGTAAGATTATTAATCATTTGCACCTGTGTATTCTGCATCCAATGTATGTGCATCTCATTACCAATTTCACAAGAAATATGTAGAAACTATTTAATAACACATCATACTTAAAGTATAACTGTCATTTTTTTTATTTATTTTTTTGAGTATTGGATTAATATCACCTTTGTGGCCCTATTTCAACTTTTCACTGTGTATTCAATTACCCCTTAATTCCACATTTTTGTCTACTTTTACCTCTGCTTAAAATAGGGTTGCTATGCAGGGTCCGTCTATGTGTTGAAGGACGGAGGACGCAGAAGCACGCTGCGTGCAAGGTCAGATTACAGACAGCCAGGGACTGTAAGTAAATGATTAAAGCCAGGTCCTCCCCAGCAGCTGATAACAGTGCCTGGGCTGTGTGCACTTCTCCTTGTCCCTGCGCTTGGCAGACGCTCCCTCACTCAGCAGAGCTGGAGGATGCAGAGTTGGAGCAGCACAGACCAGGAAAGGGAGATCTGCCGTCTGCTCCGTGTATAAATGAAAGCAACATGTGGTAAGAGGACCCCTTTGTGCTGCAGGAGATTAACCTTTTAGGGGGGAGGGCTCTGGTTACTGACACTTTTGGGGGGCTATTGTTACTGGCTAGTGAGTGCAGGCGGGATTAGCCTCATGGTGAGGGCAGTGGCGGCCATCTTAACTGAATAGTGAAATTGCAGTTTTATGCAGACTGGTAGCTAAGGGCTGAATCTTATTAAATATGGGGTAAGTCAGTCTAATAGTAACTGATTCTGGAATATCATGTTATTAGTAACTACATATATGAAAATTGAAATTAGGGTCTAAGTGTGACAGTTATCCTTTAAAATAGGCTTTGTTCACATGTCTGTTATTTGATCAGTTATTTCCATAAGTTTGTGTGAGCCAAAACCAGGAGTGGAGGCTACACAGAGATAAGGTATAATGGAAAGATCTGCACCTCTTCTGTGTTTTTGACCTGCACCTGGTTTTGGCTTACAATAACTGATGGACATAACTGATCAAATAACTGATGTGTGAACAAGGCCTACACTTTCAGAAACCATGCCCTGCTATATGTGTATACATGAGTGGTATCACTATGTCTGACCAGTGGTCCCTCCAGTTACAATGTTAATTCCAGGAGGTCTATTATATGTTGAAACCATTGTAACTTGAGTAATTTGTTCCAAAGCCCCACAATTTCATTCAAGATAAAAGAAAATGAAGATTTAAGACAAATAAGCAGATAACTAATAAGACAGATAAAACTAGTCCTTACATATAACAGGCAGGAATAGCTGCCAACTAGCAACTAATACAACTATTTTACCAAAGAAGTGGTTGGATCTGAGTCTGAGCCATTGTATGGTAAGTCTGGTTTCAACTTATGATGGGTAAGAAAAGACCATTGTATGTTGAAAAATAGTATCCTGCAGATTTTGCTCACTAGCTCCCTCACACTCTCTCGGAAGCACCAAATACGACATTATAAAACATTCTGAGTGGTATAGATGTGAATAAAGCACTTACAGACCCCCCCATTTTCTCTATAGACTTCCATTGGTATATGTAATCTGATCTTTAAGTTAGCTAGCAACCTGTCTTAGCCTCACGAGACAGATTTATCACAGAATTTAGAGAGAAAGTTAGAGGGAATTTGTCACCAGGAAATTTATTGTTAAACCGGATGCAATGCCTTGTAGGGCTAGCTCAACTAAATGTAATGTTACCTTCACTTAGCATTCCGTTACTTAATTGTGAAAAAAATGCATTTTTTGCCAATCAATATGCAAATGAGGACTTAAGTGCACTGAGAGCAGTCCCAAAACACTATGTACACCCTGGCTCCACCCACTTTCTCTGCAAGCCCCTCCCTCTCCTTCTTGATTGGAGAACCAGGCTCCTGCATAGTCATCTTGCCTGAATCTGTCAATCAAGAAGGAGAGGGAGGAGCTGGCAGAAGGAGAAAAGTGCACAGGGTGGCTTTGGCCCACCCTTGGTGCACTTAACTGCTCATTTGCATATGGATCAAAAGTACTTTTCCCCCCAAATGAAACAACAAATCACTAAGTAAAATTCATTCATCTGAACCAGCCCTACAAGACATTGGGACAGATTTACTAATCCTGTAAATGGCATAAGCTTAGACAGGGTGTCTAGACTTACACCAGATTTATCACAAGGGCACAGGATGGATGATAAATCTGGTTTAGGGATATGCACTTTTCTGTGCCTCTATACCATCTATTGTTTGGCTTACTTTGAGAATTTTACTCCAGAATATTGCAATTTTGGAGCAAAATAGTACATCTTAGGCCATGGCTCTTTCCAAACAAGTCAGATGAAATTGGAGAAGCCATAGTTGCTGCACGTTGTGCCAAATTACGTCAATTTGTGTCATTTTTAGACATTAGGTGCAGAAACATTAGTAAATCTAGGTCATTGTGCCTGATGTAACAGGGAATTTCGTGGTGACAAATTTCCTTTACGGACCCCTCACGGGCTGACTGACCAAGCAAATAGAAATGAACCATTTGTTGCCGAAAATTGCCTGATCATCACAGAAAGTGGTGATGCGTGATAGCTTGCCACATACAGATTCATTGTGTCTGGGCAGCAGATTCCTGGTTTCACAGGACGATCAGATACCCAGAAATTATGATTTTGGGTGCCATCTCAGCAATCCTTTCACCCGATAAATGAGTGTTTGACATTCATCAGATTTACACTGGTCAGTTATGAGAATCGTGCGTCTGTACGGACGTTCGTTTCCGATATCATAAAAAGGCCTTTAGTTTAGGAAAAGTGGGGGAATGAAAACAGCTGGTGACCAGAGAACAATGCTTTTTTTCTCTGATAAGATATATTACAAAGTTTCTTATATTCGGTTTTTACTATTGATTTATGCAAAGTTGTGTGAATGGCAACCACAGCAATTCATGTCCCCCAATAACGTGTAATGAATTTAGTAGATCCTGTGGGACAATACTCACAGAAGTCACTGCTCACCTTTAGGCATCTCTTGAAGTATACTGAACACTTTGCTCTGCTGGATGTGTACCCGGGCTTTGAAGAAGTGCATGCTGGGAGGAAAGATACCGCTTTTTATGGCTTGACTCACTTCTGCTACCTTAATCTTCATCAGGTTTTTATTGGCCTCCACTTCTCTATCCCCTAAGATGATGTTGCCCCCTGTTCTGAGGGAATTCTCCTGCTCCAGAAGAATGTTCCTGTCCTCCCATACAGGCAAACAGTAGCCAAGACCAACCAAGGAGAGAAGAAGGATCCAAAACTGCGACATCCTTTATCTTCTAGCTGGAGAGGAAATTAAATGGTGAGCAGTTTTTTCTTAATAACTACAATGTCCACTAATGCACTTCTTTTATTATAAACCACATTAGACACATTTGCATTATCTTGCTAATGGCCGCGTATTGCTAGGTCAACCCACAATCCCATGTTTATCCTACTGCCTGGTCGCACTACAATCCATGTAATTCATTTGTGTATGTGAAGCAACGCTGGTGGAGTGTTCAGATAATTCGCAGCATTTGCTGTGCGAGTGTATACAAGCTACTGTTACCTAATTATCAGTCATTTCAGGTTGGGGAGAGGTTGACTTAAGGGGTTCTTTTACATAGCCCAATGCAGGGCCATAATGAGCACAGATCGAAAGTCCATCGGACCTTGGTGGGGTGTTTAGATGGTTCAGTGATCACCAAACAAACGTTCCCAATTATCAGTCTTTATGATAGGTGAATGCGAAGTATAATTCCTTGTTATCAGGTAATACAGGCTGGTTAGATGTTGAATGTAGGACAGGGATATGTAAAAGTAGCCCTTCAGTCAACTTGTCTCCAGCCACTGATAATAGGGAACAGTAGCGTGCATGCTCTGTCGCAGCAAATACTGTACAGAGAATTATCCGATCACCCCTCCCGCAACACTTCACATGCACAAATGAATTACATGGACCATGGACATACAAATCGCAACAAGAGGTACAAGAAAATGTTTTAAGGCTTTTCTGTTTTTGACCACTAGAACACATTTTCACTAGTTAAAAAAAAACACGCTCTAAACCAAAAAAATCTTTAAACTACCAGGCCTATTATCTCTTTATATCTTTGCAACCTTGTCCCTCACTCCTCTGCCCACTTCTCTGATACTTTCCAAGCTAAACAGACTCAAGTAAACATCTGCAAAGAGATAGAGCAGTCACACAAAGAGCGAGGATGGCACACAAATCTGTATTACAATGCTATAGGAGTCCTACCTTACCCAGCGAGTCTTCTTGAGTGGGATAGCAGAGTTTATACCAGGGATTTAAGGCCAGACCAGCTGAGTCAGCACATGCCAAGTTTGCACACGAATGGCCGAGTTCTGTGTGTCAATGAAATGAGCCTGAAACTGCTGCCCATAGTCATACACTGCAGGGAACACTTCCTCTATCTGAGTACAAGGCGGCTACTATACTTTGTCTAATCTCAAATTGAGAAATTAAGACGGCACTACGGAAAGTCATAACATATTGGCCCAGATTCACTGTTGACTCTGAGTCTTGATTTTCTGACAAGGGGCGTTGTTTAGCTGGAAAGGAGTGCTGTACCAAAATGCAACTTTTTGAGTCAAAACGTGGCAAACATTTGTGTTGTAAAATCTGAACAAGAGTAACACAACCCAAATTTGTCTTAAACTGTTAGACAGTCTGTGGGTATTTCAGATTTATCATACAGCCTGAGTCTGTGATAATTATAGTGCATTTAAAGACTCCCTTTCAAGATGTCTATCCCATCTAACTAATTGTAAATCTAGGCCATTGTATCACATCTTCTCGAGGACCGGTCATAAAACACAATTAATTGCACCTAGAATTGTGAAGGCAACTAGAATATGGCTTCTGCTACAATTTGGTGCATTTTGGGTTTAAACCTATATGTGAGTCAAATGCAACAAAGGTGTGTGGCTTTTTCCCACGTTTAATGTATATGCATGATGGATACCTTCAACAGATGCCATATAGTGGCATCCTTCACCTTAGAATCCAATAATACAAAAGAAAACAGATCTGTTTATCAAATACTGTATTTTTCGGTCTATAAGACGTGTCAGACTATAAGACGCACCCAGGTTTAGATAACAGAAAATTAGAAAAAATATTTTCTACTTATTAAACCTTCCCTGGTGGTTTAATGAAGTGGATGGTCCCTTTATCAGACATTACACAACAGTTATAAAAATATGCACAGATAGGTATATATATTTATATATATATATATATATATATATACCTACCTATCTGTGCATATTTATATATATATACAGTACAGACCAAAAGTTTGGACACACCTTCTAATTCAAAGATTTTTCTTTATTTTTATGACTATGAAAATTGTAGATTCACACTTAAGGCATCAAAACTATGAATTAACACATGTGGAATTATATACATAACAAAAAAGTATGAAACAACCGAAAATATGTCATATTCTAGGTTCTTCAAAGTAGCCACCTTTTGCTTTGATTACTGCTTTGCACACTCTTGGCATTCTCTTGATGAGCTTCGAGAGGTAGTAACCTGAAATGTTCTTCCAACAGTCTTGAAGGAGTTCCCAGAGATGCTTAGCACTTGTTGGCCCTTTTGCCTTCACTCTGCGGTCCAGCTCACCCCAAACCATCTCGATTGGGTTCAGGTCCGGTGACTGTGGAGGCCAGGTCATCACTCTCCTTCATGGTCAAATAGCCCTTACACAGCCTGGAAGTGTGTTTGGGGTCATTGTCCTGTTGAAAAATAAATAATGGTCCAACTAAACGCAAACCGGATGGAATAGCATGCCGCTGCAAGATGCTGTGGTAGCCATGCTGGTTCAGTATGCCTTCAATTTAGAATAAATCCCCAACAGTGTCACCAGCAAATCACCCCCACACCATCACACCTCCTCCTCCATGCTTCACGGTGGGAACCAGGAATGTAGAGTCCATCCGTTCACCTTTTCTGCGTCGCACAAAGACACGGTGGTTGGAACCAAAGTTCTCAAATTTGGACTCATCAGACCAAAGCACAGATTTCCACTGGTCTAATGTCCATTCCTTGTGTTCTTTAGCCCAAACAAGTCTCTTCTGCTTGTTGCCTGTCCTTAGCAGTGGTTTCCTAGCAGATATTGTACCATGAAGGTCTCCTCTTAACAGTTGTTCTAGAGATGTGTCTGCTGCTAGAACTCTGTGTGGCATTGACCTGGTCTCTAATCTGAGCTGCTGTTAACCTGCGATTTCTGAGGCTGGTGACTCGGATGAACTTATCCTCCACAGCAGAGGTGACTCTTGGTCTTCCTTTCCTGGGGCGGTCCGCATGTGAGCCAGTTTCTTTGTAGCGCTTGATGGTTATTGTGACTGTACTTGGGGACACTTTTAAAGTTTTCCCAATTTTTCGGACTGACTGAACTTCATTTCTTAAAGTAATGATGGCCACTCGTTTTTCTTTACTTAGCTGCTTTTTTCTTGCCATAATACAAATCCTAACAGTCTATTCAGTAGGACTATCAGCTGTGTATCCACCTGACTTCTCCACAATGCAACTGATGGTCCCAACCCCATTTATAAGGCAAGAAATCCCACTTATTAAACCTGACAGGGCACACCTGTGAAGTGAAAACCATTTCAGGTGACTACCTCTTGACTACCTAGCTCATCAAGAGAATGCCAAGAGTGTGCAAAGCAGTAATCAAAGCAAAAGGTGGCTACTTTGAAGAACCTAGAATATGACATTTTCAGTTGTTTCACACTTTTTTGTTATGTATATAATTCCACATGTGTTAATTCATAGTTTTGATGCCTTCAGTGTGAATCTACAATTTACAGTCATGAAAATAAAGAAAACTCTTTGAATGAGAAGGTGTGTCCAAACTTTTGGTCTGTACTGTATATATATATTATTATATCAATTTCCAAAGTAGGACAGCACTCCTTATATGTAGAAATCTGGGTGCCAGCGTTCAACCCTTGATCCTGGGTACATAAATATACAAGAAACCCACAGCACTCCTCTGTAAATGGTGAAAAAACAAGTGTATTTATTCACATATGTCACAGCAACGTTTCAGTCCCCTCATGGAACCTTTCTCAAGCCAAGTGAATTACAAAGTGCAAGTGCATATATTTATATATCCCATAATTTCCCAACATTTCTAGTGTTTTTTTGTTTTCTATAATATGCATTTTTTTTTGCAATTTTGGTGATTATTTATATTTTTTACTGTGTGGAAAGACTGCATCACACGGTAGGGGTCAACATGGGTCATATTGTCACATGATATTTTTAAATACAGCAACTCATCTTTATTATGAAAATCCTTGTGGTTTATTTACCAACAGTTGGTGGAAACGTGTACATATATATATATATATATATATATATATATATTTATTTTATGGTAATTTATGTAAAGCTCGAGAGGGGTTATATACAGTGATGCCTGAATTGATTGGTCAGGCTCTGTTGGTTCTGATCACTGTGTTGAAAGAAGCACAGCTGATCTGAACAAGAGCGTGATTGAGAAGGGTGTATTGCTATTTGCGATGCGTCCCTTCTTGATCCGGACCTTTATCTGGTGGCTGTAGAACTTTAAACTATGTATCTGTAGTTGCCCATTACTTTGCCCTCAAAGAGGGCGACCGCTGTTGGTGGGCAGATGATGAGTCATTAGAGGTGGAGCATGCGCAGTGAGAGGAGGACAACGCCGGAGTCTTGGCACGGTTTTCATGCGATCCACATATACTGACATAGTGATTACCTGACAATTTTTATGATCACGCCTCCCTCCCTGGATATACAGGTTTATATATTGATGATATGATCTTAATGGCCAAGCAGTCTTTAATATTTTCACATAGGCACTTTTGCACTTTATTGTTTATATACATGAATGCACATATATGAATTGTATTTGAATAGAATCATGTGGACACTGTATATAAATCATGGATTGTTTATATTGCTAAATTGTTCACTAATTAACCAATTATGGGATATATAAATATATGCACTTGCACTTTGTAATTCACTTGGCTTGAGAAAGGTTCCGTGAGGGGACTGAAATGTCGCTGTGACATGTGTGAATAAATACACTTCTTTTTTCACCATTTACAGAGGAGTGCCGTGGATTTCTTGTATATATTGTGGGGATTTGCTCTGGTAGACAGGAGATGCGGACGCAGTATAGAGGCAAAGACCAGTTTGTAATTCAAAAAACTTCAGTTTTTTATTCACACTTATGGCAACAAAGCAGTACGACAGTCCATTTGCAGTTTTAGTGTTCATTCACACCTAGACAGTTCATACAGCAACACAGTCTCTGTTATCCTAGGTGCTAGTTCACACCCGATCGACATTGCTCAGGACAGAGCAAACCTCCCAAACTCAGGCCTCCAGCCTAGCATACAGCTCAGATTCCAATCCAGCGATTGGCAGAGGTAATCACACTGCCAGCTGGGTTTTTTATAGGCCAGTCAAGACCCGGCCTGGAACCTGCGGAGTAGTCACCCACCCAGCACTTTGACTACTCCCGGATCAGCTATACAGCTATACTAAATAGCTAGGTTTCAAACAGCAATTGCTGCTGACACATGAAAACTGGCTCTTACTCCACCGAGGCCAGGAACCTCGGTGACACATACCTTTCATCAACGACGGACCCTTGCGCCTTCCTACATACCTCCCCCTTTGTTCAACCCTGAGTGGGTGAACACTTGCCAGACAGTGTACCCGGGACAGGGCATCCGCGTTTCCCTGCAAGCGGCCTGCCCTGTCTTCCACTGAGAACTTGAAGTTCTGTAATGACAAGAACCATCTGTTGATCCGAGCATTCCTCTCTTTGGCCTGGCTCATCCACTTGAGACAGTACAGCACTGAGGCCTACTTTGGATGCATCGGTCTGTTGTATAAACTCTCTCTCAAAGTCGGGCGTCGCGAAAACCAGGGACCCGCACAGGACCGACTTCAACGCGGAAAAAGCCTCTTCCGCCTGGTCATTCCAGCGGACCATCACGGACTTCCGTCCCTTCAAGAACCCTGTCAACGGAGCCGCTAAAGTGGCAAAATGGGGAACAAACCTCATTTAATAGCCCACTATTTCCAGGAACGACTTTACTTTCCTAGTGGTAAAACGTTGGGGCCAATTCAGAATCGCCTTTATTTAATTCACTTGGGGTCTGATAACTCCACGTCCAATGATGTACCCTAGGTATTTAGTCTCCTCTAACCCTATCGCACATTTTGTTGGGTTAGCGGTAAGTCCAGCCTTCTTAAGGGAGTCCACTATAGCCTGCACTTTGGGTAGATGACTTTCCCAGTCGGTACTGTGGATGACGATATCGTCCAAGTAAGCTGACGCGTACCGACGATGTGGACGAAGTACAATGTCCATGAGTCATTGGAACGTGACGGGAGCACCATGCAGACCAAAGGGTAAAACTTTATACTGATACAGCCCCTCAGGGGTGACAAAAGCAGTTTTCTCTTTGGCAGCCTCTGTTAAGGGCACCTGCCAGTAGTCCTTTGTGACGTCCAAAACAAAAAAATATCGGGCTTGTCCTAACCTCTCGATAAGCTTATCTACCTCGGGCATGGGATATGCATTGAACTTGGAGATTTCGTTTAGTTTGCGAAAAATGTTACAGAACCATAACATCCCATCCGGCTTGGGTATTAGGACTATCGGACTGGCCCATTCACTTTTGGACTCCTCAATGACGTGTAGTTGCAGCATTAGCTGCACTTCCTCCGCGATGGCTTCTCGCCAAGCCTTGGGTACCCGGCTCAGTGACAATGTCATGCTGGATTATGTAAGTGCGTACAGGAAGGTCCGAGAACACATCCGTGTTCCGACTAATGAACTCCCTGGCTTCCTGAGTCTGTTTAGAGGAGAGGCTGTCAGCAATTTTTACTGTGCCAACTGCTTCTCTTGCATCAGACTGAGGGGCCTGAACCTCTTTCTCCTAGAAAACCTGGCTGCGGGCTGTCTTCAGTAGAGGTCTGGTACACCTGCTCTGGCTTTCGCCGCCCTGGCTGGTGTACCTTGTAATTTACCTCTCCAACTTTCTTGAGTATCTCGTAGGGACCCTGCCACCTAGCTAGGAACTTACTGTCTACAGTTGGTACCAGAACCAAAACCCGATCACCCGGGTTAAAGTTCCAGACCCGAGTCTGCCGATTATAGACCCTACTCTGGGCTCGCTGCGCTGCCTCCATATGCTCCCTGACCAGAAGCAACACTGTCTCCATCCGTCCTTGCATCTGGGTGACGTCCTCAATAACACTTTTGTGCAATGTGGGTTGTTGTTTCCATGCTTTTTTGGCTATGTCCAGCAGACCACCAGGGTGTCTGCCATATAGCAGTTCGAAGGGCGAGAACCCAGTACAGGCCTGGGGCACCTCTCGCACTGCAAACATGAGGTAAGGCAGAAGAAGGTCCCAGTCCCTCGCATCCTTAGATACCACTCTTTTTAACATGTTTTTTAATGTTTGATTATATCTTTCTACCAGGCCATCCATTTGCGGATGATACACGGACGTCCGTAGCTGTTTTATGTGGAGCAACTTACAGAGTTCCCTCATGACCTTGGACATAAAAGGGGTCCCTTGGTCAGTCAGAACTTCTTTAGGTAGTCCCACTCGGGAAAACATCTCCCTTTAATCCTTGGCTATAAGTTTGGCTGATGTATGTTGCAGTGGCACCGCCTCCAGGTACCGATTGGTGTAGTCAAGGACGACCAAGATGTGCTGGTGCCCTCTAGCGGAGTTCGGTACTTGGCCTATGAGCTCCATAGCGATTCGCTCGAAGGAGACCTTGATAATCGGGAGAGGTACCAAGGGACTCCGGAAATGTGCATGAGGGCTATTTATCTGGCAGGTTGGGCAAGATTTACAAAACTCTTCTACCTCTCTGAACACACTTGGCCAGTAAAACCGCTGTAGAATCCGGTTCTGCATTTTCTGCCATCCCAAGTGACCCCCAAGAACATGTTGGTGGGCAATCTCCAATACGAGCTTGTGATACGCCTTGGGCTCCACCAGCTGTTCAACATGCTCACCCCGTAGTTGGTTTACCTGATACAGCATTTACTGCTGAATGACAAAATGGGGAAATATCGACTCGGCCCCAGGTTTTTGTGGTTCACCATCAATTATTACAAAATTCTCCCAGGCCCTGGTTAAGGCTGGGTCCTGGTGTTGTGCAGTTTCAAAATTTTCACCAGAGACATTGAGGTCTGCCAATTCAGGACCCGACGGCGAGTCCTCAGTGTCTCCTACCAACACACTCAGCGGGTTATCTCCCCATCTTCCACCGAAGTGGTGATCACCCCTACTGCAGGCCCTTTGGCCTTAGGTTCCCAGGGTTCTTCTGGCCCCCCGCCCGAGCCAGGCCACTCCTGCTGGAGTTACCCCTGACTCAGGGGCATCAACAACTCTCACAGCCGGCCACAGGGCCAGAAAGCCCGGAAAGTCTCTCCCTATTATTTGTTCATAAGGTAAAGTGGTGGCAACGACTGACACATGAAAACTGCCTCCCGTGGGTAGAGACACCAGGGCGGAGGGATAGTCCTTTAAATCTCCATGTATGCACACAACCCCAATTTTTCGGCCAGTATACTCGTCGGGCCGCACCAGGGTAGCTCTTACCAGGGACACCAGACTCCCTGAGTCCAACAAAGCCACTGCCAGAGTTTCTCTCACTTCTACCTGGCACAGGTGGTTATTGTCTATAGTATCTGGGATACCTGATGCACACAGCTTCCTGGCGGATAACGAGTTGCGGTATCCATAGTTAGTCTCCATGGGTTCGCCCCGATGGGACAGTCGGCCCTTTCCTGGCCAGGCTCCTGACACCGTCAACATACTATCAGAGCCGGGTCTATGGGGAATACATACCGGGCAGCTTTGGTTGGCACAAGTTTCTTGGTCTGTGATGGAGATTGCTGTGTTTTGGCTGCACACATCCTCCACCAATTGTGGGGATTCGCTCTGGTAGACAGGACAAGCGGACGCAGTATAGAGGCAAGGACCAGTTTGTAATTAAAAAAACTTCAGTGTTTTACCTGTTATCCTAGGTGTTAGTTCACACCCGACAGGCATTACTCAGGACAGAGTAGACCTCCCTCAGGACTCCAGCCTAGCACACGATTCAGATTCTAATCCAGCGATTACCAGAGCTCCTCTGTCAGAGAGAGGTAATCACACCCAGCTGACACTACCGGCTGGGTTTTTTATAGGCCAGTCAAGACCCAGCCTGGAACGCAGGGAGTAGTCACCTAGCCAGCACTTTGACTACTCCCAGTAAGAGCCGTCCTGGATCAGCTTTACTAAATAGCTAGGTGTCAAACTTCTGCTGACACATGAAAACTGGCTCTTACTCCACCGAGGCCAGGAACCTCGGTGATACATACCTTCCATCAACGACGGACCCTTGGACCTTTTTATAAGATATATTTATAATGACACAGTGAAAGCAATGGTCTGCGAAAACAGGCATTTTCCTCCCAGGGTGTGCTGCTGGGATGATTTGCAGCCAGGTGGGGTCAAATTCTGGACTGGATTTGAATTGCCGGTCCGGGTTTTTGGCAGCACCTGGCTGTCCTTAAATAGGCAGCTGGGCTCAGCAGCAGGATCTTTTTGTTGGGATCTGAGGCTTGGTGCCAGGTTGGAGGGCTGAGACCCATGGGCCGAGGAAACAGGCCCCCTAAACCCTGCCATGGACTGCTGGACGCAGAACTGACCTCAAGGTGACTTGTCTTATATGAACTTTCCAATTTGTGTGAACTAAAACCAAGATGTACTTTCCATTGTGTGTGAAGTACATTGTTTTGTGCATTTGCCTCAAGTGTGAATAAACACTGAAGTTTTGCGTTAAGAACTTGTCTTTTGCCTCTGTACTGCGTCTGCTTACCCTATCTACCAGAGCGAAACCCCACAATATACATACACACACACAAGAGCCACCCCATAAGTACCTAGAATATGAGGAAAAACTGTTAGGGGTGGACTGTATTAATTATTTTTCCAGCTGGCTTAGGTCACAAACAACTAAAGGGGGAGGACTAATTTAACCACTCATATCTCCGGATTGGGATCAGCTATAGACATAGTTCTGGTCTTGTTTGAGTCGCTTTAAAACAAGATCAGAATCGCATAATTATCACCACTACATTGGGAGATATAGCTGTTAATACAGATATATCCCCCCACATCCTGTTGCCAGAGCTCTGCGGACAGTGAGCGCTGTCTGCTGAAAGCATCATGGTTGCCTAGGCAATATTGCTGCACTAAAGCCCCAGCAAGCCCTCAGGCAATGAAATGGTGCTAAGAGGCCATGGGCCTGTACATAAACTTAGTGACTGTGGACTATAAGATGCAGGCACTTTTTAGCAAGATTTTTTGTCAGATTTTTTTTTTTCATAGACCAGTGTACGCTTTCCCAAATTATGTCAAATGTTGGACAAAAATGTGATGTGACTGCACAAAAGACTTGGTCAACAAGGGGGAATGACATATGAAATATAAAATGGTGCATAACATCAACAAAGGCTATATTAAAGGGGTTATCTGAAATTTAATGTGGATAAGTGCAAGATAATGCACCTGGGGCGTAAAAACCCAAGGGCAGAATATAGAATATTTGACACAGTCCTGACCTCAGTATCTGAGGAAAGGGATTTAGGAGTAATTATTTCAGAAGACTTAAAGGTGGGAAGACAATGTAATAGAGCAGCACGAAATGCCAGCAGAATGCTTGGATGTATAGGGAGAGGTATAAGCAGTAGAAAGAGTGAAGTGCTTATGCCGCTGTACAGAGCACTAGTGAGACCTCACTTGGAGTATTGTGCGCAGTACTGGAGGCCATATCTCCAGAAGGATATAGATACTCTAGAGAGAGTTCAGAGAAGAGCTACTAAACTAGTACATGGATTGCAGGATAAAACTTACCAGGAAAGGTTAAAGGACCTTAACATGTATAGCTTGGAAGAAAGAAGAGACAGAGGGGATATGATAGAAACTTTTAAATACATAAAGGGAATCAACTCGGTAAAGGAGGAGAGCATATTTATAAGAAGAAAAACTACCACAAGAGGACACAGTTTTAAATTAGAGGGGCAAAGGTTTAAAAGTAATATAAGGAAGTATTACTTTACTGAGAAAGTAGTGGATGCATGGAATAGCCTTCCTGCAGAAGTAGTAGCTGCAAATACAGTGAAGGAGTTTAAGCATGCATGGGATAGGCATAAGGCTATCCTTCATATAAGATAGGGCCAGGGACTATTCATAGGATTCAGATATATTGGGCAGACTAGATGGGCCAAATGGTTCTTATCTGCCGACACATTCTATGTTTCTATGTTTCTATCCAACCCCTGAAATGCTCCCCTATATGCCCAGGCCCCTAACACACAATATACTTACCTTGCTCCCTAGCATCCGCTTCGTTCCTGGTCCCCGCACAACCTTTAAATAAGTGCTATATAGTCATCGTACATACACACTGGCTAACAGTAGCCAGGAAGTGGCTGACCGTTTTAAATTTGCAGCTAAATATGGTATCTTGCTCCCTGTTATCAGCCATTTCAGACTGGGGAGAGGGTGATTGTAGTGTTCATCAACAGGATGAGTGGCAGGAAGTGCAGAAACTCCCATGCCCTCATAGTCGCATATCTGCCTTGCTGAGAACCTGTAGAACCATTCTAGAAGGATATGCCTCAGTTTTTTTTTTACACATCATGCTGATCTGTGATTATATAAGGTGTGAGACAGTGACAGGTCTCACTCAGGTTAGAGGCAAGGAAGGGGTGGATAGTTCGGTCCACACCCCTGTTCCACCACAGGTGAGAGAAGCTGGAGGTAATCAGCCTAGCACAAAGCACCTCCCAGAGTGTCAGAAAGGGGGGAGTGTGGTACCTGTGGACAGAGGCCTGGAGGCTCTGTCTGTGTGGTCTCAGCTGGGCAAGGCTGAGGGACCACAAAGCTGGGCGATAGCCTGGAGTTGGGGGACGCAGCGACGCCTGGGAGGGTCGCAGGGCCATAGTCAGGCAGACTACTGAGCCCCAATCCCCCACAAGAAATACTGAACTGGAGACAGTGGGCGTACTGTGCTCTGTACAGCCAGGAGGCTGTGGGACATTGGCTGACAAAGCCGCACGAGTTTACAGGGTGTGAACTGGGACCTAGGTGAGTCAGGAAACTTTATGTTTAGTTAGAGCCTGGACGGGCGAGTGTTTATTATTTTGTCATTTTATTGTTGCTGGTGTTGAACAATAAATACACTGTTTGGACCTGAAACTTGGTGTCCTAAAGGCGTATCTGTGAGAATGACCCCCGGAGAAGAGCTAACCCCCCACAAAGGGCACATATGAATTTGGTCCTGTTTTCTTTACTACTAAATAATTACAAGCTGTTTTTATGGTGTTATTTTTATTGGCTTTTTTTCTCTTCACACAAGATGGAGTTTAGTTAAAAAAAACTGAAAAAAACACCACTGCTCCAACATACTGTGTTTTCTTGAAAAAATAAAAATAAAAAACACACACACACACATGTACTTTCAACTAACATCCTCGGGTCCTCTATGATAGATCCAGTCAAATACAACAGAGAGAAAAGCCCTGCATACAGGACTTTTTTCAGCACTAATAAAACGGACTCACAAACTGACACAGAACGGACCTCATTATACAGGTCCTTCTCAAAAAAATAGCATATTGTGATAAAGTTCATTATTTTCTGTAATGTACTGATAAACATTAGACTTTCATATATTTTAGATTCATTACACACCAACTGAAGTAGTTCAAGCCTTTTATTGTTTTAATATTGATGATTTTGGCATACAGCTCATGAAAACCCAAAATTCCTATCTCAAAAAATTAGCATATCATGAAAAGGTTCTCTAAACAAGCTAGTAACCTAATCATCTGAATCAACTAATTAACTCTAAACACCTGCAAAAGATTCCTGAGGCTTTTAAAAACTCCCAGCCTGGTTCATTACTCAAAACCGCAATCATGGGTAAGACTGCCGACCTGACTGCTGTCCAGAAGGCCATCATTGACACCCTCAAGCAAGAGGGTAAGACACAGAAAGAAATTTCTGAACGAATAGGCTGTTCCCAGAGTGCTGTATCAAGGCACCTCAGTGGGAAGTCTGTGGGAAGGAAAAAGTGTGGCAGAAAACGCTGCACAACGAGAAGAGGTGACCGGACCCTGAGGAAGATTTGTGGAGAAGGACCGATTCCAGACCTTGGGGGACTTGCGGAAGCAGTGGACTGAGTCTGGAGTAGAAACATCCAGAGCCACCGTGTACAGGCGTGTGCATGAAATGGGCTACAGGTGCCGCATTCCCCAGGTCAAGCCACTTTTGAACCAGAAACAGCGGCAGAAGCGCCTGACCTGGGCTACAGAGAAGCAGCACTGGACTGTTGCTCAGTGGTCCAAAGTACTTTTTTCGGATGAAAGCAAATTTTGCATGTCATTCGAAATCAAGGTGCCAGAGTCTGGAGGAAGACTGGGGAGAGGGAAATGCCAAAATGCCTGAAGTCCAGTGTCAAGTACCCACAGTCAGTGATGGTCTGGGGTGCCATGTCAGCTGCTGGTGTTGGTCCACTGTGTTTTATCAAGGGCAGGGTCAATGCAGCTAGCTATCAGGAGATTTTGGAGCACTTCATGCTTCCATCTGCTGAAAAGCTTTATGGAGATGAAGATTTCATTTTTCAGCACGACCTGGCACCTGCTCACAGTGCCAAAAACACTGGTAAATGGTTTACTGACCATAGTATTACTGTGCTCAATTGGCCTGCCAACTCTCCTGACCTGAACCCCATAGAGAATCTGTGGGATATTGGGAAGAGAAAGTTGAGAGACGCAAGACCCAACACTCTGGATGAGCTTAAGGCCGCTATCGAAGCATCCTGGACCTCCATAACACCTCAGCAGTGCCACAGGCTGATTGCCTCCATGCCACGCTGCATTGAAGCAGTCATTTCTGCAAAAGGATTCCCGACCAAGTATTGAGTGCATAACTGAACATAATTATTTGAAGGTTGACTTTTTTTGTATTAAAAACACTTTTCTTTTATTGGTCGGATGAAATATGCTAATTTTTTTAGATAGGAAATTTGGGTTTTCATGAGCTGTATGCCAAAATCATCAATATTAAAACAATAAAAGGCTTGAACTACTTCAGTTGGTGTGTAATGAATCTAAAATATATGAAAGTCTAATGTTTATCAGTACATTACAGAAAATAATGAACTTTATCACAATATGCTATTTTTTTTAGAAGGACCTGTAGTTAGTGGTATCTGATTTGCTTTGTTCTGGTCAGCTATGTGCCAAAACCGTCAATTCCATTATTTTCGTTGTTCTGCTACTATAATGGAGAAGAACAAAGGAAATCAATAGCGGCAGTCTGAAATGACCCTAAAGCACATTTATTTTTGGTTGAATGGTGATGTCCCAATCTATGTAGCAGGTCAGTCTATGATTGGATGGTGATATCACAGCAGGATATTGATGTCACAGTCTAATGTATATGAGTAGCAGGTCAGTTTATTAATTGATGATGGTGTCAATAATGGTATCTCACAGTCTCACCAACAGTGCCTTTAAAAATTATTCATACCTCTTGAACTATTCCACTTTTTTTTTTACGTTACATGTATTTTATTGCGATTTTACGTGATAGACCAACACAAAGTATATGTGAAGTGAAAAGAAAATGATACATGGTTTTCAAAATTTGTAATAAATAAAAATCTGGAAAGTGTGACATGCATTTGTATCTGTAACAGCGGCTGCTGTGCTCCTCTGTTCCCCTGCTTACTGCCGCGGTCCCGGGCACCCTGTTCAGCGATGATCTTCTGCCAGTGTTTCCTTTCAGCCCTTGCCACAGCATGCTTGCTGCTTGTTTCCTGCAGCATTTCCTCAAGGGCCGGCGCGCCCATCATGTGACCTCGCCACCCAATCCTAGCCCTCCTGCACATATATAAGTGGCTCAGCCCCCTTCCCAGATGCCTCAGTGTCAAGGTCATTGTGTCCTGCTAAGGTTCCTGATATCTGCTCATACTTGTGTTCCTGGACTCTGCTACCTGTTTGATCCCTACCTGCTTGCCTTGACTCTCCTGTTGCTGAACTGGATTGCCTGACTTGTATCTGTGCCTCCTGCCCTGACCTATCGCCTGTCTGACTTCGCCTCTGCCTCATTCTTCGGTCCTGCACTGTTGCTCCTGGTAACGACTCCACCTGCTGACAATAACTGTACCTCTGGTACCTTTCTCAGTTACCTCCTGGTCCGCCCGGACCAGCTGCCTCATGTGCCTATCCTCTTCAAGAGGTAGTGACCTAGTGTTCCCCTGGGGAAAGTCTATCCCCACCATCAGAGGTGCTGTGAAGATTGAGGGGTTCACTTAGACAACGCCCTTAGAGGAGGTAGGACACATGGCACAGTGGGTTCACACCCACTCACAGTACACTGAGGCCATGCACCCCGCTGGTCACCCCAAGCCTGTCGTTCAGGAATTGTTACATGAAGTGAGGCGTCGGAGCGAACGTCAGGATGTCATGATGCAATTCATGCAAAATGTTGCTGCTCGTCTGGATGCTATCTCTTCTCCAGCTACTGTAGGGTTGCCAGTCGCTGCTACTCGTGCAATTCCCACACTGATAAATCCGGATTTGTGTGCCGCTGGTGTGCAACTCCCTCTGCCATGGGGTTATAAAACCTGTCATGGATTCCAGAACCAGTGTCTTATCCACTTTGAGTTGCATGGGCAGAAGTTTCCCACTGAGCAGTGAAAGGTTGCCTTCATTGTGTCCCTGCTGTCTGACGAGGCCCTTGCTTATGGAAATCCCATTTGGGAACATGGAGGCCCAGAGACCACTAATCTGCAGTCTTTCCTGGCTACCTTCCAGCTGGTCTTTGAAGAGCACATCCGCACATCCTAAGCAGCATCAGTTCTGCTGCGTCTACGACAGGGTTCCTCGTCTGTGGGTCAGTACTCCATCCAGTTTCATACCCTGGCTGCTAAACTTGCATGAAACAATGAGGCTCAACTGGCGGTGTTCTGGAAGGTCCTTTCTGACCGGATTAAGGATGAATTAGCTGGTCATGACTGTCCGTCCACTCTGAATGACCTGATCACCTTGGCCACAAGGATAGATATGCGTTTCAGCGAACATTCTAGGGAGGTCGCAGGCACCAGAAGACCACCCCGTTTGGCTCCATCCTTCCAGAGGATGATTCTTTCTCTAGTGTCCATCCCATCTGAAGAGCCCATGCAAATAGAGCTGCCACGGACGTTCCCGTGGCAGGTGCCAGGAGATCATTGAGGCTGGCAACACGTGGTTTGATCTGACAGGTTCATGTGGATCAATTCGTGTCTGTGTTGTTTCTGTGGTAATGGCCACACCCCTTGCCTCAGGTGTTGCTTATGTGGTCATTTAACCTTCCCTATTTATTGTGGCTTCTCCCACCATGCTGTGCAGTTTATAGCTTCAGTCGTGTTGTGGATTGCTGGTGTTTGGATCTTTGTGGCGTTCCTGTGCTTCAATAGCCATTTGAAGTTAAGTGTCTCCTTCCCTTGTTGTTTATTGTTGGGGTTTTCTTGTGTTGTTCTTTTCCTTGTCATTTGTGTTTAGGCCTGAGGGAGACTCCTGTTCGTTCTACCGTTTGGGGGAACAGTTTGTCTCTTGTCCTGACATTAGTACCAGGGTCCTACAGGGTGAGTTAGGACTTTAGGTTCTTGTGTATGAGCTCACCTACCTCTGAAGTCAGTCAGGATTTTGATTAGGGTTTCTCTAGGAGGTAACCTGCTCCTTTCCCTAGTTTCCAGGCCTATTCCCCTCACCCTTTTCCCTCCTACATTCGGTGTGGATTTCCCTCCCACACCAAAGCGTAACAAGAGCACCAGGAACGTTTATGCCACAAAGCAGAGAACCCGTGTCTGTATTGTGGAGGCAAGGCCCACTTTGTGCGTAATTGTCCACAGAAGCCGGGAAATGCCAATGTCTAGGTCAGTTGGAGAGGTGGTCCTAGAAAAGGAGAAGTCCTCTCCGAAACTTTCGGTTCCGGTGACTCTCTCTCACAAGGGAGTCACACTGTCTGTGCCTGCACTCTTGGACTCTGGGTCAGCCGGTAACTTCATTCAGCAAGCTCTGGTCCATCAGTACTGGCTTCCTATCATCCATCTAGAAATGCCTCTGTCAGTGGCTTCAGTAAATGGACTGCCACTTCCCAAACCTGTGCTTTCTGTTACTATGCCACTTAAGTTGCAAATAGGGGTTCTGCATTCAGAGATGATCTCCTTCTATGTGCTGCCAGCGTCCATGAATCTGGTTATCCTTGGTCTTCCCTGGCTGTGTCAGCACACTCCAGTTCTCTACTGGCACTCCGGTGAGATTCTGCATTGGGGATCATTCTGCCAGTCCACCTGCTTATCAGAGGTCCAACCTGCTTCCTCTCCTACTGTACCTGAAGACCTGCCTGGACTCCGCAGCAGTATGCCAGTTTTGCGGATGTCTTCAGTAAGAAAGAGGCTGAGACACTGTCTCCTCATCGTCCTTATGATTGTCCGATTGACCTTCTGCCTGGTGCCACTCCTCCTTGTGTTTGAGTCTACCCACTCTCACTTCCTGAGACCCAAGCGATGTCTGATTACATCAAGGAGAATCTCGAGAGGGGGTTTATCCAGAAATCTACTTCACCAGCTGGTGCCGGGTTCTTCTTTGTACTGAAAAAAGATGGACAGACAAGATGGGCCAATGGACTGAAAAAAGATGGCAGACTAGATGGGCCAAATGGTTCTTATCTGCCGACACATTCTATATTTCTATGGATCCTTACTGCCCTGTATCGACTATCGAGGTCTGAATAAGGTCACAGTCAAGAATCGATACCCTGTTCCGCTAATCTCCGAGCTCTTTGACAGGATTCACGGAGCTAAGGTCTTCAAAAAATTTAGACCTGCGCAGCGCATACAACCATATCCGCATTCGAAAGGGTGATGAGTGGAAGACTGCTTTCAACACTCGTGATGGACACTACGAGTATCTCGTCATGCCCTTCGGCCTGTGCAATGCTCCGGCAGTATTCCAGGAGTTGGTAAACAATATCTTCCAGGACCTGCTCTATGTCTGTTTTATAGTGTACCTGGACGATATACTGACTTATTCTCCAGATTTGACCACTTGGATGTACGTTTGGTTTTACAGCGGTTGAGAGAGAATCGACTTTATGCCGAACTTGAGAAATGCATCTTTGAAAAATCTACCATACCGTTCCTTGGATACATAATCTCGGATGCCGGGTTGCAGATGGATCCTGAAAAATTGAGTGCAGTAATAGACTGGCCCCGCCCACAGGGTCTTTGTGCTATACAGCGCTTCCTTGGATTTGCTCATTTTTATCGTCAGTTCATCCCAAATCTTTCATCTCTTACATCTCCAATCTCCGCTCTTACTAAGAAATGGGTGAATGCCAGAGTCTTTACTCTGGAGGCGGAGCCGCCTTCGTCCAATTAAAAAGGTCCTTTGCTTCTGCACCTGTTCTGCATCATTCCCATGTCTCCTGCCAATTATTTTTAGAAGTGGACGCCTCCTCCTTAGGTGCTGTTTTACTACAGAAAGGTTCCAAGGGCAAGATGTTTACATGTGGATTTTTCTCCAAGCTCTTCTCTCCTGCTAAGAGGAATTACTGTATAGGAGACAGAGAGCTTCTGGCCATAAAACTTGCCTTGGAGGAGTGGTTATATATTGGAGGGGTCCCAGCATCCAGTGATAATCTTCACCAGCCACAAGAACCTTACATATCTGAACACTTGCCAAACCAGATGGGCACTCTTTTTCTCCCGTTTTGATATTGAGCTTCTCTTTTGCCCGGCAGAGAAAAACATCAAGGCGGAAACATCAAGGCGGATTCTCTGTCTCGGTCATTTGACTTCTCCAACCAGTAGGAGGAGCCCCAGTACATTGTAGATCCTGCTCGCTTGATCACAGTGGCTCCTGTCCTTGGAAAAAACATTCCTCCTGTGAAGACATTCATGCCATCTGCCAAGAGAAAACGTATTCTAGCTTGGGGGCACAACCTGGTGTTTCCCTGGGGAAAGTCTATTTCCACCATCAGGGGTACTGTGAAGATTGAGGGGTTAATTTAGACAATGCCCTTAGAGAAGGTAGGACACGTGGCACAGTGGGTTCACACATGCTGGTTTGTGACAGTATCCAGTGCCCCTGTACTCTGATACCCCTAAAAAAATCCAGTGTGACCAATTGTCTTCAGAAGTCATCTAATTAGTTAATTGAATCCACGTGTGTGATTTATTTTCAGTATCTACAGCTATTCTCATTAACTACAGCTGTTCTATGAAGGCCTTTGTTAGTGAACATTGGTGATTAAACAGCATCAAGAAAACCAAAGAACACACCAGACAGGTCAGGGAAGGAAGTCCGTATTAAGTGCAGGGAGCCGGTGGTCGTGTCCCCTCACTATTATAGGGTTTTCAGGTGTCACATAGTATGAGGTACGTGGACATGCAATCGTCTACCATAAAGACCTTTGCATGGGCATAGCAGTCAGGGAGAGCTCTCAGGGTTTTATAGGGCTCACCCATATGCTCCTTAGTTTGGGATCAAGAGAGGTTACAGCTTTTTTTTGTAGCCCTGGGGCAGATCTATGATGACCCGGATCAAGCCAGTCGGATGTTTATTTATAAGTTACAGCTTTCTGCAACACCATCCGTGACAGGCGGTCTGATCTCCGAATGTTAAAGATGAGGAAAAAGAGCATCCACATCAGAGGAGACATTGCTGGATGTAAGAGGTATGTGGCTCTGTATTCTCCTGTATGTTTCATTGAGATATATGTAATTTCAATCCAAATATCTCTTTAATAATGGGGCTGTGGGAGTTGTTGGACTGAAAAATTTCTGCAGCAAGAGCAGCAGAAAGGCTACAATTAGCCCTTCCCTTTATGCCACTGAGGGCCTCTGTAGGCCCACACCACTGTGGCCTATCCCCAGGTCACACTGTGCCTGTTCTGAATTCTAGGGCCTCTCACCAGGACAATGCACACATTTTCACTGTATGCATTGCCGGTGTCGGCAGCCCCAGAACTCATAATAGGCATAAGCCATGGTGTCCACAATACTCTCAAAGCTGGCTCTGCCTCCTCCCTCTTGCAGCGCTGCTTTTGTGTCCCACTGGAAGAGAAGGACAATTCAGGTGACATCTGCTTCATTATCTGTACTCAGAGCATTATCATTGTATTATCTGTGGTGTTACAAGGGGATTGTAAGGTCATAGACCTTACAGGGAAATTTCCTGGTGAACCGATGCCCAGGGCTCACCTGGGCCTTCCTTATGGCCGGCCAGTGTAAGTTTTTGGGGATGTATTTTGTGCAGCTGGCGGCAGTATTTTGTGATGGATTGTGGTATTTGGCTTTGTTAGGGTTGTATAATGTGCCACTATATGATATTGCTGGCCCTGCTTTATATCAGTTTGGACCCAACTACAAAACAGGGCCAGCATTTTTTCCAGGGCCACTTTAAGTTCCCAGTTCTCCCCTGTGTGTTACATAGGATTGCAAGTAGGTAAAAAGGGGCGTGTCCACAGATTAGAGGGGGGCACAATATATGGCTTGCCCCAGGCACTGGCAATCAATGCTATGCCACTGCTGTACAGTGGCTGAATGAACAAATAAAAGGTGTGCTATCCTGTGTCTAATCAGTAAGACATTAGCAATCCACTGAGAACTCTCTTGTGAGTCTTGTCACTTGGGTAATTTCCATTAGGGGTTCTTAATGTGCAATAAAAAACATATTAAAAAGATGATTTTAGAATATCTTTAATACATTCCATATCATTAAAGGTGTTCTCCGGGCTTTTAATATTGATGACCTATCCTCAGGATTAGTCATTAATATCTTCTTGCTGTTGCTGCTACTATGTCTATGGCATGTGTGTTGCATGAAAATCGCAGCATGCTCTATATTGTGCGTTTTTCATAGAAGTGAATGTGGCTACGTGAAAATCGCAAGCATCTGCAAGCAAGTGCGGATGCGGTGCGATTTTCATGCATGGTTGCTAGGTGACGATCAGGATCTTATAACATGGTTATAATGGAAAATAATAGCATTCTTCATACAGAATGCAAAGTAAATTAGGGAATGAGGTTTCTTTTTAAAAAAAATTTAACTCGCCTCATCCACTTGTTTGAGCAGCCCTTCTCGTCTTCATTCTTCTTCTTTGAGGACCTGGGAGGAAAAGGACCTTTGGTGACGTCACTGCGCTCATCACATGGTCAATCACCACGGTGATGGACCATGTGATGAGCACAGTGACATCACCAAAAGGTCCTTTTCTCCCAGGTCCTCAGAAGAAAGAAGACAAGCCGGGCTGCGCAAACAAGTGGATGAGGTGAGTTTAAATTTTTATTACATTTTTTTTTTAACCCCTCCATCCCTAATTTACTTAGCAGTCTGTATTAAGAATGCTATGATGAGGACTTCCGGTTCCGGCACCGCCATGGATAGCAGCACGTAGTGTGAGCTCCCCGCACGCTCTCCCATATTACCTGCTACCCCCCCCCCCCCTTGCAAATTGGGACGAGATCCTAGCTAATCGGACTGTCACACACGCCAGACAGTCCTGTGCATGGGGAGCAGATTAAAACAAAAGACGAACCTCAAAGCTGCCAAACCCGCGAACGGGACACAAAACATGGCGCCCCATACTGAAAAGGCAGAAAGCTCCGTCAATCCTCCAGCTCAACAGACGGAGAATGAGGAACCTGATGAAGGTATGGGGATTGATTATCAGTTAGCTCTGAAAGTCGCTGCATGCATCTTACCGGACCTACAGGAATCATTATCTTCAGCAGTAACGCAAGCCATTCAGCAAATTAAGGCAGACATTGCACAGCATGCGCAACATATAGAATGTCTGGAGACTAAATACACTATGGCAGCGTCTAAAGCTCTAACGATGCAATCTGCCTTAAAAGAGGCAACTCATGAGATTAAATGATTGGCGGACAAAGTAGATGAACTTGAAAATTACTCCAGAAGGAGCATCCTTCGCCTGATAGGTCTCCCAGAGGACATATCCCCGCAAGAGTTAATTCACATTTGCGAGCGCGAACTACCTGAAGCAGTTGGTCTACAAATGATCTGTAAGGTGGAAAGAGCGCATTGCGTAGGACCTGATTTGAAGTTCGCTGATGAAAAATATGGTAGCCAGTGTAAGATCCCTGGCCGGGGTCAGAGACCTAGACAAGTCATCATGAAATTCCTAAACTATGCTGAAAAGGTGGAAATTCTGAAAGCCTACAAAAAAGCGCACTCATCAGTGCAAATACGAGGACATTCAGTTCTCCTATTTAACGATTTCTCCGCTGAAGTTCTTAAGAAACGCAGAGCCTTTTCGGGGATCTGTTCAGAGAGAGTTGTTACATCCCTGATGGTCTAGGTATTGTTATCAGATTTACTCTACAATGTGATGCCTGGGACACATATCGGGCTAGATTTATTGAATCTTTTCATCGGCTTAATATGATTGATGTTGCAGTTTTTTTTTAGTTTTTTTTCACTTTAGAACTAGGGGTTCTTAATGTTAAGCGGAACATCTCATGGGAGGGTAGTAAGAGGAGGAGTCGGTAAGATATTAGGTATGTGTAACACTACTACCATGTCGGGAAGAAGTGAAGTTCAGAAGAGTTATGTAAGAGGGTATGAAGTGAATATCTTCTATGTTTTGCTAAACTCTGTTGAAATGTATATGTTAATTGAGTTGCTATATGGGTGGGGGTGGAGGGGGGGGGGGGGCGAGTTATATGTGCTGGGAATGATCACCATATTACCCTGTCTATCCAAAACCTGTCCTAGGTCCCTGATTAATGATATTCATGAAAACTGGTCATTATGGTTAACAAAATCTCGTGGAATGTTAAGGGTCTCAGATCCCCGCAAAAAAGAATGATGGTATTGCATCACCTAAATAGACTGCGGGCTGACATCGCTCTCCTCCAGGAAACACACTTGGAGGAGAGAGATTTCCCGTGTATGCGTAAACTATGGGTGGAAATTGTAATGGGGTCTCAGTCGGTGGCCCGCAAAGCAGGGGTTCTGATATTACTGCGGAAAGGTTTACCTTATTCAGTACATTCTTGTTTTGCTAATGAATATGGGCGAATCGCTCAAGTTACCCTCATAATCTCGTCATATTTACTGAGTATATACAATGTTTATGGCCCTAATGAAACTCATAGTACCTTCTTCTCCAACTTAATGGGCAGATTATTGTTGGACCCGATACATGACAAAGTGATGGGGGGTGATTTAAATGTAGTGGCTGATTGGGAAGAAGATACGAGATCAGACAGGGTGGGCAATCCACCGACAAAAAGACAGGAGTCGATACTGAATGACATGATGACGTCTGTGGGTCTAATAGATGCTTGGCGCACATTTCATCCAGAAGGGCACGAATTTACTCATTAACCGGCGGCTCACAAGTCATGGCCGCGCCTAGACTATATTTTGGTATCGACCCCTTTAATGGGTAGGTGTTTGTCCATAGAGATAGAAGACATGGTTATTTCTGACCATGCACTCTTAGTGTCAACGTTTAGGGACAGTGTGCCTAGAGGGAAGGACTATATATGGCGCTTTCCTGCGGCCCTATACGAGAATTAGGAGTTCGGTAAACTACTTGGATCTGAACAATAATCCAGATAATGCTCAGCTAACATGGGATGCAGCGCAGGCGGTGTTCGGGGCAAATTGATTTCACATATGGCAGGATTAAAGAAAAACTTAGATTGCGCTAAATGCTCCGATTTCACCCTCAGAGGTGTCAGGGGTAATCTCTACTATGTCACTGAGGAAGGCTCCAGGACCTGACGGGTATTCGGGGGAGTATTTTAAAATTCTTAGCGATAGAATTGCGCCATTATTAACAACGATCTATAATGGGTACTTGGGAGGTAACTTCATACCCTCGGAAACAAATGTTGCCTATATTAAGTTATTACTGAAGCCTGGGAGAGACCCACTATTGGCCTATTCATATAGGCCCATTTCATTCATCAATGTGGACATCAAAATCATCTAAAAAAATAATGGCAATGCAACTGGGTGAGGTGATGCCTAAAATAATCGCCAACCAACAGGTGGACTTCAGAAAAGGATGGGCAGCGGTTGCCAACTTACGTAAGGTTTTGGCCATCCTTGATGAGATCAAACTCCGTCCGGAATCCCATCCATGCCCAGCTATACTGACAGTTGACGCTGAGAAAGCGTTTTGCTAACATGAGCTGGGGATGGATGGGGAAAGTTTTGGATGCTATAGGGCTGAGGGGGCAATTCAGAAATTATTTGAGGACGTTATACACTAACCCGAGGGCCAGGATTAATACACCGGGCTTCCTTTCTCCAGCTTTTAACTTATTAAAAGGGACCAGACAAGGGTGCCCCCTGTCAATTCTATTGTTTAACTTATCTTTAGAACCGCTCTCACGATTTCTAATTTCTACCCATGACATAGAGGGGATAAGTGTTGGGATGAGGGAGATTCGACATGCTTTGTTTTTGCCGATGAACTCCTGGTCTTTTTAGAGAATCCGAGGAGAGATCTACGCACATTATTGCGACAATTGGCCGAGTTTGGTAGCTTCTCGTGTTTCAAAATAAATGCGGATAAAAGTGAACTACTTCTCCTGAAGCAAAGAGCCAGGGAGGTGACATGGATTTCGCAAGACCCTCCTGTTAAAATAGCCACTTCGCATATAAAATACCTGGGCATAATGATAGGTCAGACCTCGGATACTATATATAATCTTAATTACCCACCACTGTTTCAGAAAATCCTAAAGGAAATAGACATCTGGATGCACCTTACATTGTCCCTAATAGGAAGCTGTCATCTAATAAAAATGATTAGCTTCGCAAGGCTCTTGTACCCCTTACAGATGATACCAATATTACTTAAACATACAGACATCAAAACCCTAGAATCTGCGTTTAGCTATTTCGTGTGGAAGGGTAGAAGGCCTCGAATCTCTCTCCAGAAGCTACAATTGGCCAGATCAGAAGGTGAACTAAACTTCCCGAATATTAGGAGATATAACATAGCGAGTAACTTCAGACACTGTATCGATTGGATAACTCAGTCGAGCCATTATTCCAATTTAGAGATAGAATCTCAATTAGTCCAACCATGGTCCTTAGCAGCTCTGTTACACACTAAATATACAAATCTCCCACCTTTTGATAAAAAAGAGCATCTTGTTAAAGGATACAGTGGCAACCTGGAAAGTGGTACGTAAGGAATACGGCCTCTCCTTCTTACTCTTAAAATATATGCCTTTGTGGGATCACCCAGAATTTGAAAAGGGGGGACAGAGCAAACAATTTATTGAATGGAAAGTTAAAGGCATTATATTTGTAGGAGATTTATGGCATGATACAGATAGCTTCTATTAAATGAGGTCTCCTCAAAATACAAGTTGACCCCTAAACACTTTTTAGCATACTTGCAGATTGTGAACTTCCTAAAAGGAAGGTTGGGAGATCTTTCCCGGGAGTTTCCATCAAACCAATGTGATTCCTTGAAACTATAAAACCATAACTATTTATCCTTTGCTGATTTCGCTCTCCGATTACAAAAAAGGAAATCGGAGACCGCAATAGCAAAAACGTTCAAGTCCTGGGAAAAGGAGTTACAAGCTCCCAATCTCCAAGACAGAATCATACGGGGCTGGATAGCGGTAAGGAAAGCGGAACCATGTGAAACCTGGCATGAAACTCAATTTAAGATAATACATAGAGCTATTTATGGCTTTCATGACTCATATGTTCCAACACAACTTAATAGGCTGGCACAGTGCCCAAAATGCAAGATGAGTAATACCAACTTATATTATGGACTATGGTCCTGTACCCAGTCGGTTTCCTTCTGGAATGTTTTTGTTCAATGGTGCAAGGAGGCACTGAAATTTCACTTGCCATTGTCAGTAGTGACAATATTGTTCCATAGTCACACAGATAACCTAAAACTAACCCATACGATTCATTTATGCATTTTGGCAGCCAAGAGATGCCTGTTATGTGACTGGCTGAGACCAAATACGCCCAACATGTCAGAAATTATTGCACAAGTTAAAAATTGCTTAAAGATGGAATTCTTAGCAGCGGAGCAAAAGAAGGAAAGCATGGTTAAAGGGCTTATGAAAAAATGAGGAGGTTTTATATCTTTGATCCTTACGGATGAAGAAATTCGGACATTGATGAATCCGTTTAGGTGCATGGCTTGGTTCTTAACAGAACAAATTAAAGGAACTTTAGGGAAATTAGATCAGAGGGGGATGGTCTAAGGAAGCAGATGATTGGGTTTAAATAGACTGATAATAATAATATTCAAGACGGACAAGACAGGAAGTAAAAGGATGTGTTAGGGTAGGTGATTGTGGGGAAAGGGGTATTTGTTTATGAAATGTGTTAAAGAATCATATAAGGCTACTAGGGTGATTTACAAGCACTGATGTAATTTGTACTGACTGAATGTATTTCACATTGTAATTGCTGTAATGACCTTTTATATATATCGGAAAAACTAATAAAGAAATGTTTATAAAAAAAGAAAAGAATGCTATTATTTTCCCTTATAACCATGTTATAAGAGAAAATAATAAAATTTACACAACACCGATCCTAAACCCGAACTTCTGTGAAGAAGTCCGGGTTCGGGTCTTGGTGCCAAACATGCCGATTTTTCTCACACATGTGCAAAACGCATTAAAACGCTTTGCACTCGCTGGGAAAAAAAATCGGCATTTTCCCACAAAGCACCCGTATCTTTTCCCGCATGTCACCCGCAAGTGCTGTGTTCCCCTTTAAAATGTTTTAACCCTTTAATTTTGCATACATAAATAGCTGTGATTTCAGCCAGAGAAAAATTACATTATATTAAATGGTAGGATTGAGTGGAAGAACCATTAATTACCCGCGGCTTAAGCTTTGTCCTCAGTTCTGTTTTAAATACAAAGGAAAATGTCTCTAGTTATCTTATGGTAAATCCTCGGCGCTGCAAGCCGCAAATAGTGACGTGGGTTTTTGTCACTTAACCAAAGTTCAATCAAAAAAAGAGACTGCGCTGCCAAAGGAATATTACTTCTCTTTTTCTCTCTTCTACAAGACTTCTCTCTTCGGATTTAAAGGGAAAACTGGGTTTTCACCAGGTTCACAAGATGTGAAAAAATCCTCCTCAGATCTACAAGTGCCTGCAGGGTGCAAATAGAAATTCCATATGGTGAAGTACTGCCACTGTGTTTTAAAAACGCTCCTGAAGAAGCGTTGTAGCGAAACCCGGGTCAGGCGTCTGTGCAGGCTGATCTGAATGCTTGTTATGTTTTTAGCTTTGTGAGTATAATAAAGGAATTTTTATAATCGCATACCTTAAGCGCTTCACTATCCTCCGTGTTTCTCTGGTTTATGAGGAAACCAGGATCCATGAGAAGATCAAGGAATACCAAAGAAGGTGTTTGCTGAAGCCTATGGAGATGTGGGGACATAAGTGGTGATAAATACGCACACTGTGAATGGAATCTTGTGAGTATATCTCTTCCTTGCGTTTTTAAAACCCAGTTTTCCCTTTAAATCCGAGGAGAGAAATTTTGTAGAAGAGAGAAAAAGAGAAGTAATATTCCTTTGGCAGCGCAGTCTCTTCTTTTTGATTGAACTCAGTTCTGTTTTGATAGAGTGCAATGCAAACTCTGCATGACCCCGGCAAATATTCACTACAGCCTCTACTGGAGGTACTCAAGATGAAGAGTCTGCAGAGGACCCGTTATCGACAGGCCTTACAGTCTTTATGTTATACAGAAACATCATGTCATATACTACAGTCACATCCAGAGCTGGATTCACATCTTATAACTTGAGAACTACCAGCTCTGTGCCGACTGACGCACCCCCTTATAGTTTTACCAGATCCCCTATGTATTCTGGCGACAGAGCTGTGCCAATTTAGTGTAGGGACCAACTTGAAAGAGGTCACTATTAGGTTGGCACGTAGGCTTATTCATTTTGATCAAAATATATACTAAGAACCTTATGTTTATGCATTTTGCTTAGCAGCCAGAGATCAACCTTTACATGTGTACCAACGATCTGAGAATATGTTCCACATCCGTTAAAATTTGCGCCAGTTTTGTTGATAAAAAAAGTGATATTAAATCAACTTGTTTTGTAAGTGTGTGCTAATGTACGTCTGACAATCTCGCTCCCAGTCCCATTGCCTACTGGTTAATGGAAATTTCTCTGAGGACTTCTATTGAAATCAGTCATCAGCACAGACTCTAGTCATTTATATAGAAACGGTTAAAGGAGTTATCCCATGAGTAATGTAAAAAATGAAAATCAGACATCATATAGTACATGATAATCTTTTTAACAAAGCTAGAACCAGCCCTGTACTTCAGATGAGTTTAGAGCTCTCAACATTCATTGCTTCAATTGCTCTCCTGGATTGTCTTCAGGCTAGATTCTCTTCTGCAGCAGCTCATTCCCTGTAATCGTCACAGCTCCCAACAGAAGATACTGCTGGTGGCAGCTGAAGGATGGAGGATTGCAACATGAAGAGAAGACGTGAACAAAGTTGCGGCACTCACCGAAGTATGAAACTCTTCTTTATTGAAGCTTCCTCAAGGGGTAGCTGGGGGATCCAGGGGCGGACACAAAGTTGCGAGCGGCGACGGCCGTTTCGCGCGCAGGATCGCGCTTCCTCAAGCCACTGAATACGTCATGGCGCATACGTGCGCTTTATGCAGGTGGATAGGGGGACGGCTGACGCTGTCAGCAACTATCTCGCTCCCACGGATATGACAAAACTGCAATACATGCAACCAACAGGTTCAGTTATAATGAAAACATACTACAAAGAGACAGCACCAAAATTGGAAATACATCAGGACAAGGCGAATGTCGGGGGGTATAATGCAGCAGCACAACATATATATTGAAATTCAAATGGTAATGTTTGGATTATCACCTCTAAGTGGTGGTGATGTAAGGGGTCACGAATGTGGACCCCCGCCACCACATATACCCAGTCACATTTATACAATACATTCGCCAATGCAGGGAAGGGGGGAGATATGCATATAGTTACAGCATGTACACAACAAAAAGCACCTCTATATCGAGCGCATGCGACTCACAGGAACACTGACATATCATTCCTATCATTCATTCCCACCGCATGCATTGCTTCCGTCTGCATGATCCACCTTGCCTCCCTCTGAAGGAGCAGACGATGCCGGTCCCCACCCCGAGGGATGGGACGGACATGCTCCACGCCCGCAAAGGAGAGGCAACGTGGATAGGCATCGTGGGCCGTGCGGATGTGCTCAATGAGGCGTGGACTGCCTCTACCTGATCGAATGGAGCCAACGTGTTCGCGAATGCGCTCGAATAGAGGGCGAATTGTTTTTCCTATATAGAAACGCTTACAAGGACAAAAAACTACATATACCACATGGGACGTACGGCAATTAATAAAGTCCCGTACCGTGTGTTGTACCCCACCTATCTGTAGGTATTTGCTGCAGACGTTTAGTGCGCAAAAAGAACAATGGCCACATTTAAAATTGCCCACAGGTTTTCTCAGCCAACTCTCATCCCTAGGTATGGAGAATACACTTCTAACCAATTTATCTTTGAGTGTAGGACATCTTTTAAATGTGACCAAGGGTCTGTTGTTGGTGAAGCTGCTAAGAGTAGAGTCCCCTTTAAGTAAGTCCCAATTGCGATTGATAACCTGTCGAACCATCTCAGCAACTGGGCTATACTGAAAAGAAAAAGCGAAGCGTAAGGGTTTGGCATTGGTGCCTTGTTCCATGAGCAGAACGTTGCGGTCTAGCTGAGCCGCTTTTTGAAGGGCTACTGAGACTTCTCTCAATGGATAGCCCCTATTAATCAGCCTAGCCTTGAGTTCCCCAGCCTGTCGATGGAAACTTTCGTCTGTGTCATTTATCCTGCGCAGTCGGACGAACTGCCCATACGGGACTGCGCGTTTGACAGACGGTGGATGGAAGCTGGTCTGGTGGAGGAGCGAGTTGGTCGCCGTCGGCTTACGATAGCCGCTGGTGTGTACCACCCCATCTTTTACCATGACATGTACGTCTAGGAAATCCAGAACCTCACCACCAAAATTGATGGTGAACTTCAAGTTCATACGGTTACGTGGGTTCAAATGATCAACAAATGCACGACACGACCCCTCGCTCCCCGACCAGACCAGGAAAATATCGTCCACATATCTTAAGAATAGGTGGATATGGCGCACGTAGGGGTTATCCATTGAGTAAAATGTAGGTCTCCTCAAATACCGCCAGGTACAGGTTGGCAAATGTGCACGAGACAGGCGTGCCCATAGCTGTACCTCAAATTGAAAGACATTATTGCTTAGAACAAAGTCTAGTGCCTCATGGACAAAGTCACCAAATACCGTACTCTTGTTGCTTCTGCTTAAGACGGTGCTGATAGCCTGAAGTCCTAGATCATGGGGGATCCGGGTATATAGGCTTTCGACATCCAAGGATACGAGACTGAATTCCTCCTACCACTCAAGGCCTCGGAGTGCCCGGAGAAAATCTCCCGTATCCTTGAGGTATGTCGAGGTGCCTCTTAGTAAAGGTCTAAGAAGCCAGTCGATATAGCCAGACAGGGGCTTCAGCACCGAACCAATTCCCGCAACGATGGGGCGACCCGGAGGTCGGGTTAAGGATTTATGGATCTTTGGTACGAAGTACCAAGTTGGGATTTTAGGAAAGGCCGGAATGAGTTTATCCCTCATAGTTTTAGGTAGGAACCCATTATATACATGTTGGTTAATAAATCGGCAAAGCTTGGAAGATATATCGGGTATAGGGTTTCCCCTTAGGAGATAGTACGGTGTATTCTAAGTTAAGGGGAAACCTTATACCCGATATATCTTCCAAGCTTTGCCGATTTATTAACCAACATGTATATAATGGGTTCCTGTGAGTCGCATGCGCTCGATATAGAGGTGCTTTTTGTTGTGTACATGCTGTAACTATATGCATATCTCCCCCCTTCCCTGCATTGGCGAATGTATTGTATAAATGTGACTGGGTGTATGTGGTGGCGGAGGTCCACATTCGTGACTCCTTATATCACCACCACTTAGAGGTGATAATCCAAACATTACCATTTGAATTTCAATATATATGTTGTGCTGCTGCATTATACCCCCCGACATTCGCCTTGTCCTGATGTATTTCCAATTTTGGTGCTGTCTCTTTATAGTATGTTTTCATTATAAGTGAACCTGTTGGTTGCATGTATTTTAGTTTTGTCATATCGGTGGGAGCGAGATAGTTGCTGACGGCGTCGGTCGTCCCCCTATCCACCTGCATAAAGCGCACGTATGCGCGATGACGTATTCAGTGGCCTGAGGAAGCGCGATCCTGCGTGCGAAACGGCCGTCGCCCCTCGCAACTTTGTGTCCGCCCCTGGATCCTCCAGCTACCCCTTGAGGAAGCTTCACTAAAGAAGAGTTTCATACTTCGGTGAGTGCCGCAACTTTGTTCACGTCTTCTCTTCATGTTGCAATTTACTGTCTGCAGTATCTCTTTGCTGAGCACCACGCTAAGAAGTACGCTGTACCGCATCACGGTCTGGTCTATGACCTCGGCAATACCAGTGCAAGCAGTGCCGCCCGACTACCTTTCTTTCTCCTCTTGCTATAGCAGCTGAAGGATGGAACTGAGCATGTTTGTCCACCTCTGCAATGTTACTGAGGTGGACAGAGAAATAAGGAAAGAAAAAAAAAACAGCAGGTGGCGCTACACAGACAGAATTTATTCAATAACTCAGTGGATATACAAAATATTTAATTACAACTGATTAAAAAAGTATTCAGATCCAGATGCTGTCTTTAAAAATGTAGAATAATTTTAGTCGGATATCCCCTTTGAAGCTCAGCGCTTTTAAACAGGAAGTAAAACCCTAATGTCTGCTTAAGAACCGAAAACAACTGACAGAAATAAGGAACTTTGCATGTGTTAAATGAATCCAACCACTAAGTCATGGAGAGAAAACAAGAGCTGTTTAACCCTTTTCCTACCTGAAGTCTGTGCAATATGTCATTACCTATGTATAAAGCTGTTTGAAATTGACATGGTCAAGAGATAATAGTACAATACTACTGATCAAGAGATAATAGTAAAATACTACGGATATACTTCAGCCACATCTAGAGCTGTACTTGCAATCATGTTGTCAAAATAAGCTGGGAGTTGAGATTGTAAGCACCGGCTAAATATCATTTATATAAAGTAAAGAGTAATTTCATAATATATTGTATCTTTCTAATGGTTGTAGGTTATTTTTCTGTAGCCTGCAGCCACCACTAAGAGCTTGAGAGCTCACTGTATATATATTGTGGTGATTCGCTCTCTTGTAGTTGGGATAAGCGGGTGCAGTACAGAGGCAGAGTAAGAGTTTGTAATTCAAATGTCCGTGTTTATTCACACATAAGGTCAAACAAAAACACTCTTTGCAAGGTTGGTGTTTGTTCACACCGAGTAGAAAGTATGTGCATTAAAAAAAAGGTCACCTTCTCAGCGGTTCTGCCACCAGCAGTCCAAATGCAGGCTTTAGGTGGCCTGCACTCCCAACACACAGGTCTCAGCTTTCCAGCCCAGCACAGAGCTCAGTTCCCACACCAGCGATTGCCAGAGCTCTTCTGTCACAGAGAGGTAATCACTTCGAGCTGAAACTGCCGTCTGTTTTTTTTTTAGGCTAGTCAAGACCTGGTCTGGAACGTGGGGAGTAGTCACCCACCCAGCACTTTGCCTACTTCCAGTAAGAGTCGTCCCGGATCAGCTATACAGCCATACTAAATTAGTAAAGTGTCAATCAGCATTAGCTGCCGCTGACACCTGAAATACCGGCTCTTACTTCACCGAGGCCAGGAACCTCGGGGACGCATACCTTCCATCAACGATGGACCCTTGCACCTTCCTACAATATATATATTTATCAATAAGCTTTATCTACTGGCGGCTGCGGCAGACAGAATGTTACAATGTATCTCCATGCCTGCAGGGAATTTGTATACTTATGTGTGTATAAAAAAACACAGCTTCATGATATAATGATATATTATGGAATTAATCAGTGCAGAATTATGGACGAAAAAAGATCTTGTGTTAAAACATAACATCACGTGATATTTACCAGTTCATTGTGTGGGGATCCGCTCTGGTAGGCAGTGGTAGCGAGTGCAGTATAGAGGCAACACAAACCGGTCTTGGTGTAAAACACAATGCTTTGTTTATTCACACTGTGCATAGAAGGTAAAGGCGGTGCAGTTCATAGGGAGGGTGGTCACACACAACAGCAAAATAATAGCTCAAAACACAGCAAGTCCCTGAATGGGCCCCAAACCTGCTGCAGGCTACTTGAGGCCTGTTTCCATCACATAAAGCAAAATCTATTTAAAGCCAGGAGTAATGTCACCTTTTTCTCCTTGGTTAAGTAAGTCCCTGGGTCCGGCTTCTAGCCACGGAACACGGATCCCTCCTGGCTTCAGCTGTGGATTTCCGCACAGTCCTTTACAGGCCTCAGCACACAGCCCAGCTCACCTCCCCCTCTCACAGCCAGAGAACAAAAACCTCCACATTGCACACCACACCCTTGTTGCTGGTCGGGTTTTAACCCTTCCCTCCAAAACCTGGCCTGGACCGTGGGGAGACAGGCACCCACCCGCATCTCTGCCTGCTCCCAGTAAGAGCCGGCTCGGATCCGCTGTATTAACAGCATAACCGCTCTTACTCCACCGGGGCCAGGCCTGCCCTGTGTTCGACACTGAACTTGACATTCTGGAGGGACAAGAACCATCTGGTGACCCGGGCACTCCCCTCCTTGGCCTGGCTCATCCACTGGAGAGAGAAATGATCGGTCACCAGAAAGAACCTTCTCCCTAACAGATAGTACCAAAGGGACTCGAGGGCCCACTTAATGGCCAGGCATTCTCTCTCTACCACGCTGTATCTGGTTTCCGCTGGGGTGAGTTTGCAACTCAGGAAGACAATGGGGTGTTCCTCCCCACTGATTTCCTGAGAGAGAACTGCCCCTAGCCCTACTCAAGAGGCGCCCGTCTGAACGACAAATTCCCGTGTGAAGTCGGGTGTCATCAAAACCGGGGACCCACACAGAGCCGACTTCAAACGGGAGAATGCCTCTTCCACCTGCTCATCCCAGCGGACCATCACCGCTACTGTGGCAAAGTTGGGGATAAAGCGCATGTAATATCCTATCATCCCTAGGAACGAACGTACTTGCTTGGTGGTAAGAAGTCTGGGCAAGCTCTTGATCGCCTCAACCTTGTCTACCTGGGGTTTGACAACTCCCCGCCCAATCATGTATACCAGGTACCGGACTTCCTCGAACCCGATTGAACACTTTTTTGGGTTGGCCGTCAATCCGGCTTTTCTAAGTGAATCGACTACAGCCTGTACCTTGGGCAGGTGACTCTCCCAGTCCTGGCTAAACACTATGATGTCGTCCAGATATGCCGAAGCATATGGACGATGAGGCCGTAGGATGACGTCCATCAATCGCTGGAAGGTGGCTGGAGCGTCATGTATGCCAAAGGGCAAAACTTGGTACTGAAATAACCCCTCGGGGGTGACAAAGGCCATCTTCTCCTTTGCCGCCTCTGTGAGAGGCACCTGCCAATAGCCTTTTGTGAGGTTGAGGGCAGAGAAATAGCGAGCTTTTTCTACCCGTTCTATGAGCTCGTCTACCCGGGGCATGGGGTAGGCATCAAATTTCGACACTTCGTTGAGCTTTCTAAAGTCATTGCAGAAGCGCAGAGTACCGCCAGGTTTTGGGATAAGGACTATGGGGCTGGCTCCTGGACTCCTCAATGACCCCTAACCTCAACATGGACCTTACTTCTTTTGAAATGGCCTGTCGCCGGGCCTCCGGTACACGATACGGCTTTAACCGTATCCTGACGTGGGGCTCGGTGACGATTTCATGTCGGACTACCTGAGCTTGTTTGGCGCGGTGCCCTCCGGGACCTCAGGTGGGGCCGGGATCTTCCCCGCAGACGAGACAGAGCTTGGGCCGTCCCCAATGAGACACTCCCTATCTCCCCACGATTTCAGTAATTTTACATGATATACCTGGTCTGGCTTCCGCCGACCTGGCTGGGATATCCTGTAATTCACTGACCCTACCTTCTCTTTCGTTAGTCCAGCAGAAGTACCCTGTTTATTCATTAAGTAACTAAATTTAATAGGTAATTTCAGAATTTACATATACACAGACCAAACAGTTCTATGCAAATGATCCATGTAGAGGCCAAAATATGAATACCTAAGATACAGGTATACACGGCGGGAGGCCGGGGAAGGTTATCCCTAGCACTGATTCCCTAATCTGGTCCTCTGCCCAGGGACGTCTCCTGATGGTGGGGGCGCCCTGTCCCCGTACCTACACTCCAACTCCTAACTATCCCTGGTGAGGTGAGTGGTGGAGTGGGACGATATAAGTGGTGTCTAACATGGAAAACAAGCACAGATAGAAAGGATTAGTTGCAAAGGTGTCCACTGTATACTGCCCTCGTGGCATAACCAGGAGGTACAGGGCACACCTAGAAGATAAAATATACAAACAAAATGCACAATTAGGTATAGGTATATTAAGATAAGTATAGATAACCTACAAACCCCGACGCGTTTCACCCATACGGAGGGTTCATCAGGGGGTTACGTGTAGTAGGTATGCAAAGATAACGGGACCATTGCCAATGGTTATGGCCGCCCCAGTTCAGTGATGCGTGTGTGCATATATAACAGGAATAAACAATCCTTTATGACACTGCAGACCCACAGTAATGAAACAATTGCCTAAATGGCAGTTTACATACGTTTTTGGCAGCGTGGTGAGTGAACTCGACTACCAACATGCACACTGAGGTAGGCAATAAGATATTGCAAACTAGGTCGTTCCTGAGGAGGCTCATAGATAAGAGCATATATAACTGGCTGAAGTGCAGCACGAAAGGTATACGTGCCCCAGTTTTTAGTCACCCAGGATGCCGGGCTAACCACCCAGAGGATACATGGTGTGGTCAGTGGTGTGGAATGATGGGTCTGAGACCCATCATTCCACACCACTGACCACACCATGTATCCTCTGGGTGGTTAGCCCGGCATCCTGGGTGACTAAAAACTGGGGCACGTATACCTTTCGTGCTGCACTTCAGCCAGTTATATATGCTCTTATCTATGAGCCTCCTCAGGAACGACCTAGTTTGCAATATCTTATTGCCTACCTCAGTGTGCATGTTGGTAGTCGAGTTCACTCACCACGCTGCCAAAAACGTATGTAAACTGCCATTTAGGCAATTGTTTCATTACTGTGGGTCTGCAGTGTCATAAAGGATTGTTTATTCCTGTTATATATGCACACACGCATCACTGAACTGGGGCGGCCATAACCATTGGCAATGGTCCCGTTATCTTTGCATACCTACTACACGTAACCCCCTGATGAACCCTCCGTATGGGTGAAACGCGTCGGGGTTTGTAGGTTATCTATACTTATCTTAATATACCTATACCTAATTGTGCATTTTGTTTGTATATTTTATCTTCTAGGTGTGCCCTGTACCTCCTGGTTATGCCACGAGGGCAGTATACAGTGGACACCTTTGCAACTAATCCTTTCTATCTGTGCTTGTTTTCCATGTTAGACACCACTTATATCGTCCCACTCCACCACTCACCTCACCAGGGATAGTTAGGAGTTGGAGTGTAGGTACGGGGACAGGGCGCCCCCACCATCAGGAGACGTCCCTGGGCAGAGGACCAGATTAGGGAATCAGTGCTAGGGATAACCTTCCCCGGCCTCCCGCCGTGTATACCTGTATCTTAGGTATTCATATTTTGGCCTCTACATGGATCATTTGCATAGAACTGTTTGGTCTGTGTATATGTAAATTCTGAAATTACCTATTAAATTTAGTTACTTAATGAATAAACAGGGTACTTCTGCTGGACTAACTATTGATACACATTAATACCCCGTCTTAGTATAAGCTCGCTATCTGCATTGCTGGACTTTTACTACCTTCTCTTTCACCTCGTAGGGACCGTGTCAAAAACTTACTGTCAATGGTGGGGACTAGCACCAGTACCCGGTCACCCGGGTTAAATGTCTGGACCTGAGCACTCCGGTTGTATACCTGGCTCTGTGCCAGTTGGGCGGCCTCCATGTGTTCCCGGACAATTGGTAGGACTGTCTCTATACGGTCCTGCATCTTTTCTATATGCTCTATAATACTCTTGTGTGGGGTGGGTTGTTGCTCCCATGCCTATTTAGCGATGTCCAGCAACCCTCTTGGACGTCGACCGTATAATAGCTCGAAGGGCGAAAATCTCGTAGATGCCTGGGGCACTTCTCGCACTGCGAACAATACGTACGGCAGCAACAGGTCCCAATCCTTTCCGTCTTTGGCTACGGTTCTTTTGAACTTATTTTTTAAGGTTTTTGTTAAAGCGGTCCACCAGTCTGTCGGTTTGAGGATGGTATACGGACGTGTGTGACCGTTTAACCCCTAAAAGCTTGCAGAGCTCCCTCGTCAGCTTAGACATGAAGGGGGTCCCCTGGTCAGTCAGAATCTCTTTCAGAATCCCCACCCTTGCGAACATACCCATGAGTTCTTTAGCTATGAACTTAGCCAAAGTATGACGTAGTGGGATCGCTTCAGAATATCTGGTGGCATAGTCTAGGACCACCAAGATATGCTGGTGCCTTCTGGCCGACTTGTTTATGGGGCCTACCAGATCCATACCTATTCTTTTCGAAGGGGAGCTCAATAATGAGCATGGGTACTAGGGGACTGCGATAATGGGGCTGGGGGCTCGTCATCTGACACTGGACAGGACTGGCAAAACCTTTTGACCTCCTCATAAACCCCGGGGCAATAGAACCTTTGCAGAATCCGCTCTTGTTTTTTTTTACGCCCAAATGTCCTCCTAGCACGTGGGAGTGGGCCAAGTCCAGTACCATATGACGGTATGGGTACCATCTGCTCCACTACCTCCTGCTGCACCTTGTCCACCCTGTACAGCAGGTCCTGGTTAAATGCCAGATGGGGAAACACCAAGTCGGCCCCGGGGTGCTGAGCCACCCCATTTACCACTGTCACCCCTTCCCTTGCCCGCAATAATGTCGGATCCTGGAGCTGGGCGGTCCCGAACGTGTCACGGGATACCTCCAGGTCCGGGATGGACGGGGTTTCCACGGATTCGCCTGCCAACACCTCTAGGGGAAACCTATCGGGATGACACTCTACAGGTGATGTGGTGACCCCTACGGCTGGTATCCCCACATCGGAATCTTCGGGCACTGGGCCCGATCGCCGTCCGTCCCTAAGGAAAGGCATATCGCTCTTCCATAAAGTCCAGAACAAAGGATTTGCTTCTCTGGGAGTGTCTCAGACACTAACAACTCATGCACAAGGTTCACCAGGCTCCCACAGTCCAGCAAAGCATTAATCGGATGCCCATCGACCAAGAGTTGGCACAGGGGCGGCATATTGGCGACTGGAGATCCGCGGTATATACAGGCCGGGCAAAGAAAGAGGACCGGCGAGCAAACCCGCAGTCCATGGGTTCAGGTGTTTGAGGACAGTTCGCTGCCCTATGTCCCAGGCCGTGGCAGTGCCAACATTGAATCCCCGTGGTCCCTCCCCGGAGCAGGACTAGCCTTCTCCCCCCCCTTTGTGGTTGGATCCCTTTTTCCGGATCCCTAGCCTGAGAGGGAGCCTGACGGGTTTCCCGTGCCTGCGTTGAGTCCCACACCAAGTCCTGGGTCGCCACATACCTCTCAACTAGGCTTACTAACTGATACAGGTTGCTGGGGTCTCCCTGGCCAACCCAGCGCTGTACGGCCCTTGGCAGTGTCCGCACGAAACGGTCCACGACCACTCGCTCGACCATTTGGGAGGGGCTCAAAGTTTCCAGCTGGAGTCACTTCCTCACCAGATGTACCAGGTCATATGCCTGAGACCGGATGTCTGGATGTCTGGACTCAGAAAAGGCCCACCAATAAACTCTCTGCACCCGCACATAGGTAGTAACCCCCAAGCGCGCCATCACCTCAGCTTTCAGCTTCCCATAGTCCTGGGCATCCTCCCTGCTGAGGTCGAAGTACGCTTTTTGAGCGTCTCCGACTAGGAATGGCGCCACCATTTCAGCCCACTGTCCAAACGGTAAGTTCTCCTGTTCCGCGGTCCTCTCGAACGCCTCTACTTCGTCCTCCGGAGCCATTTTCCTTAATGATGAACTGACTTTATCCCTGGGAGCCGACGGCGATGGAATCACTGCCGGTGGGGTCTCTCGCTGGGACCCACGCAGAGCCTCTTGCATAAGCGCCATTTTTTGTACCAGAAAACTGTTTGTTTGTTGCTGTTGTGCATTGCTCTGTACCAACTGCTTAACCAGCTCCTCCATTTTGTCCGGGATGACCAAGCTTGCTGGTTTAATGTATGACATGCAGCCGTGCACCAACCGCATAAATATTCTTGGCCAGCCTCACTGCAGTATGCCCGCTGCAAGCCACCAATTGTGGGGATCCGCCCTAGTAGACAGTGGTAGCGAGTGCAGTATAGAGGCAACACAGACCGATCTTGGTGTAAAACACAATGCTTTGTGCATACAAGTGAAAGGCGGTGCAGTTCATAGGGAGGGTGTTTACACACAACAGCAAAATAATAGCTCAATCACAGCAAGTCCCTGAATGGGCCCCAAACCTGCTTCAGGCTACTTGAGGCCTGTTTCCGTCACATAAAGCAAAATCTATTTAAAGCCAGGAGTAATGTCACCTTTTTCTCCTTGGTTAAGTAAGTCCCTGGGTCCGGCTTCTAGCCACGGAACACGGGTCCCTCCTGGCTTCAGCTGCAGGTTCCCGCACAGTCCTTTACAGGCCTCAGCACACAGCCCAGCTCACCTCCACATTGCACACCACACCCTTGTTGCTGGTCAGGTTTTAACCTTTTCATGCAAAACCTGGCCTGGACTGTGGGAAGACAGGCACCCACCCACATCTCTGCATGCTCCCAGTAAGAGCCGGCCCGGATCCGTTGTGTTAACAGCATAACCGCTGCAAAATGCACTTTTCTGGCTCTTACTCCACCAGGGCCAGGACCCCCGGTGGCACGTACCTCCAATCTACCACCACCCCAGGTACTCTCCTACAATTGTCATCAGCTCTGTTAATGCCAGTGTTGTTAATGTCAGGTCTTTATTTGACAGTATTGTAAGGTGTATTTACCAGATCACATTTCACCTATACATAGAACTTGGCCACCCGAGAAGTGGCACTGTGCAAGGCCAATATATACAGAATGAGAGCAGATACTGGGAATTACACCCAGTATAGAGTAAATGAGACGTCGTACTGTGCAGTATCCGTATATACAGAATAAGAGCAGATACTGAGAATTACACCCAGTATACAGGACAAGAGAAGTGATACTGTGCAGTGTCCATATATACAGAATAAAAGCAGATACTGAGAATTGCACCCAGTATACAGGACAGGAGAAGTGGTACTGTGCAGTGTCCATATATACAGAATAAGAGCAGATACTAAGATTTATGCCCAGTATACAGGACAAGAGAAGTGGTACTGTGCAGTGTCCATGTATACAGAATAAGAGCAGATACTGAGAATTGCACCCAGTATACAGGACAAGAGAAGTGGTATTGTGCAGTGTCCATATATACAGAGTAAGAGCAGATACTAAGATTTATGCCCAGTATACAGGACAAGAGAAGTGGTACTGTGCAGTGTCCATGTATACAGAATAATTGCAGATATTGAGAATTACACCCAGTATACAGGACAAGAGAAGTGGTACTGTGCAGTGTCCATATATACCGAATGAGAGCAGATACTAAGAATTACTTCCTGTGTACAGGACAAGAGAAGTGGTACTGTGCAGTGTCCATATATATACACAATATGAGCAGCTACTGAGAATTACAACCAACCTACAGAACAAGATAAGTGGTACTGTGCAGTGTCCATATATAGAAACATAGAATGTGTTGGCAGATAAGAACCATTTGGCCCATCTAGTCTGCCCAATATACTGAATACTATGAATAGCCCTTGGACGTATCTTATATGAAGGATGGCCTTATGCCTATCCCATGCATGCTTAAACTCCTTCACTGTATTTGCAGCTACCACTTCTGCAGGAAGGCTATTCCATGCATCTACTACTCTCTCTGTAAAGTAATACTTCCTGATATTACTTTTAAACCTTTGCCCTTCTTATACAGAATAAGAGCAGCTACTGAGAATTACACTCACTATACAGGACAGCAGAAGTGGTACTGTGCAGTGTTCATATATATACAGAATAAGAGCAGATACTGAGAATTACACCCAGTATACAGGACAAGAGAAGTGGTACTGTGCAGTGTTCATATATACAGAATAAGAGCAGATACAGAGAATTACACCCACTATAAAGGGCATGAGAAATGGTACTGTGCAGTGCCCATATATACAGAGTAAGAGAAAATACTGAGAATTACATCCAGTATATAGGACCAGAGAGGTGGTACTGTGCAGTGTCCTTATATACAGAATAAGACCAGATACTGAGAATTACACCCAGTATACAGGACAAGAGAAGTGGTACTGTGCAGTGTCCATATATACAGAATAAGAGCAGATACTGAGAATTACACCCAGTATACAGGACAGGAGAAGTGGTACTGTGCAGTGTCCTTATATACAAAATAAGAGCAGATACAGAGAATTACACCCAGTATACAGGACAGGAGAAGTGGTACTGTGCAGTGTCCATATATACAGAATAAGTGCAGATACTGAGAATTACACCCAGTATACAGGACAAGAGAAGTGGTACTGTGCAGTGTCCATATATACAGAATAAGAGCAGATACTGAGAATTACACCCAGTATACAGGACAGGAGAAGTGGTACTGTGCAGTGTCCATATATACAGAATAATAGCAGATACTGAGAATTACATCCAGTATACAGGACAAGAGAAGTGGTACTGTGCAGTGTCCATATGTACAGAATAAGAGCAGATACTGAGAATTACACCCAGTATACAGGACAGGAGAAGTGGTACTGTGCAGTGTCCATATACACAGAATAAGAGCAGGTACTGATAACTACACCCAGTATACAGGACAGGAGAAGTGGTACTGTGCAGTGTCCTTATATACAGAATAAGAGCAGATACAGAGAATTACACCCAGTATACAGGACAGGAGAAGTGGTACTGTGCAGTGTCTATATATACAGAATAAGAGCAGGTACTGAAAATTACACCCAGTATACAGGACAAGAGAAGTGGTACTGTGCAGTGTCCATATATACAGAATAAGAGCAGATACTGAGAATTACACCCAGTATACAGGACAAGAGAAGTGGTGGGAGGAGTTGCTGTTCCTTCCTGTTCCTGTTTCCTGTTTCCTGTTGTTTGTGGGTGTGTGAGGTCCGGGAGGCTTACCAGCGCTTTGTTTGCCGGGGGAATTGCTACCCTTTCCCCAGGGGGTGGCAGTTTCTCCCAGTATGGATCCCCGGGCCTCCGGCTGCCGGCGTTCATCACCACGTGTCGGCAGCCGCGGCGGAGATGCGCGAGTGGAGAGGAGGGCCTCCAGGACTGGAGACCTGGGCTTGGATACGTCGGCGCTACTGAAGGTGGACGACGATGCAGATATGAAGACTCCGCAGCAAGCGGCCGCAAGGTCGCAGGCTATGGAGGGCAGCCCCGCAAGTGCCGTGGGCAGGAGGGGCCCTGCTGCTGGGAGCGGCTGTGATCCCTGCAGTGAGCCCAAAGGAGTACCAGGTGGGGTCCGGAGGGGTCCCAGGAGAGCAGCCAGCTTGGGATCCTCTCTGGACAATTTGAGTCAGCACACGAGAAAGCAGGATGCTGTGGAAAGGCCCGCTGCTGCACAAGCAGCGGGTGAACACATGAAAGGTACTGTGGCTGGACAAGCTGCCGGCCGGACTGTGGGACGGGATACAAGGAAGGCCGTGGAGAAGGTGACGAGGCCAGAGGCTGAGGTAGGTGATTCAGCATGTGGTGTGTCTGTGTCGGTGCCTCAGCCCGGCAACAAAGTTACTGTAAAGAAGCCTGGTGTCGGGGGTTCTTCCTGCCCAGCGGTTGAGAGACTGCACAATTGGGGTACTTTGGGCCCTAAGGAGTCTTCAAAAACCTTTTCCTCCCGGGTAGCATATTTTTTGAACATGTATGAGGAGGTCAAGAGGGAATTAAAAAGACTAAATGTGGAATGTAAAAATGTACAAACGCAAGTTAAAATGGCGCCTAAAACAAAGAAGGCAATCCTCTCCTCCAGACTGGTGAAGTTGGAGGAGATAATCGCGGTTTTGGAGGAAAATGGCGGCCCTTTCATGGAGAAATTCAGGCATGACTGCAGATTTGAGGGCATGTCTGGACTGTCCGGTACGCCTGGCCCCAGTCTGTCAGGGCAGCAGGCTGGGAGCCAGGGGAAGGTGGTACCTGGAACACAGGATTCGGAGGCGGACTCTCTGCCTTGTGGCCAGGGGGACCCCTCAGACCTGATTGCGGCCGCCTCCGGGGATGAAAGCGGGTCTGGGGGAAGGCTAATGCTAGAAGTCAGGCAGCTGGAGTCCCCGGTGGGCAGACTGTATTTTGGGGATGAGGAGGTCCCTGAGGATGAGATGGTGAAAATCCCAAAGGAGAAAAATAAAACTGTAAAGGAAGAAGTGCTTCGATTTGTGCCTTTTGAATCCGCTGCTGTGCCCAGCCCGGTTCCTGTAGTGGAATCGGGTCAAACAGTGCGGGAGATTAATTCTAAGATGGTGACGGGAGGTGCCCCCCCTTCCTGTAGTGGTAGGGTGGTCACAAGCAGCGCAGGGGGTAAAACCCCAAACAGTGTGGCGAACAAGAATGTAATGATTGTGGACAAGGTTCAAGGTGGTGGTGCTGAGAAAGAGGAGAAGAAAGCATTAGAAACTGATAAAACTGTTGATATTGTAAAAAGACCATTAAAATCAGTGGAAGGTGTAAAGACTTTGGAACCTATGGAGAACACTATGGTCGATTATCCCAGGACTGTTCGGGCCGTGGGGGGTGCGGGAAGTGGGGAGTCCCCTGCGGGTTTTGCGGGGGGCTCCTCAGGGCCCGCCCCCAGTGATTCTCCGGTCTCTTTAGGGAACCCGACCAGTCCAGGGGGAGTGAAAGGTGATGCAAAAACAAATATGGACGCAAATGTGGTTGTGAATGGGATTGTGGGTAATGATGTGCAGGTGGCTGTGGGGGTGAATGAGTACGTGAATGAGGTTATAAATGAGGATACAAATGAACTGGTGAATGGGATTGTGGATGAGGGAGAAATTGAGATGGTGGATGAGGAAGCTTTGATTGAGGAGTATATTGCGGATACAGAAGTGGATGAACAGGAGGAAGTTATGCGGAAGGAAGCAATGAGGAAGGATGTGAGAGAGAGGATGGCAAAAACAAAGACGTATGCAGGTGTTGTTTCGGGTGACTCTTTGCCCAAGGTTTCGGGCGGGGGTGATTTGCAACGGCGCCTCCTGGAGGCCCTAAAAAAAGGACCGGGGACTTCCATACAGGTAGAGGGAGGGTCGGTTGACCTGGCCTTTTGGACAGAAAGGCATGGTTTTAGGGCCTTCCGAGAACAAAGGAGGGGTGAGATCATATGGACTCACCCCACACCGGGGAGGGACCGTAGGAATGTGGCCCGTCTCTATTGGAGGAGTAAGGAAGCAGCAGTTCCTTCTAGGAAGACTGTTGTGGAACTTCTCCTGGGGGCGGGGTTTGTCGCAAATGACATCTTTGCGCTCATACATCCCTACGGCACCGCTATGTTCGACGTCAGCTTTGTTAGGCCGGAGGGTTTGGAGCTCTTCTGGTCTAAATATGAGCTGACGAAGAACACCCCGGAGTGGCAGGGTTTTGCCGTCGAGGCCATCACCCGCCAATCGACTGTGAAGACAGTGACCGTTTTGACCTGTAATGAATCATTGTCTAGTGTTGACATCATGACATGGCTTAGTCGATATGGTAGGGTGGGGCAGTTCTCCGCCAAGGTGCTCGATGAGCATGGCATCTGGTCAGGTGCCTGGACCTTCAGCGTGGAGCTGTTTGATCGGGGCAATTCTGTTGCTCATATTCCCTCCTCTGCCTTCATAGGAAGGGATAGGATTATGGTGTTCTATAGGGGCCAGCCAAAGGTCTGTCACAAGTGCGGCAGTCCCACCCACTTCAGCGCACAATGCGATGTTCGCATGTGTGCGAAGTGTGGGGACACTGGTCATCTTGCCGCATCTTGTAGGCGGATCCGGTGCAACCTCTGTGGGGACCTAGGTCACCCGTTTAGTCGCTGTCCGCTTGCCTTCGCCAACAGGGTTCAGGGCCGGGCTCAAGATCAGGCAGGCACTAGCCGCGAGGCTGGGTCTGTGGTTGGGGAGGAGCCTGCTGCCGGGACTGAATCAGTTGGTGAGAGGACAAGCGCTGGAACTACTAGCGCTGGAAGAAGCAGGCAGGATCCGAAGAAGCAAAGGCCGTCCAGGATCAGGCGGCTAGAACAACGCCGCAAGGATAGGGAACAGGTGGCAGCTGACCCTTCAGCTGGTCTTTCGGCTGGTCTGGCTGAGGATCCCGGTTGTAGTGACCCGGGGTACAGCGACGATGGGGAACCAGAGGCCCAACCTGTGGAGGCTAACCCATCCGCCAACCCTGTCTCCTCGTACGGCGAAAGCTTGGACGAGGGTGGCAGAGCGTGGTTGGAGGGTAGGAGGAACAAGCGGAGTAAGAAGAAGAAGAAAGGAGAGGGTCGTAAGCCCTCTCTGGAGTGGGACCCATCTGTCCCACTCATCCTTGACCAGAGGCCTAAGGAAGGATCAACTGGGTCCCCTCTGGTGGAAGTCTCTAATCGGTACCAGGCCCTTGACGAGGATCCCCCAACTGCTTCAGCTGGGGGGGAGGAGGGTGTGGTGCCAGAAGGCGTGGGGGCCTCCTCGCAGGCCGCCGGGCCCTGTCCTTCAGGGGGTAAATTACCTTCTGGAGGGGGGGCCAAGCCTGGAACCTTGGGCAAAAAGGATGGTATGGATGTCTCTGTATGTTTGAAAAGACAGAAGGAGTGTGATGGTTCAGATGAAAATGCTGATGGTGGTGGGGTGGGGAAAAAGAAGGCTATCTAACTCGATCATCAATGATGGCGGAACTCACCCCGTTGACACTGGCAAGCATTAACGTTGCCAGTATTAAGTCAGACGCAGCTCGTTTTCTGGCCTTTGATTTTTTCAGCCGTATTGAAGCTGATATTTTGTTTTTGCAAGAGACCTGGTTAACAAGTACAACTCTGCTGGCAAAAGCCAAGCGAGAATGGCGGCTAGGTCCGTCTTTCTGGTCTCTTGCGGCCGAGCCACGTAGCGGGGTGGCGGTACTTTTTAAGACCGCCGAAAGAGTGGAATGCAGGAGGATAATAGAGTTAGAAATGGGGAGGTGCCTGATTTTAGATGTCCTCATGGGGAGACAAGAATTGAGACTAATAAACATCTACGGCCCACAGAGTAAGTGGGACCGCAAGTGTCTCCTCATGAGGATTAAGCCTTTTCTTTTTACCAGCCGGCAAGTGATCTTTGGAGGGGACTTCAACAATGTGACGAGGGCCTGTGATAGGGGAGGCTCCAAAGGTGGGCTGGATGCTGATAGCGTTGTGTTGTCTAGGATAGTTGAAGATACTCGTCTGGTGGACGCCCATTTGCGGCATAAGCCAGACCACGTGGATTTCACCTTTCATCAGGGAAATCGTAGGTCTAGAATAGATAGGTTTTATTTAAAGGAGGAGGCCGTTTTCTCGGCTTTAGAAGCCGTGGAAGTGGAATTCTCCGACCACTGTTTGATTATTTTCTCTTTGAATGTTGCAGAGACTCCCTGTATGGGCAGAGGTATGTGGAAGCTGAATTCATCTCTCCTGGAAGAAGTGACAATAAGACAGTCCTTTGAGGATTTCCTTCAGAGCCAGGAACCCTTGGTGGACCTCTGCAACAGTAAGTCGGAGTGGTGGGAGATATTCAAAAAAAGGACGGCGAGGTTTTTCCGTGAGCTTTCTAACCTCAGGAGCTGGGACAGATACTGTCTGTACCAGGAACTGAGGAAGAAACTTGAAAGACTGGTTTCGACGGGGGGTAGCCGTGAGGATATCTCTCGTGTGAAATCCTTGCTCAAGAGGTGTCAGTACGATAGATACGCCTCTTTGGTAGCTGAAAGGGATTTCGGGAAATACCGCTCACCTGACCCCTTTGGAAACTGTAAGATGGCAGTAAAAAGTAAATTTGTGGTAGGCCTGGTCGACAGTACGGGTTCCCTGAATAGGTCCAAATCAGGGATCCTGGAGGTCGTCAGGTCTTTCTACTCTCACCTCTTGGGTAGGAAAGAACTAAATCGGGACCGCTTTTCAGCTTTCTTGGCTGAAGCTATTCCCAAGGCAGGAATAGACCCCTCTCTTGATGTTTTGGCAGAACCTATCAGGCAAGAGGAAGTGGGACTGGCCATTAATGGGCTTAGGCCCAAGAAATCGCCAGGTCCGGATGGCTTAACATCCGAGTGGTACAAGGCTTTCAAGGAACAATTAGTTCCTCTCTTGACCGAGGTGTTTAACGAGTGTCTTTCCTCGGGCACTCTGCCAAAGTCAATGGGTAAGTCAGCCCTGATTATTCTGTCAAAGGGTAAAGATCCATCCCGCATTGAGAACTGGAGACCCATATCGCTTCTCAATGTGGACAGGAAGATTCTGGCAAAAATACTTTTCTGCAGATTGGTGAAGTTTGCACCGAGACTTCTTTCTGAGGCTCAGCACTGCTCTG